>NC_057854.1:38463571-39757857 GCF_015237465.2 Chelonia mydas | reverse complement strand
CCTGAAGTCTTCTATAATCTGTGTAGTTAAACATGATGCTGAGTCATTGGTTCAGTGTGTATCATCACCAGTGGAGGTTTGCCAGATGACATCATCAGGTCTTTGGAGACCTTTTGAGAGAAATTTGGGGCCCCAGTACATCAAATTCACATCCTCTCATTTTACCCCCATTTTACCCCATTACAGACACTTTGGGAGTCACCTGGCTTACAGCCCTGTGAGGGGGTGGGCTAGATCTGGAGGCCCCCTTCTGGAGTCCTTGTGCCCCTGCCACACCCTGCCCCAGAAAAAGGCTGCAGAGAGGTCCTCCAAGCTACCTAGAGTGGCTATGTGGGAAGCACCCAATCAGGGACCAGCAGCTTAATATAAGAAGAGCTGCAGGGGCCTAGTGAGTGAGAGGAGCCTGGATAGAGTGGTGCTGGCAAAGGCTGAGGAGAATGCAAAGGAGATCCAGGTTGACTGCTGGGATTCAACCAGGAAAAGGCCCCGAGGTAAAGGCGAAGAATGAACTAGGACTGCGGGAAAGTGGGCCAGGGAATTGTAGCAGCAACACAGTTTATTTAAAGGGACATGGTGGATGGCTGCTATCTATTGGGTCCCTGGGCTGGGACCCAGAGTAGAGGGCGGGCCTGGGTCCCCCTGCCCCACCAGCCACTGGGAAAGTGGCCTGGACTTTGGAACACCCCAGAAGGGGAACTTAATTTTTTTTTTTTTTAGTGGCCCAGCTGAAGAGCTTGGGCCAGAAAGACTCTTCACTTCTCTGAGCCTCAAGGGAGGGAGCCCTGGAGGATGTGGCCCCACACCAGGGCTGGGACTGCTTTAAGAGCAGAGACAATTTGAAAGAGCCCAGAAGGGGCTGAGAGACAATTTGAAGTAGGGTACTGTAATATGCCATGCTGATTGAAGAGTGAGCCCAGAGATAAGGCTGCAGATTGAGGGACCTTACAGAGGGTGCTATGATAGGATTTATATGCTGAAGGGGGTTGATTTTTATCTCCTGGAAGGCTGAGTCACCAAAGAACCACCACACACAGAGAGCAGGCACGCACACAGAGAGGGGGTGCTCTCAATGAGTGCACCCCAATAACAGGACCTGATGAAATTGTATCCCTTTCCCTGCTTCTCATCAGCCCTGGACTTCAGGGATTGGTCCTGTTTTGAGCAGGGGGTTGGACTAGATGACCTCCTGAGGGCCCTTCCAACCCTGATATTCTATGATTCATAATCCTACCCAGTCCTGCAGTTACATCTCATATTTTTGCTCAGGGGAGACAGTATCTGTTAAGGTTCCTTCCCCACTTTGAACTTTAGAGTACAGATGTGGTGACCTGCATAAAAGACCCCTGAAGCTTATTTCTACCAGCTTAGGTTAAAACTTCCCCAAGACACAAGTCTTTGCCCTTGGATTAGGTAAAACACTGCCCCCACCAAGTGTTTTTAGAACAAAGAACAGGGAAAGGACCACTTGGAGTTCCTATTTTCCCCAAAATATCCCCCCAAGCCCTTTCACCCCCTTTCCTGGGGAGGCTTGAGAATAAACAAGATGAGCACAAACCCCTTGGATTTTTAATACCCCAAAAATGCAGTCAGATTCTTAAAAATCAGAATTTTATTAGAAGAACAAAAAAATAACTCTAAGATCAGAATGGAAGATAATCTTACAGGCAGTCAGATTCAAAACATGGAGAATCCCTCTAGGCAAAACCTTAAGTTACAAAAAGACACAAAAACAGGAATACACATTTCCTCTAGCACAGCTAATTTACAAGCCAAAAAACAAAGAAAACCTAATGCATTTTCTAGCTAGATTACTTACTAACTTTACAGGAGTTGGAAAGCTTGCATCCTTGATCTGTTTCTGGCAAAGGTATTACACAGACAAACCTTCTTCCCCCCCCCTCCAGATTTGAAAGTATTTTGTCCCCTCGTTGGTCATTTTGGGTCAGGTGCCAGCGAGGTTACCTTTAGCTTTTTAACCCTTTACAGGTGAAAGGATTTTGCCTCTGGCCAGGAGGGATTTTTATAGCACTGTATACAAAAAGTTGGTTACCCTTTCCTATATATTTATGACCGTATCCAATCCTGCTGTTGTGTCCCTTAATGAATTCTCTTCCACTCTTCTTAGTATGGAGCTGCTGATGGCTATTTGTCTTCTTAAGATTGTAAAAAAAGCCTCTCTTGGTAGCTACTGGCTTCATACCACAAAGATGCAATCAGGTATGTCCCTTGTATTTTTCTGGTCCATTCCTCTGGAGATAGGTTCCTTGGTAGTTGACTCAGTGAATATCTGATAATGATTCAATATTCCTTGCCAGGGAAAAGCAGAGGCAACTACAGGCAGAGCCAGAAAACTGCCTGTCATTAGATCCAGAAAGGAGCAAACCTGAGAGGCTACCCCTGTGGGAAGGCATGCCACTTTGTGTCCCAGGGGAAGGCATGCCCCTGTCTATGTAACCCACATGCTTTGTTGTGCAACGTTTGGCCCAAAGAAAGGGACAGAAGCAGTGGGGAGAAGACATGGAGTTTTATTGGAATATTCTGTGTCTTTGCACATGTGTGGAGTACAGGACAGGGCATCTCAGCTAGACAGGCCCAGAAACATCTAGAACTAGGATGCGTCAGTTACTAGATATGTTCACTAGCTGTTTCTAAAGCTTTCATTGTTGGCAAGCAGCCTGGCAGGTCACATCCACTTACTCTCTGAGAACTGAGTTAATCCGAGCATAAGAGTGGGAAAGATTTATAAATATAGGTGTTAAAGACAGCCAGTGGACTCAGTGGCTGTTCGATGCATGATGGAGAGATGTGTATGCATTAAATATTTGTTTGAGGCCATGGCTATACTACAAAACTGTGAACGACACAAATTAGTTTAGCATACACCCACCCAAGTTTGTATATTGCTTGCATCTGCTCTGTGTGTAGTCATCAGGAGTGCTTGTGTCAATGTAAAATGTAGTGCACCATGGGTAGTGTGAAAGGGTCAAGCAGATGGCTACAGGAGAGTGCTAGAAGGTAGATACATTAGCCCCAGATTAAGCAGGTCCCTTTCCCTGAGTAAGATAATGGGCTGTTCCAGAACAATCAGGAAGTTGCTGGAACCAATGCAGGCAGGCTAATTAGGACACCTGGAGCTAATTAAGAAGCTACTAGAATCAATTAGGACAGGCAGACTAATCAGGGCACCTGCTTCACTAGTAAGGTGCATGTGAGGAGCTAGGAGCCAGCAGTGCACAAGGAGCTCAGAGAATAGGCGTAGTGCTCCGCGAATCAGCTGAGCGGCAAACAGCAGGAGTTTGCCTGGGAGTTTGCCTAGGGTGAGCCCACTGAGGCTTACACCCAAACGGCTTCTCTGAGTAATTACTGCATCTCCTGAGGAAGCTCGTAATAGGAAGGTAATATGGATGGGGAATGTTCAGCTGTTGTGACCTGCACTGGATGTGCCATGTTTGTCTTTCTGCCACAGGACAGAAGCGACTTTGTGTGTACAAAGTGCAAGCTGGTCTCCATATTGGAAGAAAAGGTTCAAGGTCTGGAGCAACAGGTATCGACCCTGCATTGCATAAGAGAAACTGAAGATTTCCTGGACAGACGACAGGATATGCTTCTACGGGCACAAGGTTCTGAAGATTCAGAGCAGGCTGCACTGTGGGGACAGGAGGACGGTGAAGAAATTTGGCAGCATGTGACCTCCAGAAGAAGAAAGGGGAGCGTCCATGTACCAGCAAAGCAGATACAGGTAAGTAACCGCTTTCAATTTCTCTCCACAGGTACTAATGCGGAGGGTGGACGAGATAATACATCTGTGGGAAGGGAACAGTAGGAGACTCTGCCGACTGGAAGACATGAGATGCACTGTCCTAAGGTTGGGGGTTCCACGACCACTGCTCCCAAGAGAAGGAGGCGGGTGGTGGTGGTCGGGGACTCTCTCCTCAGGGGGACTGAGTCATCCCTCTGCCGCCCTGACTGGGAAAACCGAGAAGTCTGCTGCTTGCCAGGGGCTAAGATTCGCGATGTGACGGAGAAACTTCTGAGACTCATCAGGTCCTCGGACCACTACCCCTTCCTGCTTTTCCACATGGGCACCAATGATACTGCCAAGAATGACCTTGAGCGGATCACTGCGGACTACATGGCTCTGGGAAGGAGGATAAAGGAGTATGAGGGGCAAGTGGTGTTCTCGTCCATCCTCCCCATGGAAGGAAAAGGCCGGGGTAGGGATCGTCGAATCGTGGAAGTCAATGAATGGCTACGCAGGTGGTGTCGGAGAGAAGGCTTTGGATTCTTCGACCATAGGATGGTGTTCCAAGAAGGAGGAGTGCTAGGCAGAGACAGCCTCCACCTAACGAAGAGAGGGAAGAGCATCTTCGCAAGCAGGCTGGCTAACCTAGTGAGGAGGGCTTTAAACTAGGTTCGCCGGGGGAAGGAGACCAAAGCCCTGAGGTAAATGGGGAAGCAGGATACCAGGAGGAAGCACAAGCAGGAGCGTGTGAGAGGGGAGGGCTCCTGCCTCATACTGAGAACGAGGGGCAATCAGTGGGTTATCTCAAGTGCCTATATACAAATGCACAAAGTCTGGGAAACAAGCAGGGAGAACTGGAGGTCCTGGCAAAGTCAGGGAATTATGATGTGATTGGAATAACAGAGACTTGGTGGGATAGCTCTCATGACTGGAGTACTGTCATGGATGGATATAAACTGTTCAGGAAGGACAGGCAGGGCAGAAAAGGTGGGGGAGTTGCACTGTATGTAAGGGAGCAGTATGACTGCTCAGAGCTCAAGTATGAAACTGCAGAAAAACCTGAGAGTCTCTGGATTAAGTTTAGAAGCATGAGCAACCAGGGTGATGTCGTGGTGGGAGTCTGCTATAGACCACCGGACCAGGGGGATGAGGTGGACGAGGCTTTCTTCTGGCAACTTGCAGAAGCTACTAGATCACACGCCCTGGTTCTCATGGGTGACTTTAATCATCCTGATATCTGCTGGGAGAGCAATACAGCGGTGCACAGACAATCCAGGAAGTTTTTGGGAAACAGTAGGGGACAATTTCCTGGTGCAAGTGCTGGAGGAACCAACTAGGGGCGGAGCTCTTCTTGACCTGCTGCTCACAAACCGGGAAGAATTAGTAGGGGAAGCAAAAGTGGATGGGAACCTGGGAGGCAGTGACCATGAGATGGTCGAGTTCAGGATCCTGACACAAGGAAGAAAGGAAAGCAGCAGAATACAGACCCTGGACTTCAGAAAAGCAGACTTTGACTCCCTCTGGGAACTGATGGGCAGGATCCCCTGGGAGAATAACATGAGGGGGAAAGGAGTCCAGGACAGCTGGCTGTATTTTAAAGAATCCTTATTAAGGTTACAGGGACAAACCATCCCGATGTGTAGAAAGAATAGTAAATATGGGAGGCGACCAGCTTGGCTTAACAGTGAAATCCTTGCTGATCTTAAACACAAGAGAGGCTTACAAGAAGTGGAAAATTGGACAAATGACCAGGGATAAGTATATAAATATTGCTCGGGCATGTAGGAATGAAATCAGGAAGGCTAAATCACACCTGGAGTTGCAGCTAGCGAGGGATGTTAAGAGTAACAAGAAGGGTTTCTTCAGGTATGTTGGCAACAAGAAGAAAGCCAAGGAAAGTGTGGGCCCCTTACTGAATGAGGGAGGCAACCTAGTGACAGAGGATGTGGAAAAAGCTAATGTACTCAATTCTTTTTTTGCCTCTGTCTTCACGAAGAAGGTCAGCTCCCAGACTACTGCACTGGGCAGCACAGCATGGGGAGGAGGTGGCCAGCCCTCTGTGAAGGAAGAAGTGGTTCAGGACTATTTAGAAAAACTGGACATGCACAAGTCAATAAGTCTGGATGCGTTGCATCCAAGAGTGCTAAAGAAATTGGCGGATGTGATTGCAGAGCCATTGGCCATTATCTTTGTAAACTCATGGCGATTGGGGAAAGTCCTGGAAGACTGGAAAAAGGCTAATGTAGTGGGCTTTAAAAAAGGGAAGAAGGAGGATCCTGGGAACTACAGGCCGGTCAACCTCACCTCAGTCCCCGGAAAAATCATGGACCATGTCCTCAAGGAATCAACTCTGAAGCACTTAGACGAGAGGAAAGTGCTCAGGAACAGTCAGCATGGATTCACCAAGGGCAAGTCATGCCTGACTAATCTAATTGCCTTCTATGACGAGATAACTGGTTCTGTGGATGAAGGGAAAGCAGTGGACGTGTTATTCCTTGACTTTAGCAAAGCTTTTGACACGGTCTCCCACAGTATTCTTGTCAGCAAGTTAAAGAAGTATGGGCTGGATGGATGAACTACAAGGTGGGTAGAAAGTTAGCTAGATTGTTGGGCTCAACGGGTAGTGATCAATGGCTCCATGTCTAGTTGGGAGCCGGTATCTAGCGGAGTGCCCCAAGGGTCCGTCTTGGGGCTGATTTTGTTTAATATCTTCATAAATGATCTGGAGGATGGTGTGGATTGCACCCTCAGCAAGTTTGCAGATGACACTAAACTGGAAGGAGTGGTAGATACGCTGGAGGGTAGGGATAGGATACAGAGGGACCTAGACAAATTGGATGATTGGTCCAAAAGAAATCTGGTGAGGTTCAACAAGGACAAGTGCAGAGTCCTGCACTTAGGACGGAAGAATCCAATGCACCGCTACAGAGTAGGGACCGAATGGCTCGGCAGCAGTTCTGCAGAGAAGGACCTAGGGGTGACAGTGGACAATAAGCTGGATATGAGTCAACAGTGTGTTCTTATTGCCAAGAAGGCCAATGGCATTTTGGGGTGTATAAGTAGGGGCATTGCCAGCAGATCGAGGGACGTGATCGTTCCCCTCTATTCGACATTGGTGAGGCCTCATCTGGAGTACTGTGTCCAGTTTTGGGCTCCACACTACAAGAAGGATCTGGAGAAATTGGAGAGAGTCCAGCGAAGGGCAACAAAAATGATTAGGGGACTGGAACACATGACTTAAGAGGAGAGGCTGTGGGAACTGGGATTGTTTAGTCTACGGAAGAGAAGAATGAGGTGGGATTTGATAGTTGCTTTTAACTACCTGAAAGGGGGTTCCAAAGAGGATGGATCTAGACTATTCTCAGTGATAGCAGATGACAGGACAAGCAGTAATGGTCTCAAGTTGCAGTGGGGGAGATTAGGTTGGATATTAGGAAAAACTTTTTCACTAGGAGGGTGGTGAAACACTGGAATGTGTTACCTAGGGAGGTGGTGGAATCCCCTTCCTTATAAGTTTTTAAGGTCAGGCTTGACAAAGCCCTGGCTGGGATGATTTAGTTGGGATTGGTCCTGCTCTGGGCAGGGGGTTGGACTAGATGACCTCCAGAGGTCCCTTCCAACTCTGATATTCTATGATTCTAGGACTGAGTAATACAAGCAATATCAGACAACAGGAGAAAGGTCCTGTGGTGAGGATAAAGATGTTGGGGAGGAGGCCATGGAGAAGTAGCCTGGGGGTTGTTGCTGTCACACAGCTGCTACAGGAGACACTGTAGACAGCTGCAATCCACAGGGCCCTGGGCTGAAACCTGGAGTAGATGGCGGGCCTGGGTTCCCCCAACTCCCTATTTGATACAAGAGGAGTTGACCTGGACTGTAGGTCTCACCAGAGGGGAAGGTCTCTGGCCTGTCCCCCGACCCACTAGGTGGGTCAGCAGAGACTGCACGGATTGTTCTCCTCCTTTTCCCCATGCTGGCCAGTGATGAGGTTAGCTGAGTGAACAGCAGGTTTGGGCCACTGGCAAACGTGGCCAGACTGAGGGCTGCTGTGAATCTCTGAGGTGAGCAAATCTGCCAATAAGCACAGGACCCACCAAGGCAGAGGAGGAACTTTGTCACAGTAGGTATCCCAGTATGCTATGCACCCCCATCTGGGACAATGCTTTTTGGGAACATTTATCAAGGTGGTGTGGCGGTAGACGTGACCAAGATCTATGGGAGCTAGGGGTCAAGTTTCTAGCATGCAACTTTCTCCATCCCATAATGTCCTCTATATCATAACTTTCACACCTTATCTACAAAATTCCTACAAACCTGTGGGACACTTTTCAGTGTCTTCTATCTCTGGCAGAAGCATGGAGCCCACAGAATTCTGCACTCTTCTCATGTATGTTGCAAATACATAATGCTTTATGGGAATATGCTTATGTATGTATATGAGAACTGGAATATGTTTTATGCTACATATGCCATGTAACATATCTCTAAAGGTTATGATCTACTGAATACATTCAAACTATTGGTATGCATGTATCATTTTTGTATTCGAAGATATGAATAGTGGCTATGTACTTTAGTTTTTAAGTAGCCTCAGTGAAGCAGTTGGTCAGCTTCCTGAGAAAAGACTCTTCTCAGTAAGTGCCCAGCCAAGAGACACTTAAGACAACAATGAACTTGGAGATGCCAATCCACTTCTGAGCTTTCCCAGGAATGTGGCCTGACTGGTAAGGAACTCAGTCATGCATGGACATGTGACTTGCCCATGTGACTCCAAAAACTCCATCTTGGAGCTGAATTCTAGATAGGAGAGAGAAGGGGGACCACCACAAGAGTCTATTTAAGCCCCTGGAAACCCCTCCATTTTGTCTTCAGCTGGCTCAAGAGAGCCTTCCCACCCACAAAGGATACCTGAAAGAACCCGGAACAAAGGACAGTAACCACAGGGGTGTGAGTGATTGCTGGACCCAAACTAGAAGGAGCCTAGTCTGTAAAAGAAGCTTACTGGAACATCTCAGGGTGAGATGTCATCTGTAATCACTTTCTTACTGTATTAGGCATAGACTTGTGTTTTATTTTATTTTGCTTGGTAATTCACTTTGTTCTGTCATGACTTGGAATCACTTAAATCCTACATTTTGTATTTAATAAAATCACTTTTTACTTAATTAACCCAGAGTATGTATTAATACCTGGGGGAGGGGGTGTGTGGGGGCAAACAGCTGTTCATATTTCTATCAGTACTAGAGAGGGCAAACCATTTCAGTGTCAGGAAAGACTTAAAATTTAGCTAACAGCTAAGACAAACCACAGAACAAGCAGGAACGTTTCAATAAGCGTTCAGTAGCAAGGACACTGACAACTGTAAACAATTGATAATTATATGGTCAATGACAGCCCAGTAACTCTGTGCTTAGAACAGGAGAAACCCTTCACAGCCCACCGGACATCTGTAAGCACTCATCCATACCCCTACACCCCACCTTCTTCCCCCACAAGGTAGTCATAGATGCTTAATGCAATAAGCTGACCTCTATACATATGTACTGTTCTTATTTTTATCTTTGTTTAGGGTTCTCTTGACTTGTAACAATGTCTCTCTGTATGTACAGATAAATGGAAGTGAATTGATAAGAAAATGTATATAACTGGCCACTATGGCACCATATTTTCAAAGCTGCTTGTTAGGGGGCTTATTCCTTCACCCGCTTACTTCCCTGGTCCTTCTCGCATGAACAGAGAGCAACAATACTCAAAGTCCAAAGGTGCAAATGATTTGATGTTTATTAGGGTGAACTTCCAGCAAGCATGATTCCAGTTTCCTTCCTTTAGTGTCCCCCTTCCCAGCTCTGACACACCACAGAGCCTTAACTGTGTCCCTGTCCCATTCCCCTCCTTAGCAAAACATGATTCCAATTTCCCCAACCCCATTTCCTGTTCCCATTTCCCCCAACCCACCCCACCCACTTCCTGATTGACTGCAGACTATATAGTAAAACTTGAGTTCTGCTTAGCTACACCTTAACCAATCATTTTACTGAAATTTAACTAACCAATCCTAACATATTAACAAATAAACACATGATTATTTAACCAATTATATCCCACCACCTTAATTAGTTTACACCCAGCAAAATTAATTATACAGCAGACAAACAATCACAGAACCAGACAGAGATTATACAGACAAACAATAGGGAAATGGGGACTACAGTGATAGAACAAACAAATGAGGATTTCACATCCCAGCTATTGATAAGTGAGTTCTTGCCAGACAGGATGCTATCAAACTAAGTTTCCTTTTACATCTTCTAGGCACTTCCCTTTCTCTGGAGGCAATAGGCAATAGGACAGGATTGTATTCCTAACAGCCCAATAGCGCCTTATTTCAATGTGACCAGGCTGAAATGTGAGGATGTGACTGTTCGCTTCCCAGCTTATGGCTGCCTCTGCTGCTTAGCCAAAGGCCTTAGCCTAAGAACAGGGCCTCAGACTGTCACAGTAAGAGAAGGCCCTTACACCAACAGACAGTGATTTTGATTCTTTCTTTTATACCTCTATAACTAGCTAACTGATAAGAATACACCTAAATTCTTAGAGTATAGGCCTTTACAGACAGGCCTGAATATCTATATCCTAACACTTGTCAGTCTTCCTAGTACCGTGAATAAACCCCCTTCAGTATTGTCTGTGCCTGCCTGATTCTTGGGAAAAGATTCTTTTCCCCCAACAGTTTACTCTGCATAAGCTTTATACAGGGTAAAATGGATTTATTTGGGGTTTGGACCCCTTTGGGAGTTGGGCATCTGAGTGTTGGAGACAGGAACACTTCTTAAGCTCTTTTCAGTTAAGCCTGCAGCTTCTGTGGGACGTTGTTCAAAGCTGGGTCTGGGTTTGTAACAGGCAAGCGTGTCTGGCTCAAACTAGGCAGGGTTCTGAATTCCCAAGCTGACAGGGAAAACTGGTTCAGAAGCAGTCTCGGCACATCAGTTGGCAGTTCAAGGGGTTTTCTGTGATCCAACCCGTCACATACAGGATGCACAATTCTCCTGTATTTGAAGACCCACAAGAAGTACCACAATAACCAGGGAAATATGGAAGTGTTCAAGGACAGATTGCTGAGGGACACAGCTGTCAGAATTCAGGGCAACTTCACCTGTATTTCCCTTCAGTGGTCCAACAAGCACATCCACTCTCAGGCTTCAACCCCTTAGTTGAGAGGTGATAGAATATCAGGGTTGGAAGGGACCTCAGGAGGTCATCTAGTCCAACCCCCTGCTCAAAGTAGGACCAATCCCCAACTAAATTACCCCAGCCAGGGCTTTGTCAAGCCTGACCTTAAAAACTTCTAAGGAAGGAGATTCCACCACCTCCCTAGGTAACCCATTCCAGTGTTTCACCACCCTCCTAGTGAAAAAGTTTTTCCTAATATCCAACTTAAAATTCCGCCACTGCAACTTGAGACCATTACTCCTCGTTCTGTCATCTGCTACCACTGAACAGTCTAGATCCATCCTCTTTGGAACCCCCTTTCAGGTAGTTGAAAGCAGCTATCAAATCCCCCCTCATTCTTCTCTTCTGCAGACTAAACAATCCCAGTTCCCTCAGCGTCTCCTCATAAGTCATGTGTTCCAGTCCCCTAATAATTTTTGTTGCCCTCTGCTGGATATTTTCCAATTTTTCCACATCCTTCTTGTAGTCTGGGGCTCAAAACTGGACACGGGGAGGGGGAGGGATAGCTCAGTGGTTTGAGCATTGGCCTGCTAAACCCAGGGTTGTGAGTTCAATCCTCGAGGGGACCATTTAGGGATGTGGGGCAAAAATTGAGAATTGGTCCTGCTTTGAGCAGGGGGTTATACTAGATGACCTCCTGAGGTCCCTTCCAACCCTGATATTCTATGTGGCCTCACCAATGTTGAATAGAGGGGAACAATCACGTCCCTCGATCTGCTGGCAATGCCCCTACTTATACATCCCAAAATGCCATTGGCCTTCTTGGCAACAAGGGCACACTGTTGACTCATATCCAGCTTCTCGTCCACTGTAACCCCAAGGTCCTTTTCTGCAGAACTGCTGCCGAGCCATTCGGTCCCTACTCTGTAGCAGTGCATGGGATTCTTCCGTCCTAAGTGCAGGACTCTGCACTTATCCTTGTTGAACCTCATCAGATTTCTTTTGGCCCAATCCTCTAATTTGTCTAGGTCCCTCTGTATCCTATCCCTACCCTCCAGTGTATCTACCACTCCTCCCAGTTTAGTGTCATCTGCAAACTTGCTGAGGGTGCAATCCACACCATCCTCCAGATCATTTATGAAGATATTGAACAAAACCGGCCCCAGGACCGACCCTTGGGGCACTCCACTTGATACCGGCTGCCAACTAGACATGGAGCCATTGATCGCTACCCATTGAGCCCGACAATCTAGCCAACTTTCTATTCACTTTATCGTCCATTCATCCAGCCCATACTTCTTTAACTTGCTGGCAAGTATACTGTGGGAGACCATGTCAAAACTTTGCTAAAGTTAAGGAACAACACGCCCACTGCTTTCCCTCATCCACAGAGCCAGTTATCTAGTCATAGAAGGCAATTAGATTAGTCAGGCATGACTTGCCCTTGGTGAATCCATGCTGACTGTTCCTGATCACTTTCCTCTCCTCTAAGTGCTTCAGAATTGATTCCTTGAGGACCTGCTCCATGATTTTTCCGGGGACTGAGGTGAGGCTGACTGGCCTGTAGTTCCCAGGATTCTCCTTCTTCCCTTTTTTAAAGATGGGCACTACATTAGCCTTTTTACAGTCATCCGGGAGTTCCCTGGATCACCATGAGTTTTCAAAGATAATGGCCAATGGCTCTGCAATCCGTTAGCACTCTCGGATGCAGGAATAAGACTGTGCTGATTAAAAAACAACAATCTGGTTTAGAGGAGAAATTAAGACAGCTGTAAAAAATTATACATATATATAAAACAACTGGAAGAAAAGGTAACTTGATAGTGATTTATATAAATTATAAGTTAGGAATTGTAGAAAATTGATAAGGGAAACCAAGGGTCAGAAGGAGAAATTTATGGCCAGCAGAGTTAAGGACAGTTGGAAGGAGTTTTTAAAAATATATTAGGAACAAAATGAATCCTGACAATGGTATTGGTCCATTACTATGTGGAAATGGTAGACTTGTCACTAGGTTGCCTCCCTCATTCAGTAAGGGGACCACACTTTCCTTGACTTTCTTCCTAACTGTGAGGCGCCCCACCCTTAAGGGGTGTGGTGGCATGTTTGGGGTGTGTGGCTGGGACCAAGCCAGCCCCCATGGGGGAGGGAGCACCACCCAGCTGCACTCCTGTCCCTGCACCTGGGGCTCTGGCTGCTGTCCCCGTGACCAGGGCTCTGCTCCCAGTGGCCCCCACCCCCACATCTGTGGCTGTAGCCTCAGCCCCCTTAATCCTGGCTGTTTTTCCCCCGAGCCACAGCTCTGGTCCAGGCCCCGGGGGGGAGGGGGGACAGAGACGGGTAAGGGTGGGTGCAACTCTCAAAGGTTTGGGGGCCTAATTTAAAAATTTCTCTCATGTTTTTAATTTTATATGCCAGCAATCTGGTTCCAGTTTGGTTTAGGTGGAGCCCATCCTTCCTGCATACAACACATCAGATCTTCTGACCAATTTGAATGAATTCAAGTCAGCAAAGCCTGATGCTATTCATTTGAGGGTACTGAAGGAATTTCCTGAAGATATCGTGGCGCCACTGTCCATTATATTTGCAAACTCATGGATGACGGGAGAGGTCACAGATGACAGGAGAATGTCCTGGAAAACTGAAGAGAATGTGCTTGGGGCAGTCCTCACTGAAAAGGGAGAGCAGATACTCCCAAAACAGGTGGTTTAACACTGAAGTTAAACTCACCAACCAGTCAAACTGTGCTTCTGATCCCCCACATTGGTTATTGAGAAGTTGAAAAAAGAAAAAGAATCATGCAGGTGCCTCTATTGCATTCCAGTTCTCTGGCTCCCAATCAGCACCTGCATCCTGTACTGTGAGAAGTTATTTAAAAACTCTGCTCACATATACAAAATGTTCCTCTGACCCCAAAGGTCAGCCACATTATCAAGTCAATATTAGTTTGGATCTTATCCAAAATACCACACTGCTAACCAATCTGCTACTGTCTAAAGGCTTATTATAAAAAAGGAAAAAGAAGAGAGTTGTTAAATGGTAAAGCAATCAGATACATACAGAGACTTCAAATTCCATATATCAGGTTCTTAGGAGTATTGGTGAGCTTGCTGGCTTGAAAGGCCCTCTGGAACACATCCAAAGATTGGATGGGTCATTTAGTCCTTTGTTCGGAGCTTCATTTGTAGAAAAATTACTCCAGAGGTAAGAAGCAGGAACGAAGACAAAATGGAGAAGATGCAGCTGCATTTTATATTCTTTTGCCATGTGGCTTGTACTTCCTTTGTCCCAAACACAAGTTTCACAGCCCATAGGCATGGAAAAGGCTTAGAGTTCTCTGTCCACAGGCATGCTCTACATATGTTGCTGACTCATAAGGTGTATCCCCTGTCTCCTTTCCATGGGTTCATTGAACTGCTGATGATCCCTGATCAAACAGGCTAGGCAGTGCTGATGTCAATCTGTCTGGGGGTGTATCATAAATATAAAGGGAAGGGTAACTACCTTTCTGTATACAGTGCTATAAAATCCCTCCTGGCCAGAGGCAAAACCCTTTCACCTGTAAAGGGTTAAGAAGCTAGGGTAACCTGGCTGGCACCTGACCCAAAATGACCAATGAGGGGACAAGGTACTTTCAAATCTGGAGGGGGGAAAAAGGTTTTTGTCTGTCTGTGTGATACCTTTGCCAGGAATAGATCAAGGATGCAAGCCCTCCAACTCCTGTAAAGTTAGTAAGTAATCTAGCTAGAAAATGCATTAGGTTTTCTTTGTTTGGCTTGTGAAATTCGCTGTACTGGAGGAAATGTGTATTCCTGTTTTTGTGTCTTTTTGTAACTTAAGGTTTTGCCTAGAGGGATTCTCTATGTTTTGAATTTGACTTCCTGTAAGATTATCTCCCATTCTGATCTTACAGAGTTGTTCTCTTATCTTTTTTTGTTCTTCTAATAAAGTTCTGTTTTTTAAGAACCTCATTGGGTTTTTTGGGTCTTAAAAATCCAAGGCTGGTCTATGTTCATCTTGTTTATTCTCAAGCCTCCCCAGGAAAGGAGGTGTAAGGGATTGGGGGGATAGTTTGGGGAAATAGGAACTCCAAGTGGTCCTTTCCCTGATTGTTTGTTAAATCACTTGGTGGTGGCAGCGTTTTACCTAATCCAAAGGCAAAGACTTTGTGCCTTGGGGAAGTTTTAACCCAAGCTGGTAGAAATAATCTTAGGGAGTCTTTCATGCGGGTCCCCACATCTGTACCCTAGAATTCAGAGTGGGGAAGGAACCCTGACAGAGTATCATCCAGAAACACAGCACTGTAGTAGAAAGAGGGTCTGAGACTTAAAGCCTTGTAGCAGAGGCCTGATATGAGGCCAGGGCTAAAGTACTGGTCAAAACTTTGCTGATATAGAGCAAAGTCAGGCTGTGAGCTAGGCAGGTCCTGCTCACAATCTGGCAAGAACAGGGCTGATATTGCAGAAACACATATTCCTAAGAAGTACTAGGCACAGAGCACTTATGCAAACACATTCCAGAAGGGTGGTACCAGAACACCTCAATACCAACACATTCCCTAAAGATGACAGGAACACGCTGACCCATCCTAAAGATAAGGTCAGAATGATCGTGTGATAAATAGAGATGTACAAGGTGATCGGTGGTAATTGACTACATCAGAGAGTGTAAACTATATGTATTGATGTATAAAATGGAGCCTCAAAGGGAGTGTCTATGACCAGTCTAGGGGGAATGGAAAGTCCCGTCATTCACTGAACTGCATCCATTGTCACAGGCATACATGTCTTAGTATCCTCATAGCATTTGCCAGGTGCTTTTACTGTGCTTTGTTGACAATAAACCTGGCCCGGTTCCTTTGCTACAACTGAAGTCTGTGGATTTATTGGGCAGTTCAACTGAGGTCTGCTGTCTCTGATCTGCGCAGAGCTGAGATAGCACACTGAAAGAACATACACATGCAGACAAACATCTGACCACAAGTACAAGTCTGGAAATACAGATATATCATACATATCTATAACTCACAATACAAAGGTGATATAAACTGTGACAAGGCTCCGACCTTGTTTCAGTGGGTCCCACGCTTCCTGGAGGATTACGCTAGCCTCAGAGGCTCACCGTGACCCTCCATGTTGCCCTTCTCTCTCTAGAGGCAAGGGTTGCAGCTTACTGAGCCATTTTCATCATACGCCAGCAAGGGAGGTGAGGAGAAGCTATCTGCCCTCGCACAGTCTCTGTTGTCTCCCAGTCTCAGTGATTAGTTGGGGATGGGAGGGGGGAGCCTGGGCCCGCCCTCTACTCCTGGCTCCAACCCAGGGACCCTGAGAGTAGCAGCTCTTGGTAGCTGACTTTTTGGAAATGGGACAAGTACAATTTCCTGGGCCACTTCCCCACAGCAGACCCCACTTCCTCAATATCTACATCACCCTTACCTCAGGGCCTCCTTTCTTGTACCTGATAAGGGTTGTACTGCTCCGTTTCTCCAGCACCGTGGCTCCCTTCTACAGCTCCTGACTCCCCCCCCCCCACCTGACTAAGTGGGAGACTTTTAACTGGCTTCAGCCAGCCCCTGATTGGCTTCAGGTGTCCCAATCAACCCAGCTGTCTCCACTGCTCTCTGGAAGGATCTTAATTGGCCCCAGATGTCTTGATTAACCTGAAGCAACTGCCATTTGGTTACCATGGTAACAGGGATTTGTTTAGCATGGGGCTAACATACCTGTTTCACTTTCCTATAGCCATCTGGTCTTGCCCCGTCACAAAACATATAAACAAGATTATCACATTTGGCAAATTATAACATTTTCTCAAATACCTTACGTGGCCCATCTGTTCAGATTCCTTGCAATTTTATAATACTGGTATCAATAACATCACAAAGTGTTCCACATATTCTATACAGCATCACAGGGAGGATCCAGGGAACTATAGACAGGTCAGCCTGACTTTGACACCTGGCAAGCTTCTAGAGCAATGTACAAAACATTCAATTTGCAAATACCTGGAGGATGAAGGAGTAATCATGGATTTACTAAGAACAAATCATGCCATTCTAGAAGCTGGGAATGGGCGGCAGGTGATGGATCACTAGATGATTACCTGTTCTGTTCATTCCCTCTGGGGCACCTGGAATTGGCCACTGTTGGAAGGCAGGATACTGGGCTACATGGATGTTTGGTCTGACCCAGTATAGCAGTTCTTATGCCAAACTAGCTTGATTTCCTTCTCTGATAGGGCAACTGGTTTGGTGGATAGGGGGAATGCAGTGGACATAACAGACCTGAACTTCAGCACGGCTTTTGCCACAGTCTCATGTGACATTCTGATGAATAAGCTGGAGAAATGTTTCTCTGTAAGAGAGGTTTAGGCTTGGGGCAATCAGTACATACACTGTGGCTGAAGGTACAGGAAGATGGATATTTTGCACTTTCCCTTACATCACTTCCTTCTGTGTATCTTCTGATTTACCTTCTACAGTAATATCTCACCTGTACCTTCTGCAAGCCAATAAAAGTCGAACCTCATAACTTCAGTCGCAGTAGTTTCAATTTCAAGGCCTTTTCCCATTCTGAGATTGTCTTGTAACAGATGGCCAGTATGTTTTTTCACTAGCCACTTTCCCCCCTACCAGGTAGGACACTGGTCTTCACCCTTTCCTGTTCCCTCCTTCCCCACATGGTTCTGTGCCTTTTTGTACCACAGCCCTCTGGTCTCTGAGGCTATATTTAGTGGAGTCGCAGTTATTTTTGCCCAGTATGTTGTTTTTCGCCCAGTTATTTTGCTAAATCTGATTTCAATACATCAAATTAGACTGTAACTGACTTTTTTATGAACAGCTGTGTTGGGAGCTTCCTGGTTAATAAGCTGGTGGTGCAGACATACATGATAACAGAAAATTTGCAAACCATTGTCTTAGGTTTGAAGCTTCCTTCATTTTTCTCTAACACCTTTTTGATTGTCTGCAGTCAGCACCCTGCTAGACTGTGTGACATTGGGCGAAACACAGCTGATCTAGAGTGTTTCACGGAACATCTCCCAAGGAATTTGAAATTCCATGGAAATAATGTGAGAACTGTTACCTGAAATGATTTCTTCAGGCAAACCATATGTGCTGACATATTCTGCACTGCCTCTTTAACCCAAGCAGCAGGCATGTTCATTGTATGCCCCCGCAATAAGTCTTAGCAAGAAGAAAAGTCCATTTGCTTTTTCTGGGCATTCTTTGGCAGGGTTTAGTGGTCCATTTCCATAGTTGACATGGAGCAGTTTCTAGCATGTTTTGGTTTATACATTGGCTGGCAGATGATGACCTGACCTCAGTTATTCATGCCTTTGTCACCTCCTGTCTGGACAGTTTGATATAGCTGGGTACAAAACCGTCTGTGCTTAGGAGATTGCAGCAAGTGCCGGATGCTGCAGCAACACAGGCTATTGTGAGTACATCACACCTGTCCTCTGCTCTCTACATTGCCTTCCCATAGAATAGTGAGTTTAGTTCAAAGTATCAGTGCTTGTCTTCAAAGTGCTCCATGGACTGGGTTCAGCACGTCTAAATGATTGCCTAAAGCTCAGGAATGAGGACTGTGGTTCACAACTCTGCTCCTCAGAAACAGTGAGACAACGGAAAAACTCATCTGTGCAGGAGACAGAGCTTTCTCAGGAGCCAGTCCCAGGCACTGGAATGAACTCGCACTGGAGGTAAGGATCATTACAAATGTTACCACTAGAGCTGGTAGGGTTTTTCCTCATGGAAAATTTTGTTTTCATGGAAATTTTCCATAGAAGATCTTTAATTTTCAGCAAAAAATTGAAAGCAAAAATGTTTGTTTGAAAACATTTGGTTTAAACTTGAAATTTTCAGTTTGGTAATGCTACTGTCGTGCCTCAAGGGTGCTGTGTGTCTGAATTTATTTACAATGTGAGATGTCAGATAATTGGGTGCATTGACTTGTTTAATTACAGCTTATTAGTCAAAGATTACCACAGCACAGTACAGAAAAGAAAAGCAAACAGACCAGTCTGGGGAGCAGCTTAGCAGTGTTAGACTGTTCCAACAAGCTCCCAGAATTACAACTCCTTAAATAGTGGTATAGGATAGTCCTTTAAAATCTTTCCTTGCCATGCTTTGATTTTATTTTGAAAATTCTCAATTTACCTAATCAAATCAGGCAGTGACATCTATAACTATTTTATCACTACTGAGACCATCTGTGACCACAATTAGAGCTTGATGCTCAGACATTAATGAATACATGGTTTGCTGTTATATTGATTATAGAACACATCTGCTATACCAAATGTTCCCTATTCATTTTGTTAACTACTAATATTTGATCAATTACACTGGTTTTATGACAAGCATCTGTTAGAGTAGTTTTGATAAGCTAAAAGCATCTTTTGATAAATCAGTAGTTTTCAACCTTTTTTTATTTGCAGACCCCTAAAAAATTTCAAATGGAAGAGTGGACCCCTTTGGAGAGTGTACACATAGTCTGTGGATCCCCAGGAGTCCACGGACCACAGATTGAAAACCGCTGCAATAGATCATGATGTTATTAATCACCTGCCTTCATCAATTACAAGTGGTCCCTTTTTGGCCACCTGGACACATTTCCCAAAGGGTCAGGGTTTAGAGTAAAATGACACAGAATACATTATTTAACAACAAGCTAAAGTCTAGCTTTCAGAGTAGCAGCCGTGTTAGTCTGTATTCACAAAAAGAAAAGGAGTACTTGTGGCACCTTAGAGACTAACAAATTTATTTGAGCATAAGCTTTCGTGTGCTACAGCTCACTTCATAGGATGCATTCAGTGGAAAATACAGTGGGGATATTTATATACATAGAGAACATGAAACAGTGGGTGTTACCATATACACTGTAACAAGAGAGTGATCACTTAAGGTGAGCTATTACCAGCAGGAGAGCTGGTGGGAGTGGGGGGGGGGAACATTTTGTAGTGATAATCAAGGTGGGCCATTTCTAGCAGTTGACAAGAATGTCTGAGGAACAGTGGGGGGTGGAGGGGGGGAATAAACATGGGGAAATAGTTTTTCTTTGTGTAATGACCCATCCACTCCCAGTCTCTATTCGAGCCTAAGTTAATTGTATCCGGTTTGCAAATTAATTCCAATTCAGCAGTCTCTCGCTGGAGCCTGTTTTTGAAGTTTTTTTGTTGAAGAATTGCCACTTTTAGGTCTGTAATCAAGTGGCCAAAGAAACTGAAGTGTTCTCCAACTGGTTTTTGAATATTATCATTCTTGACGTCTGATTTGTATCCATTTATTCTTTTACATAGAGACTGTCCAGTTTGACCAATGTACATGGCAGAGGGGCATTGCTGGCACATGATGGCATATATCACATTGGTAGATATGTAGGTGAATGAGCCTCTGATAGTGTGGCTGATGTGATTAGGCCCTATGATGGTGTCCCCTGAATAGATAGTGGACACAGTTGGCAACGAGCTTTGTTGCAAGGATAGGTTCCTGGGTTAGTGGTTCTGTTGTGTGGTGTGTGGTTGCTGGTGAGTATTTGCTTCAGGTTGGGGGCTGTCTGTAAGCAAGGACTGGCCTGTCTCCCAAGATCTGTGAGAGTGATTGGTCTAGTCTAGCTAAAATTCAGCTTATCGCTAACACACTAGGGTCAGCTAAAGTAAAAACAGTGTGGCTAATTGAGTAGAGACTTAATATGATTACAGATATTTATTAGTCCAAAGCAAAACAGTTAATGTGACAGTTTAGTCAGCACTTTTGACTAATATAGAAAAGATTCTGGGATATTTGGCAAGAAATCATGAGTTTAATATAGAGATTAATATTTCCTAACATGGGCATCATAGTTTGGGTGCCCCATTCTTTTCTATGGCCTGGGCTCATGGAATTATAGAATCATAGAATAGAATCACAGAATTTCAGGTTGGAAGGGACCTCAGGAGATCATCTACTCCAACCCCATGCTCAAAGCAGGACCAATCCCCAACTAAATCATTCCAGCCAGGGCTTTGTCAAGCCTGACCTTAAAAACCTCTAAGGAAGGAGATTCCACCACCTCCATAGGTAACCCATTCCAGTGCTTCACCACCCTCCCAGTGAAAAAGTTTTTCCTCATATCCAACTTAAACCTCCCCCACTGCAACTTGAGACCATTACTCCTTGTTCTGTCATCTGCTACCACTGAGAACAGTCTAGATCCATCCTCTTTGGAACCCCCTTTCAGGTAGTTGAAAGCAGCTGTCAAATCTCCCCTCATTCTTCTCTTCTGCAGACTAAATAATCCCACTGGCCAAACTACATCTCCCATGATCCACCACAAGCATCCCTCTTGCTGAGCCATCATGTACATCATAGGAGTTCATCCCACGGTTCATCATTGGAGTTGTAGTCTGGCTGGAGAACTCAGTTTAAAGAGGCGAATGAGAGCATGAAGCATCAGTATTACAACTCCCACACCACAGTGGCATAACTGAATGTTTAGGTTTTCTTTTGTTTGATTTTTAGATGAATATGAATTTTTCTTTAGAAAGCAGACGATGTCTGCAAAAAAATTCCTTCTGTTGAAAACCCAATTTTCTATTTTCAATTTTCTAAAATTTCCACCTCACCTCCTTTTGCTCTAAATGCAAGGTGCCCTTCTGCAGACTGACTCCTTGTGAATGTCCTGCTTTAAGATGAAACTTAGCAGTGCCAGAACTGAACGTCTGATCTTTCCCCATAGCCTTCACTCTACCCCATTTTCTGTCATGGCGAGCACTACCATCCTCCTTATCACTCAAACTTGTCATCTGGGCTTCACCTCTGACTTAGTCCTCTTCTCTGAGCCATACAATGTTGCTTGCCGCTTACGCCTCCACAACATCACCTGGACCCATACTTTCCTCTCTGCCAATGCTACCAAGGCTCTGTTCCAAGCCCTGATTATCTTGCACCTTGACTAATCTCTCTGGCTTCGGTGCCTGAAACCTCTCCTCTCCAAACCCATTCACAATGCTGGTGCTAACTCCATCTCCTTGGCTTGTTGCTGTGCCTATGTCACCCACTTTGAGCCCATCCAGTGGCTCCCCACTTCCACGACGTTAAACAACAAACTAATTGTCCTTAAATCCAGAGTCCTCCACATCTTAGCCCCTCCCTATTATTTTAGGACAAGCTTGATTCCCACCTTTACTGTCCTATTGATTCCTGCCTGATTGCCCAGTTCTCTGCTTCTCTCACACCACTTTCCCCCAGGCTGCCCCTTAAAAGTGGGAAAAGCTCCCAGTAAAAATCCATAAAGCTATTGCTGTGTCCTTCTTCAAGGCCATCTTCCAAAACTCACATGTGCTGTAATGCATGCAGGAAACTTCAGTCTGATAATGGCTGGGCAGGAGGAGAGTATGATCTTTGCTCTGCCTGGCCCAGAGTCTGGACATCCTAATGGATTTGTTTCTCTGTCTTGCTCTCCCACCCCAGCCTGCTCATTTGTCTCATCCATATGCTATGGCTTGTCATTTTGACAGTATGTCCTTTGGTGCAGGGTTTGTAATGTTTTATTCTATGATTATATAGGCAGCAGGAGAATGGTGCCCAACCATTAGTCACTATTGCAACAAATAAATAAATTAAATTTAAATAATAATCAATAAGGGTGGGAGTGGCATAAGAACCTCAGTAGAATAGAATAGAATAGATGCAGGAATCCCTGGGTGACATTCTTTGGCCTGTTTTAGGCAGGAACTCATACTAGATGACCTTAATGGTCCCTTCTGGTCTTACAATCCCCACCTTTATGAATAAAAGGGATTGTCAGCCTGAAGTTAGTTTGGAAATCACACTGTAGCTAACTAGTCTTTACAAAGTCACCAGAGGAGCTGATTCAGACAGTGAGCAAGACCTGTGCTGCTACATCAGGTTTCCTAGCTTTTATTTACTTCCCTATCTATTTAGGAAATCCTCTGGCCATGGTTTCAGGACCAATGTAACATTAACATCTCTGTGTCCGACGTACGTGATGTGGCCCTGCAAACCTTGGAGTTAATGTGTTTCTCTCTACCCATGACACCATGAGCAATGCTTTGGGTGGAGAATGAGGTTGGGGATGCTGCCAAGCACTGTTCCCCAGATGTGGGAGATACTGGCCTGGCCAGAGCTGTCTGGCTATACTTTCAGGCTATCTCTCCATTCTGATGCACTGGGAATGCTAGGGGAACTCTTCTGACTTGGAAACACGTTCAATATTTCACAAACCTTTCTTTCAACCCACTTCTGATGAGAGGGTTGCATATTTTCAGTCAGTAGTCTCAAACAAAGAAGTCATTTGAGAAAGCATCCTCGGGCAGCTGATGTTCACTCTGGTTAATTCAGATCTTACAGAATTTATTTCTAAGCTATATTTACGCTTTCAATACATTTATACGGTAATTATCAACAAGCATCTAAGCACATATAAAAGCACCTGTTAATTAATACTGCTGAACTTTCCTTTCTTAGAAGTATAAGCAGAGGAATGTTGAGTAGGAGTGTGAAGTTATCTGATTAAAATATGACCATGTAGATCATTGCTGCTCTCACTGTTATATAATTGCAACAAATCTTGCACAAAATGTGGCATGTAAGATGTCTATGGAAAGGTTTTGATTCTCTGAACATGATTATGCTACTTGTATGCATGTATCATTTTTATATTTGAAGTTATGAGTATTGACTCTATACCTGGATTTCAAATGTTTGCTCCTGGGGTAACGCCCACAAGGTATTTAGCCTGCACATCTTGAAGGGACTATTCAAGTTAAGTGTCTCATCAAAAGGACACTTAACTCACAATGGAAGATGTCCATCTACACTGAATGGACTATCCTGTGAACTTTCTGTCTGGGGTATAGGTAATGGCTTCTTATGTGACTAAGCAGAATCATGCAGGGACATGTGACTTACCCAATGTGACTCCAAACTCCACTAGCTGAGCTGAGGGCTTTGTTTGAAACAATGGATTTCCCTCCACATGGTAGAAGCTATGAAAAGCACTGGAAACATCTCCATTTTGCCTCTTTCCTGCTTGAATCTCTGGACTATGGACTTATACTAATAGGAGCACTCTAACCAAGGGACTGAGGACCTTCCAATGATTTGGAAGCAACCAGAAACTTGACTTAAGCCAGCAGTTTATTCCATCACTGCTACAGGCCTGAACCAAGAACTTTGCAATTACTGTATGTATTTGATTCCTTTAACCAATTTTAACTCTCATCTTTCTTTCTTTTTATAAATAAACCTTTACATTTTAGATACTAAAGGATCGGCAACAGTGTGATTTTTGGGTAAGATCTGAGTTATATATTGACCTGGGTGTGTGGCTGATCCTTTGAGATCAGAAGAACCTTTCATGTGATGAAATTGGTTGTAAAGAACCACTCATCTTTGAATCCAGTGTTTTTGGATTTAAGGACTGGAATGCCTAAGGAAACTGCTTTCCTGACTTCTTGTTAGCCAATGTGGTGAAATAGAAGTTTACTTTTGTTGCTGGTTTGCTATATCTTAAGGGAGAATAACCACCAGTTTTGGAGTGTATCTGCCCTATTTCTCAGCAGTTTGTCATGAATTTGGTATTCTCAGTTGTAACCCATGGAGGCACGGTGACAAGGAGTAAGGAAATGGTTTTATCTCTGTATATGGCATTAGTGAGGCCATTTCTGGAATACTGTGTCCAGTTTTGGTGTCCACACCTCAGAAACTATGCTGAAAAATTGGAATTGGAAAGAGTTCAGAAAGCAGTCACATGAGTGATTCAAGATCTGGAAACCTGCCTTACAGAGAAAGACAGAAAAAGCTCTGTCTATTTAGTTTATCCAAGAAAAGGTTAAGAAGTGGTTTCATGGTTTATACATACCTACATCGGGAAGAGAATTATGATAGTAGAGAGCTATAAAATCTAGTAGAAATAGTCCAAACAAGATCCAATGGCTGGAAACTGAAGCTTGACAAATTCAGACGACAAATAAGGTGCACATTGCTAATAGAAAGGGGAACAACTTGCCTAGGGACTAGGTGAATTCTCATTACTTGAAGTCTTTAAATCCAAAAGAGAAGCTCTAGCTTAACCAGAAGTTGTGAGCTTGATGCAGGAATTACTGAGAAAGGTTCCTGTTATAGAGGAAGTCAGACTAGATTATCATAATGGTCCATCCTGGTCTTAAAATATATGAATGTAAAGCAGACGTCCAACTTTACTGCATTAGTAGGAGAGGAGCTTTGGTGTCATCACAGAAGCATATACATTGCCATTCATCTGGTGCTTGTCGGTCATATCACATTGCTGATAAACAATAAAAGTGACAGATGACCAGGTCTCACGTGTGAAAAACTCTGATATACATGGAGCTTATTTTGGAATTGAGACCTTCATTTATATAGAGAAATTTTAAGCTCCTCACTCAGAGTTCTTGCCTTAGAATCATAGAATATCAGGGTTGGAAGAGACCTCAGGAAGTCATCTAGTTCAAAGCAGGACCAACCCCAACTAAATCATCCCCACCAGGGCTTTGTCAAGCCTGATCTTAAAAACTTCAAAGGAAGAAGATTCCACCACCTCCCCAGGTAACGCATTCCAGTGCTTCACCACCCTCCTAGTGAAAAAGTTTTTCCTAATATCCAACCTAAATCTCCCACACTGCAACTTGAGACCATTACTCCTAGTTCTGCCTTCTATTGTGGCTCTCTTTTTTAGTACTTAATAAATAAATAAATCATCCTCATTGTCACTGTCTGAGGTCCCAAGCAAGATAAAAGCAAAGTAGTATTTCCTTTGTCATTATCATGTATCAGATTATGCCTTCTCCATTAATTTATGGACATTCAGATATCGTCTGACTTCTAGAAATATGTGACATTTTAGAAAATGTCAACAAATTAATATTTTATGGCAGTTAGTGATGAAGATTTCTTTTTGCTGCATAGGCTCAAAAATAAAGGCTTTCAGATGCTGAAATCAAACAGATTGAGAGATGGTGAGACTGAGCAAAGAATAAATTCCCAGGAGTCCCCAGATGAATTATAATTCAGTTTTAATAAAAAGCTGCAGAACCTTCTGTTTCTTAAGACTCTGTACAAAACACATATCTTTAATTCTAGCAGCTGTATAAGGAAGACTTCATTGTGTTCAACTGTGTGTGTGATTGCGGGTGGGGGGAGTGATGTGAAAGAGATCTTTCTGCAGTAAATTCTATTTCTTTGTTTGCATACCTCATATTTTTCTTAATTACAAGATATTGAAACAACCTGACTGCTTATTCATCACTAAAATTAGAAACAATATTACAAATGGATTTAGGGCACACAGTCTCCTTAGCTGTTTCAGTGTATTAGAAAATAACACAGGCGGTCATAGATTCCTAGATCCTTTCTGTAGTGTAGAAAAGCAAAGAATGCATGATGATAGATCTTATTGGCAGGAGAATGAGGTGGCTGCATTACTTATGAATAGAAATGGTCAAATTATATGGAATGATAATATTTGGTATGAATGTATCATCTGTCTAATTTACCAAATTGTTTGCTAATGGAGCCCTGATTCTGTCAATGACTAAAGCATTTATTATTCCTTTTTGACAAAATCAGTGAATAAATCATTTCTATCTATAGATTATTTTTGACGTCGTCTGATATAATTAATTGTTATGCTGGTTGTGTGATTGGTCAACTAAATCACATGGGTTTTTTTCTGCTCCCTAATTGGACAATTAAAGCACAGTTTCTTTTTAGAGAGGCTGAATGTGTATGCCGACTCCATTAATATCAGTAGTGGCTGAAAGTGCTGAGCACCTCTGAAAACCAAGTAACTGTGCTGAGATGCCTAGCTATGGCATTAGGTGCCTCCCTTAAGGCACCCTGGTTTGCAAACAACAGTCTTAGCATATAATGTACTACTTGTACATTGAATTAACTGACTGGTCATATTCTGATACCTCTCTTCAAGTAGCACTGACCTAGACATATCATGCTTGTGTGCACGTGCGTGTCTGTGTGCACCTGTGCATGCACACACAGTGCTCACTGGATACAGGGTAGCAATATCTCAGGAAGAGTCTCTGATTTGCAGGGCTGGCTCCAGGAGTTTGGGGAAGTTCACAGCAAGCTTTCTTGCTGCTGTGTTAACTGAAACAGTGGACTGTTCCTGTTTGTAAAGTCCCATATTCCTGGTCCTGGTCTGGTCTTTTTCACCAACCCAGAAAGGTATGGGTCAGATTCATTGGCCTTACACTGTGAATAGCTCCTGAGGGAGGGAGACTCTAAATGCATTCTTTCTTTCCACCGGCAAAGAAAGATCCCACCTGGATACTGACCCTGCCAGCTTGTGTTTTTTGTGACAAGAAGCTATATGTATGGACACAAGGAAAAATTCTTCATCTCTGGACTGTTCAGATTCTAACAGGGCAGAAGAACTGAAGGAGAAGACAGAGATCCCCAGAGTTACTCTGGGTAGCCCTAAAAGACTTTTGGGAAACTGACAGATTACTACATCTCTGTAAGCTTTTGAAGTTATAGACTATGCTTATAGTTTTACCTGCTGTAACCTCTCAATAACTCTCATTCCTTTTTCTTAGCTAATAAACCTTTACTTAGTTTACTAATAGAATTGGCTACCAGAGTCATCTTTGATGTGAAATCTAGGATGCAAATCGACCTGGGTGAGTGGCTGGTCTCTTGAGACTAGGTTCAACCTGAATATTTTGTGACTTTCAGTGTAAGTGACTATTTATCACATAGTCCAGCTTGCCTGGGTAGCAAGATAGACTGGAGTGTCTAAGGGGACTGCCTGTGAGTCCATTATAAGACTATTGTAGTACTTTGGGAGTTCACACCTGATACTGGGTTGGTGGAATCTAACTACAGAACATACCACCAGTTTGGGGGCTCTATGCTGCTTTTGACAGTCTGCCCTGAGGTTGGCACTCTGGGTTGTGAGCCACTTCGGACAATGTGACATTAGGCAGCGGCAACATTCATGTATGGGGCAACATTCAAGTACCCCCAGATTGGACTTCTTGGGGCGGGGAAGGAGAGCGGCTCTGTCCTTCTCTCCCTGCGCCTCTCCCCTGGCAGGTTCACTGCTCTCCTGGCAGCCTTCCAGCCAGGCTCTCTCATTGTCATGACCCCCATGCATGACAGATTACATTGCTAGTTACATTGCTTAATGCTTTTCTGGAAGGTGGCTGGACACCATGGTGATGGACGGGGTGCAAGAGCGTAAATAGAATAGAATGTCTGAAAGTCTGCAAGGCTAGTTGAATGTAGTATTGGACAAAGGGAGATTGGTGAGGGCAGAGAGGTAGATTTGATATTCACCAGTATAAAGGTTGTAGTTAAAGCTGTGTGTGCGGATGAGAGTGCAGAGAGAGGACAGGAGGAGACTAAGGGTGGGAGAATCCTGTGGGATCCCAGCAGAAAGAGGAGGAGAGAGGAAAGGAGCTGCCAAACAAGGCACTGAAGAACCAGTCAGAGCTCTATAGGTATGGCTTCACTTCAATAAAAGACCTGCAGGAGAGGACCGACTGACTGGGGGGTTCAGCTGACTGGGACTTGCAGGGCTCATGCTGTGGAGCTATAAAACTGCAGTGTAGATTTTCAGGCTAGGGCTGGAGAATGGGTTCTGAGATCCCCATGGCGGTGGGGAGGGTCTTAGAGCTCAGGTTCCAGTCTGAGCCCAAACACCTACACTGCCAGCTGAGCCGGGCTCTGAAACTGGGTGCTGTGGGGTTTTTATTGCAGTGTAGATATACCCTGAGAGAAGAACCAAGAAAAGGCAGGGTTTCTTTGTCATGTTAATAGCTGAGATATTGGGCTTTCTGCTTTTTCCTTGGACAAACTGCAGATGTTGTTCATTGTACATCTGAAGGGAGCAAAAGCTTCCATAGAAAAGCGAGCTAGTGTTTCTAGGAATATTAATCAAATTAACTGAGAAGACCTGTATGTAAAACTCTCCTTCAGTGGATAGGGACTCCTCTGAAAGTGGCAGATAGGGAATGGTGGTAGGCAGAATTATAAAAAGCATGTGGGCGCTGCTTACATTGCAACTTCTATTAATTTAGAATGTCACATGGAAAAGAGAATATTTGGAATAGAGGGTTGAAAGATTGCACAAATCTTGGATCTTCTAAAGCAACACACCTACCAATACAATCCTTTTTCTGCCGCACTGTTACATCCGCATCTATAAGGCTTGACGAAAAGAGATTGCAAGTTTTTTATCATCTGGTAAGTGTAACATAACAGTGGCGATTGAATCTCTTGTAACAACTGAATTCATTGCTTCTAAACACAGCTCTCACTAGTCTCACAGTTCACAGCAGGTTCATTTTTCTGTGGCTAAATATAAGGTGCTGACCTTCATTGGTCTCCTGGCTTCTGTGGCCCATGAACTGGACAGCTCATCATAGACAATTCCCATTGTAAACTCTCAGGATGTAAGCTGAAGACCTCAACAATACTCCAAATACTGCAACAGTTTTGAAACCATTTTGCACCATTCTGGAGCAATTGCATTGTATAGAGAACTTTGCCACAGTGAGTCAGAGAAAGGAAACTCAAAATGGCTGTGGGTTTGAATCAGAAGCTTTGTCTTTCCCTATATAATAGCACATGAGTTTAACACTCTAGATTTTCTCCTCTGGATTCTTGGAATTAAACTCCACTTGTGTTTGTGAATTTAAAAAAGTGAGAAACATTGCATCAGTGTACAAGCTGAAAAGGGAACAAGAGCTTTCTAGTGCATGTGCACTGAAAATAGAAAGCTCAGTTCAATGTGGGAGGCCTTCTGATTTAGAGGATCCTCAAAGTGAAAAAGCAGCAAACAATAGTGTCAAGGTTCCTTCCCCACTCTGAACTCTAGGGTACAGATGTGGGGACCTGTATGAAAACCTCCTAAGCTTATTTTTATCAGCTTAGGTTAAAACTTCCCCAAGGTACAAACTTTTTTACTTTTCCCCTTGGACTTTATTGCTGCCACCACCAAGCATCTAACAGATATATAACTGGGAAAGAGCCTGCTTTGAAACGTCTTTCCCCACCAAAATCCTCCCCAAACCTTACACCGCCTTTCCTGGGGAAGCCTTGATAAAAATCCTCACCAATTTACATAGGTGAACACAGACCCAAACCCTTGGATCTGAAGAACAAAGAAAAAAACAATCAGGTTCTTAAAAGAAGAATTTTAATAGAAGAAAAAGTAAAAGAATCACCTCTGTAAAATCAGGATGGTAAATACCTTACAGGGTAATTAGATTCAAAACATAGAGAATCCCTCTAGGCAAAACCTTAAGTTACAAAAAGACACAAAAACAGGAATATCCATTCCATTCAGCACAGCTTATTTTCTCAGCCATTTAAACAAACAGAATCTAATGCATATCTAGCTAGATTACTTACTAAGTTCTAAGACTCCTTTCCTTTCTGTTCCCGGCAAATGCATCACACATACAGACAGAGAGATTTTGTTTATCCCTCCCTCCAGCTTTTGAAAGTATCTTGTCTCCTCATTGGTCATTTTGGTCAGGTGCCAGCGAGGTTATCCTAGCTTCTTAACCCTTTACAGGTGAAAGGGTTTTTCCTCTGGCCAGGAGGGATTTTAAAGGTGTTTACCCTTCCCTTTATATTTATGACAAATGGCATGAAAGCTAGGAAGCAGGAAATGCCATACGGGAAAGGTAAGAGGTGACTGTTCCTTGAACAAAGCGATCAGATAGTTCACATTACACATGACCACATACTTAGAAATCTTAGCAGCTCTGACTGACTCAGCTTTCTCACATCCTGCATCTGGCCTGAGACGTTTGTGTTTGTAAAGTGCTCCGTATGTGCTGCTATTATTAGGATCCCTCTGCATTTCCTCAAAAGCCATCCAGGCAGGGGAACACTCCGGAAAATGTGTTTTCAACTTCAAATAATACTAGAACCTTTTAAGAGCATTTTGCTTTTCTGCTAACAAGAGTGAGGCCCCAGGATTTCAGGCACAGAGGGGACTCTGCATGGGACTCCCTGCCTCCTCGTGCAGAAATGAGGGCCAGCCACCTCTGTGGCAGTGGGAAGAGGAGACTGGCTAGGAGGGGCAAGCTGCGGGTGGGACTGGGGAGCATGACACCCCACTAATGCCCAGCACAAGCAAAAAGGCAAGTTCTTAAAGCCTGTGGTGGGGCACTGTCCTGAGGTTTTGAAGAAGGAATTGGGGTCATGTGATCCATGCAGCTCCAGAACTGGAGCCCTGCCCTTTGGCTACTCTTGTGGGTAGAGGGGCCAGAAAGCAGCCAGATTTTCCCCGGAACTGCTCCCAGCTCTGCTGGGCTGGGGCAAGGCTCCCATCTCTGCTGGGAATCAGTCACCAGGCCTTTCTCCTCCCTAGGTTGCCGTGCCTCCCCAACACCATGCCATCACAACTCCTCCTTGAGCCACCATGCCCTCCCTGTGCCACTGTGCCCTTCCTCTTCCCAGGCCAGTGCATTCTTACCCTCTGTGTGCCACCATATTCTCATAATTAAAAGGAAAAACTATGCATTTGTGAATTCTTCAGCTCTGCCAGTCGGCTGGGCAAGCAGGCACTACAGATAATATCACAGTCAGTGATGCTTTTGCTGACTTGGGCTCATGACACTAGTGGGTTCCTGGCAAGCTGCCTGGGAGACTCCACATGATCCTCAGGACTGAGCATTGGACGGCTGTTTCCTTCCCCCTCAGTGGCTGGCCACAGGGGCCTCATGTCAATATTGTAATGTGTGACTCAGAAGCAATGATTCACCTCTGTGCTGCTTCTTGAGGACAAGGGCCTTGGTTGGTCTTGCCTGTTGTACCTCCTCCTTGGATCTTCTGGTGAATCAGTGTAGGATTCTCCCCCTGGATTCAAGAAGCAGTACTCAATGGCATTTGATTGGTAATCTTTCTGCAAACGATGGATCCTCCTAACTTCAGCAAATGTTATGAGGTGTCTGGAAAAATCCTATTGGACTCATTGATTCTATAAACATTTAATTCACTAAGATGGTCATTCCAGCAAACCTGAGATCTCTGGAGTCCAGTCTGGTTGAATCCTTGTGGGAAGTTGACCACAAAGATTCCCATCAGGAGGCTGGGGCCAGATTGGCCAACAAGATTATGTCATTATCCAAAATGCAAAATTTCCATTTAGAAAGTCTATTAATTTGGGCCAAAAACAGTGAACTGATATTATCATTGTCTCCAAACACCCATTCAGACATACTGGGCAAACAAACCACCTATAACTCATGTTAGCTTTCATTCTGACAGCAAGTTCAGTTCGCCTTTCTTAAACAGGCCTATTTCTTTCCTTATATTTTCCACTGATGCTAATAGAACCAAAATAACAAACAGAACAGTATCTTAACAAAACTCAAATCTACAGGGGCTATTTTCACATTAAAACGTCACAGTTTTTGTCAGTTGTTAACATATCTACCTATGTGGAACTATGTGGAAGAGATTTCTTACATGGCTAATTAATGTCCTAGAATCTCTCTGAGCATGGCACGTAGATCTCCTGTTAGCAAGACTGTGGGAGTTGCCATTTTGTTCTTTGTACCACTGGCTTTGGTGACAGCTGGCCCATTACATGAATTGGGAAGGGAGTCAATGACTGGCCTTGATGGCTGAGCATTCCCCTGCTTTGTTCTAGGTGGGGAAGGTGGGATTACCTCTGCTCACACAATTGCATTTAAATCTGCCCATTAATTTCCTGTTTCCTTCCTGAAGCCGGGAGAATGCAGGCACATAAATTAGATGTCAAGAGGCCTTGAGCCATTATGTTGATAGGAAAACCACTTTGCATGCTCCCCAGGTGATTGATAGTTTTGGGTGATAAATCTAAAGTTGATTCAAGGTCAATCCCAGGTTCTGTGTGGCTGAGGCTCTGCACTGGCACCTGGCTGCTGTCCCGGTCCTTAGTTCCTCTACTCAAGTTGGTCTATTTCACCTGCCCTCATCCAGCATAATAAACTATTTTTAGTCTTTTCAATGTATGCAGCTTGTTACAAATCATGGTTATAGGAGCTGTCACTGGACAAGGAGTTTTGGGGCAAGAGAAACAGTATTCCATGGGAACTAGAATGAGAGTACCAGAAAAGGCAGCAGGATGGCCAACTTGGATGAGCCAGGCAATTGCAGGACCAACCGCTCTTTCAAGTAAACTTTGCAAAGGAATTCACCTTTGAAAGTCTGTCCGAGAAGGGAGAGGTTTTACTGGTGATTAGAAGAACGCCACTGGAGAACACAGAATACAGGCATGAAGAGGTTCTGGGGACAGCAGATGTTAAAGAATCTGTCCATAGTTGACCATTCCATGTTCACATACCTAGTACACAGGACTGTGGATTACACCTGGCCCAGTGGGGGGACAATGGGGAAGTTCTGCCCCCTCCTATTGCTGTAGTGAGGGTGGAGGGTTGCCCACACGGTGCCATCTAGAGCCATAGAATCATAGAATATCAGGGTTGGAAGAGACCTCAGGAGGTCATTTAGTCCAACCCCCTGCTCAAAGCAGGACCAATCCCCAACTAAATCATCCCAGCCAGGGCTTTGTCAAGCCTGACCTTAAAAAACCCTAAGTTAGGAGATTCCACCACCTCCTGGGTAACCCATTCCAGTGCTTCACCACCCTTCTAGTGAAATAGTTTTTCCTAATATCAAACCTAGACCTCCCCCACTGCAACTTGAGACCATTGCTTCTTGTTCTGTCATCTGCCACCATTGAGAACAGCTTAAGTCCATCCTCTTTGGAACCCCCCTTCAGGTAGTTGAAGGCTGCTATCAAATCCCCCCTCAACCCCCAGATGTGGCCTCACCAGTGCCGAATAGAGGGGAATAATCACTTCCCTCGATCTGCTGGCAATGCTCCTGCTAATGTAGGCCAATATGCTATTTGCCTTCTTGGCAACAAAGGCACACTGTTGACTCATATCCAACTTCTCATCCACTGTAATCCCCAGGTCCTTTTCTGCAGAACTGCCGCTTAGCCAGTTGGTCCCCAGGACAGGAGATTTTTCCATCTTAAGTGCAGGACTCTGCACTTGTCCTTTTTGAACGTCATCAGATTTCTTTTGGCCCAATCCTCCAATTTGTCTAGGTCACTCTGGACCCTATCCCTACCCTCCACTCTATGTACCTCTCCCCACAGCTTAGCGTCATCTGCGAACTTGCTGAGGGTGCAAACCATACCGTCACCCAGATCATTAATTTAGATGTTGAACGAAACTGGCCCCAGGACCAGCTCCTGGGGCACTCCGCTTGATGCCAGCTGCCAACTAGACATCAAGCCGTTGATCACTATCCATTGAGCCTGATGATCTAGCCAGCTTTCTATCCATCTTATAGTCTGTTCATCCAATCCATATTTCTTTAACTTGCTGGCAAGAATGCTGTGGGAGACCATAACAAAAGCTTTGCTAAAGTTGAGGTATATCACATCCACCACTTTCCCCATATCCACAAAGCGAGTTATCTCATCATAGAAGGCAATCAGGTTGGTCAGACAGGACTTGCCCATGGTGAATCCATGTTGACTGTTTCTGATCACCTTCCTCTCCTCCAAGTGCTTCAAAATGGATTCTTTGAGGACCTGCTCCATTGCTTTTCCAGAGACTGAGGTGAGACTGATTGGTCTGTAGTTCCCTGGATTCTCCTTCTTCCCTTTTTTTAAAGATAGGCACTATATTTGCCTTTTTCCAATCATCCAGGACCTCCCCTGATTGCCACAAGTTTTCAAAGATAATAGCCAATGGTTCTGCAATCACATTAGCCAACTCCCTCAGCAGCCTCAGATGCATTGCATTGAATCTCTGCTCTCAGAAATCTTCTCCTATGTTACTACTTATAGACTGTGGTCAAATCACCTCTCAACTATTTTTTTGGGATAAACTAAACGAAAAGTCAAGTTTCTTCATTCTCTCTCTGTAAGGCAACTGTTTCAGACCTCAAATCATTCGTGTAGCTCTTTCCTGAACCCTTTCCAGTTTTCAACATCCTTTCTGAACTGCAGATACTAAATGGACACAGTGTCTGGTAATGATCTGACTGGTGCTGTATACAGCGATAACACAACATCCCTACTGCTACTTGATATTCCCCTGCTCATCCATCCAAGGACAGCAATAGCCCTCTTTCTATAGCATCACAATAGGAGCTCCTGTTCAGGTGGTTTCATCATGATTCTTCAGTCCTTTTCAGAGTCACTGTTCTCCAGGATATAGGTCTGTGACGCTTCCTCAGGGCATCCAAAACTATAAGCTGCTGTGTTACCTCTCTGCCTTAGCAAGGGAGAGATTTGCTGGAGCTTATACTGTGTGACAATTCCTCGCTACACCACTCTGCCTGCCTCATCTGAAAACTACACAAGAATCTGCCAGTCTTAACCTTGCCTGGCAGGTAATATTCAGTGAACATCAGTGTGATGCTGAGAAATAAGGTGCCAGCTCATGCCAAAGCCTCTGTCCCTCATTGAACACTGACAAATGCACATCTGAACACCAGTCTGGCTTACCTGTAGGTTAGTATAGTTGAAACAGACATTAGAGTTCTAAGAATGGGTTTAGCTTTTGGATTTTATGGAATGGTTGTAGGATGCTGCGTATATTAATCTTGCTTATAATATCTGTATCCAATGGTATAAGGCAGGGGTTGCCAACCTGTGGCTCCAGAGCCATGCAGCTCTTCAGAAGTTAATATGCTGCTCCTTGTATAGGCACCTGTCATAACTAAAGGGGTAGCCTAAATTCCTCCTTACCTGTAAGGGGTTAAGAAGCTTTAGTAACCTGATTGGCACCTGACCAAAGGAACCAATGGGGACAAAAGATACTTTCAAATCTGGTGTGGGGGAGAGGTTTTGTTTTGGGTTCTTTGTTTCTGAGGCCGTTTGCTCTTGGGACTAAAAGGGACCGGGAATCAATCCATGTTTTCCAAATCTTTCTAAACAAGTCTCTCATATTTCAGACTTGTAAGTAACAGCCAGGCAAGGCATATTAGTTTATCTTTGTTTTCTCAACTTGTGAGTTTTCCCTTTGCAGGTTTATCCCTGTTTTGTTGTAACTTTGAAACTAAGGCTGGAGGGGCTTCCTCTGTGCTCTTTGAATTTTCTGCTACTCTGTAAGGTTAACTATCAGCCTAAGTTTACAGAGGTGATTCTGTAGTCCCTTTGTAACCAATTGGTGAAGATATATGCTCAAGCCTTCCCCAGGAAAGGGGGTGTAGGCTTGGGGGAGTATTTGGGGGGAATAGGACTCCAAGTGGTCCTTTCCCTGATTGTTTGTTAAATCACTTGGTGGTGGCAGTGATCCCAAGGCAAGAAAGAAATCTGTGCCTTGGGGAAGTTTTAACCTAAGCTGGTAAGAATAAGCTTAGGGGGTCTTTCATGCGGGTCCCCACGTCTGTACCCCAGAGTTCAGAGTGGGGAAGGAACCCTGACAGCACTGATTCCAGGGCTGGAGCTACAGGCACAAACTTTCCAATATGCTGGGGGTGCTCACTGCTTAACCCCTGGGGCTGCTACAGGCCCTGCCCCCACTCCACCCCTTCGTGCCCCCTCCCCTGAGCCTGCCATGCCCTTGCTCCTCCCCCTCTCCCCCAGAGTCTCCTGCATGCCACGAAACAGCTGATTGGGAGGTTTGAGGATGGTTGCCGGGGGTGGGAGGCGCTGGGAGTGGAGGGGGGGGGAAAGCTGATGTGGGGGCTGCTGACGTATTACTGTGGCTCTTTGGCAATGTACACTGGTAAATTCTGGCTCCTTCTCAGGCTCAGGTTGGCCACCCCTGGTATAGGGTAATATTTAAGTGTTTGCTCTGTAACTATAAAATATTTGATAAGACTTTAAGCCTGTACAGTCAGGAGAGAAGCATTACCAAGTGTGAAATACTAGTTTACAACAAGAGGCGCCATCTCCTCCCCAACAAAAGAAGGCCTATATATACAACAGACAAGCCCCTGTGGAACATTAATGGATAAAATACTTTGTTGATTGCTTCCCCATACACACAAAGAAGATATGTGCACAAGACCTTATCCCATCACAGTTTGAACTTGGGAATGGGAATAAAAATTCCTGTTGAGGAGAAATAATCGTGAGTATGCTGCTTGGAACTGGTGAAGGAATTGGGGAGGAGGAATAGCTCAGTGGTTTGAGCATTAGCCTGCTAAACCAAGGGTTGTGAACTCAATCCTTGAGGGGGCCATTTAGGGATCTGGGCCAAAAATTGGGGATTGGTCATGCTTTGAGCAGGGGGTTGGACTAGATGAGCTCCCTTCCAACCCTGATATTCTATGATTCTAAGGCAATATTTCTAAGCATAAGGAAGGGATCCCTAAACTGCTGAGCTTGGTTTTCCCCAAAGGACATATAAAGCTTGCATATTACAGCAGCATCTATTATCTTTTAAAACCTAAGACTGTAACTCATTTGTATGTGTACATTAACCTGCTTTAACCTTGTAAATCTCACTTATTTCGTGTTCCTAGTTAATAAATCTTTAGTTAGTTTATTACAAGATTGGCTACAAGCACTGTCTTTGGTGAAAGATCTAAGGTACAATTGACCGGGGATAAGTGACTGTCCCTTTGGGACTGGAAGTAACCTGAATATTGTTGTGATTTTTGATGTAAGGGACCATCTATCACAAAGGCAGTATTGCCTGGGTGGCAAAATAGACCTAGAATGCCCAAGGCAACTGTCTGTGACTCCATGTTAAGGTCTCGATGTTAAGTCACTCTTTACTTCAATCTAACAGCACTGAGATGGTTTATAGTAAAACCAAGAATAAGTTTATTAATAAGGAACATCAATTTAAGTGATACTAAGTAAGAGAAAGAGACAGATATGGTTACAAACAAAACAAAATAAAACATGCTTTCTAGTGTCCAAGAACTAACTTTAGTAGCTACAATTTGCCCAAAAAGCTTTCTCACTTACATCAAGTGACCAGCATCTCCAGCCCTTCCAGCAAAACGATCCAATATTCAGACTCAGAGGTTTACTGTCCCTTTAGTTCCCTAAATTATGGATAACTAGAAGGCCTTTTTGCTCCCCTTACATTTCCCAACATCCATTGTCTTTGCCCCAAGAGCCAGGAAGATCTCTTGAGGGTTCATACTCTAGTGTTCCCTCCAAGGTGCTCACCAAGTTGTTTCCTCGACTGCTTGTTGGCTTGATTGCTTTGTTTACCATACATGTGAATGTAGTTTTATTGTCTATGGCTTACAATGCTTGACCTAGACAGACAAATCCACATTCCTTTGTCTAAAGACAGGGTGATTTATCAAGTCTGCCCCAAAACGTACTTTAGGAACATGTTTCCTGCACACATACAGAACTCTTTACACACCACCTGTACATACATCATGTACCAATATTCATAAGCAGTGTGTCACCAGTTTTTATATGATACCTTACTCAATACACTTTCATAGTATAATAATATTGTACACAATCAGTTGATTGAATTATTCTTATTCTTTGGGGTTCAGACTCTGTTGTGCCCCTCTGTTGTCTGGACCTGATTGTCACAAGGCTGGATCCTGTAAGTGTGACCTACGCTTTTTGTTCCTTCATAGGGGACATTGCATTGACTGTATTAAAATGCATGTTGTTTGAATAAGCCCTGCTTACCAAGTGATCGAGACTTCTCTGTATGACTGACATACCCTTATTTAACACTCCACCAACCTTTGTGTCATCTTCACACTATACCAGCAATAGTTTTGTCTTCTTCTAAAACACTGTTAAAGATTCCACATCACTGAACAGCATTTGCCAAGCACAGAGCCCTGCAGTTCCCCATTAGAAATGCCTCCACCAAATGAGGACTCCCCATTTGCAATGTCTTTTTGAGATTGATCAGTAGAGTATAGAGAGAAGCTATTTGGCTTATTAAGATCTGGCCCTGGTAATAGCAAGCAAGGTTCCTGCTCCCTCCCTCCCCGAGTCCTAAGGAGATCCCCCTTGCGCTCACATGCCTTTGGGTTGAGCCCACTGCTCATTTCCCATCTGCACATTAGGCTTTAGAAATCAAATGAAATTGAAGAGGGTGTAAAAATCCACTGAGAATTCTCCTCTCTGTAGCACAATGAAGATAAACTCTCTTCAGTTTCCACTATGATCTTACAACAATTTGTCAGTGACAAAACAGTCCCAAATCCACTCATTTATCAAATGGCCAATCCTGTTAACATCTTAAGAGACATAATTACCTCTCATGCTATTCTTTTTATTACCACACTTACCCTCTCCCCGGCAGCATTCCAGTGGGTGAGCTATGAATTAAAGCACAGCTGCAACCGCGGAATGATTTGGGGGTTATAAATACAATTTCTTTAATTATCAGTGCAATAATCATGGACATTTAGCATTCCCCCTTGTAGCAGCTAGAATCATGTCTTCTTTGTTCATTGGGTAAGAAAAGCTCAGGGGCAGATAGCCAAAGGCAACCTCACTCACTTTACCAGCAGCGTCTGGATTCTCAGGCAGTGCTACATGTTATATATCCTGTTCCAGCCATGTAAAAAGAAGACCACACATTTCAATGAGGATGGCATTCTTTATGATCTGCCCCTACCGAGGATACAACATTGCAGGCACATTGGCAATGGAACTGCCTGTCCTGAGGATGCAGGTGCCTGGGCATTCTCACAGAATAGCACCAGGAGATGTTCATTGGTACACCACACGCTGGAAACCGGTTATTTATCTGTCTCAAGGTGCGGCAGAGCCTCCATTTTAAAAGCAATTACAGAGAATGGCCCAGAGTTCTGTGAAGTTTTGAGGAAGTCTCTGGCCTGTGCTGTACAGGAAATCAGACTAGGTGATCATAAGTGTCCCTTCTGGCCTTGGAATCTATGAATCTATGAAGCCAGACAGCACTGAGGATGGAGGCTGGGCATGAACCAAGGGCCCTCAGGATACAGGCCAGGCATGGCCCAGGGGCCTTCGAGAGACAGGCTGGGCATGGGCCAGGGGCCATAAGGATGCAGGCCAGGCATGGACCAGGACCCTCAGGATGCAGGCCAGGGATCTTGCTTACTTTGAAGTTGATGTTCAACCAGTGTCATTGGAGTTGCAATTGCACCATTGTATGAGTCAGCACAGCCTGTATCTAGTGTTCTTTCTGCTGTGCCTGCAGACAGCAGCACAGACAGAATGCTGTCTCACCGTATTGCTAACAATGATTTCAGTCACAAATATGATGTGTCAACATATGCACAAAACATAGAGTCTACCTCCAGCTGATAGAAGAATCTGCTATCATTGTGGACTCTCTGAACGTTCACTGGGGAATGTGGGGAGAGGCTGTGAAGTGTCTGTACTGTAAGAAAGTGGGGCACTATGCTAGAGTTGTAGAAAGAAAGCAGATAATGAAAAAAATTGGACACTCAAATTCTTAACATAAGGAGGGCAAGAGAGTGTGAGCATTGGGGATGATAACACTGACTCAGGGACAGAGCAATCTGCTTTGTGACATGGGAGGTCAGAGAGCCCATGACTGATAATGGACCAAAGCTGAAAATGGTCACTGATCTGGGAAGGGAAAAAAACATTACTGTTTTTTCCTTTTTAAAGACGCTTCTCGTGAAATAGCAGTTATTAGCTAGAAAGAAACCATCTTTTGCCTATGCTGAGACAAGAGCAGTTCATTTTATCATCATTGTCATGGCATATCCCAAAAGGACATTGCTTCCTTTCATATCAAGCACCATGCAGATTGACTATGAAGATGGTAGGGGACAATTTCCTGGTGCAAATGCTGGAGGAACCAACTAGGGGCAGTGCTCTTCTTGACCTGCTGCTCACAAACCAGGAAGAATTAGTAGGGGAAGCAAAAGTGGATGGGAACCTGGGAGGCAGTGACCATGAGATGGTTGAGTTCAGGATCCTGACACAAGGAAGAAAGGAAAGCAGCAGAATACGGACCCTGGACTTCAGAAAAGCAGACTTTGACTCCCTCCTGGAACTGATGGGCAAGATCCCCTGGGAGAATAACATGAGGGGGAAAGGAGTCCAGGACAGCTGGCTGTATTTTAAAGAATCCTTATTAAGGTTACAGGGACAAACCATCCCGATGTGTAGAAAGAATAGGAAATATGGCAGGCGAACAGCTTGGCTTAACAGTGAAATCCTTGCTGATCTTAAATACCAAAAAGAAGCTTACAAGAAGTGGAAGATTGGACAAATGACCAGAGATGAGTATAAAAATATTGCTCGGGGATGCAGGAGTGAAATCAGGAAGGCCAAATCACAACTGGAGTTGCAGCTAGCAAGAGATGTTAAGAGTAACAAGAAGGGTTTCTTCAAGTATGTTAGCAACAAGAAGAAAGTCAAGAAAAGTGTGGGCCCCTTATTGAATGAGGGAGGCAACCTAGTGACAGAGGATGTGGAAAGAGCTAATGTACTCAATTCTTTTTTTGCCTCTGTCTTCACGAAGAAGGTCAGCTCCCAGACTGCTGCACTGGGCAGCACAGCATGGGGAGGAGGTGACCAGCCCTCTGTGGAGAAAGAAGTGGTTCAGGACTATTTAGAAAAGCTGGACGTGCACAAGTCCATGGGGCTGGATGCGTTGCATCCGAGAGTGCTAAAGGAGTTGGCGGATGTGATTGCTGAGCCATTGGCCATTATCTTTGAAAACTCATGGCGATCCGGGGAAGTCCCAGACGACTGGAAAAAGGCTAATGTAGTGCCCATGTTTAAAATAGGGAAGAAGGAGGATCCTGGGAACTACAGGCCAATCAGCCTCACCTCAGTCCCTGGAAAAATCATGGAGCAGGTCCTCAAGGAATCAATTCTGAAGCACTTAGAGAAGAGGAAAGTGATCAGGAAAAGTCAGCATGGTTTCACCAAGGGCAAGTCATGCCTGACTAATCTAATTGCTTTCTATGATGAGATAACTGATTCTGTGGATGAAGGGAAAGCAGTGGACGTGTTGTTCCTTGACTTTAGCAAAGCTTTTGACACGGTCTCCCACAGTATTCTAGCCAGCAAGTTAAAGAAGTATGGGCTGGATGAATGGACTATAATGTTGATAGAAAGCTGGCTAGATTGTCGGGCTCAACGGGTAGTGATCAATGGCTCCATGTCTAGTTGGCAGCCGGTATCAAGTGGAGTGCCCCAAGGGTTGGTCCTGGGGCAGGTTTTGTTCAATATCTTCATAAATGATCTGGAGGATGGCCTGGATTGCATCCTCAGCAAGTTTGCAGATGACACTAAACTGGAAGGAGTGGTAGATACGCTGGAGGGTAGGGATAGGATACAGAGGGACGTAGACAAATTGGATGATTGGTCCAAAAGAAATCTGATGAGGTTCAACAAGGATAAGTGCAGAGTCCTGCACTTAGGACGGAAGAATCCAATGCACCGCTACAGACTAGGGACCGAATGGCTAGGCAGCAGTTCTGCAGAAAAGGACCTAGGGGTTACAGTGGACAAGAAACTGGATATGAGTCAACAGTGTGCCCTTGTTGCCAAGAAGGCCAATGGCATTTTGGGATGTATAAGTAGGGGCATTGCCAGTAGATTTGAGGGACGTGATCATTCCCCTCTATTCAACATTGGTGAGGCCTAATCGGAGTACTGTGTCCAGTTTTGGGCCCCACATACAAGAAGGATGTGGAAAAATTGGAAAGAGTCCAGTGGAGGACAACAAAAATGATTAGGGGACTGGAACACATGAGTTATGAGGAGAGGCTGAGGGAACTGGGGATGTTTAGTCTACGGAAGAGAAGAATGAGGGGGGATTTGATAGCTGCTTTCAACTACCTGAAAGGGGGTTCCAAAGAGGATGGAACTAGGCTGTTCTCAGTGGTGGCAGATGACAGAACAAGAAGCAATGGTCTCCAGTTGCAGTGGGGGAGGTCTAGGTTGGATATCAGGAAACACTATTTCACTAGGAGGGTGGTGAAGCACTGGAATGTGTTACATAGGGAGGTGGTGGAATCTCCACCCTTAGAGGTTTTTAAGGTCAGGCTTGACAAAGCCCTGGCTGGGATGATTTAATTGATGTTGGTCCTGCTTTGAGTAGGGGTGTCAAGGTTCCTTCCCCACTCTGAACTCTAGGGTACAGATGTGGGGACCTGCATGAAAACCTCCTAAGCTTACTTTTCTAAATAGTCCTGAACCACTTCTTTCTCCAAAGAAGAGCACTGCCCCTAGTTGGTTCCTCCAGCACTTGCACCAGGAAATTGTCCCCTACCATCTTCATAGTCAATCTGCATGGTGCTTGATATGAAAGGAAGCAATGTCCTTTTGGGATATGCCATGACAATGATGATACAATGAACTGCTCTTGTCTCAGCATAGGCAAAAGATGGTTTCTTTCTAGTTAATAACTGCTATTTCACCAGCTTAGGTTAAAACTTCCCCAAGGTACAAACTATTTTACCTTTTTCAACAGTGAAAGTTGGAACAAAATACCAGGGAAGTGGTGGATTCTCCATCTCTTGATGTCATCAGATCCAGACTGGCTGTCTTTCTGGAAGATGTTTTAGACATACCCAAATTTGTTCTTAGTAACTCCATGCTGCCTGCTAGTGATTACCTCTTCATCCTGCAGGTATTTGCAAATTGAATGTTTATAAATTGCTCTAGTAACTTCCCAGGCATTGAAGTAAGGCTGACTGGTCTATAGTTCCTCGTCTCCTCCTTTGCTCCCTTTGTAAAAAATGGGCACTATGTTAGCCCTTCTCCAGTCTTCTAGGACCTCTCCTGTTATCCATGAGTTTGCAAATATTATTGCCAGTGGCACCGAGATTTCTTCAGCTACAGTAGAACCTCAGAGTTACGAACACCTCTAGAATGGAGTTTGTTCGTAACTGTGAAATATTCATAACTCTGAACAAAACATTGTGGTTCTTTCAAAAGTTTACAACTGAACATTGACTTAATACAGCTTTGAAACTTTACTATGCACTTTTAACCGTCTTAATTTAAATGAAACAAGTTCAGAAACAATTGCCTTACCTTGTCAAATATTTTTTCTCCTTTATTTTTTTGGCAGTTTATATTTAACACAGTACAACTGTACAGTGTTTGCTTTTCTTTTGGTCTCTGATGCCTGATTGCCTACTTCTGGTTCCAAATGAGATGTGTCATTGACGGTTCAGTTCGGAACTCTAGTGTGCATAACTCTGAGGTTCTACTGTAGTTCCTTCAGTGACCTGCAGGCTCTTTCCAGGGAGCTGCTATTGGCTCCGACTACAGAACCACAGCATGCAGAGTTCCAGATGGACTCCAGGCTGCCTGATGAGCCCAGAGAAGAGACCATGCTGTCAGGAGCTATGCCACCTGAGGATCCCAGAGACCCTGGGGAACTGTGGAGCATTGCAGTGGGAGAAAGGGTAGGAAGCAGCCCAGGGAACTTGAACTCTTCTCCAGTGAGTGAACCAGGGAACCAGTCAGCGTGTTTCAGGACGATCCCTGCTGACTCAGTGGTGAACACCCCAACCAGTGCTAGGGCCCTGGGCTGGGACTCGGAGGAGCAGGGAGGGCCAGAGTCCCCCTAACCTGGGCACCACACACCCCTGAGTGACACCCTACTTCCACAATGGGCCAATAGACCACACAATTCCACAGAATGGGGTGACTTTATTGACTCTGGCCATTAGGCCGTGCTGCCCTGACTGGAAGGGCCACCCTACTGACTCTAGCCACTAGCCTACACTACTCTGAGTGGAAGAGCCGCCTTGTTAACTCCGGCCATTGGGCCATGCAACCCTGGGTGGAAGGGTGATCTTATTGATGCCGGCCACTAGGCCATACTGCCACATTTATAGTAAGGGTCATCAGCATAAGAACTGACTAGCAGCGGTACAGCCTTCTCCCTTCCTTTTGAGCACAAATGACCCAACACTCTGTGATGCGGTGTACTTACCCCACGACACTGTCTTTAACATTTCTTGCCAACTGTAACTCATTATTTACCTTGGCTTTCCTGATTTCGTCCTAACACACTCATGCTATTCCCATATATACTTCCTTGGTGACATGCCCCTCCTTCCATTTCCTTTATGTATGCCTTTTAATTTCTAGATAGCTAAAAAGCTCCTTGTGAAGCCACATTGGCCTCCTGTGACTCTTCTTATCTTTCCTCTGCATCAGAATAACTTGATGTTCAGCCTCCAGTATTACATCTTTAAGGAACTGCCAGCCCCCTTCAATTCCTTTTCTCCCTAATTGATCTCTCAATGGGACTTTGCCTACTATTTCTCTGAGCTGGGGTTGAAATCCACCTTTTTGAAGATGTGTCCTTTTTTTGTTGTTTTTATGTCTTCCTTTCCATAGGATCTTGAATTCTATTGGATCATGATCAGTTCCTCCCAAGTTCCTGACCACCTTCACGTTCACAACTAATTCACTCCCGCTGGTCAAAGCCAGATCCAAAATGGACAGCAGAAACTTGTCCCCTGCACACACTAAGAACTTGCAGAACATATTATGTTTTGCTGTAATAATCTTCCAACCAGGAAGTTAAAATCCCCCATTAATACTAGCTCATGTGTGTTAGTTAATCTTGTTACCTGCTAGTAGACTCATCTACTTTCTCCTCCTGATTTGATGGTCTATAATAGACCCTCAGCATAACATCACTACTGTTCTTTTCCTTTTTTATTCTCACGCAGACTCTCAGTAGATCTGTCACTCTCTTCTTCTTAGACCTCAGAGCAAGTGTATACATTTTTGATGTACAGCATAACTCCTCCGCCTTTTTTCCCATACCTATTCTTTTGGAACAAGCTATATCCCTCAGTGCTGGTCCCCCAATCATGGGAGTTGTGCCACCAAGTCTCTGTAATGCTAATTAAGTGATATCCTTAGTATCCTTCATGGCATGTAGTCATCATAGGGAGGCATGGTCAGTGACTCTAATGTGAAGTGATCACTCAGAAGGTAGTAGCAGAGCAATTCTGTAGCCCATTTTACTGCCAAATCCTCTTTTTGAATCACAGACTAGGCCCTTTTCCTTAGGAACAGCTTCCGGCTAATGTATAAGATGGGTTGCTTGTCACCTTCCACTACCTGGGATAAAAAAGCTCCTATGCCCACATTCAAAGCATCAGTCAGTAGCACAAACTCCTTTGTGAAGTCAGGGCTGTACAAGATGGGTTCTGGTAGAGGTGGGCTGTCAGGGTTTGAAAAGCCTCCTCACAAGCTTTGATCCACTGGATCTTTTTTGGGCTATCATTCTTGAGAAGATCGGTAAGAGGGGCTACGATGGTTGAGAACCCCAGAATCAATAAGCAGTAGTATTTGGACTGTCCTAAAAAACAGCGTACCTGTTTTCTTCAAGGAGGGCGTGGGGTATGTCTAGAGGGCCTGGACTTTATTGATAAAGGGTTGCACTGTGCCTTTTCATAGAATCATAGAATCATAGAATCATAGAATATCAGGGTTGGAAGGGACCCCAGAAGGTCATCTAGTCCAACCCCCTGCTCGAAGCAGGACCAATTCCCAGTTAAATCATCCCAGCCAGGGCTTTGTCAAGCCTGACCTTAAAAACCTCTAAGGAAGGAGATTCTACCACCTCCCTAGGTAACGCATTCCAGTGTTTCACCACCCTCTTAGTGAAAAAGTTTTTCCTAATATCCAATCTAAACCTCCCCCATTGCAACTTGAGACCATTACTCCTCGTTCTGTCATCTGCTACCATTGAGAACAGTCTAGAGCCATCTTCTTTGGAACCCCCTTTCAGGTAGTTGAAAGCAGCTATCAAATCCCCCCTCATTCTTCTCTTCTGCAGACTAAACAATCCCAGCTCCCTCAGCCTCTCCTCATAAGTCATGTGCTCTAGACGCCTAATCATTTTTGTTGCCCTTTGCTGGACTCTCTCCAATTTATCCACATCCTTCTTGTAGTGTGGGGCCCAAAACTGGACACAGTACTCCAGATGAGGCCTCACCAGTGTCGAATAGAGGGGAACGATCACGTCCCTCGATCTGCTCGCTATGCCCCTACTTATACATCCCAAAATGCCATTGGCCTTCTTGGCAACAAGGGCACACTGCTGACTCATATCCAGCTTCTCGTCCACTGTCACCCCTAGGTCCTTTTCCGCAGAACTGTTGCCTAGCCATTCGGTCCCTAGTCTGTACACTTTTCCTAAAGTGTAACCGAGGTAGGTTGTCTCATCATTGCCCAGGTGACATTTAGTGGGGTTTGCTGTCAGGCCAGCTTCCTTGTAACACAGCCATCACATGTCTTAGGTGGTCCTGCCAGTCTTGCCTGTAGACCACAAACTTGTCTAGGTATGTGGCAGCATATTGGATGTGGGGGTTGGAGGACCCAGTTCATTAGCCATTGGACTGTGGCCAGGGCTCCATGCAATCTGAAGGACATTGTCCAGAACTGGAAGAGCCCAAAGGGGGTGGAAAAAGCTGTTTTTTCCTGGATTCTGGTATAATATCCCTTTGTCAGATCCAGAGTGGTAATGTACTCTGCTTCCCTTAACTGGTCGAATTGTTCATCAGTGCAAGGCATATGGTACACATGAAATTTTGACACTGCGTTGACCTTTTGGAAATTAGTACAAAACTGGATGGTCCCATTGGGTGTACAGACCAGCATTACGAGGCTTTTCCGTTGCTAAAGGATTCTTTGATGATCACTCCCAGCTCTAGCTTCAGTTGGAGTTCTTGCTTCATGGTTTCCCTCAACTTCTGGAGAAGGGGTCGAGGGTTTTTTCTGACTTTAAGTCCTTGTTCTGTCTGAATATTATGGGTTATTAAATGGGTGCATCCAGGGTAGTTGGGTAGAAGATACTGAAGAGAAGGCAGTGATCAATTGCTGAGCCTGGGTTCTCTGTTCTGGGGTAAGGTTGTTTCCACTCTTGACCTTTCCTGGCTTTGAAGCCTCAGCAGCCTGAGTGCCTAATTCGGGTTCTGGTGGGTAGGGAGCTATCAGTAAACTTTCTTGGGATTTCTATGGTTTTAAAAGATTCACGTGGTAGATTTGTTGCACCTTTTGCTTGTCTGGTTGTCGGATTTCATAATTCACCTGCCCCACTCATTGGGCTAGGAGCTTTGATTCAGAGCTGGGTAATAACAATAGAAACTGATCACCAGGTTGGAACTAGTGGAGGCAAGCCCTTTTATTATAGGCTGCTTCCTGGGTGCTTTGGGAGTGTAGGAGGTTCTCCTTGGCAAATGAGCATAGAGTGTCAAGCATCAAGCTTCTCCCGCAGGTTCAACATGTATTGAACTACATTACGGGCTCAAGATGGTTGTTCTTCCCAAATTTCTTGAATGAGGTCTAAAATCCCTTGAGGTTGCCTTCCATAAAACAGCTCAAATGGTCAGAAGCCAGTGAAGGGTTGGGGGACTTCTCACACTGGCTCTGGCCAGTTAGCCTGTACAGTGTGGTCCAATCAAACTGCCCAGTGAGACCACAAGACAGGTAGCAAAGGCACCCGACCAGTTTTATTGCCAACGAAGCCTGGTGCTAATGCCCTAGCTTAATTGTTACAGGTACACTAACAAACGTATGCCCATGACAATGGACAACTCAGTCAGTGGCGGGACTTTCCACTGCCCACTTGGCCAGACGAAGGGTTAAGGCAAGGTAGCCCAATCTTTATAAACTGAGAGAAACAACCTGGGAGAAACAATATACATATCACTTTATGTGTTTCATGATGTTTGTTACCTCCCCTTGTACTTCTCTCCTGATGTTTCAGACAAAATATCCCTATTAGTCACTAAGGCTATGTTTATATCATGGAGATCATGGAAGTCACAGATTCCATGACTTCCAGAGACCTCCATGACATTTCCTGCTTCAGCCCCTGGGGGACTGGAGCTGGCAGCCAGCTGGGAGCTGGCAGCCAGCTGGGCCCTGGCAGGGTTCCAGCAACAGGTGACAGCCTCCTCAGGGTCCCCCTGCAGGGTTCCAGCAACAAGTGACAGCTTCCTCCAAGGGCCCTTCTCAGGATTCCAGTGATGGGTGACAGTCTCGCGTGGGCGGGGAAGGGAGGGAGGGAGGGGGAGAACCCCGCAGCTCCCAGCCACCATGGTGGCAGGAGAAACCATGAAACCACAGCAGCAAAAGTCACAGACAGGTCATGGCTTCCGTGTATTTTTGTTTATTGCCCATGACCTGTCTGTGACAGGACAAAATCTTATCCTTATTCATCACTTTTGTCAAACCATTTTATTGTGTGCTAGGTTGGGGTGTTCTTGTGCTGTCTCTCTGGAATGTCTTTACATATTTAGTGTATTTTAGCAATGCTAGCAATACTGGTGCCGAGTTTTTGTACCAGACACTGACTTGCAGAAAAGCATCTGCTTTTGACAGGGCCTGGCTGTTGCTCATAGCATAACTTTTGCTGACTTTGGTTCAGGCCTCAAGCCTTGCACCAGGCCCATGGTTCAGGCTTTCTCTCTCTTCTTACAGGAAATATGATAGAGGTCTATAAAATGGTGTGGAGAAAGTGAATAAGGAAATGTTATTTACCCCTTCGCATAACACAAGAACCAGGAGTCACCCAATGAAATTAATAGGTGGCAGGTTTAAAACAAGCATGAGGAAGTACCTCAACACACAATCTGTGGAACTCATTGCCAGGGGATGTTGAGAAGGCCAAAAATATAACTGGGTTAAAAAAAGAATTAAATGAATTAATGGAGGATAGGACCATCAATGGCTGTTAGCCAAGAAAATCAGAGATGCAGTCCCATGCCCTTGCTGTCCCTAAGCCTCTGACTACCAGACGCTGGGACTGGATGATAGGGGATGGATCTCTCAATAATTACAGTGTTCTGTTCATTCCCTCGGAAGCATCTGACATTGTCAGAAGAGAGGATACTGGGATAGATGGACCATTGGTCTCACCCAGTCTGGCCATTGTTATGATCTTATAACCGTTCTTGCAGTGTAACTGCCATTGGTATTAAACACCCTCATGGGAGTTGAGAACTGAGACCTCAGCAGTTCAGTTCACAGGTGATATTGTGATAGCATTGGCCTAAAGCACTGATCAATTTTGTAGGTGGTACAATACTTGCCATCTTACCATGCCTCTCTTCAGTGATGAGCTGCCAAAATCTTAACAACGGGTTCCCTCCTCACCCCACAAGGGGGTCGTTGCCCACCCCCGACCCCCGGGACTTCTGCCCCATCCACTCCCCCCCACATTCCTTGATGTGCCCCCCCCAGGACCCCTGCCCCATCCAGCCCTCTCCCCTGTCCCCAGAACCGGGCAGGAGGGTCTCTTGGGCCACTATAGTGGGTGCCCACCCCACTCCTAAGAGCCAGAGGCACCTGCTGGGGGGCGAGGTGGGGAGTCCCGGAGGTGCTTACCTGGGGCGGCTCCCAGGAAGCATCCGGCAGGTCCCTCTGGCTCCTAGGGGCAGGGGAGCATAGCTGGGGGGGAGCAGGGGCAACAGCCGCTCCCCGCACTGATCACATCAAAAGTGGCGCCTTAGGCGCCGACTCCCTGGGTGCTCTGGGGCTGGAGCACCCACGGGGAAAATTCAGTGGGTGCAGAGCCCCCACCGGCAGATCCCTGCCCCGCGCCTACCCCCAGCTCACCTCCGCTCCACCTCCACCTCCTCCCCTGAACGCACCGCCCCGCTCTGCTTCTCCGCCCCCTCCCCCGCTTCCCGCGAATCAGCTGTTTGGTGGGAAGCCGGGGAGGGCAGAGAAGCAGGCTGCGGCTTCCTGCTCAGGCCGAGGGTGGCGGAGGTGAGCTGGGGCGGGGAGCGGTTCCTCTGCGCCCCCTGGGTTACCTGCTGCAGCACGGGCAGCCCTCCTTGCGCCCCCCCCGCCCCAGCTCACCTCCGCCTCCCTTGGCCTGAGCTGAAAGCCGCGGCTTGCTTCTCAGCCTGCCCCAGCTTCCTGTACGAACAGCTGATTCGCAGGAAGCCTGGGGGGAGGCCAGAGAAGCAGGGCAGGGCGGCACCTTCAGGGGAGGAGGCAGAGGCAGAGCGGAGGTGAGCTGGGGCCGGGGGTGGGGCGGGGAGCTGCCAGTGGGGGCTCTGCACCCACCAAATTTTCCCCTTGGGTGCTCCAGGGCTGGAGCACCCATGGAGTCAGTGCCTAAGGCGCCACTTTTGGCCTGTTAAATTTAGAAGTCCTTTTAGAATCGGTTGTCCCTCGCGGAACAACCAGTTCTAAAAGGGCTTCTAAATTTAACAACCAGTTCTAGCGAACCGGTGCGAACCGGCTCCAGCTCACCACTGCCTCTCTTACAGAGCACACAAACTTTGCCTTCCCCAGACTGTTCTGAGTAGCAGCCAGGCTGCTTTGCATATCACACCACTCATCAGCCTTTCTTACTGTCTAGTCTTCAAGGCAGCTAGCTGGCTGGGCAGGTTCTTGATATGTGTTAGCAAGGGCTATGCTTCCTCCCCAGCACACAGAGAGGATACAGGAATTTTGGAGTTAGAGCTTATGTTTGCTGCTGATAAATGTATTAGTCTTTAAACTGGAATTTAAACTACAAAGCTCCTACAGAACACCCCAGCACTCAGTTACTCCCCAGTTCTTGTAAGGGGCGTGTGATTTCTCCTTTTAACAGTAATGTATTTTATGCTAAGCAGTAAGATTAAGTGTAGGGATCCAAAAGAAGTTGCTGAATGGAGGAATTGCCTTTATAAATAACATTAATAATTTATCTGATCCAGGTTTTTTGTAAATGAAATACCTGCCTATGTATAAAGCCTACTGAATAGGAACACATCTCAGCTTTTATGAGGCTCAGATTAAAGAAAGGAGATCTTAAGGGGCTTATCTATGCTTCAATTTGTAGCTCTTCTGGCTAACGATAAACTCATTTAAGAAGCTACTGCATCAGTGCCAATTACTTCTTTGTTCTCCTCACTGGAGCTTGGCTGCATGTTTTGCCTGCAATAGCAGGAGAGTGAAGATCAGAGACGGGGTGGCTTGTTTTCTTTACCTCAGATTATCAGACAACAAGCTAATGGAAATAATTTTCTTTGTATTCTCCCCTGATATTAGTTATTTAAAGGAAAAGACAGACATGCAGACAGGAGCTGCAGAGAAGGTGGCAGCGGGGGACAAGCAAGAGCTCCCTCATACACTCACAGGGGGATGCATCTCTGGAAGTCAGGCTGGGTTGCCTGGTTGTGATTGGTCAGATGAGTCACATGGAATTGTTGCTGTTCCCACTAACTAATTTAAAGACAAAATTCAGTTTCTACAAACCCCATGAATACCCAGCTTTGAGTTTCATGTTCAATGAACAGTTGTGCAAGTAACATTGATTGATTCAGTGTTGATGGAAAGTGAATGCAACATGTGCTTTCCATTCATAGTCACGCAGTGCACCTTGAAGAGCAAATACTTAGAGAAGTGAACATAACAAAAATTGGAAAAAAAATTCATTGAATAAATTGGGATAACAATAAATTCAAGGAAATTGCAGTTTGCTCCCTGCTATTTTCTGAGCAAGAAAACAGGCAAAATAAACTGAATAAATGATTTATTATCAATTATTCACCCTGTTCTGATGCCCCTTAGTTCAGACTGCAGCACATCCTGTTTTGCTGTCCTGACTCCTCCCCTCCCTCAGCCCCTACTGATGCCAGTACATCAGTGCACTATAAGGTGGGTAGAAAGTTGGCTAGATTATCGGGCTCAACGGGTAGTGATCAATGGCTCCATGTCTAGTTGGCAGCTGGTATCAAGTGGAATGCCCCAAGGGTCGGTGCTGGGGCCGGTTTTGTTCAATATCTTCATAAATGATCTGGAGGATGGTGTGGATTGCACTCTCAGCAAATTTGCGGATGATACTAAACTAGGAGGAGTGGTAGATACGGTGGCAGGTAGGGATAGGATACAGAGGAACCTAGACAAATTGGAGGACTGGGCCAAAAGAAATCTGATGAGGTTCAACAAGGATAAGTGCAGGGTCCTGCACTTAGGACGGAAGAATCCAATGCGCGGCTACAGACTAGGGACAGAATGGCTAGGCAGCAGTTCTGCGGAAAAGGACCTAGGGGTGACAGTGGACGAGAAGCTGGATATGAGTCAACAGTGTGCCCTTGTTGCCAAGAAGGCCAATGGCATTTTGGGATGTATAAGTAGGGGCATAGCCAGCAGATCGAGGGACGTGATTGTTCCCCTCTATTCGACATTGGTGAGGCCTCATCTGGAGTACTGTGTCCAGTTTCGGGCCCCACACTACAAGAAGGATGTGGATAAATTGGAGAGAGTCCAGCGAAGGGCAACGAAAATGATTAGGGGTCTGGAACACATGACTTATGAGGAGAGGCTGAGGGAACTGGGATTGTTTAGTCTGCAGAAGAGAAGAATGAGGGGGGATTTGATAGCTGCTTTCAGCTACCTCAGAGGTGGTTCCAAAGGGGATGGTTCTAGACTATTCTCAGTGGTAGAAGATGACAGGACAAGGAGTAATGGTCTCAAGTTGCAGTGGGGGAGGTTTAGGTGGGATATTAGGAAAAACTTTTTCACTAGGAGGGTGGTGAAACACTGGAATGTGTTACCTAGGGAGGTGGTAAAATCTCCTTCCTTAGAGGTTTTTAAGGTCAGGCTTGACAAAGCCCTGGCTGGGATGATTTAATTGGCGATTGGTCCTGCTTTGAGCAGGGGGTTGGACTAGATGACCTCCTGAGGTCCCTTCCAACCCTGATATTCTATGATTCTATGATTCTATGATCTAAATCAAACCTGAGGGAAATTAGTGGGCTCTTTTGCAAATGTTGGCCTTATTTTTAGGTGCCCAATTATCCAAGTTGGGCCCCTAGAAAAATGAGGAATGCCAAATTAGCAATTATCTGAGAAAATTCTGGGGTAAATGACTTTACTAGAATCTAGGTCATCTGGTGTCATAAATATAAAGGGAAGGGTAACCACCTTTCTGTGTACAGTGCTATAAAATCCATCCTGGCCAGAGGCAAAACTCTTTCACCTGTAAAGGGTTAAGAAGCTAAGGTAACCCCGCTAGCACCTGACCCAAAATGGCCAATGAGTGGACAAGATTCTTTCAAATCTGGAGGTGGGGGAACAAAGGGTTTGGTCTGTCTCTGTGATGCTTTTGCTGGGAACAGATCAGGAATGCAGCCTTACAACTCCTGTAAATTTAGTAAGTAATTTATAAGTAATCTAGTTAGAAAATGTGTTAGATTTTCTTTTGTTTAATGGCTGGTAAAATAAGCTGTGCTGGATGGAATGTATATGTCTGTTTTTGTGTCTTTTGTAACTTAAGGTTTTGCCTAGAGGGATTCTCTATGTTTTGAATCTGATTAATCTGTAAGGTATTTACCATCCTGGTTTTACAGAGGTGATTCTTTTACCTTTTCTTTAAATAAAATTATTCTTTTAAGAACCGAATTGATTTTTCATTGTTCTTAAGATCCAAGGGTTTGGGTCTGTGTTCATCAGTACAAATTGGTGAGGATTCTTATCAAGCCTTCCCCAGGAAAGTGGGTTTAGAGTTTGGGGGGATATTTTTTGGGAAGATGTCTCCAAGTGATCTCTTTCTCTGTTCTTTGTTTAAAACGCTTGGTGGTGGCAGCATACAGTTCAAAGACAAGGCAAAGTTTGTACCTTGGGGACGTTTTTAACGTAAGCTGGTAAGAATAAGCTTAGGGGGTCTTTCATGCAGGTCCCCACATCTGTACCCTAGAGTTCACAGTGGGGAAGGAACCTTGACATGGTAGCAGAGCGGTGGGATCATTTTGAGATCATTCTGAGATCATTTTGAAACAGAAGCACAGCAGGATTTTAAAAGGTTTTGTAAAAGAGGATTGCAGCTGTAGATTCTGTCTCTCTGCCTGGGGGACAGAGCAGCAGGCATAACAAAAGGATTTTTCTGTAGGCTGAGAACAGCTATCAGAAAAAAAATAGGTATCAGGTTATAGCACAGAAAAATTTTACAAGCCAGGTTTTTTTGTCTAACTCTCGGGTATAGCTAGGTTAAAAACAGAGGGGTTAGAATGACAGAAAGCAATACCCAACAGAAACTGGAATTAGCCAGATTTGAGACTGAGGAAAGACAAAAAGAACATAAAAGACGGGGAGAACTCAGACAGATGGAGATGGATGCACAAGCAGCCAAAGAAAAAGAAAGGGAGGCTGCCCACAGGAGAGCTATGGAGGCAAAAGAAAAAAAAATGGAGGAGAGGGAAAAAGAGAGGAAGCATGCACTGGAGATAGAGAAGGCAAAGGCTCAGCAGAATATACCGAATAACCCTAACAATCCTACCCCAACAATCCACAAATGGGAGCGACTATATCCACAGTATGATGAATCCAGTGATATTGCTGAATATTTTCTCACCTTTGAGAGACTGTGCACAAGTGTTGGCTATTCATGCTTCCCTAGTGGACCCCAATTTATTTGACTCAGAGTTCCAAGTGACGATTCAACCCTTCAAGTCAAACTCTTTTGACTTGCCTACTGCCAAGTTGCTGGTCCAGTACAAGGGCTGGTCAGGAACATGGACTTTTGCAGTCTATGATGATTATTCCATTCCCATGCTGTTGGGGGAAGACTTGGCAAGTCACGTGAAGCTAGCCAAGAGGGTAGGAATGGTCACCCGCAGCCAGGCTAAACAAGCTGTTACACCTAGCTCTGTTCCAGAAACTTCTACTAGGACCCTGTCAGAGGTGATGGAACCAGACCCCATGCCAACCTCTGCAACAGCAGGAGTGGATCCAGTCATAGAGACCCAGACAGAGCCAGTCCCAGAACCGGAACCGGCAGAAAAACCAGCACCATAACCACTGCCATCACCGAATCCAGTGCTTGCAACTGCAAACACCAGAGGGCCCCACCGAACCTGCACTGGCAGCAGTAGATAACCGTACACAAGAGGCTCAGCCGGAGCCTGAACCTCAACATAGTGCACCAGCGCAGAGTGGTTCACAGTTAACGGAAACAGTCCCATCACCTGCATCGCTTCCAGAGGGACCACGCCCAGGTCCACGGTCCAGTGAGGAACTGATGTCTCCAGCATCAAGGGAACAGTTCCAGGCCGAACAGGAAGCAGATGAAAGCCTCCAGAAAGCTTGGACAGTGGCATGGAGCAACCCACCGCCTCTCAGCTATTCTAATTAATCCAGGTTTGTTGTAGAAAGAGGACTTTTATACAAGGAAACTCTTTCTGGAGGACACCAGGAAGACTGGCATCCTTAGAGACAGTTGGTAGTTCCAACTAAGTACCGGGTAAAGCTCTGAAGCTTAGCCCATGATCATCCTAGTGGCCATGCTGTGGTGAACAGAACCAAAGACCATTTGGGCAAGTTGTTCCACTGGGAGGAAATGGGCAAGGATGTTTCTACCTATGTCCGGTCTTGTGAGGTGTGCCAAAAAGAGTGGAAAAACCCCAAGACCAGGTCAAAGCCCCTCTCCAGCCACGCCCCATAATTGAGGTTCCATTTCAGCCAGTAGCTGTGGATATTCTGGGTCCTCTTCTGTAAAAGATACCCAGAGGAAAGCAGTACATACTGACTTTCATGGATTTTGCCACCCAATGACCGGAAGCAGTAGCTCTAAGCAACACCAGGGCTAAAAGTGTGTGCCAGGCACTAGCAGACATTTTTGCCAGGGTAGGTTGGCCCTCTTCCACCATCCCAGAGTTAACAGGATAAGAAGAAGTGATGAGATTTCGTAGATTCATAGAGTCCAAGGCCAGAAGGGACTGACCCCCTGTATAACACAGGCCAGAGAACTTCCCCAAAATATTCCCTAGAGCAGATCTTTCAAAAAAACACATCCAATCTTGATTGAAAAATTGTCAGTGATGAAGAATTCATCTTGCCCCTTAGTAAATTGTTCCAGTGGTTAATTATTCTCACTGTTAAAAATTAACACCTCATTTCTAGTCTGAATTTGTCTAGTTTCAATTTCCAGCCATTGAATCATGTTGTACCATTCTCAGCTAGATTGAAAAGTATTTGTTCCCCAGGTAGTTACTTAGAGACTGTAATCAAGTCTTAATCTTCTCTTTGTTAAGCTAAATAAATTGAGCTCCATGAGTCCATCACAATAAAGCAGGCTGTCTAATCTAATCATTCTAGTGGCTCTTCTCTGAATCCACTCCAATTTATCAATATCCTTCTTGAATTGTGGGCACCAGAACTGGACACATATTCCATTAATGGTTGCACCAGTGCCAAATACTGAGGCAAAATAACCTCTCTACTCCTACTTGAGATTCCTCTATTTATGCATCCTGTGATTACATTAGCTCTTTTGGCCACAATGTCACACTGGAAGTTCATGTTCAGCTAATTATCCACCAAAACCCCCAAATCTTTTTCAGAGTCACTGCTTCCCAGGATAGAGTCTCCCATTCTATAAGAAAAGGAGTACTTGTGGCACCTTAGAGACTAACCAATTTATTTGAGCATGAGCTTTCGTGAGCTACAGCTCACTTCATCGGATAGTATGCATCCGATGAAGTGAGCTGTAGCTCACGAAAGCTCATGCTCAAATAAATTGGTTAGTCTCTAAGGTGCCACAAGTACTCCTTTTCTTTTTGCGAATACAGACTAACACGGCTGTTACTCTGAAACCTGCCATTCTATAAGCATAGCCTACATATTTTTGTTTCAAGGATTGTCTTGTTGAGCCTATCCTCTTTACTGAGACCTCAAGTAACAATATTTTAAAACTAACAAATGCTATATTCGTGCTCTGCTTTATGAGCCCAAGCATATTGGCCTAAGGGAAAAGTAAAACAATATTAAGCAATTAATCTTTTGACAGTTTAAACTTGTTCCATTCATACCAAACTATTCAAATAATAGGGACCCCACTCTTAGGAGTGCTTTTGATGATTAACATTGTTCCTTGGCATAACTGCTGATCCTCAACCCTAATCAATGAGAATTGCTTGTGAGACCGTATTAATGTATTCAGAACATACATAGAACACTCGTAGTATCTTCTTTTGATTGATGAACTGCTGATGGTTATTGATGTGTGTGACAGGGTCGGGCCAGATGGCTACAGGAGAGTGATCCTATTGGGATCCAGGAAGTGGGCGGGTGAAGCCTGCCCACTGCTAAAGGATCCCCTCCCAGTCTAAGAGGGGGGATCCACAGGACCTGGAAACCAGAAGAGTACGGGGGACAACTAATGAAATAACAGGGACAGGAGTGAGGTCAAAGGGTCAAACGAAGGGAACCAGATGGGGACACCGAGCAGAGAACCCCAGACAGTGCCCACTGCTCCTCAAAGGCGTCAAGGGAGTCAGTTGACGCCACCTAGAGGAACTCTGCTCAGATACGTGAACGGACGGAGGATCGGAAATAGGCCCCACAGTCACAGGAGGCTCCATCGGCCAACCTCCTCACCCTGGTTTTATAGATGGCCACTTTAGTCAGGGCTAGGAGGAGGTTGACCAGGAGGTCCCGTGACTTTGTGGGGCCATGGATAGGGAGTGCATAAATAAGAAGGTGAGGGAAAAAGCGTAATCAAAAGCGTAACAAAATATTGGTGAGGAGCCAGAATAGGGGCTGCAGCCTGGCACACTCCCAGTATATGTGTGCCAGGGTCTCCCTCACCCCACAAAAGGGACTGGTGTCTGGGATAGGGGTGAACCGCGCCAAGTACACGGCCATGCTCACAGCCCCATGAAGGAGCTGCTAACTGATATCCCCGGTGGGCCTCAGGACCAAGGTGGAGTATAGGCTGGCCCACCGGGACTCCTCACACTCCAGAGGTGGCAGGAGACAGAGGAAGGGCTCGATTGCCAGAGCGTACAGCTTGCCCAAGAGGGGGCACCCCTGCCGTACTCCTCGCCCGAAGCTGACCGGTTCGGTCAGGGTCCAGTTGAGCCTGACCAGACACTGCGGAGGCGTACAGCACCTGGAGAAAACCCACAAACTGGGGTCTCAAGACAAAAGCTCGCAGTGTGCCCAGGAGATACCTGTGGTCCACCCTCTCGAACGCCTTCTCCTGATCCAAGGACAGGAGGGCGAATGACAGACCGTCCCTACACCTGAGTTCCAACCAGAAACAGGTTGTCAAAGATTCTGTGGACAGGGATGGTGTAGGTCTGATCTGGGTGGACCACGTCTGCCAGCACGGACCCTAGCCGCAGCGAGATGGCTTTTGCTATGACCTTGTAGTCCGTGCTGATGAGCGAGACGGGACATCAATTTCTTAAATTGCGGTGGTCCCTCTTCTTCGGGAATAAGGTGAGCACACCTCGCCTGCACCAAAGAGGGAGGACCCCGCTCTGCAAAGACTCAGTCCAGATGGTGACTAGGTCTGGGCCGAGGACTTCCCAGAACACGCGGTAGAACTCCACAGTCAGCCCGCCCATGCCCGGAGATTTATTGGTGGGCATGCGGCAGAGGGCTTCCGAGAACTTGGCCAGAGTGAGAGGCAGCTCTAGCCGGTCTCGGTCGCCTGTGCTGACCGTCGGGAGTTCGTCCCAGAGCACTCTGCAAGCATTAGGATCGGTTGGATCCGGGGAGAAAAGGCTTGCGTAGAAGGCTTTCGCCCTCCCGCACATCGCCGCTGGATCCGTGAGGGGGGTGCCCTCCTCTGTTAGAAGGCAGGTGACGTGTTTCTTGGCCCCCCTCTTTTTCTCCAGGGCGTCGAAGAAACAGGAGCCGTGATCCATCTCCTGAAGGAGGCGGATGCGGGATTGAACAAAGGCACCCGAGGCCCGATGGTCCTCGCGGGCCCGAAGCTCCTCCCGCTTCTCCCGGCACGCTCCTCAGAAGGATGGATCCTCAGGGCTGGAGGCCAAACACCTCTCCAGCTCTAAGACCTCCCGTTCCAACTGCTCTATCACCGCATCCCTCTGTCAGCTGGCGCCCTGGGTGTAGTCATAGCAGAAGAGCCGGGCGCGCACCTTCCCCAGGTCCCAGCACCGCCACGCCGAGGGAAAGGCATGCCGCTGCCCTCGCCAGGCCAGCCAGAACTCCCGGAAGGACGTCATGAAGCCCACATCCTCCAACAGGCTGTTGTTAAAATGCCAAAAGGCCGGTCCTGGCCTCTCCGCGCAGAGGGAGGCCGTCACGGTGGCTAAATGATGGTCAGAAAATGGGGCTGGCTGGATGCTGGAGGAGTGGGCTCGTGAAAGATGGAAGCGTGATAAATAAATGCGGTCCAACCGGGAGTGGCGCAACCGATGGGCCTCCACCCGGACAAAGGTGAACGTGGAAATGTCATCTGGGTGGTGGTCGCGCCAGACGTCCACCAGGGAGTGGTGTTGGACTATCTCCCAGAGGACGTCTGCTGTGGCCAGACACTGCTCGGTCCCCGAGTAGTCTCGCTTCTCAAGGGTGGTGTTAAAGTCCCCACCCAGGACCAGGCACTCATGAGGATCCAATGTGCCGAGGAAGGCGGACGCCTGTTGATAGAATTGCAGCCGCTCCGGGCCCGATGTCGGGGCATAGACGTTAATGAGGTTCACCACGAGCCCCTCCATTCGGACCCAGAGGTGCAGCAGGTGGCCTGGCACAGCCTCAGCGACCCCCAGCACTTCGGGCCGTAGGTTGGGGGAGAACAGGGTCGCCACTCCAGCCGTACGAACTGTGAGATGGCTAAAGTAGACCCTGTCCCCCCACTCCAGCCGCCACCTGTCCTCGACGGTCGGGTCCGTATGGGTCTCCTGCAGGAAAACTACAGAGTACCCCCGCTCCCGAAGGAAGGAGAGCACCTGGGACCTGCGGAGACCCATCCTGAAGCCCCGGGTGTTCAATGTTGCGATGGTGAGAGGTGCCATGAGGAGGGCTGGGGGGGATCCTCGCTGGCAGGGATGCTCGCGGCTCCCGATGGGCCGCGCAACAGTCCGTGACCTACCCCGTAGGTGAGTAATGAGTCACAGAAGATGCGGACCCGCCGGTAGGCCGCAGCGCCTTGCTTCCTGGTCCTTTTACCCTCCCCCATGAGAGCCCTCATGGCCTGGAGGATTTGATGAAAGTCCCCCCATCGCTGGAGAGCAAGCTGTATCTTGTTGCAGGAGCCATGGACACCTTCTAAAAACTCCCGCAACTCCTCTTGCAGCGCATGGGGGGGTGGGGTTACGATCTCCTGGTTGTTGCCCTACGGGGCCCTTGGTACAGCCCCATGGCCCACTGAGACTGGCAGACAGGGTGCGGACCCCCGATGGGGTGCCTGATGGGCTGGCGCCACTAGGCCTGCCTCGAATGCTGTGGCAGTAGGGGTCGGTGGAGGGAGGATAGCAGCCCCTAGCGGGTCGGGACAGGGAAACACAAAGGCCGCTCCCTGGGGGTCATCTATTGGAAAAGGGAAGGAGACAGTCCCAGGGGCGGCAATAATATCATGGGAGGTGGACGGCATAGGGACAGGGTCAGGGGCAGAGGAGAGGTTCTGGGCTTCAAAAGCAAAGGAGCTGGATGGTAGTGCCTCCTGATCAGTCTCAAGGGTTGAGGGGGTGGGGAGGGGGCTCTCAGGGATGCCGGGCGCAGGCTCTATGGTGGGTTTGGCAGCCACGGGATCAGGAGGTGGACTATCTTCTGTCAGGCCCCTGCCCGGGAAGGAAGTCGATTGCTCCACACCAATGAGGGGTGCCCCTGGTGGCTTGGGTCCCGGCCGTGTGGCACTGGCCTTCGCCTCAACAGGCTCGGTGGCCATCAGCGGGGTGCCTTCTGGGGCCGGGTTGTGGAGGAGTTCAGGGGCTCCTCGGAGGTGGGAGTGGAAGCACCGGTTAGGAGAAGGGATCATGGGAAAAGGGGGGCTGGAGTGAGGTCGCCCAGATCGAGGCCTGCTGGCATAGGGTCGTCCTCCCCCTGAGTGACCGGGGTCAGACCCAGGGCCTCGATCTCCTCGTATATGGAGGGGAGATCGCTGTCTGCCACCCCGGGGTTCTCCCCGCTGGCACCCGACGCGACGGTCACCTCGGGGCTCATAGAGGCTTCAGATGGTACCAGGGCAGAAGAGGCTCCCTCGGGGGTCTTGGAGGGGAGGGACTCCTTTGCAGGGGAGATACTGCCTTCCAGTGCTGCCACGTCTTCCCCAGCCGGCACCGGTGGATGGAATACACCTGTGGGCAAAGCGGAAGGCTCGGCATTGGTGCCCCCCTTCCTGGTCTTCCAGGGGGCCTCCACATCAGATGGGAGGAGAGGAGCTCGAGCCTTCCACTTGCGTCGCTTCCCCTGGACTAGGGCCCAGCCCTCCATGGCATCATCCTGGGGCTGGCTAGCAGGGGTCATGTCAGGGGGCAGAGGCGATGGCTCAGGGACTCGGGGGGGTAACGGTGGGGCAGCATGAGGGAGGGAGGATTCCCCTTGGGGCCGGCCCTCTCCCATGCCCGGCGGTGTCCCTGCTGCACTCTCCTCCACAGGCCCTGCCAGATTGCAAGCAGCGGGGGCGGGGCTCTCCCGCTCGTCTGGGCATAGTGGAAGAGGTGCCCCTTGGGCCCGAGTGGGAGCAGTGGTAGACTGGGAAGTAAGAGGGGTGGCTTCGGGGGCCAGGCAGCTAGGGGCGCAGGCGATGACGGGGCCGGTGCCCTCTGGGGCTCGGGGGTCCCGGATGCCCCTTCTTGCTGGGCCAAGGGGCAGTCCCTCCGGACGTGCCCCATCGCCCGGCAGAGGTAGCACCGGGCCTCCCCTGTAGAGTAATGCACCCGGTAATGGGCCCCGTGGTACGGAACCAGGAAGGACCGCTCGAGCGCCTCTCCGTCATGTGCCGCCGGTGGCAGTTGAAGCTGCACTTGCCGGCGGAACAAGAGGACGTGACCAAGGGTGGGGTCTTTGCAGCCCAACGGGAGAGGTATGACCATGGAGATGGGTTTCCCCAGGGTGGAGAGGGCGGGTAACAAGGCGGCATTGGGAAGAAAAGGAGGGATGGAGGTCAGGATCAGGCGGATGCCCAGGTCCTCTAGCGGTTCCAGGGGGACGAACACGCCCCCCCACCGCCAGGCCCTTCTCCACCGCCTCCTGGGCGGTGGCCTCCAATGCTAAGAAGAAGACGACCTTGCCATACATTTTGGAGGCCACCAGAATGGTCGTGGGCCCCACCACCCCCGCCAACGCCCGCACGTAGGTCTCCACGTGGGGTGAGGGGGGCACCAGGAGGCAAAGGACCCCGTGCTTCCTGGTCATGGTGGGAAAGGGGCCCCGGCTGCTATAGATGGTAGTGGAGGCGGTGGGTGGGAGAGATGACGTAGCGGCAGGCGGGGGGGGGGCTGCCACCACCTGGGCGTATGCCCTGGGGGCCGGGGGAGGGGCACCCGCAGAGCTTGTGGAGGGAACAGTGGGAAGGGTCGCCACGGCCGGTGCTGGAGCTGCGGCAGTGGGGGCAGCCCCTGCCATGGATGGCCTGGTCTTTTTAGCGGGGCCCTTCCCCTTCTTCTTCCCCTGACCTTTCCTGCCAGCTTGGGGGTCTCCCCCCGATCTGAGGGGGGGAGGGACGTGGCAGCAGCGGAGGTCACCCTGTTGCCCGCCCTTGCTGGTGCCTCAGCAGGGGCGGTGGCAGGTGGTTTGGTGGCGGCAGCAGAGGTAGAGTGTTGGGGGGGGTGACGGAGGGGCAGGCGGGGGAGGGGTAGCTGGGGCTGATGGACGGGTCCCACCCATCTCGTCCCCCGCCATCGTGAGCAGGGAGGGAAGGGGAGACACCAGAAGGAGGAGGGGAAAGGGGAAGCAGGTCGACCACTCCTCCCCGCTAGGCTCCAGGCAGGGGAGGAGGGCGCCAAAAGGGGTGGGCTGGTCAGGAGGACAAAACAGGGGTTAGGGGTCAGTCACTGACACGGGGTGGAATTCTGGCTCCTCTAGCTGCACTAGGGGAGCGGGGGATACAACAGCATTGGGGGTGTAGTGAAGAGGGTTGAAACTAAAAAGGGGAGTCGCACAAGCGCGTCGGAGGGGGCAAGGGCGCATGGAGCAAGGGGCTGAGTGGGCTGGAGTTAGGGCAGGGAAACCAAGGGGCTAGCTTCAGAGGCTGGGTTGGGGCAAACAAAGGCTGTAGAGGGAAAACGAGCGGGGCAGGCAAACAAACTGAAGCTAGTAAGGGGGGCTGGGGCAAAAGGGGGGCAAAAGCTAAAGGGGCAAATGGGGCAGGTGGCAAGGGGAAAAGCTGTGAGATGGGCAGTCCGGGGTGGGGTGGGGGGGCACATGCGCTTGCACAAAGTCAATTTGGCTGTCTGCTGCTTCTGGCCCATATGGTGGAGTCAGGGTGTGGCAAGCCAAGCAAGCAGCTGAGTCCAGAGGCAGGAGCTGAGGCAGATGGTAAACAGCCAGTGGGGGTGTGTGTGGAGAGGGCAGCGGTGGTGGTGGTTGTGGGGGACACAGATGGATCGGGGGGCAGCTCCACACCACACCCCCTGTGTCCCTGCAAACACAGTCAAGACCCCCACCACAAGAGCAGTTTGAAAGTTACTCAGTCTTAAGGCTCCCTCCACGGTGGTCTACAAAGTCTCTCGGTGCTCCCCCACTGGTAGATGGTCCTCTTCTTCTGCTCCTCAGGGCTTCAGCAGCTCCAGGCAGCAGACTCTGAAGCAGCAGCTCCAGGAACTCCAGGTGGTGGTCTAGGCAGGCAGAAAGGACCCCTCTCAGGTGGTGGTGGTGGTGTTGTTGGTGGTGTCCACAGCAGCAATGGCTGGGGTCCCTCACTCCTCCCGCTCTGGGAAGAGGCTAGCAGGCGCCCCCCCGCAAGAAGCTGCAGTAGCAGCACCCAAAGGTGGGGGGTCCAGCAGTCAGCCAGTAACCAGGTAGCAGCAGAGAAGGGGTGGGGTGTCTGACCCAGCCAGGGGAGCAGCTGGAGGAGCAACGGCAGCAGGAAGAGCCCAGGGCCTAGGAGCAGCAGCCCTCTCCCTCCTTATCCCTCCAGGCCAGAGGGCTACAGGAGAGTGATTTTTTGAAGCAGAAAAGAATTTTATTCGTGTAACACTTACAAAGAATCACCAAAGAGGATAAAACAAAACTATGCAACAAAACAAAAGCAAACAGAAGGTATGACACAGCCGCCTTCAGGAGGGAGAAGTGTTCAGGCTAGCCTGGGCCCAGAGCGGGGGGGCTTCCTCGACACTCGTGGTCTTCCACCCTCCTGAGTTACCTGGTGGGCTAGAGTGGGGGGGCTTCCTCGACACTCGTGGTCTTCCACCCCCTCGAGTTACCTAGTTCCGCGCCCAGTGTCACCGATTATCCCTCTCCTGAGAGTGCCCGGCAAGATGGGCACGGCTGCGGGGTGGGCGGTTTGGGGGTGGGAGGGTAGACACCCACGTATTATAGGACCCTTCCTAGGTGATGGTGATGATGGTATCCACAGCGGCAACGGCTGGGGCTGGTGTCTCTCGCTCTTCCCCTCAATCAAAGGGTCAGACGGAGGGAACCGGACGGGGTCACCGAGCAGAGAACCCCGGACAGCGCCCACCGCTCTTCGAAGGTGTCAAGGGAGTCGGTGGACGCCGGCCAGAGGAACTCCGCCCGGATACGTGAATGTACTGAGGATCGGAAAAAGGCCCTACAATCGCAGGACGTTTCATGGGCCAACCTCTTCTCTCTGGTTTTGTAAATGGCTGTTTTAGCCAAGGCTAGGAGGAGGTTAACCAGGAGATCCCGCGATTTTGTGGGGCCACGGATGGGGAGTGTATAGATAAAGAGGTGAGGGGAGAAATGAAGCCAGAAGCGCAGTAAAATATTTGTGAGGAGCCGAAAAAGGGGCTGCAATCTGGCACACTCTAAATATACGTGCGCCAGGGTTTCCCTCACATTACAAAAAGGGCAAGTATCCGGGATGGAAGTAAACCGTGTCAAAAACACGCCCGTACTCACAGCTCCGTGAAGGAGCCGCCAACTGATGTCCCCGACGGGCCTCGGGACCAAGGTGGAATACAGGCTGGCCCACCGAGGTTGCTCACCCTCCAAAGGTGGCAGGAGGTCCCGCCACTTTGTGTCGGGGCGGGACACCAGGGTGTGGGCGTGAAGGGTGTGGAGCGTGAGTGTATACAAATATTTCCGTGGTGCAAGTTGAAAACTGACCGGCTGCAGTTCATGCAGCCGGCTCGCAGTGAAGGGGTGAGGGGTTTGTCGGGATCGGCAGGGTAGGGGCCCAATGGAAAGGTCCGGCGGGCCTGGGGTAGAGGATGGGCGGGGTGCACCCTCGCGCAAGGCTCGGTTGACATAAGCCCGAGCAGCGGGGGTCAAGGCGGCCTTCACCTCCTGAAGTACGCGCTGGGGAGTACAAGGGCTGGAGAGCCCCATCTGCCGAGCGAGCGTCAGGGGGTCCAGCCAGTCTCTCCGGTCGTAGTCCAGGAGGTCTCCGACCCTCGTGACTTCCGCCAGGACAAACCTCTGGCGCACCAAGCGGGACTCCGCCACCTGCACACGGAGTTGGGGGTTGTGTAGCAGGGGCTCCGTGAGGAGATCTGCTCCCACGGTGGCCGCCACGGACCTGGTCGTTAGAAACAGTTTCCAGGTCCGGAGGAGGTCCTGGTAGAAGACCGGCAGCCCGGAGAGGTCTCGCGGAAAACCTCTCGGACAAAGGTAAAAGAGCTGCCGGTTGTATCGGAGCCCTTGGAAGCGGCGCAGGAAGGCGTGCGCCAATATGCTCCACGTCGAACTACCTGCACTGTAAAGGAGCCTCTGCAGGGCCTGGAGGCGGAAAACGCAGACCTGAGTGTACAGACACTTCAGGCCCTGCCCTCCTTCCTTCAGGGGTAAATGAAGAACTCCGACAGGGGCCCAGTGCATTCCAGACCAAAAGAACTCTAGAATCAATCTCCGGAGGTGGGACAGGAAACCCGGGGCCGGGGTCAGGGTGTTGAGCCGGTACCAGAGCGTGGACAGGACTAGTTGGTTAAGCACCAGTGCTCTCCCTTGGAGGGAGAGACATCGGAGTAGCCTCGTCCATTTCTGGATCCGCTCTATCACCCCGCCCTCTAAATTTTGCCAGTTCTCCGGCGGGGAAGGGTGCGTGGCGGAAAGGTAAACGCCGAGATAGAGCAGAGGACCCGCGCTCCACCGGATGGTCTGAAGCGCGGGTGGGAGGGAGCTTGCCTGCCGCCAGTCCCCCACCGCCAAGCCAGAGCTCTTGACCCAGTTGACTCGGGCGGAGGAGGCTGCTGAATAGATGGCCTGGCATGCTTCCACTCGTGCCAGGTTGCCCGGGTCCTGGACCACGAGAAGTACATCATCGGCGTACGCCGACAGGACCAGCCGCAGCTCCGGCTCCCGCAGCACCAACCCCGACAACCTCCTGCGGAGGAGACAGAGGAAAGGCTCGATCGCAAGAGCGTACAGCTGGCCCGAGAGGGGGCACCCCTGTCACACTCCTCGCCCGAAGCTGACCGGTTCGGTCAGGGTCCAGTTGAGCCTAACCAAACACTCCGCGGAGGCATACAGCACCCGGAGAAAACTCACAAACCGAGGTCCGAATCCAAACGCCTGCGGAGTGCTCAGGAGGTACCTGTGGTTTACTCTATCAAACGCCTTCTCCTGATCAAGAGACAGGAGGGCGAACGACAGACCGTCTCTCCGCCCGAGTTCCAAAAGGTCTCGGACTAGAAAGAGGTTGTCAAAAATGCAGCGACCTGGGACAGTATAGGTCTGGGTGGATCACGTCCGCCATCACGGACCCTAGCCGCAGCGAAATTGCTTTCGCTACGATTTTGTAATCCGTGCTAAGGAGTGAGACGGGACGCCAGTTTCGTAAATCGTGGAGGTCCCCCTTCTTCGGCAGCAAGGCGAGCACCGCTCGCCTGCACGACAGAGGGAGGACCCCGCCCTGCAAAGACTCAGCCCAAACAGTGACTAGGTCTGGGCCGAGGATGTCCCAGAACGCGCGGTAAAACTCCACGGTCAGCCCGTCCATGCCCGGAGATTTATTGGTGGGCATGCGGTGGAGGGCTTCCGAGAACTCGGCCAGGGTGAGAGGCAGCTCTAGCCGGTCTCGGTCACCCACGCTGACCGTGGGGAGTTCCTCCCAGAGCACCCCGCAAGCGCCAGGATCGGTCGGATCCGGGGAGAAAAGGCTTGTGTAGAAGTCGCGGGCCCTCCCACACATCTCCTCTGGATCCGTGAGGGGGGTGCCGTCTTCCGCTAGAAGGCAGGTGACATGTTTCTTGGCCCCCCTCGTTTTCTCCAGGGCATAGAAGAAGCGGGAGCCGCGGTCCATCTCCCGAAGGAGGCGGATGCGGGACCGGACGAAGGCACCTCGGGCCCGGTGGTCCTCGAGGGCCCGAAGATCCTCCCGCTTCTCCCGGCACGCTCCGCAGAGGGACGGATCCTCGGGGTCGGTGGCCAGGCGCCTCTCCAGCTCCAAGACCTCCCGTTCCAACTGCTCTATCGCCGCATTTCTCCGTCGGCTGGTGCCCCGAGTGTAGTCGCGGCAGAAGAGCTTGGCGCGTACCTTCCCTAGATCCCACCATCGCCGCACCGAGGGAAAGGCACGCCACTGCTCTCGCCAGGCCAACCAAAACTCCCGGAAGGATGTCACAAAGCTCTCGTCCTCCAACAGGCTATTATTAAAGTGCCAATAGGCCGGCCCCGGTCTCTCTGCACGGAGGGAGACCGTTATAGTAACTAAATGATGGTCGGAAAAAGGGGCCGGCCGAATGGTGGAGGAGTGAGCCTGTGAAAGATGGAAACGGGATAAGTAAATACGGTCCAACCGAGAGTGGTGTGACCGATGGGCCTCCACCCGAACAAAAGTGAACGTGGAGGTGTCATCTGGGTGATGGTCACGCCAGACGTCCACTAGGGAGTGATATTCAACTATTTCCCGGAGGATGTTCGCTGCGGCTGGGCTCGGCTCGGCCCCTGAGCGGTCCTGTTCCTCGAGGGTGGTGTTAAAGTCCCCTCCCAGGACCAGACACTCGTGCGAATCTAGGGTGCCGAGAAAGTCGGACACCTGCTGGTAAAATTGTGGCCACTTTGGGCTCATTGGCGGGGCATAGATATTAACAAGGTTGACCACGAGCCCCTCCATACGGACTCAAAGGTGCAGCAGGTGGCCTGGCACGACCTCAGTGACCCCTAGCACCTCGGGCTGTAGGGTGGGGGAGAACAGGGTCGCCACTCCAGCTTGCCATGTCGTGAAGTGGCTAAAATAGACCCCGTCCCCCCACTCCAGCCGCCACCTGTCCCCGACAGTCGCGTCCGTATGGGTCTCCTGCAGGAAAACTACAGAGTACCCCCCTTCCCGAAGGTAAGAGAGCACCTGGGACCTGCGGAGAGCCATCCTACAGCCCCTGGTATTCAAGGTTGCAATAATAAGAAGCATCATGTGGAGGGCTGGGGGGGTGGGGGTTTCTCATTGGCGGGCATGTTCGTGGCCCCCGGCGGGTTGCACAGCAACCCGTGACCCATCCCGTAGATGAGTAGATCGCTTCGGAAGCCACGGGCCCGCTCGTAGGCCGCAGCACCGCGCCTGCCTTGCCCTCTGCCCTCCTTTATAAGGGCCCTTGTGGCCTGAAAAATTTGATCAAAGTCCCCCCAGAGCTGAAGAGCCAGCTGTACCCTATTGCGGGCACCACGGGTGTGTTCTAAGAACTTCCGTAGTGCATGCCGCAGCTCATGGGGGGGTGGGGTTACGTTCCCGGGGTATTCCCTGGTGGGGCTCTTAATACAGCCTCGTGGTCCACTAAGGCGGGTAGGCAGGGTGAGGACCACCGACGGGGCGTCTGACAGGCTGGGGTTATTAAATCCATTTCGCGCCTTGGGGTGGAAGGGGATGGTGGGGGAAAAATTGCAACTCCTAATGGGTCGCGACTAGAAAATGCAAAAACTGCTCCCTGGGGGGAATCTGCAAAAGGCGGAAAAAAAACAACCCCAGGGGTGGCAATAGCATTGCAGGAGGAGGTAAACTGGGCGGGGACAGGGGTGGGGGCAGGGGTAGAGGTAAGGCTCTGGGGTTCAGGAGGCAAGCAGCTAAAGGAAGGTGCCTCCTGAGCAGAGTCAAGGGTTAAGGGGTAAGGGAGGGGGCTCCCAGTAATGCTAGGCACTGCCTCCGTGGTGGTCTTGGCGGCCATGGCATCAGGTGGTGGACCACCTTCTGCAGGGTGCTCGCCCGGAAAGGCAATTAGGGGGAGGGAGCATGGGGAAAGGGGGGCTGGGGTGAGGTTGCCCAGCTCGAGGCCAGCCGGTAGTAGATCATCCTCTCCCTGGCTGACCGGGGTCAAATCTAGGGCCTCAATCTCCGCATACACAGAGGAGAGGCCAACGCCTGCTACCCCGGGGGCCTCTCCTCTAGGGCCCGCCTCAGCGGTCGCCTCAGGGTTCGTGGGGGGTTCGGGTGGTATCCGGGCAGAAGGGGCATCCTCAGGAGTCTCGGAGGGGAGGGTCTCCCGTGGAGGGGGGATTCCAGAACTATCAGGAACTTTCTGGAAACAATTAAGGCAGACAGGCTGATTAGAACACCCTCAGCCAATCAAGAGGCTGCTAGAATCAATTAAGACAGGCAGGCTAATCAGGGCACCTGGGTTTAAAAAGGAGCTCACTTCAGTTTGTGGTGTGAGTGTGAGGAGCTGCAAGTAAGAGTTGTAAGAAGCTGAGAGTGAGAAGGTGGACTACTGGAAGACTGAGAAGTACAAGCATTATCAGACATGAGGAGGAAGGTCCTGTGGTGAGAATAAAGAACATGTTTTGAGGAGGCCATGGGGAAGTAGCCCAGGGAGTTGTAGCTGTCATGTAGGTGTTACAGGAGCCACTGTAGACAGCTGCAATCCACAGGGCCCTGGGCTGGAACCTGGAGTAGAGGGTGGGCCTGTATTCCCTCCAACTCCTTACTTGATACCGGAGGAGTTGACCTGGACTGTGGGTTCCACCAGAGGGGAAGGTCTCTGGCCTGTTCCCCGATCCACTGGGTGGATCAGCAGAGACTGCAGGGATTGTTCTTTTTCCTTTTCTCCATGCTGGCCAGTGATGAGGCTAACTGAGTGAACGGCAGATTTGAGCCATGAAAGTGGCCAAACTGAGGGCTGCTGTGAACCTCTGAGGTGAGCAAATCTGCCAATAAGCACAGGGCCCACCTAGGCAGAGAAGGAACTTTGTCACAATAGAGACTATATTTGCCCTTTGCCTGTCATCAGGGATCTCTCCCTTCTTCCACAAGGTCACGAAGATAATCACTAATGTCTCAGAGATCTCTTCAGCCAATTCCTTAAGTATTCCTAGGATGTATTTCATCAGGCCCTGTCAACTTGAAGACTTCTAACTTGTTTAAGTAATATCTAATTTACTCATTCCCTATTTTGGCCTCAGATCTTACCCCATTCATAGTGACATTCAGTGTGTTAGTCAATGAATCACTGCTAACCTTTCTGGTGAAAACTGAAACAAACAAGGCATTTAACACTTTGGTGCTCGCTGTGATTTCTTGTTGGTCTTCCTCTTGCTTCTAATGTATTTGTAAAATGTTTTCTTGTTACCCTTTCTGTCTCTAGCTAGTTTAATCTCATTTTGTGTGTTGGCTTTTCTAATTTTGTCCCTACATACTTGTGGTGTGTGTGTATGTATATGTGTATATATATATATATATATATATATACATCCTTTGTAATTTGACCTAGTTTGTACTTTTTGTATGACTTTTTTTTGAGTTTCAGGTCATTGAAGATCTCCTGAATAAGCAAGGATGGTCTTTTACCATACTTCCTATCTTCTCTATGCATTGGGATAGTTTGCTCTTGCGCCTTTAATAATGTCTCTTTAAAAAAACTGCCAATGCTCCTGAGCTCTCTTTTCCCTTAGACTTGCATGCATGATCTTACCTACCAAATCTCAAAGTTTGCCAAAGTCTGCCTTCTTGAAGTCCTTTGTTTTTATTGTGCTGTTTTCCTTCTGACCATTCCTCAGAATCATTAACCCTATCGTTTCATGATCACTTTCACCCAAGCTGCCTTCCACTTTCAAATTCTCAACCAGTTCCCTCCTCTTTGTCAGAATCAAATCTAGAACAGCTTCTCCCCTAGTCACTTTTTCCACTTTCTGTAATAAAAAGTTGTCTCCAGTACATTCCAAGAACGTGTTGGATAATCTGTGCCCTGCTGTGTTATTTTCCCAACAGATGTCTGGGTAGCTGAAGTCCGCCATCACCGCCAAGTGCTGTGCTTTGGATGATATTGTTAGTTATTTAAAAAAGCCTCCTCCACCTCTTTTTCCTGGGTAGGTGGTCTATTGTAGACCCCCCTACCATGACATCACCCTTGTTTTTTACCCATTATCCTTACCCAGAGGTTTTCAGCAGATCTTCCTCTGTCTCAACCTCAGTGCAAGTGTATACACCTTTGATATATAAGGCAGCACATCCTCCCTTTTTTCCTTGCCTGTCCTTCCTGAACAAGCTGTATCCTTCTATACCAATATTCCAGGCATGTGAAGTATCCCACGAAGTCTCTGTAATGCTAATTATGTTGTAACTGTGATGATTCATTAGTATTACTGGCTCTTCCTGTTTATTCCCCATAATTCTTGCATTAATATACAAACAGCTAAGATGTTCCTTAGATTTCCCCTCTATATTCCCACTTGTCTCTGCATTTGTCTCTGCTATGATTGCCCTTGTTTCCCCAGGTGTTGACCCTTCACCTAGGTCTCCATATTTTGGACTTACCTATGGGCTTCTGTCTCCTCCCCCCATCAAACCTTGTTGAAAGCCATCCTCACTAGGTTAGCCAGTCTTTATCCAAAGATACTGTTCCCTTTCCTTGATAGGTAGACCCCATCTCTGCTCAAAAATCTTTCTTCTCAGAACAATATCCCATGGTTAAGGAAGCTGAAGCCCTCCAGGAGACACCAGCCATGCAGTCACTTCCAGGATGTGTCCATCTCTGCCTGGGCCTCTACCCTTGACCAGAAGGATTCATGAGAACACCGCCTGTGCCCGCATCAACCTCACCCTTACTCCCAGAGACCTGTAGTCACTTCTGATTTGCTCAAGGCCATACCTTTCATATACATATTGTCTATAGATGCTTGTGCTAAGTCATGCAATCTACTTAACACTGATTGACCAGCCTCCAGCCTTCTGCAAAAGTTAAAATTTTGAACTCATAGTCCCATTTCAGTAATGAAAGCACATTTCTTCTATGCATTGTTGTCCAAAGGAATCTGCCAATACCCTTTTACCCAATGAATTGTGCTTTACTCAAAGTGTCTGGGCATAGGGACTGTGACAGCATTAAATTTTCTGAAATCAGCACAAAACCTTAGTCTTGTCTTAGGGACAAATACACCAGAGAGGCCCTGGAGCTGTCATACTCTACAATTATTCCCGTATCTAGGATTTGTTCTTGCCCTTTGCCAATGGTTCTGTATGCCTTGCTAGGGGCAGTCTGGGGTCCTCTGTGTCATTCCTATTGAACATTGTTATGAGTCATCCCTAGCATGCTGGAGAACACTTGCTTATGACTTTGCAAAACAGCCAAGATCTCTGCCTTCTGAGTAGGTGTTAGGTCTGTGCATACCTCTGTGCTTCCAAGTCATGAATCACTCTGGCATTCAGGCACCTGATCAATGAGGGCTGATGCCTCAGACCCCTTTCCTCATAACACACCATAGTCACAAGTGCTTCTCTGTTGTGATAGGCCATAAGCCTATTAATATGTACTGTATGTGGGACAATATTATCAGGGTTTTTTCACAGCGTGTGACTTCATTCTCTTTTTTCTATAACTCCATAAAGTCCTTCCCATGAGTTTTGCATTTTATGTCATTTTACAGGGAGTAGCACTAATACTAAATCCCCCACCTCAGAAGAGCATTCAGAAGCATTTTTATCAGACTATGCCTTTTGTGTGGTCTGGCTATCAATGAGGTCAGTTAGAACCATTTCTATCATGTCTTTCTGAACCTTTGTACCTATTCAGCCACAGGTTCCCCTCCTGACATAGTGTCTCCTTTCCAGGAGTCTCTGGTGAGATGTAGGGGTCCCCTCACCTCATGCCCTATGGAATCTTGGGGCATCTCCCTATAATAAAATAACACATAGAATCATAGAATAACAGGGTTGGAAGGGACCTCAAGAGGTCATCTAGTCCAAACCCCTGCTCAAAGCAAGACCAATCCCCAACGAAATCATCCCAGCCAGGGCTTTGTCAAGCCTGACCTTAAAAATCTCTAAGGAAGGAGATTCCACCACCTCCCTATATAACCCATTCCAGTGCTTCACCACCCACCTATTGGAAAAAGTTTTTCCTAATATCCAACCTAAACCTCCCCCACTGCAACTTGAGACCATTACTCCTTGTTCAATCATCTGGTACCACTGAGAACAGTCTAGAGCCATCCTCTTTGGAACCCCCTTTCAGGTAGTTGAAAGCAACTATCAAATCTCCCCTCATTCTCCTCTTCTGCAGACTAAATAATCCCAGTTCCCTCAGCCTCTCCTCATAAATCATATGTTCCAGCCCCATAATAATTTTTGTTGCCCTCCGCTGGACTCTTTCCAATTTACCCACATCCTTTTTGGAGTGTGGGGCCCAAAACTGGACACAGTACTCCAGATGAGGCCTCACCAATGCTGAACAGAGGGGAATGATCACGTCCCTCGATCTGCTGGCAATGCTCCTACTTATACAGCCCAAAATGCCATTGGCCTTCTTGGCAACAAGGGCACACTGTTGACTCATATCCAGCTTCTTGTCCACTGTAACCCCTAGGTCCTTTTCTGCAGAACTGCTGCCTAGCCACTCGGTCCCAAGTCTTTAGCAGTGCATGGGATTCTTTTGTACTAAGTGCAGGACTCTGCATTTGTCCTCATCAGATTTCTTTTGGCCCAATCCTCTAATTTGTCTAGGTCCCTCTGTATCCTATCCCTACCCTCCAGCAGTGTCATCTGCAGACTTGCTGAGGGTGCAGTCCATGCCATCCTCCAGATCATTAATGAAGATATTGAACAAAACCGGCCCCAGGACCAACCCTGGGGGCACTCTGCTTGATACCGGCGGCATAAAGTAACATTTCATCTCAGTTCTGGGCCTTTTTGTTTGCATACATTCCCAGCATAAATTTCAGTGTCCCATTGAACCTCTCCACCAAACCACTTATCTGTGAGTGATATGGAGGAGCCTTCAGCTGTTTTACTCCACACACCCTTCACCATTCACTGAATAAATGGGACATGAAATGTGACCCATGATTTGATAGAATCTCCTTAGGAAAACACATTCTATTGAAAATAGTGAAAAGGTGTTTTGCCCCTTTATCAGCTTTTATGTTAGCTAGCGCAACTGCTTCTGGATATCTAGTGTCACAATCCACCACCACTAAAATAAATCTCATTCCCCTCTAGATTGGACAGGGTTTAGAGCCCACAATATCTATTGGCAGCCTAAGAAATGCCTTCTTGATTACAGGTAATTATCATACAGTAGAAGAGCTTTGTGAGACCCTACTGGCCTCTTCCAAGACTGAGAGAAGTCACAAGACCTGAAAAGGTCTCTCACCTCATTCCGAATATCTGGCCAATAAAAATTCCTTTTTCACCTTCTATATGTCCTCTGAGTCCCCATGTCACCTACAAAAGGACAGTCATGGGCTAACAATATTAGCTCCCTACAATGCCTAATAGCACAACCACCTGCTTGTAAGGCTTTCCAGGAGTCTTATTCTTCCCCAGAGGGGCCTCCCTATACATCCTTCCCTCTTCTTCAAAACCCTTTCTACATTTCCCCTAATCAGGGTCTCCCTGAAAATGCATTTCCTTATGCTATCTAGGGATGGGTCTGCTCTCTGTTCTGCTGCAAATTCCTGCTGGCTGTCAGTATTGAACACAGCCTTCCCCACAGGGAGTGACTCCATGTCCCCCCACCTCACTGTTCCAGGAGACACACTGTCTCCCTCAACTGGTTCTCTGTCCTCATGATTCCTTCCTGGGACTACAAAGCAATATTTCTTATGACTGCAAATTACAATATTAACAGCTTTAGACACAGTTAACACCTCATTTCTGCAGTAATGCAATCCAACATATTGTGACATTACCCAGAGTGCAATATGTACTGTGTCCCCACAGTTCTCCAACCTGAAGTGCCTTTTACACTGCTTTGCTGTGTGAGCAGACCAAGAGTTGTTGCTCTCATATAGCCTCCATCACGTAAGTTTCTCTCAGCTACACTGTATGAGTGCTATGGCTAGCCATTCTTGAATTACGCTGCAGAGTAACACCAGCGAATTCCCAGCCCCAGATTTGCCCCCATAAATGTGTCTTGTACTACCCAGCCCTCTTCTGGAAAACACAAGCTCATGTAAAGTCTGTCATTTCATTAATAGAAAATGATATGCACAAATCCTGTAGTCTCAAATGGAGTTTCCCAAATACTTAAATCCAAACACATTGGTTTAGATAAAACAAGTTTATTAACTGCAGAAAGATAGATTTTAAGTGATTAGAAGTAATGAGGCATAAAAGTCAGAATTGGTTACAAGTAGAATGCAATTAATACCTAATTTAACAAGCTAAGTGGTTTCAAAGCAAAGGTCTCTGTCATCATGTCTTAGCAGTCTTGCTGGCAGAATTTTTCAGTCAGGATCCTTCCCTCAGTCCAAAGCTATTTCTTTGTTTTTCAGGTATTGTGGCTGCTGTAGATAGAGAGGGGAGAGAGAGAAAGATAATCGGAGGCATTTGCTCTCCTTTCTTGTAGCATTTCTCTTCTTTGAGAATAATCTCCAGCTGAGTTTCAGGAGACAGAACATCTATGTGGATGGGAACCTCAAGCTGTTTCTTTGTGAAGATGTAGATTTTTCACTCTTTCCTACCAAAGAACGGCCACTTCAACCGTTCACTTCAACCACTTCAACCGTTCACTTCAAGGTGATAGTCCATTTGATTTTGTTGTCATTTGCCTGAGGCATCTTTTGCCTTTTGTCTCTGAAGAACTGGTTTGTGGTTGCTCTTAGTAATATCATACAGCTGAATCTTATACATTTACATAAAATGTTGCCACACATATTTTACCAGGACAATAATGATAGGCAATTTATGAGTTTTCAAATGACACCTTGCAAGACATACTTTGTACAAAATTTATCATAGTCTTGTAAAAGGGGTGAACATAGGGGTACAGACTTTTAAAAAATGCCTTCTGCACCTTCCCACTCCAAGTGGCACAACACTTTTGAACCTTTCCGGTGCCAGGAGTTCTACCCTTTTTCCTGCAGCATGTCAGTCTTTCTGACCATGCTTTCAGTACCAGAGAGATCTGAGTGTCTGTGTCCCTCCACCATGGGCATTCTCTGCTGTGCACTTTAGCAACTTCAATAAAATCAGCAGCAACTTCCAATGGGTCAGGCTTTACAAACTTCCTCAGGAATTCCTCAGGTGCCTCTGCTTACAAAAGCTGCATTGACTTAGGCTGGACAAGGTATGGGCTTAGATTCCCTTTTTTACAACACTTGCCCCTGAGGTGCTCAGTGGATTTACAGGTGAAACAGCTTCTGGCGCCATTCTCCTATACTAAGGGTCTGTGAGTGTGATTACCAGGAGGGAGTCAATTCTGAGCTCCCAAACACTCTACTTTTTCCCAGGAGTAAAACAGGGTCTCCCTCTTTACATTTGACTTCTGCCCCTCTTTCTGTGTCTTGTGCTTATTAGACAGACTGGCTTGGATATAGGAAGCAGCCAGACCTGCAACTTTCTATACAGAACCCAAAGATTTATTCCAAATGGCCAGGGAAAGTGTGGGACCCTTAATAAATGGAGGAGACAACCTAGTGACAGACGTGGAAAAAGCTGAAGTACTCAATGCTTTTTTTTTTGCCTTAGTCTTCACAGACAAGGTCAGCTCCCACACTGCTGTCCTGGGCAACACAGTATGGAGAGGAGGTGAGCAGCCCTCAGTGGTGAAAGAACAGGTTAAGGATTATTTAGAAAAGCTGGACATGCACAAGTCCATGGGGCCGGATGCAATGCATCCGAGGGTGCTGAGGGAATTGGATGATGTGATTGCAGAGCTATTGGCCATTATCTTTGAAAAGTCATGGCAATCAGGGGAGGTCCTGGATGATTGGAAAAAGGAAAATATAGTGCCCATCTTTAAAAAAGGAAAAAGGAGAACCCGGGAAACTAGAGAACTCACCTCAGATTATGGAAAAATCATGGAGCAGGTCCTCAAGGAAACCACTTTGAAGCACTTGGAGGAGAGGAAGGTGTTCAGGAACAGTCAGCATGGATTCACCCAGGGCAAGTCATGCCTGACCAACCTCATTGCCTTCTTTGAGATAACTGTTCTGTGAATATGGGGAAAACAGTGGATGTGATATATCTTGACTTTAGCAAAGCTTTTGATACGGTCTCCCATAGTATTCTTGCCAGCATGTTCAAAAAGTATGGATTGGATGAATAGACTATAAGGTGGATAGAAAGCTGGTTAGATTGTTGGGCTCACCAGGTAGTGATCAATAGCTTGATGTCTAGTTGGCAGCCAGTATCAAATGGAGTGCCCCACGGGTTGGTCCTGGGGCTGGTTTTGTTCAATGTCTTTATTCATGATCTGGATGATGGGATGGATGACACTAAGCTGGGGGGAGAGGTAGATATGCTGGAGGGTAGGGATAGGGTCCAGAGTGACCTGGACAAATTGGAGGATTGGGCCAAAAGAAATCTGATGAGGTTCAACAAGGACAAATGCAGAGTTCTGCACTTAGGATGGAAGAATCCCATGCACCGCTACAGACTAGGGACCGAATGGCTAGGCAGCAGTTCTGCAGAAAAGGACCTAGGGGTGACAGTGGATGAGAAGCTGGATATGAGTAGTGTGCCCTTGTTGCCAAGAAGGCTAACGGCATATTGGGCTGTATTAGTAGGAGCATTGCCAGCAGATAGAGGGAAGTGATTATTCCCCTCTATTTGGCACTGGTGAGGCCACATCTGGAGTATTGCGTCCAGTTTTGGGCCTCCCATTACAGAAAGGATGTGGCCAAATTGGAGTGGGTCCCGCAGAGGGCAATGAAAATGATCAGGGGGCTGGGGCACATGATTTATGAGGAGAGGCTGATGGAACTGGGCTTGTTTAGTCTGCAGAAGAGAAGACTGAGGGGGGATTTGAGAGCAGCCTTCAACGACCTGAAGGGGGGTTCCAAAGCAGAGAGAGCTACGCTGTTCTCAGTGGTGGCAGATGACAGAACAAGAAGCAATGGTCTCAAGTTGCCGTGGGGGGATCTAGGTTGGATATTAGAAAACACTATTTCACTAGAACGGTGGTGAAGTACTGGAATGGGTTACCTGGAGAGGTGGTGGAATCTCCATCCTTAGAAGTTTTTAAGGCCTGGCTTGACAAAGCTCTGTTTGGTTTGTGCTCACTTTGTAACCAATTGGTTGGTATGTTATTCTCCAGTCTCCCCAGGAAAGTGGGTGAAGTGGTTTGGGAGAATATTTTGGGGAAAAAGACTTCAAGTGGCTGTTTTTCCTGGATTTTTGTCTAAATCACTTGGTGGAGGCAGCAATACCATCCAAGGACAAGGAAAGAATTTGTTCCTTGGGGAAGTTTTAACCTAAGCTGGTAGAAATAAGCATAGGGGGTCTTTCATGTGGGTCCCCACATCTATACCCCAGAGTGTGGAGGGAACCCTAACAGTCCTAGACTCTAGGCAAACTGGGCTTAGGCACTGCCTGTCAAACACATTTTGGGGATGTCTACACTGCAATGTACACCTGGGCTCAGATTCAGGCTTTAGCCCCAACACCCCTTCCATCTATACACAAATCTCTCAGACTCGGGCTTGGAACTAGGGTCCTAGTACCTGTGGGGGTGGAGAGTCTGAGCCCAGGCCAATTTGTGACCCAGGATTTGAGCCCTATTGGTGTGCAGTGTAGATGCAGTCTCACTTGTCTTGGGTCCTGGGAGGTCCACCAAAAGTATCCCAAAATCTCATGGGCCAATTTCATTTTTCCTCTCCGTCCCAAGAATCTCCACTGGACTCAGGTGAAAACAGAAGCCATCCCCCTTCACATACAGCAGCAGCTTGGTGAGTCAGTGTTAACCCTTTCATTGTCTTCTGACCATTGACCACTCACCATCAGAGAGCAGAGCCTTCTGTGTGCAATAGAAACTGACCAGAACAAGCCTTTTTGCCAGGCACACTGCTTCTTGGTTACAGGAGCACAGCCAGATTTTGGGGACTCTTGTGTGATGTCAGCAAAACTGTGGACTTTAGTAAAAGTACCAGGAATAACCATGCATACCAGCGGATAGCGAAGAAGCTGGTAGCACCGAAAATTTACTGGACAGTGCAGGGAGTGGGTTAAGCCACTCAAAAGCGAGTACCTGAAGACTGGGGACCAGAACCACACCTTGGCCAACTCGCTGACATTGTGCCCATTTTATGAGAAGTTTGACTGGGAGCTAGGCACTGCACCCAGCACAGAGCCAACCATGGTGCACGGTGGCCTGGTCAGCTGTGCTGGTGCCCTGCTGGCCCCAGAACCAGCATGGGGACTGATGGGAGAAAAGCAGCAGGCACTGAGTGAGGACCATGAAGTCACTCTGTTGCTGAAACCAGTCCCAAAGCACACTCTGGAACAGGATCAGCGGCAAATGATAGGTCCATTTTTTGAGGAGCTGTTTGATACCCTCCTGGAGGAATATCCTGCTGCTGAGCCTGCAGCAGACACATATGTGACAGAAGCCACCTCTCAGCCTGATATGTTTATGTCTACAACTTAAAGTTTATTGCTACAGTAATAGGAGGGATTTCTGCTGTAAGAATCAATGCAAAAGTTATGAGAAGCCCTGGCTAGCGGCATATATCCACTAATGGCGGATTGTATCCCAGCACCGTTGCATCTCCCCTCATCACACGGAGTTCAAAATGGTGACTGGGAAACGCAAACAGTAAAGTACACCTTTAAAGAGTATTTTTACTGGAAAGGCTAGAGCCTTTGATTTTTGCTAGAGCCATAACTGTTTCTTAAAAATAACCATATTGCTGTGCTTTCAAGTTTGCTACTCTGTAATCACTCGAGTCTATGTTGCCACTTGGAAACTCATAAACTTAGACTCATAGACTTTAAGATCAGAAGGGATTGTTAGGGGGCTTATTCCTTCACCCACTTACTTCCCTGGTCCTTCTCGCATGAACAGAGAGCAACAATACCCGAAGTCCAAAGGTGCAAACAATTCGATGTTTATTGGGGTGAACTTCCAGCAAGCATGATTCCAGTTTCCTTCCTTAGGGTCCCCCTTCCCAGCTCTGACACCACAGAGCCTTACCTGTGTCCCTGTTCCCAGCAAAATTAATTATATAGCAGACAGAAACAATCACAGAACCAGAGACCATGCAAATAAACAATAGCAAAGTGGGAACTATAATGACTAAACAATACAGAAGTGAGGATTTCACAACTACATCTATAAAGACATAAGGGTTTCCCAGCTGTCTATTGATAAGTGAGTTCTTGCCAGACAGGATGCTATCAAACTAAGTTTCCTTTTACTTAGTCTTCTAGGCACTTCCCTTTCTCTAGAGGTGATAGGCATTATCAGGACAGGATTGTATTCCTAACAGCCCAATAGCGCCTTATTTCAATGTGACTAGGCTGAAATGTGAGGATGTGACTGTTTGCTTCCCAGCTTATGGCTGCCTATGCTGCTTAGCCAAAGGCCTTAGCCTAAGAACAGGGCCTCAGACTGTCACAGTAAGAAAAGGCCTTATACAGTCAGACAGTGATTTTGATTCTCTCTTTTGTACCTCTTTAACTAGCTAAGTGATAAGAATTCTTAAGAATTCTTAAGAACCTAAATTCTTAGAGTATAGGCCTTTACAGACAGGCCTGAATATCTATATCCTAACAGGGATCATCATGGGTGGTGGGTCCACAAAAAGCCAGGCATGGCTCTGCCCCCAGTTCTGCTCCCTGCTTCGTGTGCAGCTCCAGTCCCCCTGTGTGGTGGCCTTGGCTCGGGCTGGGGCCACACCACCTGCCCTCCAGGTGCTCTGGGACTGTGGGGGCTGAGGCTGTGTGCTCCCAGCACTACTGGGCTGGTGGGGTGTAGCCTGGGGTGGGGCCTCAGGCAGAAGGGGCAGGGCTGGGGGCTAGCCTCCCCCAGTTGGTGGTTCATGTGCTGCCCATGATCATCTAGTCCAGTGATACTCAGAGTGCAGCTCACGAGCTGCAAGTGCCTTTTTAATGTGTCTCCTGTGGCTCTTTGCAGCAGATGATATTGAAACACTGTGTGATTTAATTATTAACCAATCTAAGTTTTTAACCAATCCGGATGCTTTTACTAGGTTATTACCCAATTAAGTTATCAACTTGCACTAAGTTTAAATCTGGTATCCCCCTGTGAAATCTGGTCTTTTGTGTGGTAAAAACCTTATACTATACAGATTTAATGGGGGAGACTAGTGTTTCTCAAATTAGGGGTCTTGACCCATAAGGGAGTTGCGGGGGGTTGCAAGGTTATTTTAGGAGGGTGGTCACAGTACTGCCACCCTTACTTCTGCGCTGCCTTGAGAGCTGGGTGCCTGGAAAGTAGCAGCTGCTGACTGAGGGCCCAGCAGCGCAGAAGAAAGGGTGGCAATACCATACCATGAAATCCTTACCTCTGTGCTGCTGCTGGCAGTGGCTCTGCCTTCAGAGCTGGGCTCCCAGCCAACAGCCACCACTTTCCAGCTGTCCAGCTCTGAAGGCAGTGCTGCTGCCAACAGCTGCACAGAAGTAAGGGTAGCAGTACCGCAACCTGCCCAACAATAACCTTGCGACCCCCTCCCTCCCCCACAAACTCCTTTTTGGGTAAGGACCCTTACAATTACAACCCTGTGAAATTTCAGATTTAAATAGATGAAATCATGAAATGTATTATTTTTAAAATCCTATGGCTGTGAAATTGACCAAAATGGATCATGAATTTGGTAGGGGCCTGTATACATTGTGACAGACCCAGACCAGTGGGATACAGGAGTCTGATAGAAGGCAAATATATTGGCCACTGGATGAACAGTTTTCTGTTCCCTGAGTGACCAGAGCAGAGGCTGCCCTAGAGCAATCAGGAACCTGCCAGAACCAATTAACACAGGCAAGCTAATCAAGCCACCTGGAGCCAATTAAGAACTTTCTAGATTCAATTATGGCAGGCAGGCTAATCAGGACACCCGGTTTAAAAAGGACCTCCCATCAGTTAGTAGGGGGGTGTGCCAGGAGCAGGTAGTGAGAAGGTGTACTGCTGGAGGAGTGAAGAGTTCAAGCGTGATCAGGGTTCTGGAGGAAGATCCTGCAGTGAGGATACAGAAGGTGCTGGGGGGAAGGCAATGGGGAAGTAGCCTAGGGAGTTGTAGCTGTCACGCAGCTGATACAGGGAACATTGTGGACAGCTGTTATCCACAGAGCCCTGGGCTGGACCCCAGTGTAGCAGGTGGGCCTGGGTTTCCCCCCACCCCCAACTCCTGATCAGACACGGGAGGAGTTGACCTGGTCTGTGAGAAACACCAGAAGGGAAGGCCTAAATTGGAAAGGGATCTGCCCTGTCCCTGACCCACTAGGTGGGACACAGAGACGGCGGGGATTGTTCTCCATTTTCCCCCATGCTGGCCAGTGATGAGGTTAGCTGAGTGGATGGCAGGTTTGAGTCACTAGCAAGAATGGCCAAACTGACGGCTGCTGTGAATCTTTGAGGCAAGCAAATCCACCAATAAGTGCAGGACCCACCGAGGCAGAGGAGGAACTTTGTCACAACTTATATAAACTAAATATTTCCCCTTTCATACAGATTAAATATGAATAGTACTATAGTTAAGATTTTGTCACTGTTGTTTTTAATAAAAGTCACAGACAAAAATTCATGGAAGCCTGTGACTTGTCTGTTATTTTTAATAAAAATAACAGGGGGCTGACTACTGGGGGAGACTGACAGCTGCAGTACCCACTGCCTGTGTCAGCTGACAGCTCCGGGACCCCAGTTGTCTGTGTTGGCTCAGAGATCCAGGGCCAGCAACTTGGAGCTCCAGGGCCCCCGCCACTTGCCCACAGTGGCTGACAGTTCCAGGGCCCCTGTCACCCTGCAGTATGGGGCTGAAGCAGAAAATGTCAGAGGTCTCAGATCCTGGGAACTAGAGGCCAGTCAGCCTCACCTCAGTCCCTGGAAAAACCATGGAGCAGGTCCTCAAGGAAACCATTCTGAAGTACTTGGAGGAGAGGAAGGTGTTCAGGATCAGTCAGCATGGATTCACCAAGGGCAAGTCATGCCTGACTAATCTAATTGCCTTCTATGATGAGATAACTGGCTCTGTGGATGAGGGGAAAGCAGTGGACATGTTGTTCCTTGACTTTAGCAAAGCTTTTGACACAGTCTCCCACAGTATGCTTGCCAGCAAGATAAAGAAGTATGGGCTGGATGAATGGACTATAAAGGTGGATAGAAAGCTGGCTAGATTGTCGGGCTCAACGGGTAGTGACCAATGGCTCCATGTCTAGTTGGCAGCCGGCACCAAGTGGAGTGCCCCAAGGGTCGGTCCTGGGGCCGGTTTTGTTCAATATTTTCATTAATGATCTGGAGGATCGCATGGATTGCACCTTCAGCAAGTTTTCAGATGACACTAAACTGGGAGGAGTGGTAGATACGCTGGAGGGTAGGGATAGGATACAGAGGGACCTAGACAAATTAGAGGATGGGGCCAAAAGAAATCTGATGAGGTTCAACAAGGACAAGTGCAGAGTCCTGCACTTAGGACAAAAGAATTCCATGCACCGCTACAGACTAGGGACTGAATGGCTAGGCAGCAGTTCTGCAGAAAAGGACCTAGGGGTGACAGTGGATGAGAAGCTGGATATGAGTCAACAGTGTGCCCTTGTTGCCAAGAAGGCCAATGGCATTCTGGGCTGTATAAGGAGGGGCATTGCCAGCAGATCGAGGGACGTGATCGTTTCCCTCTATTTGACATGGGTGAGGCCTCATCTGAGTACTGTGTCCAGTTTTGAGCCCCACACTCCAAGAAGGATGTGGGAAAAATTGAAAAATGTCCAGCGGAGGGCAACAAAAATGATTAGGGGACTGGAACACATGACTTATGAGGAGAGGCTGAGGGAACTGGGATTGTTTAGTCTGCGGAAGAGAAGAATGAGGGGGGGTTTGATAGCTGCTTTCAACTACCTGAAAGGGGGTTCCAAAGAGGATGAATCTAGACTGTTCTCAGTGGTAGCAGATGACAGAACAAGGAGTAACGGTCTCAAGTTGCAGTGGGAGAGGTTTAGGCTGGATATTAGGGAAAAGTTTTCACTAGGAGGGTGGTGAAACACTAGAATGCGTTACCAAGGGAGGTGGTGGAATCTCCTTCCTTAGAAGTTTTTAAGGTCAGGCTTGACAAAGACCTGGCTGGGATGATTTAGTTGGAGATTGGTCCTGCTTTGAGCAGGGGGTTGGACTAGATGACCTCCTGAGGTCCCTTCCAACCCTGATATTCTATGATTCTATGTGTTTGTGGGAAACTGTGTTCCAAATCTAGTTCTTTTCAGTTAGAGGTTGGCCATGAAGTCTGTAGATGACAAAATAATTTGTCTCAAGTATGACAAGGGTTAGAATTTTTCTCTAGAAATGTTCCACTGGCAGAGAGAAGGAAGACTGGAGTTCTAAATGTTTGCAAGCAGCCAGAACAGGGTAAGCCATGTGGAAGCTAACACAGCATCCTGATGATTCCATCATGGCTTCTGACCCAATTCCGGGTGTTGATTCCTGCAAGTTGGGGCAATGTGTGTGTTCAGCCTGAGTTATGGCATAGTGTGTCAAGGTTCCTCCCCCACTCTGAACTGTAGGGTACAGATGTGGGGACCTGCATGAAAGCCTCCTAAGCTTACTTTCACCAGCTTAGGTTAAAACTTCCCCAAGGTACAAATTAATTTTATCCTTTGTCCCTGGATCTCCACTGCCACCACCAAACTCTAACTGGGTTTACAGGGAAACATAGTTTGGACATGTCTTTCCCCCCAAAATCCTCCCAACCCTTGCACCCCACTTCCTGGGGAAGGTTTGGTAAAAATCCTCACCAATTTGCATAGGTGACCACAGACCCAAACCCTTGGATCTGAGAACAATGAAAAAGCATTCAGTTTTCTTACAAGAAGACTTTTAATAGAAGTAAAGAAATCCCCTCTGTAAAATCAGGATGGTAGATACCTTACAGGGTAATTAGATTCAAAACATAGAGAATCCCTCTAGGCAAAACCTTAAGTTACAAAAAGGACACACAGACAGGAATAGTCATTCTATTCAGCACAGTTCTTTTCTCAGCCATTTAAAGAAATCATAATCTAACACATACCTAGCTAGATTACTTACTAAAGTTCTAAGACTCCTTTCCTGTTCTATCCCCGGCAAAAGCAGCATACAGACAGACACAGACCCTTTGTTTCTCTCCCTCCTCCCAGCTTTTTGAAAGTATCTTGTCTCCTCATTGGTCATTTTGGTCAGGTGCCAGCGAGGTTACCTTTAGCTTCTTAACCCTTTACAGGTGAGAGGATTTTTCCTCTGGCCAGGAGGGATTTTAAAGGGGTTTACCCTTCCCTTTATATTTATGACACGCCCCCCAAATCTCAGCCAGGGTGAAACGCTGGCTGGGATTTCTTCCTGGAGCTCTAGGAAAAAGAGTTAATAAGGGACATGCACCTCTAAATATACTACCAAGTACATAAAGACTAACAATATTTTCCACATCTCAAGGATTATTTTAACCAGTTGATTCTGGGAAACTTTCACGGGAGAGTGCATCAGCCACTTTGTTAGAAGCTCCTGAGATGTGTTGGATGTCGAAATCAAAATCTTGGAGAGCTAAACTCCACCGAATACGTTTTTTGTTATTTCCCATGGTGGTATGAAGCCACTGTAGTGCAGCATGGTCGGTTTGCAGGTGGAAACGCCGTCCCCAAACATATGGGCGTAGCTTTTCCAGGGCATAGACAATGGCGTAACATTCTTTTTCACTAACTGACCAGTTGCTTTCCCTCTCAGACAGTTTTTTGCTGAGAAACACTACAGGGTGGAATTCTTGGTCAGGTCCTTCCTGTATTAAAACTGCTCCCACACCACGCTCGGACGCATCTGTGGTTACTAGGAATGGTTTGTCAAAGTCTGGGGCCCTTAGTAGAGGGTCAGACATGAGTGTCGCTTTAAGCTTGTTAAAGGCCTTCTGACACTTTTCGGTCCACTGAACGGCATTTGGCTGTTTCTTTTTGGTTAGGTCTGTCAATGGCGCAGCGATTTGGCTGTATTGTGGTACAAATCGTCTGTAATAACCGGCCAAGCCTAAGAAGGATTGAACCTGTTTCTTTGACTTTGGGACAGGCCACTTTTGGATAGCATCCACTTTGGCCTGTAGAGGGCTGATAGTTCCTTGACCCACCTGGTGTCCAAGGTAAGTTGCTCTGTTTAGGCCTATTTGACACTTCCTTGCCTTAACAGTTAGTCCTGCCTCCCTTATGCACTCAAGGACTTTTTGTAGATGTTCCAGGTGTTCTGCCCAGGAATCTGAAAATATGGCCACATCGTCAAGGTAGGTGACTGCATATTCTCCTAATTCCGCTAGGAGACCATCTACAAGTCTTTGGAAGGTGGCGGGTGCATTTCGCAGCCCGAAAGGGAGTACATTAAGTTCATGCAGCCTGAGATGTGTGGTGAAGGCTGACCTTTCCTTGGCAGATTCATCTAGCGGTACCTGCCAGTACCCCTTGGTTAAGTCCAAGGTAGACAGAGAAACTGGGACGGGCCCAGTTCATAATAGTTCATCTGTGCATGGCATTGGATAGTTGTCTGGGCGAGTTACAGCATTTAGCTTACGGTAGTCCATGCAAAAACGTATTTCCCCATCTGGTTTGGGAACTAGAACCACTGGAGATGCCCATGCACTTCCAGAGGGGCGGATTATCCCCATCTGTAACATATCCTGGATCTCCAGTTCTACAGCAGTTTTTAGCTTGAGGAGACACCCAGTAAGGTTGGACTTTAATTGGATGAGCATTACCTGTGTCAATGGAGTGGTATGCCATTCAGTCAGTCCTGGGGTGGCTGAGAACGTCGGTGCGTAGCTAGTGCACAGCTCCTTGATCTGCTGTTGCTGCATACGCCCAAGGGTCATGGAGAGGTTCACTTCTTCCACACCACCAGCACTTTTCCCTTCGTAGTAGACACCTTCAGGCCACTCAGCATCATCTCCTCCCTGGGCTGTAAACTGACAAACCTTTAATTCTCTGGAATAAAAGGGCTTCAGAGAATTAATATGGTACACCTTAGGCTTTCGGTTTGAGGTGGGGAATGCTATGAGATAATTAACAGCTCCCAGGCGCTCCTGGGCCGTGAATGGCCCTTCCCACGATGCTTCCATTTTATGGGCCTGGAGCGCCTTTAAGACCATGACCTGGTCCCCTACTTTGAAGGAACGCTGTCTGGCATGTTTATCATACCAGGCTTTTTGCTCTTTTTGAGCATCCTGTAAGTTTTTTCTTTAGCAAGGGCTAAAGAGGTTCAGAGGGTGTTTTGTAGGTTGGTTACAAAGTCCAGAATGTTAGTTCCTGGAGAAGGTGTAAATCCCTCCCATTTCTGCTTCACCAACTGTAATGGCCCCTTAACCTCACGGACATATACTAAGTTCAAATCGGGAAAACCCTAAACTGGGGTGTGGTACAGCTCTGTAGGCAAAGAGCAACTGCTGCAACACTAGGTCCCAATCATTGGAGTGCTCATTTACGAATTTACGTATCATGGCCCCCAAAGTTCCATTAAACTTCTCCACCATGCCATTTGTTTGATGGTGGTAAGGAGTGGCAACCAAGTGATTTACCCCATGAGCTTCCCAAAGGCTTTCCATAGTTCCTGCCAGGAAATTAGTCCCTGCATCTGTGAGGATATCGGAGGGCCAACCTACCCTGGCAAAAATGTCTGCTAGTGCCTGGCACACACTTTTAGCCCTGGTGTTGCTTAGAGCTACTGCTTCCAGCCATCGGGTGGCCAAATCCATGAAAGTCAGTATGTACTGCTTTCCTCTGGGTGTCTTTTTCAGAAAAGGACCCAGAATATCCACAGCTACTGGCTGAAATGGAACTTCAATGATGGGGAGTGGCTGGAGAGGGGCTTTGACCTGATCTTGGGGTTTTCCCACTCTTTGGCATACTTCACAAGACTGGACATAGGTAGAAACGTCCTTGCCCATTCCCTCCCAGTGGAATGACTCCCCCAAACGGTCTTTGGTCCTGTTCACCCCAGCATGGGCACTAGGGTGATCGTGGGCTAAGCTCAAGAGCTTGGCCCGGTATTTAGTTGGAACTACCAACTTCTCTGAGGATGCCAGTCTTCCTGGTGTCCACCAGAAAGAGTTTCCTTGTATAAAAGTCCTCTTTCTACAACAAACCTGGATCGATTAGAAGAGCTGAGAGGCGGTGGGTTGCTTCGTGCCGCCGTCCAAGCTCTCTGGAGGCTTTCATCTTCTTCCTGTTCGGTCTGGAACTGTTCCCTTGATGCTGGAGACATCAGTTTCTCATTGGATTGTGGACCTATGCTTGGTCCCTCTGGAAGCGATGTAGGGGATGGGGCTGTTTCTATTGACTGAGAACCGCTTTCCACTGGGACACTCTGTTGGGGTTCAAGCTCTGGCTGAGCCTCTTGTGTAGGGTTATGGGTTGCTGCCGGTTCAGGTTCGGTGGGGCCCTCTGGTGTTGAGGTTGCAAGTACTGGATTCAGTGCTGGCAATGGGTCTGGTGTTGGTTGTTCCGCTGGTTCCGGTTCTGGGACTGGTTCCGTCTGGGTCTCTGGGACTGGATCCACTACCGCTGTTGCAGACATTGGCCTGGGGTCCGGGACCATCACCTCTGACCGGGTCCTGATAGAAGTTTCCGTAACAGAGCTAGGCCTCACGGCTTGTTTAGCCTGGCTGCGGGTGACCATTCCCACCCTCTTGGCCTGCTTCACATGATTGGCCAAGTCTTCCCCCAACAGCATGGGGATGGGATAATCATCATAGACTTCAAAAGTCCATGTTCCTGACCAGCCCTGGTACTGGACAGGCAACTTGGCTGTAGGCAAATCGAAAGAGTTAGACTTGAAGGGTTGAATTGTCACTTGGATCTCTGGGTTCATTAAATTGGGGTCCACTAAGGAAGCATGGATAGCTGACACTTGTGCTCTGGTGTCCCTCCACGCAGTGACCTTCTTCCCGCCCACACTCACAGTTTCCCTCCGCTCCAAGGGTATTTGGGAGGTATCTGGGCCTGCGGACCTCTGGTGTGATTCCGGTGCAATGAACTGTAATCTGTTGGGGTTCTTGGGGCAGTTGGCCTTTACATGCCCCAGCTTGTTACATTTAAAACATCGTCCAGCTGACGGGTCACTGGGGCGAGGTGCGTTGCTGGAGAACGGGGTGGTGGGACGATAAGGGGTCTGGAGGGTTCTTTGGGAGGTAGGTGGGGCTTTGGGCGGCCCCCGGTAATAGGGTGTGGTCTGGGGTTGTCCCTTCTGGTCTCCGCTCCAACTGCAACCAGTTTTCTTCTTCTCTGCCACCTCTACCCATCTGGCTCCAATCTCTCCTGCCTCAATTACAGTTTTGGGCTTCCCATCTAGGATGTATCTTTCTATTTCCTCAGGAACACCCTCTAAGAATTGTTCCATTTGCATTAGGAAGGACAAATTTACTGGAGATTCAACACTTGCTCCTGATATCCAGGCATCCCAATGTTTCACAATGTGGTAGGCATGTCGGGTAAATGACACGTCTTAGGGCTCTGAACCTCCGACGCGAATGCTCGGGTGTTATCCCCATTCTGACTCTCGCCTTGGATTTAAACAGTTCATACTTGTTCATGTGTTCTTTAGGCATTTCAGCTGCCACCTCAGCTAAGGGTCCACTGAGCTGCGGCCTCAGCTCTACCATACATTGGTCTGTAGAGATGCTGTACCCAAGGCAGGCCCTTTCGAAGTTTTCTAAGAAGGCCTCAGTATCATCGCCTGCCTTGTAGGTGGGGAACTTTCTGGGATGGGAAGTGGTACCTGGAGAAAGATTGCTAGGATTTGTTGATATATTCTGCTGAGCCTTTACCTTCTCCATCTCCAGGGCATGCTTCCTCTCTTTTTCCCTCTCCTCTTCCACATGCTTCCTCTCTTTTTCCTTCTCCTCCTCCACATGCTTCCTTGCCTCCATTTCCCTCCTGTGGGCAGCCTCCTGTACCTCCTTCTCCAACCGCATGAGTTCTATCTGTCTTTCATGTTCCTTTTGTTTTTCCTCAGCCTGAAATCTGGCTAATTCCAGCTTTTGTTGAGCCGTGGATTTTGTCATCCTAACCTCTGTTTTTAACTAACTTTACCCCCGAGGTTTAGAAATAAACAAACAAAACTTGGCTGTAAAATTTTGCTGTGCTGGAATAGGATACCTATTCTCTGATAGTGATTGTCAGCCTACAGAAAAAGACAATTCCCTTTGTCTCTGCTCTGGCCCCAAATCAAAGCAAAAATCCTCCAACTACTTGGAAACCTGCTTACCAGCAGCCTAAAGGAAAAAAAAATTCCTTTTCAAACCGGTGCTCCTTGTTTAAAAAAAAACAAAAAAAAAAAACTGCCACTTTTGTCTCCAGGCAAATGGGTAGAACACCCCACCCTCTTTACTTTTAGGAAAAAAAACTGGTTTGGAAGACTGTGAATTTCCCTGCAGGAGTTAAGTACCCTGCCTCCAGGCAAGAAAACCTGCAATTCACAAAGATAATCCTCTTTTGTCTCTGCTCTGTCCCCAAAGCAGAGAAAAAACTAGCTGCTTTCAGTTGAACCTCCTTTCCAGCAGCCCTAAAGGAAAAAAAAATTCCTTTTTAAAATCTGTATTTCTAGTTCAAAAAATCTCAAATTGATCTCAAAATGATTTCAGGTTAATCCCACCACTCTGCCACCATGTCAAGGTTCCTCCCCCACTCTGAACTCTAGGGTACAGATGTGGGGACCTGCATGAAAACCTCCTAAGCTTACTTTTACCAGCTTAGGTTAAAACTTCCCCAAGGTACAAATTAATTTTATCCTTTGTCCCTGGATCTCCACTGCCACCACCAAACTCTAACTGGGTTTACTGGGAAATGTAGTTTGGACACGTCTTTCCCCCCAAAATCCTCCCAACCCTTGCACCCCACTTCCTGGGGAAGGTTTGGTAAAAATCCTCACCTATTTGCATAGGTGACCACAGACCCAAACCCTTGGATCTGAGAACAATGAAAAAGCATTCAGTTTTCTTACAAGCAGACTTTTAATAGAAGTAAAGAAATCCCCTCTGTAAAATCAGGATGGTAGATACCTTACAGGGTAATTAGATTCAAAACATAGATAATCCCTCTAGGCAAAACCTTAAGTTACAAAAAAGACACACAGACAAGAATAGTCATTCTATTCAGCACAGTTCCTTTCTCAGCCATTTAAAGAAATCATAATCTAACACATACCTAGCTAGATTACTTACTAAAAGTTCTAAGACTCCTTTCCTGTTCTATCCCTGGCAAAAGCAGCATACAGACAGACACAGACTTTGTTTCTCTCCCTCCTCCCAGCTTTTGAAGGTATCTTGTCTCCTCATTGGTCATTTTGGTCAGGTGCCAGCGAGGTTACCTTTAGCTTCTTAACTCTTTACAGGTGAGAGGATTTTTCCTCTGGCCAGGAGGGATTTTAAAGGGGTTTACCCTTCCCTTTATATTTATGACAACCCCATGCCCCAAGTAGACAAACTATTAGACCAGCTGAGCAAGGCCCAGTATATCACACCAAAATCACAGGGGAAAACTGCATTTTCCATCCTATTTGGCCTCTAGCAGTTTTGGCCTATGCCCTTTGAACACCATGGTACCCCAGCAACATTTCAATGGCTCATGGTTTGAGCTCTGCAACCACATGCCTTTTCCACAATAAAAAAGGGGGAGCTTACTGTGAAATGGGCCATGGACTCTCTACAATATTATCTCCTGGGAAATCCATTCAAGGTTATCACTGAGCAGGCCCTCTTAAGGTGGTTAAATGCCAGAAAAGATACAAATCCCTGGCTTATGCACTGGCACCTGGCTCTCCAGCACTATGCCTTCCAAACACAGGCACCGACTCCGTGGGCACTTCAGGGCTGGAGCACCCATGGAAAAAAAATAGCTGGTGCTTAGCACCCACTGGCAATAGTGCTGCAGCCCCAGCCAGGGATCCATAGTTCCTGGGCAGCTCCACCCCCATCAATCAGTTGATAGATGGCTGTGTTAATTGCCTATCACCTGTTCAACTTTTGTGGCCCCGGGTTCATTGTAGCAGAGGCTGACCCAGCCCTGCTTCAGCCCTCGGTGGGGTGTGTGGCCCCTTCTCCAGCGGCATCGGGGAGCTGTTCCACTTCTCCAGCCAGGGTTAGGGGTGGGCGAGGGAGAAAGCACAGGGCTCCCTCTGCTCTGCAGAAGTCCAGCCTGATCAGCAGCGCTGAGACCCTGTTTACCTGGGTCGCCCCACCTTGTACCTAGATCTCCTGGACAAGCGCCAGTTCCTAGCCGCTCCAACTGCAGGAAGTACTAGATGAGTCCTGTTTCAGGCAGAGGGACTCTGGCTGGGGGTGGGGGGCACTGCAGTGTCGGGAGAGGGTGAGGAGAGTCCACCATGGGCACAATTTAGGGGTGGGGGTGTGATGGGTTCGGTCACAGAGACCCCATTGGGACTTTCACCTGATGTGCTGAAACTACCTCTGAGCCCATTTTCTTTAATAGCTTGGGACTCCAGAACCCTGTTTTGTTGAGCCAGACATGCTAGCCTGCTGCAACACAGAGCCAGGGTCTGAACCACACCCACAAAGCTGCAGACTTAACTGAAAATAGCTCAGCAAGTACTCCTGTCTCCAGCATCCAGACACCCAGCTTCCAAAGGGATCCAAACCCCAAATAAATTCGTTTTACTATGTATAAAGCTTATACAGGGTAAACTCATAAATTGTCTGCCCTCTATAACACTGATAGAGAGATATGCACAGGTGTTTGCGCCCCCAGGTATTAATCAGTTACTCTGGGTTAATTAATAAACAAAAGGGATTTATTAAGTATAAAAAGTAGGATTTAAGTAGTTTCAAATAATAACAGCCAGAACAAAGTAAATTACCAAGCAAAATAAAACAAAACTCTCAAGTCTAAGCCTAATACATTAAAAAACTGAATACAGGTAAATCTCACCCTCAGAGATGTTCCAATAAGCTTCTTTCACAGACTAGACTCCTTCTTAGTCTGGGCCCAATCTTTTTCCCTGGTACAGTCTTTGTTAGTCCAGCTCAGGTGGTAACTAGGGGATTTCTCATGACTGGCAGCCCCCTTTGTTCTGTTCCACCCCTTTTATAGCTTTGGCACAAGGCACAAATCTTTTGTCTCTCTGGATCCCCACCCCCCTTCTAAATGGAAAAGTACCAGGTTTAAGATGGATTCCAGTTCAGGTGACATGATCATATGTCACTGTAAGACCTTCTTTATTACCTAGTAGCTGGAAGACACGCACATAGGAAGGCTTGCAGGTAAACAAACCTATTCACAGTTCATTGATTCTGAATCACCCTTAACATGTTTACATCAGTAACGCAAGTTTATATCTTATTCTCCTAACTCCACACATAGAAATAATATAAGCAAACAAATAGGATCAACACACTTGGTAGGTCATAAGCTTTGTAATGATATCTTACAAGAGACCTTTTTCATGAAGCATATTCCAGTTACATCATATTCACATTTGTGAACATATTTCCATAAAATATATGGAGTGCATCACACCCTCCTCCTGAACATACTGCCAGAGTCTTGGTCACTGTCCATGGTGGAGGCAGTATGTCATAAACATACAGCTAAGGGTAGCATAAAATCCCTCCTTTACCTGTAAAGGGTTAAGAAGCTCAGATAACTTGGCTGGCACCTGACCAAAAGGACCAATAAGGGGAGAAGATACTTTCAAATCTGTGTGTGTGTGTGGGGGGGAGATTTTGCTTTGTCTCTTTGTGCATGTTCTCTCGGAGACAAAGAGAGAGACCAAGCAAGTAATCTAGCTCCTACTGAATGATACATCTAACTTACAAAAAATAGTAAGTAATAGCAAGGAAATGCATTAGAGAGCTGTAGCTCACGAAAGCTCATGCTCAAATAAATTGGTTAGTCTCTAAGGTGCAACAAGTACTCCTTTTCTTTTTGCGAATACAGACTAACACGGCTGTTACTCTGAAACCTGAGAGTATCTTTTGTTTTAGCTTGTGAATTTTCCCTGTGCTAAGAGGGAGGTTTATCCCTGTTTTTTGTAACTTTAAAGTTTTGCCTCGAGGGGAATCCTCCGTGTTTTGAATCTTATTACTCTGTAAAATTACCTTCCATCCTGATTTTACAGAGGTGTTTCTTCTACTTTTTTCCCCTTTATAATAAAGTTCTGTTTTTTAAGAAGCTGATTGGTTTTTAGTGTCCTAAAAACCAAGGGTCTGTTCTATGCTCACCTGGTTTACCTATTTGGTTGGTAGATTATTCTCAAGCCTCCCCAGGAAAGGGGGTGAAGGGGCTTGGGGAGATATTTTAGGGAAATGAACTCCAAGTGGTCCTTTTCCTGAAGCTTTGTCTAACTCACTTGGTGGTGGCAGCAGTACCCATCCAAGGACAAAGGAGGATTTGTACCTTGGGGAAGTTTTTAATCTAAGCTGGTAGAAATAAGCTTAGGGGGGTCTTTCATGTGTGTCCCCACATCTGTACTCTAGAGTGCAGAGTGGGGAGGGAACCTTGACACAGTACATGTAAAATCCCTCTTTGTCTCTGGTTACACACTCTCCCAGTATCTCTAAACCCTGTGATGTCATTCAGAGCTGTCCTACCAAGGTGCAGAGTTCCTGGTCTCTGGGTGCCTGAAAACCTGTTGGTGTGCAGTATTGTTAACAGAATGCAGATAGCACTATCTGTTAAATTGTAGGTGTCTTAGCAGGCTTGGTGGCTAAATGCCATGCTTTTGCTGCTGTGCCAAGCTTCCAGCCTGTTTACAGGGGAAAAGCTGAAAAGCAACCTGCTTGTGGGACTGTCTTGTCACCATCCCTAGCATGTACACAAGTTTTTTCCACAAATCAGGTATGTCACACATCTTTAAAGGGTTTACCATTATTATTAACTCCTTTGTCTTGACCCACAGATGAAGTAGCAAAAGACACAAGATTAACAGCCAATTTATGACAGATTTTGTTCACGCAGTTCGGCTTATTCAGTGTCTATTCCATTTTCCAATCCCTTTGTGTACCATGGTAGGTGTTCAGACACAGATACTTCTGTCTCTTTGGAGAAGGCTCTTAATTCAGGTATGGGTTTGGGGATTTGGCAAGGAAAGGGTGCACTACAACCATGCCTGCCTTCGGCCACTCCCTCTGGAATCCCTTACCCCACCCACTTGTGAAGTTTCCCAAATGCAAAGTTTTTCTTTCTCCTGCCTTGAAGAGACAGTTTTCTCTCTTACAAGCATAGCTGGTGTCATAAAAATGAAGGGAAGGGTAACCACTTTTCTGTACACAGTGCTATAAAATCCCTCGTGGCCAGAGGCAAAACCCTTTCTCCTGTAAAGGGTTAAGAAGCTAAGATAACCTCGCTGGCACCTGACCAAAATGACCAATGAGGAGACAAGATACTTTCAAATCGGGGGGGGGGGGGGGACGACAAAGGGTCTGTCTGTCTGGGTGATGCTTTTGCCAGGAACAGTTCAGGAATGCAGTCTCAGACCTTCTGTTAGTTAGTAAGTAATCTACCTAGAAATGCGTTAGATTTCCTTTTGTTTAATGGCTCGTAAAATAAGCTGTGCTGAATGGAATGTATATTCCTGCTTTTGGGGTCTTTTTGTAACTTAAGGTTTTGCTTAGAGGGATTCTCTATGTTTTGAATCTGATTACCCTGTAAGGTATTTACCATCCTGATTTTACAGAGGTGATTCTTTTACCTTTTCTTTAATTAAAATTCTTCTTTTAAGAACCTGATTGATTTTTCATTGTTCTTAAGATCCAAGGGTTTGGGTCTGTGTTCACCTGTACAAATCGGTGAGGATTTTTATCAAGCCTTCCCCAGGAAAGGGGGTGTAGGGCTTGGGGGGATATTTTGGGGGAAGACATCTCCAAGTGGGCTCTTTCCCTGTTCTTTGTTTAACACGCTTGGTTGTGGCAGCATATGGTTCAAGGACAAGGCAAAGTTTGTACCTTGGGAAGTTTTTAACCTAAGTTGGTAAGAAGAAGCTTAGGGGGTCTTTCATGCAGGTCCCCACATCTGTACCCTAGAGTTCAGAGTGGGGAAGGAACAACAATGGAGTGCTTTGGATTGGTAAGATCGCCTCGGTGACCCCACTCTCTGTTCCGAAAAGGTCAACTGGAAGGTCTCTACCCTCCAGGAGATTTGACCCCCAGTTTTCCCTTAAAACCTGACCTACAGGTGAAGGCTCTGGCATTTCAGATGCAGATCCTTCACCCTCCTCCTGGGGAAATGCCTTCCTACAAAAGGTGGACAGACCCTCCTGTCCCCCCTCACCTTCTGTCTGGACTTCCCTCTCTGGGCTCCCCTTTGAGGTAGACACTCCTGTGTCCCCCAAAAGGGAAGGTGACCCTGATCCAGCTGTGGGCTCTTACCAGTTACCAGTTATAACAGACCCTTCACTGGCCAGCACAATCCCCTGCCCCCATCTTTCACTCAGGTTGGGCTTGCTTTCAGCTACAGAGTCTTTGGGGTCTGTTCCCACCACAGCAGTCACCAGGACCCCAACTTCCATCTCTGGGATACATGTCTCTGTGCACCCCAGGCAGGACCTGTCCCCTGCTGAACTACAACTTCCTGGCAGTCAGCAGCTGGGAAAGCCTCCCTGTTGAAGGTAGACCATCCTCCTCCCCCAGGGAGATGATCACAGGAGAGGAGCTGGCTCTATCCAGCCCTTCCTGCAGGGACCTGCCTTGAGCCCCAGGGTTACACGGCCCATTTTCCACTGCTACCCAGAAATTAAAGAGACACTCTCCTATTTCCCCAGCAGCACATGTGATTTTACCCTCTCCTCTGGGGCTTTCAGCACAAGATTCCTTCTTGCTTCTAACAAACCCTGGGGCAGATTCTGCCACATCAAAAAAATTATTCCCCAGTAGAAACGGTGAAAAATTGTGTGCCACTGCTGTGACAGTCATTTCAGCCTGCAAATCACCAGTTTCCATGTGTACCTTAGCTAGCGGTGCAAGGACTTTGTAACCTCCCACCAATTCCAATTCTGCCATTTTTCCTGGTAACAAATCCTTCTCATAGATCAGGTCCTTCCTGACCACAGAAATCTCTGCACCAGTATGTCTTAAACCTTGGAGCGCTTTCCCATTAAGCTGAACAGCATGCATATGCTCCCTGCTTGGTTGTGTAGAAGGAACCTTTACAAATCCTGTGTGGAAAGAGGGAGTAGCCTGGGATACCCCTGTGCTCTGAGAAGCAGCAGCTTCATGTGTTACCTGGTGCCGGTTCCCACTCAGCCCAGGACATTTATTCCTCAGGTGCTCAGTGAACTTACAATGAGAGCACCTTCTGGGCTCCTCTGCTTGTACAGGAGATGTGGGACGAGTAACAGGGGAATGGGGAGGTGAACGCCCAGCCTCCTTTTCCCCGGGGTAAAATGGTGATTCTGCTTTCCCCCAACCCTGTCCCCCTCGGCCAGTGGTTTATGTTTAATTGCAGCTTGTGACTGCTCATAAGAGTCTGCAAACCCAGCTAATTCACCCACTGCACCCACCTTTTTGTCCCACAAATACTGTTTTACATCATCCCTGCACATATTCAGGAACTGTTCCTGAGTAACTAAATCACACGTTTCTTCCAAACTTGTAATGCCTTTTCCCCTCACCCACCTTGTCTAAAAAATCCCTCATTTCATTTACATAGGCCACATTACTTAATCCAGATCTCCTCTTAAGACTCCTGAATTTTACCCTGTAGGTTTCAGGTGTAATCTGGAACTGTTTCAAAACAGTTCCTTAGATTTATCATAGTTTGAAGCATCATCAATAGACATCCTATTGAATATGTCCAGAGCTCTCCCAGTCAATTTTGCAACCAAAGTGGTCATCTTTTGATCTTCAGGGATCGCATGGAGAGTGCACAATCTCTCAAAGGTGATGAAATATTTGGCAATATCATTGGATTCATCATACTGCAGGCATAACTGCTCCCATTTATGGATTTTTGGGGAAGTGGAGCCAGCTGCTGAAGGGTTCTCTCTCTTCCACTCCATTACAGCCAGTTCATGCTCCTGGGTTTCAATTTGGGCCTATATTTCTCTTTCTTTTAACTCCAGGGCTAGCTGCCTCTCTCTTTCCTTCTCCTCCTGGGCAGCTTTCTGGGCTTCAAGCTCTTTGTCTTTTAATTCCATGGCTCTTTTGTGAGCAGCTTCCTCCCTGACTGCCTCTGCCTCCATAGCCCTTCTGTGTGCAGCCTCCTCCCTGGCTGCAGCTGCTTCTTTGAGCCTCATTTGAAACTCACCATCCTTTGCCTTTTCTTCCTCTTCCAGTCTGGCCAGCTCTAGTTTTACAGCTGCCTCACTGGTAGTCATTTTCCTGCTTTCTTGTACTTATTTCACTCACCCGAAATAAACAAACAGAAAATAACAAACCAGTAACCACTATGTCTGTTCTCCGGCCACCACACTTAAAACTCACTTAAAATCACAACCAGTGTCTCAAAGCAATCAGCTGTGCACAGATCCTGCCATCTACGCCACTGTGACGGGTTCAGTCACAGAGAGCCCCTTGGGACTGTCACCTGATGTGCTGAAACTACCTCTGAGCCCATTTTCTTTGATAGCTTGGGACTCCAGAACCCTGTCTTGTTGAGCAAGATATGCTAGCCTGCTGCAACACAGAGCCAGGGTCTGGACCCAAAGCTGCAGACTTAACTGAAAATAGCTCAGCAAGTACTCCTGTCTCCAGCATCCAGACACCCAGCTTCCAATGGGATCCAAACCCCAAATAAATTCATTTTACTATGTATAAAACTTATACAGGATAAACTCATAAATTGTCTGCCCTCTATAACACTGATAGAGAGATATGCACAGGTGTTTGCGCCCCCAGGTATTAATCACTTACTCTGGGTTAATTAATAAACAAAAGTGATTTTATTAAGTATAAAAAGTAGGATTTAAGTGGTTAAGTAATAACAGACAAAACAAAGTAAGTTACCAAGCAAAATAAAACGAAACACGCAAGTCTAAGCCTAATACATTAAGAAACTGAATACAGGTAAATCTCACCCTCAGAGATGTTCCAATAAACTTCTTTCACAGACTAGATTCCTTCTTAGTCTGGGCCCAATCCTTTCCCCTGGTGAAGTCCTTGTTAGTTCCAGCTCAGGTGGTAACTAGGGGATTTCTCATGACTGGCAGCCCCTTTTGTTCTGTTCCACCCCCTTTTATAGCTTTGGTACAAGGCACGAATCTTTTGTCTCTCTGGATCCCCAGCCCTCCTTCTAAATGGAAAAGTACCAGGTTTAAGATGGATTCCAGTTCAGGTGACATGATCATATGTCACTGTAAGACCTTCTTCTTTATTACCTAGTAGCTGGAAGACAGGTACATAGGAAGACTTGCAGGTTAACAAACCCATTCACAGTTAATTGATTCTGAAGCACCCTTAATGGCTTCCACTTAACATGTTTACATCAGTAACACAAGTTTATATCTTATTCTCCTAACTCCAGACATAGAAATAACACATGCAAACAAATAGGATGAACAGACTCGGTAGATCATAAACTTTGTAATGATACCTTACAAGAGACCTTTTGCGTGAAGCATATTCCAGTTACAGCATATTCACTCATAAACATATTTCCATAAAACATATGGAGTGCAATGTCACAGGGGGCATGCAGTCTCACTGCCACTGCTCTCACCCATTTCTGCCAGTGCCAAGCTGATCTGCTCTGCCTAGGTGGAGAAGTGTCTGTCCTTAGGGGTGCCATTTAAGGAAGGAATGGGGGACTGTCCTGGTCCCCTAGGATAGTAAAAATCTGGGGGGGGGGGGAATTTGTCTCTCAGCCGTCCCTTGCATCCTTTATCCAAAATACTCATTTGGCACTGAAGTTAAATAGGTTTTAAAAAAATCAGCCAAAACAGAGTTTTTCAACATGTGATTTAAAATCCCTTCCCCCAGGGCCATCCTTAGGATTTATGGGGCCCTACGCAGTATTATTAAACTGGTGACCACTGAAGGTGGACCCCAGATGGCACTGCTGACCTGGATTTTTAATATAAAAGGAGGCAACATAAATGTATCTTACCTCCCAAAAACAAACAATAACAAACATATATACAAACAAACAAAAAACCCCTAGGCCCTCAAATCTTCATGCCTTCTTTACACATCAGAAGAAAATCTAACAAAGACAGTCTCAGTTATTGCCCTTTACAGATCACCTTTAAAAATGAAATTATCCTTTACATTCCCAATTCTCCAAAACCAAGGTAACTGCTGACTTTGTGGGGCTGAAAGACTGGATCTGGGTGTGAAAATTTGTCCATTTCCACCATTGCATAGACATATAGAACAGAGTGCTGGGAGCACAACAGAATAGGTTAGGACAAGAGAAAGCTGATTAGGGGAAAGAAGCCCTCAAAAAATCTTGTCTTTAAAATAGCCACAGGGTTAGTTTAGTAGTCAAGATTTTTTAGGTCAAGTGAGATACAGTCCCATTAAAACAATCATGTAACATCCACATTTTACACTTCTTATACCTTTTTTTTTTTTTTACACATAGTTGGGGCTCAAACTATGGCTCTGATCCTGATATTACTCTCTCAGGATCAATCGTGGATAATTTCCACCACCCACTTCCCTTTTGGGGAAGCAATAATTAACAAGCTATTCAGGAACTCGCGTAGACTTTATGGTGGAAATTTAGGTCATTTGATCAAGAGGTTCCCAATATATGTCCTCCCCCTGCATTATGATCTTCTTTTAATTTTCAAAGTACTCTAAAATCCACATCCACTGTCCAAAAATGTGGTTAATGCAGGTCTTGTTTACACTACAGTGCCTTTGCTGGTACAACTATGCCACCTAGACTCACCTCTGCTTAGTACCCTCTTCAACTCAAGAGATGTGTTTCAGATTCCTGCTGGCACTGCTAATCTGACGTGCCTTTTCTGGCTTGTCAGATTGCGTTTATATCTGCTGGTGAACTACAGCACCACTCATTAGACTGCTTCCCAGGCTAGCGAACCACCCACAGGTACCGACTCCATGGGTGCTGCGGTGCTGGAACACTCGCAGGAAAAAATTAGCGGGTGCTCCACACCCACCGGCAGCTGAGCTCTCCCTGACCCCACCCCCTTCCCCTCCCCCTCCTTGCTTCCTCCTCCCCCGAGCATGCTGCGTGCCCACTCCTCCCCTTCCCAGCGCTTCCTGCCCACCACCTAACAGCTGTTTGGCGCTGCTTAGGACTTTCTGGGAGGGAGGGGGAGGAGTGGGGATGCAGCGTGCTCAGGGGAGGAGGCAGTAAAGAGGTGGGGCAGCGGCAGGGACTTGGGGGAATAGGGTGGAATTGGGGCAGGGCGAGGGTGGTGCAGGGGTGGGGTCGGGGGGGGGGAGGGTCAAGCACCCATGAAGCAGAGGGGAAGTTGGCGCCTATGGAACCACCTGTTCATTAATTTTATACCAGTCTAACTCCACTGATTTCATTGGGGTAGCTCCTCATTTACACTGCTACAAGTAAGGAGAGAATCAGGCATAGGCACTGACTCTGTGGGTGCTCCAGGGCTCAAGCACCCCGGGGAAAAAAACAGTGGGGATGATCAACACCCGCCAGCCACAGCTGTTCATCTGGGCCACCATTCAGCTGTTCGACAGCTGGCATGGGGCCTCGGTGGAGAGGGTGGAGCGGTATCAGGAATAGGTGGAGTGAGGGTGGGGCCTCGAGGAAGGGGGCGGAGGAGGGACAGGAAGAGGCTGAGCGAGGGTGGGCCCTTGAGGGAGGGGGTAGAGTGGGGTGGGGCCTGGTGGCAGAGTGGGGGTGGAGCACCCACTGGAAAAAATAAAAGTCAGCACCTATGCTTCCAAATTCAGTATAGAGTCAGAAAAGCTCATCAAAATGATGACTTTTTCCTCCAGGGATGGGGGGAACAATCTGATGACCCTGGCTCCTCAGGTTCCATCTTAAGGGGGAGGGTGTGTGATGGGATATACAAACCCCACATTGGACAACAAGGGGTTAAGGTAGCTGCCTCTGGGCTCAGCTAGCCCTGCCCCACCACATCTTCAAGAGATGCACAGATTGGGGGAGGAGTTAAAAGGGAGCAGAGCAGCTCACCCATGGGCAGGGCAGGGACAACAAAGTACCTTTACTGTACAGCTCCTGAGGAAAGGGCTGAAGTAAGGTGGGATCTTTCCATTCAAAAACTACCTAAAGGTGCCTATGACATTCTGAGGTGAAACCCAGACCAGTGAGGGGATGTGTCATCATCTGCCTTGCAACCTGGGGTGGCTCACCATACTTTTCTGCTGTAGCTCCCAATCTGGTCCCCTCACAAACAGCCAACCAGCATGCAGACCACACCCTGGATGTCTGTGGAAAGCTGCAGCATGCCAGCAACACTGACCCCAGCTGCCTTGGTTACTAGCTGCAGGGTCACCCCAACACACTCCCAGTCCCGAATTTTCCCTCAAAAGGTGTTTTCTGCACTGTTCAGCCCTCTCCTGGACAGTTCAGGTATTTTAGGTCTGTTGCCCTGGTAAGGGAATAATATCCAACAGTTTTCTACACAGCCTCATTTAACCACAACATTGGATTAGTTTTGATGAAAGAATAAAACAAGTTTATGTAACTACAAAGAGATAGATTTTAATGAGTACAAGTTTAAGGCATTAAAGTTAGAAATGGTTACAAGAGAAATAAATATAAAATGCTTCCTAGTACTATAACTTAACATACTAGACTTGGTTCATAGTGAAATCCCTTACCACATGTTCCCAGTAACATCACAGAGCTTCACAGAGACTTGGTAGGATAATACGCATGACTGGTATTGGTATAGAAGGAGACTCAAGGAGCTTGGCTTGTTTAGCCTAACCAAAAGAAGGTTGAGGGGAGATATGATTGCTCTCTATAAATATATCAGAGGGATAAATATCAGAGAGGGAGAGGAATTATTTAAGCTCAGTACCAATGTGGACACAAGAACAAATGGATATAAACTGACCATCAGGAAGTTTAGACTTAAAATTGGAGGAAGGCTTCTAACCATCAAAGGAGTGAAGTTCTGGAACAGCCTTCCAAGGGAAGCAGTGGGGGCAAAAGAACTATCTGGCTTCAAGATTAAACTCGATAAGTTTATGGAGGAGATGGTATGATGGGATAACATGATTTTGGCAATTAACTGATCTTTAACTATTCATGGTAAATAGGCCCAATGGCCTGTGATGGGATGTTAGATGGGACGGGATCTGAGTTATGACAGAAAATTCTTTCCTGGGTATCTGGCTGGTGAATCTTGCCCACATGCTCAGGGTTCAGCTGATCACCATATTTGGGGTCAGGAAGGAATTTTCCTCCAGGGCAGATTGGAAGAGGCCCTGGGGTTTTTCGCCTTCCTCTGTAGCGTGGGGCATGGGTCATTTCCTGGAGGATTCTCTGCACCTTGAAGTCTTTAAACCATGATTTGAGGCCTTCAGTAGCTCAGACATAGGTGAAAGGTTTATCGCAGGAATGGGTGGGTGAGATTCAGTGGCCTGCGTTGTGCAGGAGGTCAGACTAGATGATCATCATGATCCCTTCTGACCTTAATATCTATGAGTCCATGAGTCTATGAGAAGGGTACACCTTGCTCAGGAAGGACAGGCAGGGGAAAAAAGTAGGAGTTGTTCCTTATATATTACAAATCTATACACTTGGACTGAGATTAAGATGGGAATAGGAAATAGACTTGATGAAAGTCTTGGGGTAAGGATAAAAGGGGTAAAAAACAAGGGCGATGTCCTGGTAAGGGTCTTCAATAGACCACCTAACCAGGAACAAGAGGTGAATGAGGCTTTTTATAAACAACTAACAAAATCCTCCAAAGCACAGGACTTGGTGGTAATGGGGGACTTCAACTACCTAGACATCTGTTGGGAATATAATGCAGCAGGACACAGATTATCCAACAAGTTCTTGGACTCTAAACTCAGGAAGTAGGTAGGTAAGATCCCATGGGTAGAAAGTCTAAGGGGAAAAACAGTTCAAGAGAGTTTTTCAGAGACATTATTAAGGGCACAAGAGCAAACTATCCCACTGATTAGGAAAGATAGGAAGTATGGCAAGAGACCCCCCCCCCGGCTTAACCAGGAGATCTTCAATCATCTGAAACTCAGAAAAGAAGAAGTGGAACTTAGGTCAAATTACAAAGGATGACTATAAACAAATAACACAAGTATGTAGGGACAAAATTAGAAAGACCAAGGCACAAAACGAGATTCAACTAGCTAGAGACATAAAGGGTAACAAGAAAACATTCTACAAATATTATTATTATCAGAAGCAAGAGCTAGACCAAGGACAGGGTAGGCCAATTACTCAATGAGGAGGAAAAAACAATAACAGCAAATGTGGAAAAGGCAGAAGTGCTAAATGCCTTTTTTGTTTCAGTTTTCACCAAAAAGGTCAGTAGTAATTGGATATCTTACCTAGTGAATGAGAGTGAAAATTAGATAGGATCAGAGGCTAAGATAGGCAAAGAACAAGTTAAAAATTACTCAGATAATTTAGATGTCTTCAAGTCACCAGGGCCTGATGAAACACACCCTAGAATACTCACGGAGCTGACTGAGAAGATATCTGAGCCCTTAGTGATTACATTAGAAAAGTCATGGAAGATGGGAGAGATTCCAGAGGACTAGAAAGGGACAAATACAGTGCCAATCTTAAAAAGGAAAATAAGGACAACCCAGGGAATTACAGACCAGTCTGCTTAACTTCAGCACCTGGAAAGATAATGGAGCAAATAATTAAGCAATCAATTTGCAAATACCTAGAAGATAATAAGGTGATAAGTAACAGTCAGCATGGATTTGTCAAGAACAAATCAAATGAAACCAACCTAATAGCTTTGACAGGTTAAGAAGTCTTGTGGATGGGGGCAAGCAGTAGATGTGGTACATCTTGACATTAGTAAGGCTTTTGATACTGTCTTATATGACCTTCTCATAAGCAAACTAGGGAAATACAACATAGATGGAGCTACTATTAGGTGGGTGCATAATTTGTTTGAAAACCATTCTCAGACAGTAGATATCAGTTCTTCACAGTCAAACTGGAAAGGCATATCGAGTGGATCAGTTCTGTTTCCAGTTCTGTTCAATATCTTCATCAATGATTTAGGTAAAGGCATAGAGAGTACACTCATAAAGTTTTCAGATGATACCAAACTGAAAGGGGTTCCAAGTTCTTTGGGAGGATAGGATTAAAATCCAAAATGATCTGGACAAACTGGAGAAATGATCTGAAATAAATAAAACAAATAAGGACAAATGCAAACTACTCCATTTAGGAGGGAACAATCAGTTGCACAGATATAACATGGGAAATGATTGCCTAGGAAGGAGTACTGTAGAAAAGAATCTGGGGGTCACAGGAGATCACAAGCTAAATGTGAATCAATAGTTTAACACTGTTGAAAATAAAGCAAACATACTTCTGGGATACAATAGTAGGAGTGTTGTAAGCAAGAAACAAGAAGTAATTCTTCCGCTCTATTCCACACTGATTAGGCCTCAGCTGGAGTATTGTGTCCAGTTCTGGGCACCACATTTCCGGAAAGACGTGGACAAATGGGAGAAAGTCCAGAGAAGAGCAACAAAAATAAGTAAAGGTCTAGAAAACATCATCTCTGAGGGAATATTGAAAAAATTGGGCTTGTTTAGTCTGGAGAAGAGACGACTGAGAGGGGACATGATAACAGTTTTCAAGTACATAAAAGGTTGTTATAAGAAGTAGGATACCAAGCTGGGAGGGGTTCCAAGCGCTTTGGAGGATAGGATTAAAATCCAAAATGATCTGGAAAATCTGGAGAAATGGTCTGAGGTAAATAGGACAAATAAGGAGAAATGCAAATCATAGAATCATAGAATATTAGGGTTGGAAGTGACCTCAGGAGGTCATCTAGTCCAACCCCCTGCTCAAAGTAGGACCAACACCAACTAAATCATCCCAGCCAAGGCTTTTTCAAGTCGGGCCTTAAAAACTTCTAAGGATGGAGATCCCACCACCTCCCTAGGTAACACATTCCAGTGCTTCACCACCCTCCTAATGAAATAGTGTTTCCTAATATCTTACCTAGACCTCTCCCTCTGCAACTTGAGACCATTGCTTCTTGTTCTGTCTTCTGCCACCACTGAGAACAGCCTAGCTCCATCCTCTTTGGAACCCCATTTCAGGTAATTGAAGGCTGCTATCAAATCCCCCCTCACTCTTTTCTTCTGCAGACTAAATAACCCCAGTTCCCTCAGCCTCTTCTTGTAAGTCATGTGCCCCAGCCCCCTAATCATTTTCGTTGCTCTCTGCTGGACTCTCTCCAATTTGTCCACATCCCTTTTGTAGTGGGGGAACCAAAACTGGACGCAATACCCCAGGTGTGGCCTTACCAGTGCCGAATAGAGGGGAATAATCACTTCCCTCGATCTGCTGGCAATGCTCCTACTAATACAGCCCAATATGCCATTGGCCTTCTTGGCAACAAGGGCACATTGCTGACTCATATCCAGCTTCTCATCCACTCTAATCCTCAGGGCCTTTTCTGCAGAACTGCTGCTTAGCCAGTCAGTCCACAGCCTGTAGCAGTGCATGGGATTCTTCCTTCCTAAGTGCAGAACTCTGCACTTGTTCTTGTTGAAACTCATCAGATTTCTTCTGGCACAATACTCCAATTTGTCTAGGTCACTCTGGACCCTATCCCTACCCTCCATCATCTCTATCTCTCCCCGCAGCTTATTGTCATCTGCGAACTTATTGAGGGTGCAATTCATCCCATCATCCCGATCATTAATAAAGATGTTGAACAAAACCGGTACCAGGAGCGACCCCTGGGGCATTCCGCTTGATACTGGCTGCCAACTAGACATCGAGCCGTTGATCACTACCCATTGTGCCCGACAATCTAGTCAGCTTTCTATCCACCTTATAGTCCATTCATCCAATCCATACTTTTTTAACTTGCTGGCAAGAATATTGTGGGAGACCGTACCAAAAGCTTTGCTAAAGTCAAGGAATGCCTGAGAAATACTTTTATACTCCTCCTTGGTCATTTGTCGAATCTTCCACTTCTTCTATGCTTCCTTTTTGAGTTTAAGCTCACTGAAGATTTCACTGTTAAGGCAATCTGGTCGCCTGCCATATTTGCTATTCTTTTTGTACTTAGGAATGATTTGTTCCTGCCCCTCAATAAGCTCTCCTGTACTCCTTGTCCCATCCTATTAGCCTCCCAGGGGATCCTGCCTATGAGTTCCCTAACAGAGTCTAAGTCTGCTTTTCTGAAGTCTAGGGTCCATATTTTGCTACTCTCCTTTCTTTCTAGTTTCAGGATCCTAAACTGAACCATCTCATGGTCACTGCTTCCTCGGTTGTCACCCATTTGTACTTCCCCTACCAATTCTTTTCTGTTTTTAAGCAGTAGGTCAAAAGGAGCATGGTCCCTAGTCAGTTCTTCCAGCACTTGTACCAGGAAGTTGTCCCCAACACTCTCCAAAAACTTCCTGGATTGTCTGTGCACTGCTGTATTGCTCTCCCAGCAGATGTCAGGGTGATTGAAGTCCCCCATTAGAACCAGAGCCCATGATCTGGAGACTTTAGTTAATTGTCCAAAGAAAATCTCATCTACCTCATCCTTCTGATCCAGTGGTCTATACCATACACTCACCACGACATCACCCTTGTTGCTCTCGCATCTAAACTTAACCCTGTTGAGAGTCTTCGGGTTTTCTCCAGTTTCAAACTGGAGCTCTAAGCAATCATACCGCTCTCTTACATACAATGCAACTCCTCCACCTTTCCTCCCATACCTGTCCTTCCTGAACAGTTTATACCCATCCATGACAGTGCTCCAGTCACGTGAACAGCCCCACCAAGTTTCTGTTATTCCAATCACATCATAGTTCCTTGACAGTGCCAGGACTTCCAATTCTTCCTAATTGTTTTCCAGGCTTCTTGCTTTCATGTACATGCACCTAAGAAAACTAGCTGATTGCCCTACTTTCTCAGTATGAATCAAAAGGCTTCCTGTCTTGTACCCTCCTCCTTGTGTTTCCAGTATCCCACTCCCCCACTTACCTCTGGGATTAGGTTTCAGAGTAACAGCCGTGTTAGTCTGTATTCGTAAAAAGAAAAGGAGTACTTGTGGCACCTTAGAGACTAACCAGTTTATTTGAGCATGAGCTTTCGTGAGCTACAGCTCACTTCATCGGATGCATAGCATCCGATGAAGTGAGCTGTAGCTCACGAAAGCTCATGCTCAAATAAACTGGTTAGTCTCTAAGGTGCCACAAGTACTCCTTTTCTTTTTTCTCTGGGATTAGGTCACCATCCCCCGCTGAACCTAGTTTAAAGCCCTCCTCACTAGGTTAGCAAGCCTGCCTGCGAAGATGCTCTTTCCTCTCTTCGTTAGGTGGATCCCATCTCTTCCTAGTAATCCTTCTTCCTGGAACAACATCCCTTGGTCAAAAAATCCAAAACCCTCTCTCCGACACCACCTGAGTAACCATGCATTCACCTCCACAATTCAATGGTCCCTACCTGGGCCTTTACCTTCAACAGGGAGGATGGATGAGAACATGACTTGAGCCTTAAACTCCTTTATCCTTCTTCCCAGAGCAGTAGTCTGCAGTGATCCGCTCAAGGTCATTCTTGGCAGTGTCAAATACTCTTCCCCTACTAAGATTCTTTGATTGCTGACCAAATTTCAGGTCAGGATCTCTCCCAAAATCATATGGCTGCTTCCTTTGTCTTCTTAGGTGAAAAAGGAAGAGAGATTGATGCAGAGAGATACCTGGCATGTTTTTGCCCCTCACTTTATAGCCCAGTCACCCTGTGAAGTGCATTTTCCTGTGGGTTCCCCCTCGGTAAAGTTCATTCCTGCTGTGAGATTGGAGTCATGAAGTCTCATGGTGAAAGAGGTTTTATGCTGTTGTTTTCTAAAATGCAGACCTATTTGTTCCTGCCCCCTTCCTTGCCAAAGAATGAGCACTTGACAGGTGATTTGCCCATCAACTCGGATGACAGCTGGCTAGAGGTGTCAGCTTGTCTTTTGCCTTTGAGAAACAGGTTTATCCACACCCCAGACTTGTCTGGTAATCACATTTCAGTCACAATTTCAGTTTGTTCATAACGCTACACATAATGTTGCTACATACATTTCACCATGATATTATTGACCGGTGAGTTATTATTTTCAAATAATACTTCACAAGGCATATTTTGTACAGAGATTATTACGGTAATGTGCAAGTTGTGAATAAAAGGGTGCATGTGGTCACAGTCCCTCCCTGAGGGAAGGGAGGACCTGCTTCTGATGGACCCTGAGAGGGAGGCATTTCCTCTTCGCACATCCGAACCCAGTTTGTTTGTATTGATTCCCTGTTTGGTTTATGGACTGGCCCTGAATTGGAGCAAGACTGGGAACTAACCTGGCCACAGGGCCAAGGGATGGGAGGAGGCAGCCAAGAGGGAGAAAGCTACCACATCACACCCATGAAGGTGAGTGAGCAGAGCCCCTCCATGCAGAATGGTGGGAATTGGCCCAGGGAGGGGAGACTTAAGGTGCTCCTGGGTGTCAGATCCCTTTGTCACCTCACATGGCCCTGGGCTGCAGCCTGGTGCAGTGGGAGGGCCCAGATTCCCCAACCAAATCCCCTCTGCAGGGCAAAGGGCCTAAGCCCTGACCACTAGGCAATGCTCCCCAAAAGCAATGACCATTACAATCCATAACATGTGTGTCCATGTCTATGATTTACACATGAATCAATGCAAAATGTGTCAGTCTTTGCCAGCTGAATTGAGTATCTCTCAACCTCAACATTTGCTCCACTGTTAGTGCTCTGCTTCTCTAGGGCCTCACAACAAAACCTTATGTGTAATGTTTTATGAATGCAATGACTTCAAACAGAGGTTTTAACTTCTCCAAATCCAGTGTTAGTAGCACCAATTCTTCACCATTACAGTTAACCATAACCTTGTACTGTGCCTCAGTTCAACAGTATTTGCTTCAGAAAGATATTTTTCTCCAAGAAGGCATTTGGTCAGATCAGCTAATCAGATGCATGCCTCCAGCATCTGTTCTCCTTCACATTATCACTATGTTAATCTCTAGTAGTCAGGTCCACCAGGTTGGCTTTTCCATGCCAACCGGGCCAGGCTGTTGGTTCTCTTAAAGCCTGAATTTCAGTGTTGGTATATGCCATGCTGTGTTGTAAACCCTGTGCAAGTCAGTCATGGATTCTGTCCACACCTGTGCTTCCAGCTGAAGAGGTATGAACAGAAAATTCTTTACCCTTGATTCAATTAACAAACCCCAGAGGTTTGGATGCAACATAGGGATTACTTTGGAATCTTTCCAGTGCATATGACACTACACTATATGACTGGTCACTGGCATGAGAGAGCACATGCCAGTGTCTGGCTGAATTTGTCTCTCTTTACCCCAATATGCTTCTCTCTTGATACGGAGAACTTCAAAAACTGTGACATAAGGCCACAAGGGGCCATTCTGGTCATTCAGTTTGACCTGTGCAGCACAGGGCAGAGAATGTTACCCAGGGACACCTGCATCTAGCCCAGAACTTCTGGTTGAGTTAGTGCACATCTTCCTGAAAGAGACGTCCAGTCTCACTTTTCAGACTCCAAGGGATGGAGAATCCACCTCATTGCTATGTAAGTTGGTCCCAAGGTTCATTAGTCATTGGATTCTTTGACCATGGGATGGTGTTCCAAGAAGGAGGAGTGCTAGGCAGAGACGGGCTCCACCTAACGAAGAGAGGGAAGAGCATCTTCGCAAGCAGGCTGGCAAATCCAGTGAGGAGGGCTTTAAACAAGGTTCACCGGGGGAAGGAGACCAAAGCCCTGAGGTAAGTGGGGAAGTGAGACACCAGGAGGAAGGACAAACAGGAAAACGCAAGAGGGGGATGATCTGCGAGTTATCTTAAGTGCCTATACACAAATGAAAGAAGCCTGGGAAACAAAAGCAGGGAGAAATGGAAGTCCTGGCACAGTCAAGGAATTATGACATGATTGGAATAACATAGACTTGGTGGGATAGCTCACATGACTGGAGTACTGTCATGGATGGATATAAACTGTTCAGGAAGGACAGGCAGGGCAGAAAAGGTGGGGGATTTGCATTGTATGTAAGAGAGCAGTATGACTGCTCAGAGCTTCTGTATGAAACTGCAGAAAAACCTGAGAGTCTCTGGATTAAGTTTAGAAGTGTGAGCAACAAGGGTGATGTCATGGTGGGAGTCTGCTGTAGACCACTAGACCAGGGGGATGAGGTGGACGAGGCTTTCTTCTGGCAACTAACAGAAGTTACTAGATCATGGGCCCTGGTTCTCATGGGAGACTTCAATCACCCTTTGATATCTGCTGGGAGAGCAATACAGCGGTGCACAGACAATCTAGGAAGTTTTTGGAAAGTGTAGGGGACAATTTCCTGGTGCAAGTACTGGAGGAACCAACTAGGGGCAGAGCTCTTCTTGACCTGCTGCTCACAAACCATGAAGAATAAGTAGGGGAAGCAAAAGTGGATGGGAACCTGGGAGGCAATGACATGAGATGGTCGAGTTCAGGATTCTGACACAAGGAAGAAAGGAGAGCAGCAGAATACAGACCCTGGACTTCAGAAAAGCAGTCTTTGACTCCTTCAGGAAACTGATGGGCAAGATTCCCTGGCAGAATAACATGATGGGGAAAGTAGTCCAGGAGAGCTGGCTGTATTTTAAAGAATCCTTATTGAGGTTGCAGGAACAAATCATCCCTAAGTGCAAAAAGAATAGCAAATATGGCAGGCGACCAGATTGCCTTAACAGTGAAATCTTCGGTGAGCTTAAACTCAAAAAGGAAGCATAGAAGAAGTGGAAGATTTGACAAATGACCAGGGAGGAGTATAAAAATATTGCTCAGGAATGCAGGAGTGAAATCAGGAAGGCCAAATCACACTTGGACTTGCAGCTCACAAGTTAAGATTAACAATAAGGGTTTCTTCAGGTATGTTAGCAACAAAAAGAAAGCCAAGGAAAGTGTGGGCCTCTTACTGAATGAGGGAGGCAACCTAGTGACAGAGGATGTGGAAAAAGCTAATGTACTCAATGCTTTTTTCTAGCGTCATCTTCCAGCCACAGAATCTTGTTATAACCTTCTTCATGGATTTAAACACCCTCTATGATTAAATATATTCTCCCTGTGTAGGTATTTATAGACTGTGATAAAGCCACATCTGATATTTTAACCTTCTTTACTTACTATTATTCCACCTGTCAAACAAATCATATGGCAGTAGATGTCCAAGATTTCACAGCTCTCTTGCATTTTTCAAAAGAAGTATTTTATTCTTAGGATAAAATCTGCGTAGAACCCAGTAGGATGCAATGGATATTGTTGCTTGCAAAACAATCTTTTACTATGTCTCTGGGTTTTCACAGAATCCAAGGGAGTCTGGAGTTCAAATACTCATGAACTCCTTCCTGTGCTTCAAGCAGCAGGTGAAACTTGCCAGGGCACCACAGCTTTGTCTTTAGTGTTCTTCAGTGTCTTCCAATTAGTTAGTCACTTCAAAATTCACAAGCCAACTGCTGGCAGAATTTCTTTGGCCTATGTGGATATATGGAAGTCTTCTTCCATCATCTCTGATCCCAGCATATCATCATCACTCTGCAGACGTCAACTGTAAAAAGTAAGCATTAACTTCACCGAGTTAAGGCCATCTCCCTGAGCAATCTCATTCCAGCAACAGAAAACTATTCCAGCTTCCTGCTATAGTCTAGTGCAATAAGATATGTGTGCAGGGAGCATTTTCTAAAGCTGACAGCTTTGGTCTAACTTGCTCCCATTGAACTCAGTGGAGATTTTACCACTGCCTGCCATGGGAGCAATTAGGTCATCGTTGAGTGCTTCTGCATACCCCACTCTTAATTTTTCATATCAGTCTCTTGAAGATGATTCACTCTAAATCTGACCAATCCAAGAAGGCTATGACGGGATCCCCAGGATACAACCTGGAACTGGGGTACCGCTGTGCCCCTTTAATTCTCCAGCCTGGGCTGTCTCTCACGATGCTTTGCTAGTGACAAGCAACAAACCCCTCCACAAACACTGTTATACTTAGCACAACAGCATGTGGAGCCCCACACCCAGCTAAATTGCATGAATTCTTCCTAAGCCTCTCACAAATCTCACAGAGAAAGTCACCAGCAAATCTCACAAGCCCCTAGCCTTGCACCTCAGAGGTATACCATCTTGCCCTGTCAGAAGCCTGACCAATGTAAGTTTATTATCTAGTCCGCCCCCACCCCTCGGTGTGGAGAGGACACACACTAGCCTTTGTAACCTGAGCTGAGATTTCCCAAGCACCTCAACCAAAACACACTGTTTTAGGTAAAATATAAAACAGATTTATTAACTACAGAAAGATAGCATAGCTAGATCGACTTACTGCGGCGTCTTCACGGTGGTGAGTCGACTGCTGCCACTCCCCCGTCAACTCCGCTTGCACCTCTCATGGTGCTGGAGTTCCGGAGTCGACGGGAGAGCGGTCGGGGATTAATTTATCGTGTCTAGACTAGACGCAATAAATCGACCCCCGATATATTGATTGCTACCCGCCGATCTAGTGGGTAGTGTAGACCTACCCATAGATTTTAATTATTATAAGTAGTAGGCATAAAAGGTCAGAGACAATTACCAAAGAAAATAAAAAAGGTAAACACAGACTAAATCTTAAACCTTATTACACTAAGCAATATTTGAATCAAGCTGTTTTTTCACCTCACTGGATGTTGCAGGTAGGTTATAGTTCTTAATACACAGGCTTCTCCTTTAAACCTGGGACAAGTATCCTCAGTTCAAGTCTTTTCCAAACTTTCTTGTTGCTTCCAGCATAGGTGCGGGAGGGAAAAGGTCAAAGCATGATGCCACTATCTCCTTGTTTTTATCCTCAGTCCTTGTGCCTGGAATACACCCAGACATGTTCTGGTGGGCTTTGCTGAGTCACAGAGTTGAGCAATCCCCCATTGTGTGATGCTTGTGCAAATCTCTTACAGCATTGTAAATTCCTTGTTCACAACTCCCCTACTGACCAATGGTCATTTAACACCTGCCTGGCTGTGGATCACCTCCTTTGTTGTTACTGGAGAAGAAGCAGTGGGAGACTCTCAAACTTAGAACATATTTCAGTAACAACCATACAGCAAAATTTCATAACTTCATACACACTAACTATATGCATATTTGGACAGAGCAATGGGTTTCAGCAGATCATGACCTTTCATATAATATCTTACATGGCATGCTTTTTATAAAATATATCATAATTATATGACAGGGGCGAATATGGGAGTTCCAAGGTGCTACTTCGAGGTACAGAGTGCCACAGAGGCATCTCATGGTGTGATTTTAAATTATGTCTCATAGTCACTGGCTGCTACAGAAAAAGGAGTAGGTGACATGGTGTTCAGAGATCACTGGGAACCAGGGAGACTGACTGAACTCTTTTTTTTTCAGTATTTGATCTCTAACTTACCAGCGCTGCATAACATGACAATAACTGGTTCTAACTGGCTCACAACCAAGCCCCCTAAAGGTACATTTCCCCACATCTTCCTTCCCCAGCCAAACAGAGCAACAATAACAATTAACAGTCAACCTTAAGATCAAACAGAATTTCAAATATTTATAACCATCCTACTAACTAAATTAACTACCTGTATTCTTAGTCTCTGGAGTGTCCTGTGCTGTCATGTGGGTCTGTGGTTCTCCCCTGAGACATCAGCATCATTGCTTTCAGGTAGCAGGAAGGCTATTAGCTCTGGTTATGCCATGTCCTGTGGCTCAGCTGTCTCAACTTGCTGTGGTTTCCTATTTCATCCAAGTCAACAGGGTGCTGCCCAACAATGCCTAGAACATTCCCTGAAATTTTGGAATCGATTGACTGCACGGTTCAAAAGTTATCATGTTAGAGACAAACTGACGGACAAACAGAAATGCCATTGAACTGTGCAGAAGGCCTTGCCAATTGGCTAGTTACTCATCGAGGTGCCAATTCTCTCAGATACTAATATTTCAGTGTTGCCAGTGCTTGTGATTTTATTGTGAGTATCAGAGTATTTGGTGTGTTTTTTCTTAAAGCCTCAGCTCCTGGAGTCATGTTAGAACCTCAGCTTTCATTTAAAAACAAAAAAGTAAAAAAAAATGGAAAATGTGACCAAAGTGTGATAAAAAGCCTCAAAACCAGAGGGCAAAGAAAAGAACCCAAAATGTATTACTTTTAAAAATCTCATGACTTTGAGGGCTTGACTCATGATTTTAGCCTCTGTGGTACTAGCAATACTGTATGTGCCTAATTTTAAGCACCTGAATAGTACTACCGGCTTCTTGAACCCCCAGGGAGTGTCAGAATATCCCCTCAGAGTGAGTAACAGAAACCCGGGGATGTAGTGCTTTTATGTAGGAAAGAACTGGTGAATGCAGCATTGGCTGTTCAAGTAGCTCTGTGGAAGGGTCAGTGTCCTCCCTGCTCCTGATTTTGCTCGGGGCCCACTTGATTTTCTGCTGGAAGCCTCCACCACAGCATGTCCACGCCTCATAGCACCTCAGCTACTTTCTCAAGAAGTGTTGTAAGTACTGGTTCTTTCTATTTGTCATTTCCATCCCTTTGACCCCTATGTACAACTGTTACTGGTGATAATTTATTATAAAATAAGGTGCAAAAGCCTTCCACAGATGGGTAAGACAAAATGAAAATAGCATTAAATTAAGCTTGGATCTTGCATGTGCTGATCAAATGGAGTAAGGTGAGGTCTTTCTCACTGGAGTTCGTGCCCATGTAGACATACACCAGCCAATCAGTGCCTGCGAGAATCATTGCCCCTCACACCCCATAAGGGATGGTGAGCCAGTGGCCACCCAGCAATCATACTAGCTGGGGATCTATGCAGATAGGGTGTTTGAGACAATTACATTTGAGACAAAGTCTTAAGGTCAGAAGGGACCATCATGATCATCTAGTCTGACCTCCTGCACATTGCATGCCACAGAACCTCACCCACCCACCCACTCCTATGATAGACCCCTGACCTGTGGCTGCGTTACTGAAGTCCTCAAATCATGATTTAAAGACTTCAAGTTACAGAGAATCCATCATTTACACTCATTTAAACCTGCACGTGATCCATGACCCATGCTGCAGAGGAAGGCGAAAAACCCCAGGGTCTTTGCCAATCTGACCCGGGGAAAAATTCCTTCCTCACCTCAAATATGGCAATCAGTTAGACCCTGAGCATGTGTGCAAGACTCAGCAGCCAGACACCTGGGAAAGAATTGTCTGTAGTAACTCATTCATGATAGGGTCACACTGTTTCCTCAGGCTGTCGCTCTGGAATCAGAGTGAAAAGCTGAGTGTACCACTCACCCCTTTTCTGGTGCCCCTGTCCTCACTCATCAGAGGCACTGTCCTGGGCAATCTGAGCCCGACCTAGTCCCACCGCCAGCTTTTCTGAAGAGGGAACCGTGGGCTAAGGCCAGATGAGTGATTTTCAGTACCCAGTTTGAGACACCTCAAGACAGCCTGATTGCTGAGCACCTACCTTCTGAACATCAGGTGCCTGGACTGTGTCTCAGGCCGGGCACCCAAGCCCAAAATATCTAAAATCCCTAGGGCACAGCTACACTAGAGAGTTCACAGCAGCACAACCGCACCATTGCACGTGCTCTAGTGTAGCTGCTCTACACTAGCTCTCCCGCCAACATAGCACTGTCCACACTGGCGCTTCTGTCAGTGTAACTTTATGTCTATCAGGGGGCAGTTTATTCACACCCCTGGGTGACACAAGCTCTGCTGACACAGGTCAGGGGTCTATCATAGTGTAGACATAGCCTAAATTACTTCTGAAAAGGTCGTCATCCTAGGGTTCTGTGTTTGTGTCCCTGTGTTTGTGTGCACGTGCGCTTGTGTGCAGCTAGTGTGCAGGTATGTGTCCATGGGGTGATCGCTGGGTGTTTATGGGTGTGAATGTCTCAGGGTGTGTCTGTGTTTGAATGGCAGGGAGGGAAGCTGTACCTGAATGAGTGGGTATGAACAGGTTTGAGTGCCTGTGGCCAAGTGATCAGAGAGGTTCAGGTGAAGCTGCCTGACCTACAAACAAAGGAACTCAATGCCTGTTTTTCTTCAATGAGTGCCCTTGGAATTGGAAGAAGATTCTCCATTTAAATCCATTGGAGCCATCTGGCTGACTGTGCAATGAGAAGGGGCTCAAGGAGGCTGGGGCGCAGTGGGTGAGGGGGTGAAGGGCCCTGCCAGGCCTGTGGAGAACATGCACATTCTTACTGCTCCTTAGGGAGGCCAGGAGCAGCACTGAGGGGGCCTGAGGCAGTGGGGTCCTGAATCACATGATCTACCTAATGTTGTCACTTGCCCTTGCTGGCAGAACAGATAAGGTGCTGTCAGTGCCTATGCACAGGGCAGTGTCGCCTCCTGCCACTGGCTATTCATTTCTATTGGACACAGCCCTCTCCAGGTACCCTGGGCCCTAGACACTCGGGTGAGTGCCATGTGTCCAGGTGTGGGGGCTGGGAGGCTGAGCTCCAGGCACCCTCCTTCCACCGCAGATTCATGTAGGTTACCTTTTTTATTTCTTCTCCTGGAGTGTGACATTTAAAAATGTGTAATTTTGTTTATCCCTGGCAAGCTGTGAATGGCTCTCCGGGCTGCCTGCACCTCCTGCACCGCCGTATAAATTACCCTGACAACCCCTTATTACAAAGGAAAAATAAGTTAATGGAAAACCAAAGTAGAAATAGAAGCATAAAAATCCCAAGGTGCCAAAATCAGCAGAATTGCCCCCATGTGTCAGTAATCTCCAGTATTTAATTAAGCAGGTATTGATTGTATGGTGGGAACGGCATGTTTACACTATTTGTTTTGTAGTAAAGAAATACTGATATGATCTTGAATATGATCCTGGCATAGACAGCTCAGTAGGGCAGCGCTGGGAGAGGAGGGGCACATATTCCTTGTCTGATGGAGCCACCCCACCCAGTAAGCCTAGGACCGGGGAGTGGTACATTTCTTCCTGCTAAGAAGCCCCAGGTCCCCGGGCCTGCTCAACTGGGAGTGGGGGAGGAGCAGCTGTCTAGCACAGCTGGCAACTGTGGCCACGGCTGGGAGTTTGGTTTTCTGCTTGTGAGACAGAGTAGTCGCCTTCCCTGGGTGAGGGAACTGATGTATGTAGCACAAAGGGCCACAGAGGAAGACCCTACTAACAGTTTTCATCAATATTCAGTGGATGCACCCACAGCCTATGTCTGAGTATCATGGAGCTGCCCAGCAAGGCTCATTGAAAGGCAGGGTGCAGTGCAGGAGCTACTAGGAGTGCGGCCTACCCAGCATTGAGTTACAAAGGGGTATGTCAAGTGATGAGCTGCCAAAAGCTGAAGAACCGGTTCCTTCACTCGCTCCGGGTCTTCAGTGGCACTGAAGGACCTGCTGCCGAAGAGCCACCGAAGACCCAGAGTGCTGCCGGGTGAGTAAAAATTAAAAAGGGATTCTCAGGGAAGCCTTCCCAGCCAAGAGCTCAGGTGGGCCGGACAGGACTGTCCTGCGGGCCAGATGTGGCCCATGGGCCGGAGTTTACTTACCCCTTTAACAACTAGTTCTAAACCGGCTTCAAAATTTAACAACCGATTCGCACGAACCAGTGTGAACCAGCTCCAGCTCACCACTGGGTATGTCTACACAGCAAAAAGAACCCGGGGCTGGCCCGGTCGGGGCTCAGGCTGGAGCCTGGGCTCTAGAACCATCCCACCATGGAGGGTCCTAGAGCCCGGAAGTCTGCACAGCAATGAAACAGCCCCACAGCCCGAGACCTTTGAGCTTGAAAGAAAATTACACCTTTCAGAGCAAACCTGGATGCTGGGGAGAAGAAAGCATCAGGACCGGGACAGGCATTCGGAGAGGAGGGTGAGGGAACCCCCAGCATTTCCAAGGAGCCTCCTGCAGGCTGGTGGACAGAAGGACTGGACATGTAGGTCGCCATCTTTCAGCAAGAGCAGTCCTTCGCCATGACCCCATTGGGGCAGAGACTAGGCATGCTGTCCAGAACCTGCACATTGGGTGTGTTATATGGAACAAACAGTAAACAGCAATGATAACTGTCTACATCTTGGACATACTGGCAGCAAAGCTGCTTCCCAGCCGTGCTGCGTGCTTGGAGTCTGTCACTGGCAACACACTCAAGCAAATAGTATAGCTGCTCCAAGTCATGCTGAGAAATGCTACTGGGAGCAGGGCAGTCTCAGACTGCAGTAGGGACCATTAGCTGATCTAAGAGAATGAAACAACCCTCAAATCCAAGATCCCAGCAGGGTGTGTGGTTTGGAGGTAGGAGAATGCTATTCTGGCCTCCCTGAGCCCTATTATTCAGGCGGAGTGGGAATTCCTGACGCTGGAGAGGAGTTTCAGGCAATGGTAATGGAAGCGTCCTGCTACTCATCACCTAGTTGGGGTCTGATTCTGCATGTAGTGAGGGCTGGCAAGGTGCTGAGTGTGCTCAGTACCCATTATGGTCACAGGGCAATAGCTCTTTCACATAATGCCCAGTTAGCCTGTGGGACTCATTGTCATAAGATAGTAGCAAGGTGAAGAATTTAGCAGGATCTGGGCAGGAATTAAATGTGTATATGGAGAACAGGACTGCCCAAAGGACCCATAGTAAATATTAAAACAAAACCATCTGGGCAGTGCTATAAACACTCCCACTTCTAGGCACGAGTCAACCTTACACTGGTAGGTTTGGGAGGAGACTTCCCATGGGGCAGCTTATCCCCTCACTGATACCATAGGGTCCCTGCACCTTCCCTGACCCAACTGGTGCTGCCACTGTCATAGACAGGAGCCTGGAGCAGATGGACCCTGGTCTGACCCAGCCAGGCAATTACTGTGTTCCTAAGAGCCAAGGTTCTGGGCACTGCACAGGGTCTGGCCTCAGGGATCATCTAGCAGGGTATGTCCAATGGGTTTTCAGATAATAAAGTGCTGTCCAAAGGCCCAATGGTAGATGTATGGAGCGGGGACTCCAGCATGGGCGCTGATGCCTGCTGGATCTGACCTCAGCCTTCCTGGGAGCAAAGAGAACAATGTTCTAGCTGTGGCAAATGACAGAGAGTGACCTTCATTGCCATATTTTTTGCCTTATTGGGGTGAGCTGAGCAGTTGAGTTAAAGCTGCGACTCGTGCAGGGAACCTGTATGTGTATCCCCCAGGACAAACATGACTCCGCCGAGGCAGAGGATGAGATGGCTTCCTCCCCAGCACCGTGTACCATTGCTAGGTGCAATTACTCCTTAAGTGTAGGGAGAAATATGCTAAGGCTGGCATTAGCCGCACACAAGAGGATTAAATGGAATTGGCGTATTTGTTCCCCGCTACCGTGATAAAAACAGTGCTCGCTATAGAGCCTTTGTTCTGGTTTTACACATCTCCCATTCAGCAGAAGCCTCCAGGTTTCACTGTCAGTAAATGTTAACTGAGAAATCGATATCAAGAAAATAAAAAGGAAAACAGAACAAGAGAAAATATTTCTATTTTTGATCAGTTTTGACTTCAGTTTCCTGGTCCTGCCATCTCCCAGATAATGAGTGAAAATCCCTTTTCCCTGCAGCCTCGACTCTGATCAATACTCCACAGGCAATTTCCAGGGCTGGCTTGCTTTGTTGAAGACCTAACATTCCTTCTCCATCAGGAGTTTGTGGGACAACTGGGGAAGGCAGCAAGATGCAGAAAACTCCAAGAGGCCAGACAGAGAGTGACAGGGCAGGAGCTCAGTCATAAATGCTTGACAAAATGCTGCTTCCTCTAGCTTCAAAATTGGGTATAGACTGGAGACACGTGAAGCATCTCTTTAAGTGGATGCAGGGCAGGGCTCAGTTGGCATTGTACACTCCCATACCTCTCCTGCTCAAACAGGGGTTGGCAATAGCCCAGCAGCACAGACTGGATCACAGATTATGGGCAGCTCTTCTATATACAAAGTCATTCAGAAAGAGTCTAGCACGACCTATTTAATGATAAGCTAGGACACAGATTTTACAAATCAAAGGACTGATATTTTGATGGGTTTCTTTGTTAGCAGCCATTTTTTAATCTGTGCAGAATTTGTACAAGGAGATGTCGAAGTGAATCAGTCACCGAAGGAGGTGTCGAAGTGAATCAGTCACCGAAGACTTGAAGAATGAAATCAGAGGTGAACAAGAACCTCCAGAAGAAAGGCTTTACCCTGGGAAGCAGTGACACTGAAAAAGATTTGGAGGAAGGGGATAGATAATCAGCTGAATGTGAGCTCCCAGTGCGATGTTGTGGTAAAAAAAACTAATGCAATCCTGGGATGCATAAAGAAGTGAACTTGGAGTAGGAGTACAGAGGTTATTTAATCTCTGTGTTTGGTAGCTGCTGCTGGAATACTGCATCCATTTCTGATATCCACAATTCAAGAAGGATGTTAATAAATTGGAGAGGGGACAGAGAAGAGCCATGAGAATGATTAAAAGATTAGAAAACCTGCCTGCTAGTGATATATGCAAAAAGCTCGATTTATTTAGCTTAACAAAGAAAACGTTCAGAGCCACTGGATCACAGTCTATAAGCACCTACATGGGGAACAAATATTTAATAATGGGCTCTTCAGTCTAGCAGAGAAAGGTCAACAATGCAAATGGCTGAAAGTTGAAGCTAGACAAATTCACACTGGAAATAAAGTGTAAATTTTTAATGATGAGAGTTAAGAACCACTGGAACAACTTATCAAAGACTGACAATTTTTCAATCAAGAGTGGATGTTTTTCTAAAAGATTTGTCCTAGGAATTATTTTGGGGAAGTTCTCTGGCCTGTGTTGTACAGTAAGTCAGACTAGATGACCACAGTGAGCCTCTCTGGTCTGGGAAGCTATGAAGGTGGCAGGGGAAGAAAGAAGAGAAGAGAACCTAGTTCTATAAGAAGAGGGGAAGAGTCAATGTATACCCAAACTTTAAAACCCCATGAAGATACAGGATGATTTGCAGAAGATTACAAGGGAGAAAAAAAGACAAGAGGACTTGCAGCCAGAAAGAACAGGAGGAAGGCCAGAGAATCACACCATCACCAGGAAAAGGCAGGTCTATGTGATTGGGAATTCCCTACTAAGAAGGACAGACAGGCCTGCCATCAGACCCGATCTAGAGAACAGAAGGGTGTGTTGTGGTACGGGATGTGGATACGAGATATGCAAACAGGGGATACAAGATGTGGATATGAAATACGAGAACAAAAGGGGAGCTATGATATGGGATCTGGACCTGAGGCTGAAGAGGATTCTAATGGGAGCAGGAAAGAATCCACTGATTCTCCTTCATGTGGGAGCAAATGATACAGTATTCTTGCTGGAATGTATCAAAGGAGACTATGCCAAGCTGGGGAAGACGCTTAAGGAAATGGAGGTTCAGATGATCTTCAGTGGGATTCTACCTGTCCCTAGAGGAGGAAAATGAAAGCGAGATAATATTATGATGATCAACAGATGACTCAGTTGTGCTATAAGGAGGTTCTTTGGGATGTTTGACCACTGGGAGGAATTCATCGACAGAGGACTGTTTGCATGGGATGGACTCTATCTGAGTAGGGAGGGAAATAGACTTCTGGGTTGGAGGCTCACACAACTGATTAAAAGAGCTTTAAATTAGGAACTCGGGGGAAACCACTGGGAGATATTCATGTAATGTCCATGCCTGATTTTAACATTGAGAGGGAGGAAAATCAAGTAAGAAAGGATACAGCAATGGAGTAAGGAACAGCAGTGGGTAGGAGAATGGACATTAAGAGGAAAGATAGTGCTGATACCAATGAAGCTAACAGTCAAGTAGGCAATACTGGCAGTCGAATGACTGTACTCAATTGGATAAGGAATGTGGGCAAAGCCAAGCAGCAACAACTAAGATGTTTGTACACCAATGCATGGAGCTTGGGTAACAAAATGGAGGAACTGAAACTACTGGTGCAGGAAGTGAAACCAGATATCGTAGGGATAACAGAAATATGGTGGAATAGCAGTCATGACTGGAGTTCAGGGATTGAAGAGTATGTGCTGTTCAGGAAAGACAGAAATAAAGGCAAATGTGGTGGCGTAGCGCTGTATATTTATGATGAGATAGACTGTAAAGAAATTAGAAGGGATGGAATGGATAAAACAGAGTCTGTTGGGGCCAAAATAACTTTGGGGAAGAGAGCTACTAGAGGTTCCCCTGGGTTAGTGCTTGGGGTATGCTACAGACACCCAAGATCCAGTTTGGATATGGATAGATATTTCTTTAATATTTCTAATGAAATAAATACTAGTGGGAATTGTGTGATTATGGGACTCTTTAATTCCCAGATATAAATTGGAGGACAAGTGCCACTAATAATAGTAGGGCCCAGATTTTCCTGGATGTGATAGCTGGCAGATTTCTTCACCAAATAGTTGCTGAACCAACAAAAGATAATACCATTTTAGATTTGGTATTGGTGAGCAGGGAGGACCTCATAGAATAACTGGCTGTAGAGAACAACCTTGGTTCAAATGATGATGAGCTAATTCAGTTTAAACAAAATGGAAGGATAAACAGAAATAGGTCTGCCACTAAGGGCCTTGATTTCAGAAGGGCAATTTTTAGAAAATTAAGGGAATTAGTTATGGAAGTGGACTGGACCGAAGATCTCAAGGATCTGAATACGGAGGAGGCTTGGTGTAACGGGATCCCTGGGGTGAAGCCTGGGACTGTGTGACTGCTGTGCCTCACTAATCTGGATTGTCTCTCACAATGCCTTACTGGTGACAAGGGGCAAACCTCTCCAGGTGCTGTCATCACTCAGTACAATCGTATGTGGAACCCCACACACAGCTAGATTGCACGAATGCTCCCAGAAGCACTCACAAATCACACAGAGCAAGGCACCAGCCAAATCCCTCCAGCTCCCAGACTTGTACCTCATGAATATACCTGTCTTGCACTGCTCAGGACCCTTTCTTAGCAATGCAAATTTATTAATTGGTGCACCAGTTCATCAGTGGAAAGTGGATATACACCAGCCTTTGTAAACCTGAGTAGATTTACCAAACACTTCAAGCAAACTCACTGGTAAATGTAAACAGTAAAACAGATTTATTGACTACAAAAGATAGATTTTAAGTGGTTATAAATAATAGGCAAAAAGCCAGAGTTAGTTACCAAAATAAAATAAATATAAGCACACAGTCTAAACTCTCAACCCTATTAGACTGGGAAACATTCTTACTAGATTAATCAGTTTTTCTCACCCCACTGGATACTGCAGTTCCTAGTACACAGGTCTCACCCCTGAAACCTAGGTCAGTCTCCTCTGTTGGAGTCTTCAGTCTTCTCAATGTCCTTGTTGCTTGCAGCGTAGGTGGGGGAAGGAGAAAGGCCAAGCATGGAGCCCCTGTGTTCTATTTTATACCTTTAGTCCCATGTGCTTGGAGAATACAAGTCCAGGCATGTCTGTTGGGCATTGCTGAGTCCCCAGGCAAGGCTGAGCAATTCCCCTGGTGTGGTCTTATGCGGGTGAGTCTTGAATTGTAACTCCCTTGCTGGATTATAGCTATTGATCGTTGTTTGACACCCACTGGGGCGTTGGTTACTTTCCTTGCTGTTGTCTCTGGGGAGCTCTTCTCTGGCCGATTTCCCAACTTACAAGGTGTTTTACTGACAACCATACAACACAATCTCATAACTTCATATGCACTAATGATATACATATTTAGATAGAACAGTGACTTTCACCTGATCATAACCTTTAACCTGATACCTTACATGTCATGCTTTATATGCAAGTGTTAGGGGGCTTATTCCTTCACCCACTTACTTCCCTGGTCCTTCTCACATGAACAGAGAGCAACAATACCCGAAGTCCAAAGGTGCAAACAATTCGATGTTTATTGGGGTGAAGTTCCAGCAAGCTTGATTCCAGTTTCCTTCCTTAGTGACCCCCTTCCCAGCTCTGACACCACAGAGCCTTACTCCTGTGTCCCCTGTTCCCATTCCTGCCCTTAGCAAAACATGATTCCAATTTCCCCACCCCTATTCCCTGTTCCCATTCCTGCCCTTAGCAAAACATGATTCCAATTTCCACACCCCCATTCCCTGTTCCCATTTCCCCCTTTAGCAAAACATGATTCCAATTTCCCCACCCCCATTCCCTGTTCCCATTCCCCCCCCCACACTTCCTGATTGACTGCAGACTATATAGTAAAACTTGAGTTCTGCTTAGCTATACGTTAACCTATCGTTTTACTGAAATTTAACTAACCAATCCTAACATATTGTAACATGATTATTTAACCAATTATATCCCACCACCTTAATTAGTTTACACCCAGCAAAATTAATTATACAGCAGACAGAAACGATCACAGAACCAGACAGAGATTATATAGACAAACAGTAGGGAAATGGGGACTACAGTGATAGAACAATAAAGAAATGAGGATTTCACATCCCAGCAATTGATAAGTGAGTTCTTGCCAGACAGGATGCTATCAAACTAAGTTTCCTTTTACATCTTCTAGGCACTTCCCTTTCTCTGGAGGCGATAGGCATTATCAGGACAGGACTGTATTCCTAACAGCCCAATAGCACCTTATTTCAATGTGACTAGTTTGGAATGTGAGGATGTGACCAATCGCTTCCCAGCTTATGGCTGCCTCTGTTGCTTTGCCAAAGGCCTTAGCCTAAGAACAGGGCCTCAGACTGTCACAGTAAGAGAAGGACCTTACACCGGCAGACAGTGATTTTGATTCTTTCTTTTATACCTCTATAACTAGCCAAGTGATAAGAATACACCTAAATTAGAGTATAAGCTTTTACAGACAGGCCTGAATATCTATATCCTAACAGCAAGATCGCAATTATATATAAATGAGGAATATGGGGGTTACAGGGCGTTCCCCCAAGGTATAGAATGTCACACTTGGAATTACAGTAAGTCAAAGTTGCAGAAGCTATCTGAAACCTGCATCGCAAGCAAGGGGGAAAATTGCAGTGAAGGGTTGTAGGCCAAGCTGGATGAGCAAGCTTTTCAAAAAGGTGATTAAGAGAAAGCAGAAAGTCTACAAGGAATGGAAGATGGGCTGGATCAGCAAAGAAAGCTACATCTTGGAGGTCAGAAAGTGTAGGAATAAAATGAGAACTGCCAAAAGCCAAGCAGACTTGGACCTTACAAAGGGAATTAAAGCCAATAGTAGAAGGTTCTATAGCCATATAAATAAGAAGAAAACAAGGAACGAACTGGGGCCACTAAGCACTGAGGGATGGGGTGGAGATGAAAGATTATCTAGGCATAGCCCAACACCTAAACAAACACTTTTCCTCAGTTTTTAATAAGGCTAATGAAGAGCTCAGAGGTAGTAGCAGCATGGCTAATGGGAACAAGGACATAGAAGTAGAAATTACCACATCTGAGGTGGAAGTCAAACTTCCATTTTAATTGGGGGGCCCAGATAATCTCCATCCAAGAATATTATAGGAACTGACACATGAAATTACAACCCCAAAAGCAAGTTTTTTTTAATGCATCTGTAAACTTGGGGGTCATACCCTATGACTGGAGAATTGCTAATATAGTTCCTATTTTTAAGAAAGGGAAAAAAAGTGGTCTGGAAAACTACAGGCCTGCTAGTTTGACCTCAGTTGTATGCAAGGTCTTGGAACAAATTTTGAAAGAGAAAGTAGCTAAGGACATAGAGGTGAATGGTAATTGGGATAAAATACAAAAGGTAGATTGTGCCAGACCAACCTGATTTCCTTCTTTGAGAAGATTACTGACTTTCTAGACAAAGGAAATGCAGTAGATCTACTCTACCTGAATTTCATACAGTTCAACATAGGAAATTATCAATTAAATTGGAGAAGATGGGGATTAATATGAGAATTGAAAGGTGGATAACAAACTGATTAAAGGGGACACTACTATGGGTCATACTGAAAGGTGACTGTCAGGCTGGAGGGAGATTAATAGTGGAGTTCCTCAGGGATTGGTCTCAGGACCAATCTTATTTAACATTTTTATTATTGACCTTGGCACAAAAAGTGGGAGTGTGCTGATAAAATTTGTGGATGACACAAAGTTGGGAGGAATTGCCAATACGGAGAAGGACTGGAATATCATACAAGATGATCTAGATGACCTTGTGAACTGGAGTAATAGAAATAGGATGAAATTTAATAGTGCAAAGTACAAGGTCATGCACTGAAGGATGAACAAGAATTTTTGCTATAAGCTGGGGAGGTATCAGTTGGAAGTGACAGAGGAAAAGAAAGACCTTGGTGTATTGGTTGATCGCAGGAGTCATCAATATAATGTGGCTATGAAAAAGGCTAATGCAGTCCCAGGATGCATCATGTGAGGTATTTCCAATAGAGATAGGGAAATGTTAGTACCATTATACAAGGCACTGGTGAGGTCTCATCTGGAACACTGTGTGAAGTTCTGGTCTCCCATGTTTAAGAAAGATGAATTCAGACTGGGACAGGTTCAGAGAAGGGCTACTAGGATGATCTGAGGCATGGAAAACCTACCTTATGAGAAGAGACTCAAAGAGTTAGGCTTGTTTAGCCTAATCAAACGAAAGCTGAGGGGAGATATGATTGCTCTCTATAAATACATCAGAAGGAGAAATACCAGGCAGGGAGATGAGTTATTTAAGTTAAGTGCCAATGTGGACACAAGAACTCATAGATATAAACTGGCCATCAACACGTTTAGGCTTGAAAATATTTGAAGGTTTCTAACCGTCAGAGGAGTAAAGTTCTGGAACAGCCTTCCAAGGGGAGCAGTGGAGGCAAAAAAACCTAATGGGCTTCAAGACTGAGCTTGATAAATTTCTGGAGGGGATGGTATGATGAGACTGCCTACAAATGGCATGCAGCTGATCTGCAAGTGCTAGTGGCAATTACCTCCAATGGCCAGTGATGGGACACTAGAGGGGGAGAACTCTGAGTTATCACAAAGAATTCTTTACAAGGTGTCTGGCTGGTGGGTCTTGCCCACATGCTCAGGGTCTAACTGATCACCATATGTGGGTTGGGAAATAATTTTCCCCTGGGTCAGATTGGCAGAGACCCTGGGGGGGTTGTCTTCCTCTGCAGCACAGGACACAGGTCACACGCAAGTTTAAACTAGTGTAAATGGTGGATTCTCTGTAACTTGAAGTCTTTAAACCATGACAAAGCAGGCGGCTGCCAAACAATGTTATAAGGGAGCATTGCCCATCTTTAAATTAGCATGTTTTCTAATCGATCAGCAACGAAATAATGTTAACCGGGACAATGTTAAGTGAGGATTTACTGTACCAAGTGGTAATATTGCATAAAATTACCCAGACGATTAATATTAGATCATAAAAATACTGTAAAGGCACATCTGTCTCAGACATGTGTCTTAACCACGGACAAAAGGAACTTACAAAAGGAACTTACACAGCCTATAGAAAATTGGGGTCCAGGGAACACAGACCAATAAGAGAAAAGAGGGTTGACACTTTTATGGACATGCAGGGAATATAGGTATGGACAGAATCACATTATAAAAGGAGGATGCCCAGAATGGGAAAATTGAGCTCCCTTTGAGGGAGTCCAGCAGGAACCATCCCTCTACTGATGATCAAGCCATGAGAGACCCATCAGACACTAACACTATTGTTAAGGTTGTGAGTATAACTATATTTGTAACTTGTGCATAGATCTGTATAGAATTTCTATATGCTTGGGTAATTATAACTTAACTGTAACTTTAATAAAACTTGTAAAATAGACTAGACCGTGTACTTGTGAATGTACGTGTGGTCACTACCCTTGGTCTTCATGTGTTCCTAGAGACTCTTAACTCCAAAACAAGTAGCAGAGGTGACTTTTATATCACATTACAAAATTCACTTTAAATAAAATAAAAGGCTACACTGGCCTATCAGCCCTCACCCTGAAAGGAAACCTGAAAAACACTTTGAAAAGACAAGCCTGGGAGCTTAAATTCATTACTCTGCTAGCCTGAACAGAGACACTGGATTTATGGCTTATTACAACAATCTATAACTCACTAACAACCCTCCCATCACTGCTTTTCTTCCCCCACCCCCCATGTTTCCTCCCTCTGTGTCCGGAAGTAACAGGCCACTTCAACTTGTATGGTCCCTGGAAATGAGGGTTAACTACTTATGTTCACAATCTCTTCCATTTAGCTGTGACACTCTGAGTATTGTATTTAGCTGTGACACTCTGAGTACATTTCCCAGACCTAAAGAAGAGCTCTGTGTAAGCTTGAAAGCTTATCTCTCTCAACAAAAGAAGATGGTCCAATAAACAATATTTCCTCACCCACCTTGTCTCTCTGTTGATCTTCTGTCATCCTTCACCGTTTTGTGGGCTACATCAACTTTTTCTTCTGTGATGACATCTCTGTGGCAACCTGACCTTGGCTCATCCTCAGTGCTGATTCTCCCTTGCATAAATGCAGCAGCCCAGTGTTTTTCACTGTGGCATGTGAAGGGGCATCATTCCCCAGTTTTGCCGCCGTCTCCTCATGAATTTACTTTGGGGTCATAGATGCATAGACTCATAGACTTTGCGGTCAGAAAGGACCGTTATGATAATCTAATCTGACCTCCTGCACATCGCACACCACAGAACCTCACCCACCCACTCCTGTAATAGACCCATAACCTCTGGCTGAGTTACTGAAGTCCTTCAAGCTCTCTGGCCACTCAGTAAAAGACTTAAGGATGGCAATTTTGCAACAGAAAAGCTTCAAAAACAGTCTCCAATGAGAAACTGCTGAGCTTGAATTAATATGCAAATTAGATACCATTAACTTGGGTTTGAATAGAGGAGTGGCTGGGTCATTACACATATTGAATCTATTTCCCCATGTTAAGTATCCTCACACATTCTTGTCAACTGTCTAAATGGGCCATCTTGATTATCACTACAAAAGTTTTTTTCTCCTGCTGATAATAGCTCATCTTAATTAATTAGCCTCTTACAGTTTGTACGGTAACTTCCTCTTTCTCTGTATGTATATCTGTATATCTTCTTACTATATGTTCCATTCTATGCATCCGATGAAGTGGGCTGTAGCCCATGAAAGCTTATGCTCTGATAAATTTGTTAGTCTCTCAGGTGCCACAAGTACTTCTGTTCTTTTTGCGGATACAGACTAATACATCTGCTACTCTGAAATCTATACTGTCTGTATTTCAAACTTGTGCTATGCTTCTGGGTGAAAACCCCAGACAATTTGGCATCAGCACTGCCTAGCCTGCTTGATGGCCCATTAAGGACCATCAGCTATGCAACTGACCTATTGAGAGAAGGCAGATACACCTTGTAACTCAGCAAGGCATGCAGGGACATGCCTATGGACAGAATTCTAAGGTTTTTTCATGCCATGTGCTGGATAGCTTGTCTTTGGAACAAAGAAAGGAGGCCACATGGCAAGAAACTATAAAAGGGTGCTGCAGCTCCTCCATCTTGTCTTCAATCCTGCTTCCGACCTCTGGAGGAACCTTGCTACAAACTGAAGCTCTGAACAAAGGACTGAATGACCCATCCCCGCTGTGGATGCATTCCAGAGACTTGATTTGACCTGCAGATTATTCCATCACTGCTATAACCCTGACCAAGAACTTTGCCATTACTGTATGTAATTGTTCCATTTAACCAATTCCAGCTCTCATATATATCTTTTCCTTTTGTGAATAAACCTTTAGATTTTAGATTCTAAAGGATTGGCAACACGTGATTTGTGGGTGAGATCTGATTTGTATATTGACCTGGGTCTGGGCTTGGTCCTTTGGGATGGGGAGATCTTTCGTCTTTTACTGGGCATTGGTTTTCGTAACCAGTCATCCCATAACGAGTGGCATTGATGGTGATACTGGGAGACTGTGAGATGTCTACGGGAATTTCTTGGTGACTTATGGTTAGCCATTGGGGTAAAACCAAAGTCCTCTCTGTCTGGCTGGTTTGGTGTGCCTTAGAAGTGGAGAAACCCCAGCATTGGGGCTGTGTCAGGGTTCTCTCCCCACTCTGAACTCTAGGATACCGATATGGGGACCCACATGAAGAGACCCCTAAGTTTTATTTCTACCAGCTTAGGTTAAAAACTTCTCCAAGGCACAATTCTTCCTTGTCCTTGGACGGTAATTGCTGCCACCACCAAGTGAGTTAGACAAAGATTTAGGAAAAGGACCACTTGGAGTTCCTGTTTTCCCCAAAATATCCCCCCAAGCGCCTTCACCCCCCTTTCCTGGGGAGGCTTGAGAGTAACCAAGGTGAGCACAGACCAGACCCTTGGTTTTTAGGGCACTAAAAACCCAATCAGATTCTTAAAAACAGAATTTTATTATAAAGAAAAAAGTAAAAGAAGCACCTCTGTAAAATCAGGATGGAAGGTAATTTTACAGGGTAATAAGATTTAAAATACCGAGGATTCTCCTCTAGGCAAAACTTTAAAGTTACAAAAAAAAGGAATAAACCTCCCTTCTTAGCATAGGGAAAATTCACAACCTAAAACAAAAGATAACCTAACACATTTCCTTGCTATTACTTACAATTTGTAATCTTAGATGCTTATTTCAGATATGGCTTTAGGAGATGTATTTTTCCTGCCCTGGTCCCTCTCTGTCCTGGAGAGAACACAAAGACAGCACAAACAAAAACCTTCCCCCACAGATCTGAAAGTATCTTCTTCCCTTATTGGTCCTTTTGGTCAGGTGCCAACCAGGTTATTTGAGCTTCTTAACCCTTTACAGGTAAAGGAGGGATTTTATGCTACCCTCAGCTGTATGTTTATGACAGGCTGTAACTGAACTGCTCTAAGCAATTTGTCCTGAACTGATACTCTCAGAAGTGTCCTACCAAAGGCACCATCATTACACACGCCTATGCCTAGGGAGGGCCCAATGCCCAGCTCCGTCTGCACATGGTACAGCCCTACCCAGTGAGGGCCCAATGACCAGCTCCCTCTGAACATGGAATGGCCCTGCTCAACGAGGGTCAAATGTCCGGCTCCATCTGCACATGGCACAGCCCTTCCCAGCCAGGACCCAGTGTCCGGCTGCCTCTTCACATGGAATGACCCCCGCCCAGCGAGGGCCCAGTCTCTTGTTCCCTCTGCAGACACAGCCCTGCCCTGCCCAGCAAGAGCCCAGTACCCGGCTCCCTCTGCACATGGCACGGCTCTGCCCAGTGAAGGCCCAATGCCTGGCCTCCATCTGCACAGGGCACAGCCCTCCCAGTGAGGGTCCATTGCTTCAGCTTTCTCTGCACACAGCTCAGTCCTGCCCAGCGAGGACCCACTGTCCAGCTCTCTCTGCACATGGCATGGCCCTGCCCAGAGAGGGCTTCATGCCCATCTCTGTCTGCACATGGCCGTGCCCTGCCTTGGGAGGAACCTAATGCCCAACGCCCTCTGCATATGGCATAACCCTGCCCAGGTAGGGCTGTGTGGGTTCAGTCACAGAGTCCCCCCTTGGGACTGTCACGTGATGTGACTGAAACCACCTCTGAACCCGTTTTCCCTATGATGGCTTGGGACTCCAGAACCCCTGCCTTGTTGAGCCAGACACGCTAGCCTGCCTGCACACAAAGAGCCAGGGTCTGAACCATACCCCCAAAGCTGCAGACTTAACTGAAACAGCCTCAGCAAGTGCTCCTGTCCTCCAGCATCCAGACACCCAGTTCCAATGGGATCCCAAACCCTCAATAAATCTGTTTTACTCTGTATAAAGCTTATAGCTCATAAAATGTCTGCCCTCTATAACACTAATAGAGATATGCACAGCTGTTTTCTTCTCCCCCAGATATTAATCACTTACTCTGGGTTTACTTTATAAACAAAAGTGATTTTATTAAGTATAAAAGTAGGATTTAAGTGGTTTCAAGTAAATAAACAGATAGAACAAAGTAAGTTACAAGCAAAAGTAAAACAAAGCACGCAAGTCTAAGCCTAATACATTTAAGAAACTGAATACAGGTAAATCTCCAATAAGCTTCTTTCATAGACTACACTTCTTCCTAGTCTGGGCCCAATCCTTTCCCCCTGGTACAGTCCTTGTTAGTTCAGCTCAGGTGGTAACTAGGGGATTTCTCATGACTGGCAGCCCCCTTTGTTCTGTTCCACCCCCTTTTATAGCTTTGGCACAAGGCAGGAATCTTTGTCTCTCTGGATCCCCAGCCCTCACTTCTAAATGGAAAAAGCACAGGTTTAAGTTGGATTCCAGTTCAGGTGACACGATCACATGTCACTATAAGAACCTTCCTTCTTCATTACCTAGTAGCTGGAAGACATGTACAAGGAAGGCTTGCAAGGTAAAAACAACCCATTCACAGTTCATTGATTCTGAAGCACCCGTAATGGTTTCCACTTAACAGTAATACAAGTTATATCTTATTCTCCTAACTCCAGACATAGAAAATAATACATGCAACAAATAGGATGAACAGACTCAGTACATCATAAGCTTTTGTAATGATAGCTTACAAGAGACCTTTTGTATGAAAGCATATTCCAGTACATCATATTCACTCTTATAAACATATTTCCATAAAAACATATGGAGTGCAATGTCCACAGAGGGTCCAATGTCCAGCTCCATCTGCACATGGCACACCCCTGCCCATGGAGGGCTCAGTGCCTGGCCTCCCTGTGCACACAGCAACCTGGCTCCCCCTGCACATGTTACTTCTGGCCTATGTAGACTTCTGCACACTGAGCTCTTCATTTACGTAATGTCCTCTCAGTGCCAAATCCCACGCAGCCTGACAGTTTCCAAGTGTGGAGCTCCAGAGTGGCTTTCATCCATCTACAGCTCACCTCTACCTCTCATCTTCATAGATGCACGAATCACTGTAACCCACCCTGTTTGCCAGGTCTGGACCCCCCAGCCCTCCGGCTTCCCTGGCAGAGGGCAGGACCAGCCCCTTTCCAGGTGTGAGGTTCTCAGGGCAGGCACAGAGCCACTAAGACCAATGACCCCCAGTCTGTATTTGGCACAAGGTGGAACTTCAATCAGCCATTCCCCCATGCGAGTCAGCCCTTCGCTTGCCCAGGTTCTACCTGAGCCCAAGAGAGCCTCTGTAAAATCAGCTCATGGTCAGGGGAGGGCATAGGACAGACAGCTATTGTCCCAGGGGCTCTCCTCCAAAAGCAACAGAAGCTGCTTCTGCTCTGTCAGTGGCTTTCCCAGGGGCCAAGGCCATGGCTAGTACAGATATCTCCATTACTACCCTGCTCCAACTAGCCAGCAGAACTGGCCTGGGGCTGTACTCCAACTTATTTCCCTCCCAGGCAGGGAACGAGAAGCCCCTCCCTGCAGCTCCTTAAAAATGCAAAAAGGGCCTTTCTTTAAAGTTCTTTTGCATAATTACCCGTGGAGATAGTCAAACCTATTGCACCCCTCAGGCCTTTGAAGTTCAGAGAGACTTTAGCAGGTGTGATAACCCCTTATACTAATCCCAATGGCAGAGATATACTGGCAGAGTTTTTCTGCTGGCCTAGTGGGAAGTCAGCTAGTGAAAGAGAGTGCTTTTCTCTGTGTGGAGTTACTAGGGGACCCACCACTAGCCCATATCCCCTCTCACCTCTGGTTGGATATGAGTCAACAGTGTGCCCTTGTTGCCAAGAAGGCTAACAACATTTTGGGCTGTATAAATAGGAGCATTGCCAGCAGATTGAGGGACATGATCATTCCCCTCTATTCGGCATTGGTGAGGCCTCATCTGGAGTACTGTGTCCAGTTTTGGGCCCCACACTACAAGAAGGATGTGGAAAAATTGGAAAGAGTCCAGTGGAGGGCAACAAAAATGATTAGGGGGCTGGAGCACATGATTTATGAGGAGAGGCTGAGGGAACTGAGATTATGTAGTCTGCAGAAGAGAAGAATAAGGGGGGATTTGATAGTTGCTTTCAGGTACCTGAAAGGGGGTTCCAAAGAGGATTGATCTAGACGGTTCTCAGTGGTAGGCAGATGACAGAACAAGGAGTAATGGTCTCAAGTTGCAGTGGAGGTTTAGGTTGGATATTAGGAAAACTTTTTTACTCGGAGGGTGGTTGAAGCACTGGAATGGGTTATCTAGGGAAGTGGTGGAATCTCCTTCCTTAGAGGTTTTTAAGGTCAGGCTTGACAAAGCCCCTGGCTGGGATGATTTAGTTGGGGACTGGTCCTGCTTTGAGTAGGGGGGTTGGTCTAGATGACCTCCTGAGGTCTCTTCCAACCCTGATATTCTCATGATGTCTATGATGTAGTCTCCCAGGAGGATGGAAAGACAGGAGGGAAATGTGTGAACTAGATGAAGACACAAGGCCACGGTTGCACTTAAGCACTGCAGTACAGACCCTAAAGGAGTGTTAGTTTGGGCTCCCGCTCCTGAATCCTCTGCAGGTTTTCCTCTTTGTTCCCTGCCATTTCTATAACACTCAGTAGTGTGATGTTTCTTGCCTAGCCAGGAGGCTTAAGGCCACCAGTGCAGGACAGTGGCTTTCCAGTCTACTGTGTGGGGCTTGTGCGGGTTTCTCTGGGGGAAATTCTAGCCTAGATGAGTCAGTGTGAACTGGATCCCTGAAAGGTTTTCACTAGAACTGGCCAAAACTCAGAACTTTCATTCGGTGGGAAATTCCAATACTTTGACATTTGTTTTCCTCCCAAATCAGAATGAAAATAAACCATTTTAAAATGACCTGTGAGATTTTTTTTTTCTAAAAGTGTTTTGGCTCAATCCAAATGATTCCAGTTAGAGAAAACTGATGGATAGCTAGCTAGCTAGCTGGACGGGGTTTATGGCGATAGATAGGTAGATAGATAGATAGATAGATCCTTATGGAGGTCAATTCCCCTGGCAAACAATAAAAGTGTATTACGCCAAATGCTCCTGACTTACACTTACCCCCTGAGACCAGGCAGGCTTTATTAAAAATGAGACCTGGGTGTAACAATGTCAGGCAACTTTTAAAAGCCACTCACTCGGCCAGGCTAAGTGCTCCCCAGCTGTCATTCTTTCTTTGGCTGCTGAGAAGGCATGCACTGAGGTGGAATAGCATTTTCTTTTTTTCTATATTCCAAACCATAAGGCTGGGCACTACCTTTCTTTTTATGGATTAAATTGATGTACAGTAGCCTATGCCATCTGCTAAAATGTTTTTGTGAAGGTTGTTATAGCATCTAAGAACCACTGCACTTTGGAATCGATGGAGCATTGCTGGAGTAAGGTCAACAGGATTTATCTGGGAGGTTTTATTCTAGAAATAAAATGTGCACATTTCTTGGAAATAATCACAGGCAGGAGAACTTGCCCTCCCAGTCATACCCTCTTTTGCTTTGGCCTGTTCTTGTTTGGTTTAACAATTACTCTGATACCACTGGATCTCTCAGGAGCCATCCTGTATGTCAGACATTGCTTTTGACTGCATTTCCTCCCTTCTATGGAAGTCCATTCAGACTAATCTTTACAAATTCGAACAATAAACCCAGATACCTTAAATTCACCCCTGCAGTAATTCTGCTGAGGTCAGGGAGTTACATAGGGGATGAATTTTACCCACTATAACATTGTGATTGAAATTGACAAAACTCTTCAGCTCCTTTCTCTATATTTCACCCTTAATTCCCTTCTGCCATTGCCCCCTGCATTTTTTTACCAGGGCTCCATGCATCTCCCAACATGAAGACTAGATTATTCGGAATTTAGCAAAGTTTTTTCATCTTGTGAATAAAACTGTGTAACCTGTAGACCTATGACAAATTAAAATATGCTATTCAGCTATGCAGGTATTTCCTTGGCTCCATTTTTTCAGGTTCAGCAATCCATTACTAACAAGTTCACTGGAACAGAGAAAAAGTATCACACAAAATGATCGGCAGCTAGGATTTCTAAAAAGTAGGCAATTTTGCAAAAGGAACAGGCTACAAAAGATATACTGAGCAATGGAAATCTAATATTCCAATTAGCGCCAGGCAAATTATTCACAGCAAGCAATTCATTGAATGAATGTAGTCTTTATTCTGTTTGTGAAATATTTGCAAAGTGTTCATTTTGTTAGAGATTTGTTAATGAAATTATTCAATTTATGGTTTATGGGAAGATATTTCAGTCTATGAATTCCCACGGCAAACTATTTGCCATGACAACTGCTCTGAATATTCACTGTTTGGAATTTGCGAGTCATGTTGTGTGCTGGATCACTTAATTCACATTTTCTGTGTACATTTTGGTGAACAAGAATTTGCTTGTATGAATATTTGCTGGAAGCAATTAAAAGAGGGACAATACAGATAGGGTTACCATATTTCAAGTTCCCAAAAAGAGAAGCACTGCCAGAGGGAGGGAAGCTGGAGGGGAGGAAGATGAGAGAGGGGGGAGGCGGAGCTGGAGGAGGTACAGTTGGGGTAGCTGGAGGGGGGTACCTGTGGCAGGGGTACTCACTGGGGGTGGGGGTCAGTGTCGCTCCCTGTCATGGTGGCAGGATGGCTGACCTAGGCCCAGGATGCAGTGACAGCCATCAGTCAATGCCTCCTTGCGGGACCCCCTCCCCAGGGCTAGGAGCCAGGGCCTGGGTGGGAGGAATCTGGCAGCTGTGACTGCAAGGGAATGGACTAATCAGCTGTGGATGCAGGGGAAGTATCAATCAGGAAGCAGACCAAATTGGGGCTTCTTTCTGAGCTCCAATGGCTGCTCTGCAAAAATCCTGGACAGTGCCTGTTATTTGAAAAATTCACTGAGACAGTGGACAGCTCATCAAAAAGAGGAAATGTCCAGGAAAACCAGATGTCTGGTAACCCTAAATACAGAGAGATTTTGTGGGCTTCATTCAACAAAACATTTACCAATTTTTTGCAAAATATGTTCAGATTATAAGGTGGATAGAAAGCTGGCTAGATCATCGGGGTCAACGGGTAGTGATTCAATGGCTCCATGTCTAGTTAACAGCTGGTATCAAGCGGAGTGCCCCAAGGGTCAGTCCTGGGGCCGGTTTTTGTTCAATATCTTCATTAATGATCTAGAAGGATGGCGTGGATTGCACTCGCAGCAAGTTTGCAGATGACACTAAACTGGGAGGAGTGGTAGATACGCTGGAGGGGGTAGGATAAGATACAGAAGGAACTAGACAAATTAGAGGATTGGGCCGAAAGAAATTTGATGAGGTTCAACAAGGACAAGTGTAGAGTCCTACAGTTAGGACGGAAAAATCCCATGCACTCCCTACAGACTAGGGACCAAGTGGCTAGGCAGCAGTTTCTACAGAAAGGACCTAGGGGTTACAGTGGACAGGAAGCTGGATATAAGTCAACAGTGTGCCCTTGTTGCCAAGAAGGCTAAAGGCAGTTTGGGCTGTATAAGTAGGAGCATTGCCAGCAGATCGAGGGACGTGATCATTCCTCTCTATTTGGCTTTGGTGAGGCCTCTTCTGGAGTACTGTGTCCAGTTTTGGGCCCCAAACTACAAGAAGGACGTGGAAAAATTGGAAAGAGTCCAGCGGAGGGCAACAAAAATGATTAGGGGGCTGGAGCTTATGACTTATGAGGAGACGCTGAGGGAACTGGGATTATTTAGTCTGCAGAATAGAAGAATGAGGGGGGATTTGATAGCTGCTTTCAACTACCTGAAAGGAGGTTCCAGAGAGGAGGGATCTCGGCTGTTTCTCAGTGGTAGCAGATGATAGAACAAGGAGATATGGTCTCAAGTTGCAGTGGGAGAGGTTTAGGTTGGATATAAAGAAAAACTTTTTCACTGGGAGGGTGGTGGAAAGCACTGGAATAGGTTACTAGGGTGGTGGTGGAATTGCCTTCCTTTGAGGTTTTTAAGGTCAGGCTTGACAAAGCCCTGGCTGGGATGATTTTAGTTGGGGATTGGTCCTGCTTTGAGCAGGGGTTTGATCTAGATGACCTCCTAAGGTCCCTTCCAACCCTGATATTCTATGATCTACTTATAGCCCAGGGAAAGTTCACTTTAACATTGTCAGTTTGATTGAAATTTGGAGAGGTTTTTTGTACCACAATCACTTAAATACACGGAAGTTACTAGATGGGGCTTATTTACTCCACAAAAAACTTGTTTTAAACGTTGTCATCATAAACTCTAATCTTTGCTCGTGATGGATTGCAGTCACATGGTGGGTTCATTGACACCTATTGCTGTGGGAATTACCCTTGGGACACATCATTTGGGAATCTTTTAAAGTACAAGGTAGTAAATTAATATCTCAGTAGCTTTGCTAGGAACAGAAAATGACCATCTCTCACCTCTATTCAGTATTCACTAACTGCAACCATTGACCCAATGGGATAGCTCCAATGTCCGGATGCCAAAATCATAGGCTTTGGGAACAAAGGGCTGTTTCTAGCAATGGCAAAATGTGCAGGCTTGAAATATATGTAGAAAGGAAAGTACTTTGAGTTTGGTCACATTCATTGTCTTGCAAAGCCTGGTGTATCTGCCACTAAACCCTACTTTGTTCCATGCAGGTGAAAAGGGTTCTGCCTCCAGCATCTTATCTGTATTCCTTGCCTATACCTGTTAGTACTTACCATGTCATTCTCTGTACACTTTTCAATGGCATGCTACACACCCTATGTCCCTATCCTCTTACATACCCCCACGATTTTTGACTGCAATTCTTCCTTCCCTCTTCCCATCACTCTTGTCATAAATGTAAAGGGAAGGGTAAACCCCTTTAAAATCCCTCCTGGCCAGAGGAAAAATCCTCTCACCTGTAAAGGGTTAAGAAGCTAAAGGTAACCTTGCTGGCACCTGACCAAAATGACCAATGAGGAGACAAGATACTTTCAAAAGCTGGGAGGAGGGAGAGAAACAAAGGGTCTGTGTCTGTCTGTATGCTGCTTTTGCCGGGGATAGACCAGGAATGGAGTCTTAGAACTTTAGTAAGTAATCTAGCTAGGTATGTGTTAGATTATGATTTCTTTAAATGGCTGAGAAAAGAACTGTGCTGAATAGAATGACTATTCCTGTCTGTGTGTCCTTTTTGTAACTTAAGGTTTTGCCTAGAGGGATTCTCTATGTTTTGAATCTAATTACCCTGTAAGGTATCTACCATCCTGATTTTACAGAGGTGATTCTTTACTTCTATTAAAGTCTTCTTGTAAGAAAACTGAATGCTTTTTTCATTGTTCTCAGATCCAAGGGTTTGGGTCTGTGGTCACCTATGCAAATTGGTGAGGATTTTTTCCAAACCTTCCCCAGGAAGTGGGGTGCAAGGGTTGGGAGGATTTTGGGGGGAAAGACATTGTCCAAACTACGTTTCCCAGTAAACCCAGTTAGAGTTTGGTGGTGGCAGTGGAGATCCAGGGACAAAGGATAAAATTAATTTGTACCTTGGGGAAGTTTTAACCTAAGTGGTGAAAGTAAGCTTAGGAGGTTTTCATGCAGGTCCCCACATCTGTACCCTAGAGTTTAGAGTGGGGGAGGTACCTTGACAACTCTAAAAGTGAAACCCACAGTTTGCCAGTGTGTCTGGGCAGAGTCAGGTACTTCCAGGAGCGAGCTGAGCAGTAGGATGGCTGGGGCCTGCCTGGAGGTAAGTTAGGGCAGGATCTCCATAGTGTACGCCAGGAGACAATTCTCCAGAGACAGTCTGTGCATGGAAGAGAGGCATCTTTCAGGGCTGAGCAGGACAGAGCCCATTCTAAAGCCTGTATAACCAAGGGGAATTGCATCCATCTGACGCAACTCAAGCAAGGCCTCTCCCTCTGCCAGGGATTTGTGGCATTTTCTGTCACTAGGGTTGCCAACTCTGACTGAAGCTATTCTGGGGGAATTTTTTTTCCCAATATGACATAATTTTATTTTCTTAAAATATCCTATTAAAATCTCCTGGATTGCTTTCCAATAGTCACTGGGAGTTCAATGGTGATTCAGGCAGACTCCAGGCCAATCCCTGGAGGGTTGGCAACCCTATCGTCACAGATGGGACAGAAGCAGCCCCCAATTCCCTGTGCTACAAGGCACAGAATGTCCTAGCCTCCAAGAGAGGCATAGGCAGCCACTGTGGCCTTATTAGGCCCTCACATGGAAGCATTACCATGGCCAACTGAACTCTGCTTCAGACAGGAGGGAGCTTTCCCTAGAAACCCCAACCCAGCACTTAGCACTACAACAGCCCCCAAATTCCTCATGTCACACAACAAGCTCAGTGACCAACATACAGAGAGACTATGGCAATGTGGGAAAAGGGACAGAGAAGCCCCGCAGCAGCAGCAATACATACAGAGTGAGTGACGTCAGCGCCAATTCGTATACCTCCCTGTAGCTACAGGCACAATGTACGTGTGTGTATGTGTTGTAGAGGGGGGAGCAAGTAGTACTAGGGTTGCCAAGCAGTCCAGGATTGGACTGGAGTCTCCCCGGAATTGGCATCCAATTCCCGGTGGACTATTGAAAGCAATCCAGGAGCTTTTAATAGGATATTTAAAAAAAAATGACATTATATCGTGTTGGGAAAAAAAATCTCCCCAGAATAGTTTGTCAGAGTTGGCAACCCTAGCAAGTACATCTGTGGCTGTGTATGCAAAGGCAGGAATGAAGGGGGGCTGGAGGGGAATGAGTGTACATTGCAGGTGTGTGTTTGTGTAGGTTAAGTGCTTATCTGTACAAGCATAGGCAAGAAAGCATGTCTCTGTGTGGTTGTGTGTGTGTGTGTGGCGCCTCTATGGCTGGTAACTGGATGTGTGTGTGGCAGGTAGAATCATAGAATCATGCAATATCAGGGTTGGAACGAGACCTCAGAGGTCATCTAGTCCAACCCCCTGCCCCAGAGCAGGACCAATCCCCAAACTAAATCATTCCAACCAGGGCTTTGTCAAGCCTGACCTTAAAAACTTCTAAGGAAGGGGATTCCACTACCTCCCTAGTAACGCATTCCAGTGTTTCACCACCCCTCCTAGTGAAAAAGTTTTTCCTAATATCCAACCTAAATCTCCCTCAGTGTACATTGGAGGTACAGTAACTCTTGCTTAATGTTCGTAGTTGATGTTCCTGAAAAATGCGACTTTAAGCAAAACGATGTAGCGAATCCAATTTCCAATAAGAATTAATGTAAATAGGGGGGTTAGGTTCCAGGGGAAATTTACCCAGAGAATGCCTTAAGTGCTAAATCATGAACTAGCACTCAGCTGAGCCCGCAAGGGTTAACACATTGGTGTTAATGTAGCCCTCACACTCTACAAGGCAACACAAATGGAGGAAGGGGAGACAGCATGGCAGACAGAGGCACACACCCTGTGTGTGTGAGAGAGAGATGCGCATTGCCCCTTTAAGTACGCTGACCCCACTTTTAGTACATTGCCTTTTATAAAATAAATCAGGAAGTTGAAGAGCGCGGCCAGGAAGCTCACCTCCGACCTGAGCCCTGTCGTGTGTCCCCCCTGCTCTATGGAAATGGGGTAAGCGGGGTGCAGGAGCAAGGGGGAGAGGAGGACACCCTGACATTAGCCCCCCTCTCCTCCCCACCTCCCCCAGCAAGCAGGGAGGCTCCCGGGAGCAGCTCCAAGGCAGAGGGCAGGAGCAGCACAGGGCAGTGGGGGGAGGGACAGCTGAACTGCTAGGCAATTGGTAGCGCTGGGGCGGCTGCTGCACAGGGAGCTTAGGGGAGCGGGGAGCTGATGGGCGGGCTGCCGGTCCACCCTGGTTCCCAAGCCCCCCCCCCCAGCCTAGCTGCAACAGGCTGCTCTTCCTGCAAGCAGTGGACAAAGCAGGCGGCTGCCAAACCAATGTTATAGGGAGCACTGCACAACTTTAAACGAGCATGTTCCCTAATTGATCAGCAAAGGTAACAACGAACACAACGTTACCGGGACGACTTTAAATTGAGGAGTTACTGTAATAGTATGAAAAACCTCATCTTTTTGGGCCCTTATTTAGAAAAGCATTTAATATGCCTAGTATTCAGCAAAGCAGGTAAGCACATGCTTAACTTTTAGGCGGTGCTTAAGTCCCTGGAATATACCTTGCTGAACCGGGATGGACTGTGGCATGCGGCCTTCTGTTAGTGTGCGGGGGAGTGTGTGTGTCTGTGAGTAATCCCGTGTAACTGCAGCCGCTCTCGCTCTCGTTGTATTGTCATTAGCAGAGAGCTACAGCATTACGCAGGACCTCGTGCAATCTGCCAGGTGGATGTCCCCAGGTGTATATGCAGTGTGGTGGGCTCCAGTCTCTTGTAGCAGGGCCTGAAGGTATATGCAATAGCCGCTTTATAAACCACCTTTGCAATCCTGGGTTCTGGGGCCGCTGGGTACCAGTCAGACCCCTGTTGTGAATCAGAGAAGCCTGAATTCTGTGCTCAACAAAGGCCCCTAGTGCCATTATGGCAGCTGCGGCACCACCCTCCACACCCCCTTCTCTGTGGCTAGACCTATGTCACACGGAACTGCTCCAGTGGTCACCTGCTGTGCCCAGGGACCCCCCTGCACACAGGGAATCTTCCTTGGCCGAATCCACTGGGTCTGGGCTATGTGTTGTGCTGCGGGAGTATGCATGAATCAGTCCACAGATCACTGAGCGAATAAGGACTGCAGGTTTTAAGCATGTGACACATCCTGCTTTTTCTCAGGTTTCCCTGCCTTATTCTGGGTGACACCTATCACTGTCGACAGAGATAGCACAAAGTAGGACTCACAGGGACATGAGTGGGGCTTCGGCTTTGTGCTAAACTCCTGCAACAAGGGTGTGTCGCCCTCTGTGGGCAGCATGGCCGGGGAATGGGGCAGAGTTGTGCAGTGAAGGAGATTTGAGTGAAGAGCATCCCTGCCCTTTCACGTCAGGGACCAAGGCAGCAGTGTGCAGGGTTGGGATGGTGCACAGGGGTGAGGCATAGGGCACAGTTAGATTGATGAGGATACACGGACATGCTGAGCACTGTCCATCATGTGCACTTGGCCAGGCAGGGGCTTCCACGAAAAAAAGTTGACAGGGTAAGCCATAGACTGTACTGTCATGCAGGTTGCTCAAGCAGGGTTGCTATGTAGACATGAATTTCTATGTGTGTGAAGGTGTGTGAGATCCTGTCTGCGGGTTGTGCGTGTTTATGTTGTTCGTAGGAAGAAAATGATAGCACTAAACAGCTGACCAATCTACTTTATTCATAAGAACTTCTAACCCAACACTGATTGTAACTCCTTGAACAACCAATCCCAGGTTACAAGGTAACTCCCTGCCTAACACCATCACAGGATTGTGTGCCACCCAGCTCAACCTCCATTTCAAAACCACGATGGCCACATTTCCACAAGTGGCTTTGGATATGCAGCAGATTGGAGTAAAAGGAGTTGTGAGTGCACTTCTGGAAGTCAGGACCCATTTTGGGGGTCTGAGGCTGGGGCACCCAGAATTGGAGGCCCCCCAAATTAGAGGGCATATTTTGTAAATTGGGCTGCATGTTTCTAGCCCTTATGGTTGCAAAAAAGTTTTGAACACATCCTTGGAGAATAACTGATGCAGTGATGTCTGTTTTTTCCAAAGCACGGAGCAGGCCAGCGCTCCCACTAGGTCGATGGCATCTCTGCAACGGTTAAAGGGTAATGAACAATGCTTGCTCCTCTGACATTGCCTCTCAAGCTGTGTCAGTTTTGCAGGGCTTTATGGGATGCTGGATAGTCATTCAGCACATTTTTATTAGCATGGGCACAGACATCTGGGGCCTTGGGGGTGCTTTCACACACCATTTTAGTGATTGCATTAATTATATAAAGAAAACACTGAATTTGGAACAGAAGCTCATTTCACTCACTCATTTCACTAATACAAAGCTACTCATTGAGCGTTACTTTTAAAACCCTGAGTAAAAGAACAATTTACTCATCTGAAAAGGTTCCAAACAATGAAGTTCATCCTGGGTTAGTTGAAATGAATTCTTCTGCAACATCTATAAGCTGCAAGTCATCAATTTTGTCCTTGTGTACAAGTAAAATCATATAGCAGCTGACTTGTGGTTACCCCATTGTGGATCAAAGACACGTATTTAATACAACATAGAGCATTGAAACTATGTCACTTACAGCAAGGGGTTCTCAAACTGGGGGCCAGGACCAGTGATGAGCTGCCAAAATCTTAACATCCAGTTCCCTATAAAAAGTTTCTGATTTAAGGGATGTGCCAAGAGGTGGAGGGGGTGGGGATGTAAGTTGGCAGGAAAGAGATTGCACAGAAGCAAAGGGGGCTTGTTACAGGGGGTACAGTCGCAGGGAGGGAGTGGCACAAGGAGAAGTGGGCAGGAGGGGGTTGTTGCAGGGGGCTGGCAGGCGGGGGTGTGTATGTGCCTTGGGTTGTTGCAGGGGGTGTGAAGGTGGCGAGGGAGGGGTTTGCACAAGGGAGGAGTGGGCATGGAGGGAGATGGCAGGTGGGGGGTCCCCGAGGTTGATTGCAGGGGTGAAGGTAACAGTGGCTGGCTTGGGGTGGGTTGCCGGGTGGAGGTTGCCCAGAGGCAAAAGTGGCAGGACAGGGTGGTTGTTGGTGGTGGTAGGTGGGTGCACAGGGGAGAAGGTAGCTGGTCGGTGGGTGTTGGCACTGGCTGGGAAGGGTGTGCCCGGGTTGCTCCCACATACACCCATTCCCCCAGGCACAGGGACTGGACCTGCCCACCCACACACCGGACGCTCCGCAGGCCCGTGCAGCTCCCCAATGGCCGGCTAGGTACCTTGCAGGCGGAGTAGACATCCCAGCTTCTGTGCCCAAAGAGCAGAGCGCAGCTGCGCCTTCTTCCCCGCGCCGCGGGCCTAGCCGGGCTCCCCGCCGCCCCCGGAGCTCTCAACAGTGGCGCAGGCAGCCAGTCCCCCCGCGCCCAAGCTGGGTTCCCTGGGGCTCTCAGCAGCGGAGCAGGCAGCTAGCCCCCCAGCACCCAAGCTGGGCTCCCCACCACCCCCGGGGCTTTCAGCTGCCGCCGCTGAGAGCCCCAGGGGCAGCCGGGAGCTCGGCTCAGCCCACGGCGCAGGGAAGAAGGCGCAACTGCTAGTGCTAGACCCTCCCCTTCCCCGCTCCGCCACTGGCTGCTCCCCCGGGCGGAGAGACTGGCCGCGCCATGGGTAGCCATTATGGAGCCAGGAGGTGGGGAGCAGTGGCAACCTTGTGCTCAGCTGTTTAAAAAAAATTGCGGGGGGCGCCGCTTTTTGGCGACCCTAACCACTTAGCGACCTAGGCGGCCGCCTAGTGGTTGCACCAGCCCTGCCCGACAGACCCCCTGGAACTCCCACGCCTACCCAACCCTGCCCCGTTCCGTGTTCTCTGACCGCCCCCCCGAGAACCTCCGCCCCCTCCAACTGCTCTCTTGCCCCTTATCAAACCCCTCCTCCCGAGCCCCAAGCCCAGCCCACCCTTACCCATGCTGCTCAGGGCAGTGTATGTGGATGCTGCGCGACCTGCTGGAGCTCACAGCCCCACCCCCTTACCATGCCGCTCAAAGTGGCAGGAGCTGCCGAGCTGCCCAGGAGCAGTCCAGAGCGCTGACAGCGCGGCACACTGGAGCTCTGTGAGGACGGGGAAGGCGGTGGAGGGGCCGGGGAGCCTCCCCAGCGGGGAGCTCAGGGAGCCGTAACAATTTTTAACAACCGGTTCTAAACACTGGTTCAAAATTTAACAAGCCGGTTCGCCGCAAACCAGTGCGAACCGGCTCTCAACTCACCGCTTGTCGGGAACCCCTCAGGGGGGTCGATGAGGTTATTACATGGCGGGTTGTGAGCTGTTCAAGCCTCCAACCCTAACCCCGCTTTGCCTCCAGCATTTATAATGGTGTTAAATTATATAAAAAAGGTGTTTTTAATTATTGGGGGGGGGGTCACCACTTCAGAGGCCTTGCTATGTGAAAGGGGTCACCGGTACAAAAGTTTGAGAACCACTGACTATGCAGCATTGGTTATGGTACCACCAAAATCATTTTTATCTCTTCACACCTGTCAGAAACAGCTGACATTTCCAGGTTTAACTGAGCAAATATATTTCTGAACTGCCTTCAGTGATCTTTCAGTAAGCTGGCAATTGGCCTGTAACATAAGAAGCTGAGAGGTTTCAGAGTAGCAGCCGTGTTAGTCTGTATTCGCAAAAGAAAGGAGTACTTGTGGCACCTTAGAGACTAACAAATTTATTGAGCCAAGACCCACTGTATTTCCACATGAATGCATCCGATGAAGTGAGCTGTAGCTCACGAAAGCTTATGCTCAAATAAATTATGTTAGTCTATAAGAAGCTGAGTAATTTGTTGATCATGGTTGAAATTGGAACTGTACACCTGAAGCCTGGCTTGAACTTGCCTTTTCTGTTACGTGTGGAGCTGTATATGAGAGTTTCAAAGATTTTGAATAATGTTGCAGCCTTTCTGTTTAAAATCTTGATTTAGTAGGGCATTGTAAAATCTGTTGCTTCAAAACAGGGGTACTTACAAAATTCATTTGCTGACTTTGGGGTAGCTTTGGGGTTCACCTGTCTCTATTTGTATTTTTCTTGGGAATTTTTTTTCTTCCTTGGAAGCTTAGAGCATTCCAACTAGCTCCACTCTTTAACTTTTTGGTGTATTTGCTCCCGGAATAAGTTGTACTTTTAAATCAGATAATATGGACTGAAAGTGAATTAAGTTGTCAAATTTCATCAGAGATCAGCCCTTCTGGTTGATGAAAATATTTGACCCTTGCAGAGTTTTGGACAGATTGTCTACTATGCTTAGGACTTTTTGATATAATTCAGTACCAAAGAACATTCATGTCATCATCCATGTATTGCAGGCATAAGACCACTTGCTTCTTTGTTGGAGAAGTCAGTTGTTTCAGCTATCATAATTGTATGCCACTTCCCAGAAATTTTCTCAGAAATATCCCTCAGCCCTAAAAGCTATGATTTCTATTATCTCATTTGAATGACTGGACTTGTGAATTTGTCTTGAGCTCTTTTCAGCCACTTTGAAGTATCAAGTATCATATTCTGCTTGCAAACAAAACTGGATAAAATTGCAGTCCAACTCTCCACTTCAGAGCTTATTTTCAGCTACAGTAGCCTCACAGTCATTGTCTGGAAATGATTCATAGATTCCAAGGCCCAGAAGGGACCACTCTTCATCTAGTCTGACCTCCTGTTGAAGTTTCTCCAAAATAACTCCTGTTTGAACTAGAGCAGATCTTTTAGAAAAACATCCAGTCTTGATTTAAAAATTGCCGGTGATGGAGAATCCACCATAACCCTTGGTTAATTTTTTCAATGATTAATTGTGTTAAGATAACATATGCAACCCTTAGAATCACATACAATCTTCCTATTTTGGAATCTTCCTATTTTCTTCTCCTCTTCTGAGAGATTAAAAATGTAGCATGTCACCGCATTCTTCGTATTCTTTTGCTATCAGCTGTTTTGTGGTGACATAAGGAAGCTCAAAGTTGGCTCAAGCCTTTTTTCCAGTTAGAGAATCCAGACTTTGTGAAAAGTTTCCCCCTGGGTACTTAGGAAAAAGTAGTTTGTGCCTAAAAGCTGCTCAACAGTAGAAATGAAGTAAGTTCACTAGCGTCAGAATATGGAACCATTGAAAATAAACCAAGATGAGCCCAAAGAATGACCATATTTTCCCAGTTTATTCACAAAGAAAGGCTTAATCAGGGTGATATGAGGTGTCAAAGAAATTGTTAGTAGCATCAGGCATTTGGTTCCTGTTGTATGTGATGGTGGAGACAGCTCAGAACACAACCAGAAGAAGTCAAGCCACTTGGTGGAAGTGTAGTTTCCTCTATTTTCACAGACTCCTAGATTCCAAGGCCAGAAGGGACCACTGTGATCGTTTAGTCTGATCTCCTGCATAACACAGGCCATAGGACTTCCCTGAATTAAATCCTGTTTGAACTACAGTGTACCTTTTAGTAAAACATCCGATCTTGATTTAAAAGTGTCCAGTGTTGGAAAATCCACCACAGTCCTTGAGAAATTGTTCCAATGGTTAATTACCCTCACTGTTAAAAATTGCATATTATTTCTAGTCTGAAATTGTCTTGCTTCAACTTTCAGCCATTGGATCGCATTATACCTTTGTGTACTAGCTTAAGGAGCCCTCTATTATCAAATTTCTGTTCCCCTTGTAGTACTTACAGACTGTGGTCAAAAACCCTGAACCTTCTCTTTGTTAATGTAAGCAGAATCTGAATGAGCTCTCCCCTGACATCTAGTGATGAGCTGTGGAAGAGGACTTCAGGAGCTGGTCTCATTTGCATGGCACACCCATCCTGCCTAGGTGCTCAGCATGATGGGATTCCATGCCCAAATAATAACTTTTGGCTGTTAGTGGATCCCCAGTCTCCTTGTTATTGGGGCAGGAGTAACACAATGTTGTTATCCTTGTTGTGTGAATCAAGGGCAGCAGAACTGTGCTTTGCGTACCCTGTTTGAGGGACTCCCCTTCAACTAAATGTCACTCGCTAGGCAGGAGTCATGGGTTCCAAAGCCCAGTGAGTTAAGAGAGGATAGGGACAAATATTTGTATTGCTAAAGGGACTATGACTTTTCCTGTCCCCTGAGTAATAAGGGAGCTAAGGTAGACTCAATTGAGAGTCTTATTACATCCTGCAGCACTGAAATAACTAAGTTTTAGCCCTGCATTGGGACTGTTTCTGATGCAAGAGACTGCCCAGTGTGCACCAGCAGTGAGGCTCCCCCACTAACTGCTGAAATCATTGAGAACTGTGTTAAATGGTGGGACCTGAAGACATCCTGGTAGATTAACAATTGGTTGTCAAGGCAGCCAGTGGAGTGGAGTAGGCATCTGGTGAAGAGGAGCAGAGTGGCTAGTAGGGTGGCTGGCAAAGAGGAGTGGTAACTGAGTACCCAGATAGTGGAGTGAGTAAGATGCCTCCTAGGGTGGGAGGTGAACTCTGCAGATGCACCTCTGAAGTCTGGGCCTGCACTGACCAAGGACAACAACTGCGAGTGGGGCGCAGGGAAGGGACCGGCATGTTAAAGGGACTTTTGGTTGCTGGACTTAAGAACCCATGGGAAAAGGACACTGCCCAGCTTACTCTTTATGAACCCTGTTTGCAACATTTCCCCAAATGAATGCTGGGCTACTTCCCTCCTTTTATTAAAAGTTTCTTTGCTACACTCAGACTCTGTGCTCATGAGTGAGGAAGTATTGCCTGTTAGATGCACCCAGAGGATGGTATGTAATTGTCCCATGTCACTGGGTGGGGGCTCAAGCTGGTTTTGTGTTGCATTGTTGAAAAGGAACCCCTAGATACAGAACCCAGACCTTGTTGTTGCCAACTCTGACTGGCAGAAGGGTTACATTAAACTAAACAGATTGAGTCCTTGAGTCTATCACTATAAGGCAGGTTTTCCAATCCTTGAAACATTCTCATGGCTCTTCTCTGAATCCTGTCTGATTTATCAATATCATTCTGGAATTGTCGACACCAGAATTGGACACAGGATTCCCATAGCAAGCACACAGTGCAAATACACAGGTAATATAACCTCCCTGCCCCTACTCAAGATTCCTGTTTATGTATCTATCATTTGCCTTCCTCTGTAGCATGGGGCACGGGTCACTTGCTGGAGGATTCTCTGCTCCTTGAAGTCTTTAAACCATGGTTTGAGGACTTCAGTAGATCAGACACAGGTGAGAGGTTTATCGCAGGAGTAGGTGGGTGAGATTCTGTGGCCTGCGTTTTGCAGGAGGTCAGACTAGATGATCATCATGGTCCCTTCTGACCTTAATATCTATGAATCTATGAAATATAAAGGGAAGGGTAACTATTTTTCTGTATATAGTGCTATGAAATCCCTCCTGGCCAGAGGCAAAGTCCTTTTACCTGTAAAGGGTTAAGAAGCTCAGGTAACCTGGCTGGCACCTGACCCAAAATGACCAATGAGGGGACAAGATACTTTCAAATCTGGAGGGGGGAAAAAGGTTTTTGTCTGTCTGTGTGATACCTTTGCCGGGAACAGTTCAAGGATGCAAGCCCTCCAACTCCTGTAAAGTTACTAAGTAATCTAGCTAGGAAATGTGTTAGGTTTTCTTTGTTTTGGCTTGTGAAATGCGCTGTGCTGGAGGGAATGTGTATTCCTGTTTTTGTGTCGTTTTGTAACTTAAGGTTTTGCCTAGAGGGATTCTCTGTGTTTTGAATCTGACTGCCTGTAAGATTATCTTCCATTCTGATCTTACAGAGTTGTTCTCTTATCTTTTTTTGTTCTCCTAATAAAGTTCTGTTTTTTAAGAATCTGATTGGGTTTTTTGGGTCTTAAAAATCCAAGGCTGGTCGATGTTCATCTTGTTTATTCTCAAGCCTCCCCAGGAAAGGTGGTGTAAGGGCTTGGAGGGGATATTTTGGGGAAATAGGAACTCCAAGTGGTCCTTTTCCTGATTGTTTGTTAAATCACTTGGTGGTGGCAGCATACTGTTCAAGGACAAGGCAAAATTTGTGCCTTGGGAAAGTTTTTAACCTAAGCTGGAAAAAATAAGCTTAGGGGGGTTTCCATGCGGGTCCCCACATCTGTACCCTAGAGTTCAGAGTGGGGAGGGAACCCTGACAGAATCCAAAGATCACATTGGCCCTTTTGGCCACAGCATCGTATTGGAAGCTCATGTTCAAATGATTATACACCATGACCTCCAAATCTCTTTCAGAGTACCTGCTTCCAAGGATCCAGTAAGCAGGGGCTGCATTCTTTGTTTCTAGATATATTACTTTACATTTGGCCATATTAAAACATATATTTGCCAGCATCCAAGCCATCCAGATTGCTCTGTATCAGTGACCTGTCCTCTTCATTATTTACCACTTCCTCAATATTTGTGTTGTCTGATGATTTTGTTTTTTCCAGTCATTGATAAAATGACTGTTAAAAAGAATCGATCCAAGAACAGAACCCTGCAGGACCCCACTAGAAACACATCTGCCCTATGATGATTCCTCATTTACAATTATGTGTTGAGACCTGTCTGTTAGCCAGTTTTAAATCCACTTAATGTGTGCCACATGGCTGTTTGGGTACCTAGTAAACAATTCGCACTTATAATCGACATTGTTCTGTTTAAATATCATTTTCCGAAGTGATTGGGCTCATTATTGTTTTCCACTTTGAGAAACTGTCCCTTTTAAAGCACGAAGTATATATATCATTGGCTTGGACTTTATTCTATGGGCATATAACAAATGGGATCCAGTCATAATCACTTGTACCTAAGCCACCACTAATTATTAGTTGTGTGATCAGTTCCTCTTGCCCTGTCAAGATGAGGTCTAATACAGATTTCCCCAATTTTGAATGCAACACTTTTTGTTTTAGAAAGTTGCCTTCTATAATATCTAGAAATGCTGAGGACATTTTAGCCCTGGCAGCAGGAGACCTCCAGCACATGTGACAGATTGAAGTCTCCCATGATACCACATCTTTTTTCCTACATGTTATAGATGGGTGCATAAGGAGCTGGTCCTCCTTTTCCCTAGTATGATTTGGTGGTCTGCAGCAGACACCAACTAGCACTTGTGCTTCAGCTGTCAAGACATTGATCCATAAGCATTCGGGATCATTCTCTTCTGAGCTGTCAGTGATTAGAGAAAAGGTAATGCCACTTTTGGCAGGATTCCACTCCCCCTCCCCTTTTGTCCACTTGTTCCTTCCTAAATAGGTTGTAATAACCATTGATTTTAACATTTCAATCATGTGAATCACCCCACAAGGTTTCAGTGATACCAAATAGTATGAATGAGCAATTCCAGTTCCTCTTGTTTATTACACAGGCTCCTAAGCATTGGCGTAGAGGCAGTTAAAGAAATTGTTCTCTTCATGTTTATAGAATCATAGAATATCAGGGTTGGAAGGGACCTCAGGAGGTCATCTAGTCCAACCCCCTGCTCAAAGCAGGACCAATCCCCAACTAAATCATCCCAGCCAGGGCTTTGTCAGGCCTCACCTTAAAAACTTCTAGGGAAGGAGATTCCACCACCTCCCTAGATAATGCATTCCAGTGTTTCACCACCCTCATAGTGAAAAAGTTTTTCCTAATATCCAACCTAAATCTCCCCCACTGCAACTTGAGACCATTACTCCTTGTTCTGTCATCTGCTACCACTGAGAACAGTCTAGAGCCATCCTCTTTGGAACTCCCTTTCAGGTAGTTGAAAGCAGCTATCAAATCCCCCCTCGTTCTTCTCTTCTGAAGACTAAACATCCCCAGTTCCCTCAGCCTCTCCTCATAAGTCATGTGTTCCAGTCCCCTAATCATTTTTGTTGCCCTCCGCTGGACTCTTTCCAATTTTTCCACATCCTTCTTGTAGTGTGAGGCCCAAAACTGGACACAGTACTCCAGATGAGGCCTCACCAATGTTGAATAGAGGGGAACGATCATCTGCCTCGATCTGCTGGCAATGCCCCTACTTATACATCCCAAAATGCCATTGGCCTTCTTGGCAACAAGGGCACACTGTTGACTCATATCCAACTTCTCATCCACTGTAATCCCTAGGTCCTTTTCTGCAGAACTATTGCCGAGCCATTCGGTCCCTAGTCTGTGGCGGTGCATTGGATTCTTCCGTCCTAAGTGCAGGACTCTGCACTTGTCCTTGTTGAACCTCATCAGATTTCTTCTGGCCCAATCCTCCAATTTGTCTAGGTCCCTCTGTATCCTATCCCTACCCTCTTGCGTATCTACCACTCCTCCCAGTTTAGTGTCATCTGCAAACTTGCTGCGGGTGCAATCCACACCATCCTCCGGATCATTTATGAAGATATTGAACAAAACCGGCCCCAGGACCGACTCCTGGGGCACTACACTTGATACCGGCTGCCAACTAGACATGGAGCCATTGATCACTACCCGTTGAGCCCGACAATCTAGCCAGCTTTCTATCCACCTTATAGTCCATTCATCCAGCCCATACTTCTTTAACTTGCTGGCAAGAATACTGTGGGAGACTGTTATCAAAAGCTTTGCTAAAGTCAAGGAACAACACGTCCACTGCTTTCCCTTCATCCACAGAGCCAGTTATCTCATCATAGAAGGCAATTAGATTAGTCAGGCATGACTTGCCCTTGGTGAATCCATGCTGACTGTTCCTGATCACTTTCCTCTCCTCTAAGTGCTTCAGAATTGATTCCTTGAAGATCTGCTCCATGATTTTTCCAGGGACTGAGGTGAGGCTGACTGGCCTGTAGTTCCCAGGATCCTCCTTCTTCCCTTTTTTAAAGATGGGCACTACATTAGCCTTTTTCCAGTCATCTGGGACCTCCCCCGATCGCCATGAGTTTTCAAAGATAATGGCCAATGGCTCTGCAATCACATCTGCCAACTCCTTTAGCACTCTCGGATGCAGCGCATCCGGCCCCATGGACTTGTGCTCGTCCAGCTTTTCTAAATAGTCCCGAACCACTTCTTTCTCCACAGAGGGCTGCTCACCTTCTCCCCATGCTGTGCTGTCCAGTGCAGTAGTCTGGGAGCTGACCTTGTTCGTGAAGACAGAGGCAAAAAAAGCCTTGAGTACATTAGCTTTTTCCACATCCTCTGTCACTAGGTTGCCTCCCTCATTCAGTAAGGGGCCCACACTTTCCTTGACTTTCTTCTTGTTGCTAACATACCTGAAGAAACCCTTCTTGTTACTCTTAACATATCTTGCTAGCTGCAACTCCAGGTGTGATTTGGCCTTCCTGATTTCACTCCTGCAAGCCCGAGCAATATTTTTATACTCATCTCTGGTCATTTGTCCAATCTTCCACTTCTTGTAAGCTTCATTTTTGTATTTAAGAGCAGCAAGGATTTCACTGTTAAGCCAAGCTGGTCGCCTGCCATATTTCCTATTCTTTCCACACATCGGGATGGTTTGTCCCTGTAACCTCAATAAGGATTCTTTAAAATACAGCCAGCTCTCGTGGACTCCTTTCCCCCTCATGTTATTCTCTCAGGGGATCTTGCCCATCAGTTCCCTGAGGGAGTCAAAGTCTGCTTTTCTGAAGTCCAGGGTCTGTATTCTGCTGCTCTCCTTTCTTCCTTGTGTTAGGATCCTGAACTCGACCATTTCATGGTCACTGCCTCCCAGGTTCCCATCCACTTTTGCTTCCCCTACTAATTCTTCCTGGTTTGTGAGCAGCAGGTCAAGAAGAGCTCTGCCCCTAGTTGGTTCCTCCAGCACTTGTACCAGGAAATTGTCCCCTACACTTCCTGGATTGTCTGTGCACCCCTGTATTGCTCTCCCAGCAGATATCAGGGTGATTGAAGTCTCCCATGAGAACCAGGGCCTGCGATCTAGTAACTTCTGCGAGTTGCTGGAAGAAAGCCTCGTCCACCTCATCCCCCTGGTCTGGTGGTCTATAGTAGACTCCCACCATGACATCACCCTTGTTGCTCACACTTCTAAACTTAATCCAGAGACTCTCAGGTTTTTCTGCAGTTTCATACTTGAGCTCTGAGCAGTCATACTGCTCTCTTACATACAGTGCAACTCCCCCACCTTTTCTGCCCTTCCTGGCCTTCCTGAACAGTTTATATCCATCCATGATAGTACTCCAGTCATGTGACTTATCCCACCAAGTCTCTGTTATTCCAATCACATCATAATTCCTTGACTGTGCCAGGACCTCCAGTTCTCCCTGCTTGTTTCCCAGGCTTCGTGCATTTGTATATAGGCACTTGAGGTAACCTGCTGATCGCCCCTCTTTCTCAGCATGAGGCAGGAGCCCTTCCCTCTCACATGCTCCTGCTCGTGCCTCCTCCTAGTATCACACTTCCCCACTTACCTCAGGGGTTTCGTCTCCTTCCCGCGGTGAACCTAGTTTAAAGCGCTCCTCACTAGGTTAGCCAGCCTGCTTGTGAAGATGCTCTTCCCTCTCTTCGTTATAATGTTCTTGATTAGTTATGTTTCTACATCTTGATTTTGTAGTATGCTCGCTTGTTCCCTCTTTTCACCCTCCCTTTTGTTTTTAATTTAACGTTGTCCTGACTCCCCTAGCCAACCTGTCTCTACTGAGATGGAGGCCATTCAAATTGGATACTCCCCTTTCCCAATAGAAAGTGGACCAATGTTCCACAAAACCCAAACCCTCTACCTTACACCAATTACCTAGCCAGCAGTTCATTTCCAGAATCTTTTGGTTCTCTCTTCCTTCACTCAGGAGACAGGAAGGATATCTGAGCAGATCATTTGAACATTCTTCTCTTTCAGCACACTTCCAAATTCCCTGCAGTCGTGTATGATCTGTGAGATACCCTGAGGTGCAGTGTGATTAGTGCTGATGACATAATGGGACTGGGGTCAGAGAATGCTAAAGAATCATGGGTTCCATCATGTCTAGTCTCCCCCCTTCCCTTGTGAAAAGTGCTGGGGTGGGAGGAAAGAGGAGAACAGCTGTCATGGACTCACAGGACCCAGGTTTTCTCGACTCTGTACAGTCCCTGGGAGGAACCCTCTTCCGTGTGACAGCCCTTCTCAGGGGTCACACTTTCTCTCGGGGGTTAAGCCCTGGGCTTCACTGCCTCCTGGAACTGTACCTCTGAGCCTTCAGACACCTGTCTCTTGCCGTCAGCACTCTCTCTCCCCACCCCCACCTCACCAGAGAGTCCATTCACTGTGGACCCTCAGATCCTCCACACCCAGAAGGAACAATGCAATCCCGATCTCTAGACTGCAGTAACTCTCAGCAAGCATAAAACAGGAGGGTTTATTGTACATTTGAACACAGCACAGGAAGTTTTCAGGGCCTTCAAGCCTAGAAAGTCTCAGCACAGTCCAATTGGGCCTGTCCCAGTCCAGATGAGTTCAGACTGCTCTTCATCCCCAGTCCTGAAACCCTCTCCTTCCGCCCGACCCCACTTTATCACCTCCCCCAAAAGCCCCTCATCTGTCCTTTATCTTCTTTTCTGGGTAAACAGATCACCTGGGCCCTCTGTCTTCTGTCCTTTGTTCCCACTGGCCAGAAGCTACTGTGGCTCACTTCCAGATCACTGGGGCCCTCTCTCCTCAGCTCCTTTGTCCTCCCACTGGCCAGAAATGGCTGGCTTCCAAGCTGGATTGGCCTCTGGGTCATTGGTTGCTAAGTTCCACAGTGTCCAGGCCATTGTCTGGGGTCCCGCCTGCTAGGCAAGGCCACACTTGGTCCTCTTCAACAACAAACCCCCTCTCCCACCACCTCATTAAATATGCAACACACAGAGAAACTGAGTCACCCACATTCTTCATGCAAACCATTATGAAAATAAGAAAACTCCCTCACTCCGTCACAGGAGCCAATCAGGATGCTCTGGTAGTCAGCACCAGAGGAGTGGCCCAGATCTCCCGAGAGCAGGAGTATCAGAAGTTCTCGTTGTCCTCTATGCCCCTGATTAGACATTGAACAGTTACATGCAGGGTCACCGGAAGGCTGAGTGAATAAGGGGCAATGAAAAGCCTTTGTTACTGGTCACAGGCCTCTCTGTGATTAAAATAACAAAGCTAAATACTGGCCCCTGACTGAGCAAGTCTCCACCACTCAGGTTTCCAGCTGCTATTCAGGGAGCAGACAGTGGCTATACCAGGCCAGCTTGTGCCCATCTGCCTGCATCCAGGAGGCTGCGCTGGTTTCTTTGGGAAGGGACTGTTGCCCATCCCTGTGCTTTCTCCAGTTGAGCTGCAATGTGTTCCACATGGGACTGCCTCTAAGTCCATCTTGAAAGGGAAGTGAATGTACAGTCAGCAGCCCACCTGCTGCGGGATGTCTCCTCCCATGAGCACACACTGGCCATGCATTCAGAGTAGCACTGGGTAGAATGGAAGGTGCAGGTTTGATCTGGAGCTGGGCTTGGAACCTACTTCTCTGTGAGAGGCCTGTCCCACAGGCCATGTTGGCACAGCTGAGATCAATCCTACACAGGCATTCCCTGGGGGCCCCTCAGCTTGGAAGTGGACCCAGTTTATCAGGCCAGAGGCTCACTGCAAGGCCCTGTTGCTGTCTGTAAGCAGGCAGAGACTGGGAAGGTGCTGGTTTCAGCTGCTGGGGTTTTCCTCCGCATTTCAGTGACTGCAAAGGGCCTTTGGGATGGGTCTGTTAGCCACTGCACATTCAGAGGATCGGGTGCTCCAAGCTTACTGAATCAAATGGCTTGATTTGCCGTCACACTCTGGAGTGGCTGGGCTTGTTTTGTATGCGGGCTGCAGAGGCCCATTTTGGAATTGCCCTTATAGACAGTGTCCTGCGCACACTCTGCCACACTTCAGTGCAGCTTTACTCCTCTGTAGCCCAAACATTGAACCCAGTGTTCCTGAGGGCAGAGCTTTCACTAACCACTGGGCTTTGAATACAATACGTCAGAGCAAGTGGGTTTTAAGGTACACCAGGTTATATGTCCTGTGCAGCAGCAACCTTCCAGATGCTAGCACTGGTCCTGTGGAGACAGTGCCATCATGGCTGCACAGATACTAAGTGAAAGGCAGGCATGTACGTGTTTCAGACACCTTAAAGCTGTATAAGGTTTTAAGTCCTGAAAGTGGCGTTAGGACTTAAACTGCCTTAAGGCCCTAGCACAGTATGAGGCTCAGTTAAGGTGTCTTAAGCCTCTTGTAGCCTGTGCTGTGCTGGAGGGGAGCCTCAGGGGCTCCCAGGCACCTCTTGCTCAAATTCTACCACCAAACTGAAGGAAGAGCTGCAACAATGCCCCTACTCCTGTGGGAGCCCCCTCTTCCCCGACTGGGGCTCACAGCAATGGGTCCCAAAGGCCAGGCTTTGCATTTGGACTGGCTCAGATTGCACCAATGGTAGGAATGAGAGAAACAGCCCATTCCCCCTCAGAGGCCACATGAACCACTATGACATCAGTATTCTCTGGGATTTATCATGGCGAATGTCCCAGTGCTTCCAGCAAAGCCCAGGACACAGGAGCAGTTTGTTTCCTGTTTCCTGGATTCTGAGGAAGTATTTTTTGTTTACAAGGTAAAACAAAGGATTTCTCCAGTCCCCACAGGCACACACACACAGACCCAGACAGCCAGGCAGAAACATACACATAGACAGACAACATACAAGGATAGATGGATAACCCCCACAGCGAACAGACAGACACGCTCCCCCTTTGTAAGCATGCATACCCTGATACAGAGGCTTTATCACAGGGTATGAGTACACTTTTTGTGGGAGCCCCTTGTTAAATGATTGGTGGTACATCACTGCTTTAAGCCCTTAGAGTATTTTAAACTATTTAGATTGCTCTAAAGACCAGCTTAATTTTAAACCGCTCAAATGGTTTGCAGTGCAGCTGCTTAAACAGTCTAAGCTGATCTAAAAGCTCAACGTGACTTCGATTGCTTATGCTGCATCAAGCCCTATTTATTGATTGAAATGCAGTGACGGCCCCGCTGTACCCCAATGTATTACACAGTCTGACAAATAATTTGTGTTTCTAAGCAACCCCATAGAGCTATCCAACCCTGATATTCTATGATTCTATGAAGGAATGCCTCCAGGTGCGACCTCCTAACCCCCAAACAGCCATCTAACCTGGCCTCCCCACCCTCTCAGCCAACTCTCCACCCACAGCCTGGCCTCCCCACCCCCTCATCTATCTCCCCACTCCCCACCTGGCATCCCCACCCCTACTCAGCTACCTCCCACTGCCAGCCTGGCCTCCTCACACTTCCCCCACAGCTACCTCCCTAACCTGGCCTCCCCCCACAGCCTACTCTTCCCACCCCCTCAAACACCCACAAAGCCACCCCCTCCCAGCCTGTCCTCCCCACCCTCTCACCATTTCCCCACCCTCAGCCTGGCCTCTCCACCGCCTCATATATCTTCCCACTCCCCACCTGGCCTCCTCTGGCCTGGGCTCCTCACACTTCCCCCACAGCTACCTCCCTAGCCTGGCCTCCCCCCAGCCTATTCTTCCCACCCCCTCAACCACCCTTTAAGGCACCCCTCCCAGCCTAGCCTCCCCACCCCTGCTCAGCCACTCCCACCACCAGCCTGGTTTCCCCACCCCCCATCCAGGCTTGTCTTCCCACCCCCTTATGAACCTCCATCCCCAGCCTGGCCTTCTCTTCAGGAATCATGGAACCATAGAATATCACGGTTGGAAGGGACCTCAGGAGGTCATCTGGTCCAACCTCCTGCTCAAAGCAGGACCAATCCCCAACTAAATCATCCCAGCCAGGGCTTTGTCAAGCCTGACCTTAAAAACCTCTAAGGAAGGAGATTCCATCACCACCCTTGGTAACCTATTCCAGTGCTTCACCACCCTCCCAGTGAAAAAGTTTTTCCTAATATCCAACCTAAACCTCTCCCACTGCAACTCGAGACCATTACTCCTTGTTCTGTCACCTGCTACCACTGAGAACAGTCTAGATCCATCCTCTTTGGAACCCCCTTTCAGGTAGCTGAAAGTAGCTATCAAATCTCCCCTCATTCTCCTCTTCTGCAGACTAAATAATCCCAGTTCCCTCAGCCTCTCCTCATAAATCATGTGCTCCAGCCCCCTAATCATTTTTGTTTCCCTCCCCTGGATTCTTTCCAATTTTTCCACATCCTTCTTGTAGTGTGGGGCCCAAAACTGGACACAGTACTCTAGATGAGGCCTCACCAATGCTGAATAGAGGGGAATGATCACGTCCCTCGATCTGCTGGCAATGCTCCTATTTATACAGCCCAAAATGCTGTTAGCCTTCTTGGCAACAAGGGCACACTGTTGACTCATATCAAGCTTCTCACCCACTGTAACCCCTATGTCCTTTTCTGCAGAACTGCTGCCTAGCTACTCGGTCCCGAGTCTGTATGAGTGCATGGGATTCTTCCGTTCTAAGTGCAGGACTCTGCACTTGTCCTTGTTGAATCTCATTAGATTTCTTTTGGCGTAATCCTCTAATTTGTCTAGTTCCTTCTGTATCTTATCCCTACCCTCTAGTGTATCTAACACTCCACCCAGTTTAGGGTTATCATAAATATAAAGGGAAGGGTAACCACCTTTCTGTATACAGTGCTATAAAATCCCTCCTGGCCAGAGGCAACATACTGTTACCTGCAAAAGGTTAAGAAGCTCAGCTAACCTGGCTGGCACCTGACCCAAAGGACCAATAAGGGGACAAGATACTTTCAAATCTTGGGGGCGGGGGGGAAGGCTTTTGTTTGTGCTCTCTGTTTACGTGTTTGTTCTCTCTTGGGACTGAGAGAGGCCAGACAGAAATCCATCTTCTCCAACCCATCCTAATCCAAGTCTCCAATATTGCAATAGGTAAACCAGGCAAGGCGGATTAGTTTATCTTTTCTTTTATGTGAATTTTCCCTGTGTTAAGAGGGAGGTTTATTCCTGTTTTCTGTAACTTTAAGGTTTTGCCCAGAGGGGGATCCTCTGTGTTTTGAATCTGAATACCCTGTAAAGTATTTCCCATCTGATCATCCAGAGGTGATTCTTTTACCTTTTCTTTAATTAAAATTCTTCTTTTAAGAACCTGATTGATTTTTCATTGTTCTTAAGATCCAAGGGTTTGGGTCTGTGTTAACCTGTACAAATTGGTGAGGATTATTATCAAGCCTTCCCCAGGAAAGGGGGTGTAGGGTTTGGGGGGATATTTTGGGGAAAGACGTCTGCAAGTTGTGTCAGCATACTGTTCAAGGCCAAGGCAAAGTTTGTACCTTGGGGAAGATTTTAACCTAAACTGGTAAGAATAAGCTTAGGGGGTCTTTCATGCGGGTCCCCACATCTGTATCCTAGAGTTCAGAGTGGGGAAGGAACCCTGACAAGGGTCATGTGCAAACTTGCTGAGGGTGCAATCCAGGCCATCCTCCAGATCATTAATAAAGATATTGAACAAAACCAGCCCCAGGACCGACCCTTGGGGCACTCCGCTTGATACCGGCTGCCAACTAGAAATGGAGCCATTGATCACTACCCGTTGAGCCCGATGATCTAGCCAGCTTTCTGTCCACCTTATAGTCCATTCATCCAGCCCATACTTCTTTAACTTGCTGGCAAGTATACTGTGGGAGACCATATCAAAAGCTTTGCTAAAGTCAAGGAATAAAACGTCCACTGCTTTCCCCTCATCCACAGAGCCAGTTATCTCATCGTAGAATGCAATTAGGTTAGTCAGGCATGACCTGCCCTTGGTGAATCTGTGCTGACTGTTCCTGATTCCTCTCCTCAAAGTGCTTCAAAATTGATTCCTTGAGGACCGGCTCCATGATTTTTCCAGGGATTGAGGTGAAGCTGACTGGCCTGTAATTCCCCGCATCCTCCTTCTTCCCTTTTTTAAAGATGGGCACTACATTAGCCTTTTTCCAGTCATCCGGGACCTTCCCCGATCACCATGAGTTTTCAAAGATAATGGCCAATGGCTCTGCAATCACATCTGCCAACTCCTTTAGCATCCTCGGATGCAGTGCATCCTGCCCCATGGACTTGTGCTTGTCCAGCTTTTCTAAATAGTCTTGAACCACTTCTTTCTCCACAGAGGGCTGGTCACCTCCTCCCCATACTGTGCTTCCTAGTGCAGTAGTCTGGGAGCTGACCTTGTTCGTGAAGACAGAGGCAAAAAAAGCCTTGAGTACATTAGTTTTTTCCACATCCTCTGTCACTAGGTTGCCTCCCTCATTCAGTAAGGGCCCCACACTTTCCCTGACCACTTTCTTGTTGCTAAGATACCTGTAGAAATCCTTCTTGTTACCCTTAACATCCCTTGCTAGCTGCAACTCCAATTGTGGGAGAAAGTGGGTCTTCAAGCATGTCCTGAAGGTCACCATGTCTAGGCTCCAGCAGACTGGGGGTAGTGCTTTTAAAGCAAAGGAGACTCCTCACTGAGAATGCTCTTCCGCCAGCCCTCCTCCCCCCATTTATACCAGGATACTATGGCCTTGAGCCTCTGCAATGGCCTGATCCTCCGGCAGCATGAGGAGCGTTCTACAGAGTTAACTCATCCCCCATCTCCATCCAGTTCTTCAGTAAGCCCAGTCCCACCCCACTCATGGACCTTTACCTCTGCCCTGCACCCCCTCTCTCCCTAGCGCTCTCCTGGCCTGCAAACCTGGAGCTAGCAAACTCTGCCTCCAGCTCCTACTGGGCAGGAAACCTCCTGCACCTCCTGCCCCACAGGCTCTCTGGCCTAGCCTCTCCACATGCAGCCTCTTCCCCCAGACTGGTTCCTGGCCTGGGAGCAGCGGGTCAGAGTGGGACAGCTGTCTGGTTTCAGGCTGGACAGGACCAGTCAGGATGTGCCATAGATATAAAGGCAAGATTTGTACAGGTATTTAGGTGCCTAAAGATGCCCCTGGATGCGTAGTAGGATTGTCTATGGTGCTAAGCCCTCAGTTGCCATTGATTTCAATAGAGGTTGGTCATCTAGACACTTTGTACAATCCCACTAGGTGCCTGTCTGCATCGTTAGGCACCTAAACACCTCGACAAATCTGGTGACCCGCTAGCAAGGACCCTCTTACAGCAATGACTGGGCTAGGCCTGGGAAGATTTTGGTCGGTGCCAGTGGATGCTTAAGGAAGGTTCTGTACTCTGCCATCCTCTGCCAACCACCACCAGTCCCTGCCCCCCATGCTCCTTTCAGAAAGGAACAGTACTCACTCCTGCACCCACTGCTAAGGGTGCCCTCTCTGGAGCTGTGACAGTCAATCAGGGACTAATTCTATGGCCTGAGAAGTGGCCTGCAGGAGCCTGCAGCTTAGAAGTTTGGATATTGCCAGGCACTTCTCTGGCCTCTCAATGGGGACAACTGGTCTTCTGCTGACAGCAAGGTCAAGGGAGGGATGGTGCCAACCCCATCCAGCAGAGGAGCCTGTCCTCTGGAAAGGTGGCCGAAGCATGAATGTTTAGCGCATCTGGCGTGTAAATACCTTGCAATGCTGGCTATAACCGTGCCATGCGAATGCCTATTCTCACTTTCTGGTGACATTGTAAATAAGAAGTGGGTAGCATTATCTCCACAAATGTAAACAAAGTTGTTTGTCTTAAAGCGATTGGCTGAACAAGAAGTAGGACTGAGTGGACTTGTAGGCTCTAACCTTTTACGTTGTTTTGTTTCTGAGTGCAGTTATGTAACAAAAAAAATCTACATTTGTAAGTTGCACTTTCATGATAAAGAGAATGTAATACAGTACTTGTATGAGGTGAATTGAAAAATACTATTTGATTTATTATTTTTACAGTGCAAATATCTGTAATCAAAAATAATAATATAGAGTGAGCACTGTACACTTCATATTCTGTGTTGTAATTGAATCAATATATTTGAAAATGTAGAAAAACATCCAAAAATATTTATAATAAATTTCAGTTGGTATTCTATTATTGTTTAACAGTGCGATTAAAACTGTGATTAATTGCAGTTAATTGTTTTAATCGAGTTAATTTGCTTTAAGTTAATCGCTTGCATTATCTGTGATTAATTGACAGCCCTAATTTACATTTAGCCTTATTAAAACACATTATTTGCTTGCATCCAGTTTACCAAGCGATCCAGATTGCTCTGTATGAGTGACCTGTCCTCTTCACTAGTTACTGCTCCCTCTATTTTTATGTCATCTGCAGCCTTATCAGTGATGATTTTATGTTTTATTCCAGGTCATTTTAAAGGCTGTTAAATAGTGTACATCCAAGAACCAATCTCTCAGCAGGACCGCACTAGAAAAGCACCTGTTCAATTATGATTCCCCATTTACAATTACATTTCAAGACAGTTAGCCAGCTTTTAATCCATTTAATATGTGCCCTGATCATTTTATATTATTCTATTGTTTTAATCAAAATGTTTTGTGGTACTCCTTACAGAAGTCTAAGTATATTACATCAACAGTAATAAATCACCAGGACCAGATGGTAGTCACCCAAGAGTTCTGAAGAAGCACTCTGTACAGATGACTTAGAGGATAGCTAATGGAATACAGATTTTTTAAAGGGCTCCAGAAACAATCCTGACAATTTACAAGCCAGTAACCCTAGCTTCAGTACTAGGCAGATTGGTTGAAATGATAGTAAAAAAACCAGAATTATCAGATACATGAACATGATATGTTGGGGAAGAGTGAACACAGCTTCTGTAAAGGGCAATCATGACTCACCAATCTATTAGAATTCTTTGAGAGTGTCATCAAACATCTGGACAAAGGTGATCCAGTGGATATAGTGTACCTGGACCTTTAGAAAGCCTTTGATAAGGTCCCACACCAAAGGCTCATAAGCAAAGTAGGCAGTCATGGAAAAAGAGGGAAGGTCTTCTCATGGATCAGTAAGTGGTTAAAAGATAGAAAACAAAGGATAGAAATAAATGGCCAGTTTTCACAGTGGAGAGAAATAAATAGCAGGGACCCCCCAGGATCTGTACTAGGACCAAAGCTGTTCAATATATATGTAAATAATGTGGAAAAGGGATAAACAGTGAGATGGCAGCATCTACAGATGATACTAAATTACTGAAGATAGTTAAGGCCAAAGTTGACTGTAAAGAGTTACAAAGGGATCTCACAAAACTGGGTGACTGGGCAACAAAATGGCAGACAAAATTCAGTGTTGATAAATTCAAAGTAATGCACATTGGAAAACATAATCCCAACTGTACATATAAAATGATGGGGCCTAAATTAGCTGTTAGCACTCAAGAAAGAAATCTTTGAGTCATTATGGATAGTTCTCTGAAAACATCCACTCAATGTGAAGCAGCAGTCAAAAAAGTGAACAGAATGTTAGGTCCCATTAGGAAAGGGATAGATAATAAGACAGAAAATATCCTTATGCCACTGTATAAATCCATGTGCTCCCAACATTTGAATACTCTGTGCAGTTCTGGTGGCCCCATCTAAAAAAGATATTAGAATTGGAAAAGGTGTAGAGAAAGGCTACAAAAATGATTAAGGGGATGGAACAACTTCCATATGCGGAGAGATTAAAAAGACTGGGACTGTTCTGCTTAGAAAAGAAACAACTTTGGCATTAATTATATTATGCTCCTTTAATTCTTTATTAATCTAGTCCCATATTAGCACCTCCATGATCTTACCTGGGATCGATGTCTGACTGACAGGCTTAAAATTACCTGTGTCATCCTGTTTACCCTTTGTAAATATTAGCTTTCTTCCAGTCTTCTGGAACTTCCTCAGTGTTCCAAGCCTTACTGAAAATACAACATTAATGATTCAGCAAGCTCCTTAGTCAGCTCTTTTAAAAATCTTGGATGTAAGTTATCTGTACCTGTTGATTTTAAAATGTCTAACTTTAGTAGCTGCTCTTTAATATCCTCCTGAGATACTATTGGAATGGAATGGAATGGAAAGAGTGTTATCATATGAGATAACTATATATTTTTTCCCCAGATACAGAACAGACATATTTATTTCTTCAGGTTAGGTTTAAGTGGTATCGGTACCACAGGTAAAGGTGTACTTAAGTTGTCTTCCCACCAGAAGTTCTGCTGGAGATAGTCCAGACCTGAGCGGTGTTGACAGATATTCCAGGAGTGCTTTATATGGGTCCACTGATTTTTGTAGAAGTCTTTTAAAAGTCTGCACTGCTCTCTCCATGACCCCTTGCTCTGGGAGCAATGCTGACAACTAATCTGATATTCATACCCAAAGTCTTGTGAAAATGCTAGAAGTGTTTCGTAGATAAATGGAGGCCCATTATCAGATATGAAGACTTTAGGAACTCAATTTTTGTAAATATTGTCTATGGTTTCTAGATGACCTGTGCCGATGAAGTCTATGTGAATATAGGCAAGTCAATATATCTGGACAAGTAATCGACTCAAATAATGTATGTGTGTCCTTTCCAGAAAAACAAATCTGTGGCTGACTGCTGCCAAGGTCTGTCATGTAGCTTTGTAATGCATAACATTTCTTACAATTGTTTTTTCCCATGTTACATATATTGCATCCCTCTACTGAAGTCTGAATTTGCCTTCTCAGTCCAGGGCACTGTATGGATTGTTGTGCTCATGCCCTGCACTTATTTACACCTTAGTGTCCCTCATAGATTTTGGAGAGCATGTCTTTCAGAGTACCATAGGAATAAGAATGTGCTGTCCTTTCAGAAGCAGGCCACCTGCCATGGGAAGGTGTAACAGGATGCACTTGCCCTGCACTGGCACTGTGAGGGTTAACTCCACTCTCTGGGACGAGAAGGCCACGCCCCAAGGCCCTGCTGGGCATGCTCCAGCTGGAGATTAGGTATCAATGGGAGCAGCTCATCTCATTCAGTGCTGACCACCAAAGATGGAGGACACACACTGTGAGCTCCAGCCCAGGAACCGCAGGAGCCCCAAATGGCAGGAGCCAGAGATGCTGAGACTACGGAGAACGCCCAAGATGTGGCAGAGCTGTGGGGAACTGCCCTGACCAAGGAGCCCAGAGCCCATGGAGATGCTGGGACCCCAGCATCAGGAACCAGGTAGGAAGTAGCTTGAGTGGGGTCAGTGTGTTTTGGGTAGATTCCCCGCTGACCTGGTGGTGGGCATACTTGCCACTAGACCATGCAGCCCCACAGAAGGGGCAGTGATACTGACTCTGGCTACTACACCACGCAGCCCTGAAAAAGGGAAGCCCTAATGAATCTGACTGCTCAGCCATACAGCCCTTGTGAACTGGGAGATCATACTGACTCTGTCCATTAGGTCTTACAGCCCTACTGAAGTGAGCAGTTAGACTTATTCCAGCCATTAAGCAATGCAGCTCTGGGAGAGGGGGCAGCCTGACTGACTCTTGCTACTGGGCCACGCAGCCTTACTGATCCAGGCAGCCACCCTGACTCTGACTGTTGGGCCCCATGGCCTCAAGACAGAGCAACCTTACTGACTCTGTCCATTGGGCCCCACAGCCTTGAGAGCAGTCCTGAGAGAGGGTGGCCTTAGTGACTGTTGCCGCTAAGCCATATTGCCTTACTGTGTTGGCAGCCACACTGACTCTGACTACTCGGTGATGCACCCTGGCCAAACCGGAAAGCAATTTTGATTTGGGCCATTGGGTCCCATGGCCCTGTGGGAAGGGGCCATCACCCTGACTCTGGCCATTGGGCCATACAACCTTGCGAGGGAGAGCAACCATATTGACTTTTACTATTAGTACCCACCACCGCATGACAAAGGGTGGTCGTAAGGATGTGACTGTGGGAAGGTAATTACCCTGCCCCACCCCAAAGAGGGGACGGGGCACACTTGCCCCGTGACAGAAGGTCATTCTGGTCTTACCAATATGGTAGTCATCTGTGGGAAGTTGACTCCATTGACCCCACCTTCTTTGATCAAATTGAGTCAGTTTCCGGCAAGTCTGAGCCTTTAGTGATTTGTCTCTCATTTGCTGAAGTCGGCTGGAAGATGCTGGAATTGCTACCACAACAATGGCAGCAATTGTTGTGGCAGCAATTGTCAAAGTCAGTGGAGACTTTGACATCTATCTCTAAAGCCTTTTCCTCTTCCTTTGGTGGCTGTTCAACTGGGGCTCTAGCCAGTGCCTGCCTCTATAAGTGCTTTCCCTCGTATGTGTTCAATGTTGAAAGAAAATCGCATCAGCCGGAGTTGAAATCTTGGAATCCTAGATGGAAAGTCATTGACTGGTTTTATACCCAACAGTGCCACCAAGGTCTTGTGGTCTCTTTCTATGTGAAATTTCAAACCAAACAGATATGCACTGAGCTGTTCACAGGACAACGTGGCTGCTAGAGCTTTCTTTTCCACATGAGCACACTGCTTCTCAATTTCATGAGGCTTCTTGTTATGAATACAACAGGTCTTTGGTTTCCTTCTGGATACTTTTGTGTGAGCACTGCTCTTAAGTCATAGGCATCCAGGCTAGTTCTTATAGTCCCATTCTTTCTCCAGTTTTCAAAAGAACTGGACACAAATATCCAATGCATTGTTACTAGCCTCACATAGAATCTTATTTGGTCATTGCAGATCTCCATCCTGGGAGTGATTATTATCTTTTTTTTTTTAATTGGAGGGACGGCTTCCCCAGTATCAATTTTAAATTTAAGTTTTCAGCTGTTTAGATTCATGCTTGTGTACCAAGATGTTGTCTGTTCTATTGAGGAAAAAGTCACAAGAAGTACAGTCATCACTGTCCTCTAATGATAATTCCCCTCTTGGATTGCTCCTGCTACTCTTGCAGACCTGTATGCTATTGCAATATATCCCATTTTGTGGCATCTCCTGTTTTCTGCCTCTTTAGCTGGACATTTTTGCCAGCAGTGGCTTGGTGTCTTGCCACATCTTCCACAGCTTTTCAAAAGCTTTCCTCCCACTAAGGTTCTTTGGTCTCCCAGTCTCTAGTTGTGTACTGTTCTTAGTTGTAAATTTGGGCTGACAGCTCCTTTCACATTTGCATCTTCTCTCTTTACTGTGTTAATATTGTCCGGGTCCTATGCTGCTAGCATATAAGTCACATTGCTGTTTCCTTATGTTTGCTTGCATTCTCACTTTTGCTACAGCTCTTGCTGGTGTGAGATGTGGGTCTCACTGAAGCTGTGCTGATAAACTGGTGTCTCTTATACCAACTACTGCCCTGTCTTTTATTAGTATAACTTCTTTTAACATTCCGTATTTGCAATATCCAGCAAGACTGTGAACTGCAATAATAAAAGTCTCAGCTGTTTCTCCTTGTTCCTGGCACCCCCTATTAAATTTGGCCCTTTCTTACATAATAGTCTTGTCTGCCTTTGAAAGGGTATTAGAGGCCTCTTTAACTTTGGAGTATTCTTTCTTTTCCTCATCAGTGTGGGGTAAGGCATACAGGATATCAGCAGCTTCACCCATGGCAAATATCAGGGTATTTACCTATATCCTTTTGCTGAAGCCATCTGGAATCATTCAAACCTACAGATCCAGCAGGGCCAGCTGCCTAAATTGCCAAAATCAAACTTCTCTCACAGAGCCTTTTGTGCAGTGGGCTCCATTGCTGTGCTGAGACAGGGCTATGCCTCCTCCTTGCTGCAGCTTTCGCGGGTTGTCTCCCTGATTTTCCACTTTTTCTGTCATGAAGTTACAGGTCTGGTCTATGCCCCAGTCTGTCCCTGGACTCCTGGGAGTGACCCCTTCAATGTACTGGGCTCCAAGGACCCATACAGTTCAACTGGGGCAGGCCTATGACCTCCAAGGCTAGGCTCTTGGCAACAGCTATCCCTGTCTCTCTCTGTGTTGCAGTGCAGTGAATACAGCCCAGCCAGAGCCCTGCAGGAGGCTTGCACTGGGCCCATCTGGGTGCAGGGCTCTCTGGGAGTATTTACAGTGACACCGGCTGCCTTCTCCAAACAAGGTCTCCATTTATTAGTCACCTGGCACACAGAATCTGGAAGTCCTTAGGATAACACAGAGAAATGAAGGTTAGAGTATTGTCCAACCTGGTTAGTCCAGAGCCCAGCCAAGATGTACCAAATCCCATGTTCAGACTCTGTTTGTGTGTGTCTGTCTGTCTCATCTCCTTCATCAGTTCCCAGGTGAGAGAGCCCCCAGCTTCTTACCGAAGCCAGCCCTTTATCCCTGCACCTCACACCTTCCAGACCTTTGTTCTCAAACTGGGGTCTATGCTCAGCTTCCCTGCTGAGAGCTGGGGAAATCCAAGTCCTTTGGGTCACTTGTTGCTAGGTGTCAATGTCCTGGGGATTGGCTTTGCCATTGTCTTGTATTTTCCATGGATATGGGGCTGTCCTCAGCCAGTCCTTTTTTTAATGATGTCACCCATTCAGGCTCAGATACCTAATGACACACATCCACCTATGTCTCTTAGCCTAGCTGTGAGAGCGGACTTAGTCCTTCTCCCCTGACCTACCACACCCATGCAAAATATAGGAGAAACTGGGGCACACACAGGATTCGTACAGACATTTCAGAAAATTCTCACGTCATCACACCCCACTCACCACTCCCTCTGGGGTGGGAGTGGTGTCTCTGTTTTCCTTTACTCCTTTAGAGAGAGGGATTCATGCACTACCGATGCCAGGACAGACACAGAGAGCCAGGCTCTAAGCAGCAACTGGAGAACCCCTTGATGAGGAAGTACCCCCATTTATTAAGTGCCCTGCTGCAACACATCCTGGTCCTCCCTGGAACTGTGGAAAACCCGGAACTCCATAGCAGCTCCACAGGAGTGTCAGCGAGCAAACTAAAGGAGGGTGCAGAGATGCATCCACATTGACCCTTAATCGATTCCCCTTGCAACTGGGACTCACTATTGCTCACTCCTCTTAGATCCAGATGCACTTGTAACGTTTCTTTGCCCCATGACAATTGACTGAAGCTCTTTTTTGCAAGGACATGAGGTTAATTTCAATTGGTCAATTCACAGTAAATAGACACGGCCTTAGAATCTGCCACCTGGGCTGGAATCTGGGGAGAGGAGCGGGATGTGGAGGAAGAGGAGAACTCAGATCTTGTACAGGATTATATGTGCTGCAGCCAAGTGTTGGCAGGAATCCATGCAATAGGGCTGGTTGGAAATTTTTCATTGACACTGTTTTTTGAAGGAAAATTGGGTTTTTGACTAAACAAAATGTATCTGCTTTCAGCAGAAAATTTCAGTGTTTTGAACACCTGAAAAACCTGAAACATTTCAATTTGGAATGCATCATAGGAGATGTGGTTCACCTGCTTCAAGTCCCCCTTCTCCTCATTGAGCTGGGGTCCACAACCAAACTACATGATGCACCATGTCCATGGATTCCCATGATACATGTCATGGCTTAGCAAGATGGGTGATCATGGTGCATCATGGGAGATATTGTCCAGCCAGGGAACCTGGCCCAAAGAGAAGAATAGGGGCACGATGCACCTGAACTACAACTCCCATGGGGCACTGTTGTGGCATTTCCTTCTTCGATGGGTGTGTGATGGGGTGTCCACCCCACACTTACCCTGAAGGAGTTAATGGAGGCCAGACGGGACAATTAACCTATTAAGCAGCAAATGAGGGAAATATAGGCTGAGCAGAGAGCCTTGATTAGAAGGAAGCTCAGCTGAGCATAGGTGGGCCAGGCTAGTATAAACCCAGGAAGCTGGCAGGAGCAAGAGTGGCTGGGAGGAAGTTTATGGTCAGCCTCCACTTAGTAGAGAGGGAAGGAGGGAACCCAGGAAAGAGTAGGACCCTCGGGGTCTGGCCCAGGGGCAGGGCATATGCTGAAAGAGCAGGGTGGGGAAGACAGTCTGTGGTGTAGGAAGCAGGCCAGGGAGTAAGCAGCAAGGCTGGGGACTGAATAGACTTTGGCTGCATGTTGTAGGGTCCCTGAACTGGAACCCAAAGGAGAGGTGGGCCCAGGTTCCCTTACCCACCACTAGGGAAGTAATATCAGTGGGGCAGTGAACTGCAACACTGCTTGGGTCATTGTAGGAGTGACAGAGACTTTGAAGTACTATACCCCAGAAGTGAGGGATGCTGAGTGACCTGGCCAGAGGGCCGAGTCATGAAGAGGATGCTGCAGCTCCTGGAGTAAGAGAGGGGCTGCAGACAAAGAGACAGAGGTGGAGGTACAGCTTGCAACTGCAGGGAGATATGAACCTGGTGAGCTATTCCCCAGGAGGAGGAACCATCCTAGCTGTAAGTAGAGTGCCCTGTCACACCGGGAAGCAGTAGAGGTGATATATCTTCATTTTAGTAAGGCTTTTGACAATCCTACATGACATTCTCATAAGCAAATTGAGGAAATATGCTCTAGGTGAAATTACTATAAGTTGCATAACTGGGTGAAAGACTGTACTAAACAGTGGTTATCAATGGTTTGCTGTCAGACTGGGTGGGCACCGCTAGTGGGCTCTTGCAGAGTCAGTCTTGGATCCAGAAGTAGTCAATATTTTCATTAATGATTTGGATAATGGAGTCGAGACTATGCTTATAAAATCTGCAGGTGACACCACACTGGGAAGAATTGCAAGCATGTTGGAGGACAGGTTTAGAATTCAAAATGACCTTGACAAATTGGAGAATTAGTCTGAAATCAACACGATGATATTCAATAAAGACAAATGCAAAGTATTTCACTTAGGAAGGAAAAATCAAATGCACAATTACAAAATCTGGAATAACTGGCTAGGCAGTAGTACTGGTGAAAAGGATCTGGAGGTTATAGTGGATCACAAATTGAATATGAGTCAGCAGTGTGATGCAGTTGCAAAAAAGGCTAATATCATTCTGGGGTGTATTAATAGGAATGTTATACATAAGACACTGGAGGTAATTGTCCTACTCTACTTGGCACTGATGAGGCCTCAGCTGAAGTCCCGGGTCCAGTTCTGGGTGCCACATTTTAGGAAAAATGTGGATAAATTGGAGAGAGTCCAGAGCAGAACAACAAAAATGATAAAAGATTTAGAAAACCTGATGTGTGAGGAAAGGTTTTAAAATTGGACACGTTTAGTCTTGAGAAAAGAGTGAGGGGGGACCTGATAACAGTCTTCCACGGTGTTATAAAGAGAATAATAATCAATTGTTCTCTGTGTCCAAGTAGGAGAAGAAGTATTTGTTTTAATCTGCAGCAAGGGAGATTTAGATTAGACATTAGGGAAAACTTTCTAACTCTCAGGGTAGTGAAGGGAGACTGTGGAATCCCCATCACTAGAGGTTTTTTTAAGAGCTGGCTGGACATCTTTGTCAGGGATGGTCTGGGTTTATTTGGTCCTGCCTCAGTGCATGGCACTGGACTTGACCATTTAAGGTCCCTTCCAGCTCTACGTTTCTATCAGTCTGTGATTTCTGAATCAACATTTTTGGTTTTAAACTGAAAATTTTCAGCTTTCCATTGTTCACCAAAATGTTGAAATGTTCTCCAGAAGTGCCTGGTTTCTGACCATGCATACCATGCCATCCTCGCTGCAGTCTCATTACACTTTGAAATGTCTAGTATTAATGTGTGCACATGTCGATTTTTGTAGAGACTGGCTGAGCTGTAAGGAGATTTGAATCTTTATCTACATAACCAGCTTATACAACGTACAACTCTACAACTGATAAATATTTCCACATTTTTCAGTGGTTGTTTCAGTTGTAACCATCCTGTGTAGCCTTTCAGATGGATGGGAGTATTGATTACTGATTCATCCCTTAGGCTGCATTGGTTAAAGATTCAGACTCCTGGGCACCAGGAATATTATCAGTATTAAGAGACCCTAGGAATACACAAGAAACAATTCCAGTTTATTACAAGCTCCTTTATTAACAAATTCACTGAGAAATCCCTCAAATACTAAAATACAAAAGCAGATAGTGCACAGTGTTTAGCGCTATGATGGAATCACTCACGTCTCCTGCTGGGGCACCCTAGAGTGTCAGTCGTTATTCTCCTCAACCTCATCATCCCCCATGATTGTCATCCTGGCATCTCCCCATGCATTTTTCCCCCCACACAGTCCATGACTCTGAGTCATGCTTATACCTGCAAAGGCTCATATATATGCATCAGGGTGTCAACCCTTTTCCCTTGTTTGCACTTCCACACCCCATAAACTTTGGGGTGTTCTGCTTTGCATAGGGGATCCTTTTAGTTCCCCTTAGTCTCATTCCAATATGCATAGAGAAGTCCCCATGGTAACCTGCAGTTACTGCAGAATGTCTGAAGATGTTACAGTTGGGTGTCTTGCAGTCTAGACAGGTACATTGGAGAATATCTTCCCAAACATTTCCCATTGGCACATTCTTCAGGTATGTTAGCAACAAGAAGAAAATCAAGGGAAGTGTGGGCCCCTTACTGAATGAGGGAGGCAACCTAGTGACAGAGGATATGGAAAAAGCTAATGTACTCAATGCTTTTTTTTGCCTCTGTCTTCACAAGCAAGGTCAGCTCCCAGACTACTGCACTGGGCAGCACAGCATGGGGAGGAGGTGACCAGCCCTCTGTGGAGAAAGAAGTTTGGGACTATTTAGAAAAGCTGGACGAGCACAAGTCCATGGGGCCGGATGCGCTGCATCTGAGAGTGCTAAAGGAGTTGGTGGATGTGATTGTAGAGCCATTGGCCATTATCTTTGAAAACTCATGGCGATTGGGGGAAGTCCCGGACGACTGGAAAAAGGCTAATGTAGTGCCCATCTTTAAAAAAGGGAAGAAGGAGGATGCGGGGAACTACAGGCCAGTCAGCCTCACCTCAGTCCCTGGAAAAATCATGGAGCAGGTCCTCAAGGAATCAATTCTGAAGCACTTAGAGGAGAGGAAAGTGATCAGGAACAGTCAGCATAGATTCACCAAGGGCAAGTCATGCCTGACTAATCTAATTGCCTTCTATGACGAGATAACTGACTCTGTGGATGAGGGAAAGCAGTGGATGTGTTGTTCTTTGACTTTAGCAAAGCTTTTGATAACAGTCTCCCACAGTATTCTTGCGAGCAAATTAGAGAAGTATGGGCTGGATGAATGGACTATAAGGTGGACAGAAAGTTGGCTAGATTGTCGGGCTCAACGGATAGTGATCAATGGCTCCATGTCTAGTTGGCAGCCGGTATCAAGTGGAGTGCCCCAAGAGTCGGTCCTGGGGCCGGTTTTGTTCAATATCTTCATAAATGATCTGGAGGATGGTGTGGATTGCACCCTCAGCAAGTTTGCAGATGACACTAAACTGGGAGGAGTGGTAGATACGTTGGAGGGTAGGGATAGGATACAGAGGGACCTAGACAAATTAGAGGATTGGGCCAAAAGAAATCTGATGAGGTTCAACAAGGACAAGTGCAGAGTCCTGCACTTAGGATGGAAGAATCTCATGCACCGCCACAGACTAGGGACCGAATGGCTAGGCAGCAGTTCTGCAGAAAAGGACCTCGGGGTTACAGTGGACGAGAAGCTGGATATGAGTCAACAGTGTGCCCTTGTTGCCAAGAAGGCCAATGGCATTTTGGGATGTATAAGCAGGGGCATTGCCAGCAGATCGAGGCAGATGATCGTTTCCCTCTATTCGACATTGGTGAGGCCTCTTCTGGAGTACTGTGTCCAGTTTTGGGCCCCACACTACAAGAAGGATGTGGAAAAATTGGAAAGCGTCCAGCGGAGGGCAACAAAAATGATTAGGGGACTGGAACACATGAGTTATGAGGAGAGGCTGAGGGAACTGGGATTGTTTAGTCTGCGGAAGAGAAGAATGAGGGGGGATTTGATAGCTGCTTTCAACTATCTGAAAGGGGGTTCCAAAGAGGATGGATCGAGACTGTTCTCAGTGGTAGCAGATGACAGAACAAGAAGTAATGGTCTCAAGTTGCAGTGGGGGAGGTTTAAGTTGGATATTAGGAAAAACTTTTTTACTAGGAGGGTGGTGAAACACTGGAATGCGTTACCTAGGGAGGTGGTGGAATCTCCTTCCTTAGAAGTTTTTAAGGTCAGGCTTGACAAAGCCCTGGCTGGGATGATTTAGTTGGGGATTGGTCCTGCTTTGAGCAGGGGGTTGGACTAGATGACCTCCTGAGATCCCTTCCAACCCTGATATTCTATGATTCTTCACAATACTCTTGTAACTTTACTGGTACAGGGTTATTCCTGGGTCACCTACTGATGTCAACCATCCTTAGGCCTAAAGCTTAGTATGGCTAAGCTTTAGTCTTACAGGCCTCAGCCAGCAAGCCTTGCATTAGAGCCTTACTTTACTTATACACCGAATATATACTTATCACTCCTACATACTTACCAGTCTCATACTCTGATGCTGTTATCCTACTTTAACCTAGCCATCATACATTAATCAATTATACTTAACCACAACAATAAATCTTCTATTAAATAAATAAATGAAATAATTTACTACATCGGCATGCAGCTTCTCTAGTGTGTAGGAGGGGTTTGGGTTTTTAGGACATGGAGATATTGATCTTGTTTGTGGCATCATGTGTTTCCTGGTTACTGGATTGAATGCAATCAACCAGCAGTGCTACTGCATGGTGCCGACAGCATGCAGACATGTACTCAATGGGTGGCACCTAGTATGCCATGCAGCTTACAAAATGCTCTCAGGGCGGTGGGAATTCCCACAAGAATCTGCTTGCTTACATACCTCTTGTGTTAGGCTGAAAATCCAGGCCTGTCTTTGACCAGGTTGGAAGCTGCTTCTTTAGAAACTTGCAGAGACAGGAAATCTGAAAATAGGGCTCATGATGTATAGCATGGCTTGGGTGTATACATGAGAAAGCTGCTTGTGTCTCTGGTCCTATTTTGAGAGCCAGCTGGTGTTTAGATCATGGCATGGCACCCCCATAGTTCCTGGTTGCAATGCAAAGGAAATATTTAAACACCCTTATTTATAATGAGGGAGGTGTTTTGTGTGGACCTCCAACCCAACACCAGCTGCCAGACCCCATGCTGAGAGCAGCACACTCTGGTGCTCGGCATGCTCTGGGCTTTGGTTTTCCCTTGGTGGCCTCAGGGAGATCTCCCCTGGGCACTGGGAGAATCTGGAACTCGGTGAACTTGCTAGTTTGTTTTCTCACTCAGGAATTATGATCATTTATTGATATGGTGCCGTTCGCAAACCTTGGGGCGCTTTTACAGACTTTCAAACAAGACACATAAATTCACTTCATTTCACCCATCATTGCAATGCAGCAGCTGTGTGCAGAGATGCTGCATAACGTGCTGAGGACGGGAAAACAATCCCCTATCCTATGGAAACTGTAGTGGAATCATTAGGTAACCAGAATGTAACCATGCCCACTCGAGTTTGACTAGGGCATCACAGCAAAGATTCAGTCTTGCAAAAGACAATGCCACAGGGTCTGTAGTGGCCATAAGAGACCGAGGCTTAGTTTTACATCTCAGCCAAAAATATAACATTGGCTCAGTGCTGACTAATCTGAGATGCAATCTTCTGCAAAGCAGGTTCATATCTGGGGTGGATTAGGATGATTTGGCCTGGCGGGTAGGTGAGTTCCATGGGATGCCATTCTAGCAAGTTTCTCTATTCATTCACTCACATTTATAACTCCACAAACATTACAGAATATGCAAAAAAAGTCAACATGTGTCAACAGCCCTCTATCCAATACCCAGCCCCGATCCCTCAGCCCTCTAACCCCCACCCAACAGCACGAGCCCCCCAGCTGTCAGCTCCTCACCCAGCAGCAGCAGCACCCCAGCCATGAGACCCCTCCCCCCCACCCAACAGGATCAGACCCCAGCCCTCAGCCTCCCACTCAACAGCATCAGATCCCCAGCCCCAACAGAACAAGCCTCCCTGCCTAAACCCCACTCTTACCTTTTTGTGGTCTGAAACTGACAACATGGCCAAAAAATCACGCTGTGACTCAGATTCCAGGAGTCTTTGGATCCACAAAAGATTGTGGGATATGGTGGGCCACGGGGTGACTTTGTGGGTCATGGACTGAGAATTCATGAAACAGGTTGGCCTTGCTGCTCTGGGGATATCATAGTGAGACAAGAGCTTCATGCTCAGACACTCAATACAGCAGAGAGGGTTAGTCAAGGTGGAAGGATGCAGAGAAAAGCAACAAAAATGGGGAGGGGGCTGGAGTGATTTCTTTATCAGAAGAGAGTAAAAGCCCCAGCCTTTCCTGCCTGCCTAAGAGGTTACCGCAGGGGAGGGCACAAGAACTGGCTGCAGATGCCAAGGAGAGAGAGGCAAGGTTGGTGAAATTCTGCCAGTGCTGTAGGCAGCCACAAGGGCCAGATTCAATATCTAGGGGTTCCACCTAACAACACAAACAGACCCAGCTCAAGCCCCCACCCAGTAACCTGAGAAAAGTAAACATCCCCCCGAGTGCCTCTAAGAGGAAATCCATCCCCACTCAAAAGGAGAATGTTTACTACAGAAGAAAACTTAGCATTAATTTGGGAAAATAGTGCTTTGAAAGATCACAGCCAGTAAATAACTTGGACAGTGCCCTTTGTCTCTGTTTCCCACCTTACAGTGTGACAGCCCAAGGAAAGAATGTCTCTTTAGCCCTGATCTGTCCATGACTTATACTATAAATATCCCTGACTAAATCTTGGGAATCAGGGGGTGCTGTTGGGGGGGCGCCCTGGGGGGACCACTGCTCGGTGGGGGTGCCCCATGGCCAGTGGCATCAGCTGCCAGGGGTCACCAAGCACCAGCTGCTCCAGCCGCCCCCGGGACCACTGCTGGGGTGGGGATATGGGGGGGCACTGCTCGGGGGGGACGACCAGGGGCCGCTGCTTAACGGTGGGGCTGGGGAGGCCGCTGATGAGTCACTGGCCCCGCCTCCTCCAGGGGCCACCCCGGGACTGCTGCTGGGGCCACCGACTAGCAGCTGCTCCGGCCATCCCTGGAACCACTGCTCACACATCCCCAGGCCCAGCTGTGCTGGTGGCTGCTCAGGTGGACCTAGGGTGAGCCTCACAGGCCGCTATTCGGGCAGTCCCTGGGGCCATCTGCCCGTGCCGCCCAAGCAATGGCCATTGTGGCTGGCTGCGGGGCTGCCTGAGCAGCTGGATGCAGAGCAGCTCCAGCAGTGGCCAGTGTGGCTGTCCACAGGGCCAGCTGGTTGGGCAGCCCTGAGGTCAGCCACGCTGGCTGCTGCAGAAGTCACGGAGGTTGCGGGATCCGTGATTTCTGCGACCTCCATGACAGACACGGAGCCCTACTCTTTGGTGTCTCTGCTGTCCTTGCCACTGCTTGTCACTGTCACTGCCACCTCATGCTGCAATGCCGGGTTCTGAGGTTCCACCACATAGTCCAGTTTTCAGTGATTTCACTGGGTAGTGGGGAACTTCTCAGCTGCTGCCTCATCGGCATTGTCTTTTTACCCCAATGCTGTCTCCATACCGGGGCAAAGATTCAGCCCCCTTAGATCAGCTTACCTGCGAGTACAGCTCTAGTAATCACTGAGAAGGAACCAGGACTCTCACATGAGCCTAACTAGCTCTGTTTTTAAACAGTGGAGAGTAAAGGGTCACACCACTTCCAGAACTCTTTAAACAGAGCCCCCTCACCAGAGAAAACCACACATCCCTATCCTCTGTGACTCTCACTTGGCGTGGTATCACTACCCCTTACTTAGCAGGTGAGGTTTCAGTTAGGGTGACCCCTTAGTCAGAACAGGCTAAGTACAGTCTGCTGCCCTTTCTTCATACAATAAGAATCAGAACATCTCATTATTACCCCTGCATTCAGTACTGATAAGAACAACTTTTTTTATTAAAGCTAATGTTACAATGATCTAATACACAAGTCAAGGAAAGAGCTTCTATACATTTTGGATATAATGCTTAAATTATCCAAAAGTACAAAGTTTGATTTAAAAGTCATAAAATACCTTTAGTATATAATCTGTAATATCCCAAATTAAGGTTAATAAATTTAACAATACAGTTAAAATATTAGCATCCAAACATTTGGGTACATCACTCATAAAAAGTTATATTAAGAGTAGCTTGTGGAAAGCAAATATAGCAATCAGTGTAGATTGTCCCTCAGTAACTGAGCATTTAGAATAGGTTGTCCCTCAGTAAATACAGTTCATCAGAGAAGTATTTCAGCTATTTTCCAGATTTCACTTCCCAATGGCACTCCAGCTCATCTCTCCTGATATTGCTGATGTCCGGTGATGTGTTCTAAATAAATGTCCCTTGATCACCTGGTGGCGTCCAGTACCATGAGTTGCCGCATGAGCCAAGCGTAGCACTGACCAATTCTACATTCCCACAACACTCACTCATTACTGGGATCCCATGCGTCCAGGGCTCTGACTATCAGCACATGATCAGCAGATCGTAGCCCCTAGCCCTCAAGGCATCAGCCAGAGGGGCATATTTCTTCACCTTTCGAGCTCAGGCATCACGGAAAGCTAGGGTCCTGTTCTCAAAGGGATCTGTGACATCCACCGTGATGATCTTCTTCTTTTCTAGCTGGTGATAACGATGTCCAGTTGCAATTTGCTGTCTGTTCCGGGAATGGCAGAGTTCACAGAAATCTTCTTCATGGGTGGCGAGATGACTCTGACCAGGTGATCTTGAATGGCATTGTCCCGCAGCTGCCAGGCTCTGAAACGGGGCTTGCAGCTACACAGGACGTGGGGTAGCGTTTCATTGGCATATTCGCACTTCCTGCGTCGCTTTTCCCAATTCCTGAGGCGGACAGCTCCGTTCAGCCAGACACAGTTGAACCGGGCCCTGTGGATGAATCTTCAGTCGGCTAATCGGGTGAAACTGTCCCCTCCCCGGGGAGGAAGCGATTGCTGACATCCCACTTGCACATCACCTTGAACGCCTTGCCCTGGTCCAGCTTCTGTCTCAGGTTTTCCACGTACTGCCAATGGATGGCATCCTTCAGAGTCCTCTCCAGCATAGTTCTAGCTCTCAGAGTGATGATTGCATGCTTCGTATTCTTGACCTGTGGCACCAGGACTTCCAGCTCCTGATGTTCCTCACACCGTGTCCAGTGACAGCCAAATTTTAACCCAAAATAGCCAAAATTGATCACTTTGACAACACAGGTCTGTCTGCTGATCACCTAGGCTGAGTAGGTGTGTCTATTCAAATACAGTCTGCTCCTGAGGACTTTCCCACCAGTGTATCACTGGATGTCAGGAGATAGCAAATGCAGACCCTGCTTCCAATTGGAATGAATGGGGTGAAAAGGAAATTTAGGCTGAATGTCAGGAAGAACTTCCTAAGAGTGAGACTCTTAGGCCATTGGACAATGTGTCCAATGGGTGATGGGGGGAGAAAGAGAGAGAGGTGGCAGCCGCATTGCCTGAGCCAAGAACTGGACATGACACTGCAGAATTTTCTGTATAGTGCAATTCTGCCTAGGGCCCATGAGATGGGCTAGCTGGGTCCTCAGGACACTCCCATCTTTAACTGCTGCCATTAAAAGAGCAAGGGTATGCGAGACCAAAGAGGGCAAGGAAAATGGATGGGGTTGGGTGGGTCGAGGTGAGGTGGCTTTGATGGGAGAAGGTTCATTTTGGTCCCCAGGAATGCTCCTGCCTTCTGTCTAATTAGTCCTGATTTAGCCAATATAATTGCAGAACGTCCTGGAAGTGACAAGGAAGCCAACATGTTTCCATATACTGCAGCCACTGCAGCAAAGTGTATCCCCCACCTGAGAAACAAGAGTGCACAGTGCTGTGCCGGCTCTGCCTGTCCCAGGGACCCAAAGCCTGCTTCCGAGTAGCACACAGACAGTAGGGTTTGCTCTCCTCCCTTAACCAGGTTACAGAGAGATTGCATTAGCAATTTGTGAGTTAGCAGAAGTTCTAAAAATGGGAGATAAAACAAAGTATGACAGGCTAAGCAGCCCCTGTCATTGGGGATTGATCACAATGTTAATATCCAGTGACAGCGGCACATTAATAACCCAATAACCCAGCTTTGGATATTGGCACTATCACAACCCTTTAACCTGGTAATAACTCATGGGAAAAACACTAACAGTGTCACAGTCTACCAAGCTTCCCCTAGCCAGACAGCCAACGTCAACCTCCCAGCACTGCACAGGCCAGCCTGAGCAACCCCCGACATGCCCTGTTAGCAGTAACAAACGTGTATATTATGGAGTCTACATGGCCCCAGTCAGGATCAGGGCTCCATCGTGCTGGGTGCTGCACTGGGAGGAGAGTTGTTTTGTTAGGGGCAATAGGAATGGCAAGAGGAAGAGTTCAGTTTGAGACAATGACTGAAATCCACAAGGTGTCAGAAAAAGGGAGATGGCTCATCAGCAAAGGTAGCTGTGTGAGCCATCAGCTTAGTAAGGGCTTGCACTTGGTGTCCTGATAACGGGGACAGGGGTGCTACTCAGAAGTCTTCCTTGGAATTTGAAGGGAATTTCTCCATGGTTTGAAACTGGAGATTTTTGACAAAATATTTGGATTTTCTCAAAAGGTCCTGGATTTTGGTGAAACTGTTTTTCACTTTCCATTTTGATTTTGGGGTCCCTTCAATTGCCAACTCTCATTAGTTGGCTTAGTCACATGGTGGGATTTTCAAAAGTGAAAGTTTCTGAAAGTGAAAAGTCTTTAAAAAAATCAGTGGAAAATATTGAAAAACAAAAGCCTGTCTTTGCTGAAACCAGGGGAACGTTCATGATGAAACAAAGCTTCTTCACCAGCTGTAGCAGGCAGAGGGTCTGCAACAATGGACTGTGTGTGGTGGTGGTGGGGGGAGATACTGTCCCTCCACTCCCTTGCCAACTATGGCCAGAGTTTGTGAAACTGCTCAGTGCTGTCTGAGGCTGGGAAAGAGCTGGGCTAATGATCCCTCTGAGCCTGTCTACTGCAGCATGTGTAAGCAGAGCCAAGCTAGTTTTGACCTAGCTTGCGATAGTAGAGGAGCTACTGTGACACAGGTTAGCCATCTAAGCCCAATCCTGCCTGGTACATATGTCGTTGGGTTGCTAGCCCATGCCTCTGCCTGCACTGCTATGGTTACACTGCTTTAGTTAGTGAGCTAGCGCAGGTATGCCTACCAGTGTTGTCCTGGCTGCAATGCAGACAGACCCTCAAGGAATGGCTGGCCCCAGGCACCTGCTACTGCTGCAGCCACTGCAAAGGAGGTCCCCTGTGACCCACATTTAGGGTTACCATACATCTGGATTTTCCCAGACAAAGTTTCTTTTTTGAGCTTTCTTTCTCTGTCCAGATGGATTTCAAACAACAGGCAATGTCCAAGGGTTTTGCAGAGTGAACAAGAAGCGGCTCAGAAAGAGCCCTGACTGGTCCTCTTCCTGATTGGTCCCTCCCTTGTATCTGCAGCTGATTGGTCCATTCTCCTGCAAGCCACAGCTGCCAGATCCCATCCCACCCACCCACCCACCCTTCCGAGCCCTGGGAAGGGGGGTCCCGGAGGGAGGCGCTGACCGACAGCTGTTGCTGTGGCCTTTGCTTAGGCCAGCCACCCTGCCATCATGGCAAGGAGTGACACTGCCCCCCACCCACAGTGAGTATCCCTGCCACAGGTACCCCCTCCAGCTCTCCCAACTGTACCCCCCACAACTACCCACCCTCCACCAGTGTTAATGTACTTCAACCAGTTAACCCTTGCTATGGAGATTTAGCTGAGTTTGGTAAGTTGCAAAAAGAAGCAGCATTGTGAGGGGCGAGTGAAGTGGGGGATGTATGCCAAAGAATCCCCAGTCTGTGGCTGACGCTGTGATCACAGTGCACAATGATGGGAGCTGCAGACCCCTCATTTGCAGCCTCGCCCCAGTTGCTAAGATGGGCTTTGATGAGGGGCTGTAAAGGTCAGTCATGGACAATGTAGCTGGCTTGTCTGACTGTGCTGATGAGGTGCTGGAAAGGTGGGGGTTAGAACTGGGGCATGTGGCATTTGTGAAAGACTCATTATGAAGCCACTGAGGGTATGTCTACACTGCAATGTAATCCCAGGCTCAAGCCCCAACCCCCCTTCCCCTTCTGTCTATACACAAATCTATCTGACTTGGGCCAGTAAGCCCTCTGTGTTCAGGGCCTAGGATTCGGCAAGGGCAGTCGGTCTAAGATCAAGTCCCAGTGGGACTTGTGTCCAAAGTGCATCATTCTGTAGTGTGGATGCAGCTCAGGCCCAGGTCCCCGACACTCGTACCCTGAGAGTCTGCCAGTGCTATTCCACAATCCCATGGGCCACTGATCCCAGCCTTTTTATTCCAAGACTAGCCAAGTGACTAGCCAAGACACAGAAGAAACTCCCTGGTTCAAGTCCAACTGCTCTGTGTTTAACCCTCCCATTTTACCCTGATCACTAAGCTTCAAGCAGAGTGAACTGTCTCCTGCGTTAGCTATGGCCACGAATAAGAAGAAATCCTTTGCTAAATGCACTGCTTCCTGCTCATGGGACCACAGTCAGATTCTGGTAAATCTGTGGTGCGAGGCAAGCAAGACGTTTGACTTCAGGAGGAGCACCGGAAATGACCATGTGCACCAAGAAATAGCGGCCAAGCTGGCAGTGCTGGGGATTAAAGCAACTGGTGACCAGTGCAGGGAGTGGATTAAGTGCTCAGGAGTGACTGTTGGAAAGCCAGGGATGAGAACGGCACCTCTGGGAACTCCCCATGATCCTGCCTCTTTTACGAGGACTGTGACTGGATGCTGGGTACTGTGCCGAGCACTGAGCCTTAGTGTTCATAATGGCCTGGTCAGCCGGGATGGTGACCTTCTGTCCCTGAGTCTAGTACAGGACCAGGAAGGAACCAGCAGCATCAGGCTAGCAAAGGGACTTTGGTTCTCACACCTGTCCCTGAGAAGGCTTTGCTAGTAGAGAAGCTGCAGCATGTCCTGGGTCCATACTCAGAGGAGCTGTTTGATGAACACCAGAGGAGTAGCCCCTCCATGGTACCATGTCACCCAGAACAGGAATGCATTGGACAATACCATGGTTGGATGGCCCATGCAACTGGGACTGAACACTAATTGGACATGGCAAATGTACCCCCAGCCATTCTCCACCACTAAACATGCTAAACATGCTGAAAAGGGAAATGAGAATGGAGGGTCAGGGGACATGCAGAAGTAGGGAATTCATTTGTTTGCACTTCTTTCACTAGTTTGCACTGTTCAGTGTTTTGTTTATGCACCTTATTTTATTACAAGTTTTGGTGTTGATTTACTACTGGAGTTTTGATGTTGTGATGGCAGTGGGACTGCCGGACAATGCTTTAATATTACTTGGGCTTTTTTTAATACAGCCAGGTTCACAACTAAAGGCTTTTATTTTATTAAAGTTTATTGCCATACCTGCATCACATCTTCTAATGTGTATTTCAAAGAATAAAGATAAAGACATGGCAAGGCACAACTGGGAAGCTGTATCCAAGCACAATTCCTCAATATATATATTCAACTCAATCCACAATAAAAATGCACAATTCATATCACACTTCCCCTAAACCCATTGTGTAACCTGTTATCTCATCCACAATTAACAATTCATGACAATAACACACCTCCCCATTGGTAGCGTACAGTGAGAGTACTGCGTTTATTGGAAAAAGTGGTATACAAATACATCAATAAACATACTCTTCTCCTCCTTCCACTGGCCAGGCAAGTCCATACTGTGGGTGCATAAAGCATCCCTGATTTCTCTTGCCGGTGTGCATCCTGCTCCAGCTGTGACAGATGCACCTTCTCACTGAGTGTACCAGTTCAGCACAGGTCCATTGAGGGGCAAATGGCTCACCCCTGATTCACAAAGGCCCAGTGATGCGAATAGCATTGATGACACAGGAATCCAAATGGTTCTGTAAACAGTGCCAGCTGGATTTCAATCTGCCAAAGGCACATTAAGCCTTCTTTTGCCAGGGCCTCTGAGATCAGGATATGGTTTGCTAAGCCAAGACCAAAGGGGAAATGCAGTGTCCCCTAGAAGAACAGTGGGGACAGGTGCTCCATTTATGACAAGGTCATTTGTTGGAAATAATGTCCCAGCCTGCCCATGAAGGTAGATTTCCGATTGGCAGAAAATACTGGCATCATGAACTTTTCCAAGGCATCCATAAATCAAGTGTCCATAAATCATCCTCCATGAGGGAATGCATACCAATGGAGTAGTACCCTCTGCATATAACATACTTAATGTGCTCTTTGGGGAGGGCAAGCTATGGGCATCTGAGTCCCATCAATGACCCTAGCACAGTCTGGAAATCCCATTCTCTCAAAATCAGCATTTACTTCAGGGATATTGCTTATGCCTAGCACCTGTGGGTAAATCACATGCCTGATTGCCTCAGTTATAGTGACCTGCAGACTGGCAGACCTGCAGACCTCTAGACTGGCATGGCTACACTCATGCATGTGCCATGACGCTGGAGCAGCTGGGCAAGCTGTTCACAAAGCTCCAGAAATGTAGCTTTCTTTATGAGAAAGTTCTGGACCCACTGCTGGTCATCCCAGGGCCTCATGATGATGCAACCCCACCAGTCTGTGCTTGTGGTCCTGCTCCAGAAGCACCTGTCTATGTGGGGGGCTTCAGTGGCTCGCCTGGCAGCTGTGAGCAGCATCAGACAGTTCAAGTCTGACATGTCTGTACTGTCCTCCTTCTGCTCCAACAAGTGCAGCTGAAATGTCCTGCAGTGTCTCCTGAATGCTCTGCCTGTTTCCTGAAACAGGAGTGAAAGCCCATGCAGGACAAGTTCTTCCAACGGGGACACATCCATGTTGCTGGCTCCAGTTGCCAGGAGCATGGGGACCCAAAAGATGGCTCATCAGGATGTGTTGACAGGCTCTGACAACTTCCTGTGCAGTGGTCCAGAAATTCTGAACCGAGGGTCAATATTTAGGGTAGACGCTCAAGCCTGCCTTTAAAAACACCAAGTTCCATGCTTAAATTGCTGTGTAGTCGTACCCTGAGGGTCTCTCTGCACTGCAATCAGAAGGGGTGATTGCAGCATCTAGTTAGAGCAAAGCTATCTTGGGTCTGCCTACATGTGAATCATAGAATATCAGGGTTGGAAGGGACCTCAGGAGGTCATCTAGTCCAACCCACTGCTCAAAGCAGGACTAATCCCCAAATTTTTTTGCCCCAGATCCCTAAATGGCCCCCTCAAGGATTGAGCTCACAACGCTGGGTTTAGTAGGCCAATGCGCAAACCACTGAACTATCCCTCCGACCTCTGCTGATTGCAATGTAGACTGATGAAACAGCTGATGAAGCTGATGAAACATTCGGGGCTGACATGCCTGAAGTGCCCAGGCACCAGTGTTCATCCTTCTCCCCTTCTCCCAGCCCAGCCCTCTCCATGCCTGGCTGAGGTCAGTGCCTGGGGAAAGGGCAGCTGGCTAATGCTCAGCCCAGCCAAGGCTGAGTGATGCTGGAGAGAGGAAGAAAGTCCTCTGTAGAGCTCGTCTTGCCCATATCTACTCCACATCAAGGACACTGGCACTCACAACACAGAATGAGGTCACAGCCTTGGGTTTTCTGTGGCCACCCAAAGCACCAACACTGCCTACTGTCACCTGCAGCTGGCCAGACTTATCAGAACAGCTCTGGCCTCAGTGCTCCACCATTCCTGACTCAACTCTGGACATTCTCTATGTCTAGGAAAGGAGCCCTGTGATCTGAGAAAGAAATAACAGGGACAAGATGCAGCAGGCTGCATGCTTACCTTACCAGGAGCATCCCCGTGCTCTGCTCTCAGCATTGGCTCCTCACTGAATACAGAAGTCTCTGCATGGGACTGGCCCTAGATCATCACTCCTGCTGCAACCAGCATTTTGAGGCTCCCCTGGGACAAGGACACTGTCAGCCAATGGGGTAGGCTTGGGAATGCGGAACCTTCCCAGGAGCCAGACTGAGATTATGGAGCTCCCTGCCAGAAACCATCTGAACAGCCACCACCCTTGTTGTGCTCACTGCTACATGCAAGTTCCCCTCCTGACCAGGCTTTCCCTGATGGCATCGCTGACCGGGCCAGGGGGAAGTGAGTTCTGCTAGGTCTCTTCCACTTTGTGGAGGGATTCAGATGCTGGGGTGCTAGGGGCCAGTATACGAACTGAGATAGCTAGAATGGGGTGTGTGGGGACAGATGCTAGATAGATACAGGTCAATGGCTACTGAGAGGTGGGGCTGTATTAAACTGTTCCTCTCTGACCCTTTCTCACTCTCTCTGTATCTCTTCTGCCCTGGACTGTCTCTCTCACCTCGGCCTCTCCTAGGCAGAATACAGACCAGTCATGTTTAAGTCTGAGTTAAACTTTCAGACCAGTGGGTTAAGATCAGGCTACCTGAGGTCAGTGGGCACTAGATGTGGGCATCTCTGACAGTAAGAACAGGGGTGGAGGGCAGAGGAGCCTGCTACAACTGTATTTGGTAGTTTTGCTCCCTTACAGTGTATCCGATGGCAGCTGTTTTGCTGCATTGTAGTTGCCACTGTGTGTGAGGGACATGAATCAACAAGGGAAGAGGGAGAGGCGACATGTTTTGTTTAATTAGAATAATGAAGCTGTGAGGCTAAGAATTGGGAGTGGTGAGGCTTTAATTGGCAGGGTCTGATGAGTGCAAGTCCATCGGCTGGAGCCATATGGAAGCAACAGACTGAGGCAAGTGAGTGACAGCCTGAATCTGAGGGACTCTCATTAATTCCAACAGCAGAGCTGTGATTGATGTGTCAGCTCCCTGCTGCTCTGCATTTCAGGCTGATGGATCCACATCATTTCTGCTGCTGCTGCGATCCCAGTAGGAGAGGGAGAGAAAAGAAAAAGAAAAAAAGGAGCAAAACAGGAAGGAAAAGGAGAGGGAATAGCAGGAGAAAGTTGGCGGCTTTAGACTGAATCTGCTAGGCCTTGTCTGTGCTAGAGAGCCAGGCCGGGTCAGATGTATGGAGTTCAGTGCAGCCTACTAGCCATGCCACATGCGCATATGTTTTGTTCCGTGGCCACATTTGTACCATCCAATGTCACCCTAGTTGCAATGCTCTCTGAGTAACTAGCCCCCAATTCTCAGCTCAGTTCCTAAGCAGGGCACTCTGGGAGATTTCCCCCAGCCATTGCCATGCTGTGAGATAGTAGCAGAAGGCTAGTTGATGTGTTTCAGTGTGGCTGTAGGGACTTAGGTTGAGCCATTCAGCTTTACCTGCACATTTACCTTCCTCAAAAGGGGCTTGTTCTAACCTGTTACCTGATGGCTGTTTGGGTTGTTTTTGTGTGTGGAGGCAAAGTTTCTTGGGGGCTTTAATTTCTCTAGTGTAGATCAGGCCAGCTGGGCCAATGCACTAGGTTAGATATGGCAGTTCCCATTAACTATACACTAAAAAGAGTCCTAGGATTACAGATGAAAAAGCCCTATTCAGTCACATCCCATCCATCCCCCTTCCCACCTCCTCTTCCTGAGTTCCTGCAGTACTGCTAGAGCATCATCCAGGCCAGCTGCAACTGCCCCATGGAGGGGCACTCCACCGTGTGCCCTGGCCTGGGATTTACCCCAAATGTCTTTTTTTAGTGATATCCTTTGCATCTGACTGTTCCCCTTGTTCCTCTCCCTCCTTGCGGTTTGCACTTCTCCTTTGTTTTCTTAAAACAGTTCCCATGTCCCCACCCCTTAGTCACTGCTTCTCCAAACTAGTCAGAGTTAGCTTCACAGGCCTGCTGAACACCGTTACCAGCGTTGTCTTGCCTGCCAACAGAGATAGTAAAACATGATGCAATATCCTGCCTCACAGACACGCTTGAGCCTAGGGACGTAGTGCTGAGCAGGAAGCCAGGAGGCCTCAAGTTCTAGCTCCAGCTGTTAACATTCCCTGCACTTCACAAGCGTCACTAAGGCCTGGTCTAAAGTATGCGGTTATTTTGGAATTAGCCGAGTTACCTCGAAATAAAACTGATTCCGTCCACATGACCAAACCAGATTTTTCTATTTAAAGGGCTCTTTACTCCGATTTCTGTACTCCACCTCGGCAAGTGGAGTAGCGCTAAAATCGAGATCGCAGTTCCAGGTTACAGTACTGTGGATGCAATTGGACGATACTGGCCTCTGGGAGCTATCCCAGAATGCTCCCTTGTGACCGCTCTGGACAACACTCTGAACTCCAATGCACTAGCCAGGTAGGCAGTAAAAGCCCCGGGAACTTTTGAATTTCCTGTTTGGTCACCATCAGCACAGGTGACGATCAGCACAGTCCACCATCACAGGCAACCATGCAGAGTCCATCATCACAAGAGACCACACAGTCCCGGATTCGCAGACGAGCTCCAGCCTGGTCCGAACGGGAGGTAGTGGATCTCATTGCATGTTGGGGAGATGAATCTGTTATGGCAGAACTACGTTGCAAAAAAAGAAATGCAAATATGTACGCTAAAGTCTCCAGGGCCATGATGGAAAGAGGCTACTCCAGGGACACAGAACAGTGTTGTACAAAAATCAAGGCGCTCAGGCAAACATACAAAAAAGCCAGGGAGGCAAACAGAGGTCACAGCCCCATACATGCCGCTTCTACCGTGAGCTGCATGCAATTATGGGGGGTGACGCCACCACTACCCCACCACTGTCCGTGGACACCTGCAAGGTGGGAGTAGCACGGAGCGAGGAGGATGAGTTTTTGGAGGACAAAGAGGAGGAAGAGGAGGAGGAGGACAGTGCACAAGTGGCAAGTGGGGAATGTGTTTTCCCCCTAACCAGGAACTATTCTTAATGCTGGAGCCAATAGTCTCCCCCCACTCCCAGAGCATGCTCCCGGACCATGACCCTGGAGAAGGCACTTCTGGTGAGTGAGAGCTTGATTGGAGCCACGTGGTGGGGGGTGGGAGGAAACCCAGCTGCGCTGGGCTGTTCGCGTTTAGTTTAAAGGGCTCATCCCTGCTCAGAGCCTCATCGGAGCCGCGCTGGGCTGTTCGCGTTTAGTTTAAAGGGCTCATCCCTGCTCAGAGCCTCATCGGAGCCCCACAGTGTGTGTGTGTGTGGGGGAGGTGTTGTATGAAGCGATCATCCCAGAGAGCCCGCAGGCTGTCTGCAAGCTGAATTCTGTTGCCTGGCTGCATGTGATGGCTTACTCACACCAAAGTGGCAGGCACTTCAGTATAAGAGGCAAAATGAGACCTTGTACAGAAAGAACATGTGCTGTGTACTATGAATTGCCTGTTTCACTGAGAAACAGTGTCCCCTTTGTTCTCGAAAATTTATCTTTTAAAATACTACGCTCCCTTTTTCTCCACCCGGAGCAGATGCAAATGTATCAACGTGGCCCCTATCTACTCCATCCCAGAGGCTGGCCAGATTAGAAGGCAGAAAAAATGAACTCGGGATGACACGTTTGCCGAGCTCATTCAGTCCTCCCTCACTGATAGGGCCCAGTTGAATGCGTGGTGGTGAACAATTGCGGAGTTGCGTAAAGCGTTACATGAATACGAAGAGAGGAGGGACGCATGCGATGAGAGCAGGAAGGATGCTATGGTCAAGCTCATGGGGGAGCAAACTAACATGCTCTGCTGTATGGTGGATCTAATGCGGGAAAGGCAGCAAGACCACAGACTGCCGCTGCAGCCCCTGTATAACCGTCCTCCCTTCGCCCAAGTTCCATAGCCTCCTCACCCAGATGCCCAAGAACACGGTGGGGGGGAGGCTAAGGGGACCCACACAGTCAACCCCAGAGGATTGCACAAGCAGCAGAAAGCTGGTATATCCTAAATTTTGATTTGGTTTCTGGACTTGTCCTTCCCTCCTCCTCCACCCCCCTAACCCAATACTCCCCTCCCCCGTCTAGCTTCTGATTTCCCTCAATGTTTTGTGCAACAAATAATAAAGAATGATTTTTAAAAAATTGTGACTTTATTTCCTTTCATATATATTTAGGGGGCGGGTAACTTTAAGAGAAACAAACACAACTGTCACACTGTACCTTGGCCAGTCATGAAACTGGCTTTCAAAGCTTCTCTGATGTGCAGCACGCAGCTATTGGTAATGGTCCCATACCTGCAACACTATGCGGTCCCACCAGTCTGTGCTTGTTTCCCGGGCCCAGAATTGGCGTTCCACAGCATGATCCTGCCCCATTGCCACCAGGATGGCCAAATTGCCAGGGCCCGTACTTTGAAAGAAGTCTGTGTCCATGTCCTCATCACTCTCCTCACCGTGCTGCCATTGCCTACTCGCCTACTTTTGCAGGTTCTGGTTCTGGTTCTGCATACACTGCTGGATAATGCACGTGGTGTTTAGAGCAGTCACAACTGCTGCGGTGATCTGAGCGGGCTCCACGCTTGCCATGGTATGGCGTGAGCAGGAGAGCAGAGTGGCAGCAGAAGCGGCGGATGGATGACGATGCTGACAGCAATATGACGCCCCCACGTCACAGTACAGGATGAAAATTCCTTTTTAAAGAAATGGAAGTATTATTGAGAACATTTCTGTTTCCAGCTATTTTTGTAGCTTTCATCACACACACACACGTCCCGCAACTGATTTAATTTATGCTTTTCAAAAACAAAAAATAAAAGGGAGTTGTTGGGTTTCTGACATAAACCAAAAAATATATAGAACATTTTCATTTTCTTGAGAATTTTTTATAGAAAATAAAATCCACTTCCCAACTCTCTGTAGTAATTAACCACTGGCCTAATTTACATAGTGATGTGGGAGATTCACCATCCTTTGTAGTCTTTAAATGAAGACCGGATGTCTCTCTCTAAAATATCTGCTCTTGTTCAGTTGGAAGTCCTTGGGCTGGATGCAGGAATCCCTGGGTGAGGTTATTGGGCCTGTTCTGCAGGTCCTCAACTGGATGGTCCTGATGGTTCCCTCTGGCCTTAATGTAAGGGGACTGTTGGCCCCTTACTAAAACTTAGTGGGAGTTTTTTTGTTTGTTTTTTTTGGTTGCTAGCTCCCAGTACCAAAAGGGGAAGGGCTGATGGTAGATCAGGACCCTGGGACTGACAGTCCCTGGGGCAATGGAGAAAGGCTCCAGGTCTGCCTGATTGACAGGGCGGGCAGGCTAATGAGGGAGTCAGTAGAGCAGGGGGATCCCATCCTCCGTTTGAGCTAGTACTGCCTGGAACTTAGTGGGGTTGAGTTATGGAGAGAGCAGGAGCCCAGGCAGAGCTGGGGAGCAGGACCATACCAGCGAGAACCAGAGAAGCAGCCCAGGGAGCAGATCCATCCTGGGAGCAGAGCCACAGCAGCAAGAGCCAGAGGAGCCAGGGAAGCAGCCCAGGGAGCTGGAGGCAGAAAAGCGTCAGCACTAAGGCCAGGGCCGGCTCCAGGCACCAGCAAAGGAAGCAGGTGCCTGGGGCAGCCAATAGAAAGGGGCAGCACTCCATCCGTCATCAGGGCAGCACGTCCGGGTCTTCGGCGGCAGGCCCTGCAGTCCCTCTCTTCCTCTTCGGTGGCAGCTCAACCGGGCTTGGTTTGTTTTTTGTTTTTGTTTTTCCCTTTGCCGCTTGGGGTGGCAAAAAAGCTGGAGCTGGCTCTGACTAAGGCAGGAGCTGGAGCAGTCCAGAGCCAGGTGTGGTGAGCAGCTGTGGAGAGCGAGGGGGACCCTGGGCAGTGGCCCCTGCACAGGGAGATTCCCCCAGTCAAGAGGCCCTGCAGGCCAGACTTGGAGGGGGATCGTAACCCCAGTGGGGTGGGGGCGATGCTGGAAAGAAGGGTCCTGCCACTTCGAGCCTGAGGACATGTGGTCACCACCAGGGCAAGCGTCCAACCCGCAGCATCCCTGCAGCACACCCAGGACCTGGGAGCGAGGCCTGGGATGTGTGAGGAGCAGACTGTGAACTGCCCTGACATTCCAGAGATGTGCCACAGAGCGGGGTGACGTGTTTTCCTTTAACCTTTCCCATTTTTTCCTTATTTTTTAAATTGATTGCTGTTTAATAATGTGTATTTGTTTGAACTATGTGTAATGATCAGTGGGTCAGGGAAGCATCCAGAGTGGAAAGAGTACCCCAGCATAGGGTCACCCTAGCCCCTGTCCTAAATGACCATGACAAGGTTGGGGGTTGAGCCCCCAGGAATCCTGGGCCCAGCCTTGTTGGGGTTACAAGGACTCTCCACACAAGAGAGTGGAAGGGGAGCCCTCAAGGTCAGGCAGGCCTCTGGGTACAGGGAGTGGGAGTGAGGACTCTGATCCTTTCGCTAGAGAATTCCACTGGGGTAGTATATAAGCCAGGCAAGTTCCCCACAAATAGTGAGACCAATCCCCCGCTTACATTAACATCCATGGAATCCAGGACATTGCATGGTATAGTGTCTAGGACAGGGGTGGGCAAACTTTTTGGCTCAAGGGCCACGGGGTTGGGGTGCAGGAGGGAGTGCAGGGTGTGGGAGGGGGTGTGGTGTGCAGGAAGGGGCTCAGGGCAGGGCATTGGGGTGCAGGAGGGAGTGCGGCGTGTGGGAGGGGGCTCAGGAAAGGGTGTTGAGGTGCAGCAGGGGGCTCCGGGCAGGGGGTTGGGGTGCAGGAGGGGTGTGGCAGGGGGTTGAGATGCAGGAGGGGTTCAGGGTGCAGGCTCTGGCCTGGCACCACTTACCTGGAGCGGCTCCAGGGTGGCAGTGACACGCAGCGGGGCTCAGGCAGGCTGCCTGCTTGTCCCAGCCCTGAAGCGGCCGGCACTATGTCCCTGCAGCCCCTGGGGCAGGCAGAGGACTCAGCACACTGTCCTCGCCTGTGGTTACCTCCTCCAAAGCTCCCATTGGCTGCAGTTCCCCATTCCAGGGGCCACAGAGACGTGGTGGCGGCTGCTTCTGGGAGCATAGTTTGCCCACCCTGGTCTAGGAAGTGGGTAGTATCCCTTTAAACTCTGGGTGAGCCCTCCAGCGGCACTCACTATGAACTATGCATTAGAAGACCCCAGAACCCAGCCAGAGCAGTAGTATGTACTATATGTAGCTAGGCCTGGTGTGCTGTGTCTGCCAGGTTCAATACCAGGGTTATTTAGACCTCTCATGTCCACATCCTTCCTTCACATAGACAGGCTGGCTCCTAGCAGCTGATTTGTAAAGATACTTATGTGTGTGACAGACCACCAGTGGGAGGAGTCTCCAGAGCAGCCTCAGTCAAGAGGGGGAAAGTCTCTGGAAGAGGAGAGGGGCGTGAGCTGTACACAGCTGAGAGTGCGTCAGACATTCAGTGGGTAAGATGACGTGAATGAAAATGAAGCCTGTTGAGAGTCTTTGGGTTAAGTTTAGAGGCGAGAGCAATTAGGGTGATGTCGTGGTAGGCATTTGCAATAGACTACCAGACCAGGTAGGTGAGGCTTTCTTCGGACAACTAACAGAAGTTTCCAGATCACAGGTTCTGTTTCTCATGGGGGACTTCAATCACCTTGACATCTATTGGGAAAACGATACAGCAGTACATAGACAATCCAGGAAGTTTCTGGAGAGTGTTGGGGACAACTTCCTGGTGCAAGTGCTCCTCTTGACCTGCTGCTCACAAACAGGGAAGAATTGATAGGAGAAGTAGAAGTGGGTGGTAACCTAGGCAGCAGTGACCATGAGATGGTCGACTTCAGGATCCTGACAAAAGGAAGAAAGGAGAGCAGCAGAATATGGACCCTGGACTTCAGAAAAGTGGACTTTGACTTCCTCGGGGAACTAATGGGCAGGATCCCCTGGGAGGCTAATATGAGGGGGAAAGGAGTCCAGGAGATTTGGCTGTATTTTAAAGAAGCCTTATTGAGGGCACAGGAACAAACCATCCTGATGTGCAGAAAGAATGGCAAATATGGCAGGCGACCAGCTTGGCTTAACAGAGAAATCTTCAGTGAGCTTAAACACAAAAAGGACTCTTACAAGAAGTGGAAACTTGGACAGATGACTCAGGAGGAGTATAAAAATATTGCTCGAGCATGCAGGGGTGTAATCAGGAAGGCCAAGGCACAATTGGAGTTGCAGCTAGTAAGGGATGTGAAGGATAACAAGAAGGGTTTCTACAGGTATGTTAGCAACAAGAAGGTGGTCAGGGAAATTGTGGGACCCTTGCTGAATGGGGGAGGCAACCTAGTGACAGATGACGTGGAAAAAGCTAAAGTACTCAATGATTTTTTTGCCTCAGTCTTCACAGACAAGGTCAGCTCCCAGACTGCTGCACTGCGCAGCACAGTATGGGGAGGAGGTGAGCAGCCCTCAGTGGTGAAAGAACAGGTTAAGGACTATTTAGAAAAGCTGGACATGTACAAGTCCATGGGTCTGGATCTAATGCATCCAAGGGTGCTAAAGGAGTTGGCTGATGTGATTGTAGATCCATTGGCCATTATCTTTGAAAATTCATGTTGATCGGGGGAGGTCCCGGACGATTGGAAAAGGGCAAATATAGTGCCCATCTTTAAAAAAAGGAAAGGAGAATCTGGGAAACTACAGACCTATCAGCCTTACCTCAGTCCCTGGAAAAATCATGGAGCAGGTCCTCAAGGAATCCATTCTGAAGCACTTGAAGGAGAGGAAGGTGATCAGGAACAGTCAGTATGGATTCACCAAGGGCAAGTCATGCCTGACCAACCTGATTGCCTTCTATGAGGAGATATCTGGCTCTGTGGATATGGGGAAAGCAGTGAATGTGATATATCTTGACTTTAGCAAAGCTTTTGATACAGTCTCCCACAGTATTCTTCCCAGCAAGTTAAAAACATATGGATTGGCTGAATGGACTATAAGGCGGATAGAAAGCTGGCCAGATTGTTGGCCTCAGTGGGTAGTGATCAACGGCTCGATGGCTAGTTGGCAGTCGGTATCAAGCGGAGTGCCCTATGGGTTGGTCCCGGGACCAGTTTTGTTCAACATCTGCATTAATGATCTTGAAGATGGGATGAATTGCACCAAGTTTTCAGACGACACTTAGCTTGGGGGAGAAGTAGATACGCTGGAGGGTAGGGATAGGGTCCAGATTGACTGAGACAAATTGGAGGATTGGGCCAAAAGAAATCTGATGAGGTTCAACAAGGACAAGTGCAGAGTACTGCATGTAGGATGAAAGAATCCCATGCACTGCTATAGGCTGGGGACCGACTGGCTAAGTAGCAGTTCTGCAGAAAGGGACCTGGGGATTAGAGTGGATGAGAAGCTGGATATGAGTCAACAGCGTGCCCTTGCTACCAAGAAGGCTAACGGGCATATTGGGCTGCATTAGTAGAAGCATTGCCAGCAGATTGAGGTAAGTGATTATTCCCCTCTATTGGGTCCAGTTTTGGTCCCCCCACTACAGAAGGTATGCAGACAAATTGGAGACAGTCCAGTGGAGGGCAACGGAAATGATTAGGGGGCTGGGGCACATGACTTACGTGGAGAGGCTGAGGGAACTGGGCTTATTTAGTCTGCAGAAGAGAAGAGTGAGAGGGAATTTGATAGCAGCCTTCAACTACCTGAAGGAGGGTTCCAAAGAGGATAAAGCTCGGCTGTTCTCAGTGGTGGCAGATGACAGAACAAGGAGCAACCTTAGAGGTTTTAAGGCCCGGCTTGACAAAGGCCTGGCTGGGATGATTTATTTGGTGTTGGTCCTGCTTTGAGCAGGGTGTTGAACTAGATGACCTCCTGAGGTCTCTTCCAACCCTAATCTTCTATGATTCTATGAAAAACAGTGGCAGAGTGAGTAGGGGCATGTGGCAGGCATGGGAGGGAATGAGAAGGACAGTCCCTGGCTGCTCACTAGGCTGGGGATCCAGTGTCCAGTACTGGGGTACTCTCCAGCCGTACAAGCTGCTCAGAGTCTTCAGAGTTACACAGGAGGCTACATTCCCACCCCCTTTTTTGGGGATGAAGATTCCTGGCAAATTAACATCAGGAGCCTCCCCGTATTGCTCCCCTCAGAATACCTTTGGCATGGAGTTGTGTGAGCAGCTGGGCCTGTGAAAGGGGCATTCTAGCTGAGGGGGGTTGCGAGTGCTAACAGGCGTCAGTCCCAGGACTCCCCCTCTGCACTTCAACCCCTTTTGCTTACTCCAGTTTGGATCGGAGGGGAGGGGAGTTGATCATGTGACCACAGTGAGTTCAGAGCATTGACAGCACTACCCATATTACATGACATCCCAGCACTGCCACCTTCTGCCACACCTGACATTGCCGCCTGAAGGACATCTCCTCTCCATGGAATGTGTTTCTTTCCTGCCCTGGGCTGCCTTCACCCATGGTGGTGAAAATGGTTTTGAGCAAGGAGTCCGCCAAGCAGCAGCTGAGAGGTCCTGCTTTGTGGCTAGAGAAGGTTCTGAACTGAGCACTAGGAGATGGCATCTCGCTGCTCTCTCTGTGTGCAGCAGCATCTCCCCAGTTCCAAGGCAAAGCAGCTCCCACTGCACCCCCTGCAGTCCTTGGAGGGAGGCGTTTCCATTTGCACAGATGCTAATGTTTTCTGCATTACCCCCAGACATCTCCCCATGCTGCATCTCGTCCTTTTCCCAGAGCTCCAGCAGATGAAGGACAGGACAGTGGCTGCTGCCTTCTGGGGTCCCAGGGCTGAGGCCAGAGGAGAAGTTTGCAGTCCATTGTGTTGCATGTGAGGAATTCAACTGACAACAATCAGCACAACTGCCTGCCAGTGGGGAAGGGGCAGCTTCTTAGTACAGCAACTGCTTGAGCCCGTTCAAACCTGAATCTCCTGCAAAAAAGGAAAGGAAAGCAGAGAAGGTCATTAACATGAATTCCCAGCAGTCAAGCCCTTCTCTTAGGGGAAGGTAACTCAGTTCATTCCTGGCACCAACCTAAGGCTGCCAAGGCCCTGGATGACCTCAGGGGGCTTTTCCCACATGAAGCCTGATAATAAACATTAAGGGACCCCTGCTTAGGGAGTGGATGGAGAGACTCCCGGAGAGAGGTCCCTGCACTCTCTCCCAGTGAAGGCTTTAGGAAATGCTCCTTTTCCAGCTGGCTGGGAGTGATCTTCTGGGCATAGGTTTCACAGACCCTGAGTGAATCAGGGGAAAAATGCAGCTGACGGGAGCAGGCTGTGTTTTGGCACAGACAAGCCAGGCCCCAGGCCCTGTGACCCTGGAAATAGCACTAATCCCAGGGCATCTTTCCACTAACTTGTACAGCCAGTCAGTGTGGCGGGGTAGCAAGGGCCTGCCCTGGTGCTGCCATTGGTTTAGCTGAACTGATTCTGGGGGAAATACTAGTGCTGTCAGGCTCCTGCACCTGCACAGTTAGAACCACTGCTCAACTGCCCTTGGTTTCACCAGGGTTAGTGAACAGGGGGTAAAAATGGGTCAGTCTGGCCACCAGAGCCTTGTCTTCACTAGGTCTCTAATGGTGCTAGCACCTGCTCAGCCAAACAGCTTGTTTCACTGGTGGAATCTGCCCTGTGACCCAGCCACTTCCTGAGGTACCCACCCACCCTTCTGATGCTGTCAGCGCTGGAGTGGCTGCACTCCGTGGCAACACAAAAAGCCTGTCTAGATTATCTCTGCTATTCAAACACCCAATTGGCTCCCCAGGTAGCTGTGATGGTATCTGATTAAAATATGACCATATAGATCATTATTGCAACCACTGTTATATATTTGCAGCAAATTTAGTACAAAGGCTGTTGAGTGAGGTGTCTATGAAAAGGTTACGATTTGCTGGTTATGATAATGCTATCTGTATAGCATGTATCATTTTTGTATGTGAAGTTATAAGTATTGGCTCTATACTTGGATTTCAAATGTTTGCTCCTGGGGGAACACTCACAAAGTAATTAGTCAGCACATCTTGGAGGCACTATTCAAATTGAGTGGCCCATTGAAAGAACATTTAACTAACAATGGACCATGGGAGACGCCCATCTACACTTAATGAAATTTTCTGCTGTGACTAGGTGAAACGCATGGACATGTGACTTGCCCGTGTGACTCCAAACTCCATCTTGTTGCTGTGATTTTCCACAGTAAGAACAATGGGGTGCCCTCCACATGGCAAAAGCTATAAAGGCCCTGGAAACACCTCCATTTGGTCTTCAATCCTGCTTCTTACCTCTGGAGGAACCTTGCTACAAACTGAAGCTCTGACCAAAGGACTGAATTACCTATCCAAGCTGTGGATTTACTCCGTAGATTTGACTCAAGCCAGCAGTTTATTCCATTACTGCTACAAACCTGAACCAAGAACTTTGCCATTACTGTATGTAATTGATTCCTTTAACCAATTTTAACTCTCACCTTTCTTTTTGTAAATAAATCTTTAAATTTTAGATACTAAAGGACTGGCATCAGCGTGATTTTTGGGTATCCCAAAGGACCAGCTATCCCAAAGGATCCCAAAGGACCAGCCACACATCCAGGTCAAAGCCATTTTTTGTTGAAAAAAAGATGCTGAAAGTTTTCCCCAGCTCTTCATTTAGTTGTGATGGAGGGAGGCAGGATCTGGCCCACATAACTCCTGCAGTGAGATGCTTCCCACAGGAGATGGGGGCAGAGCCTGACCATAAGTTCAGCTGCCTTGCAGGCTTCTTAGAAGCCCATTGTTCCTCCCTGAGAGCCTCATTTACTTTATAAAATCCTTCTATGTATTTGCAGGCACCTCTCCTATCAGTCCCCAGCCCTCTTACCCTTCCTCAGGGGCTTTTTCCAAAAACTCTTTTATCATTGTTCCCTGACCTCCAGCTTGTCTCTGGCCCAAAGCTGACTGCAGAGCCTCAGGGGAGGCCTCACTAGTGTCCAGTCTGGTGGGTTACTTGCGTCGCTTTTGTTACATGTTACCAACCCAGTATGACTTTGCTGTGTGTGTGTGTAACAGTTTTAGTTTGTCGTCATTTGTTGCTTTCTGTCCAGTGCTGGAAAGGAAAACCAAAAAATTACAGCAATGGGTTTCCATTTTTAACTGTAATGATGTTTGGATGGAAATTCCAAGCCATCTTGTTTGATTGTGCTAGGTGCTGAGTAGATGGCTTCACCATACAGGCCTCTCCCATTCTCACGGGCATGCTATGTGGGTGACAGGAGCACATTCCCTCCATAGGCATTTTGGGAAATATGGGAGGGTGAGTGGTGTGTACAGGCTCCATTGTGACTAACAGTTTTACCTGTGCCTTTCTGCATTAGCATTGCATTAACAGAGGGTTTTGCTTTAATTTTCCTAGAGTTGACTAAAAGAGTTGAGAAAAAAAAAAGAAAAAAAAACACAACCAGAATTCTGGCTGGCAGAGTTTGCAGGGTCCAGCAGCATTGCTAGTAGAGCTTGGAAATTCATTTGTAAGCAGGGTCTGAATGAACTATCCCCTAACATCTGGTTCGGGAGGGGGAAGAGACTTCAGGAGCAAACTGTATTTACATGAACACACCTACTCTGCATAAGTATCTAGCAGACAGGAGTTGTGTAGCTCCATGTAATCAACTTTGGCTACTGTTGTACTGATGGAAAAGAACCCCTAGATATTGAACCCAGCCCTGGTTGCTACTGACTCCACCTGACAGAAGGGTTACACCTTTAAGGAGTTAGGGCATAGACACACACACACACACACACCCTCAACCTGCATGTGCTTTGAAGCACACTGCTAACAAATTCATAGATACCAAGTCCAGAAAGGACCACTGGGATCATGTAATCTGCCCTCCTGGATGACACAGGCCAGAGACCTGCCCAGAATCATTCCTGGAGCAGAGCTTTCAGAAAAACAGCCAATCTTGACCGAAAATTTATCAGTGATGGAGAATCCACCACGACCCTTGGTAAGGTTTCAGAGTAACAGCCGTGTTAGTCTGTATTCGCAAAAAGAAAAGGAGGACTTGTGGCACCTTAGAGACTAACCAATTTATTTGAGCATGAGCTTTCGTGAGCTACAGCTCACTTCATCGGATGCATACTGTGGAAATTGCAGAAGACATTATATACACAGACACCATGAAACAATACCTCCTCCCACCCCACTCTCCTGCTGGTAATAGCTTATCTAAAGTGATCATCAAGTTGGGCCATTTCCAGCACAAATCCAGGTTTTCTCACCCTCCGCCCCCCCACAGACAAACTCACTCTCTTGCTGGTAATAGCCCATCCCAAGTGACCACTGTCTTCACAATGTGTATGATAATCAAGGTGGGCCATTTCCTGCAGAAATCCAGGTTCTCTCACCCCCTCACCCCCCTCCAAAACCCACACACACAAACTCACTCTCCTGCTGGTAATAGCCTATCCAAAGTGACCACTCTCTTTACAACCTGCATGAAAATCAAAGTGGGCCATTTCCAGCACAAATCCAGGTTTTTCACTCCCTCACCCCCATACACACACCCACTTTGACAAAGGTCCATCCAGCCCAGTATCCTGTCTACCAACAGTGGCCAATGCCAAGTTCCCCAGAGGGAATGAACAGAACAGGTAATCATCAAGTGATCCATCCCCTGTTGCCCATTCCCAGTTTCTGGCAAACAGAGGCTAGGGACACCATCCCTGCCTATTCCATTGCCTCCTCTAGGTAAATATCGCCATGCTTGTACTCAGAGTTACCTTCTCATTTCTTCCATTGTCGTGGGGGTGAGGAGGGATTACTGCCCTACGAGCACCCGCAGGCCACTACTGTCCCCCAAAACCTCCTCAAGGAGAGGGTTTGAAATGAGGTGAGGGAGCCACTGCAACTCTGTCAGCTCAGCATTACCATAGGAGGGTTTGTCCTGCTGGCTTGGCAGAGTTGAATGGAAAGTAGCTGGCTTCCCAAGTTTGATCCATGTCAATCCATGGAGCCTCCACTGATGGGCTTCTATCAGGGAATGGGGAACATACCCTATCTAGCCAGCACTCCAGCTTTCTGTGCCACCTTAGCACAGACTTGCCCGCTGGGTTAGCTGAAGGGAGCATTTGCCCCAAGTACACAGAGTGAGAGATTCCCCCAAACTTCAGCTGCAATGTTTTACTTAGCTCTAGGGCAAGATGTGTGTGTGTGTGTGGGGGGAGGGTATGGAGAATTTGAAGGGCTATGGGAAAGGGCGGGGGATTGTTAGATGCAGGCCGATGTTAGCTTTGAATAAATTTTGTAATATTGGGAAAGTTCCAGAGGATCGAAACAATGCCAGGGTTGCGCCAATATTCCAAAAGGGCAAGCAGGACAACCCAGGTAATTATAAGCTAGATAACCTAACATCAGTACCAGGCAAAACAATAGACTGATTGATATGGGACTCAGTCAATAAGGAATGAAAAAAAAAAGGAATGAAAGGATGGGAATATAATTAATACCAAAGAGCATGGTTTATGGAAAACTCATAAACAAGCTAGATATTTTTGATTAGATTAGAAATGTGGTTTCTGATGTTTTGATGTAATATACGTAGAATTCTGTAAGGTGTTTGACACAGGCCTGGTCTACACTACGGAGATAAGTCAACCTAAGTTACGCAACTCCAGCTACATGAATAACATCGCTGGAGTCAATGTAGCTTAGGTTGACTTGCTGCAGTGTCTACACCGCACTGGGTCTACAGGAGAGTTACCTTACACTTCTCGTTCCGATGGACTAACAGAGTTGACAAGAGAGTAATCTCCGGTTGGTTTAACAGGTCTTCACGAGACCCACTAAACCTACTCCGGGTGCATTGATCACCACAGTATAGACATACCCTTAATATTGCACAACACTGTGATTAAAAAATTAGCACTGCACAAAATCAGTGTAACATACTGAATAGGTTAAAAAAATGGCTAACTCACTGATCTCAAAAAGTAATTGTTAACGGGGAATCCGCAGTGGCTGGGTATGCTTCCAACAAGCATCTGTTCTTGGCCCACTGATCTCTACATTTATCAATCATCTGGAGGAAAATACAAAGTCATTGTTGATAGAGTTTGCAGAGTGGTAAATTCTGAGAACAGGTCAGTTCTACAGAGCACTCTGGGTCGTTTAGTTAACTGAGTGCAATGAAAATATACATTTCCATGCAGGCCATGCTTATGGGATGGTCACTGTAACCTGGGAAGCAGTAACTCTGAAAAGAAACTGGGGATGGGTCATAGGGGAAATCAAGTGAACAAGTCCAGCCAGTGCACCACTGTGGCTGAGTGCGTGATGTGATCCTTGAGTGTATCCACAGCAGAGTACTAAGCAGGAGCAGAGAGGTGGCATTACCACCATATCTGGTGTTGGGGAGATCGACACCGACATGCTGCATGCAGTTCTGGCATCCACATGCCATAGGGGATGCTGAAAAAGCGGAGAGAAGAGCTTCAAGCATGATGCAGTCTGGGAAGCTTGCCTAAGGGCTTGCCCAGACGGTGAGTGGATTTACACCCTAGTTTGCCATGCACTAACTAGCCGTCTAGACAAGCCCTGGAGCGGGAGACTTCAGGAGTTCTCTCTGTGTAAATTAGCCAAGAGTGGATTAAGAGTAGAGCTGCAGGAATCATGGATATTTCAATTCGCTGGCAATTCACAATTTCTTTTAAAGTTTCGGGTCAGAGAGTGAATCAAAAATGAAATGTTTCAAAAGTTTTGATGAAATAAAAGTCAGAAATGTTTTGAATTAGATTGAAACATTTTATTCAATGTTTTATTTTTTGTTTTGATTTCAGGCATTTGCACAATGTCAGAGAACTAGATTCACTAGCTGAAGGAGGAGTGTGACAAAGTGGCATTTTCCTCCATTTTATGTTGTACGTGAGCCTATATGAGTCTTACTGTTTTGCATGAATACTGTGTGTGCCTCAGTTTACCTGTGTATTACACCAATGCCTAGGTGGTGGGAATAACGATGTGTGACTTTTGCTGAGACCCTCAGGGCCAGACCCCGCTCCAGCTGCCTGAAGTAAGTGATGGATGATGCCCTTCGTAACCTGAGACCCAGGAGGGGGATGCGACCATGTGACACTTTACCCTGGAAGTGAGACAAAGACCAGGAGGAGGGGCAACAGCTGTGTTGGAGGTTGATCACTGGAAGCTGGGCAGTCTGCTGTAGGGGACTTAGAGAGGGGGGAGCCCAGGGCATCCAGCCAAGGGTCCCCAATCAAGGGTAATTCCCCACTCTGTTACTTCGAGTGTAGAAGGTGGATTCTAAAAATTGCAAGGATTCTAAACAGGATCGTAAAAAATTAATACTGGCCACTCTGGACTTGTATTAAACTCCCAAGGTTACAGCTTTTCTCTGACCTTGGATTGGTAGATGCTGCCACCACCCAAGTGCAGAACCCCTTTGAGAGCCCAGGAAGGCGCACTTGGGAATTCCGTCTTGTGGGGTACCCTCAGGCCCTTTCACCCCCCTCTGGGGAAGAGCTGAGAAAGAAAAAACAAAGAAACCAGCTGTTGCCTCCAGCTAATTAAACAACATGTGCACAAATGTCTTAAAACACAAAAATCCAATTCTGTTCTTTAAAAAGGTAAATTTTATATTTTTAAAAAATGAAGAAAAATACATCTGGGAACTCAGGCTATTGCTAGATTTTAAAAGAGCAACTACAAAGATTAAGCACCAAGAATATATTTCTTGATGTCCAGCTTAAAGGTTACAAGCAAAACAAAAGTACTTGGGGTTAGCACAGAGGAATCTGCAAGCCATAAAGAAATAAAAGAGATAAACCTAATTGCATCTTCCTGGACATTTCCTAATCTACTTATATATCTGGGGTTTTAAATGAGTAGTTTCTAGGTATGATACTGATGATTTTTTCATACTGATGATTTTTCATACCTGGCCCAAGCTTTTTACAGCATAGCTGTTGCCTTGTCTGCCTCTCCCCAGGAGAACAACCACAGACGAAAAAAAGGGGAGTCATTTTTCAATTTTAAAAAGTTCTAGCCTTCCCATTGGCTCTTTTGGCCAGGTGCCCACTCACTTCCTTTTATCTATGCATAGCAGTGAGACTTTTGAACACTTTACAGGTACAGCAGTTAGAGAACAGCTACTAAGAGGGATTTTATAGCTACTGTCTGGCTGGCTATCCATAAAAGGGAGCTCCCCCCCCATTCATTTATCACCCCCACCCCAAGATGGACTTTGCTGAAAGTCATTGATTTCTGTGCTAACAAGCTCTGTTCTACACTGTGTTCCTATCAACTAATAAACTTTCTGTTTTACACACTGGCTGAGAGTCATGGCTGACTGCGAAGTTGGGGTGCAGGGCTCTCTGGCTTCCCCAGGGGTCCCATCCAGGTGGACCCTCCAAGGGGAAGTATACGGTGTGAACAGGGATGCTTAATGCTCCAAGGTCAGTACCAGGAAGGCCATAGTCGAAGAGGCTCCTTGCCCTGGACAGCAGGTTCTGAGGGGACTCATGTCACCCCAGAGTCCTGGCTGGCTTCATACAGAGCAGTTCCAGAGCATCAGACCTGTGACTCCATCACAAGGTTTTAGGGCTTCCCTCCGTATAACTGGCAGCATTTGCCTGGACGGGGGGGACCTGAGTTCACATCCCTGCTCCAGTGAATATTTAATTACTTAGTCACAGTGGAACAGCTTCAATTGGAGAGACTGAGAAAGACCCACACTGGTGGCTAGGATGCTCTCCTGTAGTGTGGCAGCACCAAGTGCAATCTCTTCTCCCCACAAGGCAGAAGGGGGAATTGAACACAGGTCTCCCACATCCCAGCGGAATGTCCTAACCACTGAGCCCAAAGCTAAAAGGAGGGCAGCTGCTTCTCCTGCTCTGGCCATGTTGTGGCTACCCCCTGGAAAACGGAAATGTTGCAGTGAAGTCAAAATGAACGGGATCATTTTGATGTTACCAGACCATTTAGATTTTTCAGTTTGGCTGAAAACATTCAGAGAACTCAGCACAAATTCACTAAGACTTTTGTTGTGACCAAAACTTCACTTTTCAGCAATTTTTTGCCAAAAATAATCACCTCGTCGGAGAGAAGTTTTCAGGTAGCAGAAGGCATTTTAATCTAGCAAAGGCAAAACAGGGACCAATGGATGGAAGCTGAATTTAGACAATGCAGAGTGGAAATAAGGCACAAGTTTTTAGCAGTGAGGGGAACTGACGAGCTGATCAATGTACAGAGGAGTGTGACCTGGAAAGAATTACCTCAGGATGGGATGTCTCTGTCAAAAAGATCTCCAACTCAGCTAGACACTGCTGGGCTTTATGCAGGAGTCCCTGGGTGACATGCTCCAGCCTGCGTTCCGCAGGATGATCAGAACAGTCACTTCTGGCCTGGAAATGTCTGAGTCTGTAAAGAGATGTGTGAAGGGTTAATATGGGTGTGGTATGCATGGGTATGTGTGAGTGTGAATAGGGCTTAGGGGGCTATGGGCACGTAGCTATAGATAGGCTTGCCTGGATGTCTATAGGACTGGGAGTTTATAGGGGGGCTATATGTATATAGCTTTGTGCAGTATGGGGTTTGTGGGTATATCTAGTAGGGCTGGGAGGAGTTTCTTTCCCTTTCTCCTATCCTAGAATCATATGGAGTCATGTTCTGCCTCAGAATGAATTAATGCCCTGGAACATTTCTGATGCTGTTTCCAATTGAAGTTTGTGAGCTCCTACTTGGCCTGGGATCTCCATAGGCCTGGGCATACCAGGTTAGCGAAAGGTGAAAGTAGAGTAGCTAGTTAAATCACCAAAACAAAAATAATCTGTTTTAATGAAGGTTCACAAGCCGCAGTGAATGTGAAACAATGTTGTCAACTAAGCTGTTGCATTATTCACTTTTATTTGTACAAGGTCCTTCCATTAATATTTGACTACAAGAGAATGCAATTAAAATTTTTCTACTTGAATAAACCTCTCATCACTGTCTTAGTTAAAAGAAGAAAACCTTTTGAGCTACCGTGGCAGAGAATGCCTTAGTGCGGTGGCTGTGTATGTGCATGCACATGTTTTTCTTTCATCCCCTTTACTCACCCCCTCAGGTCGGTCTTCCTCACCCTCTGGTCTCTGTTCCCTCTACTCTTTGCTCCTCTCTCAAGCCCCTCCTCTCCTGTGGCGGCTCCTCTCTCTCTCTCACTTTGAGTATCCCAAGCATTGTTTCCTTCCAGTTAGAGCAGAGGCAAGCAAGTACCTGGCATTATTAGTGCAGACAGGTGGGATGTGCTCCAGTTTCTAGGGGGTTTCACTGTAATCATTTGAAACAGGCTGAGACAGTCCCAAACAGAGACAGGTCCATGCCCAGTGGAATGAGTCAGGCCTGCATTCCTATGCAAGAGTGTCTGTGGGGCAGGCTAGCAGGGAGAACTGATTTATTATTGAAATTCTTGCACACGTGGATGGGCTCTGAATTAGTTGTAACCTCTCAGGAAAGAGATGCAGGAGTCGTTAAAGACAGTTCAGTGAAAACACACAATCAATGCACAGCACATGTCAAAAAAGTGAAGAAAGTAGAAGGCAATAGAGGGTAGAGGATTTTAGCATTTTATAGATCACTGTGTCCTGTGTACCCTTCCCCATAATACAAGAACAAGGAGCACTGAATGAAATTAAGGACAGAAATTTTAAGACAGAAAGCAGAAATACATAAGTGACATATAATTAACCAGTGGAACATATAGTCACAAGGTATTAATAAAGAAAATAACCCTGTGCAGGTGCACATCACCTTACAGAAAAAAGTGCAAGGACTTTCCTTTGGGAGGAGCTGGAGCAGGAGAACTTGAAGTGATGACTTGAGGGCTATGTTCTAACCTACCTACTGCCCAGGAGGAAGGCTGGGAGACTAACTTCAGTGGCTTTGACAGGAGGCTTTTGGGAGTTGCAAAATGATGTGCCTAGTTTATTTCATTAGAGTTTATATCCAGTAGTCTATGACATTGTCATTTTGCCCAGGATTATGTAACTATTCAGGGAAAGCCTGACTGGTAGGGGTGTGCCTGATGGAGAGAGAAAGTTGAACTGAGGCCTAGGGGTTTGAAGGCAGAAAGGAACTGGAGCAAGGAAAGGTTAGGTTAGACTAGAGCATGTGCATGTGTCAAAGAGCTTGGCCTTCTGGGAGCCAGTAATTACAAAGGAACTTGTGCTAGAGAGATTGAGGCAGCCAGCGCCAGGGAGGGTTTGTGGTTGTGGAGATGACCCTGGGCTATTGGGAAGTGGAGGGAGATTGGCAGTATCTGAGGTCCAGAGTTTTGGGATAATGGAGGTACAAGACCAGGGGGACAGATGCTTTTGGGCAGAGGTGAAACGAGGAGCCAGGACTTCGTAGATTGCAGAACTGTTGTAATAACTTTAAAAAAGGGAAGGAGAATCCGGGGAACTACAGATGGGCCAGGCTCACCTCAGTCCCTGGAAAAATCATGGAGCAGGTCCTCAAGGAATCCATTTTGAAGTACCTGGAGGAGAGGAAGGTGATCAGGAACAGTCAATATGGATTCACCAAGGAGAAGTCATGCCTGACCAACCTGATTGCCTTCAATGATGAGATAACTGGCTCTGTGGATATAGGGGAAAGTGGTGGACATGATATATCTTGACTTAGCAAAGCTTTTGATATGGTCTCCCACAGTATTCTTCCCAGCAAGTTAAAGATGTATGGATTGGATGAATGGACTATAAAGTGGATAGAAAGATGGCTAAATCATCGGGCTCAATGGGTAGTGATCAACAACTCGATGTGTAGTTGGCAAAAGGTATAAAGCAGAGTGCCTCAGGGGTCTTCCCTGGGACCAGTTTTGATTAACATCTTCACTAATGATCTGTATGATGGGATGGATTGCACCCTCAGCAAGTTCATGGATGACACTAAGATGAGGGGAGAGGTAGATATGCTGGAGGGTAGGGTTATGATCCAGAGTGACCTAAACAAATTGAGGATTGGGCTAAAAGAAAATCTGATGAGATTCAACAAGGGACAAGTTCAGAGTCCTGGCACTTAGGACAAAGAATCTCATTAACTGCTGTAGGCTGGGGATTGACTGGCTAAGCGGCAGTTCTGCAGAAAAGGACCTGGGGATTACAGTGGACGAGAAGCTCGATATGCGTCAACAGTGTGCCCTTGTTGCCAAGAAGGCCAACAGCATATTGGGCTGCATTAGTAGGAGCATTACCAACAGATCGAGGTAAGTGAGTATTCCCCTTTATTCGGCACTGGTGAGGCCACATCTGGAGTACTGCATCCAGTTCTGGGTCCCCCTCTACAGAAAGTATGTTGACAAATTGGAGAGAGTCCAGCAGAGGGCAACAAAAATGATAAGGGGGCTGGGGCACATGATTTATGAGGAGAGGCTGAGGGAACTGGGCTTATTTAGTCTGCAGAAGAGAAGAGTGAGGGGGGATTTGATAGCAGCCTTCAACTACCTGAAGAGGATGGAGTTAGGCTGTTCTCAATGGTGGCAGATGACAGAACAAGGAGCAATGGTCTCTAGTTGCAGTGTGGGAGGTCTAGGTTGGATATTAGAAAAACTATTTCACTAGGGAAGGTGGTGAAGCACTAGAATGGGTTACCTAGGGAGGTGGTGGAATCTCCATCCTTAGTGGTTTTTAAGGCCTGGCTTGAAAAAGCCCTGGCTGGGATGATTTAGTTGGGTTTGGTCCTGCTTTGAACTAGATGACTTCCTGAGGTCTCTTCCAACCCTAATCTTCTATGATCTTCTATGAACTGGGCCTACAAATTTACCCTAATTGTGAGTTCAACTGTGAAAAGTGAGTGAAAAGAACATAAAATGTTACAGTAGCTGATAACAACAAATGTTGATGGGAAAAGGTGCAAAAGCAAGACAGAAAAATTGACTTAGTCCAAGCGAAAGGCCTCTGACAATATTTAAGAAACTGTGCTAGAATCATGCCTGATGTGAGCCCGAAAATCAATGAACCAAAATTGGTGTGCCAGAAACTAGGCCTAATTGGTGGACAAAATAACGAGGGCATGGTCTATTCTACCCACCATTCCCTATCGGGGTCCTTAAGAAACTTTTTGGGGAAAATATGGACAATATATGGAAGTTACACTGGATGACTGAAAGAAGGGGGAGGAGTGAGCTCCATCTTGGCTGCCACCCCCACTGTCTCCTGGGGACCCATCCTGAGAGCTGTCCTGACCAGACTGGCCAGAGAGAGGGACCCACGTGGCATCACCACCTCCACCAGCTCCGGCTGTATCCCGAACACCACTAGGGATGTGAGACTTTGTCTTCCACCAGCCCAAAATGTGTCCTTTTCCTTCCCTACCTTATTTCTTCTCTGTCCTCTCTCTCTCTCCTTTTCCTTCTGTCTAATAAAAGCCAGGCTGAGCCAGCCAAGATTGCATATTTTGCAACACTGCTGTGAGCCTGTGTGACCAGAGAGACAGCTAAAGAGATGCCCTAAACAGCCCCACGCTGGTCCAAATTTGCCAGGTCTCAGAGTGGCTGATAAGAACGTGTGCTGGGCCTGTGTTTATCCCACAGTGAAAGAAGTGAAAGTCGACACCAGAGCCAGATGCTGCATTTTCTTTCTTTGCAGTTCTTGTCTCTTCCCATTTTGTGTGCATTTGACTTGTTTTGTCTTCTCAGGAAATGGAATTGGAGTTCAACAATAATGACAGCTCCAGCCCAGCCTAGCTAACTTCCTCTTTTCTTCCCAAAAGACCAGTTATTACCATCTCTGGTATCATCTAAGAGACTGTCAAACAAGAGGAGTCCTTGTGGCACTTTAGAGACTAACAAATCTATTTGGGCATAAGCTTCCACTTATTCTGATGAAGTGGGTTTTGGCCCACGAAAGCTTATGCCCAAATAAATTTGTTAGTCTTTAAAGTGCCACAAGGACTCCTTGTTGTTTTTGCTGATAGAGACTAACACTACTACTAACAACTACCACTCTGAAACCTGTCAACAAGAGGGTTTTTCCTTCTAAAAGCTCTCTCCAGCTGAAGGGAAGGGAACAGGGATGTGGTTACACTGACAGCCTGACTTAATACTTTACATTTCAGATGCTTGAACTGTTTGTGATGGGTTGGATCACAGAACCCCCTTTGGGACTGCCACCTGATGTGCTTTGACTACCTCTGAGTCTGTTTTCCCTGCCAGCTTAGGACTTCAGTGTCCTGCCTGATTTGAGCCAGGCACGGTTGCCTGCTGCAAACACAGCCCCAGGTCTGAACCACCTCCCGCAACAGCTGCAGGCTTACCTGAAAACGGCTTAAGAAGTGTTTCTGTCTCTAAGGCCTGGTCTACACTGGGTGGGGGGATCGATCTAAGTTACGCAACTTCAGCTACATGAATAACGTAGCTGAAGTCGACATACTTAAACCTACTCACCCTGGTGTCTTCACTGCTGTGAGTCGACCACTGCCACTCCTCCATCGACTCCACCTGTGCCTCTCGCGGTGGTGGAGTACAGGAGTTAATGGGAGAGCGCTCGGGGGTCAATTTATCGCGTCTAGACTAGATGCGATAAATTGACCCTCACTGGATCGATTGCTGCCTGCCGATCCGGCAGGTAGTATAGACATACCCTAACACTCAGATGCCCAGCTCCCAGTGGGGTCCAAACCCCAAATAAATACGTTTTACCCTTTATACGTTTTATAAAGCTTATACAGGATAAACTCATAAATTGTTCGCCCTCTATAACACTGATAGACAGATATGCACAGCTGTTCCCCCCACCCCGCCCCCGATATTAATATATAATCTGGGTAAATTAATAAGTAAAAAGTGATTTTATTAAATAAAAAAGTAGGATTTAAGGGTTCTGTCAAGGTTCCTTCCCCACTCTGAACTCTAGGGTACAGATGTGGGGACCTGCATGAAAACCTCCTAAGTTTACTTTCACCAGCTTAGGTTAAAACTTCCCCAAGGTACAAATTAATTTTACCCTTTGCCCTTGGATTTCCACTGCCACCACCAAACTTTATCTGGGTTTACTGGAAAACGTAGTTTGGACACGTCTTTCCCCCCAAAATCCTCCCAACCCTTGCACCCCACTCCCTGGGGAAGGTTTGGTAAAAATCCTCACCAATTTGCATAGGTGACCACAGACCCAAACCCTTGGATCTTAGAACAATGAAAAAGCATTCAGTTTTCTTACAAGAAGACTTTTAATAGAAGTAAAGGAATCACCTCTGTAAAATCAGGATGGTAGATACTTTACACGGTAATTAGATTCAAAACATAGAGAATCCCTCTAGGCAAAACCTTAAGTTACAAAAAAGACACACAGACAGGAATAGTCATTCTATTCAGCACAACTCTTTTCTCAGCCATTTAAAGAAATCATAATCTAACACATACCTAGCTAGATTACTTACTAAAAGTTCTAAGACTCCATTCTTGTTCTGTCCCGGCAAAAGCACTATACAGACAGACACAGACCCTTTGTTTTTCTCCCTCTTCCCAGCTTTTGAAAGTATCTTGTCTCCTCATTGGTCATTTTGGTCAGGTGCCAGCGAGGTTACCTTTAGCTTCTTAACCCTTTACAGGTGAGAGGATTTTTCCTCTGGCCAGGAGGGATTTTAAAGGGGTTTACCCTTCCCTTTATATTTATGACAGGTTCCAAGTAGTAACAGACAGAACAAAGTAAATTACCAAACAAAATAAAATAAAACATGCAAGTCTATGCCTAATACAGTAAGAAAGTGATTACAGATGAAATCTCACCCTCAGAGATGTTTCAGTAAGCTTCTTTTACAGACTAGCCTCCTTCTAGTCTGCATCCAGCAATCACTCCCACCCCTGTAGTTACTGTCCTTTGTTCCAGTCTCTTTCAGGTAACCTTTGGGGATGGAGAGACTATCTCTTGAGCCAGCTGAAGACAAAATGGAGGAGTCTCCCCCAGGGGCTTAAATAGACTTTCCCTTGTGGGTGAAGACCCCCTCCTTTCTCCTATCCAGGATTCAGCTGCAAGATGGAGTTTTTGGAGTTACATGGGCAAGTCACATGTCCATGCATGACTGAGTTCCTTACCAGTCAGGCCACATTCCTGCGAAAGCTCATCCTGACATCTCCAAGTTCATTGTTGGCTTAAGTGGTTTTTGACTGGGCACTTACTGAGAATAGTCTTTTCTCAGGAAGCTGACCAACTGTTTCACTGAGGCTACTTAAAATTAAACAAGTACATAGTCAATATTCATAACTTTGAATACAAAAATGATACATGTGTAACCCTTCTGCCCATCAGAGTTGGCAGCAACAAGGGCCGGGTTCAGTATCTATGGGTTCCATTCCAATAACACAATGGATAAAATCGGCTCGAGCCCCCACCCAGTAACCTGGGACAAATATATACCACCCCCGCTGGGCGCCTCTGAGAGGCAATACTTCCCCTCTCGCAAGCACAGAGTCTGAGTGTAGCAAAAAGCCTTTTAATAACAGAGAAAAACAATGTGGCATTATGTTGGGGAAACACCACCAACAGGATTCATAACACAACCCATGAGCAAAAAACCCACCCCAAGCAAACTGGGACGTGTCCTTTCCCTTTGGTTCTTGAGTCCAGCAACCCAAAATCACCCAAAATCCCAAAAGTCCAACAACCCAAAAGTCTCTGTTCCTGGTCAGGGCAGCCCCAGAGTTCGAAAGTTTATCTGCAGAGTTTTACCTCTCAAACTGGGTGGAGATGGGGGGGGGGGGGTTAGGGGGCACCTTACATGGTCCAAAGCTGATTGCCCCTCCTCTCCATGGGGCTCCACTCTGCCAGCCACCTCCATGAGCTGCTCCAGGCATCCAACAAACTGCTATGCTCCATCAGCCGCTCTGCTCTGCCATCTGTCCTGAAAACCGTTCCACAATATATCTTCAGGCTCCCCCACTACTTAACACAACACTGAGTGATTTCAGCTCTTAGCAAGTTTAGCTGTTTTGTGATTTCAGCTTGTAGTAGGGGAACCTCAGTGCTGGTACACTATTAGCCCAAAGTGAATTCAGCTCAGCAGCCTGTAATTAGACTCCTAATAGAATAAAAATTAGCTCTGATATTCCACAATGGAGAGAGGAAAAAGTACAATTAGCATATAAGGCCCTCACCAGGGGGCCTATACCCCCCCCCCAAGTATTAACACCTATCCCCAGCCTCTCTCCATTCACTGGGTTTTGGAACCCATGACCCTTGCCTAGCGAGTGCTGCATAGTTGATGGTGAGTCCCTCCATCATAACAAAAAGCCAAGTACAGTTCCACTGTCCTTGATTCACATAATCAGGATAATAACAGTTTATTCCTGCCCCAATAACAGAGAAACTGGGGCTCCTACAGCAGCCAAAGTGACCATCGAGGCAGGGTGGGTGTGCCTATGCAAATGAGATCAGCCCCTGAAGTTCTTTTCCACAACCCACCATGACTCGCCACCAGATGTCAGGGTAGAGCTCATCCTGACTCTGCTTACACATGCATACAAATAGGATGAATATATTCAGTAGATCATAACCTTTACAGAGATGTGTTACATGGCATATGTAGCATAAAACATATTCCAGTTATGTCATATATACATTCATAAGGATATTCCCATAAAGCATTATGGGGTGCAACATCACTCTGTTTTTATTCCTTTTCTGTATCTTCAATAAAAGGTTAACAGGCTGTTTAATTGCATGTCTGCCATGGTACAAGGCAGGCTGTGGTATCTGGATACCAAACCCCGAATGCTGTGTAACCCTGTGTAATGTTGGACAGTTACAAGGTCAGGTTAACACCTTTGACTTTTGAGGCCCATTTATTCCATTGAAATTAATACAACAGCTCCAGGGAAACTGGGCTGAAGGGGAAGGGGCAGCAAGAGCAGAGACAGCCCATGGAAGGGGAAGTGACAGCTGATCCCCTGGTCCATCCTGGGTCTCTCCCAGTAGCTCCTATTCTGGGAGGCAGGGCAGCTCCAGGGAATGGGTCAGCGAAAGGCCCTACACCAGTGAGGCCCCATGTTGCTGGGGCTCTGGAGATCAGGCACAGGCACAGGATCTGGAGAAAGGGGCAGCATGGCCAGCTCTTTGACAGCAAACGTGACATGAGGGGCACTGTGGAGAGAGCAAAGGGAAAGGCATGGCACAGAGCAGGGCTGGTAACCGCACCACCACCCTGGCTGGGGAGCAGCAGTCATGTTTGGCTAGTGGCCCTGGTCTGCAGGCCATGCCAGTGAGGTGACCTGTTTACCCTCTCCACAGCCCCTCTCTGCCACTGACTGCCTCTGTGATGCTTGGCACTGCTTGTGCTCTGCCAGTAGCTTCCTTCCTGCAGGCACCGAGCACTCCACTGCACTACAACCTGCCCCAATGAGCTGCTGGCCTCCTTGACAACTCCAGCCATCATTTGCTGGTCCTCCTGCCCCAGAGCCATGAGTGATTGCCCAGCCTCCCTCTGCTCGCCAGTCACCACTGCCCAGGGCAGAGGAGGGGCCTGGCACTGGGCCCTGAAGACCAAAGGGGTGTGAAATGAAAGTGCACAGGGCCTTGTGCAAGCTGCCCACAGCCCCTCCCTTATACCAGCAGGGCTTGGGACCAAGCACGTCAGCTGATGGCAGCAGTGGCAGGCTGGCATGGGGAGGCAGCCATCTTTCAGATATGGGGTCTGTGACACTCTGTACCTTGGGGGAACACCCTCCACCGCCATGTTCATCCTTATAAAATGATTGTGTGGTATCCAATGCAAAGTTTGTCATGTCAGGTGTCTTTGGAAGGCTCATGATGCACTGAACATTGTTGTTATAGTAATGTTATAGGTTGTAATTTCATGTATATAGTTATGAGGCTGAATATGTCTCCTCATGGCTTAAAACAAGCCCAGGCAAAACTCTCCTGAAACAGAGGGGCAGATCACACCTCATCAGGGCATGTATGGGACAAACCCAGCTCAGCCCCACAGGAACAAAGGATCTGTTGGACTCTTGAGTGAGTAATCCCCCTTCCCTTGGTCAGTTTGGGACTGCAATGAGGTAATGTTCACCTGACTCTGAAGGAGGGGGGCAAAGCCAAGAGGGAAGAAAGAACATGATTAAAGGGAGAGACGTTTGCCATGCGCGCTCTCTTCCACCTCCATCTACAGACACCACTACCAAGTGACTGAAGCACTGATCAAAGGGAAGAACCTGTCTGAAGGGCAACCAGCCAGCCTGTGGTGAGAAGCATCTAAGTTTGTAAGGGCACTAAAAGTGTGAAGATCAGTTTAGAATGCGTTTTACTTTTATTTCATTTGACCAAATCTGACTTCTTGTGCTTTGACTTATAATCACTTAAAAATCTATCTTTTGTAGTTAATAAATTTGTTTGTTTATTCTGCCTGAAGCAGTGCATTTGGTCTGAAGCGTGTCAGAGACTCCCATTGGGATAACAAGCCTGGTACATATTAATTTCTTTGTTAAATTAATGAACTCATATAAGCTTGCAGCGGCCAGCAGGCATAACTGGACACTGCAAGATGGAGGTTCCTAGGGTTGTGTCTGGGACTGGAGATATTGGTTAGTGTCATTCAGTTGCACAGTCCAAGCAGTGGCTGGCCAAAAGTGCTCACTCACATAGCTGGGAGCAGCTTTCATGCTAGAGGCTGTGTGTGAACAGCCCAGGAGTGGGGGTTCTCACAGCAGAGCAGGGTAAGGCTGGCTCCCAGAGTCAAGGATTGGAATGACCTAGCAGATCACTAGTCCAGTTAACACCAGGGTAATGTCACAGGGTCCCAACTCCTTTGGGCTTCCAGGTCCAAACCAACACCTGAAACAGACTGAAAATGGCAGGGCATCCAGCACAGGCCCAAAGCACAAGAGAAACTTGCCGATAGAGCCTGCCCCCACCACAGGCTGCCGGCTGCTACGTGTGGCAGCTGGACCCCCATGGCACAATTATCCAAACAAATAAGAAGTCCTCAGTTCAAAGGGGGTGAGCAAAAACACGGTATCAAGAAGTATTGTAAATAAATAAAACAGCCAAGGACACTTCTCCATAACATCGGCCCTGTCACCAGTCTACAGCTCCCCAGACATCCCCAGTTTCCTACAGATGACCCTTCCTCACCAGCCCTGCAGCTCTAACTCTACAGCTGGGATGGAGCCAGGGGGTTTATAGAGGGCTTCCCTACCCAGAACCCTTTGCAAAGAAGAGAAGTCCCTCCCCTGTCTCTCTAGGTGATTGACAGTTTGTGCAGACAACCTTTCTCTAGTTCTAAAAGGCTTCACCCATCACACCCCCCATGGAGTGCATGAGAGAAGGCTAAATTTCAGGTGCTGTAGGCACCCAAAAGGCCCCAGTCCCTATGCATACTGGTGAGGGGGCTGGCCAGACATACTGAGGAATATACATGCACCTCCCCCATCTCCACCCTCATCCTATTCCATTCTCCAGCACCCCCTGTCCTACTCCATCTACCAGCATCCTCCTACCCCCACCCCATCCACCAGCTCTCCCCACCCCCACCCATCTCACTCCATCTGCTAGCACCCTCTACCCCCACTCCATCCACCAGAACCCACCAAGCATCACCCACATCCCACCAACATCCTCTACCCCTCCCCCTCCCTTGATATGCCAGCACCTCCCACCCCCACGTCATCTCACTCCATACCCCATCACCTCTGACCTCTCCCCCCAAATCCATCCCCCAGCATTCCCACTCCCACCCTGTCTCACTCCATCCCCCAGAACTCCTGACCTCTCCTCTGTCTCACTTCATCTGCCAGGACTCCTGATGCCCACCCTAGTCCCATACCGTCTGCCAGCAGAAAGAGAGCAAGCTACATTATGGGAGCTGAGGGGAGCCTTACATCTGAGAGAAGACTAGAAGATGAGGAGAGCCAAGGAAGATGGAGAGCATATGTGTCAGTGATGATGTGGGAGATGTCTAGAGAAGAGTGATTGGGCTCCTGTTCACTGTTTCTCTGAAATGAAAGAAATCCTAAGGCATTTAAAAAGCAATATGCTTGTTTCTCCATTGCTCAGTAACTTATGTCATCATGGACACCAGTAGAAAGTGGATGCAGAATGCCTCCAAAGCATGCTTACTATACACAGTGCCAATGACTATTCAATGTACAGGACAAATCTGGAATTGGTAAGTGGATTGTTTATTGAAAGAACACATAATTGTCTGTGGAACTCATTGCCACACGATATGTAACCGCAGACACCAAAGGCAGTTGACAGACCCTGTTATATTAGCCTTTGCTGCATTGAGCCTGGACACATGTTTGGGCTGAGAAATAATTTCATTTTCTTTGTTTGAAAAGTTTTATGATCCTCTCAAGGTGTTGGCTCATTTTATGTTTTTCATTTGAGCTTGTCAAAGTTCATTTTTTGGTACCTTTTTTGATATTTGGTTCAAATGCCTCTTCCCATAGCTCCTCACTTTCACTAGGTATAGATGCTCTTGGAAGCAGTTCTGCTCTCAGAAGCTCCTCCCAGGCCTGCATTAGACATTGCATAAGCATGTTGGCAATTTCCTGGCTGTTCTCTGAAGCCTGGGCAGTGTTTTGCACAATGGTCCCTGCAATATGGCTTTGTATGCTGAGTCTCTGCCCTCAGATGATTTCTACACATATGCATGAAACTTCTGTCAAGTTTTGTTCTGAACATTTTTCTGTGCTGTTAGTCAGTGTTCTGGGAGCACCTGCCAGTGGAAGAATAGCCCCAGACTATGTTAGCAGCATCTGAGACCTTAGGCTCATTGGTAACCTCAAAATATTCCACTGCTAGTGCTTCTGTGGCAACAGTTTTAATTTCCTAAAGTTTTTTTCGAGCTGATGGCCACAGGCTGTTCTATGCTGTTCTCGAACAGCATTCCAAAACGGAGCACTGAACTGTGACATATTTGAGATGATTTTGCTAAGATATGTTAGCACGTCTGTGAATTCTCCCCTGGCCAGTCAAAGGATTTTTTGGCCCCATGTGCTGCTGCAGAAAGTAATGGAGATACTACTTGTCCCTGGGCCTGCCACACTCTCCCTCCTGCTCCAGCTCTCTGCCAGGTCCCCTTCCAGGCTAGGGCTGCAGAAGAGGTCATTCACTACAGTAGTGAAAGAGGCAGCTTGCTTCTGACACCATGTGGCCATGTTGCCAACTCTTGCAGTCTTACTGTGAGCCTCATGATATTAGGCCTTTTCATTAAAGCCCCAGGAGCTGGGTTCATGTGATTAGGTGGGTGGCTCGGCTTATATGTAAAAACAAGTAACTTTCAAGCCCCCATGGTTTGGGACAAAAGTAGAGGAAACGTGAAATGAGGGTGCCTCAAAGGCTCGGAGACCATAAAGAGAGGCAAAGAAAAGGAGCCTAAAATGTATTTTTTAATATTTTCATGATTTTTTAAATCCAAGCTCATGCTTTGGGAGCACTGACTCCTGATTCTGACCCTTGGCATTGGCCATATTAATAATGGAGAGCTGGTGAGAAATGGGGCTTGTATCTCCTGACTGCAGACACACAAACAGCTTTAGGGTTGCCAGAGCAATATCTCTGTCACATGGCAGGGGCCTCCTTCACTGATTCTTGTGGTTTAACCGTTACATTTGTGACTCAGCCCTGGTCTACACTGGCGGGGGGGGGGGGGGGGGGGGAATTGATCTGAGTTACAAAACTTCAGCTACATGAATAACATAGCCGAAGTCGACGTACTTAGATCGACTTACCGTGGTATCTTCACCACGGTGAGTTGACTGCTGCTGCTCCCCCGTTGACTCTGCCTGCGCCCCTTGCAGCGCTGGAATACAGGAGTTGACGGGAGAGCTCTCGGGGGTCGATTTATCGCATCTAGACTCTTCGAGATAAATCGATCCCCGCTGGATTGATTGCTGCCCGCCGATTCGGCAGGTAGTGAAGACATACCCTAAGAGTTTAGTAGGACTCAAAACATCCGAGACATTAATCTGGATAATGAGAACCTCCTCCGTTCTATTGGCCGTGATAAAATGTATTACTTGTGTAAGTGGGGGAATGGTCCCGCTATTGTGCGGAACTTTCCTGGCTTATACACTACCCCAGTGAAATGGGCTAGCGAAAGGATCTGAGTCCTTGCTCCCACTTCCTTTACCCAGAGGCCTGCCTGACCTCAAGGGCTCCCCTTCCACTCTCCTGTGTGGCAGAGTCCTCATAACCCCAACAAGGCTGGGCCCAGGGTTCCTGGGAGGCTTGACCCCCAACCTTGTCATGGTCACTTAGGACAGGGGCTATGGTGTCCCCACTCCGGGGTGTTCTCTCTGCACTGGATGCTTCCCTGAACCACTGATCATTACATGCAGTTCAAAGCAAATACAATTTATTAAACAGCAATCAATTAAAAAAAATAAGGAAAAAATGGGAAAAGTTAAAGGAAAACACATCACCCCCCTCTGTGGCATGGGGACATCATAACCAGCATCTCTGGAATGTAAGGGAAGTTCAGCCTGTTCCTCACAAGTCCCAGGCCTCCTTTCAGGCCCTGGGTGTACTGTAGGGATGCTGCAGGTCAGACATTTGCTCTGGCGGTGGCCACACACTCTCAGGCTCTAGGTGGCAGGACCCTTCTTCCCAGTGTCACCCCTGCCCTGTCGGGGTTACGATCCCCCTCGAAGTCTGGCCTGGAGGGCCTCTTTGCTGGGGGCATCTCCCTGCACTGGGCCCGCTGCCCAGGGTCCCCCTCACTCTCCCCAGCTGCTCACCGCACCTGGCTCCGGACTGCTCCAGCCCCAGATCTACTTTGCCTCAGCTCCAGATCCACTCTGCCTCAGTGCTGCTGCTGCTGCTGCTCTGCCTCCAGCTCCCTGGGCTGCTTTTCTGACCCCTCTGGATCTAGTTGCTGCAGTTCTCCTCCCAGCACAGGTCTGCTCTCTGGGCTGATTCTGTGACTCTGCTCCCAGCACTGACCTGCTTCCTGGGCTGCTTTTCTGACCCTTCTGGCTGGCACAGCTCTGCTCCCCAGCTCAGCTTGGGCCTCTGCTTTCTCCTTAGCTTGTCCCTACTCTGTCTGACCCAGGCAATTCCAGCTCACACGGCGGACGGGATCCCCCTGGCCTCCTGACTCCCTGTTTAGCCTGCCCACCCTGTCAATCAGGCTGACCTGGAGCACTGGCCTCTCCCCATTGTTCCTGGGGACTGTCAGTCTCAGGGTCCTGATTTTGCATCGACCCTTCCCTTTTCTTTTACTAGTGGAAGCTAGCCAACCAAAACATCCCCACTAAGTTTTAGGAAGGGGACAACACTCCTCTTACACATGCACGACAGCACATTTAGAGTTCAAAGTTGAGTAGCCAAAGTTAGGAAATGCCAGTGGTTGCCTGTGCAACCTTAATTCAGCCTCTTGTGCACATGCAAAATGATAGCACTTAGAGGAGAGGAAAATGATCAGGAATAGTCAGCATGGATTCATCAAGGGCAAGTCATGCCTGACTAATCTAATTGCCTTCTATGACAAGATAACTGGCTCTGTGGATGAGGGAAAAGCAGTGGACATGTTGTTCCTTGACTTCAGCAAAGCTTTTGACATGGTCTCCCACACTATTCTTGCCAGCAAGTTAAAGAAGTATGGGCTGGATGAATGGACTATAAGGTGGATAGAAAGCTGGTTAGATCGTCGGGCTCAATGGGTAGTGATCAATGGCTCCATGGCTAGTTGGCAGCCGGTATCAAGTGGAGTGCCCCAAGGGTCGGTCTTGGGGCCGGTTTTGTTCAATATCTTCATTAATGATCTGGAGGATGGCATGGATTGCACCCTCAGCAAGTTTGCAGATGACACTAAATTGGGAGGAGAGGTAGATACGCTGGAGGGTAGGGATAGGATACAGAGGGCCCTAGATAAATTAGAGGATTGGGCCAAAAGAAATCTGATGAGGTTCAACAAGGACAAGTGCAGAATCCTGCACTTAGGACGGAAGAATCCTATGCACCACTACAGACTAGGGACCGAGCGGCTAGACAGCAGTTTTGCAGAAAAGGACCTAGGGGTTACAGTGGACGAGAAGCTGGATATGAGTCAACAGTATGCCCTTGTTGCCAAGAAGGCTAACAGCATTTTGGGCTGTATAAGTAGGGGAATTGCCAGCAGATTGAGGGACGTGATCGTTCCCCTCTATTTGACATGGGTGAGGCCTCATCTGGAGTACTGTGTCCAGTTTTGGGCCACACACTACAAGGAGGATGTGGAAAAATTGCAAAGCGTCCAGCGGAGGGCAACAAAAATGATTAGGGGACTGGAACACATGACTTATGAGGAGAGGCTGAGGGAACTGGGATTGTTTAGACTGCGGAAGAGAAGAATGAGGGGGGATTTGATAGCTGCTTTCAACTACCTGAAAGGGGGTTCCAAAGAGGATGGATCTAGACTGTTCTCAGTTGTAGCAGATGACAGAACGAGGAGTAATGGTCTCTAGTTGCAGTGGGGGAGGTTTAGGTTGGATATTAGGAAAAACTTTTTCACTAGGAGGGTTGTGAAGCACTGGAATGTGTTACCTAGGGAGGTGGTGGAATCTCCTTCCTTTGAGGTTTTTAAGGTCAGGCTTGACAAAGCCCTGGCTGGGATGTTTTAGTTGGGGATCGGTCCTACTTTGAGCAGGAGGTTGGACTAGATGACCTTCTGAGGTCCCTTCCAACCCTGATATTCTATGATATAATACAGTCTTTAATTACATGATCGTATAAAATTTTTCCCTCCGACTCTTGCCTCATTCAGTGTACAGACTGGATCACAACTTTCCTGCCAAATTTCAAGCCTTGCTCCAAAGCATGGAAGCACTAGAACTTCCCAACAAAACAGTTGTCAGGTTTTTTTTAACATGGGCAAAACAATGTATTTTTGTCTAATCTTGTTCTCAGAAACAGCTGACTGATTTTTGCTGGTAATTTCCAAAAATCTTCAGCCTGAGGCAGACACCCGTCATGAAAAATTTCAACCCCAAACAAAGTTTGGTACAGTTAAATGCAAGTGGAAATAACGTCAAGCAACTGTAACCACAGTCAGAACTACACGTAGTGCTACCAGCTCCTCCTATTCTAAGGGATACAAACCCTCATGCTTTAAACACATAAGCCAACCACTAACTGCCCAGGGTTTGGATTACATTTTCCCCTTGGGCATGTTATTGCTTGGTTCAAACTAGGAGCGGGGAGGGGGATACTCAGTGATGAGGTATACATCCTCCTCTTCCACATCTCTAGATCTGAGGTCTGCAAAGAAAAGCTTCCATATGTGACCCAAATGTAACTGAGGCAGGGGCATCTGCCAGACCTCAGGCAGCCTAAAACAGAGTAAACTCCCCTGTTCCTCTCAGCAAGGTGGTGACTCAGAGGTCCAGTGATGATAATTGAAATGTAGCATTAAGTGTCTCACTGAGATCGAAGTGGGTAAGAAAGGAAAGGAGCAGTCCTAATGCAAAGATATGCACAATGGCCAGTGAGGGATTATCATGTTGGTTTCATATGTGGGTGGTGTTTGGATGACACCACCACTTAACTTTGTCCCCAGTCAAGAAGAAGCCCTGCCCAGGAAGCCTAGCAGAGCCCAGCCGGGTGTCCGAGCACCTCTGTGCTGGAGCCAACAGACCCCAGCAAGCTCACATGAGAATATTCTGAACATGTGTCCAGTCTGCTGTGGGCTGCATCTCATTCAGGCATCCCAGGTGGGTGGGGCTTATTTTGTGATCAGAACTTGGCTTGAGGGCAGGGCAGGGCAGGGCGTCTCCCTCCCCATCCCCCCGCCCAAGCTCACAAACCAAGGGTTATTTACTGCATAACATTAGGTAGTTTCTTGCACCTTCCTCTGCAGCAGCTGGTGCTGGCACCTGTGGGAAATAGGAAACTGGGCTGGCTGAGGCACTTGTGCAGTCCACTCTGGCCATCCCTACATTTCAGTAGACTGTGGACCAAGATGGTATCAGGTCCGGTTCTGGAAGGGATTTGCCTGCTCTTTGTCACTCAGGGCCCCATGGGACCCCCATTGCTCCTGGATTTCTCAGCAACAGCAGGTGTTGCCAAGAGTGATCTTCATTTCCTGGGCTTGGCAAGAACATTGTGACTTTCATACTACACAGAGCCATGGTCCTCATGAAGCAACAGGCATCGATGAGGAAGAACAGCAGCAAGCTACACACATCCCAGCTTCCATCTTTGTCTGTGATTCAAGGCGTCTCACTTTTCTGGACCCGCTGGTGCAGCCCAGAGCCATCTAGAGGTGGAACCACATAACTGCTGACAAAGGAGGTGCTATCGTCACCATGAATAGGTCGGAATATGAACAAGAGGCTGCTAGGCAGCTCTCCAACACCACTTTCTACAAGCCATTACCCTCTGATCCCACTGAGGGTTACCAAAAGAAACTATACCATCTGCTCAAGAAACTCCCTGAAAAAGCACAAGAACAAATCCGCACAGACATACCCCTAGAAACCCGACCAGGGGTATTCTATCTGCTACCCAAGTTCCATAAACCTGGAAATCCTGGATGCCCCATCATCTCAGGCATTGGCACCCTGACAGCAGGATTGTCTGGCTATGTAGACTCCCTCCTCGGGCCCCAGGCTACCAGCACTCCCAGCTATCTTCGAGACACCACTGACTTCCTGAGGAAACTACAGTCCATTGGTGATCTTCCTGAAAACACCATCCTAGCCACTATGGATGTAGAAGCCCTCTACACCAACATTCCACACAAAGATGGACTACAAGCCGTCAGGAACAGTATCCCCGATAATGTCACGGCAAACCTGGTGGCTGAACTTTGTGACTTTGTCCTCACTCATAACTATTTCACGTTTGGGGACAATGTATACCTTCAAATCAGCGGCACTGCTTTGGGTACCCGCATGGCCCCACAGCATGCCAACATTTTTATGGCTGACTTAGAACAACGCTTCCTCAGCTCTCGTCCCCTAATGCCCCTTCTCTACTTGTGCTACATTGATGACATCTTCATCATCTGGACCCATGGAAAAGAAGCCCTTGAGGAATTCCACCATGATTTCAACAATTTCCATCCCACCATCAACCTCAGCCTGGACCAGTCCACACAAGAGATCCACTTCCTGGGCACTACGGTGCTAATAAGCGATGGTCACATAAACACCAACCTATACCGGAAACCTGCTGACTGCTATACTTACCTACATGCCTCCAGCTTTCATCCAGACCACATCACACAATCCATTGTCTGCAGTCAAGCTCTACGATACAACCGCATTTGCTCCAACCCCTCAGACAGAGACAAACACCTACAAGATCTCTATCAAGCATTCTTACAACTACAGTACACACCTGCTGAAGTGAAGAAACAGATTAACAGAGCCAGAAGAGTTCCCAGAAGTCACCTACTACAGGACAGGCCCAACAAAGAAAATAACAGAACGCCACTAGCCATCACCTTCAGCCCCCAACTAAAACCTCTCCAGCGCATCATCAAGGATCTACAACCTATCCTGAAGGATGACCCATCACTCTCACAGATCTTGGGAGACAGCCCAGTCCTTGCTTACAGACAGCCCCCCAACCGGAAGCAAATACTCACCAGCAGCCACACACCACACAACAAAAACACTAACCCAGGAACCTATCCTTGCAACAAAGCCCGTTGCGAACTGTGTCCACATATCTATTCAGGGGACACCATCATAGGGCCTAATCACATCAGCCACACTATCAGAGGCTCGTTCACCTGCGCATCTACCAATGTGATATATGCCATCATGTGCCAGCAATGCCCCTCTGCCATGTACATTGGCTAAACTGGACAGTCTCTACATAAGAGAATAAATGGACACAAATCAGACGTCAACAATTATAACATTCAAAAACCAGTCGGAGAACACTTCAATCTCTTTGGTCACTCGATTACAGACCTAAACGTGGCAATTCTTCAACAAAAAAACTTCAAAAACAGACTCCAACGAGAGACTGCTGAATTGGAATTAATTTGCAAACTGGATACAACTAACTTAGGCTTGAATAAAGACTGGGAGTGGATGTGTCATTACACAAAGTAAAACTATTTCCCCTTGTTTATTTCCCCTCCTACTGTTCTTGTAAAGTGCTGGAAATGGCCCACCTTGATTATCGCTACAAAAGGTCACCCCCCTCCCCCCACCACCGCTCTCCTGCTGGTAATAGCTAACCTTTCCTGATCACTCTTGTTACAGTCTGTATGGTAACACCTATTGTTTCATGTTCTCTGTGTATATAAAATCTCCCCACTATATTTTCCACTGTATGCATCCGATGAAGTGAGCTGTAGCTCACAAAAGCTTATGCTCTAATAAATTTGTTAGTCTCTAAGGTGCCACAAGTCCTCCTTTTCTTTTTACAGATACAGACTAACAGGGCTGCTACTCTGATAACTGCAAGCGAATCTCAGCAGAGTAGTTTGCATTTCAGATGCAGAGAGCTCACCACTATTATCCACCTTGTCTTCATGAGGCTGGGTTACTGGAATGCCTTCTTAATGGGGATGCACCTTAAGGCCACTGAGAAATCAAAGCTCATGCAAAATGCAGCAGCCTGTTTATTAGCAGTGTTCCCCAAGAAGCACATTAGCCTTCTGCAGTGGCTGCCAGTTGGCTGCCAGGGGAAGTTTAAGGCAAGTTTAAGGCAAGGAAATTTAAGTTGAAGACCGACATGGTTTGGATCTGTCCTGCCTTACAAACCCACCACACTCTTTGCATGATACCACAACAGGTGTGATCAACTGAGCTGACAGCCTTCTTGTCTCAATGAGAAAGGGCAGGATATCCTCAAAAAGGGACCTTGACAGTGGAACTCCTTTGGGTCTGCAGAGCCTGGATTTCATGAGCGCAGGGCACACTGCATTGCTCATGCATTTCCCAGGGTTTTATGGAGTGAATGGGAAGCTGGGAGGGGTTTTGCAAGAGAGGATGCATTTAGTCTGGTGAGTAGGAAGAAGGCCTTTCTGCCATTGTCTCCTACTGAGTAAGTGTTACATGGTCACACCACTCTGAGCACCCTCAGAAGGCACATTTATAAATGGTAATACGGTTAACACTGTGTGAATAAAGTTGCCTTCTGAATTTTCAGGGCTGGATGTCTGATTTCTTCTCCTCTGTGCTGCATTAGAGCTAGTTGTCTATAGGTTAGCTTGGAAGAGTTAGATTTATGTCAGTAAATACTGATTTCATTGTACACACAAACCGACAAAAAATATTTCTACTGATAATAGGAAAAATGTATAGATATGAAAGGTGCCAAGGTTCCTCCCCCACTCTGAACTCTAGGGTACAGATGTGGGGACCTGCATGAAAACCTCCTAAGCTTACTTTCACCAGCTTAGGTTAAAACTTCCCCAAGGTACAAATTAATTTTATCCTTTGTCCCTGGATCTCCACTGCTACCACCAAACTCTAACTGGGTTTACTGGGAAACGTAGTTTGGACATGTCTTTCCCCCCAAAATCCTCCCAACCCTTGCACCCCACTTCCTGGGGAAGGTTTGGTAAAAATCCTCACCAATTTGCATAGGTGACCACAGACCCAAACCCTTGGATCTGAGAACAATGAAAAAGCATTCAGTTTTCTTACAAGAAGACTTTTAATAGAAGTAAAGAAATCACCTCTGTAAAATCAGGATGGTAGATACCTTACAGGGTAATTAGATTCAAAACACAGAGAATCCCTCTAGGCAAAACCTTAAGTTACAAAAAGGACACACAGACAGGAATAGTCATTCTATTCAGCACAGTTCTTTTCTCAGCCATTTAAAGAAATCATAATCTAACACATACCTAGCTAGATTACTTACTAAAGTTCTAAGACTCCATTCCTGGTCTATCCCCGGCAAAAGCAGCATACAGACAGACACAGACCCTTTGTTTCTCTCCCTCCTCCCAGCTTTTGAAAGTATCTTGTCTCCTCATTGGTCATTTTGGTCAGGTGCCAGCGAGGTTACCTTTAGCTTCTTAACCCTTTACAGGTGAGAGGATTTTTCCTCTGGCCAGGAGGGATTTTAAAGGGGTTTACCCTTCCCTTTATATTTATGACACGCCCCCCAAATCTCAGCTAGGGTGAAACGCTGGCTGGGATTTCTTCCTGGAGCTCTAGGAAAAACAGAGTTAATAAGGCATATGCACCTCTAAATATACTACCAAGTACATAAAGACTAACAATATTTTCCACATCTCAAGGATGATTTTAACCAGTTGATTCTGGGAAACTTTCACGGGAGAGTGCATCAGCCACTTTGTTAGAAGCTCCTGAGATGTGTTAGATGTCGAAATCAAAATCTTGGAGAGCTAAACTCCACCGAATACGTATTTTGTTATTTCCCATGGTGGTATGAAGCCACTGTAGTGCAGCATGGTCGGTTGCAGGTGGAAACGCCGTCCCCAAACATATGGGCGTAGCTTTTCCAGGGCGTAGACAATGGTGTAACATTCTTTTTCACTGACTGACCAGTTGCTTTCCCTCTCAGACATTTTTTTGCTGAGAAACACTATAGGGTGGAATTCTTGATCAGGTCCTTTTCTGCATTAAAACTGCTCCCACACCACGCTCGGACGCATCTGTGGTTACTCGGAACGGTTTGTCAAAGTCTGGGGCCCTTAGTACAGGGTCAGACATGAGTGTCGCTTTAAGCTGGTTAAAGGCCTTCTGACACTTTTCGGTCCACTGAACGGCATTTGGCTGTTTCTTTTTGGTTAGGTCTGTCAGTGGGGCGGTGATTTGGCTGTATTGTGGTACAAATCGTCTGTAATAACCGGCCAAGCCTAAGAAGGATTGAACCTGTTTCTTTGACTTTGGGACAGGCCACTTTTGGATAGCATCCACTTTGGCCTGTAGAGGGCTGATAGTTCCTTGACCCACCTGGTGTCCAAGGTAAGTCGCTCTGTTTAGGCCTATTTGACACTTCTTAGCCTTAACAGTTAGTCCTGCCTCCCTTATGTGCTCAAGGACTTTTTGTAGATGTTCCAGGTGTTCTGCCCAGGAATCCAAAAATGTGGCCACATCGTCAAGGTAGGCGACTGCATATTCTCCTAATCCCGCTAGGAGACCATCTACAAGTCTTTGGAAGGTAGAGGGTGCATTTCGCAGCCCGAAAGGGAGTACATTAAATTCATACAGCCCGAGATGTGTGGTGAAGGCTGACCTTTCCTTGGCAGATTCATCTAACGGTACCTGCCAGTACCCCTTGGATAAGTCCAAGGTAGAGATGAACTGGGCCCATCCCAGTTTCTCTAATAGTTCATCTGTGCGTGGCATTGGATAGTTGTCTGGGCGAGTTACAGCATTTAGCTTACGGTAGTCCACGCAAAAACGTATCTCCCCATCTGGTTTGGGAACTAGAACCACTGGAGATGCCCATGCACTTCCAGAGGGGCGGATTACACCCATCTGTAACATATCCTGGATCTCCCGGTCTATAGCAGTTTTAGCTTGAGGAGACACCCGGTAAGGTTGGACTTTAATTGGGTGAGCATTAGCTGTGTCAATGGAGTGGTATGCCCGTTCAGGCAGTCCTGGGGTGGCTGAGAACGTTGGCGCGTAGCTAGTGCACAGCTCCTTGATCTGCTGTCGCTGCACACGCCCAAGGGTCATGGAGAGGTTCACCTCTTCCACACCACCAGCACTTTTCCCTTCGTAGTAGACACCTGCAGGCCACTCAGCGTCCTCTCCTCCCTGGGCTGTAAACTGACAAATCTTTAATTTAATTTACGTACCATGGCCCCCAAAGTTCCATTAAACTTCTCCACCATGCCATTTGTTTGATGGTGGTAAGGAGTGGCAACCAAGTGATTTACCCCATGAGCTTCTCAAAGGTTTTCCGTAGTTCCTGACAGGAAATTAGTCCCTGCATCTGTGAGGATGTCAGAGGGCCAACCTACCCTGGCAAAAATGTCTGCTAGTGCCTGGCACACACTTTTAGCCCTGGTGTTGCTTAGAGCTACTGCTTCCAGCTATCGGGTGGCCAAATCCATGAAAGTCAGTATGTACTGCTTTCCTCTGGGTGTCTTTTTCGGAAAAGGACCCAGAATATCCACAGCTACTCACTGAAATGGAACTTCAATGATGGGGAGTGGCTGGAGATGGGCTTTGACCTGGTCTTGGGGTTTTCTCACTCTTTGGCATACTTCACAAGACCGGACATAGGTAGAAACATCCTTGCCCATTCCCTCCCCGTGGAATGACCCCCCACAAATGGTCCTTGGTCCTGTTCACCCCAGCTTGGCCACTAGGGTGATCGTGGGCTAAGCTCAAGAGCTTGGCCTGGTATTTAGTTGGAACTACCAACTGTCTCTGAGGATGCCAGTCTTCCTGGTGTCCACCAGAAAGAGTTTCCTTGTATAAAAGTCCTCTTTCTACAACAAACCTGGATCGATTAGAAAAGCTGAGAGGCGGTGGGTTGCTCTGTGCCGCCGTCCAAGCTCTCTGGAGGCTTTCATCTGCTTCCTGTTCGGTCTGGAACTGTTCCCTTGATTCTGGAGACATCAGTTCCTCATTGGATTGTGGACCTATGCTTGGTCCCTCTGGAAGCGATGTAGGGGATGGGGCTGTTTCCGTTGACTGTGAACCGCTCTCCGTTGGGACACTATGTTGGAGTTCAGGCTCCGGCTGAGCCTCTTGTGTAGGGTTATGGGCTGCTGCCGGTTCAGGTTCGGTGGGGCCTTCTGGTGTTGAGGTTGCAAGGACTGGATTCAGTGCTGGCAATGGGTCTGGTGCTGGTTGTTCCACTGGTTCTGGTTCTGGGACTGGTTCCGTCTGGGTCTCTGGGACTGGATCCACTACTGCTGTTGCAGACATTGGCCTGGGGTCCGGGTCCATCACCTCTGACTGGGTCCTGATAGAAGTTTCCGGAACAGAGCTAGGCCTCACGGCTTGTTTAGCCTGGCTGCGGGTGACCATTCCCACCCTCTTGGCCCGCTTCACATGATTGACCAACTCTTCTCCCAACAGCATGGGGATGGGATAATCATCATAGACTGCAAAAGTCCACGTTCCTGACCAGCCCTGGTACTGGACAGGCAACTTGGCTGTAGGCAAATCGAAAGAGTTGGACTTGAAGGGTTGAATCGTCACTGGGATCTCTGGGTTGATTAAATTGGGGTCCACTAAGGAAGCATGGATAGCTGACACTTGTGCTCTGGTGTCCCTCCACACGGTGACCTTCTTCCCGCCCACACTCACAGTTTCCCTCTGCTCCAAGGGTATCTGGGAGGTATCTGGGCCTGCGGACCTCTGGTGTGATTCCGGTGCAATGAACTGTAATCTGTTGGGGTTCTTGGGGCAGTTGGCCTTTACATGCCCCAGCTCGTTACATTTAAAACATTGTCCAGCTGACGGGTCACTGGGGCGACGTGGGTTGCTGGAGAATGGGGTGGTGGGACGATAAGAGGTCTGGAGGGTTCTTTGGGAGGTAGGTGGGGCTTTGGGCAGCCCCCGGTAATAGGGTGTGGTCTGGGGTTGTCCCTTCTGGTCTCCGCTTCAACTGCGACTAGTTTTCTTCTTCTCTGCCACCTCCACCCATCTGGCTCCAATCTCTCCTGCCTCGATTACAGTTTTGGGCTTCCCATCTAGGATGTATCTTTCTATTTCCTCAGGAACACCCTCTAAGAATTGTTCCATTTGCATTAGGAAGGGCAAATTTACTGGAGATTCAACACTGGCTCCTGATATCCAGGCATCCCAATGTTTCACAATGTGGCAGGCATGTCCGGTAAATGACACGTCTGGTTTCCACCTTAGGGCTCTGAACCTCCAACGAGAATGCTCGGGTGTTATCCCCATTCTGACTCTCGCCTTGGATTTAAACAGTTCATACTTGTTCATGTGTTCTTTAGGCATTTCAGCCGCCACCTCAGCTAAGGGTCCACTGAGCTGCGGCCTCAGCTCTACCATATATTGGTCTGTAGAGATGCTGTACCCAAGGCAGGCCCTTTCGAAGTTTTCTAAGAAGGCCTCAGTATCGCCTGCCTTGTAGGTGGGGAACTTTCTGGGATGGGGAGTGGTACCTGGAGAAGGATTGCTAGGGTTTGTTGGTATATTCTGCTGAGCCTTTACCTTCTCCATCTCCAGTGCATGCTTCCTCTCTTTTTCCTTCTCCTCCTCCACATGCTTCCTCTCTTTTTCCTTCTCCTCCTCCACATGCTTCCTTGCCTCCATTTCCCTCCTGTGGGCAGCCTCCTGTACCTCCTTCTCCAACCGCATGAGTTCTATCTGTCTTTCCTGTTCCTTTTGTTTTTCCTCAGCCTGAAATCTGGCTAATTCCATCTTTTGTTGTGCCATGGATTCTGTCCTCCTAACCTCTCTGTTTTTAACTAACTTTACACCTGAGGTTTAGAAATAAAATAAACAAAACTTGGCTATAAAATTTTGCTGTGCTGGAATAGGATACCTATTCTCTGATAGTGATTGTCAGCCTACAGAAAAAGACAATTCCCTTTGTCTCTGCTCTGGCCCCAGATCAAAGCAAAAAACCTCCAACTACTTGGAAACCTGCTTACCAGCAGCCCAAAGGAAAAAAATTCCTTTTCAAACCTGTAAAACAAAAAAAATAAATCAAAATCCTAAAAAAAATACTCTTGCCACTTTTGTCTCCAGGAAAATGGGTAGAACCCCCCCCCCCCCCCGTTTACTTTTAGGGAAAAAAAACCTCTGGTTTGGAAGACTGTGAATTTCCCTGCAGGAGTTAAGTACCCTGCCTCCAGGCAAAGAAAACCTGCAATTCACAAAGATAATCCCCTTTGTCTCTGCTCTGGCCCCAAAGCAGAGAAAAAACTAGCTGCTTTCAGTTGGACCTCCTTTCCAGCAGCCCCAAAGGAAAAAAATTTTTTTCCTTTTTAAAATCTGTATTTCTAGTTCAAAAAATCTCAAATTGATCTCAAAATGATTTCAGGTTAATCCTACCACTTTGCCACCATGTCAAGGTTCCTCCCCCACTCTGAACTCTAGAGTACAGATGTGGGGACCTGCATGAAAACCTCCTAAGCTTACTTTTACCAGCTTAGGTTAAAACTTCCCCAAGGTACAAATTAATTTTATCCTTTGTCCCTAGATCTCCATTGCCACCACCAAACTCTAACTGGGTTTACTGGGAAACGTAGTTTGGACACATCTTTCCCCCCAAAATCCTCCCAACCCTTGCACCCCACTTCCTGGGGAAGGTTTGGTAAAAATCCTCACCAATTTGCATAGGTGACCACAGACCCAAACCCTTGGATCTGAGAACAATGAAAAAGCATTCAGTTTTCTTACAAGAAGACCTTTAATAGAAGTAAAGAAATCCCCTCTGTAAAATCAGGATGGTAGATACCTTACAGGGTAATTAGATTCAAAACATAGAGAATCCCTCTAGGCAAAACCTTAAGTTACAAAAAGGACACACAGACAGGAATAGTCATTCTATTCAGCACAGTTCTTTTCTCAGCCATTTAAAGAAATCATAATCTAACACATACCTAGCTAGATTACTTACTAAAGTTCTAAGACTCCATTCCTGGTCTATCCCCGGCAAAAGCAGCATACAGACAGACACAGACCCTTTGTTTCTCTCCCTCCTCCCAGCTTTTGAAAGTATCTTGTCTCCTCATTGGTCATTTTGGTCAGGTGCCAGTGAGGTTACCTTTAGCTTCTTAACCCTTTACAGGTGAGAGGATTTTTCCTCTGGCCAGGAGGGATTTTAAAGGGGTTTACCCTTCCCTTTATATTTATGACAGGGGCTAAAATGCGAGTGGATTCATGAAAGCCTCATGGAACAGAGTGACAGATCTGCAAGCTGAGAAGGTGCAGAGTCATGGACATTATTCAAGGGCTGGAGAAAATGTGTTACAGTGAGAGATTTAAAGAGCTTAGACTGGTTAGCTTGTCAAAGAGAAGACTGAGCAGTGACTTGATGTCAGTGTATATGGCCCTTCATGGAGAGGAAACAGCAGGTATCAAGGGCTCTTTAGTCTAGTGGTGGAAAAAGGCATGTGAGGCCTGAAGCCTAGGGGAGAAGGGAGGTAATTGAGGGAGCTCTCTGCTGGCATCTGCTGGAGAACGAGGGGAGTCAACTGGGTGTGGCAGGACCTCACTTTCATATTAACTGCAGGTAATTTGGGGAGATTGGGGTGTAATTTGACTAAGTTTTGTACTTGGGGCCCATATTTTTGAGATTCCCCTGTTGGGAACCCATCTGGGCAAAGCCTGGACGATGGCTGGGCACAGAGTCACCCTGATGAAAACTGATGTTTGCTGAGCCCTGCACAAAGCTGGTGGATGGTTCTGTGCAATGTGGTCAGGTTGTTGTGGGGAGGGTCTCTGTGGGTGGTAGGAGCTCTGGTGGGGTTTTAAAGCCATGGATCTCCTGTATCCATCAGAGCTGTCATTGCCTTATGTGAGCAGGGCTCAGCAGGGGTTCCAGTTGTCTAGCCTCTGGTGAGTAGGGATGAGTTCTGGTCCCCTGTGCAGTAGGCAGAGCAAAGCAGTAGATGGGTGACAGCACCCAGCAGGCAGAGCTAAGCAGCAGTTAGATTCACCCAAAGCCCACAAAGCTCCCAACAGGAGACCTGCAGAGAGAGAGCAGTTGCATGCGCTATGGGGGGAGCAGAGGAATTCATAGCAACTATCTATGTCAGCTTAGTGAGACCTTCCTGTCCTAGCAGATCAAATCCTGGAAGTGGGGCAGGTCGGAGAGCCCCGAGCTTCTGGTTTTCCTGGTCTCTTGGAAGCACAAACCATGAGTGAGGAAGTTGGGAACCCACAAACTGAGAGTGGGAGGTTGGGAGGTGGAACAAACTGCATTGGCCACTCAACATTCAGTGGTTTGGGACTGTGACTTACACACTCTCAGGTAATGGTGGTGGAATGTGTTACATTGTAAGTATTTGACCCAGTTTGACCTGGCCTTTCCCTTTTGTCCCCCTAAGAAAGTTAGTTAGCATAGGTGTCCAGAGTGGTTATAGGATCCCAGGTTGCTTGGGGAGGGCTCAAGCCAAAAATCAAGAAATTGTAGTGAATCCCCTAAAATAAGGACCCCACGCTGTTGGCAGAAGTGTTACAGGCAGAACAAAAACCAGTGTCTGGAAGCTGACACCAGACAAACTCAGAAATAAAATGCAATTTTTTAGCAATGAGGCTGATTAATCATTGAAACAAACTGTCAAGGGATGTGGTGGATTCTCCACATGGTGGTGTCTTCAGGTAAAGCCTGGCTGCCTTTTTGGAAGATGCTTTAGTCAAACACAAGTTACGGGGTGACGGTCTCCAGCCTGTGGCACACAGAAGGTCAGACTAGATGAGTGCATAGTCCCTCCTGGCCTTAAACTTTGTGAATCTATGAATCCCTACAAAAGACGGAGGAAGATGGGAATGTTGCTCTGAAGCCAGCATGTGAAGGGAGGGTAAGCAGAGCTGCCATGTTTTGCGTAGCTCCATGTGTAATGATTTGCAGGACATGCAAATTACACAACAAACTAATTTGCATATTTTGACTAATTTGCATGTAACCATACACTTTAGCTTTACAAAAAGTGTGGTATAGTGCTGGGGAAATGCGTTGGCCTATATGATCACCCGTGAGAGGGAGAGGGTGAATGAACAGCTACCTGTCATAATATTTTCAAAAGTGCCTAAGGGCCAGATTTTCAAAAGTATTGATGTGAGTGAAGATGAAGATAGGTACCTAAGCACTTAATACCCATTGATTTAAACGCTCCCTGCTAATCAGGAATACCACTGTACGCCTCAACAATGTCCCCATTAGGGAAAGTCGGAGCATAGGTGACCAGCCCTCTGTGGAGAAAGAAGTGGTTCGGGACTATTTAGAAAAACTGGACGTGCACAAGTCCATGGGGCTGGATGCGTTGCATCCGAGAGTGCTAAAGGAATTGGCGGATGTGATTGCAGAGCCATTGGCCGTTATCTTTGAAAACTCATGGCGATTGGGGGAAGTCCTGGAAGACTGGAAAAAGGCTAATGTAGTGGACTTTTAAAAAGGGAAGAAGTAGTTCCCAGGATCCTCCGGGCCGGTCAACCTCACCTCAGTCCCCGGAAAAATCATGGAGCATGTCCTCAAGGAATCAATTCTGAAGCACTTAGAGGAGAGGAAAGTGATCAGGAACAGTCAGCATGGATTCACCAAGGGCAAGTCATGCCTGACTAATCTAATTGCCTTCTATGATGAGATAACTGGTTCTGTGGATGAAGGGAAAGCAGTGGACATGTTATTCCTCGACTTTAGCAAAGCTTTTGACATGGTCTCCCACACTATTCTTGCCAGCAAGTTAAAGAAGTATGGGCTGGATGAATGGACTATAAGGTGGATAGAAAGCTGGTTAGATCGTCGGGCTCAATGGGTAGTGATCAATGGCTCCATGGCTAGTTGGCAGCCGGTATCAAGTGGAGTGCCCCAAGGGTCGGTCCTGGGGCCGGTTTTGTTCAATATCTTCATAAATGATCTGGAGGATGGTGTGGATTGCACCCTCAGCAAGTTTGCAGATGACACTAAACTGAGAGGAGTGGTAGATACGCTGGAGGGTAGGGATAGGATACAGAGGGACCTAGACAAATTGGAGGATTGGGCCAAAAGAAATCTGATGCGGTTCAACAAGGACAAGTGCAGAGTCCTGCACTTAGGACGGAAGAACCCCATGCACCGCTACAGACTAGGGACCGAATGGCTCGGCAGCAGTTCTGCAGAAAAGGACCTAGGGGTTACAGTGGACGAGAAGTTGGATATGAGTCAACAGTGTGCCCTTGTTGCCAAGAAGGCCAATGGCATTTTGGGATGTATAAGTAGGGGCATTGCCAGCAGATCGAGGGACGTGATCGTTCCCCTCTATTCGACATTGGTGAGGCCTCATCTGGAGTACTGTGTCCAGTTTTGGGCCCCACACTCCAAGAAGGATGTGGAAAAATTGGAAAGAGTCCAGCGGAGGGCAACAAAAATGATTAGGGGACTGGAACACATGACTTATGAGGAGAGGCTGAGGGAACTGGGGATGTTTAGTCTTCAGAAGAGAAGAATGAGGGGGGATTTGATAGCTGCTTTCAACTACCTGAAAGCGGGTTCCAAAGAGGATGGATCTAGACTGTTCTCAATGGTAGCAGACGACAGAACAAGGAGGAATGGTCTCAAGTTGCAGTGGGGGAGATTTAGGTTGGATATTAGGAAAAACTTTTTCACTAGGAGGGTGGTGAAACACTGGAATGCGTTACCTAGGGAGGTGGTGGAATCTCCTTCCCTAGAAGTTTTTAAGGTGAGGCTTGACAAAGCCCTGGCTGGGATGATTTAGACGGGGATCGGTCCTGCTTTGAGCAGGGGGTTGGACTAGATGACCTCCTGAGGTCCCTTCCAACCCTGATATTCTATGATTCTATGATTCATAATCAGTAAGAAAGCCAGAGGTTTGACAACATACGACCGGCTGAGATCCTGTTTGATATTTATTAGGAATGCAGTACAATAAAACCTGTGCACAGGGGAAATAATTCTTGGCAAGAGCCACAGGTTCTCCATTCTCTGGCCCATTGTGACGAAGTGGGAACGTTCCTTTTGTTTTGTCTGGGTACTGTGTGCATGCCTCAGTTCCCCCTATGTGTTACTCAAGTATCTAGGTGGTGGGACAAGGGTGTGTGATCATTTCAGAGACTCTAGAGGGCAGGTGTGACTGCTGACGGGCTGCATGGGCACAAAGAATGGCCAACACTGTATCCTGGTAACTGATGGCTGGGGCCCATCCTCTGCAAGAATCAGCCAGAAGTGTTGGAGAATACGTGAGGAGTGCAGGCAGAGCCATCCCTAGAGAACGGTGAATCGGGGCGTCCGCTCCGGGCCCTGCGCTTTGCGGGCCCCACCCCTTCCACCTGAGGGAAAGTGTGCCCGCTGCCTGGAGGGACAGCATGTGGGAATGCCACTGCAGCCTCCCCAGTTTCGGAGTGGTTGGAGGGAGAGCATGCGGCAAGGCCTTAGACTCCCCAGTCCTGGGAAGGTGGGCGGAGTGGCCCAACCCCCTGGAGCCCAGCGGCACCGCTAAAGCGGGGACCCTGGGGGAGGCGGAGTGTGGGTGGGGCCACGCCTGGCTGTTTGGGGAGGCATGCCTCCCCCAGCCTCCCTTATCCACCCCCCAGCACGGTAGGTACCAGAAGTGGCATCACTTCTGCCCTGGGCCCCCTCCCTCCCACGGACGGTCCTGAGTGCAGGCCAGGTGACCTGTTTGCTCTGGAAAGAGACAAAGGAAGGAGGTGGGGCAGCGGGTTGTGACTGAGGCTGAGATTCTGAAACTTGGTCAGCCTCCTGGTTTGGGACTCAGTGGGGGGTGGTGCCCAGGGCTCTGGGCTCTGGATCCCCCCCAAGATGGATTTTGCTGAATGTTCCTGATTTCTGTTCTGAAGATCTGTTCTATGCTGTGTTCCCGACAACTAATAAACCCTTCTGCTTTACCTCACTGGCTGAGAGTTGCTGCTGACTGCGGAGTTGGGGTGCATCGCCCCTTTGGGGTGGGGGTGTAAGGCTTCCCCAGGTGTCCCATCCAGGGGAACTCACTGTGGAAAGCTCATGGTGTGAACAGGAGGCTGAAAGCTCCAAGGCCAGACCCAGGAAGCGCTGAAGCCAAGGAGGCTTTTTTCCCCAGGTGAGAGTGTGCCCTGAGGAGAGCCAGAATGGCATTCACATATGGAAGCTTTTCTTTGCAGCCCTCAGATCTAGAGGTGTGGAAGAGTCCTGCCTGACTTCATTCAGAGGGGTTCCAGAGCACTGAGACGGGGACTCCGTGACACCCATTAATCGCTTTATAAACATCAAAGTTTAGCCCCTTTAGCCCTGTATATGCTTAGCCAGAGAGGTGTGTGACTGACCCAACCATTGCTTGCAGTAGGAAATGTGAGGTTCTAGATCCCATTATATCACACCTTCTTTTCCACATGCCTTGAATTTTCTCAAACTGCTCTCCTTGCGGCTGAAATTTTCCACAAGGGTCTCTGCTTAACGGTGCTTGTTTTTTGTTTTTTGATTTAGTTGAGGCATTTTTTAAATTATTCACCTGTAAGAAAATATACTTTTCTCATATGGTCTAATCAGAAATATTGGGCTCAGATAACTCAGAAATGATTGGAACTAAAAACTTCAAACTCAGCTTGTTTTGTAGAGGTCACTGAGACTCAAAAAGTTCTGAAGGAAATTGGTGCAGTAGTTTTAAAGTGGTGAATGTTCAAAACTGGCAAATTTGCTGATGGGAATTATAAATTTCCATCTTTTCTGTGGGGATTTAAAACTATTTGAAGAATGAATTTTAGTAGCTCACATAAGGATGCGCTGCTGTGTTTCTAAAGCCACTGTAAATTCTGAACGCCCAAGAACAGCATATCAAATACTTTACAAGGATAGCTGATTTAAGGACAGCTCAGTTAGCTGGGGCCAGGAGGCTGCAGAGTTTGGAAGCTCTGCAGGGGATTTAACAGTCTTGCTGTGGCTCAAGATATAAGAGCTGTACAAGCTCAGCTGCTGAAGCCAGGAGTTGCCCAAGCCAGATAGCTGTGCATTTCTTCTCTCTTTCTCTTTAGGAAAAAATGAGCTATTATATTGATAGACTGGCAAAACTGGATTTTATATATATATATATAATTTTGACTGATAAAATCAATGTTTATTTTTAAGTGTTTTTTTTCATTGTATCCGTCCCACAGGAAATTATGGGGGTGTCAGACAATAATTATTTAATGATAATAGACACTGGGATTCAAAATGTTAATGATTTATAATAGTTAAAACACAAATTAGCAACAAATAATCAAACTCTAATAAGTTCTCAAGCAGCATTTTTCTTACCTTTTGTCATAAATATAAAGGCGAGAGACCCCAGCCCCAGCCGTTGCCGCTGTGGATACCATCATCACTGTCACCTAGGAGGGGTCCTATAACACGTGGGTGTAATCCCCCCCACCCCAAACCGCCCACCCCGCAGCCATGCCCATCTTGTCGGGCACTCTCAGGAGAGGAATAATCGGTGACACTGGGCGTGGCACTAGGTAACTCGAGGGGGTGGAAGACCACGAGTGTCGAGGAAGCCCCCCCGCTCTAGGCCACCAGGTAACTCAGGAGGGTGGAAGACCATGAGTGTCGAGGAAGCCCCCCGGCTCTGGGCCCAGGCTAGCCTGAACACTTCTCCCTCCTGAAGGCTGCTGTGTCATACCTTCTGTTTGCTTTTGTTTTGTTGCATAGTTTTGCTTTATCCTCTTTGGTGATTCTTTGGTGATTCTGCTTTAAAAAAAAAGTCATAAATATAAAGGGAAGGGTAAACCCCTTTAAAATCCCTCCTGGCCAGAGGAAAAATCCTCTCACCTGTAAAGGGTTAAGAAGCTAAAGGTAACCTCGCTGGCACCTGACCAAAATGACCAATGAGGAGACAAGATACTTTCAAAAGCTGGGAGGAGGGAGAGAAACAAAGGGTCTGTGTCTGTCTGTATGCTGCTTTTGCCGGGGATAGACCAGGAATGGAGTCTTAGAACTTTAGTAAGTAATCTAGCTAGGTATGTGTTAGATTATGATTTCTTTAAATGGCTGAGAAAAGAACTGTGCTGAATAGAATGACTATTCCTGTCTGTGTGTCCTTTTTGTAACTTAAGGTTTTGCCTAGAGGGATTCTCTATGTTTTGAATCTAATTACCCTGTAAAGTATCTACCATCCTGATTTTACAGAGGTGACTTCTTTACTGCTATTAAAAGTCTTCTTGTAAGAAAACTGAATGCTTTTTCATTGTTCTCAGATCCCAGGGTTTGGGTCTGTGGTCACCTATGCAAATTGGTGAGGGTTTTTACCAAACCTTCCCCAGGAAGTGGGGTGCAAGGGTTGGGAGGATTTTGGGGGGGGAAAGACGTGTCCAAACTACGTTTCCCAGTAAACCCAGTTAGAGTTTGGTGGTGGCAGTGGAGATCCAGGGACAAAGGATAAAATTAATTTGTACCTTGGGGAAGTTTTAACCTAAGCTGGTGAAAGTAAGCTTAGGAGGTTTTCATGCAGGTCCCCACATCTGTACCCTAGCGTTCAGAGTGGGGGAGGAACCTTGACAGCCCCTTCTCCCAGAGATTTTTGAACCCATCCAATGGGGTCTGAATTCAGTCAGACCTCTCCCAAAACATCACAGACCCTCTGCATCAGTGTATGAGAAGGCCATTTCGGCAAATCTCAAAATTACTGGGTACAGAATATGATCCCACTCTGGAGTCAGAGTCCATGTTCCATTCACAAACTTCCACTTCATCAAAGAGCTACGTTAATGAGCAGGACCATACTCAGCCTGACACAAACAGGCTTCGTTATTTTCACAAACTCACTCCTCTGTTCTACAGCCAAATCAACCCTTTGACTTTATTTTTCACTGACCAATTTACTTTAGTTTTAATGCTAGAATGGAGTCAAAGGGATACACATTAGAACTGACTGTGACCAGTCTTAAACCCTCGATGATCATGATCATCAGCACAATTAATACTCAACATCTTTAATGTTCATTATTATTTATGGGCCCCTCTGAGCTCACAAAAGTCCAGCACTCACTATTTAGGATAGACCAGAATCAAGGGCAGAGTTAAAGTTTCATGGGCATCCTTAATTCTGGCAATTCCTGAATTTGCAACCTCAATCCCAGCCTTTGAAAGTAAGGACTAATCCTTGTTGAAACTAGGTTCACAGTTCCTTACTTTCCCAAACATTCACCTTTTGGGATGATTTCCCAGGTGATTTTTAAAAAAAAACTTTAGCAAAATCCTTCCCTTTTCTTTGAGTCAGAAGAGGTTGAAAAATGTACTTTCTCAATTTAGAAACATTCTTCTGATGTTTATTGGAAGAAGTTGACGTTTCAGAATTGGGATCTGACATGGAAACAGGCTCCCTAGGGAGCTGAGCATAGCTTGGCTGTGAGGAGGCTGATTGGGACAAGTGCTGAAAATTGTATTCCAGTATGCTCAGTAGTGTTTTTCCTTAAGGTGGTTTTTCCTTAAGACAGAGGCATGAGTGCAGGCCTGAGAGCCAGCAAGGCCTGACTTCCAGCCCCATCTCCTTCCTTGACTACCTAAATAATTCTCTTCACAGCACAAATGTTAAGCTGGAGGTAAACAGCATTTTGTCATGTGGTTTAAATGAGGTTTTCAGCAACTGCCTAACATCACACAGGAAGTATATGGGAGTGCTGGGGCCAGTGATGAGCTGCCAAAATCTTAACAATGGGTTCCCTCTTCACCCCATGAGGGGGTCGTTGCCCACTCCTGCCCCATCCACCCCCCCCCACATTCCTTGACGTCCCCCCCCCAGGACCCCTGCCCCATCTACCCCCCTCCCCTGTCCCCAGAACCGGGCAGCAGGGTCTCGTGGGCCACCATAGTGGGTGCCCACCCTACCCCTAAGAGCCAGAGGCACCTGCCGGGGGGCGAGGTGGGGAGTCCCGGAGGTGCTTACCTGGGGCGGCTCCCAGGAAGCATCCAGCAGGTCCCTCTGGCTCCTAGGGGTGGGGGAGCATAGCTTGGGGGGAGCGGCTGCTCCCTGCACTGATCACATCAAAAGTGGCGCCTTAGGCCGCGACTGCCTGGGTGCTCCGGGGCTGGAGCACCCACGGGGAAAATATGGTGGGTGCAGAGCCCCCACCGGCAGCTCCCTGCCCCGTGCCCGGCCCCAGCTCACCTCCGCTCCACCTCCACCTCCTCCCCTGAAAGCGCCGCCCCGCCCTGCTTCTCCACCCACCCCTCCACCCCCACCCTTCCCACGAATCCTCTGTTTGGCAGGAAGCCGGGAGGGCAGAGAACCAGGCCGCGGCTTCCCGCTCAGGCCGAGGGTGGCGGTGGTGAGCTGGGGCGGGGAGCGGTTCCCCTGCGCCCCCCGGGTTACCTGCTGCGGCGCGGGCAGCCCTCCTTGCGCCCCCCTGCCCCAGCTCACCTCCGCCTCCCTGGGCCTGAGCGGGAAGCCGCGGGCTGCTTCTCTGCCCTCCCCGGCTTCCCGCAAGAACAGCTGATTCCCAGGAAGCCTGGGGGGTGGAGAAACAGGGCGGGGCGCTGCATTCAGGGAAGGAGGCGGAGGCGGAGCAGAGGTGAGCTGGGGCCAGGGGTGGGGCGGGGAGCTGCCGGTGGGGGCTCTGTACCCACCAAATTTTCCCCTTGGGTGCTCCAGGGCTGGAGCACCCATGGAGTCAGCGCCTAAGGCGCCACTTTTGGCCAGTTAAATTTAGAAGCCCTTTTAGAACCGGTTGTCCCTCGCGGAACAACCGGTTCTAAAAGGGCTTCTAAATTTAACAACCAGTTCTAGCGTACTGGTGCGAACCGGCTCCAGCTCACCACTGGCTGGGGCCCAATGGTGATTTCACACACCTGGCAGTGCTGGGACCCTATGGTGAATTCAGATCCCCAGCCTTGGTGGGGTTCTGTGGTGATTGTACACAGCACTGCAGTGCTTCAGCTGTATGGTTATTTTATGTGCCTGTCCATGTGGGGAAGTGTGCGGTGCCCTATGGTGATTTTAGACACCCTGCATTGCTGGGGCTCCATGGTGATTTTAGACAATAGGGAACTGTAGTACTCATGTGTGCCACCTGTTGCTCACATCGAGAAACAGAAGCAAGGGCCTCTCCCCCCTACCTTGCAGCTGCCCTGGCCCCCTCCTTCCTCAGCTGGCACTGCTGCCTCCCCAGTGCTGCCTGGCAATGTGGGTGCAGGGAGGGGACTGAGCAACCCTGAAGCAGCAGTTGACACCCATGCCTGTCTCCCCCTCCATGTGGGATAGGCCCAGAGCACTCTTCCTTGTGAAGGACCAGAGGCCAGGCTAGCTGTGCCTCCTCTGGCATGAGCTCTGGGGTGCTGGGCTGCCTCCAGCTCACACTAACGCAGTCCTTGTTCCCCTGCTTCACAGGCCTCTCTAGAGCTCTGCAGGGCTGGAGATCTGCCTCAGTCATGGCCCATAGTGCCCTGATCTGCACCCCTGGCTCTGGGGCACCCTGGATTGTCCCCTGCATCTGGGACAGCTGGATGTGGGTCCTTTGTGCTTGGGGTATCCGGCTGCCCCTTTGTCCCCTGACTCATGCAGAGGGGCCAGAACCCCACGGTGGAACTGGCTCTTGGGGATGAGCTGCACTGCAGGACTTTGGGGCTGAGCTCTGAGGCTGGAACAGGGGCAGTGTTTGCTGCACAGGGACCCCTCTGCTGAATATGCTGAACCTCAGCCCCTCTCCTCCCCAACCTTGCTGCTCCTCAAGCTGGTATCCTGGGGTTGCTTTGCTTGAGTCCTTGTTCTCTCTGCCCTCTGGCAACTCACTGCCACCCAGGTGCCCACAGCCTGCATTTTCAGCACGAGTGCTCACAGCTGTGTCTCCACACAAATGACAGCTTTGCCCTCAGCACATTGCTGGCAAAGGGGAAGGTAGGGCAGGAGCCAGGGTCAATCAAGAGACAAGTTTCCAGCCAGGGCTTTGCACCAGCTTAGCTAACTCGCTGGAAGCAGTGATTTCAGTTAAACTAGAGCCACTTGGGTGTGTTCTGGTGTGGGCCTGGCAGCACCAATTGTATCTGACTGTCTGTGATATGGTCTCTGTGCGAGTCTGTGCATGTGTGGCTGGCACGGGCTCTACCCTGGCACTATGAATCATGCACTCTTCCCGTCTCTGCTACCAGCACTAGAAGAGTTAAATCTTCTCCTCTGCGGGATCCTGCCCATCTCTGCTTTCCCTGCTCCAGGGGAGGGTTTGTTAGGTTCCCAGCAGCCTTTCCCAGACTCTGACTCCTTAGGGACTCAGCGCAGCCTTTGGCTAAACTATGCAGAGTAGCAGCAGTGACATGATGTGTGACCAACTCCCAGCTCTCTGGGCTGGAAACAGAATGGGAGGCAGGATCCAGGGCCATGACTTCTCCCAGCTGCACAGATGGGAACAGCCAGCTCTCCTTGCACTGATTCCCACGGTCCAGGCCCTGCGCGTGGCGGGGGGGGGGGAAGGGAGCGGACCCACAGGAAGCAGGCCCTGGGAGCAGGAAAAACTCTAGAGCCCCCTGCCTGCAACACTCTGCTGGCCTCGCCACACACAGCCCCCAACAGCAGCACCATCCCCCAACCGCCCCATGTACCCACAGGCCTCTACAGGCCCAAATACACACACGGAAAACCCCCACACTCCAAGACAAACACTTGCACCAACACAGAGTCACACCACAGCCCACCGCCACCATAACACAGTCTAACTCCACGCCACACACACACAGCCCACCTCCACCAACACACAGTCACACCACAGACCACCTGCACCAACACAGTCACACCCCAATCCATCTCCACCAAAACACTGTCACACCACAGCCCACCTCCACCCACATACAGTCACACCCCAACCCACCTCCACCAACACACAGTCAGACTCCACCCCACACACCCACCTGCACCAGCACAGTCACACCCTGCCCCACATACCTACCTACACCAACACACAGTCAGATCTTAACCCACACACCTACCTGCACGAACACACAGTCAGACCCCAACTCACATCCACCAACACACAGTCTGACTCCATCCCACACATGCACTTGCACCAACACACAGTCACACTCTGCCTCACACACACACCTGCACCAACACACAGCCTGACCCCATCCCTTATCATAGAATCATAGAATATCAGGGTTGGAAGGGACCTCAGGAGGTCATCTAGTCCAACCTCCTGCTCAAAGTAGGACCGATCCCCAACTAAATCAGCCCAGCCAGGGCTTTGTCAAGCCTGACCTTAAAAACTTCTAAGGAAGGAGATTCCACCACCTCCCTAGGTAACGCATTCCAGTGTTTCACCACCCTCCTAGTGAAAAAGTTTTTCCTAATATCCAACCTAAATCTCCCCCACTGCAACTTGAGACCATTCCTCCTTGTTCTCTCATCTGCTACCACTGAGAACAGTCTAGATCCATCCTCTTTGGAACCCGCTTTCAGGTAGTTGAAAGCAGCTATCAAATCCCCCCTCATTCTTCTCTTCCGCAGACTAAACATCCCCAGTTCCCTCAGCCTCTCCTCATAAGTCATGTGTTCCAGTTCCCTAATCATTTTTGTTGCCCTTCGCTGGACTCTTTCCAATTTTTCCACATCCTTCTTGGAGTGTGGGGCCCAAAACTGGACACAGTACTCCAGATGAGGCCTCACCAATGCTGAATAGAGGGGAATGATCACGTCCCTTGATCTGCTGGCAATGTTCCTACTTATACATCCCAAAATGCCATTGGCCTTCTTGGCAACAAGGGCACACTGTTGACTCATATCCAGCTTCTTGTCCACTGTAACCCCTAGGTCCTTTTCTGCAGAACTGCTGCCTAGCTGCTCTATCCCTAGTCTGTAGCAGTGCAGTCCCTTATACTCACCTGCACCAACATGCAGTCACACCCTGCCCCCACACACCCACCTGCACCAACACACAGTCAGACCTCAACCCACACACCCATCTACACCAACACACAGTCACAGCCCAACCCACCTGCACCAACATAGTCACACTCACAACAGTCATACCCTGACCCCCATACCTACCTGTACCAACGGTCCCACCCTAACCCACACACACACGTTGATGTCACACCCCAGATCCACAGACATACAGACCCATACTCACCTACCCACCAATACACCCACAGCCCAGGGGCCAAACAGTCACCCATATCAATGCATGCACACTCACTCACACCCCAAGTCTCACCCCACCACTCCCATCTTTATCACCATCCACTCACACCAGCATGCATCCATGCACTACTGCGCAGTCACACCCTGATCCACGCACCAGGACACAGCATTATGTGTAGTACAGAATCTCTGCATCGCTGAGGGTTTCCTAACTGTGTCTGTTGTGAGGGTTGTGCAGCTGCCAAGATTTGCAGTTTGGAACAAGCTTCTTTCTCCTGGTCTGCTGCTGTGTGTGCATACTTGTGCTGATCTGAGGGTAGAGTCAAGGCTGGGGAATGTGGGTTGAGTGGGTTGGATGATCAGGGACTATGTAGCACTTGCAGCCCATCTTGTGTGGACAGTGTCTTAGGGTGTAGATATTTGCAAGAATCAGTGCCCCATTACTGGGCTTCGTCTGCCCCAAGAGCTGGGGTGTGATTCCCAGATCATGCACACATTGATGCCAGCTTAATGAGAGCTGGCGCAAGTGTGCTGTGTGCCTACCCACAGGGATCAGGTGGGTTTGTATGCAGCCCAGCTCAGCTGTGAGGCTGCTGCCTGTGCTACCGCAGCTACACTGCCATTTATACTGATGCTAACACTCATTGCACTAGCGCTGGAGGGAGGGGTGTATGCAAGGCGGGAATCACACCCCGTAGCTCATAGTGTATCTGGTTTCCACTGACTCTTGTGGTCAGCTATGGTCCTTCAGCAGAGACGACCTGTGCCTGGTGACGGTGGGGGGAGCGGGTGCAGAGTGGGGACAGCTGGATTCAACAGTGTTACTGAGCATGCTCAGTACAAGCCAAGCAGCAAATCTGGTGGGGCACTTGACCCCGCATACCCCTGCACACATTGTCTCTGTCCTTCTGTAATGACACTGTCTGTGGCCTCACGTGCCCTGGGAATGGCTTCCAGGAGGCTGGCTGGTGGGCAAGGCTACTGTGACTTTAGCAGTAACAACTCAGCACGTGCTGTAGATGGTGATTCACAGCTCTCAATGCTCGCTAATTAGCTACATCTGGTCAGCAGGCTGTTGAGTGCTACAGTGTCGGTCCAGGAAGGGTCATGTTCGGCAAGTGCTTGTTGTGTGGTGTCCCTCTTGCCCACTGCAGCTCACATGGTGACAGCAGGAGTGTGCAGAGGACTATGACTGGAGCACTGGTCAGTCACCTGGTGACCATGCTGGCTAATGGCTCTCTTCCTGAAAGAGACACCTTCACTCAGCCATAAGGCAGGAATCACAGAGCAGAATTCTCTGCCTGCGCTGTGCAGGTCAGACTAGATCAGGGGTAGGCAACCTATGGCACGCGTGCCAAAGGCTGCACACGAGCTGATTTTCAGTGGCACTCACATTGCCTGGGTCCTGGCCACCGGTCCGGGAGCTCTGCATTTTATTTTAATTTTAAATGAAGCTTCTTAAACATTTTAAAAACCTTATTTACTTTACGATACAACAATAGTTTAGTTATATATTATAGACTTCTAGAAAGAGACCTTCTAAAAACGTTAAAATGTATTACTGGAACGTGAAACCTTAAATTAGAGTGAATAAATGAAGACTTGGCACACCACTTCTGAAAGGTTGCCGACCCCTGGACTAGATGATCGGAACTGTCTCCTCTGGCCCTGACAGCTTTGAATCTGTGCCTGTTTTAGTCACCAGGCCACTTGACTCGGTGAAAAGCAGGTGAAGGCAGATAAAACAGTAGGGGAAAAAGTTTCCCAGATGTATGCCTCTGTTCTTTGGTATTTAATGCTCTTTATTGCAATCCTAAATTCTTATTTGCCCTGCAAGATAAATGTGATCACTCTTCCTTTTGCTTTGCTAGCTTCCCCAATAACATCCAATTCACAAACTATTGAGTTTTGCTGAGGGGCAGGATAAGATTGTGCAAATATAATAACTACATTCATCACAATGGGGCAGGGGTGAAAAAGCAGCACTTGGTAAACTACTCAGGAAGTTTGGCAGTTCAGATTCCACCAATCTCCCTGCCAGGCAATATCAGAGCTGCCTGAGAGCCCAAAGGAACACAAAGTGGCTGCAGAATCTCTGGCTCCAGCTCCTCAGGCATGTTTCCATGTGTGCAGGTCATGTCCAGTCCAATGTGTGTGGGGGGAGACTGCAAGGAGCCAGTAGGCCTTCTGATTCAGAGCTGTTGAACCTCCATCCCTGGGGCAGCCTGAAATCATGCCTTGCTCTGGTGGAAGGACTTCAGGACCCTAATGCCAGTGGAGGGCTAGACGTAGGGAAGCTCTAAGGTGCCATGACCCCTCCCCACCCCAAATGCCTCTCCTGTCCCTAACACCGGGGAGAGACAGCTGGCCTAGCAGATGCAGAGCTGCCTGTGCCAGCTGTACAGCACAGAGCACTTATGGGCACAGGCTGCTCCTCCTTGGCCTTCCTCTGGCTGCACTAAGGGGGAACCCGGCCCTGAACATTGGGAGCCTGGCTGGTGCCAGACGCCCAACTCCGTTTGTTTGTTCAGCACCTTATGGAGACATTGGGCATTACTCTGGGGCCATGGCCTGAAGGCAAAGGGATGCAGGTGTTGAGGGCTCAGTGCTGCAGCTCCTCCCTTATAAGCATTTTTAATCACAGGAATCCAAGCAGCCCGGTTTAGGCACGTCACCACCACTGCAGGGCATGGGGAGAGACTGATGCCAATAGCGGAGATGCACAAAAGCCAGCCAGTGGGAGATGCTGACCAAAGGGGGATGGGGGCTCCGCCCCTGTCTCTGAAATAAGCTAGGGCTGCTGGGCAGCACCTTGCTCTGCTAGTGCTCCATAGCCAGGACGCCTCTCCAGCAGGCAGCACCTGCGCCATTTCTTGGGGGACTGGCTCAGGCAACTGACGCATCCCATGCCCCAAGGGCAGAAGCAGTGGCTGTGGCAGCCCCTGCAGTCCAGTGGTTAGGAAACACCCCCAGGGGAGCAGGAGTCAAATTCCCCCTGCCCTCAGCTAAGGCACAGGGATTTGAGCTGGGTTCTGCACCTCTGTAGTGCACACCCTCCCCCCAGCCTGGGGAATATCCTGAGGTGGGTTCTCTTGGGTAAGCTGTTCCACTGCATCTCCAGAATTACCTCATAATAGTACCAGGACCAGAGAGAGACTCTGCCGAGCCCTGGGTAGGCCACCATCTGGCAGGCGGGAGACTAGGGCCAAATCCTTCCTCCCCCTCGGCCGGCAGGGGGGGATCTGAATCTGGGTCTACCACTGCTGGGGGAGTGCCGTAATCACTAGGGTGAAGGCTGGGTGGGAGAGCGCTCCTCGTTCCGTGCCTTCCACCCAGCAGTGTGGTGTGCAGTTAGGTGTGCTCTGCGCATGCCTGCTGGGTTGGTCCTAGGTGATGGGGAAACACCTGTTTCCACTCACTTGAGGCTCTCCCTGGGGCTTAGCTGAGGTACACAGCTGGCAGTGGCAGTGTGCAGGACCACAGGCAGAGAGGGAGATGCCTGGGGAACTTTGGCAGCGGGAATTCAGGTGCTGAGGGAGTTTAGGTGCAGACACACTTAGGCGGCAACTGAGCCGGGGTTCTGTGGATTGCAGTTGTGCCTCAGTCTAGTGTTTTGTGACCTAAGTCCTTGTGTGGAGCCAGGCCCCTGCTATACCTGCCCCTTGGCTCTGGCAGTCTCTCTGCTCCCCTTGCTCTGCATTCCCCACCTGGCAGCAATGCCCAGTCCCAACTGTCAGCCCTTCTCTACTACCCAACTGGAAGGAGCAGGGAGACAGCTAATGCTGACCATGCGTCCCGTTTTGGCCAGGTGGCAGATGACAGTGGTGGCAGATGACAGAACAAGGCGCGATGGTCTCAAGTTGCAGTGTGGGAGGTCTAGATTGGATATTAGGAAAAACTATTTCACTGGGAGGGTGGTGAAGCACTGGAATGGGTTACCTAGGGAGGCGGTGAAATCTCCATCCTTAGAGGTTTTTAAGGTCAGGCTTGACAAAACCATGGCTGGGATGATTTAGCTGGGGATTGGTCCTGCTTTGAGCAGGGGGTTGGACTAGATGACCTCCTGAGGTCTCTTCCAACTCTAATCTTCTATGATTCTATGACAGTCCCTTTTTAAGCCCTGTTCCGTCCGTCCCAACTTTTCTGGCAAAAGTGGACATTTGTCCCATTTCCTGTTGCTGAGTTGATCAGTTGGCAAGAGCAAATGGGACAAATGCTAACTTTTGTAAAAAAAAAAGAAAGAAAAAAAAAAGGTAGGGTGTGAGGAACGTGGGGTGGTTTCCATCATATACAGGGGTAGGACTCAGATGGGGGCAGGCAGGCTCAGGTGCACTGATGCCAGCCTCAGCCCCTGTCCCATGCTGGGGGTGGGGGCTCGAGCAAGTGACTTGGGCCTGCCCTGAGTGGGGGGGGCTCAGGCAAGAGACTTGGGCCAGCACCGCAGCAGGGCAGGAAAGGGCTCGGGCCAGCCCCAGGGGGTGTCCTGTTTTCCCTTTGTGAAATATGGTGTCCCTACACATACAGTGTCAAGAGGCTTCAGAGTTAACGCACCAGAAGATTCATGGCAGGGTCAGACAGGACAGTTGAGAGTTGTGGCTTTGAGATGTCGGCAGAGGCAGGCAGCCACCACTGCATCACCTACACTTGTGGCACAGCCACATACTTTATTTACAGCCAGGAGGGCTAGGATCCCATTCTTTTTTACAAAGTGAAAGCTGAGATTATGCAGAATTGGGACATGCCTGTAAATGCCCAAGGTGGGCTGAGTCCAGCCCAAGGGCCTCTCAGCTGAGACTCTTGTCTTAGAAGCATGCACGGCTACATGGCAGATTCATGTATCATATTTTAAATGTATTTCATTGGGGGGGGGAATTCTGCTTTTGTTGCCCAACCTCCTGTGTGGCCCCTGCACTCCTGAATTCACCTCCCTCACCCGAAGGCCCTAATATGGTTGGCCCCACTGTGTTGGGCGCTGCACAAGAGGCCTTGGCTAGAGGAGGAATTAAAGCATGCGGGTAGGATGCGTTTTGAGCAGCACAGCTTGTACAGCTGGTCTACCCCAGGCAAGGCAGACTTCAGTACATTAAATGGACTGAGTTAATGCACCAGCGGCATTCCATACCACTCCCCACTGCTTCTGCATGGGCCCCCTCGGGTTTCTTTCTGCCCCAGCCCACATGGCTGCAGGGGGAAGGAGTGGGGAGATAGGAGGTACCCTGATGATGCAGGGCCAAGGGTGTTGGAACTAGTGGTGCTGGGTGATAGCACCCGCTGGCTTGACGTGGTTTCCATCATATACAGGGCTTACAGTTTTGTGCAATGACTCTCAGCTCCCCCACTGTACAAATTGTTCCAATGCCCCTGAGCAGGGCCAGAAGCCCTCTGCTGCTGCAAATGTTCACAGCAATCCTACAGTACGCACTCCTCCCCCTCAAGTAGGCGTGAGTTCAGTTTGCCTTGAAATGCAGGGTCATGAGAAATCATTCCTGACCTGACCCTGGTTCAGGCTCTCCCATGATGCACGAGCAGGAGGAGCCCTGCCAGCTCTGTGCTTTGCCCAGTAAGTTGACTCAGCACCTAAATAGTGAAAAGAGGTCTTAAACATAGATAGGTCAGCTAAAGTGTCCCCTGAGGAAGCATGGTTTGCTATTAGCTATAAATGCCAGGGATTGTGCAAAGATGATCTATTTTGCAGCTGGTTTTAACAAATGAGTAAATTGACAAACTTGTGCGGAAGAACAGATTGGGGCTGCCAGTGAAGATTGTGCTAGTTTCTTACTAGGCTGTTCTTTGTTTTAAGAAACAGTGAAGCATCTGTTAAAGAAATCCAAGAGGCTGTTTGCTGATTCCTCCACACACAACAGTCCCACAGAGTTTGAGACATTTGATTATAGCCTTTGCTCCAAATGTTGCAAGACCAGTTCCTTGCTAAACCCTGCTCTGCCTCATTCATACTTTTTGCAAAATGTTTTTGGGGCTGAGTTTTTCCATGCTCTGGCTCAGCAGAGAAGGAAGGCTACCTGCAAAGTTTGTGGGACATCCTCTGTTGATTGAGTTAAGTGAGGGTGAAAAAAGGGCATTTTTCCCCAATGTGCAAGCATTTTTTCTGTATTTTTTCCATCTCACAAATCATTAAAACATAACTGAACATTTCATCTTGGAGCCTGGCATATAAATACATCATAAATGTCTCTGCAAAGCACATAGCACACTGTTGGCATTGAGTAAATAATAATCATAAATAAATAATATAAATAATTAGCAAAATGCCTTAAAGCAGTATATATTTTAAGAAAGTAATGAAGTCATGTACATACTGTACCAGGTCTAAACTAAACTAAACTGCTTATTTAATATTACTCTAACAGCCCTTAATGTTCCTTTCAGGCATCTCCATTTTTTCCTCTGAATTTTAACTTTCATGTGAACTGCAGAGCAAAAAGAAAACTTGTCTTTGTGCCCTTTAACCCTTCACCGAGCTGCTATAACTATTTTATATTTCAACAGTGCCTGGAGGTGCCACATAAGCACTCAAAACAGGCCCAGCCATAGGCAAGACAGGCAAAGGGAAGATCATTATGTCCCTTTTTACAGGTGGGGAACTAAGGCCTCAAGACTGAGTGTGTGCTGCATTCATGATTGCTGCATCAAGCTATTGATCCAATCAGCGGACCAATTTTGGTGATGAATCCTGGTCACGTGACACCAGAGGCATGTTGCGTATATGCTAAAAAGATTAGTGGCCCTTGGCCCAGGCCCACAGCCTGTGGCACATGCAGCAATACTATTCGCAACCTGGGAAGAACCAGCCACTGGTCTCTGAAATGTTCATGGGGGATCATTTGTTGGACCTTAGGGTGGAGGGACTGGCCTGCTTGAAATAGGCAGCAGCTATTATCAAAAGCCTTGAAAAAAAATCTGCAATGCACAGGCTCCCTGCTCTACTGTAAATGACAATAGCTCCCTATTTCAAGACTTTTCACTGGATAAAAGTATTTTTCCTACGGTCCTGGAGGTCAGTTGGGCTCCAGCCGCTGAAGGAGACAGATGCCTTCCTGAGCCTGGAAACCGAAGGGATGTTCTGCCAAACTGAGGACTGGCCAGAGTGGCTGGAGCTGCCAGCGGACTGAGACACGGAGGAGTTGTTGGGACTGCCACTAGCTACCTACCTCAAGGAGATGGAGGACACCCCACGGATCCAGGTACACTGGGAGGGGAGGGTAGGAAGTGGCCCAGAAGTAGATGACCTCAGTCTAGGTGCATTGCTGCTTAAAACGTTGTCGGTGTGTTGTGGCTGGTTTCCCCACTGACCCAGTAGCAGAAAACTCTACCACTGTTAGGAACCTGGGCTAGGGCCCAGTGGAGTCGAATCACCCTACTCCCTGTCACCCCACCCCTGGGGTGGTAGCCTCCCCTCTCTAGGCCAAGAGGCCTGTGTTTGTTGGCCATCATCCTGAGTACAGACCACAGCCCTAGACTGTTGCCCCACCCTGACTGGGGGCCTGGGCTCAGAGACTCATTTGCCGCTCTGCCCTGCTTGCAGGCCAGAGACCCTGACTGTTTGCTGCTCTGCCCTGACTGCAGGCTGGAATCATAGATTGGTTTGTGCCCTGCCCTGCTTGAGGGCTGGGGGCCCAGAGACTCATTTGCCACTCTGCCCGGACTGCAGGCCAGAGCAATAGAATGTTCAGTGCTATGATAATTCCCTGGCAGTGGGCAATGCCCAGTGACATAGTGAGGCAGAGTGGCTAAGGTTGCCAGGTGTCCAATTTTCGACCGGAACGCCCGGTCGAAAAGGGACCCTGGTGGCTCCGGTCAGCACAGCCGACCGGACCGTTAAAAGTCCAGTCAGCAGTGCTGCAGGTCTAAGGCAGGCTAGTCCCTACCTATCCTGGCACTGTGTTGCGCCCTGGTAGCGGCCAGCAGGTCCGGCTCCTAGGCAGGGGGTGTCCACGGGACTCCAAGCACTGTCCCCGCTCCAGCACTGGCTCCGCACTCCCACTGGCCAGGAACCACAGGCCAATGACACCTGTGGGGCGGGGCCTGCAGGCAAAAGCAGCATGCGGAGCCTCCTGGCTCCCCTCCTAGGAGACGGACCTAGTGCTGGCCGCTTCCTGGAGACAGCGTGGAGCCAAGACAGGCAGGAAGCCTGCCTTAACCCCACTGCACCACTGACGGTAAGCCTGTGCCCCAACCCTGAGCCCCAACCCCCTGCCCCAGCTCTGAGCCCCAACCCCCATACCCACAGCACACTCCTGCAGCGCAAACCTCTCATCCCTGGCCCCAGCGCAGAGCCCGAGGCCCCAGCCCAGAGCCTGTATCCCCTCCCAAACCCCAACCCCCTGCCTCAACCCGCAGCCCCATCCTACATTCCGAATCCCTCGGCCCCACCCCCCTGTCTAGAGCCCCCTCCTGCACCCCAAACCCCATTCAACAGTACAAGACTCCTAGCATTTTTCTTCCTGGACCAAAGCGTGTTGGCTCAAAATTTCAGTCAGGAAGGAATTGGGGAAGAAGTGTTGTGAGATAAGTACTGGGACAGGTGTCCAGATAGTTTTATGGAAAATAGATCCTGTCAAACTAGCTTGATATCTTTTTTGATAAGACTGTAAATTTGGTTGATTAAGGTAGTAGTGTTATGTAATATATTTAGATTTCTATAAGGCATTTGACTTAGTTTCACATAAAATGTTAATTTTAAAAAAGTAGAACATAAAATTAACATGGCACACATTAAATAGATTAAAAGCTGGCTAACTGAGAGGTCTCAACGTAATTGTAAACAGGGAATCATCATCAAATGGGTGTGTCTCTAGTGGGGTCCCAGGGCTTGGTTCTTGGCCCTATGCTGTTTAATATTTTTATCCATCACTTGTAAGAAAACAAAATCACTGCTAAAGTTTGCAGATGACACAAAAATTGGGGGAGTGGTAAATAAGAAAGAGAACAGGTCGCTGATACAGAGCAATCTGGATTGATTGGTAAACTGGGCACAAGAAAATAGCAGACTCCATTTTAGGAAGTAGTGTCTCCAAAAAGGACCTTGAGGTCATGATGGATAATCAGCTGTACAGTGTGGTGCTGTGGCCAAAAGGGCTAATGCAATCTTAGTATGTGTAAACTGGGGAATCTCGAGTTGGAGTAGAGAGGTTTTTATCTCTGTGTTTGGCAGTGGTGTGGCCCCTGCTGGAATACTGTGTCCAGTTCTGATGTCCACAATTTGAGAAGGATGTAGATAAATTGGAGAGGGGTCACAGAAGAACCATGAAAATGATTAAAGGGTTAGAAAACATGTCTTATAGTGATTGAGCTCCTTGAGTCTATCTATGTAGCTTAACAAAGAGAAAGTTAAGGGGTGACTTGATTATGTATATAAATACATACATGGAGCACAAATATTTGATAGTGGGCTCTTCAGTCTAGAGAGAAAGGTCTAATGTCCAGACACTGGATAGTGCTGAAGCTAGACAAATTCAGATTGGAATTAAGATGTAATTTTTTTTAACAGTGAGTGAAATTAACAACCATTGATACAAATATCCAAGGGCTGTGGTAAGTTCTTCATCACTCACAAGTTTTAAATGCAGATTGTCTGTTTTTCTAAGAGATCTGCTCTTGGGATGATTCTGGGGCAGGTCTCTGGCCTGTGTGATACAGGAGGTCAGACTGGATGGTCACAGTGGTCCCTTCTCGCCCTGGAATCTTATGAAAATGGGCATTACATGGAGAAGGGAAAAAGGGAGGAATTAGCATGTGGGGGAAGGAAGAGAGAAGCAGGTCAAAGGCTAACAGGAGGTGCCAACCTAGGAATCATGTTGTTCAATGTTTATTAACAAGCTAGAAAAGAGATGGCCAAATCTGCAGACCAATCGGTCTATCAGTTTTATGGCGCTACCCATCACCACAGTATCTGAGCACCGTCCATGTAAAAACAAAAGCAATCCCTAGTGAATTTCATTGAGTCCCTGGCACCGCTCCCTTTGGGGAGAAAACTCTGGGGTAGGTTCGTTTGGAGTGGGAGAAGGTAAAGAAGTTATTAATTTCCTTTTTTGTTATTGGTTGGTAGGGACTCAGGAAGGGCCGATGCTGGGACTTATTGGATAGAAGGGTGTGGCAGCACTGAGGTTTATTAGGTAAAGGAGGTCTCCGTGTTGTATTGTTCTCATGATGGAAAGTCTTTTTCTCCAGAGGAAGATTTTGCAGCATTTCCTAAAAGTGCTCAGACACTGGATTCACTTGATCTCCATATGACATAATATTATTTCTCTCAGGCCAACCAAAGACTGAGGGACTTCAGAGAGATCTAAGAAAGCAAGGTGAATGGGAGAAGAAATTCCATGCTGACAAAGGCAATTCACACTGATGGGAATAATGTGACCTTGTATTTCTTACTCTGTTCTAAATAAATGGGGGAAAAAGATCTGGCCAATGTTGTGCACAGTGCCATGGAAACCTCTGCTCTGTGTGCAACTGTGATCAGAAAAGCAAATGAAGTCTTAGGATACATATGGAATGGGACAGAAACACTGCCTCGCTTGGAACAGCATGTGCAGCACTCCATCTCACAAAGGATACCCCAGAATTCAAGGGGTTCAGAGACAGCAATGAGAATGATTAGAGACTTGGATCCACGGCCATATGGGGAGACATTGAAAAGACTGTGACCAGCAAAGGTGAGAAAATATTCAGCAATATCCCTGGATTCATCATACTGTGGACATAGTCGCTCCCATTTGTGGATTGTTGGGGAAGGATTTTTAGGGTTATGCGATATATTCTGCTGAGCCTTTGCCTTCTCTATCTCCAGTGCATGCTTCCTCTCTTCTTCCCTCTCCTCCATTTCTTTTTCCTTTGCCTCCCTTTCTTTTTCTTTTGCCTCCATAGCTCTCCTGTGGGCAGCCTCCTGGGCTTTCTCTGCCTCTTTTGCTTCCTCCTTATTGAGTCATTTTAATTCGACCAGTCTCCGGTGTTCCTTTTCTTTCTCTTCTGTTTCCAGTCTGGCTATCTCCAGTTTCTGTTGGGCTTTGCTTTTTGACATCTTAGCCTTTCTGTTTTTAACCTAGCTATACCCGAGAGTTAGAAAGAAAAAAAAAACTGGCTTGTAAAATTTACTGTGCTGTATGTAACCTGATATCTTTGTCTCTGATAGCTGTTCTCAGCCTACAGAAAAATCCTTTTGTTATGGAGCTGCTCTGTCCCCAGGCAGAGAGACAGAATCTGCAGCTGCAATCACCTTTTACAAAACCTTTTAAAATCTTGCTGTGGTTCTGGTTCAAAATGATCCCACCGCTCTGCCACCATGTCAAGATTCCTTCCCCACTGTGAAATCTAAGGTACAGATGTGGGGACCTGCATGAAAGACCACCCCCCCCAAGCTTATTCTTACCAGGTTAGGTTAAAACTTCCCCAAGGCACAGATTTCTTTCTTGTCTTGGGATCTAGTTTAGGTTAAAAACCTAGTATGCTGCCCCCACCAAGCGTTTTAAACAAAGAACAGGGAAAAAGACCACTTGGAGACGTCTTCCCCCAGAATATCTCCTCAAGCCCTACACCCCCCTTCCTGGGGAAGGCTTGATAATAATATCCTCACCAATTGGTACAGGTGAACGCAGACCCAAACCCTTGGATCTTAAGAACAATGAAAAATCAATCAGGTTCTTAAAAGAAGAATTTTATTTAAAGAAAAGGTAAAAGAATCACCTCTGTAAAATCAGGATGGTAAATACTTTACAGGGTAATCAGATTCAAAACATAGAGAATCCCTCTAGGCAAAACCTTAAGTTACAAAAAGACACAAAAACAGGAAAGCACATTCCCTCCAGCACAGCGAATTTACAAGCCAAAAACAAAGAAAACCTAACACATTTTCTAACTAGATTACTTACTAACTTTACAGGAGTTGGAGAGCTTGCATCCTTGATCTGTTCCTGGAAAAGGTATCACACAGACAGACAGACAAAAGCCTTCCCCCACCCTCCAGAATTGAAAGAATCTTGTCCGCCTCATTGGCCGTTTTGGGTCAGGAGCCAGAGAGGTTACCTTAGCTTCTTAACCCTTTACAAGTGAAAGGATTTTGCCTCTGACCAGGAGGGATTTTATAGCACTATATACAGAAAGGTGGTTACCCTTCCCGTTATATTTATGACAAACACCAAATTGGGAAGATAGATGATGCCATAGTTGCCATTATGGAGGATAATGCTATGACAGGAACTATTCATGGGAGAACAGTGGCAGCAGGAAATGGAATCACCAGAAACATACATACCTTCAAATTTCTGTGTGGCTTATTGTTGTGACATGACATACTGTTTGAAATAAATGTTGTAAGCAAGAGACTCCAAGGTGTTGAACTTGATATATCTGGAGCAATGGAACAACTGGACAAAGCAAAGTCATACCTACAGCCTTACTGGTCAGATGAGGGTTTTCAAAACGCTCTGAAGAGTGCACAGAAGTTGGCAGAGGAACTTCACCCTGAAGCTATTTTCCCACCCATTCAAGAATACAAGAATCAATGAAGAAGACATTTTGATTACGAGGCACAGGATAATCCCATAAGAGACCCCAAACAACAATTCAAAGTTGAATTCTTTAACCAGGTGCTAGATTGTGCAATACAGTCAGCTGAAGAATGTTTCATGCAGCTCAAGGAACACAGCAGTATATTTGGGATGTTGTATGATATTCCAAATCTCCTCACTATACCTGAAGAAGACCTACACCAGCAATGCAGAGCACTAGAGACAGTGTTGACACCTGATGACATGCGCGATATTGATGCGAGTGATTTAGGTGATGAACTGAAAGCCCTTTCAAGATACATTTCAGCAAGATCAACTCCAAAGGCTGTTCTGGAATATATGTGCACAAATAAGATGACCACCCTCTTTCCAAATGCTTTTGTTGCTCTGTGCATACTTCTAACACTTCCTGTAACAGTTGCCAGTGGAGAACGCAGCTTTTCCAAGCTGAAGTTAATAAAAATACATCTATGCAGCACAATGACACAGGAGAGGCTGGTCAGCCTTGCCACCATCTCAATAGAGCATGAGCTGGCCCAGACTGTGGACCTTCAGCAGGAAGCAGTTCAAATCTTTGCAACCAAGAAGGCACGGAAAGCATCACTTTGATTATTCAAATGGATAAAAATTCCAGAGTTTACTATGCAGACAAGAAAAGTTACATTTGCTGTTCAGGCGTTTGAAAGTTAAGTGTTACTTAAAATTTTTGAACAAGGCATTTTAAGTTGTTAGTTCTCCTTTATTGGGGTAGGTAGCAGAGCGGTACTGTGAGAGGAGTAGACCAGGAAGAAGGCACAATTGAGACCTTTCAAAGTTTTGGCCGAAGCAAGGGGGCATGGGGCTCCCCACCTCAGGTGCCAAAATGTTGTGGGCCTGGTCAGAGTGGTTACCAAATTAAAATAAAATATAAGCACGCAGTCTAAACTCTCAACCCTATTAGACTGGGCAGCAACTAGATTAAGCAGTTTTTCTCACCCCACTGGATATTGCAGTCCTTAATATGCAGGTTTGTTCATTTGTTAGAGTCTTGTCTTCTTCTCAGTGTCTTGGTTGCTTGCATCATAGGTGGGGGCAGGAGTATATGTCCACTCTGTCTGTTTTATACTCTCAGTCCATGAGCTTGGGGAGCACAAGTCCAGGCATGTCTGGAGGGCATTTCTGAATCTCTCCAAGCAAGGTTGAGCAATTCCCCTGGTGTGGCCTCATGCAGATGAGTCATTGCTTTGTAGCTCCCTTGCTGGACAATGGCTCTTGATGGGTTGTTTGACACCCAGCCTGGGCATTGGTTACTTTCTTTGCTGTTGCCTCTAAGGAGCTAATATTGGCTGATTCCCCAACTTACAGCATGCTTTAGTGACCACCATACTACACAATTCTCATAACTTCATATGCATTAATGATACACATATATGGAGAAATGACTTTCAGCAGATCATAACCTTGCCCCTGGTACCTTAAAAGTCATGCTTTATATGTAAGATTATGATTATATGAAAATGAGGAATATGGGGGTTACAGTATGGTCTCCCAAGGTATAGAATGTCACAGGGGTGGCAAAGCTTGGCTGTTTGGTTTGGTCGTTCCAGAATCGGTGTTTGGTGCGGTTAATGACCTGCCCACCAGGTTATGGCTTCACTCAGACCTCCACACAAATTATCGCAGCAGTGTCCAGACCCCCCGTTTTGTTCTCAAGCAAAAAATCTTCCCCTACAACAGAGACCCTGGTTCAAAAGGTCACTAGATGTTTCACAGTAGGGTTTAGTGAATGAAGAAGGCCCACCTCCCAAGTTGGTGAATGCACAGGGTGAGTACTCACTGAGGGAGCAGTCTGCTCACCATCCCTGTAGTCAAGGGTAAAGTGAAAGGAGAGACAAAGAGACAAACAAAAAAACATCTCCTCTGAGCTCAAGATGCCCCTGTCTGCTGAGAGGGGGTCTTGCCTTTGTCCAGGGCTGTGCACAACTCACGTAGGTCTTTGCCTCAGAACTGGACCAGACAAGCCTTTGTAAAGAACCAACCACCTTCTCTGTAGGTCAGGGGCTGTTAGGAACATCCCAAGACCAATGCTAACTATGGCTCCCTGCACAGCTGATCTCAGGGCAGTATAGTCAGAGATGGGAGTTACTGGGCTCTCACAGCTCAGCCCCCTCCCTGCTGCTCCACTCACTCTCCTTAGCTAGGGTCTCTGTAACTGTCTCTCATTCCCTTACAGTGTGTCTCTGATTTCCCAGGCCACACCCTACACACCCCTCCTGTCTCTGATGAGGTCATTCACTCCCCTCTGCGGGATCCTGGCTGGGTCTGTCATCTGCCCATGGTGGTTTCCCATTCCCCTCACAGATCCTGGCCCTGCTCACTAGCTTTGTTCCCTCACTGACACCCCCCCATAAGAGATGCATGTATCTTATTAACTCTGTTTTCTCCTAGAGCTCCAGGAAGAAATCACAGCCAGTGTTTCACCCTATCTGTGATTTGGAGTGTGTGTCATAAATATAAAGGGAAGGATAACCACCTTTCTGTATACAGTGCTATAAAATCCTTCCTGGCTAGAGGCAAAGTCCTTTTACCTGTAAAGGGTTAAGAAGCTCAGGTAACCTGGCTGGCACCTGACCCAAAATGACCAATGAGGGGACAAGATACTTTCAAATCTGGGGGGTGGGTGTGGAGGCTTTTGTCTGTCTGTGTGATACCTTAGCCAGGAACAGATCAAGGATGCAAACCCTCCAACTCCTGTAAAGTTAGTTAGTAATCTAGCTAGAAAATGCATTTTCTTTGTTTTGGCTTGTGAAATTTGCTGTGCTGGAGGGAATGTGTATTCCTGTTTTTGTGTCTTTTTGTAACTTAAGGTTTTGCCTAGAGGGATTCTCTGTGTTTTGAATCTGATTACCCTGTAAAGTATTTACCATCCTGATTTTACAGAGGTGATTCTTTTATCTTTTCTTTAAATAAAATTCTTTTAAGAATCTGATTGATTTTTCACTGTTCTTAAGATCCAAGGGTTTGGGTCTGTGTTCACCTGTACCAATTGATGAGGATATTATTATCAAGCCTTCCCCAGGAAGGGAAGTGTAGGGCTTGGGGGAATATTTTTGGGGAATAGGACTCCAAGTGGTCCTTTCCCTGTTCTTTCTCTAAATCACTTGGTGGTGGCAGCATACTGTTCAAGGACAAGGAGGAATCTGTGCCTTGGGAAAGTTTTTAACCTAAGCTGGTAAGAATAAGCTTAGGGGTTCTTTCATGCGGGTCCCCACATCTGTGCCCTAGAGTTCAGAGTGGGGAGGGAACCCTGACAGCTCCAAACCCAGCTCCTCCCCCAACCCAGGGCTACCCTCTCTGTCTCCCCTGCCCCCAGCACACAGGGGCTAGGCTCCTTGATTGGCCTGGCTGGCTGGGTGTGCTTGCTACTTACCATTGGCCCTGGTCTGGGGCTCTCTGGTTGGCCAGAGGATCTGGATTCCTCCTCAGCCCCTCCCCTCTCTCCTGGCCTGGTGAGAGGCTAACCAAACAACCTACCAAGTCTTAAAGGGCCAACAGCCCGTGGCATTGACCTCTGCCTGTCCAACCACTTGAGTCTCCAGAGCCTGCCCACGCTCTCTGAAGGCCATGAGTTGCTTGCAGTGAGTGCACACATACACCACCCGCCTACAAGCCAGGCAATCATACAGGCTGCATCAGTGCAATAAACTGAAGACCTCTCGCTCTGCTCCAGGACTTCTGCCTGCAGTATTTTCACTCTTGCAAAGGTTTTGTTGTTTTTGTTTTTAGGGGGTTTATTGGCCTGAGTTTGGAGTTTCTGCCTCTCATGTGATGTCTACACGGCAGTTAGATCCCCATGGCTGGCCCATAGACATTCTGCTTCGGCTGCAGCCTGAGCTCTGGGACCCTCCCACCTCACAGGGTCCTAGTGATAAAGCCCTCCAGACAAAGTCTACGTGGCTATTAAACAGCCCCTTAGCCTGAGCTCTGTGAGCCCGAGTCAGCTAGGATGGGCCAGCCATGCGTTTTAATTGAAGTGTAGACATACCCTTACACTCTCTCACTAAACTTCCTCACTCTTTGCTGTTTACTAGCTCAATATCCCATAACACTCTGCATTAACTGATGTATGCTTTGGCTTAAGTAGATAGGCAAGCTGTCAGGATCAGGATATATGAGTAGTTTACCATAGCAACACAAAAGAAGTTATTCTCACAGGCCAGTACTGGAATATCCCAAATGAAGAGGACAAGACATATGATCGGTCTACCTTAGTATGAACCTAGGAGGTGCCTTCACACCTCTTGGTACTTGGAATGCATGTGTTCAGATAAAAGAGATAAAGCAAGATAGAAATCTGATTGGTTAAGTCTAGTTTCAGGTGACATATGCAGTACCTTGTATTTGTAAACAGGTTGGGTATAAAAAGATGGCTTTAGGAATGTAACTTTGGGAGCACACCTTCTGCGTAAGGTGACTATAACAACACTGCATGAGATGACTTCTCATAGACTAGTGGTGGGCAACCTGCGGCCTAGTTTTTCTGTAGTTAACAAACTTGTTTTATTGTTTTATCTAAGTCAGTGTGTTTGGACTGAAGTGTTTGGGAAACTTCATTTGAGACAACAGGATTTGTGCATATCATTTCCTATTAATAAAATGACAGCCTTTCTATGAGCTTGTATTGTCCAGAAGGCAGTTCACACCTCGTCAGGGCATGGATGGGACAAACCCAGCCCACCCTCACAGGAACAATGGACACTGGCTTAGGCAGCAACATAAGAATTTGTTAGATCCTCGAGGGAGTCACCCCCTTCCTTTGAGCAGTTTGGGACTGCGATGAGGTAATGCTCACCTGACACTAAAGGGGTGGGGGGCAAAGCCAGGAGAAAAGAAAGGACATGATAAAAGGGAGAGATATTTTGCCATACTCGCTCTCTTCCACCTACATCTACAGACACCACCACCACCAAGCAACTGAAACACTGATCAAAGGGAAGAGCCTGACTGAAAAGTAACCAGCCAGTCCATGGTGAGAAGCATCTAAATTTTTAAGGACATTGAAAGTGTTAAGATCAGCTTAGAATGTGTTTTGCTTTTATTTCATTAGATCAATTCTGACTTGTTATGCTTTGACTTATAATCACTTAAAATCTATCTTTGTAGTTAATAAATCTGTTTGTTTATTCTACCTGAAGCAGTGCGTTTCGTTTGAAGTGTGTCAGAGGCTCCCCTTGGGATAACAAGCCTGGTACATATCAATTTCTTTGTTAAATTGACAAACTTATATAAGCTTGCAGCATCCAGTGGGCATAACTGGACACTGCAAGATGGAGGTTCCTAGGGTTGTGTCTGGGACTGGAGGTATTGGCTAGTGTCATTTGCTTGCAAGTAGCTGGGAGCAGCTTACATGCCAGAGGCTGTGCATGAACAGCCCAGGAGTGGGGGTTCTCACAGCAGAGCAGGGTAAGGCTGGCTCCCAGAGTCAATGATTGGAGAGGCCTAGCAGATCACTGGTCCAGACAACACCAGAGGGGAACTTCACAGTGGCGCAGCGAGCAGGGTGTATGTACGGCTTGTTACTCCCAAGTGAAGTTCAAACTTTAAGCACTGATATGTGTGATTTTAAGTGAATCTGAAGTGCAGTGGCTAAGGATAGTCAGGAAGAGGTCACAGTTTTGTTATTTTCTGTTTGCTTATTTTGGGAAAGGGAAGTAGAACAGAAAAGCAGGAAAACGAGTGAAAGCAGTGAAGCAGTTGAGAAGTTGGAGCTTTTTAGGCTTCAGTCTGCAGAAAAGGAGAGGGAGCACCAGAGATTACTACAACTGAAAGAACTGGAGATAAAAGAAAAAGAAAAAAAGGCAGTCAGGGAGGAAGCTGCACATAGAAGGGCCATGGAAGAAAAAGAGAAAGAGAGGGAAGAAAGCGAAAGAGAGTGAAAACACTAACTGGAACTGCTAGAGGAACAGAACCAGAACCCCCCGACCCGAACGACTCCCATCACTCCAAAAATCCACAATTGGGAACACTTATGTCTTGCATACAGTGAGGACGATGATATTGCTGAATATCTGACTACCTTTGAAAGGCTGTGTGTAATACATGAAATCCCTGATGATAAGAGAGTTCTTACCCTGATTGCAAAATTAACTGGTAAAGCTCAAAATGTATTCAGTGGAATGCCTATTGAAAATGCTTTAGACTATTGTAAATTTAAAGATACTGTTTTGTGAAGTTTTCAGATTACCCCTGAAACATATAGAGTTAAATTTAGGAATCTTAAGAGGAATATTGGTATGAGTAATGGGGAATATGTAAATAAAATGAAAGATTTGTTGGGAAAATGGATGAGGAGCAAAGAGGTGGCAAATTTTGAGGGAATGTTGGATCTTGTTGCTCAAGAGCATTTCCTAAGCATTTATAAGGCTGATGTAAAGCAGTGTGTAGGGACAAAGATGTAAAGTCTGTGGATGAGATGGCTTTTTTAGCTGATGCCTTCGAATAGACTCAGTCATCTATTGAGGGCAACCCACAGAAAAAGGGGTTTAAAATTGGTGGGAAGGGAGGATCCCATTTTGCCCTGGGAAGAGAGAAGGAGGCTGGGGGCCTAAATATTCATAGAATCATAGAATATCAGGTTGGAAGGGACCTCAGGAGGTCATCTAGTCCAACCCCTGCTCAAAGCAGGACCAATCCCCAATCTTTGCCCCAGATCCCTAAGGATTGAACTCACAACCCTGGGTTTAGCAGGCAAATGCTCAAACCACTGAGCTATCCCTCCCCCCAGATTTGGGGTATTCTCTTACCCCAAAACATTCCTCTAACCCCCATCTGAAATCTCCTGTAAAAGTAGAAGAACCCAAAAGGTGCTATCAGTGTAATTCCACTGATCACCTGAAGAATAAATGCCCTGTGCTAGGAGGAAGCAGGCAAACAATAGCTCATGTTAGTTCTGCTGTCCTCAACACAGACACCCCTCAAGCAATTGAAACCTGTCATATTGGTTCTGTGGGGTTAGCCTCTGCAGAACCAGATATGGAGCATGTTAAGGCTGTCCAAATTGATGGCAGGGAATACTTGGGGCAGAGGGATACAGAGGCCTAGATCTCTCTGGTTAAGCAGAGTGGTCCCAAAGGCCAGTATGTTGCCTGGCCAAATGGCAGAGATTGTGGGGGTGAGCAAAAGCAGATTCTTCATACCACCAGTTAAAATCCATGTGTTTGGGAAGGTTTGGAAAGTGTTTTGACTGTGCGGGTAATGGAATACCTCCTGTCAAGATTCTTTCCCCACTCTGAACTCTAGGTTACAGATGTGGGGACCTGCATGAAAAACCTCCTAAGCTTACTTTTACCAGCTTAGGTTAAACTTCCCCCAGGTACAAACTATTTTACCCTTTGCCCTTGGACTTCCACTGCCACCACCAAACTTTATCTGGGTTCCTGAAAAAACGTAGTTTGGAAACATCTTTCCCCCCAAAATCCTCCCAACCCTTGCATCCCACTTCCTGGGGAAGGTTTGGTAAAAATCCTCACCAATTTGCACAGGTGACCACAGACCCAAACCCTTGGGATCTTAGAACAATGAAAAAGCATTCAGTTTCCTTACAAGAAGACTTTTAATAGAAGTAAAAAAGAATCACCTCTGTAAAATCAGGATAGTGAATACCTTACAGGGTAATTAGATTCAAAACATAGAGAATCCCTCTAGGCAAAACCTTAAGTTACAAAAAAGACACACAGACAGAAATATTCATTCTATTCAGCACAGCTATTTTCTCAGCCATTTAAAGAAATCATAATCTAACACATACCTAGATAGATTACTTACTAAGTTCTAAGACACCATTCCTGTTCTGTCCCCGGCAAAAGCATCACACAGACAGACACAGATCCTTTGTTTTTCTCCCTCCTCCCAGCTTTTGAAAGTATCTTGTCTCCTCATTGGTCATTTTGGTCAGGTGCCAGCGAGGTTACCTGTAACTTCTTAACCCTTTACTGGTGAGAGGATTTTTCCTCTGGCCAGGAGGGATTTTAAAGGGGTTTACCCTTCCCTTTATATTTATGACACCTCCTATTCGACCTGCTCCCTGGTAATGATTTTTCCATGTAGCTCAGGTTAAAGTGTTTGCCTGCAGCAGGAGAGAGTGTTATGCTGGGACCCCCGAGGGAAAGGGTAAGGTTTCAGGAAAGACAGCACAAAGAAATGTGTCTTAGGAGGAGGCCCAGAGGAGGAAACTGGGGAAGGAATAGTGGGGGTACAGGAATGTCTCCTCACTAGTCACTTGGGGCAGGATGCACAGGACACTAGGAGGATGGCTGGGTCAGCATCTGTACACCCAGGCATTCAGCCTGTGACCCAGGTTTTTGAGAAGGAACTGTGTAAGTGACCTCCTGGAGGGGAGCAGTCACACAACTGACTTCTCGGGGACTGAGAAAGGGGTGGCGGAGGGTACCCGAATCCAGGTCCCAATTTTTCAGGATATTTCTAATACCTTTTTTGGGAAGTAACTGTGTCTCTTTACATCAAGATGCAGCTCCAACGCCTGGGATAGCAGGGAAGTTGAGACCAGGACATTTCCAGGTGGTAATTTGTGAGAACACAAATGACCCAACTGACAGAGAAGGGGGTGTTTTCTCCCAGGTTAATGAAACACAGAGAGCCAGTTATGGGACAAGCTGCTGGGAAAAAGGGGAATCTGATCAGAGGGTAAACACACCTAGTCCAGAGAGCACAAATCACAACCCTACTAGGGGGCAGGGAGGACTTAATGCTAGAAGCGGGAAACACGAGGGTAACCCAAAAGGGAAGCTGATTTTCTACATATGTACAGTCCTGGGGTTGGGAGACCGCTCTCCAAAGGACCAGCCAATGTGCAGGATCCCCTGAACACCTATCTTGCCAGACCCCAAGGCACCAAAATTCCAGAAACCATGATTAAATTAAGAGCCCACACAAAGGGAAACACTGGAGGGAAAGAGAAGCAGTGACTGATTACATGGGAGAGAGCCAAAGAACACCATGGGTATATGAACAAACTAACCTCAGACTAGAATATCTGAACAGAGGGTGTGGTATCATAAAGATACTTGTAACACCCATCTGTGATATAATGGTTGGTATTAATGTTAATTTTGGGGGATAAGAATTTTGACACAGATGTTAAATCTTATGATAATGCTACTTTTCAATTAATACCTGTAAACAGGTTTAAAGCTTATCACAGCAGAGAAACCATAAAGAAGGGTTTGCTGTGTGTGAATGGGTAAACTGAGGCATGCTGCCTCATGGCCTTAATGGCTGGATGCCAAGAAAACTATAACAACAAAACTGCCTTTGAGATAGTTTACTGCAAGAGGGTTTAGTCACTGACTAAGAGGGGAGGTGTGACACTCTGTACCTTGGGGGAACACCCTGCACACCCATACTCATCTTTATAAAATAACTTGTGTGGTATCCAATGCAAAGTTTGTCATGTTGGGTGTCCTTGGATAGACTTATAATGCACTGAGCATGGTTGCTATAGTGATGTTAAAGTAATTGTTATAATAATGTTATAGTAAGGTTATAGGTTATAATTTCATGTATCTATCTTTATAACTACCTTTGTAGTTAATAAATCTGTTTGTTTTATTCTACCTGAAGCAGTGCGTTTGGTTTGAAGTGTGTCAAAGGCTCCTCTTGGGATAACAAGCCTGGTACATATCAATTTCTTTGTTAAATTGACAAACTTATATAAGCTTGCAGCATCCAGTGGGCATAACTGGACACTGCAAGATGAGGTTCCTAGGGTTCGCAAAAAGAAAAGGAGAGTACTTGTGGGACCTTAGAGACTAACCAATTTATTTGAGCATAAGCTTTCGTGAGCTACAGCTCACTTCATCGGTTGTTTCTGGGACCGGAGATATTGGCTAGTGTCATTCGCTTGCAAGTAGCTGGGAGCAGCTTACATGCCAGAGGCTGTGCATGAACAGCCCAGGAGTGGGGGTTCTCACAGCAGAGCAGGGTAAGGCTGGCTCCCAGAGTCAAGGATTGGAGAGGCCTACCAGATCCCTGGTCCAGATAACACCAGAGAGGAACATCACAGGCTGCTTTTGGCTGGTGTTGGATCACAAGTCACTTTGTTATTGGGGCAGGTGTAGTAAAGGCTTGTTATCCTTGTTGTGTGAATCAAGGGTTCTCAGTAACTGTTGTTGGCATGCTCTTGGTTGAGGGACTTACCCTCAACTAAACTGCACTCGCTAGGTAGAGGACAGGGGTGCCAAGCCCAGTGTAGATGAGATAGTGTGGTGAGGATTCTGCCTAAGGCTCCTAGAGACTCTTTCAACCTTTTGCTCTCCATTGTGTAACAATAGAGCTGATTAAGACTTAATAGAGAATCTTGTTGCAGATCAGTAGAGCTGAAATCACTGATAACCTTGTCTAAGCATGCATTTGACCTGTTTTGATGTCTCTCTGATGCAAGAGACTGCCCAACCTGTACTATTAGTGAGGCTCCCCAACTTAAGTGGATGTCTTAAGTGGTGGGATCTGAAGACATCCCAGAGGATGCAGAGTGGGGTGGATGGCAGGGCAGAGTGGTGAGCAAAGCAGCTGATACCAGAGTGAGCACCCGGACAGCAGAGCAAGCAAGATGCCTCCCCCCGCCCCATAGGGTGGGAGGTGAACACACGCTGATGTACCTCCGAACTCTGGGTCTTAACTTAACAACAACTGTGAGTGGGGTGCAGTGGAGGGAGACGGGAGGGGCATGTTAAATGAACTTTTGGTTGTTGGACTTAAGAACCTGAGACAAAAGGACACTGCCCAACATACTCTGGGTGAGTGTTCTGCTCACGGTTTTATGTTTATGAATCCTGCTTGTGGAATTTTCCCAAGTTAATGCCGGGTTACTTTCCCCTTTTTATTAAAAGTTTCTTTTCTACACTCAGATTCTGTGCTTGTGAAAGGGGAAGTATTGCCTCTCAGAGGCATCCTGGGGTGGTGTGTAATTTCCCTATGTTACTCTGGGGGGGGGGGCTCGAGCCGGTTCTGTGTTGGATTTTTGAAAAGGAACCCCTGGATTCTGCTGACTCCAACTGGCAGAAGGGTTACATATTATTATTGGCTTATAGCAATAAATCTGAGAGATATTGGTTATTTGGTCTCTTGAATATATTTCATAATGAACTAAGCAATTGACTATAATTTATCAACAGGGACATTGTAACAGTTCTTTACCCTGGGTTTGTCCTCTGAATATTGCACCTATCTAGATTGTGGCTACGAATCTCAGTGTTCCTCTAAGGACTCGCCCACACAAGTTATTATATGGCTAGAGAAGCTAGGAACTTATGAATGCTCATCTGATTCTGGGCTTGTTATCCAAAGCTCATCTCAACCTCAACATTTAACCAGCTATTAAGGATTCTGCAGTGGCAGGTACCAAGCTCACCGCACAGCTGCTGCTAACACAGACATTCCATGTACCACCTGCTTCCACTTACCAACTTCATCTTTTCCAACCCAACAGGAACTAGAAGCTATTCTCCTCTGCCTGCCCCTTTTCCTAGTGTTTTATGTTCTGTAAAGAACACAGCCTGCAGGGGAAGGTACATCGGGATTCATTGATTTCCATGTTGCCCTTTACAGAGCTGTTGTTCAAGAAATTGGTGTGTAATTGAACAAGAGATTGGAGCTCATGCTGATGTGAAGTTTCATTGCACCATTAATATCAGCAGGGGCTTTCGTACCAGACTGAAATTAGGAAAGTGCACCAGATGGCTTAACTAGCTCCCTGCCACCCTCCTCCAGCTCTTATCCTACTGCACTTAGGAAAGTGGGAAATCTTCTTACCTTTAGAGACAGGCACAGGAGAAAGCCTGAGAGGGCAGGTGCACATGTTTATTTTTAAAGCATGCCACGTGTTTCACAGAAGACGTGGGAAGAAGCAGTCCCTGCCCCAAAGAGCTTCCAAGCTACCTAACAAGAGGCGGTGTAGTCAGGCAGGGGTGCGGGAGGAGCAAGCTGAAGCAATATGAGCAGGCAGTTACTCATCTTCAAGCACATGCACAACTTCATGGCTCACTCAGGTTTTTTCTCTGTAACTCCAGTAAGGAAGATGAAGACAATGATTGATGTCACCGTGGACACTGCTGGTGGGGGGAAGTTTCAGGAGGGATTTTAATGAGGGTAGGGGAGGTGCTTGGCAGATCTTAGTAGGGTGGGAATTCCAGGCATAAGGACAGCACACAAAAAACACATGCAGATGCTTTTGTGAGAAACTGCAAGTGGGGCAGCACTGCTGAGCAGAGTGGGGAACACAGTAATAAGAGTGAGTCACCTAAGCACACAGGGAGCTGTAAAGTCTTGAAGGTGAAGGCAAGGAGTTTCCATGCAGTGCAGTGGAGAAGAGGAAACTAGGAGCTATCAAAAGAGGGGTGGTGGGATCAGATTGGTTGGCTAGGAAATGACAGTGGCTGCAAATACAGATTAACACGGTTGTTACTCTGAAACCTGTCATTGTATTGTCTGCAAACTTTGCCATCTCACTTACTCACTTTTGCCCCCTTTTCCAGATGATTTATGAATATGTGGAACAGCTTTAGTCCCAGTACAGATCCTTGGGGGACCCTGCTATTTATCTTTCTTCACTGTGACAACTGACCATTTATTCCTACCCTTTATTTCCTATCTTTTAATCAGTTACTGGTCCATGAGAGGACCTTCCCTCTTAACCCATGGCTGCCTACTTTGCTTAAGAGTCTCTGGTGTTGTACATTGTCAAAGGCTTTCTGAAAGTCCAAGTACTCTATATCGAGTGGATCACCCTTGTCCTCATGCTTGTTGATACCCTCAAAGAATTCTAATAGATTGGTAAGGCATGATTACCCTTTAAAAAAGCTGTGTTGACTCTTCCCCAACATATTACATTAATCTATATCTCTGACAATTCTGTTCTTTACTATAGTTTCAAACAATTTGCCTAGTACTGAAGTTAGGCTTACCAGCCTGTAATTGCCAGGATCACCTCTGGAGCCTTTGTTAAAAATCAGCATACACTAGCTATCCTCCAGTCATCTGTACAGAGGCTGATTTAAGTGATAGGTTACATACCACAGTTAATAGTTCTACAGTTTGATATCTGAGTTCCTTCAGTTCCCTTGTGTGAATACTATCTGTTCTTGGTGACATATTTTTGTTTAATTAATTGATTTGTTTTGAAACCTCCTCTATTGATACCTCAGTCTGGGACAGTTCCTCGGATTTGTCACCTAAAAAGAATGGCTCAGTGTGGGAATCTCCATCATGTCCTCTCCAGTGAAGACTGATGCAGAGAATTCAGTTAGCTTCTCCACAATGGCCATGTCTTCCTTGAGTGCTTCTTTAGCATGTTGATCATCCAGTGGCCCTGCAGATTGTTTGGTAGGCTTCCTGCTTCTGATTACTTAAAAACAATTTGCTGTTTGTTTTTGTGTCTTTTGCTGGTTGCTCTTCCAATTCTTTTTTGTCCTGCCTAATGATACTTTTACACTTGACTTGCCAAAGTTTATACTCCTTTCTATTTTCTTGAGTAGGATTTGACTTCCAGTTTTTAAAGGATGTCTTTTTGTCTCCAACCACCTCTTTTTCTCTGTTGTTTAGCCATGGTGGCATTTTTTGGTCCTCTTGCTGTTTTTTTTTAATTTGGGGTATACATTTAATTGGAGCCTCTATAATGGTGTTTTTAAAGTTTCCATCCAGCTTACAGGCATTTCACTCTTGTGACTATTTCTTTCCCACCCTCCAAGGATGTTAAATTTAATTCTATTATGATTGCTATTTCTGACCAGTTCAACTATATTCACGTTTTGCACCAGATCCTGTGGACTAAATCAAGACTTGCCTTTCCCTTGTGGGTTCCAGGACTCCAAGAAGCAGTCAGTAGTGGTGTCTGGACATTTTATCTCTGCATTCTGTTCTGAGGTGATATGTACTGAGTCAATATGGGGATAGTCGAAATCCCCCATTATTAATGGGTTTTCTGTTTTTGTTGCTTATCTAACCTCCCTGAGCATTTCACAATCACCACCACCATTCTGGTCAGGTTATGATTGGTTGTATATTCCTATTGCTATCCACTTATTATTCAAGCATGGAATTTCTATCCACAGAGAGTCTATGGTACAGTTTGATTCATTTAAGATTTTCACTGTATTTGACTCTGCTTTCTTTCACGTATAGTGACACTCCCCCAGCATGACCCACTCTGTCATTCCTATGTTTTTGATACCCTGGTATTACCATGTCCCATGGATTATCATTGTTCCACTAAGTTTCTGTGGTGCCTGTTATATAAATATCCTCATTTAATGTTAGTCTCATTGTTTTGTTTTCTGAGTCTAGAAGGGACACCATTGCGATGGTGATTGGTGGGGGCTAAAGACTTTGAAGTCTGGAAGCTGGGTCCCTAGAAACTTTGCCAGGTCACTAAGCTATTTGTGGCCAATCCTCCCATTCCCAGATTACAACAGCCAGCACTTTCTCTCTGTCCCAAAAGCTAAAACTCTCATCTGTGCTCTGAGCATCTTCTGTTCCTATTACTGCAACCTCCTGGGCTCTGGCCTCGCCGCTCATGCACCCTCCTCCCACCCTTCCAACCACTGTCTGTCTCTGTCTGAGGGGTTGGAGCAAATGCGGTTGTATCGCATGTAGGTAGGAATAGTGGTCAGTAGAACTATTTTACATTTGGGGACAATGTATACCTTCAGATCAGTGGCACTGCTATGGGTACCCGCATGGCCCCACAGTATGCCAACATTTTTATGGCTGATTTAGAACAACGCTTCCTCAGCTCTCGTCCCCTAACGCCCCTACTCTACTTGCGCTATATTGATGACATCTTCATCATCTGGACCCATGGAAAAGAAGCCCTTGAGGAATTCCACCATGATTTCAACAATTTCCATCCCACCATCAACCTCAGCCTGGTCCAGTCCACACAAGAGATCCACTTCCTGGACACTACAGTGCTAATAAACGATGGTCACATAAACACCACCCTATACCGGAAACCTACTGACCGCTATTCCTACCTACATGCCTCCAGCTTTCACCCTGACCACACCACACGATCCATCGTCTACAGCCAAGCTCTGCGATACAACTGCATTTGCTCCAACCCCTCAGACAGAGACAGACACCTACAAGATCTCTATCAAGCATTCTTACAACTACAGTACCCACCTGCGGAAGTGAAGAAACAGATTGATAGAGCCAGAAGAGTTCCCAGAAGTCACCTACTACAGGACAGGCCTAACAAAGAAAATAACAGAACGCCACTAGCCGTCACCTTCAGCCCCCAATTAAAACCCCTCCAACGCATTATTAAGGATCTACAACCTATCCTGAAGGATGACCCAACACTCTCACAAATCTTGGGAGACAGGCCAGTCCTTGCCTACAGACAGCCCCCCAACCTGAAGCAAATACTCACCAGCAACCACATACCACACAACAGAACCACTAACCCAGGAACCTATCCTTGCAACAAAGCCCGTTGCCAACTGTGCCCACATATCTATTCAGGGGACACCATCACAGGGCCTAGTAACATCAGCCACACTATCAGAGGCTCGTTCACCTGCACATCCACCAATGTGATATATGCCATCATGTGCCAGCAATGCCCCTCTGCCATGTACATTGGTCAAACTGGACAGTCTCTACGTAAAAGAGTAAATGGACACAAATCAGATGTCAAGAATTATCACATTCATAAACCAGTCGGAGAACACTTCAATCTCTCTGGTCACACGATTACAGACATGAAAGTCGCTATTTTACAACAAAAAAACTTCAAATCCAGACTCCAGCGAGAAACTGCTGAATTGGAATTCATTTGCAAATTGGATACAATTAACTTAGGCTTGAATAGAGACTGGGAGTGGCTTAGTCATTATGCAAGGTAACCTATTTCCCCTTGTTTTTTCCTACCCCCCCCAGACATTCTTGTTAAACCCTGGATTTGTGCTGAAAATGGCCCACCTTGATTATCATACACAATGTAAGGAGAGTGGTCACTTTGGATAAGCTATTACCAGCAGGAGAGTGAGTTTGTGTGTGTGTGGGGGGGGTGAGAAAACCTGGATTTGTGTTGGAAATGGCCCACCTTGATTATCATACACATTGTAAGGAGAGCGGTCACTTTACATAAGCTATTACCAGCAGGAGAGTGAGTTTGTGTGTGTGGGGGGGAGGGTGAGAAAACCTGGATTTGTGCTGGAAATGGCCCAACTTGATTATCATACACATTGTAAGGAGAGTGATCACTTTAGATAAGCTATTACCAGCAGGAGAGTGGGGTGGGAGGAGGTATTTTTTCATGCTTTGTGTGTATATAATAAGATCTTCTAAACTTTCCACAGTACGCATCCGATGAAGTGAGCTGTAGCTCACGAAAGCTTATGCTCAAATAAATTGGTTAGTCTCTAAGGTGCCACAAGTACTCCTTTTCTTTAGACAATACAATATTACTCAAGATACTTAAGTCCAAAATTGACTGCAAAGCATTACAAAGTGATCTCACAAAACTGGGTGACTAGGCAACAAAATGGCAGATGAAAGACAATGCTGATAAATGCGAAGTAATCCATATTGGAAAACATAATCCCAGCTATACATACAAAATGATGGGGTCTAAATTAGCAGTTACCACTCAAGAAAGAGATCTTAGGGTCATTATGGATAGTTCTCTGAAAACATCTGCTCATGGGTGCAACAATCAAAAAATCTAACAGAATGTTAGGAACCATTAGGAAAGGGATAGATAATAAGACCAAAAATATGTCATTATATGTATCTATGGTACACCCACACGTTTAATACTGCATGCAGTTCTGGTTACGCCATATCAAAAAGATACATTAGAATTGGAGAAAGTATGGAGATAGGCAACAAAAATTATTAGGGGTATGGAACAGCTTCCATATCAGGAGAGATTAAAAGGACTGGGATTGTTCAGTTTAGAAAAGAAATGACTAAGGTACAGGATATGATAGATGTCTTTAAAATCATGAATAGTGTGGAGAAAGTGAATAAGAATGCCTTATTCACCCCTTCACATAACACAACTACTGGGCATCCCTGAATGAAACTGATAGACAGCAGATTTAAAATAAACATAAGGATGTACTTCTTCACACAATGCACAGTCAACTTGTGTAACTTGTTGCCGGGGTGGTTGTGAAGGTCAAAAGTATAACTGGGCTCAAAAGAGAATTAGATAAGTTCATGGAGGATACAGACTAACACGGCTGCTACTCTGATAGCTACTTTAGATTCTCACACATTGAGTCTTTGTGCATAAACTATCCACCAACTGCCTGGCCTATTTCATAACTGTCCAGTAGGGGATTCCCTGCACCTTTCTCCGAGCTGCTGGGAGTAGCCTTAGTGCTGCAGGAATATGAACCAAGCGGAGGCCTCTGAACTCATTTCATCTCCATCAGGGCTTGAATGCCCAAATCCCTGAGTATTGGCTCCCTTCTTTGCCCTTTCCAAACCCTCCTGCTTTGTATCCAAGGGTCAGTGCTTGCCACATCCATCCACATGCACCCAGGAGCTTTGTTCTTTATCATGGAGAACAAAGGTTGATCAATAATTTTGGTCTTAGAAATTATGGCTACAGCCACTGTTCTTTGGCATGATGTGTGTGAAATTCTGTGAGCGAAGGCAGGTGCAGGAGCTGAACACAAATGACTGCAGAGATGGCAGGAGCTCATAAAAAGCACAAATCCTGCTAATAGTGTTTCTTCTCCTGTGTTTGTTCCTTGCTGGAAGGTCTCAGCTGCCCATCAGAATGACACTTCATCACCTCAGCAAGGCTTTTTTGTTTAATAAACTTACATTGACATTAGAAAAGCTGACAACTGCAGAGAGGGGTAGTGAGGTGAGGGGGAGGAGAGGTAAGAAAAGGAGAACAAGGGAAAGGGCAGAGAAAAGTAGGCACGGGTGTGGAGGGCAGATTGTATGGGGTGGGATGCAAAGACGGGCTCAGAGGAATAAGGAGGAATAGTGGGAGAGAAAAGGTGGGGGGTGGTGAGAGAGAGAGAGAGAGAGAGAGAGAATCTATATTTTTGGCCTAGCCTGGAGATGTCTGCCTGGGGCTACAGGGTGCTGTACTGGCAGTAAGAGTTCAGAGAATTAGGAAGATAACAGCAGCTTCATTAGGAGATATTAATTAAACTGCAGGAGCCAGGGAGCTGGGATGATCCTTAAACCAGAGCTGGCTTGGACCAGTTCTTAGAGAATTCCACCCATCACAAGCTCCAGCAAGGATACAAGAATTACATCATCAGTCAAAGTCATGGAGAAGTTGAAGCTAGACAAATTCAGACTAGAAATAAGGTGTAAATTTTTAACGGTGACAGTAATTAACCAGTGGACCAGTTTACCAAGGAATGTGGTTGATTCTCCATGACTAACAATTTTTCAATCGAGATTGACTGTTTTTGTCAAAGTTCTGCTCTAGGAATAATTTTGGGGCAGGTCTCTGGCCTTTGCTATTACAGGAGAGCAGACTAGATGATCACTGTACTCCCTTCTGGTGTTGGACTCTAGGAAATACTCATTGGCTAGTCACACCCGAAAGGCGGGAATCATTGCGCAGTAGATGCACATTCCCAGGTGTCTGTGTATTGCACTGAGTCCAAATACTACACCATGTACAGGGGTGCCCCTCCAACAGGAGCTGAATGGGAGCTTGAGGGAGATGTATTCAACTGCCATCCTACATTGCCATACCACAAAAAAATATAGTATGTGATTTCATTAAAGACGGAATCATCATGCACACATGAGGTGACAGAGTTATGGGCCCAAAGGTCTTTGGCATCAACAGGTTTGTGAGTACTTCACTTTGCAACTTAATGCTCCTTTAACAGTTTTCCATAAAGAACTTCCTCTGTTTTTTTTTAAAGGAAAAAAATATAAAACAAAGAAATCCCATACCATGAAATTATTTGCTAGAAAGCAGGCGCACACTTTGTCCTGGCCAATTTTGCCATAGGACCCCTGTTTCATTTCATGCTCACCTTCAAATATTGTATGGAATGAAGCAGCTTCCATCACAGATCATATTTCAGACATGTCTGCAAGCTCCAATCCTGCAAAAATGTAAGCACTTGCATAATTTCATTCCCATGAGTAAAGTTCCATAAGTGCCTCAGTATTTGCAGGATGAAAGCCGTGCTATGACATTCCACTGTCTTCTGCACTCATGCCTAGTGCCAACGTAACAAAACAGGGCACATGTTCAAAGCACATTTCCAAAGTACAGTACAGAGTACCCTTATAACTCAATCAAATCCAAATTGCCTTTCACTGGACCACCACAAGGCAAATTTACCACCTAGGGACTCTGCCTCTGCCAAATTTCAGGTGTAAACCATTTCCCAAGCAGTTAAAAAAGGTGCATAATGGCAAAGGTGCAAGTTTTCAGCGTGAAAGGTGAAATATGACAAAGTTATGAGCTTCTGAAAATGACTCTTTAGAATGGAAATTCTTGTGCAACCTTAGCTCTAGGAGTGTGTATATGACATGCCTATAATAATGTATTAAAGAAGGCAGGCAGTGAAAGCACAATTTCTGTCCATTTGCCAAAATGATAACATAACCCTATTTTCTCCATATAAATTAAATGAATGAATTGTAATGATTTTATAATAAATGGAAATAAATCAAATAATTCCAAAGCAGCGTCTGAACCAATCAGATCTTGTCATGCTCATTGTTCATTAGGTGCAGCATTGCCTCAGTCATGGCATGAGTGCGGCCAGGCCTCTGCTTTCACTCACAGAGAGATCAGCTCAGGTCAATACCACCCACATCAGTGCGATGACTCGGAATGAACCCTTTTGTAATTGCAGGCACAGTTTGACCCAGAGTGAGGCAGACACTTCTCCAGACACTTCTCTCTTCACTGCACATGCACTATGCACAGAGCACATAGAGCCTGCTGAACATGCTGATGGATTCCATATTGACACCCTAGTAATCACAAATAGGTGTGGCCCAAAGTCAAGCTCAGATCCCCAGGACCCTACTCATTCATTGCAGAGCCCTGCCTCACTTAGGGTGATATTCACCACAGCCAGAGGGCCAGTACAAACGGTTGCTCCACATATGTTGTGAGCATCTGGGTTGGGCATGTGGAAGAGGTGGGGAGCCCTTGTGAAAGAGCTCTGCACAGGCTGGGGAACTCGCATCCTGGGGGAGAGGGAGGATGCTGCTGCTGCATCTGCTCCCAGAGTTCCTTTGTGCCTAAGTCTTTGTTTATATCCACTTCACAAGTATTTTTAAGCATCCTCTTCTCAACGGTGACTTTCTCAGTTGCCTTGAAAGGGGTAGGGGAGGAAACATTCTCGTACCTGCTGAGAGCTGGAGAACAAGAGCATTTGTATTTGGGAGCTGAAGATCAGCCCTACAATGCAGTCCTGTTGGCAGCCTGAACTAGGAGAGACTGACCTTTGCCAGGACAACGAAACTGGACCAATCCACAGCACTTCACCAGCAGCATCATGGGACGAACAACATCAACACTTCAGAGCATCTATCATGAACCAGACGCCATGAAGCATTGTGTTAAGAAGGGTGTGTGGCAGTGGGGTAGTGAGTGTGTTTGTATGGCTGGACAATAAAGTGGTTTGGGGTGGGCTGTGTCTGTTACTTGGGATTGCTGTGTGTGGTTAATAGGTGGAATAGGTTTGGGGTGATGCATAGTTACAATTTAGATATGGAGATGGGGTGGCTAGGGATTTTGTGTGTCTGTGTGTGTGCATGTGTGCTGTTTGTGGTGGTGCGAGTATCTGTGTGCGTGCACATGTGTGTGCATGTGCATTTTGGCAGTTGTGTCAGGGTTAGGGTGTGTGTGCGTGCGTGCTTTTTGGCAGTTGTGCCAGGGATGGTGTGTGTGTGTGTGCATGTGCATGTGAATGTGAGTGCTGTCTGGCGTTGTGTCAGGGTTGGGGGGATGTGCATGTGTGCTGTCTGGCAGTCGTATCATAGATGGTGTGTGTTTGTGTGCATGTGTGCACTGTTTGACAATTGTGTTAGGGTTGACTGGGTGTGGTGTTTGGCCATTGTCAGGGTTGGTGTTTGTGTGTGCGTGTGCACTTTTTTGCACTTGAGTCAGGAATAGGTGTGTGTGTGTGCTATTTAGCAGTTGTGTCAGGGATGGGTGTGTGTGTGTGCTGTTTGGCAGTTGTGTCAGGATGGGTGGGTGTGTGCTGTTTGGCACTTAGGTCAGGGATGGGTGTGTGCATGTGCATCTGGGAGGAGAGGAAGCACCTTCCACTTTCCAGCCAGAGGACAGGCTGTGCAGTATCCGTACTAGCAGCAGGCAGGTGCATTGTGGAGTTGCAGCCACCGCAGGAAGTGTGGGGAGGGTGGAGTTCAAGGAGACATGGTCCCACCCCAAGCGGCCTGGTGCTCTGAGCAGCTACATCATTCCCCATGTCAAGTAGCCTGCTCCTAGGGGTGTGGCCATGACCTGCCCTGAGATGCCCAGTGGGACCTCACAGACAGCCCACATCCCCTGAGCACAAGTCCTGGGCCAGTCACAGTGTGTCCCCAGGTGTGGAGCCCCACAAGCTCAGGAGCCCTTGCGATGTCTGATAACAGGGGGACAGAGTGACAGGATCACAGTCCTCAGCCCCAGGAACCAGAAAGTGAAGTCGCCCTAGCGATGAAGGGGCAAGAGTCCCTGTAGTGGGGTAGTTGCCTCACTTTGGCAGAGGAGGGATTAAAGCAGGCTGGAGGGAACCTGTGCAGAACCCGGCCAATCAGAGAAGGGCAGAAAGGCAGCCAATCAGGGCCAGGCTGGGCCCTATATAAAGGCTGCAAAGCAGAGCAGACAGCAGTCTCTTTCTGACAAGAAAAGGAGAAGGACTGGCTCCCTGTAGACAGAGTGCCTATGCTAGACCAGTGCTGGGCAGGCTCAGGGGAGCAAAGAGAGAGCTCTGGGCCTGTTACCTGCCAGGAGGTGGCCCCTGATGAAAAGGGCCAAGAAGGTGGAAGGGCCAAGGGGAAGTGGCCCTGGGTACACAGGGAGAAGAGGGCAGTGGGAGGCTGCTGCTAGAAGGTCCCTGGGTGTGGCTGATGGACTGTGCTTTGTCCCTGAGGCAAGGGATTAGACTTTAGGGTGGCGGGCGGACACAAAGGCAGGTGCAGACTGAGGACTGCTGATACCCTCAGAAGGAGGGAGAGTAGAACAGGGGCAGAGCCAGAGGGCTGTGTCCAGAAGAGGATACTGCAAGCCAGGGAGCAATGTGCGTCCCAGACAGCACAGCATAGCAGGCAATGGGTGGGGCACCACCTGCAGAAGGCACTCCACAGCTGGAACTGTGCTACTTCCCAGAGTGACTGGCAGGAGGTGCCACGGTGGTGAGCACAACCTGTTACAGTCCTCAACTGTGTTCAGTGTTACCAGCCCCAAATGTTCAAATATCCTGGGTCCGAGTCCCAGAATAATTAGAACTAATCAATGTTGGGTCTCTTTGCCTTCTGGTTTGGAGCTGTTGAGGTCACATTTTCAGGGTTTTCCCTGCAACCAAGAGGGCTAGAAACATGCTTTGATAAAAATTGAGAGGAAAGATTCTTGTGGTTAGATGTTTGGCTGCATGTGTGTGGATTTTTTTCTCATATAATCCCATGATTCCAGCAGCTGGCCTTCAAGGAAAACACCCCAAGAGTGTGACTTGTGATAAAACCCCAGCGTGGTGTCCTCCTAGCAATGCAAATAGCAGGGACTGATCAAAAACATGGACAGTTTTTGATGGTTTGTCAGTTAAAATCTCATAATTTTAAAGCCAATCCTGTGCTTTTTTTGTGGGGGGTTGGGGTTTCCAATGGTTTTAGAGCTCTTGGTGCTGGCAATTTTGCAGATACTCTTCCCACTGCATCCCTGAGACCTGCTACCTATATCTTAATAAGCAGATACCTATATCTCATGGGCTGGATGGATGCACTACAAGGTGGGTAGAAAGTTGGCTAGATTGTCGGGCTCAACGGGTAGTTATCAATAGCTCCATGTCTAGTTGGCAGCCGGTATCTAGTGGAGTGCCCCAAGGGTCGGTCCTAGGGCCGGTTTTGTTCAATATCTTCATTAATGATCTGGAGGATGGTGTGGATTGCACCCTCAGCAAGTTTTCAGATGACACTAAACTGGGAGGAGAGGTAGATATGCTGGAGGGTAGGGATAGGATACAGAAGGACCTAGACAAATTGGAGGATTGGGCCAAAAGAAATCTGATGAGGTTCAACAAGGACAAGTGCAGAGTCCTGCACTTAGGACAGAAGAATCCAATGCACCACTACAGACTAGGGACCGAATGGCTAGGCAGCAGTTCTGCAAAGAAGGACCTAGGGGTGACAGTGGACGAGAAGCTGGATATGAGTCAACAGTGTGCCCTTGTTGCCAAGAAGGCCAATGGCATTTTGGGATGTATAAGTAGGGGCATGGCCAGCAGATCGAGGGACATGATCATTCCCCTCTATTTGACATTGGTGAGGCCTCGTCTGGAGTACTGTGTCCAGTTTTGGGCCCCACACTACAAGAAGGATGTGGAAAAATTGGAAAACGTCCAGCGAAGGGCAACAAAAATGATCAGGGGTCTGGAACACATGACTTATGAGGAGAGGCTGAGGGAACTGGGATTGTTTAGTCTATGGAAGAGAAGAATGAGGGGGGATTTGATAGCTGCTTTTAACTACCTGAAAGGTGGATCCAAAGAGGATGAATCTAGACTATTCTCAGTGATAGCAGATGACAGGACAAGGAGTAATGGTCTCAAGTTGCAGTGGGGGAGATTTAGGTTGGGTATTAGGAAAACCTTTTTCACTAGGAGGGTGGTGAAACACTGGAATGCATTGCCTAGGGAGGTGGTGGAATCCCCTTCCTTATAAGTTTTTAAGGTCAGGCTTGACAAAGCCCTGGCTGGGATGATTTAGTTGGGAATTGGTCCTGCTCTGGGCAGGGGGTTGGACTAGATGATCTCCAGATGTCCCTTCCAACTCTGATATTCTATGATTCAGACTGATGATACCTTCTGGCTCAGTTATTTTTAAAACACCCATGATGTCAGATGTTATGCACTGTTCTCCCAAACATACCCATATTGACTGCTTTATTATATGCCCATATATTTTGCCTAGAATGGATGCCAGACTAATTGGGTGGTAGTTTCCTGTTTTTTCCTGCCGAAAGATGGCTACCTTGTTTGCCATTTCCTAGTCAGTCAGGAGCCCTCCTGGCAGCCCAGGATATGTTACTGATTATTTCCTGAAGTTCTATTTCCTCTGCTTGGTCTTTTCAAACTTGCAGGTGGATTCCACCTGGATCTGCAGATTTATGACCCTGTTATGTTAATGACACTCCATTCTAAAACCTTGTTGTCAGACAATAATTTTATTTTAAAGAAATACTGTTAGGACTGAAATTTTTTAAGCCTGTTCTCAGCCCAGAAGTATTTTTGCTGTTAATTTGAAGAAAATCCAGTAAGCCAATTTCTCAGTGTCTGAGAAGCAAAAAGAAAGGCTATTTCTTTTACTTCAAACAGAGTTTTCAGATGCTTCCTTGTGCTCAGATAGCTCACATGCCTGTACTGGGTTGTCATAGGGGTTTCTTTAATAGAGATTTCCCCAGGAGTAGAGAGTTATTGTCTATATTGTTATAGACATAGTTGTTAACATGTATTTGAAATAAATTACCAAAATAATTGAAACTGGTGTGATTATATATTGTGTTTTAACAAATAAAATACGCAGAATGTTAACATATTGTGCACTGAATTTTTAGTTTTTTGGTGCAGAATTCCCCCAGGAGTAAATATTATTAGTTTCCTGCAGTGTCTCACATCTTTGATGTTAAGGTTAACTGACTACAGTTGCATACATAATAAAAGGCAATTAAGATATGAAAGGGAATTAGCATCTACAAGCTAATCTGTTTATGTTGTTAAACTTCTAACAGGATATAGGTAAACACAGATAAATACACTGAGTATCTAGTCTTGACTTCTATTATTACAAATGAATGGGTTAATGATTGCTTGTCTAATACATCTCTTGTCTGCTTCAGCTCACCCCTTCATACAATATCTTTTGTGTCCACAAGAATAGCTACAGCAATATTCACCCTGCACATATCTGAAGTGTGCTGAAATCTGTAGGGAAAGTGATTACTGAGCAGACTTTCTGTACAATTTTCAACTGTTTCACTGCAGCCATGATTCGAGGACTCTTCCTTATACAGGGTAACTTAAAAGTATCTGCCTGCCTGGAAGATCCTGTTTCTCTGCCCCTCCCCACCAGAGCCCACCCATGGGGTGGCACCCTGACCCAGACAACCCACCCCCTGCCAAAGCCCAGCCGCAGGGCCAGACACCCACATCCTCTCCCTCCAGAGCCCAGCCATGCCGCCCACCCCAGTACAGACACCTACACCCCTCTCCCCCAAAGCCCAGGGATCTAGAGAGAGAAACAGCCTGAGGCTGGGTCCTGGGTTGGTACGGAATTTCCTGCACACAGCTTCCTTCCTTCAGGGCATGACGGGAACTGCAGCTGCCCAGCACCCTCTCACCCTTGTAGTAGGAAGACAGCCTTAAACATAAACCCTTGGATTAGAGGCCTGGTATAAGGCCTGATGCCTAAACTAAAGTAGTGGTCAAAGCTTTGCTGCTATAAAGGAAAGTTAAGTTGTGAGCAAAAGGCAGGGCCTGCTCACAGAATCTGGCAAGAACAGGGCTGATATTGCAGAAACACACATTCCTAAGTACTGCTAGACACAAGAACACACACGCAAACACATTCCAGAAGAATGGTACCAGGACACCCTGGTACCAGCATATTCCCCAAAGATAACAGGAACACACTGACCCATCTTAAAGATAAGATCAGGAAGACAGCATGATGAATAGAGATGTTTTGATCAAACCAACATGTACAAGGTAATGGGCAGCCCCCAGATATGTCACAGGGTGGCACTCAGATACATCAGGGGGGCAATATATAACTTTTTTGTAGCGATCTGCTGTGCCAGCAGTCTGTGCAGAGCTGGGACAGCAAGCTGAAAGAACACACACACTCAGCCAAACATCTAACCACACCCCTCACCCTCTTCCTGGCAGTGTCCTGTATTTGCGAGCTAGGCTCTGCCACGTCCTGCAGCCCCTAACAGTGGCCCACAGCTCTGCAGCACCAATTCTGCAGGGAAAAAGGAAGTTCTGCATAGAACATTAATTCTGTGCAAATTCTGCATTGCACAGTGGCTCAGAATTCCACCAGGAGTAATTATCTACATTTTCTTCATCTTAACTATCTCTGTTATAATGAATGACTTGCTGTTGTTTTATAGTGTAACTAGATTACCTGTGTATGTATAGGAAATAGAAGATTAACTTCAACGCAAAGATCCACATGCTATCTGCATTGCCTGTTCTTCCTTTGAGGAAAGCCCTGCTGTGACAATTTCTGTGAGGAGGTTTGTCAGCCTGCTAGAGAGCTATAAAAGTGAAACCTTGGCCCTAATCCTTTCATCTCTAGACTGCTGAACTTTCAACAGAGAAATTTTAATCTGTGGAACTGAGATCTTCCAAATAGTTATTTGGAATACCCTGGAAAATACATGGAAAGGCTCTATCAGACTTTATATCTAAGCTGCATTGGAATTCTAACCTTTTGGGATAATTCCAGAGACGGTTTTAGAAGCCAGCACATATAACATCACTGCTATGATCCTGATATATGAACACTGAAAATCACTTATATGTATATGATTCCTCCACCATTCAACAACTCTCTTCTTTTCTTTTATTAATAAATTTTTAGTTAGTTTACTAAGGATGAGCTGACAGCATGATATTTGGGTAAAATCTGAATTATATATTGACCTGAGGGTAAGTGTCTGATCCTTTTGGCATTGGTAGAACTTTAAGTGTGGTGAACAGGGTTTTCAGTAACCTGAAAATATATTAGATATTTCTATATTAGACCTGTTTGCCTAGATGGGAGCCAAGGGCTGGACTGTCTACAAGCAACTGTTTGGCTTCTTTTTGACCAGTGTGGTGCTACAGACGTTCTTTTGTTACTGGCTTGGTGAATCTAATTATAGAATAAATGGCCAGTTTGGGGGATTGTCTGCCCTATTTCTTCCGGTCTCCTCTGTGTGGCATTCTCAGTGTGGCTCATCCAGGCACACCAACTCACATAATGTAGGAACAAATGTGCAGGATGAAATAATACATTACAACCAACAGCTCTCAACTGCATGCCCATTCCTTACACAACAGACTCTGTACACAACAGACCACGGTGCTGTGTTGAGGAGTGTGCGCCAGGTAGGGAGGTACTTGTTTTACTGACCAGTCCACTGTGCAATTCAAGTCTCCTTGGCGCAGGTGGGAGAGCAGATAATTAGTCTTATAAATTAGTAAATACAGCAAGTTCTGGCAATATGTTGCGACAGTTCTCTCTTCTTGAATCCTGCCTTTGCTGTAGCTCTGCCTTTCTGCTTCATACATAGTCAGAGTTCTGGAAATCATTATGGGTGAAATCCTGGTTCCACTAAAGTCAATGGAATTTCACCCTTTATTTTAATAAGACCAAGATTTCATCTTATGAGTAGAATGGCTCAAGCTGGCTAGGGGCACTGCTGCATTAGCATGCTACCTCTGTACCAAGAGTGAATGATCCTTTCTAGAATATAATAATTCATCCAGTAGTCATTGGCATAAGCACCAATGCAAGGACCATAAACAATCCACAGGTTTGGCTTTGTGTTGCCTGGGCTGATTTACAGAGAGGCACCTTTCAGAACATACAAGAACACCAACTTATTTCATTTGCATTCTTCTTTGATGCACATTTATGATGATCACTAAAAGGCCATTTTATTTAAAAAAACATCCTGACCAAAAGGGAAGTAAAAGCAGCAGCAGCAAATAAATAAATACTAATAAAAGATAAAAATAATATATAACAAATGATAAAAAGGGGCAGTTGATAGCAATAACTATACATTAGAAGTTATGAAATGCAGGCAATTTATAAGGGAAGCTAAGGCTATTGTTGAAAAATCTATGACCAGTAGACTAAGGAAAATAAGAAGGATTTTTTAAAAATATATCATGAACAAAAGAAATCCTAGTAATGGTATAGGTCTAGATAAGGATGCTAAAATTGTCTATAATGATGCAGAAAAGGCAGACGTGTTCAAGAAATATTTCTTTTCTGTGTTTGAGAAGAAACTTGATGATAAATTTACAGCTGATAGTGATAATCAAATACATTTGAATCCAAAAGTATCTACACAGGATGTTAAACAGCAACTGCTAAATGTAATTTTTTTTAAAAAATGTGTAGGACCAGATAACTTGCATCCAAGAATATTAAAAGAATTGGCTGAGGAGGGCTGGAGTAAAGCCAGCATTGTTCCAATACACCATGGTCACACATAGGTGGCTGGTGAAAATATTATTGGGTGGGGCTGAGCCTGACTCCTCCTTCTGGCCTTTTGGATCCCCCGGCTCACAGATTTGCAGGAGCCATCCATGATGCCACTTGACACACCCCACCTCAGCCAGCAGGAATTCAGATCTGAAGAGCCTAGGAAATGCCAAAGAAATGGTGAAAGTGTCCAGGAGAGAGTTCATCATACCTGCTAGGCACCTGCCATGCTACTGGCAGGGGAGATTGTTAGCACTTGTAGGGGCCCTGGGGAGATGCTGGGCAGATTTAGCAAACATTCCCTCTTGTTCAGACTCCTAGGCACCAGCAACCCAAATGCATTCTGCAGTACAAAGCCCTAAACAGCGATCTATTTGACAAAGATGACTGGGTATGCAAGCAACTGATTAGAAGGAGCTGTATGCTACCTGGCTGGGGAGGAGGAGGAGACTTGAATTCTACTTTAAGAATTGCTGCCCCAGCTGGATTTCTAGAATCAAAGGGCTGCGGCTCTTTGTGAGGAAGAAGACCATGCCTTAGCCCCTTCTCTTTGGCTGGGGCACAGTTTGCTAAGGAGCAGGTCCTAAAGCTGCTGTCAGCTGGTTTCCTATAGGCACTGGTCTGTTCTTGCAAGTTCTACTGCATCAAGGCCTCTGCTCAGTCACATTCCTCGAAGTCTACACATACTAGTTGTACAGAGACATCAGTGACCCACTCACTAGGCCCACATGGGGCTTAGCACATTCTGAGCAATCTGAGGCTGTCTCCTTCTACCTCTCTTTTTCTTGAAAAAATTAGTAAAGTACAAAAAACTTCCTCAGTGCAAGGTTGAGATTGAAATGTAAAATCCAAAGTAATTGGTGACTTGACCTGCTGGGGTACAGCACAAATGGGCAACACCTAGCACATCTGGGGGACGTACAGCTCAGAAATAATCAAACAATACCATTTCCATTTACCTACTAAGTGATGAAATGCAAACCTGGCCTAGCCACCAGCTCTTAGCCAAGCACAGCTCTTAAAATTGTCCCACTGTCCCATAGCGCGTTGGCCATGACCCTGATGGACTTTGTTCCATTGTCAGCACCCAATTGGGCAAGCATGTCCTGGAAGTGTCAGCTGGATTTGGCAGCAGCCTGCTGCAGTGCCAGTGGAAATGTACTGGGTTGTACAGTGGCCATTCATAAGGCCTTTCATGGGCAACGTTTAAAACTTAACCCCTTTGCTCCTCTTCATGTCATTCAGCCAAAATGAAGCACCCAGCCTTCCCACTGGGAGGCACAAGGAGGCAGCAGCCTTAGCAGCTTCACTCTCCCTCAGAGAAGGCAGTTGTCACTGGCAACTGCTTTCATAGAATCATAGAATCTCAGGGTTGGAAGGGACCTCAGGAGGTCATCTAGTCCAACCCCCTGCTTTCTCTTTTCCCACCAGGGAGAAGACAGACATGAATGCAAATGTAACCCACACACCTCCTGGGTGTGGTGTTCTGTCCCAGCTAGAGGCACCGAGACCACTAGAGAGAAAGAGATTAATGAGTCTGCTCTAGAGCCTTAGCTAACGGCCATATGGCTTTTAGTTCATGCAATAGAGCAGTGGTGGGCAACCGCAGCTCCCATTGGCTAGGAATGGTGAACCGCGGCCACTGGGAGCTGCGGGCAGCCATTCCTGCCGACGGTCAATATAAACAAACTGTCTCATGGCCTGCCAGCAGATTACCCTAATGGGCCACATGCAGCCCATGGGCCGCAGGTTGCCCACCACTGCAGTAGACACTCATGCACTAAGCTTCAGAGGTCCAGGTTCGATCCTGCCCGCCAAAGACTGGGGTCTGTCGGTGTTACAAGTGGGGGCTCATCCAGGATTTCAACTGGGAAGTCTCTGAAGCTCGGGAAGTGCTTCCTCAGCTAGGGGAAGTATGTAACCCACTCACCTTCTGGGACCTCTGGACCATATAGCTCAGCTGTCGAGCAGATTAATTAATCTCTCTCTAAGTGGTCTTGGTACCACTAGAGGGGACAGAACACCACACCCAGAAAGTGTGTGGGTTACACAAGTGGCTGGCCAGGGGGAGCTGTGTGCTGCCGGGTTTACCATGGCATCACTGGCACCATGGTGCCGTGCCCAGGCTCCAAAGGGTCCCCGGACCACTCTTCTCCAACCACCGCTCTCTCCTGTGGGGGCAGAAGCTTGGTCCTGCTGGCTCCTGGGACTCCTGCTGCAGGGCAGACTCCATCCGCACCCACTGACAGCCAAGCTCCCCCTCCCCCGCCTCTTCCTGCGAGCGTGCTGCGTTCCTGCCCTTCTCCCTCCCAGCGCTTCCCCTGCCGCCAAACAGCTGGGGAGGAGTGGGGCTGCAGTGCGCTCGAGGGAGGAGGTGGAGAAGAGGTGGGGGCTGGACCTTGGGGAAAGGGGTGGAATCAGGGCAGTACGGAGCAAAGGCGGGGTGCCTGCACTCCCCCTACACATACCCCCTCCAGCTCCCTGCCGTGAGCCGCTCAGCAAAGTGGTCCCCAGGAGGCTCCAGAGGGGCTGCACTAACTAGTTTTGTAGGTTGTGCTATCAGACTGGACATTGAGGAAATCCAGCTGCCCACAGGGGAGGAGCATTGTGCACTGTCATTATGTAGCTGCCTGTTGGGTTGTGAACACATCTGCCGGGGCATCCAGCAGGAGCTGTGAGCAGGACATGTAAGCAAAAGGCCCACAGTTTTGTGTTCCTCCATGTAAAGACTCCAATAAGCCATGAAGCTCCTGGTTGTCACTAAGTGGCCCTGATTGCACCCTGCTGCAGCAAACAGGCATCTGTTGTCCTAGGGGTCCTTGGGATCCATAGCAAAGGGCCACCCCAACTCCATGCAGCTCTATTGTCTCCCTGCAGAGGCAGCATCCCTGGAGAGGACCCAGGCTTGCAAGGGCTGAAGTCTGGCCCTGCTTACAGCCATGATTGATTGGGGAATGAGCAAAGGTGAGAAGCTAGCCTCTCCACCCCCACATCAAGCCCTGGTTGGCTAGAGTTCGCAGGAAATCCCACCTCGGCTGCCAGCTGTCATCTGATTGGAGGGTGGGATTGGCATTTTGAGATGGGATTGTCAGAGCTGGCATGTGCTTCTGCATCAGCCAGTGCTCAAGAGCAGGGGAAGAGGGGCAGGCACTGGGTGCACATTTGCTGACAGTGCTGAGTGCTTGTGGCTGATAGCAACATTGCAGTGGCCCCAGGGTGAATCCCAGGGGCTGTAGCAGATGTCTGGACACCAAGGCCAGGGGTGGGAGTTTGCAACTGCCTACTAGCAAGGGGAGCCTGCACCCCAACTGTGTTAACTCCCCACTGTATTTTCACTCAGGGGGCTGGGGACTGGGCCCTGGGCTTCCAGGGACATGCTGCTATCTGCAAGGGACTGTCCCTCGGGGGTACGCTGCTGGGAATGGGGCCTTTGAGGTATGTTGCTCGCTGGGATGTTGAAGCCTCAGGGACACGCTGCTGGCTGAGAGGGATGGGGCCTCAGTGGCACAGTGCTGGCTGGGGGCACGGGCCTCATGGGCGCATTGCTGGCTGAGGGGGATGAGGCCTTGGGAACATGTTGCTGGCTGGCGGGGATGGGGCCTCAGGGGCACGTTGCTGGCTGAGGGGGATGGGGCCTAGGGTTGGCAATTTTGGTTGGATGTATTCTTCGAGGTTTCATCACATGACATGATCATTAATTAAAAATTAATCTTTAATTCCCTGGAAACTCCAGGACAATCCTGGAGGGTTGGCAACCCTAATGGGACCTGGAGGTACGCTGCTGGATGAGGGGGATGGGACCTCATGGGCCTGTTGCTGGCTGGGGGTGGGATGTTCCCTCCAGGGTATATTGCTGGCTAGGGTCGATGGGATTCACTGCTACCTGGGGGGAGGCCTTGGTGTTGGCTGTGGGGGAATGTTCCTTCTGGGGTATATTTCTGGCTGAGGGGGATGAGGCCTTGGGGACACGTTGCTGGCTGGGGGGATGGTCATTCTGGAGCACCTTGCTGGCTGGGGAGATTTGCCACCCTGTAGTTTTGTTTTGTTTGCACTTTTCAATAAGTGAGAGCTGTGTATGGGGGAGCTTGGCTGACAGTTTGCCGTGGCCTCTGTAGCCTGGCCACCTGACCAGTCCCACTATTGAACACCTCCCCAGTCTGTGTTTGCTAACAGTTCTGCTGTCTGTTTGTAGAGGCACTGACCCTGCTGTGAGCTGCGGCTCCTGGAAAGCAGCAACCCAGCAGTGTTCACCTTCAGCTGCTGGTGGCCTGTTAGCTTCCCCCTTTTCCCCCACCCCTTGCACTTCGACTTCACACTTACTGGAGCAGTTAGAAAGGACTAAGTAAATCCTCATTAAGGTGCTAATGATAAAACTACACAGCATGCCCCAGAGCAGACACCCGACCACTAGAGCCCTGCAAATCTATGGATATCTGGTTTATAGCTGTGGCTATGCACATCTGCAGATATCTCAGTGGTTTGAGCAACGCTTAAACCCAGGGTTGTGAGTTCAATCCTTGAGGGGGCCATTTAGGGATCTGGGGTAAAAATTGGGGATTGGTCCTGCTTTGAGCAGAGGGTTGGACTAGATGACCTCCTTAGGTCCCTTCCAACCCTGAGATTCTATTAAACCGTTTTTGTGGATCACTAATCAGATGCGGATACAAATTTTGTATCTGCTCAGGGTTCTACCTACCACATACAGAAACATGCTAACACGTGCACCAAACAAGGTCACATCAAGACTCACACTGCACCTCCCAAAATAATATACACCTAGGAGAAATACACACTAAGGCACGCTGGAAATTGGTAAATCATGATTGGACATTTTTTCTAAGATCTGTCTAGTTCAAACAGGAATCATAGAATCATAGAATATCAGGGTTGGAAGGGACCTCAGGAGGTCATCTAGTCCAACCCCCTGCTCAAAGCAGGACCAATCCCCAATCAAATCATCCCAGCCAGGGCTTTGTCAAGTCTGACCTTAAAAACTTCCAAGGAAGGAGATTCTACCACCTCCCTAGGTAACGCATTCCAGTGTTTCACCACCCTCCTAGTGAAAAAGTTTTTCCTAATATCCAACCTAAACCTCCCCCACTGCAACTTGAATGATTTGGGGGAAGTCTCTGGCCTGTTTATACAGGGGGTCAGACTAGATGATCACACTGTTCCCTTTTGGTCTTAAGATGTATGACTCTATGGATCAACAAACCAGCCAGAAAACACAGCACAAAGCCACGCAATCACAGCATATAGGAACACACAGATACACAGACACACACCATCCACATACCACACACATCTCACAGTAATAAAACTAATCCCAGCGCACAACCCAAAATCACCAGGAGTCATTTTCAGACAAGTCAGAGACCCCTGGCACAGCACAACCATATTACGGCAGCTCCTCAATTGTTGAAACCAACCTTCCATCTCTCATTTTCATCTCAGCTTCCCAAAGCCTTCCTGTGCCCCCACTCTCGGACTGCACAGAGAGAATCGCAACTGCTCTTAGGTTGACAAGTGAGGCCAGGAGAGAACAATTGTTTCTGATTCTTAACAAACCCATTTAATTCTCACCAGCAGGGTAATCTTTTAAAGCTGAATTACAAATGGTGTGGAAGGATGGCGCTCCCCTTGGAAAAGCTGAAATATTTATTTTCCATTCTCAAAGTGCTGGCCTGGCTGGCGCAGGTGTTTGCTGTACTGATGAAGGCTTCATATCAGCAGCAGGGAGCTCATTAATTGTATTCCAAAGGGATTAATTATGGCATGAATAAAAGAGGCTTCTCTGGCATCTCCTGGCTCCTTCCACACAGCTAGAGTAGAGGGGGAGCACTGTGACTCAGCTGTCACTGCCATGTGCTTGGCAGAAAGAGGACAACAGCAGCAGCTACTCTTGACTTGCCCTGCAGTGTCACTGCTGCTCAGGCACTGCAGAGGGGCACCCTGAGAAGGTGACATGGTAGCTCATGGGAGGCTGTTAAACCTGGCTCTTAGCTGTGTGCTACACTGTGCCCCTTTTCAAGGCCTTTGATTAAGGACCCCCTCGCCTTTTATTTGGAATAAAGACAAAGTCACATTCGGATAGAAGGTAGATGGAAGCAAAAGTGTCCAGCATCTGGACACCTCAGAGGTGGAAATATTCTTCTGGCTTTCTGTCCGTGTGGTAGGCTCCCTTGTCACGTAGTTCTTGGCTAGCATCCCTTCCACAAAGCTCCATCTGCGCCTCTGCTGCCATGCAGATGGCCATTGTATAATTCAAAGAGGGCAGCCATTATCAAAGGACACCTACTCTCTTCTGCATGGCATCACTGGGGCCTGAACAATTCTCAGTCCTAGTAAAAGGATGGCTCAGCACAGATTAGGGCTGGGGACCAAAGGGATGGGGAGTCCCAAGCTGTTTGTGCTCCTGATTCAAAGACCAGGACAATAAACAACGGTTTCTAGGAAAACAAAAGCAGTAGCTCCCATATGGCTCCAACTGTTGCAATGCTGGGCCCCTGGGTGTGAAAATGAGCCACAGACAGCTGCCATCACTGTTTTCTGTCATTCTGCCAGGCCAGAGGCAGAACAAGTACAGATCCTTAGCACAGCCTCCAATTCCCTGTCACCTGGAGAGGCAGGCAGGAGGGATGAGCTGTTCCCATTTGACCTGAGTGAGCCCAGCTGAGAAAAGCAGCCATGAGCTGGGATGGAGGATTCAGACATCTGGACATGTCAGCAGTGGAGCTGCTTGGAGGTATTTAGGGCTTCAGGCTTTCTGCTGTTTCTAAGTTGCAGACTTCCAGTTCTGAAGAGAGGGGGAGGCAGGGCACTTTCTTCTCTGATCCAGTCCCACCATGCCGCAGAACAGGGGCATGCTCTGAAAGGGGCAAACCTGCATTCTAAAGCAGGGTAAACCAACTCTCTCCCATCCATAGTCCAAGAGCCTTCCAGAAACGAAACCCCCTTCCCTCCTAATCAGTTCCTGACTGATCATCCCAAAAGGGACAGGGTTTTAGCACAAGCTACTTGGGCTGAAGCAATGGCAGATGATAGTTTTGGATGTAGTGTTTTCACCAGGAATTGAAACTAGGGGGGTGTTCAAATATACAGGAAGGGTGTCGGCTGACGAGGGGTGAGACCATGAGGGCAAAGGTGGGCTGTATGGCACAATAGTAAAAACTGAAAAATGTTTCATGACCATTTTATTAGATTTAACTCATGTTTTAAAATCATCACACAAATTAAAGTTGGCTACTCAAGCCTATTATGAAGCACTACATCTACATCCTTCTTGGTTTCTTGTAATTTCGCACAACTCTGTTAATGAACTTCTCAAATGCAGTGCATTCATCTTTGCTGGCTTCTCATGGGTCCATACTTCCAGTCCTTCATTATATGCTAATGATCAGGCAGAAGGTGACTCCTTTCAGAACACAAAATTCTATTCAATGAGGGAAAAGAATGCTCAACTATAGCTGTTGTGACTGGGAGTAGCAAGAGATGAATTCCTACATCTTTCATCCCAGGAAACATAGCACAAAAAATTGGGTCGAACCACTAGTGATGATAAAGAAGAAGTTTAAGTCAAATCTTTATTTGTTCATCATATGATATTCCACTCTGTGTTCAAATTTTCTATTCTGTCCTGATCACTTGCAGCCGCATTGCTGGTAGTTCCTCACTCCACTCAACTATCCGGTGTTTTATATGACAAGCATCTGTAAAAGCTATGTAGAGGTTGAGTAGAATCCAGAAGTCCATGTTGTAGATTTGTTAGATTCCAGTCTGTGTACTTTTTCAGCTGACTTAACAAACACTTATTGTCCTCTTCACTTAAGGAGTCAATAAAAGTGCCTTAATTAGTCAACTTCTGAACTGAAGTCTGCTTCTTCCAGTATGTTTTCAATGTATATCTCTCTGATTGATCCAAGTGTAGCTTCTATTGCAGGACAAAGATCTACTACTATTGTAGCAGATGCCTGGATGGCATTGTTTAATGACCCAAGTGGTTTCAACAGTAGACTTACAAGAGAGAGAATGATAGGTTTCAGAGTAGCAGCCGTGTTAGTCTGTATCCACAAAAAGAAAAGGAGTACTTGTGGCACCTTAGAGACTAACAAATTTATTTGAGCATAAGCTTTCGTGAGCTACACGTGTAGCTCACGAAAGCTTATGCTCAAATAAATTTGTTAGTCTCTAAGGTGCCACAAGTACTCCTTTTCTTTTTTAAAAGAGAGAATGGTACTAATCTTCTCTGAACGTAGTAGCAAAAGTAGTCCACTAGTCTCACTACTTAGATCCATCCCATCTTGGTAGATACTTTCCAAAGCCAATAATAGCCAGTTGGGGGGAGGGATAGCTCAGTGGTTTGAATATTGGCCTGCTAAACCCAGGGTTGTTAGTTCAATCCTTGAGGGGGCCATTTAGGGATCTGGAGCAACTATGGGGAATTAGTCCTGCTTTGAGCAAGGGGTTGGACTAGATGACCTCCTGAGGTCCCTTCCAACCCTGATATTCTATGATAACAGTTGCAGTAATTTTAAGACAACAGCCAAGGATCACTCATGAGAAAGCCAGTGGGTTTTCCCAGGTTGGACTCATTTGAACTTCAGTCCCAGTGTCTCTTCTGTTTTTTTCTAAGACATTCAGTCCTTTTGGACGCTTGCTGAAAAAAAAAAAGAGTATAATGAAGACATTAAATTTATGGTTTTTTAAATGTCTTTTGAAGATTCTGCAGCTTGCACTTGTGCTAGTTGGAGTAGATGGCCTCTGCAGTGAGTATAGGAGAGATTAGCATTACACTTTTCTCTGAACAAAGCTTGTACTCCACTATGTCTTCCAGAGAAGTTTGCAACTCCATCAAATACACAAGTAGCCATCTGTTTGGGGTTCAATTTACAAGCATTTAACTCTTCTAAAATGTAGGTTGTCACAGATGCAGCCAATGTGTCTTCTTTAACCTGAACATCTAGAAAGGCATCTACTGGCCTACCACTGACATCAAAATAATGTACGCAATGATTTAATACTTGATGCCCATTTGCACTGGTGCATTGATCGGTCACGTATGCACATTTTCTGAATGCGGTGAGAGAGTTCATCTCGTTTTCAACTGCTGAGTCTTTCACTATTGCATTGCATGCTTCTAACCAGTCACCTGAGTGTTTTGCAGAAAGATAGTGAGCATTTGGTTGGAACCAGTGTCCAAATACAGGATTAACAAGTGACAATGCACTTAACATTGGCTTCCAGTTTGTAATGTGTGGTATCTCTTGTTTAAATAGAAAGTATGATGTGACAGCCATGTTTGTTCGCATAAACTGTGTTGTGTCTCCAGAATTCTTAACAGCCTCATTAAGCACTTCTAAAAGTGACTGATTTATAAGACTTTCTACATGTCGATGCAGTCCAGAGGCTTGGTGTTTTCCAGCCTTTTCATGTAGGTTGTCAGCATTGGCTTTGCTGATTGGTCTGGCAAACCAAGCTCCTCCACCTTTACTATATAAATCCACAATATGCCCACATCTTGAATACTGGGTGCAGTTCTGGTCACCCCATCTCAAAAAAGATATATTGGAGTTGGAAAAGGTAGTGAAAAAGGCAACTAAAATTATTAGGGGTATGGAACAGCTTCCATATGAGGAAAGATTAATAAGACTGGGACTTTTCAGCTTGGAAAAGAGACAACTAAGAGGGGTTACGATAGAGGTCTATAAAATCTTGACTGATGTGGAAAAAGTGCATAAAGGAAGTGTTATTTATTCCTTCACATAACACAAGAACTAGGGGGTCACTCAATGAAATTAATAGACAGCAGGTTTAAAACAACCAAAAGGAAGTACTTCTTCACACAACACATAGTCAACCTGTGGAACTTTTGCCAGGGTATGTTGTGAAGGCCAAAATTATAACAGGCTTAAAAAAAGAACTAAATAAGTTCATGGAAAATAGGTCCATCAATGGTATTAGCAGGAGGGGCTAGGATGTAACACCATGCTCTGAGTGTTTGCCAGAAGCTGGGAGTGGATTACAGGGGATGGATCACTCAATAATTGCCCTGTTCTGTTCATTCCCTTTGAAGCACCTGGCATTAGCCACGGACAGAAGACAGGACGCTGGGCTAGATGGACGATTGGTCTGACCCAGTATGGCCGTTCTTATGTTCTTATGTAAAAAGATGATAAAAATGTTTAGTACAGAAACTCCCTGTAGTCAGGCGGTGTGGCTTCCCGCCACCCCGGAGAGGGACGAGCCCATCCGGGTGCTGGAGTGGGTGGAGGTAGGGAGCTCTGAGCCCACCCCTCAGAGGGTCAGGTGGCGACCCGGAAGTATAAAAGCTCACCCTCAGAGCTGACTGGGGCCCCAGCCGGCAGGAAGGCCAGATGCCTCCAGCCTGGCCTGCGACTGGGAAGCCCCAGTGGCCCAAGGTGCACACCAGGACTGGCCGGACTTGCCCTGCAGCCGCTACCCGGAGGAGTTGTTGGACCTGCCCTGCGGCCACTACCCAGAGGAGTTGCTGGACCTGCGCCCTGCCCTGCAGTCGCTACCCGGAGGAGTTGCCGGACCTGCCCTGCAGCCGCTACCTGGAGGAGTTGCCGGGCCTGCCGCTTGCCTGCTACCCTGAAGAACCCATGGTGCTGGATGCCCCGGAGGACACCACCTGGACCCAGGTACCCCAAGAGGGGGAATCAGGAAGTAGCCTGAGGGCAGCCCACTGTAGTCTGGCTGAGGCACTGCCAGAGCCTATGCCAGTGTGTCGCGGCCAGGGGCCCCACTGACACAGCAGCGGGTCTTCTGCTGCTGCTAGGGCCCCGGACTGGGACACAGTGGAGTGGGAGGGCCTGCATCCACCCTGCCACCCAACCGTGGGTGGCAGTCTCCCGCTCTTCCAGGTCCTTTAGAGGCCTGGGCCTGCTAACATTGAACTGTTTGCTCAGCCCCTGCCTGAGGGCCGGAGCTACTGACTTGGTTGCCTCACCCTGACCCAGGGCCTGGGCCTATTTCTATATACTGTTTGCTACTGCTCAGCCCCTGCCAGAGGGCCTGAGCACCTGACTTATTGTTGCCCTGCCCTGTCCTAGGGCCCGGGCTTACGGTGCTTGTTTCAGTTGCTGCAAGGGCCACTGAGGGAGACTCCCGGACTAATTCCCCCAAACATTATCTGCGTGTCGTAAGCTGGTATGGCTCTCCACCGCCCTGGAGAGGGTTGAGCCCCAGCTAGCCAGTTTACACTCCCCAAAATAACCACTTCCTGAGATAGTGATAATGTGAGAGAACAATGTTGTCAAAGAATGCATTTAAAAATTTTGGCCTACTAGGAAATGTATATTTATATAAGTTTTCCAGTCACAAATCTGGCATTCTGGAGCAAAGTCACTAAAACATAGTCTAACAAACAAATGTTGCTTTAACGTACCCCTTCCTTCTCCCTCCACCGCACCCCACTCATAGTTGTCCTTGGTCAATGGAGACCCAGAGTTCAGAGGTACTTTCGCATAAGTTCATTCCCAACCTGGAGGAGATGGGGGAGGGAGAAGGCACCTTGCTCGTTCCTCCAGCTGCTTGCCACTCGCTCTAGCCGCTTACTCTGTTCACTGTTTGCAATGCCACTGTTCACTCCATCTGATGGCCCTGTACTGTCACCTTCTGCTGCCACTTGCCACTGTGACCTCTGTGAGTCAGTCTCTTGAGGTTCCACCGAGCTGTCCGTGATTTCAGCTCTCACTGAGGGAGCCTCACTCCTAGTGCAGGCTGGGCAGGGTCTTCCACAGAAACACTGTCCCACCGCAGGTTTAAGCACCTAGATATGATTATCAGGGATTTCCCCTCTAGTGGTCACTTAACAAAACAAAAAATGCTCAGTGAAGCCTAATCAGCTCTATCTTTAAACATGGGGGAGGAACAGGTCAAATAGTGCCTGTGACTCTTAGGCAGAGCCCACATTACCAAGCAAAACACCTGTCTCCCTGCCTTCTCTCTCTCTCCCCCCAGTGGGCTCTGCCATCCAAACCCCTTGCTAAGTGAGTGCAGTTCAGTGCTTAATTTGTAATGAAAGAGGTGCCGGGGCTCACACAAGTTTTTTACTTTCACAGCTGATGTGGCAAGCCTAGAGGCCCCGGAGCTATGAATTACCAAGCTTAGATGTGCTGGGGCTCACACTTGACAAAAATTAAGCACTGAGGGTGACCTCCTCAATCAGGACAAGCTAAATACAGTCCTTCTACCCTTTACTGATACAAAAAGGATAACATTTCATTACCCCCGCATTCAATTTAAAAGTTTTATTAAAAGCTAATTTTAAAAATTTATCATACACAGGTTGATAAATGAGGGTCTGTACATCTGGGTATGGTGCTTAGATTATCCACAAATACAAAGTTTGTTTAAAAATTCATAAGATACATACAGTACATAATCTGCAATAACCCAAATTTAGATAAATTTAACTATACAGTTTAGATATTAGAATCCAAATACGTGGGTACATCACTCTTGAAAAGTTATACAGAGGGGTGGTTGTAGAAAGCAAATATAGAAATGAGTGTAGATTTTCCTTCAGTAATTGAACATTTAGGATGGGTTGTCCCTTAGAAGATATAATCCACCCAAGAAGTATTTCGGTTACTTTCCCATTTCACTTCTCATCAGCACTCCAGCTCATCTCTCGTGGTATTGCCTATGTCCAGTGATGTACTGGTAAGATTTTGGGTGGGTGTGCCCTGATGCATCCCAGATTGTCATCTAATGACGTTTTTAATTTTCGAGTTTTTAATACAGGGATGGTACATGGTAGGTAGCTCTCCAGAGTCAGGGAGGGGAGCTGCACCTGCCTGGGAATCAGAGTAATAAAATGCTCTTCTGAACCTACTCCTGGCTGTGTTGACCTTCCTGAAGGTGTGAGAGACTGAGTATAATGGAAGCAGGAAGCCTACAGAAGGAATGGTGGGTGCTGGGGTGCAGCAAGGAACCCATCCCACCACCTGCTGCAACATTAGATTGACTCCCCAGCCACTTGGCCCCCCATTCTTTAGGTGCTGCCCCAAAGACCTTACTTGGTCCCTCTCTGAGGATTGGGGCCAGGCAAGGCTGCCCCTGGGCTCTGCAAGAGACAGAGCTACTGACGTGATTTGCTCGGTGGAGCAGCAAAGGGATCTCTCGGGGCAGATGAAGCATGGTTCAGAGCTGTAGAGTAGCAGCAGGGACTAGGGTGACGAGGTGTCTGGTTTTCGACCGGAACACCCAGTCGAAAAAGGGAACCTGGCGGCTCCAGTCAGCACCCAGTGAACACTCAGTGCTTGGAGTGGGGGCAGCGCGCAGAACCCCGTTGTTCCCCACCTAGGAGCCAGATCTGCTGGCTGCTTCCGGGATGCAGCGCGGTGCCAGGACAGGTAAGGACTAGCCTGCCTTAGCACTGCAGCACCGCCAACCAAACTTTTAACGGCCCAGTCAGCAGTGCTGACCGGAGCCACCAGAGTCCCATTTCAACCGGCTGTCCTGGTGGAAAACCGAACACTTGGTCACCCTAGTAGAAGAGGCAATACTGTCCTTTTCAAAATCCTCTGGAGTCTTCCAGAAGGACCTATTGCTCTCTCCCTCAGCACCCATGCGGTACTCCCCTCCTGCTGCAGCATCTGCTGCAGCATTGCCTCCTGGTGGTAAGGACACTGCTGACGATGTCTTGGAGTGTCCACGCAATAACTTCAGCCACCATGTCACTCAGACTGGTTTTCAAGAGGGGTATGCCCGCCTGCGCCTCCCTGTTCCCTGAGAGGAAGGAAGCCATGCTGCTTTTGGATCAGGGATCTAGATATGTTGCCACTGAGTTTTGATCCTTCTCTCTGATAGCTTGGAGTTGATTTCCCAGAATTGCAGACAGCATGACTTCCACTAGAGGTTCCTTGGTCCTGTCACGCTGTATCTTGTGGTTTGGGTTCCTCTCCAGCCGGTACAGCAAGAAAATTCCATTTGCTTCTTTGGTCTTGACAGTGCAGTCTTGCCACACACAGATCCATTCAGAAAGCTGCTGCCAAGATCATTTTCCTACTTCATCTTTTTGATCCTCTCTTTACATCCCTCCTCTTGCTCCTTTCTCTGTCAAACTTGTCTTTATTTTCAAGGTCCTTCACAGCCAATCTGCACTCTATCTATCATCTCTCATAGACTATCATGAAGTTAATGCCTGCTGTCAGCTAGTGATGCCAGCCTTCTCACCCACTTTAACTTCCAAACAAGCATTTTTATGCTTTCTCAAATGTCACCCTCACAAATGGGAGGAACTCCCTGTAAATAGCTGCAAAGCCACCTACTGTACTCCTTCAAATCCGTCCTTTAAAACTCTCCTTACTGTGACAGCTAGAAAAAACTTGGAAACAGGCTGCTGAGACCACTGTCTATCGAGATGACCAGTATTGCCTCACTGCTTCCTTGTACTCTACCATCTATCTGTTTCTAGCCATCATCTCTTGTCTTGAAGAATCATAGGACAGGAAGAGACTTGGAGGTCATCTAGTCCACTCCCCTGCACTCATGGCAGGACTAAGTATTATCTAGACCATCCCTCATAAGTGTTTGTCTAACCTGCTCTTAAAAATCTCCAATGATGGAGATTCCACAACCTCCCTAGGCAATTTATTTCAGTGCTTAATCACCTTAACAGTTAGGTTTCAGAGTAGCAGCCGTGTTAGTCTGTATTCGCAAAAAGAAAAGGGGTACTTGTGGCACCTTAGACTAACAAATTTATCTGAGCATAAGCTTTCGTGAGCTACAGCTCACTTCATCAGATGCTCAAATAAATTTGTTAGTCTCTAAGGTGCCACAAGTACTCCTTTTCTTTTTCCTAACAGTTAGGAAGTTTTTCCTAATGTCCAACCTAAACCTCCCTTGTTGCAATTTAAGCCCATTGCCTCTCATCCTATCCTCAGAGGTTAAGAACAACAATTTTTCTCCCTTTTACTTGTCGTCATCCTGTTCTTATTATGCCTCTGGCGTTTAGGACAGTGATGAAGCTCCTCCACTCTTGTCTGTTTCTGGCAAGTCTTTCAGTGGTTCCCCAGCTGTGCCCCAAAATTTTCAGCTAGGCTTCCACAGCTCTTCAACATGTTGTTTTCGGGCAGCCTCATTTTCACTTGCCTTCAGGTGTCCATCTTATTGCTACTTTGGTGATGGAATCAGTTTCCAGCCGAAGCACATGACCAATCCATATCCAACGCCTCCTGGCAATGATGGTGCTCAGATCCTCTGGCTGCACTGTGTCAATAAATCTTGGTTTGAGATTATTCTGGGCCAAAAGATACATAGGATTTTTCTGAGGCAGGTTGTATGGAATGAAGTTAGGTTATGATGGGTGGTTGGGAGTAGGGGTGGAGCACTGCCAGCAGCCAGAAGTAAACCTCCCTGTGACAGAGCCATATCCTCTTCCCCCCGTGGTGTAACAGCAGTCCTCTGTAGCTGGATAGCATCCTCAGCCTTGGATGTCTTCATGTAGCGGAGCGATGACTTACTGGTGCGGCGCCTCCTGCTGGTCGTTTGGGAATTAGCTTGTCCAGCACTCAGAGTGCCTCCTAGTGGCCAGTGTCTTCCCTGCCTCAGGCCCCAGTGTCCCTCCTGGACCCTGGTGCCCTTTACCTTGGGGTTCTGCCCCAGCAGTACCCCCACATTCTGGGTGTCCCCTCCCAGGGGAACCCCCAGCCCTCTAGGCCCACCTTGCCTCAGTGGCCACTGCCAGTCGTCATCTAGTCCCCTCTCACTGGGGCAAACTGCAGTCGGTAATGGTCACTCATCAGCAAGGGGGTTGGACCAGCTGCCTCTGCCTATCCCTGGGCTACACCTCTGCAGCCCCAGTACCTCTTTAGGCCTTGCACAAGGCCTTAGCCTGGGGAGTTGCCAGACTGGAGCTCCTCTTGCCCTTCCCCAGCACTGCTCTGCTTCAGGTAGCCTATTCCCAGGCAGTGAGCATATCAGCTTAGAAGCATATCAGCTTAGGAAAAAAAAAGTACAGTACATGATTTGTGTGCCCCTGTTCAACTGTCCTAATACTATGCCATTAGTTATAGTGATCGATATCAGATATCCCTCACGTGTTTCTAAGATGCAATCACTGGGGTTACTAAGCACTCAGTCAAATCAAAGCCAGTTTGTTCAGACCTGGTGCTGGCCAAAACTCAGAATTTCCATTTTGTGGGAAATTGACATTTCAAAATTTGTTCTCTCTGAATTGGCATGAAAATAAATATTTTTAAAATTTCCCCTGAAATATATTTGTTTTGAAAATTTAGTTTCAGAAATTTTTTTTTTTTCATATTTATGACATGTAACTGGTACTAGTACATGATATGGCATATATCCTACTGCTACTCACATGTCTTGAAATAATGTAAAATAATAAAAGCAATATACAAACAGATTTTCAAAAGGAAAGTTTCATTTTTATATGAAATATCTTTTTTTCCTAAATTTTTTTTGGATATCTGGCCAAGCTATTTAGAATGAAGAATATTGCTCAGGAATTGAGCCTCTTTTTAGGTTAATAACTTATTTGCAAACTGATACTGCTTTGTACAATGTACACATTTATAACTATTCCTGAACCATTTGGCTGGATAACTTTTTTGGCCTATGGATTCTTGACAAAACCATCTGATATAATTATTTAGTACTCACAAGGTCCTGTTGTTACAGTTCAGAGTTAGCTGTACATGTGACCTCTCTTTCAGTCTCTCCATGGGTATCTCTTTCAAGTGACAGGCCTAAACTTGCACTTCTCTCAGAGTGAATCCCACAATTCACTGCATCTTTAAATTGGACCATCAGGCTACAGCACTCTGTTTCCCACCCCTATTACCTTTGCCCCTGCTATAGACTTATCTCCAGGACAGTGACCAGATTGACAGTGCAGTGACAGAAAACAGCTTGTTCAAAACAAAGTATTATTTATATATCCACAGGAATATAACAAGCAGAGAGAAAGTTAAAACAACAAAAGCATATGGTCTAATCTAAATTTCGTATTTGCTTCATGCTGTTAGATAGGCCCAATTTAGCCTTTGTACCTCCCCAGAATGACTATAGTGATATGGCTGTACTGGCAAGCCGTTTCTAGTATATACAGAGCCCCAGTTACCTTTCAGCCAGCAAGACCAACCTCACAGAGATACATATACATTATTAAAATTAAAGGAGGCCATGTCAATACTAGGAGTGCTTTGCTGGTATAAGAGTATCAGTATACTATACTGGCAAAGAGCTCCTAGTGTGGATGTGGTATACTGGCAAAGCTGCACTTTGTAGCAGTATAGCAAAACTACCACCCATGAATGAAACAAGTTATATGGTAAAAATACAACTTTTCTGGCATAGCTATATCTACACAATAGGGGCTTTTGCCAATACAACTATGCCCATCAGAGATCACACCTCCTCATACCCCTGACTGACAAGTAGCTAGCAGAAGTCTGTAGTTTAGACCTGGAATAGATAGCTACCCAGACTACAGTGCCACGGTAGGGGGGTTTAGTTTCAGAGCACTCTGGTGCAGCAGACTGGAAATACTACAGCAACTTTAATAAATTAATCCTGACCAAATCCTTATGGTAAGGTAGCTTTTGCCCATAACTGAACAGCAAAGCAGACAGGAAACAACAAGTTAATAGTTGCATGGAACAGCCACACATGCTTTTAATTTTTTGCCACATTATATACATTAAAGTGGACATCAGTTACTGCACAATCAGGTCAGGGGAGTCACATATAGAACTGCACGCTATTGTGTGTCTTTTAGTGGGAAAGAACTTTTTTGCTTTCTTATTTCCTCTTAGACTGGCAACAAAGGTGGACCCACTTCAAAACTGAACCTATCCACCTCCTCCCCCAGATGTCTTCTCCTGTGTTACAGCACAGCAGTAAGAGAGCCTTCTGAATGGGTAACATTCATACAACTTTAATTATTGTTTCAGCCTCATAAATCAATGCAGAATTAAAATTCATGATGGTTCTAGGGTACAAGTGCAAACAATTTGTTCAGTAAACTTGTCCCTAATTGGCATTCTGAAAATTTCCTGTTAATCAAGTCTCTTGGGCTTAGTTTAGCAGTGTAGTTCTCTCTATGAATGTTAGTGCTTTGAGCATGCATGTGTGCATGCTGATTTCAATGGTCTTTATTACTTCACAAACCTTGCCCTGACATTAATTTGTGATGAATTTTTAACAGCCTTCTGTAGTCCTGCCTTTGTTCTTCTAGATGCTTCAATGCCAGAAGAAAGCAATGAGAGGAAGTATGTGTTAAAGAATTACCATAAATATACACTTCACAAAGACTTTCTAGTGGCTGAATGTGCTGTATTGAGACAGAGATTTGAGACTCCTCAGAGAGGTAATTTCCAGTGGGACTTGACTTTAAATGGTCACTGAAGGAGTGCAGTAAAGAAGATGGGATCCATGGCTTGTGCCTTTTTGCATTCCAACACATGTCAACAAGAAAATATTGGGGCTTCTCCTGATCAAGTGGTTGGCCCTGACCAGGACACTTATATTCCTTAGCACTGAATGATTCCTTTTCATATCTAATATGTCTCTGAGCAGTGTAAAGCTGAATCCTCTGGAGGCTGATGCTGTCAGGTTTCTTGAGCCAGGTCTGGAAAGTGCCTGAAAAATTCAATAAATCAGACTGAGCAACTTTGTGAGCCCTTCAGAGCCCCTTCCCCATGTATATGAAATGAGGGATCCCTTTTGTGACATTGACATCCCACCTCTTGGGATCCTCTGTGAGACAGCAAATGGCTATTGAAGAAGAGAAGAGAAGGTCTTGGGAGGGAGGTGAGAAAGGGGTTAACCAAAATGATAGGCCAGCTTTATCAGGCTCCTTTCCTGAGGTTTAACTTGAAATTTCGAGGGAAATAGAGAATAATGTCCAGACCTATAATGCACATATTTGGTGCTTTAATTGGGCCAATTTCACAAAGCTGAAAACAATTAGGAGCCAGATCAGCTGGGAGAATGAATTTTATCAGAAAAATGTACATGATAATTGGGAATAATTTAAGAACACTTTACTTGATGTCCCAAAAGCCACAATTGAGGAATAAGACTGTGCTGATTAAAAAAAAAACAATCTGATTTAGAGGAGAAGTTAAGACAGCTGTAAAAAATTATACATATATAACAAATGAAAGAAAAGGTAACTTGATAGTGATTTATATAAATCATAAGTTAGGAATTGTAGAAAATTGATAAGGGAAACCAAGGGACAGAAGGAGAAATTTATGGCCAGCAGAGTTAAGGACAGTAGGAAGGAGTTTTTAAAAATATATTAAGAACAAAAAGACTCCTGACAATGGTATTGGTCCATTACTATGTGGAAATGGTAGACTTATCAATAATACTGCAGAAAAGACAGAAGTGTTGAATAAATACTTTTCTGTATTTGGGGAAAAGAGAAAGGAAGTCTCATCCTATGGTGATAACACTCTTTCCATTCCCCTACTATCTCTGGAGGATGTTAAACTACTACTCAAGTTAGACATTTTAAAATCAGCAGGTTCAGATAACTCACATACAAGAGTTTTAAAAAAGCTGTTTGTGGAGCTTGCTGGACCATTACAACATTGTAATTAAAAAACTAGAGTGATAAAATTAAAATACACAACCATTAAATGGATTAAAAGCTGGCTAACTAATAGGTCTCAAAATGCTACTTTAAATGGGGAAACATCATAGAATCATAGAATGTCAGGGTTGGAAGGGACCTCAGGAGGTCATCTAGTCCAACCCCCTGCTCAAAGCAGGACCAATCCCCAATCAAATCATCCCAGCCAGGGCTTTGTCAAGCCTGACCTTAAAAACTTCCAAGGAAGGAGATTCTACCACCTCCCTAGGTAACGCATTCCAGTGTTTCACCACCCTCCTAGTGAAAAAGTTTTTCCTAATATCCAACCTAAACCTCCCCCACTGCAACTTGAGACCATTACTCCTTGTCCTGTCCTCTTCTACCACTGAGAATAGTCTAGAACCATCCTCTCTGGAACCACCTCTCAGGTAGTTGAAAGCAGCTATCAAATCCCCCCTCATTCTTCTCTTCTGCAGACTAAACAATCCCAGTTCCCTCAGCCTCTCCTCATAGGTCATAACTCCTCTCCAGTCCCCTAATCATTTTTGTTGCCCTTCGCTGGACTCTCTCCAATTTATCCACGTCCTTCCTGTAGTGTGGGGCCCAAAACTGGACACAGTACTCCAGATGAGGCCTCACCAATGTCGAATAGAGGGGAACGATCACGTCCCTCGATCTGCTCGCTATGCCCCTACTTATACATCCCAAAATGGCATTGGCCTTCTTGGCAACAAGGGCACACTGCTGACTCATATCCAGCTTCTCGTCCACTGTAACCCCTAGGTCCTTTTCTGCAGAACTGCTGCCTAGCCATTCGGTCCCTAGTCTGTAGCTGTGCATTGGGTTCTTCCGTCCTAAGTGCAGGACCCTGCACTTATCCTTATTGAACCTCATCAGGTTTCTTTTGGCCCAATCCTCCAATTTGTCTAGGTCCCTCTGTATCCTATCCCTGCCCTCCAGCGTATCTACCACTCCTCCCAGTTTAGTATCATCTGCAAATTTGCTGAGAGTGCAATCCACACCATCCTCCAGATCATTTATGAAGATATTGAACAAAACCGGCCCCAGGACCGACCCCTGGGGCACTCCACTTGACACCGGCTGCCAACTAGACATGGAGCCATTGATCACTACCCGTTGAGCCCGACAATCTAGCCAACTTTCTACCCACTTCCCATCCCAGAAAGTTCCCCACCTACAAGGCAGGCGATGATACTGAGGCCTTCTTAGAAAACTTTGAAAGGGCCTGCCTTGGGTACAGCATCTCTACCGACCAATACATGATAGAGCTGAGGCCGCAGCTCAGTGGACCCTTAGCTGAGGTGGCGGCTGAAATGCCTAAAGAACACATGAACAAGTATGAACTGTTTAAATCCAAGGCGAGAGTCAGAATGGGGATAACACCCGAGCATTCTCGTTGGAGGTTCAGAGCCCTAAGGTGGAAACCAGACGTGTCATTTACCAGACATGCCTGCCACATTGTGAAACATTGGGATGCCTGGATATCAGGAGCCAGTGTTGAATCTCCAGTAAATTTGCCCTTCCTAATGCAAATGGAACAATTCTTAGAGGGTGTTTCTGAGGAAATAGAAAGATACATCCTAGATGGGAAGCCCAAAACTGTAATCGAGGCAGGAGAGATTGGAGCCAGAGGGGTGGAGGTGGCAGAGAAGAAGAAAACTGGTCGCAGTTGGAGCGGAGACCAGAAGGGACAACCCCAGACCACACCCTATTACCGGGGGCCGCCCAAAGCCCCACCTACCTCCCAAAGAACCCTCCAGACCCCTTATCGTCCCACCACCCCGTTCTCCAGCAACCCACGTCGCCCCAGTGGCCCATCAGCTGGACGATGTTTTAAATGTAACGAGCTGGGGCATGTAAAGGCCAACTGCCCCAAGAACCCCAACAGATTACAGTTCATTGCACCGGAATCACACCAGAGGTCCGCAGGCGCAGATACCTCCCAGTACCCTTGGAGCAGAGGGAAACTGTGAGTGTGGGCGGGAAGAAGGTCACCGCATGGAGGGACACCAGAGCACAAGTGTCAGCTATCCATGCTTCCTTAGTGGACCCCAATTTAATCAACCCAGAGATCCCAGTGACGATTCAACCCTTCAAGTCCAACTCTTTTGATTTGCCTACAGCCAAGTTGCCTGTCCAGTACCAGGGCTGGTCAGGAACATGGACTTTTGCAGTCTATGATGATTATCCCATCCCCATGCTGTTGGGGGAAGACTTGGCCAATCATGTGAAGCAGGCCAAGAGGGTGGGAATGATCACCCGCAGCCAGGCTAAACAAGCCGTGAGGCCTAGCTCTGTTACGGAAACTTCTATCAGGACCCGGTCAGAGGTGATGGACCCGGACCCCAGGCCAATGTCTGCAACAGCGGTAGTGGATCCAGTCCTAGAGACCCAGACGGAACCAGTCCCAGAACCGGAACCAGCGGAACAACCAACACCTGACCCATTGCCAGCACTGAATCCAGTACTTGCAACCTCAACACCAGAGGGCCCCACCGAACCTGAACCGGCAGCAACCCATAACCCTACACAAGAGGCTCAGCCAGAGCCTGAACCCCAACATAGTGTCCCAGCAGAGAGCGGTTCACAGTCAACGGAAACAGCCCCATCCCCTACATCGCTTCCAGAGGGACCAAGCATAGGTCCACAATCCAATGAGGAACTGATGTCTCCAGCATTAAGCGAACAGTTCCAGACCGAACAGGAAGCAGATGAAAGCCTCCAGAGAGTTTGGACGGCGGCACGGAGCAACCCACCGCCTCTCAGCTCTTCTAATCGATCCAGGTTTGTTGTAGAAAGAGGACTTTTATACAAGGAAACTCTTTCTGGTGGACACCAGGAAGACTGGCATCCTCAGAGACAGTTGGTAGTTCCAACTGAATACCGGGCCAAGCTCTTGAGCTCAGCCCACGATCACCCTAGTGCCCATGCTGGGGTGAACAGGACCAAAGACCGTTTGGGGGGGTCATTCCACTGGGAGGGAATGGGCAAGGATGTTTCTACCTATGTCCGGTCTTGTGAAGTATGCCAAAGAGTGGGAAAACCCCAAGACCAGGTCAAAGCCCCTCTCCAGCCACTCCCCATCATTGAAGTTCCATTTCAGTGAGTAGCTGTGGATATTCTGGGTCCTTTTCCGAAAAAGACACCCAGAGGAAAGCAGTACATACTGACTTTCATGGATTTTGCCACCCGATGGCCGGAAGCAGTAGCTCTAAGCAACACCAGGGCTAAAAGTGTGTGCCAGGCACTAGCAGACATTTTTGCCAGGGTAGGTTGGCCCTCTGACATCCTCACAGATGCAGGGACTAATTTCCTGTCAGGAACTACGGAAAACCTTTGGGAAGCTCATGGGGTAAATCACTTGGTTGCCACCCCTTACCACCATCAAACAAATGGCATGGTGGAGAAGTTTAATGGAACTTTGGGGGCCATGATACGTAAATTCATAAATGAGCACTCCAGTGATTGGGACCTAGTGTTGCAGCAGTTGCTTTTTGCCTACAGAGCTGTACCACATCCCAGTTTAGGGTTTTCCCCATTTGAACTTGTATATGGCCATGAGGTTAAGGGGCCATTACAGTTGGTGAAGCAGCAATGGGAGGGATTTACACCTTCTCCAGGAACTAACATTCTGGACTTTGTAACCAACCTACAAAACACCCTCCAAACCTTTTTAGCCCTTGCTAAAGAAAACTTTCAGGATGCTCAAAAAGAGCAAAAAGCCTGGTATGATAAACATGCCAGAGAGCGTTCCTTCAAAGTAGGGGACCAGGTCATGGTCTTAAAGGCACTCCAGGCCCATAAAATGGAAGCATCGTGGGAAGGGCCATTCATGGTCCAGGAGCGCCTGGGAGCTGTTAATTATCTCATAGCATTCCCCACCTCCAACCAAAAGCCTAAGGTGTACCATATTAATTCTCTAAAGCCCTTTTATTCCAGAGAATTAAAGATTTGTCAGTTTACAGCCCAGGGAGGAGAGGATGCTGAGTGGCCTGCAGGTGTCTACTACGAAGGGAAAAGTGCTGGTGGTGTGGAAGAGATGAACCTCTCCATGACCCTTGGGTGTGTGCAGCGACAGCAGATCCAGGAGCTGTGCACTAGCTACGCGCCAACGTTCTCAGCCCCCCCAGGACTGACTGAACGGGCATACCACTCCATTGACACAGCTAATGCTCACCCAATTAAAGTCCAACCTTACCAGGTGTCTCCTCAAGCTAAAACTGCTATAGACCGGGAGATCCAGGATATGTTACAGATGGGTGTAATCCGCCCCTCTGGAAGTACATGGGCATCTCCAGGGTTCTAGTTCCCAAACCAGATGGAGAGATACGTTTTTGCGTGGACTACCATAAGCTAAATGCTGTAACTCGCCCAAACAACTATCCAATGCCACGCACAGATGAACTATTAGAGAAACTGGGACAGGCCCAGTTCATCTCTACCTTGGACTTAACCAAGGGGTACTGGCAGGTACCGCTCGATGAATCTGCCAAGGAAAGGTCAGCCTTCACCACACATCTCGGGCTGTATGAATTTAATGTACTCCCTTTCGGGCTGCGAAATGCACCCTCCACCTTCCAAAGACTTGTAGATGGTCTCCAAGCGGGATTAGGAGAATATGCAGTCGCCTACCTTGACGATGTGGCCACATTTTTGGATTCCTGGGCAGAACACCTGGAACATCTACAAAAAGTCCTTGAGCACATAAGGGAGGCAGGACTAACTGTTAAGGCTAAGAAGTGTCAAATAGGCCTAAACAGAGCGACTTACCTTGGACACCAGGTGGGTCAAGGAACTATCAGCCCTCTACAGGCCAAAGTGGATGCTACCCAAAAGTGGCCTGTCCCAAAGTCAAAGAAACAGGTTCAATCCTTCTTAGGCTTGGCCGGTTATTACAGACGATTTGTACCGCAATACAGCCAAATCACCGCCCCACTGACAGACCTAACCAAAAAGAAACAGCCAAATGCCGTTCAGTGGACTGAAAAGTGTCAGAAGGCCTTTAACCAGCTTAAAGCGACACTCATGTCTGACCCTGTACTAAGGGCCCCAGACTTTGACAAACCGTTCCTAGTAACTACAGATGCGTCCGAGCGTGGTGTGAGAGCAGTTTTAATGCAGAAAGGACCTGATCAAGAATTCCACCCTGTGGTGTTTCTCAGCAAAAAACTGTCTGAGAGGGAAAGCAACTGGTCAGTCAGTGAAAAAGAATGTTGCGCCATTGTCTACGCCCTGGAAAAGCTACGCCCATATGTTTGGGGATGGCGTTTCCACCTGCAAACCGACCATGCTGCACTACAGTGGCTTCATACCACCATGGGAAATAACAAAAAACGTATTCGGTGGAGTTTTTGCTCTCCAGGATTTTGATTTCGACATCCAACACATGTCAGGAGCTTCTAACAAAGTGGCTGATGCACTCTCCCGTGAAAGTTTCCCAGAATCAACTAGTTAAAATCGTCCTTGAGATGTGGAAAATATTGTTAGTCTTTATGTACTTGGTAGTATATTTAGAGGTGCATGTGCCTTATTAACTCTGTTTTTCCTAGAGCTCCAGGAAGAAATCCCAGCCAGCGTTTCACCCTAGCTGAGATTTGGGGGGCGTGTCATAAATATAAAGGGAAGGGTAAACCCCTTTAAAATCCCTCCTGGCCAGAGGAAAAAATCCTCTCACCTGTAAAGGGTTAAGAAGCTAAAGGTAACCTCGCTGGCACCTGACCAAAATGACCAATGAGGAGACAAGATACTTTCAAAAGCTGGGAGGAGGGAGAGAAACAAAGGGTCTGTGTCTGTCTGTATGCTGCTTTTGCCATGGATAGAACAGGAATGGAGTCTTAGAACTTTTAGTAAGTAATCTAGCTCAGTATGTGTTAGATTATGATTTCTTTAAATGGCTGAGAAAGGAACTGTGCTGAATAGAATGACTATTCCTGTCTGTATGTCTTTTTTGTAACTTAAGGTTTTGCCTAGAGGGATTCTCTATATTTTGAATCTAATTACCCTGTAAAGTATCTACCATCCTGATTTTACAGAGGTGATTTCTTTACTTCTATTAAAAGTCTTCTTGTAAGAAAACTGAATGCTTTTTCATTGTTCTCAGATCCAAGGGTTTGGGTCTGTGGTCACCTATGCAAATTGGTGAGGATTTTTACCAAACCTTCCCCAGGAAGTTGGGGTGCAAGGGTTGGGAGGATTTTGGGGGGAAAGACGTGTCCAAACTATGTTTCCCAGTAAACCCAGTTAGAGTTTGGTGGTGGCAGTGGAGATCCAGGGACAAAGGATAAAATTAATTTGTACCTTGGGGAAGTTTTAACCTAAGCTGGTAAAAGTAAGCTTAGGAGGTTTTCATGCAGGTCCCCACATCTGTACCCTAGAGTTCAGAGTGGGAGAGGAACCTTGACAGGGGTAGACATCCAATCTGGAGATTGCACTGATCTTTCTGAAGTCTGTGCGAAACAGGAGAGTGCCATCTGGCTTTCATAGAATATCAGGGTTGGAAGGGACCTTAGGAGGTTATCTAGTCCAACCCCCTGCTCAAAGCAGGACCAATCCCCATTTTTTGCCCCAGATCCCTAAACGGCCCCCTCAAGGATTGAACTGACAACCCTCGGTTTAGTAGGCCAATGTTCAAACCACTGAGCTATCCCTTCCCCCTCATCATTTGGGACTATGACTGGGCTTCACCACTCACTGTGAGAGTCTTCAATGACCCCCGAGCTCTAACATCGCCTGGACTTCTTGCTTCGTGGCCTCTCACATTTTTTTGGGGGGTGGCTGGAGGTTCTCCTTGACTAGCCACCCAGGTTTCATTTGGATATGGTGGTGCATGAAATGGGGCTGCCTTGACTGGGAGGAGAACACCAAGTAGAAGGCTTTTATGACGCTTCGCCCTTTGTTCCAGGCGAAGGTGTTCCCTCCATCTGTATAGAGTCTCAGGGCAATAAGGTGAGCACTTGGGGCCCCAGTTCTGGGTCCTAGGGATAAGGGGAAATAAATAAGCCTTTTCATTCCTTCCACAACTTTAGATCTGTCCTTGTTGGTCTGCCTAATTTCAAAGTTAACTGGCCTGTTTTAGCATACCACTTCATAGAGTGCTTTCCAGTTGGCAAGTAACTTGGGAACAGGAGGAGTACTCAATCACCAGGCTTAAATAAGTACACATGCACCCCATTGTTGTAGGCTCACTCCTGGGTGCTTTGAATATTGAGGATTTTTTTTTTTTGGCAAAGGGTCTCAAGGGTCTCAAGCCTCTCCTCTAGCTTCAGCACATTTTGTATGATATTTTCCGTCCTAGGAGCCTGCCCTTCCCACATGTCTCAGACCAAGTCGAGAATTCTCCAGCGTCATCTCCCATACAAGAGTTAAAATGGGAAGAACCCAGCAGATGATTGAGGTGCCCCATGAATAGCATAAAATGGGAGAATGGGGGAAATCAACTGATCTCAGTGTTGGAGGTCCTGAGGCATAAACTTTTTAACATCCACTTCTGGGTCTGGTTGAATCATTCAACTAGACCATCTTTCTGTGGGTGATAGACCAATGTGTGTAAGGTCTTTAGGTTTAGAAGATCACAGACCTCCTTTAGCAGCTGAGACATAAAGTTAGTACCTTGATCTATGAGGATTTCCTTAGGTAACCCTTCTCAAGCAAAGACTTTCAGCAGTTCCGCAGCAATAGTCTTTGCATTGGTGGTGTGCCGTCGGATTGTCTCAGGATAGCAGATAGCATAATCGACTGTTACTAATATAGATTTGTCGACAATGGGGAGGGGGACCAGAGGGGCTTTAGTCCTCCCTCTTGATCCTACTAGTTGGCATTCGGGGCAGGAGATGGAGAAATTTTTAACTTCCTGGTGTACTCCAGGCCAAAAAGAAGCCACCTAAAATCTGGGCCAGATTCTTCTCTTGTCCGAGGTGATCTGCAGAGGGGATACCATGTGCTAGGCACATGACTTCACACTGGTGATACCAGGGGATGAGGAGTTCCTACCAAACTTCCCCTGTCATCAGTCTTTCTGCAGTTGGTACAGTTGCTCCCCCTGGAGCTCAAACTGGGGGTAGTGTACCACTCATTGAGGGTCTGTCTCTTCCCCGTTACACGCCAGCAGTTGGTCACACGCCTCACTTAAGATTTTGTCTTCCCTCTGGTCCTTTACAAAGTCCATCTCTGTGGTCAGTATCTCCCCATCCGGTAGGGGATCAATATTTCCCCATTGTTAGGAGGCCCTTCCAGCAGAGCTTCATTTTGGCCAAATCCCCCGTCTCCAGCATCCAGCTTCTTACCTATACCTGCCACCATCTTAGGCCATGGGGTCCCATCTCCCAGGTTTTCTCTGGTGTCTCTGGCATTGATTTACCCCCTCAATACCTCAGAGAAATGCTCTCAAGCCTGACCCAAGATAATGCGGTAGGCTAGTGTTGAGGCCAAGGCCCTTCAAGGGACTTTGTGTTCTCCCCTACGGTCAACTGCACATATTAACTGGGATAGGGTTAAATGTCTCCATGAATACATTGCAGGAATATAGCCTCCCTGGGGATTTCAGGTGTGATTTCAGGACCAAGTCATCCCAGATTAGGTCTACCCATACCCAGAATCCACTAGGCATGTTACCGCAGTTCCATTTATCAGCACAGGTACCATTACTTTCACTGGAGTATGCTTACAGGCATGGCTTTCTGCCATCCACACTTGTCCATACTCACACTCCATATAGGGGCATTCATGATACTGCTAACCCGGGCACCGACATGAAAAGCATACCTCTGTGGTTAGCCGAGGGGCTGCTGGCCAGGGCCCTGACATCTGGGGTCTGGGCCCATTTCCTGGCTTTCTGGTGGGGGAGTCCACAGGGGTCCCAAAAGCCTTTGTCCAGGCTAGGGTTGGAAAGGCTGGGGTTTCCTACTGGGTCCCAGTCCCAAGCTGGGGGGCCAGCTGGGCCCCTTAGAGGCTGGTGCTTCAGGAACCATCCTGTCTGCTCACTGGTTCCCTGTGTTGGGTTCCCTCTTGAGTCAAGGGGCCTCCATGGCTTCTGGCAGCTGCTCAGGTGAGGCAATTAGGGCTGCCTCTACTGTAAATAATTCTCTATTAGTTGGACCACATCAACTAGGGATTCTGGCTGATGCTGAAGCATCCAGTCCCTACCCCCAGTCAGGAGCAAGTGAGCAAATTGGTCCACCAGAATGAGCTCAGCCACTGTGGCTCCCATCCATATCTCTGGCTACATGCACTGCCAGCACAGGTCCCTCAATCTCTGCACATCCACACTGGGCTGGGCACCCTGGGGGTATTCCTCTTCTGGGTCATCCTCAGGTCCCATCTTTCAATTTCATGGATGGGGCAGGGCCCTAGGCACAGGCTTAAAGCCCCAGGAGGAGAAGCCCTGGGGGAACGTATGGCTGAATCAAGGCCACGACCTGTTGGACCAATTGTTGCTTCTGCTCTTGTGCCCCTGAGTCCCAGACCATCTGTTGCTGCTGGACAGCCGTTTACTGCAGGAGTTGTTGCTGCTGCTGGACTGAGCTGCCTGCTGCTGCTGCTGGTTTTCCATCACCCACTTAAGCAGATGCTCTAGGTCCATCTTTTTTGACCTACCAAGGCCATATCTTCTAGTCTGGGATTGTCTGACCATCTGGGTCTGTCAGTCCTCCCCTCTCTCCAGGGGTGGGAAACATGCCCATGTTCCACACCAACTTATGATGGTCATTGCTCCTGGGGCCCTTTGACCTGCAGAGGGGGTATTTGCAGGGGAGTCCAGGCCCTCTCGCTCCACTGGGATCCAGCCCAGGGCCCTGTGAGGATGACAAAGGGGTCTGACACCCAGGAATGCCTTAAGGCTGCCCTCCCCAGGCTACTTCCTACCACCCTGCAATTGTCCACAGTTTGCAGTCTTTAACAGGAGAGTGTGGAGGGCATAAGCTCGCTGCCTGGCACCTCTTCACAGCTGGGCATGGCCTGGTCACTTTCTCCCTCTTGGAGTGGCGACTGCCTCCTCTTGTGTCTTGGCCCTCCCACCAGGTCAGTTCCCAGTCTCTCTCCCATTCAGGGCCAGTCCATAAACCAAACATGGGGAATCAACACAAACAAACTGGGTTAGGGTATTAGAGAGGGAAATGCCTCCTTCTCAGGTTCTAACAGAAGCAGATCCTTGCTTCCCTTAGGGCTGTGGATGGGAGAGATCCTGCCTGCCTTCCCTCAGCCTAAGAGCACTGGAAGCTCCCTAGAAGTGGTGGGGCTTCCAGCGCCCAAACCATGGCCCTGCCCTCTGCTCTGCCCCTTCCCCTGAGTCCCCACCCCTACTCTGCTTCTTCCCCCAAGGGCCCACCCCCCCCAATGCCCCACTCCACCTCTGCCTCCAAGCCCCACCCACCACTCGCTCCTCTCCACCCCCTACCCCCATCACTCGCCCTTAAGACAGGATAAAAGTGAGAGGGCATAGCCTTTCCACTTTAAAAAGTGATGGGGATATAGCCTCCTGGTCCTCCCCAGTTCTGGCATCCCTGTCTCAGCCCTTTCCTCAGGAGCTGTGAGTTGCTGATCTGCTCTCTTCCCTGGCTTGCCCCTAGGTGAGCTACTCTGCATTCTTTTAACTCCTCCTCCATTCTGTACAGCTCTTGCAGGTGTGGCAGGGTGGGGCTGGCTGAGCCCAGGGAAGCTCCTGATCCCCTTGTTGACCAGTGTGGTGTTTGTATATCCCATCAGATGCCTATAAGATAGCCTTAATCAAAAGGGCAGTGGTACCAGAAATATTATAAAGGTTTGTAAAGATAAACAAACAAAGAGAAAAAAATCCGGACAATTGACCCAAATTGTCCACAGTTATTGCTGCCAAATTTATGAGAACAAGGCCTGGTCAACTTGAATAAAAAATATCCAGTTCTTAAAGACAATTTTAGTAAGGATGTGAGACAACTGAGAGATGCAATTTCTCTCACTAATGATTCTTAAATTAAGAAATTTACCCCCTTTCTGCAGGCATTTGGATGGTGGTGTGCTGGGAGACAGTTACAGAAATTAGATGTGAGCTTAAGGCGATAACCGCCTGGATCCTGCTAGCAGAACACCTGTTTCTGAACCCCAGGTGTTCCAGTAGCATGAAGCACTCAGGACTGCGGGACATCTTAATTAAGCTGAGAGAACAATCTGGGATCCTAAAAGCTGGGCAAAAGGGGAGCCCAATAAACACCAAGTGTCAGGGGTTCTACACAGACCATCTAACCAGGAACAAGAGCTGAATGAGGCTTTTTATAAACAACTAACAAAATCATCCAAAGCACAGGACTTGGTGGTGATGGGGGACTTCAACTACCCAGACATCTGTTGGGAAAATAATGCAACAGGGCACAGATTATCCAACAAGTTCTTGGACTGTATTGGAGACATTTTTTTTATTTCAGAAGGTGGAAAAAGCTATTAGGGGAGAGGCTGTTCTAAGTATGATTTTGACAAACGGGGGGAACTGGTTGAGAATTTGAAAGTGGAAGGCAGCTTAGGTGAAAGTGCTCATGAAATGGTAGAGTTCATGAATCTAAGAAATAGTAGGAGGGAAAACAGCACAATAAAGATAATGGACTTCAAGGAGGCAGACTTTAGCAAACTCAGGAAGTTGGTAGGTAAGATTCCATGGGAAGCAACTCTAAGGGGAAAAACAGTTCAAGAGAGTTGGCAGTTTTTCAGAGACATTATTAAGGGCACAAGAGCAAACTATCCCACTGACTAGGAAAGATAGAAAGTATGGCAAGAGACCCCCCTGGCTTAACCAGGAGACCTTCAATCATCTGAAACTCAGAAAAGAGTCCTACAAAAAGTGGAACTTAGGTCAAATTACAAAGGATGACTTTAAACAAATAACACAAGTAAGTAGGTACAAAATTAGAAAGGCTAAAACCCAAAATGAGATTAAATTAGCTAGAGACATAAAGGGTAACAAGAAAACATCCTACAAATACATGAGAAGCAAGAGCTAGACCAAGGACAGGGTAGGCCCATTACTCAATGAAGGGGGGGGAGGGGGAGAACAATATTAGCAAATGTGGAAAATGCAGAAGTGCTAAATGCCTTTTTTGTTTCAGTTTTCACCAAAAAGGTCAGTAGTAATTGGATATCTAACCTAGTGAATGACAGTGAAAATTAGATAGGATCAGAGGCTAAGATAGGGAAAGAACAAGTTAAAAATTACTCAGGCAAGTTAGATGTCTTAAAATCACCAGGGCCTGATGAAATACACCCTAGAATACTCAGGGAGCTGACTGAGAAGATATCTGAGCCATTAGTGATTATATTAGAAAAGTCATGAAAGATGGGAGAGATTCCAGAGGACTGGAAAAGGGCAAATATAGTGCCAATCTTAAAAAGGAAAATAAGGACAACCCAGAGAATTACAGACCAGTCAACTTAACTTCAGCACCTGGAAAGATAATGGAGCAAATAATTAAGCAATCAATTTGGAAATACCTAAAAGATAATAAGTGATAAGTAAGAGCCAGCATGGATTTGTCAAGAACAAATCAAATGAAACCAACCTAATAGCTTTGACAGGTTAAGAAGTCTTGTGGATGGGGGCAAGCAGTAGATGTGGTACATCTTGACTTTAGTAAGGTTTTTGATACTGTCTAGCATGACCTTCTCATAACAAACTAGGGAAATACAACATAGATGGAGCTACTATAAGGTGGGTGCATTGGTTTGGAAACTGTTCCCAGAGCGTGATATCAGTTGTTCACAGTCAAGTTGGAAAAGGCATGAAAGGAGTGAAGTTTTGGAATAGCCTCCAAGGGAAGCAGTGGGGGCAAAAGATCTATCTGGCTTTAAGATTAAACTCGATAAGTTTATGGAGGAGATGGTATGATGGGACAACATGGTTTTGGTAATTAAATATTCATGGTAAATAGGCCCAATGGCCTGTGATGGGCTATTAGATGGGGTGAGATCCGAGTTATCCAGGAAAGAATTTTCTGTAGTATCTGGCTGATGAATCTTGCCCATATGCTCAGGGTTTAGCTGATCGCCATATTTGGGGTCGGGAAGGAATTTTCCTCCAGGGCAGATTGGAAGAGGCCCTGGAGGTTTTTTGCCTTCCTCTGTAGCATGGGGCACGGGTCACTTGCTGGAGGATTCTCTGCTCCTTAAAGTCTTTAAACTACTATTTGAGGCTTCAATAGCACAGATATAGGTGTGAGGTTTTTTTTGTAGGAGTGGAGGGTGAAATTCTGTGGCCTGCGTTGTGCAGGAGGTCAGACTAGATGATCATAACGGTCCCTTCTGACCTAAATATCTATGAATCTATGAATCTATATCAAGTGGATCAGTTGTGGGTCTCATTCTATTCAATATATTCATCAGTGATTTAGATAATGGCATAAAGAGTACACTTATGAAGTTTGCAAATGATACCAAACTGGGACAGGTTGCAAATGTTTTGGAGGATCGGAGTAAAATCCTAATGATCTGAACTAAATAGGACAAATAAGGACAAATGGAAAGTACTCCATTTAGGAGGGAACAATCTTTTGAACACATATAAAATGGGGGGAAGGGGATGACTGCCCAAGAAGGAGTACTTCAGAAAGGAATCTGTGTATCATACTGGATCACAAGTTAAATATGTGTTAACAGTATAACACTGTTGCAAATAAATCAAACATAATTCTGGGATGTATTAGCAGGAATGTTGTAAGCAAGACACAAGAAGTAATTCTTCTGCTGTACTCTACGATGATTAGGCCACAACTGGAGTTTTGTGTTCAGTTCTGGGTGCCACATTTCAGAAAAGATGTGAAGAAATTGGAGAAAGTCCAGAGAAGAGCAACAAATATGATAAAGGACACTGTCTAGATGAAGTCAAACAGTTTTGATTGGACAAAGGTAAATGATTTGGCCAGGCATAGTGTGGAAGGATCAGCAGGGCAAATCTTCACCCTTGCTGCTATTCAGCTCCTGATCTGAAGCAGCCCCACTCTTCCTGTCCCTAACCCCCCACCCCCAACTCTGTCAAAGCTTCCCAGTCCTGACCTGCACTTTCATTTGCTGACTCAGTTCAACCAATGAGATTGAAGTATGCAAATTAACTGGAGGAGGCATGATGATTGGCACAGTTACTTCTCATGTTACAATCCTCCTCTGCCAGCGGTACCAGGTGGGTGCTGTGTGGAAATCAGCATTGCCAGTGTGCCAGTTTTCTGACTGTCACCAAAACCAACAGGGTTCTTCCGATGCAGGCCTAGAATGTTCCTGGACATTTTGGAATTGATCGTACATAGTCTTCAAAAGCTTTCACATCTCAGACAAACAGATAGCTTGATGGCATTGCTCAGTCTCTCTGAGTGTTTAGCCCACAAAGTGTGGCTTGTGATTTATTATACAGCAGCCCTTCCTCCCCTCAACCCCCTTTGGGCATGCTGAACTCTGCCAGTGGGAGTTCCAGGCTAATGGTAAACAGACTATGGGGTTGAGCACAGTTTTGAATTGGCATCATATGTCTCTTTGGGCTTGTCTCACTTGAAACGCTGCAGCAGGGGTTACGTCAGTTTAACTGCATTGCTCTGGAGTGTGGATTTTTCACATCCCTGAGTGACATAGTTATACTGACCTAATTTCCTAGTGTAAACCAGACCTCAGTTTCCCTTTATCACTGCTTAATTGTAAGCAGAGTCAGAATGAGCTCTCCCCTGATATCTGGTGGTGAGCTGTGGAAAAGGACTTCAGGGGCTGATCTCATTTGCATGGGCACACCCACCCTGCCTAGCATGATGGGACTGCTTGCCCAAAATGGTCACTTTGGCTGCTGTGCGATGCCCAGTCTCTTTGTTATTGGGGCAGGAGTAATAAAGGATTGTTATCCTGGTTATGTGAATCAAGGACAGTAGAACTGTACTTGGCATTTTATGACTGAGGGACTCGCCCTCAACTAAGCAGCACTTGCTAGGCAAGGGACAGGGGTTCCAAAGCCTAGTGAATTGAGAGAGGTTGGGGATGGATATTTGTATCTGGGTATGAAATGTTATTTTGACTGCCTCTCTCCATTGTGTAATAACAGAACTAATTTTGATTCTACTGGGAGTCTTGTTGCATGCTACAGATTGCTTCCTTGTACCCCCCCCCCTCCGCCAGCTTCTTATCCTTATGAACCCAGCTCAACTCGTCCTTCTCATCTGGGCTCCCATGTTATTCAATCAGGTAGTTATTTCAGCCACTGGGGTTCCTCCCAGCTGTGGCCTGTCTGGTTAATTGGCCCCCTTCTTTGCCTACATTAACCCTTCATGAGCCCCCCATCACACCATGCCTCACTAGTATTTTTAACTACAGGGTTGCACACTTTGTTGCGTCTGCTGGCCAAGTGCATTGCACACACTAGAGCTCCTTGAATCCATCTGCTCCCCCTCCCCCCATGCCATGGCTCTGTGTGTCCCCTTCCCCCTCCCCACCATGCCAGGGGCTCTATCTTCTCCCCATTCACTCCTCTGTCACATGCCAGGAGCTCTGTGGGGGCATGTGCGCAGCAAGTAGCATACCAGGCCAGTGAGTCTCAGAGCTAGGTCAAAAGACTCGGGCTGCCGTGGTTTGGTCTATGACACCAAACACAGCTGTGTGGGTGTTTGGGATTGGGCAAGAGCTCAGGGTCTGATGCCCATCCCCTTCCACAGGCTGAATCTGGCTGCTGCATGCTTCCGTTTGCTGTGTGGATGCCCCTCAGTGTCCCAATGTCCCCATTTCATCCAGGCCCTCCGTCCCCACCTTTCTCCCATACCATTGTCCCCAGTTCTCGCCCCAAGCCTGGAGTTCTTCCTGGCCCCATTGCACCTTTCCCCCGTGCCAGGGTCCCCCTCTGCCCCATTCTTTGTCTCAGAGGAGTCTTTCAGCCTCTGAACATTTTAAATTCCATTGGGTTGGCGGGCAGAGCTGAGATGGGGTTGTTGTTAATAGCTGCCTCAACCAGTTCTCTGAGCTATTGACCAGGGGTTCTCAAACTTTTTTTGCTGGGCTTCCCTTTGCAAATATTTCAGGCTGTGACACCACTCCTGCCCAAAGTGATACCTAATTACTGCACATATTGATAGGAGCGCTAAATAAATCATGATCCCTGCAGTCAGAGGCGCTGAAGCCTTTCAAAAAGTGTAAAGCAACAATTTTCAGGAATAAATAGGTGGACATTTAAGAAACACGTTTTCTGAAAAAAAAATTGACAACAGGACACAGTCTGGGGAGTTAGAAGCCTTTTCCAGTGATTGTGGCAACAATCATAACATTGTCCAAGGATTGTGGTTTTATACACAACTATGTACAACAAGTATCTTGACACTTAATGTGAGAGGTACTGTTGTTTTGAAGCACACAGTTTTTTAAAAAATCACAGCTCCAGGGAACTGAGGCAGACCCTTAAATTGTTCTCCACATTTGCTCTCAGGCCACCCAGCTCTGGAGGCAGTGCCACCGCCGGCAGCAGCCCAGAAGTAATGTGGCATGATATGATGTGATGTATTGTGGCTCTTGTGGTCCCTGCTACAATAATCTTGCAACACCCTTTAGGATTGGGACCCCCAGTTTGAGAAACACTGCCATAGACAATTACTGAGATGTCTGCAGCTGCTAGCTCTGTTAAGCAGATAACCAAGGGCTCCATGTGTCCCCTATTTCCCCCTTTTGGTTTTTCTGATTTTCACCAAAGTCCATAGGGCTCATCCCACTGATGCCCAGAACACTCCCTGGCATTCTAGCATTGTTTGGCAATGGTGGTGAAAAGTTATCAGGTTACAGACATAAGAACATAAGAATGGCCATACTGGATCAGACCAAAGGTCCATTTAGCCCAGTATCCTGTCTTCCAAAAGTGGCCAATGCCAGTGCTTCAGAGGGAATGAATAGAACAGGTAATCATCAAGTGATCCATCTCCTGTTGCAGAGAAATGTCATTGAATTGACTGTTCAACCTCATTTCACTCAACCAGTCCTGTTTACTACAGTTGTGCCTAGGGACTAACTAAGAACAAGGCCCTGTTGTGCGGTGCCAGGTGCTGCACGCACACAGAGCAGCAGACAGTCCCTGCCTCAAAGATCTCACAATCAGAGGAGACAAACCAGACACCAGAGGGAAGGGCTAGACCACACCACTAAGTGGTGTCTCCTATTTGGGCATTGCTGAAAAGCCCCTGCTCCCAGCAGCCCCTAGCGGAACAGAGCGGATAGGTGTTTCGGGAGCCTCCGAACACACTGCAGGTACAGGCCAGATTCTCTTCTACATCCCAACTCTGCACAGGGTGGGTGCCTGGTGGAGGTGCCAGCTGAAAACTCTCACAGGGAGAGCATAAAGCCAGGTGTTGGGGGAGGGGCAGGGAGAAGGTGTGGCTAAATCCCACTATGTTATGCTGATCCTCAGCTGGCAGAGGGTCCCTTGAGGTATAGTTTCAGCTGGTAGATGGCTTTCTCACTGACCCCGAGGCAGGGGAGGCTCTACCAATTTTGCCGCCCCAAGCAGTTGCTGCTGAATTGGCACCGCCACAACAGCAGCGGAGCTGCCGCCGAATTGCCACCATGCTTGGAAGAGCAGCAGAGCTGTTGCCCAAAAGCTGCTGTGGCAGGAAGAGCGGCGGAGCTGCTGCCGAATTGCTGCCGTGGGACACGGACTGCCGCCCCATTCTGAATGCTGCCCCAAGCACCTGCTTGGAAAGCTGGTGCCTGGAGCTGACCCTGCCCCGAGGCCAGGGACGGCACAGACCAGCCCCCAGAGTCATAGAGCTTTAGCCGATGCCATTCCTCTCTCCCCCACTTCCCAGCACTATGCTCACTCAGGCACGGGGCTACCTGCCCTGTGCTGTATGTGTGTGAGCCTGTCTGGGGAGTGTTGCTGTGTGGACATGATGCCCAACTAGGAGGATAATTTGACAGTCAAGCAGGCTGTGCAAGCAATGCTTCTGCTGGAGTTTCCTCATGTTGTGCCCAATCCAGCTGTGGTGCAGAGATCTGGGATTCTGCCCTCTATACCACATAATCTCTGAATGGGACTCTGCCAGGCACCAGCCCACTGAGCAGTCACACAAGGGTGTCAGTGCACCCCTGTGCATTAATACACCCATGCCCTCCATTGCAACATGGATGCATTGGTGCCATGACTCCAGGTACTATCCCAGTAGGAGGGGGCTTCAGAGTACAAAGGGACTGTAACACTGTCTCCAGTCCTCCCCACTGTGGTGAAGAATCCCTGCAGGTTTCTGGGCTGCAATGCAGGAGAGAGTGCCCATGCCCCCCCCACCCCCTCCATCCTTAGGCCTGGATCTAGATCCACAGGGAGGGGACTCCACTGGGTATGGGAAACAGAGAGTAATGCTGCAGCTGTAACACTCCCCTGCTGCAAGCTCCGGGTTTATCCCTGCCTTCCCCTGGGGTGGAGGTGATGATCTGGGAGACTGGGGGGCTCCACGAGTAAGTCCCTTTCCCCTGGTCTCCCTGTCTTTAAAGCCAATAGCTTTCACCAACAACCAGGCTGCTTCAGTGCTGAACTTCCAGAGACCCCACAAGGATGTGGCTGTCTATAAAAACTGGTAGGATGCTCACACTGTGGAAATAACACTTTTCCTTTCAAACCTGGAATCTAAACTGTGGATTTTAATTGCATTGATTTTCCTAATGGAAATGAAAAATGCTGCTGTATCAACCTGTCCAAAATGTTCGCAGAGCAGATGTCATTAATTTACCCTGGGAACTGTACCCTGAAATGTGACTAAGATTATTCTAGGTAACTCAATGGCTTTCATTTGAAATATTTAACCTTTTCTTTTCAAATTTGTTGTAGCCGCATTAAATGACGGGTTTAAAGATGAAGCTTCGTTTTAGCTTTTACAAACTCTATGCCTGTTGTCATAAATATAAAGGGAAGGCTAACCACCTTTAAATCCCTCCTGGCCAGAGGAAAAACCCTTTCACCTGTAAAGGGTTAAGAAGCTAAGATAACCTCGCTGGCACCTGACCAAAATGACCAATGAGGAGACAAGATACTTTCAAAGCTGGGGGAGGGGGAAACAAAGGGTCCTCTCTGTCTGTGTGATGCTTTTGCCGGGACCAGAGCAGGAATGCAGGTCAGAACTCCTGTAAAGAGTTAGTAAGCAATCTAGTTAGATATGGTTAGATTCTGATTTCTTTAAATGGCTGATAAAATAAGCTGTGCTGAATGAAATGTATATTCGTGTTTTTGTGTCTTTTTGTAACTTAAGGTTTTGCCTAGAGGGATTCTCTATGTTTTGAATCTGACTACTCTGTAAGGTATTTCCCTTCCTGATTTTACAGAGGTTTTTCTTTTACTTTTTCTTTAATTAAAATTCTCTTTTAAGAACCTGATTGCTTTTTCATTGTTCTTAAGACCCAAGGGTTTGGGTCTGTGTTCACCTATGCAAATTGGTGAGGCTTTTTATCAAGCCTTCACCAGGAAAGGGGGTGTAGTGCTTGGGGGGATATTTTGGGGGGAAGACGCTTCCAAATGGGCACTTCTGTTATTTTTGTTAGACACTTTGGTGGTGGCAGCATAAGGTCCAAGGAAAAAAGGTAAAATAGTTTGTACCTTGGGGAAGTTTTAACCTAAGCTGGTAAAAATAAGCTTACGGGGTCTTTCATGCAGGTCCCCACATCTGTACCCTAGAGTTCAGAGTGTGGAAGGAACGTTGACAGAAAATGTAATGCTGTATATTATGAATTAACGACCTCTCATATGGGCATGGGAAATCTTTGAAACACTAATTTCTGTGAGTGAGCAGCAGGAGGATGTGCACAAACTCAGAGAAACCACAGAACAAAACACCAGCAAGGAAAGTCCCCTGAATTCAGCCTGGGAAGCTGCTTTGAACATAAGCTTGGAAAGAATATCTTAAACAGCAAATGATGTCTAGCACAGGCCTAGTGCAGTGCTTGCAAGCTAGGCAAAGCTCCCAGTTCAGCTCTCAGAAGACTTGCTGCCATGGAAGTGAATCTCTGATACGTTAGCTTATACTTTCTCCCAGACTAATTGCAGAAACAACCAGACTGCTACATTCATCTGGTGAAACACTCGATATTAAACAAACACGGAGGCAGCTGTTGTCAGCATGCTGACTTTAAAGCCTGGTTTCAGTAGACACAGCAGATAACACTTACATAGCCCTGGTCTACACTACAAGTTTAGGTCAAATTTAGCAGAGTTAGATCGATTTAACCCTGCACCCATCCACACGACGAAGCCATTTTTGTCGACTTAAAGGGCTCTTAAAATTGATTTCTATACTCCTCCCCGATGAGGGGATTAGCGCTGAAATCGACATCACCAGGTCGAATTTGGGGTAGTGTGGATGCAATTTGACGGTATTGGCCTCCGGGAGCTATCCCAGAGTCCTCCATTGTGACCGCTCTGGACAGCACTTTCAACTCAGATGCACTAGCCAGGTACACAGGAAAAGCACTGGGAACTTTTGAATTTCATTTCCTGTTTGGCCAGAGTGGTGAGGTCATCAGCAGAGGTGACCACGCAGAGCTCATCAGCACAGGTGACCATGCAGTCCCAGAATCGCAAAACAGCTCCCGCATGGACTGAATGGGAGGTACTGGATCTGATTGCTGTATGGGGAGATGAATCCATGCTATCAGAACTCTGTTCCAAAAGACGAAATGCCAAAATATTTGAAAAAATCTCCAAGGGCACGAAGGACAGAGGCTACAACAGGGATCCACAGCAGTGCCGCATGAAACTTAAGGAGCTCAGGCAAGCCTACCAAAAATCCAAAGAGGCAAACAGCCACTCCGGGTCAGACCCCCAGACATGCCACTTCTATGATGAGCTGCATGCAATCCTAGGTGGTGCCCCTACCACTACCCCACCCCTGTACGTGGATTCCTGCAGAGGGGAGTCTCACGCAACAGGGATGAGGATTTTGGGGATGAGGAAGATGAGGAAGAGGAGGAGGATGAAACCGTTCTCCCCAACAGCCAGGAACTGTTTATCACCCTGGAGCCAATACCCTCCCAACCCTCCCAAGTCGGGCTCCCGGACCTTGAAGGCAGAGAAGGCACCTCTGTGAATGTACCTTGTAAATATAATATATTGGTTTAAAAAGCAACGTGTTTAATGATTAATTTGTCCTGAAGACTTGGGATGCATTCACAGCCAGTACAGATACTGGAAAGTCTGTTAACATGTCTGTGATGGAGCAAAAATCCTCCAGGGACATCTCCATGAAGCTCTCCTGGAGGTACTGCCAAAGCCGTTGCAAAAGGGGTTTCTGGGAGGGCAGCCTTATTCCATCCTCCATGGTAGGACACTTTACCAGGACAGGCCAGTAGCACATAGTCTGGAATCATTGCATAACAAAGCATGGCAGTGTATGGTCCCGGTGTTTGCGGGCATTCAAGCAACATCCATTCTTTATCTCTCTGTGTTATCCTCAGGAGAGTGATATCATTCTTGGTCACCTGGTTGAAATAGGGGAATTTTATTCAGCGGACATTCAAAGGTGGCCGTTCCTGCTGGGCTGTGGCTGAAAAGAAATCATACCCGCTGTTAGCCACGTGGTGGAGAGATCTTCACAGAGAATTGGGGGTGTGTGTGTGTGGGGGGTGACCTTGTACCGAAAGCACATGTGCTATGTAATGTTAACAGCTTGGTACAACCGTGAAAGAGTCTACCCATTGTTCTCTAAAATGTGTCTAAAATGACTGAAAAAGGCTAATGTAGTGCCCATCTTTAAAAAAGGGAAGAAGGAGGATCCTGGGAACTACAGGCCAGTCCAGCCTCACCTCAGTCCCTGGAAAAATCATGGAGCAGGTCTCAAGGAATCAATTTCTGAAGCACTTAGAGGAGAGGAAAGTGATCAGGAACAGTCAGCATGGATTCACCAACGGCAAGTCATGCCTGACTAATCTAATTGCCTTCTATGACAGAGATAATTGGCTCTGTGAATGAAGGGAAAGCAGTGGACGTGTTGTTCCTTGACTTTAGCAAAGCTTTTGACACGGTCCTCCCACAATATTCTTGCCAGCAAGTTAAAGAAGTATGGGCTGGATGAATGGACTATAAGGTGGATAGAAAGCTGGCTAGATTGTCGGGCTCAACGGGTAGTGATCAATGGCTCCATGTCTAGTTGGCAGCCGGTATCAAGTGGAGTGCCCCAGGGGTCGGTCCTGGGGCCGGTTTTGTTCAATATCTTCATAAATGATCTGGAGGATGGTGTGGATTGCACCTCAGCAAGTTTGCAGATGACACTAAACTGGGAGGAGTGGTAGATACGCTGGAGGGTAGGGATAGGATACAGAGGGACCTAGAGAAATTGGAGGGTTGGGCCAAAGAAATCTGATGAGGTTCAACAAGGACAAGTGCAGAGTCCTGCACTTAGGACGGAAGAATCCAATGCACCACTGCAAACTAGGGACCGAATGGCTCGGCAAGCAGTTTCTGCAGAAAAGGACCTAGGGGTTACAGTGGACTAGAAGTTGGATATGAGTCAACAGTGTGCCCTTGTTGCCAAGAAGGCCAATGGCATTTTGGGATGTATACGTAGGGGCATTGCCAGAAGATCGAGGGACGTGATCGTTCCCCTCTATTCAACATTGGTGAGGCCTCATCTGGAGTACTGTGTCCAGTTTTGGGCCCACGCTACAAGAAGGCTGTGGAAAAATTGGAAAGAGTCCAGCGGAGGGCAACAAAAATGTTTAGGGGACTGGAACACATGACTTATGAGGAGAGGCTGAGGGAACTGGGGATGTTTTAGTCCTTCAGAGAGAAGAATGAGGGGGATTTGATAGCTGCTTTCAACTACCTGAAAGGGGGTTCCAAAGAGGATGGTTCTAGACTGTTCTCAGTGGTAGCAGATGACAGAACAAGGAGTAATGGTCTCAAGTTGCAGTGGGGGAGATTTAGGTTGGATATTAGGAAAAACTTTTTCACTGTGAGGGTGGTGAAACACTGGAATGCGTTACCTAGGGAGGTGGTGGAATCTCCTTCCCTAGAAGTTTTTAAGGTGAGGCTTGACAAAGTCCTGGCTGGGATGATTTAGTCGGGGATCGGTTCTGCTTTGAGCGGGGGGTTGGACTAAATGACCTCCTGAGGTCCCTTCCAATCCTGATATTCTATGATTCTATGATTCTATGGTTAGCACTGCGCACATTTCCCACGGAAGAACACACGTACCCGGGAGCCCATGACAGACAACACGGAGAAATTCGCTATCAAGACAAGAGCAGGAGAGCAGAGTTGCAGCTGAAGCGGTGGTTCGATGACAACAGTTAGCAGTCCTACTGCACTGTCTGCTGAAAGCGGTATGGCGTCCGCACAGAAAAAAGGCACAAAACAATTGTCTGACTTTGCTTTCATGGAGGGAGAGGTGACTGATGACATGTACCCAAAACCACCCGCGACAATGTTTTGCCCCATCAGGCATTGGGAGCTTAACCCAGAAGTCCATTAGGCAGCAGAGACTGCGGGAACTGTGAGATAGCTACTCACAGTGCAATGCTCCAACAGTCAACACTAGCCACGGTACTGTGGACACACTCCGCTGACTTAATGTACTTAGTGGGGACACACACAACTGACTGTATAAAATTGCTTCCTAAAAAATCGACTTCTATAAATTTGACCTAATTTTGTAGTGTAGACATACCCATGCATTTCCCAATGATATTAATGACCAGTGTGACCCTGGTTTCATTGAAGACCACAAGTGAGATCCTTTGGTGCACCGGAATGAACATATCAGATTGTGTTCCGGTACACGAAAGGATGGCATTATTGAGGCCATTCTTGTTACCCCCTTGCCAGATGTCACTAAGTGTTTTTTGGGGCACAGACCCCTTCTGCAGTGACTGATGTTCTTCTCTCATTGACTAGGCTCTGCCCTGGTAGGACAAGAGAACCCTAGTTTTTCCAGTAAGAAGGTTTGTACTGTCCCTTGAGGGTGCCAGGATGGGTGCAATACTGGAACCAAAATTCTGAGCCTCAACCCTTCCATATGGCTTCACTGCATGAAGTCTCATGGGACTGGTGCTGGCACTTTATTAACAGAATAACAGACTGCCCAGTCAGTTGCTGGTGCTGTAACCAGTACCAGGCACTGGGCCTGGGACTGCAAAGTCCAGCAGGCATGAGAGGTTGTGGTGCACCAGAGGGCTGATCTGGGATACTGAGCCGGCCACTATGGGAACAGCATAGTTGGTTTTAAAACTATGGTTGTTTTCATCCTCACCGAGCAAATGTACAACTTTGATGAGGTGAAATCCTGACTGAACTCAGTCCCCCAGAGCTCTCTAGGGCTTGAGAGGGCAGTTGGAGCCCCTTGCCTGGCACTGCCAGCCTCTGAGGTGTAACTTGCTGCATGGATGATATTCTTGGCAGCACACAAATAGCCAGCAGACTTTCCTCAGGGCAGGAACAGCGTGGGATGAGTGTGCGTGGCCCTATACTGCTCCCCTCACAGATCCAGCATAGGGGCAGTGTGTGTGGAGGTAGCGGGGTTTGCAGTTAATCCTGCAAGGACAGGATTGGAGATGAAGGGTGGCGTTTACTATAGAGAAGGTGAATGTCTGGCTGCTGTAGGACCGGGTGTAACGAAGTGGGGAGTTCTCTTGGTTTTTTCAATGGTTTGCACGCAGAGGGAGTGGGACTCAGTTTCCCAGGGTGTTACTGGTTTAACAAGGTGATGGGAGAGGGAGTTTGTTGTGACAGAGGACCAGCGACGGAACTTGGGACCCTAGCCAATGGCCTGGAAAATGGATACCCCAGCAACTGGTGACCTGGTGACCAGGAGGCCCAGCTTAGGAGTCACACCTGGTTCTGGCCAGTGGGAGGATAATGGGCTGTGAATAGAGGACCCCGGTGACCGGACCAGCCAGTTCCAGCCAGAGGTGGACAGAGGACAGTTGAGAGGAGAGGAGGCCTAGGCGACCCTATTTACCTGGATAGAAGACAATGGACAGAGGTGGGACTTGGGGTTGGTGATATCAGATGCCCAGCTGGAAAAGCATGGGGGCTCCGGACTGGAGAGAGAGAGCAGGCAGAGCCCACCTGGATGCAGGAGAGACTTAGATGTGCTGTGCTGGAAATTATTCCTTCTGGGAGTGGAGGCCCCGGGAATCCAGAGAGAGTGGACTCCCTGAAGTCGAGAGACAGGTGTGCTGAGGCTCAGAGAGGTGCGGTTCCAGGAGGTGGAGGGGCTTAACCCCCAAGAGAGAGTGGACCCTGAGAAGGGCTGTAACAATGAAGGGGGCTCCCCGCCAGGGACCGTATGGGCCAAGAGTGGGCATGACCTGTGAGTCCTTGACACAGGGTTATTCCCCATACATTGCAACCAAGAATCACATGAACGACACGAAGACAGTCCAGTCGCTGGTAAAACTCCTTTTCCAGTCCTCCCCAGAGAATTGTTTTTTCAGATTAATTTCTCCAGCTGTATTAATTAGCATGTTCCTAGCTGGATCTACGTTCCTAGCTCTCCTGCCTGGCTCCCTACTCAGCCCCTCCCTCCAAATCCCTTGACAATTTGTTTGTGATACCTCCGCACTTAGTGTTACCTACAAACTGACTCTGCCTATTCTTGCCCTTTTCCAGTCCTCACTTTCCCCAAAGCTGCCCTATGGCAATGTCTCTGACATTGGTCTGTGGTCACTCCTGAGCAGACCTGCAACTCAGCCATTAGTAACCATGTTCTCTGCTACTTGCTTTGGACACTGAAGCCAAATAGCCAGGGTGACTGATGTGGAGATGCTGTGCAATAATCTAAGAACACAGAACTGGACTAATTGGCTGAATACTTAATGAGGGGAAGATACTGCATAGCGATGGGGGTGCATTAGAATTTCCCACAGGAATGTATTTATCACACCAATGCACAGTGGCTGCACAATGCTGCCATTCTGGTGTTGTACAGTTTTATGCCCATAGTGCATTAGTGTAAATGACTCCACATAGCAACAGTAAATTGCTACAGGTATGAGTGTGAGAGAGAGAGAGAGAGAGGCAGTTGACCAAGATAGCTACTGCAGAATAAACTATCCCGAATAGCTCCCTGTATAAACACTCTAATCCAGAATAAAAGTCACTTTATTCCCTATAATACTCTGAGTAGTTACTTTTATTCTGGAAAAGTGTCCACACAGAGACCCATTCCAGAATAGCTATTCTGGTCAATTTTCCCATGGAGACAAAGCCTCAGATGGTAAACTCTTTGGGGCAGCCACTATGAGGATCTTTGCATTTCTGGGGAAAGCTCACAGATCTCTTCCTTTAATTCAAGAGCTAGAGACCTGTGTCTGTCTCACTGCAGGGTCAGGACCACACTTTTTTTCCTCCAGGTGAGCATGGTTTCAAGTAGAGTGTCAATGACCTCACCATGGTTAAGGCAGCAGCCAGGAGTCCACTAGAAAGCTGATTTTCAGACCCCTTGTAACACCTCACACTTTTACATTTTGGGGGTTCACTCACTGACAATTTGGAGGTGCTCTGAACAGTTTGAGTAAACTGAGTACTTCTTGAAATTAAAATATATTAACATGGCTCCTTCTGGATAGTTTGTGAACTGTCTAGCATGTCCCTTTGTAGGGCCCAATGAAATCACATTGCATCACGAAACTCAAAACAGAAGCTTTTCCTGGCTCCCCCCAGGTGGCCTGTCTGGTTTATAATCCACTTACTTTGATTCCATGGTGCTTTGATTCCATGGCGATAAGGGCTTTAAAAATGCTAATTGAGAGATTAGATAGTTTTATATTGGTTCATGCAGGGCAGGGATAGTCAGATGTTTATGAAATTGCTATTATTTAACAAACAGACAAGATTCTTCACCACTGAAGCTAATGCAGAAAATAAAACACTGATAGAAAATATAATCTGCAATGACTTCTGTCTTTGGTAAATTCTTTTAACAGCCAGGCCAAATCCACAGCACGATGCCACACTTTAGAGAGCTGATGCTTTTCTCAGTGATGTCTAAGCTACTAAGGAATATGGATGCCATTTTCCAGCCATCATTAAGTCAACTAGCTTCTCTTCCTCTGAGGAGAACGGTCCTGTGCCTGGAGCACTAGCCTAGGGCTTGGGAGACAAGATGGCTCCACCGCTGACACAAAAGGTGAGTTTTTACAGTGAGCTAATGAAAACTCTCTATTTGCCTGGCTGTAAAATCCTAGTGGAGACAAGGCACTTGCAGCGTTTACCGATCTAGACTCTTGCCTAGTCTGCCTCATGGTACAACTTGGGAGGCTTGTCTCCACTAGGGTTTTATAGCAGGATAGCAAATGCATATTCATTGTCCCACAGTACAAACAGGCCTGTTTCATCAGTGAAGACAGCCACAGTTCCTCTGGGCCTCAATTCCCATCTGTACAATGGAAATAACATCCCGGCCCTGCCTCACAGCAGGTAAGCGTAAATCCACTGACGAGTTTGAACACACCCCAGTGCTGGAGGGCACAGACGTGCCTCAGACAGCTAGACCTTACCAACCCTTTACAAATGGTTATTTATTTACAAAAACGAAATAATGGGTTTGCCCATTTCAGATGAAGGCTCCAGTTAGAAAGCATGAATAGGTGTTATAAGCGCATTACAGACATTCGTAGCTTCTGTTACATATGCTTACAAGTTTTCAGTGAAAGGTGTTTTAAGCCATGGTAGTAAGCAATCACTTATTAACCCATTTATTTATAAAAGGAACCTTAATATAAACATAAGAACGACCATACTGGGTCAGACCATGGGTTCATCTAGCCCAGTATCCTGTCTTTCGACAGTGGCCAATTCCAGGTGCCCCAGAGGGAATGAACAGAACAGATAATCTTCAAGTGATCCAATCCTTGTCACTCATTCCCAGCTTCTGGCAAACAGAGGCTAGGACATCATCCCTGCCCATCCTGGTTAATAGCCATTGATGGACCTATCCTCCATGAACTTCTCTAGTTCTTTTTTGAACCCTGTTATAGTCTTGGCCTTCACAACATCCTCTGGCAAGGAGTTCCACAGGTTGACTGTGCGTTGTGTGAAAAAAAATACTTCCTTTTGTTTGTTTTAAACCTGCTGCCTATGAAATTTCGTTTGGTGACCCCTAGTTCTTGTGTTATGAGAAGAAGTAAATAACACTTCCTTCTCTAGTTTCTCCACACCAGTCATGATTTTATAGACCTGTATCATATTCCCCCTTAGTCGTCTCTTTTCCAAGCTGAAAAGTCCCAGTTTTTAAAATCTCTCCTCATATGGCAGCTGTTCCATACCCTTATAATTTTTGTTGCCCTTTTCTGAACCTTTTCCAATTCTAATATATCTTTTTTGAGCTGGGGTGACCACATCTGCATGCAGTATTCAAGATGCGGGTGTACCGTGGATTTATATAGAGGCAATATGATATTTTCTGTCTTATTATCTATCTCTGTGTTAATGATTCCCAACATTATGTTTGCTTTTTTGAATGATGCTGCGCATTGAGTGGATGTTTTCAGAGAGCTATCCACAATGACTCCAAGATCTCTTTCTTGAGTGGCAACAGCTCATTTAGACCCCATCATTTTATATGTATAGTTGTGGTTATGTTTTCCAATGTGCATTACTTTGCAATTATCAGCATTGAATTTCATCAGCCATTTTGTTGCCCAGTCACCCAGTTTTGAGAGATCTTTAAGTAGCTCTTCACAGTCTGCTTGGGACTTAGCTATCTTGAGTAGCTTTGTATCATCTGCAAATTTTGCCCCTTTTTCCAGATCACTTATGAATATGTTGAATAGGACTGGGCCTGGTACAAACCCCTGGGGGACACCACTATATACCGCTCTCCATTCTGAAAACTGACCATTTATTCCTACCCTTTGTTTCCTATCTTTTAACCAGTTACCAATCCATAAGAGGACCTTCTCTCTTATCCCATGACAGCTCACTTTGTTTAAGAGCCTTTGGTGAGGGACCTTGTCAAAGACTTTCTGAAAATCTAAGTACACTATATCCACTGGATTCCCCCTTCTCCACATGCTTCTTGACCTCCTCAAATAATTCTAGTAGATTGGTGAGGCATGATTTCCCTTTACAAAAAACATGTTGACTCTTCCCCAATTATGTTCATCTACGTTTGTTGCTCTTTACTATAGATTCTAATTTTGTTCTTCAAAATTCAACCAGTTTTCCCGGTACTGAAGTCAGGCTTACCAGCCTGTAATTGCTGGGATTGCTTCTGGAACCCTTTTAAAAAATTGGCATCACATTAGCTATCCTCCAGTCATTTGGTACAAGTGTGACCAAAAGATGCAAAAAGCAAAGACGACAAGACACCTGTCCTGGTAAGAGCAGCTGTCCCCTGTGTGGTGCCCTTTCACATGGGCATTGCAGCAGTGAGTGGTGCATCAGTGCATGCATACCTGGTTGAAGTTAAGAGTCCAGGCAGGGATACATGCATCCTGGAGATGAGTGTTTGGTTGCTGATGGGAGGATTTTGGACTTCTTGGCCATGGGATGCTGTTCTAGGATGCTGGGAAGAGATGGGGTCCACCTGACCAAGAAGGGGAAGAGCATCTTCATGCACTGACTCACCAGCCTAGTGAGGGGGGCTTTAAACTAGGTTCAAAGGGGGCAGGTGACAAAAGACCACAGGTAAGTAGAAAAAAAAAGACAACCTTAACTTAGGGGAGGGGAGCATGTAAATTACTGTAGGGTCATAGGAGCAACAAGGGGGAAAACCAGTGGGGTAATCTGCTCAACATCTCCGATGTTTGTACCCAAATGTAAGGAGTAAGGAGAATAAACAGGAAGAACTGGGAGTATTAGTACATAAGCTAAATTGTAACTTAATTGGCATCACAGTGGGATAATTCTCATGACTGGAGTATTGGGATAGAGTGGATAGCTGTTCAGGAAGGACAAGCAGGATAAAAAGGGAGGAGGCATTGCATTATACATCAAGAATATATACACTTGTTCTGAGGTCCAGAAGGAGGAGAGAGTCAGATCAGTTTAAAGTCTCGGGGTAAAAATAAGCTAAAAAGGAGGGGTGATATCATGGTATAGCATGAATATGAATGAGCCAACAATGTGGAGCAGTTGCAAAAAAAATATAATTCTGGGGTGTATTAACAGGCGAAAGGTAAGACAAGGAAAGTAACTGTTCCATTCTACTTGGCACTGGAGAGGTCTCAGCTGGAGTACTGTGTCCAATACTGGGGACTACTCTTTAGGAAAGATGTGGGCAAACTGGAGAGAGTCCAGATGAGAGTAACAAAAATGATAAAAGGCTTAGAAAACCTGACCTCTGAGGAAAGGTTAAAAAAACTGGGCAGTCCATATATATTATGTACTGTTATAAAGAGGACTGGAGTCAACTGTTCTCCATGTCCACTGAAGGTAGGCCAAGAAGCAATGGGCTTAATCTGCAGCAAGGGAGATTTAGGTTCGATACTGGGGAAAACTTTCTAACTCTCAGGGGAGTGAAGCTCTGGAACAGGCTTTCAGGGGAGGCTGTGGAATCCCCATCACAGGAGGTTTTTAAGAACAGGTTGGACAAACCCTTTTGGAATGGTCTACGTTTCCTCGGTCCTGTCTCAGCGCAGGGGGATGGACTTGATGACCTCTTGAGGTCCCTGCCAACCTGATATTGCTATTATTCTGAGAAGAGGGGTTATCTGGACAGGCTTGGAAGTAGTGCAATAGCAGTGGTTTTGGCAGCTCCTGTGTAAGGCTCGGAGCATTTGCATGTGTAGAAACAAGGTGTTTTGCAAGTATTGTAGGCACTAAATGTTCCAACCTCCAAGGTGAAGATTCCTATTTTCTTTGGTGTAGACCAGCCCCTAGGCCTGGGACATGCTTCAAAATTTTGCCAAAATAGCAAATCCTGTTAAGGGTTTGTCTATACCATGCAGTTTTTAGCGACAAGGCTCTGTCAACATAGCCTTGTCACTAAAAGTCAGCATGTGTAAACGCTTTTTGTCGGTACTTTATCAACACTTTTGCCAACAAATTACTTCCAGCCCCTTGAGTGGTGTTTGCTTTGTCGGCAGGAGAGCGCTCCTGCTGACAAAGCCGTGTTCACACTGCCACTTGCATCGGCAAAACTTTTGTCTTTCACGGGGGGACTTTTTAAAGTACTCGTGAAAGACAAAAGTTTTGTCAACAACTTTGCAGTGTAGACATACCCTAAGAGTGTGCAAAACTCCCCTTCCCAATGGCAGGCATAGTTGTGCCAGCCAAAGCCCTAGTGTAGACAGTGTCATACTGGCAGCAAGGTGTTTTTGGCAATATAACTTGTTTTGTTCAAGCTGGGGAAGATGTACCTTAGTGAAGTCTTCCTGAAGCATTAATGAGTAATGCATTATTAATGATCTGGATGATGGGATTAATTGCACCCTCAGCAAGTTCATAGAAGACACTATGCTGTGAGAAGAGGTAGATACGCTGGAGGGTAGGGATAGGGTCTAGAGAGACCTAGACAAATTAGAGGACTGGGCCAAAAGAAATCTGATGAGGTTCAACAAGGACAAGTGCAGAGTCCTGCACTTAGGATGGAAGAATCCCATGCACCCTTACAGGCTGGGGACCGACTGGCTAAGCAGCAGTTCTGCAGAAAAGGACCTGGTGATTAGCTGGATATGAGTCAGCAGTGTGCCCTTGTTGCCAAGAAGGCCAATGGCATACTGGGCTGTATTAGTAGGAGCATTGCCAGAAGATCGAGGGAAGTGATTATTCTCCTCTGTTCAGCACTACAGAAGGGATGTGGACAAATTGGAGAGAGTCCAGCGGAGGGCAACAAAAATGATTAGGGGGCTGGGGCACTTGACTTACAAGGAGAGGCTGAGGGAACTGGGGTTATTTAGTCTGAAGAAGAGAAGTGTGAGGGGGGATTTGATAGCAGCCTTCAATTACCTGAAGGGGGGTTCCAAAGAGGATGGAGCTAGGCTGTTCTAAGTGGTGGCAGATGACAGAACAAGAAGCAACGGTCTCAAGTTGCAGTGGGGGAGGTCTAGGTTGGATATTAGGAAACACTATTTCACTAGGAGGGTGGTGAAGCACTGGAATGGGTTACCTAGGGAGGTGGTGGAATCTCCATCCTTAAAGGTTTTTAAGGCGCGACTTGACAAAGCCCTGGCTGGGATGATTTAGCTGGTGTTGGTCCTGCTTCGAGCAGGGAATTGGACTAGATGACCTCCTGAGGTCTCTTCCAACCCTAACTGGTATAATCTATAGTGCCCAAAGTACTCTTTTGCCAATATACCCTCCCTATGAACCTCCACTAGGGAGGTTTGCTGGCATAGCTATACTGGTACAGATCTCTCAGCAAACCCTCACTCGTGTACACAAGGACTTATCCCCATGTATTCCCTTACCCACACATTCTTTCATGTGTGCTCACTTGCACTCACATGTGTGCTCATATACACAGTGAGTTTCCAGAAGCATCCTTCCCAGGCCAGGCACTGGAGGTCTGAACGCTGGGGAAGACGTGCCTTAGTGAAGTCTCCCTGAAGCATTAATGAGTAATGCATTGTAACTCAGAAATGACATTTGTTACTGTTTCAATTGGATTCCAGCATCTGCTACCTGCTGCTTTTATTTGCACATAGGCATGTTTATTTATATTGCTGAAAGTGGAGGGAAGTAAAATCAGCTGCGTACAGACTCTTTGCTAGAGCCCTTCCCATTAAAGCCAAAGACAGAGGCCTAGAAACGACACAAACAACTCTATTTTGGGTAAAGTGATGCAATCTACCATCCACCAATGGTCCATTCACAGACACTGCTCTCACCCTTCTCAAAAAATGGGCTGATCAATGGAGAATGTTTGCACATTCTGGAATATGAGGGTAGTGATACCAAAGACCTAGGACACAGGAGGAATTATATGAACAGCCACCACTAAGGCATCTTGAAAATGCAGAGTTTCACTAAAGGTTGTGTTTGATGGCCAGGTTTAGACCAGGATAGAGACCTCTGTTTTGGAGAGTCTACCAAAACATGCCAGAAACTGCTCCATGTCACCTATAGAAATGAGCCACTAAATCCTTCCAAAGACTGTTCTGAAAAAGCAAATGTACTTTGCTTATGGCTGAGGTTTATTGTGGGAGAGAACATGAACATGCCTGCTGCTTGGGTTAGTGAGGCAGTGCAGGATATGTTGTCACTAGGGCTGTCAAGCGATTAAAAAAATTAATTGTGATTAATTGCATGATTACACTGTTAAACAATAATAGAATGTTATTTATTTAAATATTTTTGGGTGTTTTCTACATTTTCATATTGATTTCAATTACAACACAGAATACAAAGTGTGCAGTGCTCACTTTATATTTATTTTTGATTACAAATATTTGCACTGTAAAAAACAAAAGAAATAGTATTTTTCAATTCACCTAATACTGTACCTAATACTGTAGTGAAATCTCTTTATCATGAAAGTTGAACTTACAAACATAGAATTATGTACAAAAAATGCATTAAAAAACAAAATAATGTAAAAGCCTACAAGTCCACTCAGTCATAGAATCATAGAATATCAGGGTTGGAAGGGACCTCAGGAGGTCATCTAGTCCAACCCCCTGCTCAAAGCAGGACCAATCCCCAATTTTTGCCCCAGATCCCTAAATGACCCACTACAAGGATTGAACTCACAACCCTGGGTTTAGCAGGCTGTCAATGTTCCTTCCCCACTCTGAACTCTAGGGTACAGATGTGGGGACCTGCATGAAAACCTCCTAAGCTTACTTTTACCAGCTTAGGTTAAAACTTCCCCAAGGTACAAACTATTTTTTACCCTTTGCCCTTGGACTTCCACTGCCACCACCAAACTTTATCTGGGTTCCTGAGAAAACGTAGTTTGGACACGTCTTTCCCTCCAAAATCCTCCCACCCCTTGCACCCCACTTCCTGGGGAAGGTTTGGTAAAAATCCTCACCAATTTGCATAGGTGACCACAGACCCAAACCCTTGGATCTGAGAACAATGAAAAAGCATTCAGTTTCCTTACAAGAAGGCTTTTAATAGAAGTAAAAAAGAATCACCTCTGTAAAATCAGGATGGTGAATACCTTACAGGGTAATTAGATTCAAAACATAGAGAATCCCTCTAGGCAAAACCTTAAGTTACAAAAAAGACACACAGACAGGAATATTCATTCTATTCAGCAGAGCTATTTTCTCAGCCATTTAAAGAAATCAGAATCTAACACATACCTAGCTAGGTTACTTACTAAAAGTTCTAAGACTCCATTCCTGTTCTGTCTCCGGCAAAAGCATCACACAGACAGACACAGACCCTTTGTTTTTCTCCCTCCTCCCAGCTTTTGAAAGTATCTTGTCTCCTCATTGGTCATTTTGGTCAGGTGCCAGCGAGGTTACCTTTAGCTTCTTAACCCTCTACAGGTGAGAGGATTTTTTCTCTGGCCAGGAGGGAGTTTAAAGGGGTTTACCCTTTCCTTTATATTTATGACACAGGCCAATGCTCAAACCACTGAGCTATCCCTCCCCACAGTCCTACTTGTTCAGCCAGTTACTCAGACAAATAAGTTTGTTTACATTTGCAGAGATAATGCTGCCCTCTTCTTGTTTACAATGTCACCTGAATGTGAGAGCAGGTGTTTGCATGGCACTGTTGTAGCTGGTGTCACAAGATATTTACATACCTGATGCACTACAGATTCATATGTCCCTTCATGCTTCAACCACCATTCCAGAGGACATGCTTCCATGCTGATGATGGGTTCTGCTTGATAAAGATCCAAAGTAGTGCAGATTGATGCATGTTCATTTTCATCATCTGAGTCAGATACCACCTGCAGAAGGTTGATTTTCTTTTTTGGTGGTTCGGGTTCTGTAGTTTCCACATCATAGTATTGATCTTTTAAGATTTTTGAAAGCATGCTCCACATCTTGTCTCTCTCAGATTTTGGAAGGCACTTCAGATTCTTAAACCTTGGTTCTAGTGTTGTAGCTATCTTTAGAAATCTCACATTGGTACCTTCTTTGCATTTTGTCAGATCTGCAGTGAAAGTGTTCTTAAAATGAGTATGTGCTGGGTCATCATCCAAAACTGCTATAACATGAATATATGGCGGAATGCGGGTAAAACAGAGCAGGAGACATACAATTCTCCCTCAAGGAGTTCAGTCACAAGTAATTATCACATAATTTTTTAATAAGCATCATCAGCATGGATGCATGTCCTCTGGAATGGTGTCTGAAGCATGAAGGGGCATACAAATGTTTAGCATATCTGGCATGTAAATACCTTGCAATGCCGGCTACAAAAGTGCCATGCGAATGCCTGTTCTCACTTTCAGGTGACATTGTAAATAAGAAGTGGGCAGCATTATCTCCTGTAAATGTAAACAAACTTGTTTCTCTTAGCGATTGGCTGAATAAGAAGTAGGACTGAGTGGACTTGTAGGCTCTGAAGTATTACATTGTTTTGGTTTTGAGGTCAGTTATGTAAAAAAAAATTCTACATTTGTAAGTTGCACTTTCACGATAAAGAGAGTGAACTACAGTACTTGTATGAGGTGAATTGAAAAATACTGTTTATTTGATTTATCATTTTTACAGTGCAAATATTTGTAATAAAAATAATAATTTTTTTAATTGTGATTAATTTTTTAAATTAATCACATGAGTTAACTGTGATTAATTGACAACCCTAGTTGCCACTCATGGTTTTTCTGAAAAGATCATTTAAGATAATGGTTCTCATGTTGTAGCCATGAAATTTCAAATATCCCTTGGGGGTCTTTCAGTGAAGCACTCTAGATCACCTGCATGTTGCCCACTGCCCTATGGCACACATAGTAGGGAGCATTAGAGAAAAATGAAGAGAGCTTTAAGCTTGAAACATTGGGTTGCAAATTTTCTGTAATCATTTAGGTCTGCACCACTACTTGGCACATGGCAACTTGGTGGTAGCAGGACTTATTGTGGTGTTGACAACAAGAGGTGATGAGAGGGCTGTCAGTGCAAATAGCAGCTTGTGCCTGGTATCTAGCAAATCCAGCTGCAATAGGGGTGCCTGTCCCCTTAAGGGCACAAGGGCTTAGGAGTCATCCTACCCCTGTCCTGTAGCATGGCCCATTTAAGGTTAGGTACCCGAGAGCCTAGGAAAATGACAAAGGCAGATATGGGGAGAGTGGAAGTGGCCAAGGGGAACAGTCTGTGGGTTTGGAGGAAACCTGTGCCACTCTGCCCATCATGTTTCTGTACCAGAGATGGCCTAGCTACAGCACTTCCCCCTGAGTGAGGTGCAGCCCAGATCTTTAGCTCCTCTAAGGCTGTGCCTGTGCTGGGTATGGCTGAGGTTCCTTTACATAAGGTGTGTTGCATGTGGTGCCACCGAGTGCACAATACAATATAGCATTCATCACAACTCGTATAAGGGCCGGGGACTGGGCACCCTGCAGAGAAGGCAGGCGAGGCTGCCATCTCTCCAGCCAGAACCAACGCTGGGACAGAGCGGACTGAATCTATTGTGCCTCTTTCCTCAGAGCAGGAGACACTGGCATGAAAGGGGGATGCCTGCCGGGCTCTCCCAGTCCAGGGAGAAAGTGGACGAAGGTGAGAAGAGGCAGCTGGGAAGGGGCTGGCCTGAGGTAACAAGCACAACCCAACAAGGGGCACCATCTGTGCAAAGGAGGGAGCAGCTTGAGAGGCAATCCCCAGCCCCAAGCTCTGGGGCAGGGTGGCCAATTCTGAAATGCCCCTGCCCCAAGAAGGAGGGCTGGAAGAGCCCTTCTCTGGGGGAAGCTGCATAAGTTAAATATCTCAGACCCCCAGAGATGGGAAGTGTGGTTTAAAGACTGGAGGTGATTTACTTGTGAACCACAGTTCATGGTGTCTGGATAGCCTGGCTGTGCCCCAAGCGGGGGTGCACTGGGATGGCAACGTGCCCACCATCTGAGCTCATCAGGTGCTGCCCAGGGGATGTCCCTCTGAGCTTGCCAGAGGATGCTCTGTTTCTATTCTTCTCTCCCTGGACCATGTAGTGTTGCAGTGAATAGCTGCCTCCTTCCACCCAGTGGTGGTCGGGGGTGAGCCTTGCGTGTGATTGGGGTGGGGCACAGCAGGCCTGCTGGATGTTTGTCCCAGAGGCTAGAAGAGGCTGTGTGAATGTCAGGTGTTGCTATTTATCTGGGACCATCCTGGTGCTGTGCCTGGGGTAGCACCTTATCTTGCACCTCACCTCAGGGCTTCAGGGATGAATGAGCTACTGACCCTAGCCTTGGAGTGGCAGAATCTGGCCCTTGATCATGACAGGCTACATTCTGCCTAGCCAGTTTGCAGGTGCCCCAGCCCCCAACACTGGCCAGGCAGAACGGAGCACAGGGACAGCTCCCTAATGCTTCCCAGGGGACACAGTCAGCCCTGGGTCTTCCCCGGCTGTAGCACCACATGGCTCACAGAACATCTCTGCAGCTGCTCCTGGGAAATGGGGCTCTGCACAGCTCAGCTCAGGGCTTTGCCAAAGAGACACAATCCAGCATCAGGAAAAATAAGAACATGGACAAAAAATGGGCTTCGTTATAATCATTTCACGTAGTCAGAGTGCGAAGAGCTTCTGAGGGACCTAGCCAAGCTGGGTGACTGGGCTGAATGAGGCCAAAAAAGTTCCAGGCTGACAAATGCAAAGTACCGCACACTGGAAGGAATCATCTGAACTCCCCAAGCACCTGACAGGGATCTAAACAAAGTGTGTCAATGCAGGAAAGGGCCTCGGTGTCACCAGCCAGCTCTGGGAGACTTCTGCTCAACGGGTAGCTGCAGTCACAATATCAAGCAAAATGTCAGAATGCAGAAAATCCTGCAACGCCATTGTACTGGTCAGTGGATCACCCCATCTACATATGGTGTGCAGTCCTGGTTGTCCCTCTGAGACGGGGCACAGAAGAATGACAGCCACTCCGCTGGGCCTCTCTGGCAAGTCTGATCCGGGGAATGAGAATAAGAAAACCAAAGGGGCAGAGAGAGACTCAGAAAAGGCAGGAGAAAGCACAGAGTAAACGGGATGGTTTACAGGGATGACAGGGACACAGGGAGAATGGGGCAGAGACCACACCAGATGAGAAGTAGGAAAAATCAAACACACAGGCAAAAATGGTAAAAGCAGGGCCAAAACCTCCGGTGTGACAATAACAGTGGCTTGGTGCTGAGATCACTCAGCAGGAAACTGGCCTAGGATGACAGCACTTGTTGGGGAGGCCATTGCCCTCTCACTCCTGCTACTCCCCCTCACAGTCCCTGTCATAAATATAAAGGGAAGGGTAAACACCTTTAAATTCCCTCCTGGCCAGAGGAAAAACCCTTTCACCTGTAAAGGGTTAAGAAGCTAGGATAACCTCACTGGCACCTGACCACAATGACCAATGAGGAGACAAGATACTTTCAAAGCTGGAGGGGGGGAGAAACAAAGGGCCTGTGTCTGTCTGTGTGATGCTTTTGCCGGGGACAGAACAGGAATGGAGTCTTAGAACTTAGTAAGTAATCTAGCTAGATATGCGTTAGATTCTGTTTTCTTCAAATGGCTGAGAAAATAAGATGTGCTGAATGGAATGGATATTCCTGTTTTTGTGTCTTTTTGTAACTTAAGATTTTGCCTAGAGGGATTCTCTATGTTTTGAATCTAATTACCCTGTAAGGTATTTACCATCCTGATTTCACAGAGGTGATTCTTTTTACTTTTTCTTCTATTAAAATTCTTCTTTTAAGAAACTGAATGCTTTTTCATTGTTCTTAAGATTCAAGGGTTTGGGTCTGTGGTCACCTATGCAAGGTGGTGAGGATTTTTATCAAACCTTCCCCAGGAAAGGGGGGTTAAGATTTGGGAGGATTTTGGGGGGAAAGACGTTTCCAAAAGAACTCTTTCCCAGTAACCGGTATTAGACGTTTGGTGGTGGGAGCGAAAGTCCAAGGGCAAAAGGTAAAACAGTTTGTACCTTGGGGAAGTTTTAACCTAAGCTGGTAAAAGTAAGCTTAGGAGGTTTTCATGCAGGTCCCCACATCTGTACTCTAGCGTTCAGAGTGGGGAAGGAACCTTGACAGCCCCCCACTACCCTCTGACTGACTGCTGCTGACTCCCACTGCTTGCGCTGACACCCCACCACTGCCCCCTGATAATCTGCCACTGCCTCCTGACTTCCTGACACTGCCTCTAACATCCCACCACTCCCCCTCACACCTCCCTCCTGCATCCTGACACCCCCACACTGCCCCCTGACTCTTGTCACTGTCCCATAACTCCTCACCAGTGCCCCCTGATGCCCGCTGCTCCTCCTGACGCCCGCTGCTCCCCCTGACTGCTCCTCACCGCCCCCTGACTCCTGTGACTGCCCCATAACTCCTCACCAGTGCCCCCTGACTCCCTCCACTCCCCCTGATGCCTGCTGCTCCCCCTGGCTGCTCCTTACTGCCCCCTGACTCTTGTCACTGCCCCATAAACTCCTCACCAGTGCCCCCTGACGCCCGCTGCTCCTCCTGACGCCCGCTGCTCCTCCTGACGCCCGCTGCTCCTCCTGACTGCTCCTCACTGCCCCCTGACTGCTCCTCACTGCCCCATAACTCCTCACCAGTGCCTCCTGACTCCCGCCACTCCCCGACGCCCGCTGCTCCCCCTGACTGCTCCTCACTGCCCCATAACTCCTCACCAGTGCCTCCTGACTCCCACCACTCCCCCTGACGCCCGCTGCTCCCCCTGACTGCTCATCACTGCTCCCTGACTCTTGTCACTGCCCCATAGCTCCTCACCAGTGCCCCCTGACTCCCGCTGCTCCCTCTGACTGCTCATCACTGCTCCCTGAGTCCTGCCGCTCCCCCTGACTGCTCATCACGCCCCCTGACACTCCACTACTGCCCCTAACTGGTTGCCACTCCCCTCTGACTCCCGCCGCTGCCCCTGACACTCCGCCACTGCCCCTAACTGGTCACCACTGCCTCCTGACTTCTGCCACCGCCGGTACCCCGCCATTGCCCCCTGATAATCCGCCACTGCCTCCAACACCCTGCCACTCCCCTTCTCACCTCCCCACGGCATCCTGACATTCCCGCACTGCCCCCTGACTCTTGCCACTGCCACTGATTCCTGCTGCTTCCTCTAAGTCCTACTGCTCCCCCTGACACCCCGCCACTGCCTCCTGACTAGTCACCACTGTCCCCTGACTCCCGCCACTCCCCTTGACACCCGACCGCTGCCCCCTGACTCCTCACCACTTCCCTTGACTTTCTGCTGCTTCCCCTGACTCCTTGCCACTGCCTCCTGACTCCTGCCACTGCCCCCTGACTCCCCAGCACTGCTCTTTGGGCATTCTTCTGTCCTGAAATACAGGGTATTCTGGGGGCTTTGTAAGATCAGTTGCCATGGTTTGCTCTAAGAATATACCAAGATGAGATAAGGCTATTTTAGGAAATGTTTCTGTATTCCATAGCAAAGCAGGGTATTTATTTCGCAATGGACCTTTCTACCATCAGGGGAAAGCTCATCTGTGTAGGAGACAGTGCATCCTCAGGGGCCCGTCCCAGAATGTGGGACAAACTCCCACAGGAAATCAGGACCATCACAACCTTCCACTCCAAGGCAGGGTGCACTTCTTCAGCTTTACCTGCTCAGAAACAAACACAAAGCAACATACACACGTGACAAGAGCAAAGACCAAACCCTGCCACAACAAAAGCTACACTGCTCATCCCCTCCCTGGGATGAGGATGAGAAAGAATGAACCTCATGTGACAGAGGTTAGCCAGGTTGGTATGTTTCCTATGAGGAAAGGTTAGAAACACTGGGCATGTTTAGTCTGTAGAAAAGAAGACTGAAGGAGGACCAGATGACAGTCATCAAATATTTTTCAGGGCTGTTCTAAAGAGTATGGTGATCAATTGTATGATCAAAGAGTATGGTAATCTGCAGCAAGGGAGATTTCGGTTCTATACTAGGGAAAACTTTCTAAGTCTCAGGGGAGTTAAGCTCTGGAACAGGCTCTAAGAGAGGCTGTGGAATCCTCGTCACCTGAGGATTTTACAAACAGGTTGGACAAACCCCTGTCAGGGATGGTCTGGGTTTCCTCGGTCCTGTCTCAGTGCTGGGGGCTGGGCTTGATGACCTCTCGAGAGCCTTCCAGGCCCACATTTCTGAGTTCTAATACTAAATACCCATTTATATTTACATACCCATCAATATTTATATTTCTCTGGCCCCTGTCCCTGCCGGCTGAGGTCATTAACTGGTGCCCCCTAGGCTGGATCCTGCTTCCAGTGCAGTGAATGGGAGTGTTTCCTTTGGCTACCATGGCCACTGGATCCACCTCTCCATGTGCTCAGTTCCCATGCTCAGAAGTGGGAGTCTGCACTGTTATCATGGATCAGTGGGAAAGCTGTTTGCACTGGCTGATTCTCTGCTCCTTGCTGACATGCAGCCATAGACAAATATGAAGTTTAATATCAGGCATTAGGGGTTATCTGAGAACCGAGTGTCAGATGGTTCTGTTCCAGGGACCAAGGGGCTCCTTTCATGTTCACCCAACTCCAGATCAGTGCACAGCCTGTGAGCTACACCCAGGTACTGACCTCCTGGGGCTCAGAGTGAGCAGGGGTGATTCAGCACATAGGGAATGTTTCTGAGAACAGCAGATGAGAATAGCAGTTCAGAATGACAACTGTTCCAACCACACCCACCAATGCGGTGCAGCCACCTCTTGTGCAGAATGTGTCAGCTGTTTAGGTGAAGAGCAACATGGCCCAACCATCTAGGCCAGGTACTGAAGAAGAATCTTGTGTCCAGTGGAAGGTGCAGGGGGAGTCCCTGTATAATGGTACCCGTGTTGAATTCTGTGTGTGATTGGGATCTCTGTACATTTCTGGCAGAGTGAAAACTCCATTTTGATGATAAGGCTGGACTTTACCATCTACTCTTTACTGACCTCCATCTTGAGCTAGAATGCCGGAGGGGTGTTGGCAAAGGGTGTTAAATTCTGACCATTGGCCAGTCAAATGACAAAGAAATGGCTGCTGCCTAGGCAAACACAGTTTTCAAGTCTGAACTCAGGGGGAGGTTGCCTTGGCAACAAAGTCACCTGGCAGTGGTCTGGGATCACCTAGGAGCTCGGAACGGGGCGGGGTGGAGGGGGAGCTAAAGATTATAAAAGGGCAGGAGCAGCTTTCCTCTGAGGACCATTTTTCTCCAGCTCAAGAAGAGGGAGAAGAAACCCAGCATGTAGCAGCCTCATGAGGCAGGGGCCCTGCCTAGCTGCCTGTGCTTACATGGTCCCCTGGTCTCCCCAGGAAGGGTGAGTTGTGGGGGGCATCGCAGGTAGGAAGTTTATTGTGTTCTATCTGGTCTGTACTCTCTGTGCTTTGCTGAGTAAAAGACTCTGGGGAAAGTGTCTGTGTGTATACCATGCCTCCTGAGAGAGTTAACCTGTAACCCAGAGGCCTCATACCATGGAGGGGGGGTTCTAGGCGAAGCGTGTTTAAGCTACATTGGGGTCCAAGGGCTGTTCCAGGGGCTGGGCAGTGTCCTTCGTGGGCTCCAGCTCTCAGGAAAGGGCTCTAGGCAGAAGATGTGACAGTCAGTGTCCAGACATCCCAGGGGAGAACAGAAAGTTGAAACCCCCCAAATAAGCAGTAAATCAATTGATTGCATACAATGTCATTGTAGTATAAAAATATATCAAGTAAGGCATTTTATGAAAGCTTGTAATGTTCTGAACTCGACAGTCATGATGAGATCTCTATGACGACTGTAGTTACGGATGTATGTGTATAGAGAAATCTGTGCTCATAAGCGGTGCTACACCTCACAGCAGGGTGGCCAGCAGGCAGGCTGGCAGGGACATCTCCCACGCCAGTTGTTTACACAAATAACTGTCACTTGCCCAGCCCAGGAAAAGACAATGATGGACCATTACAGTTAATGGAAAGACACTGAGATCTTGTCTACACTACAAAATTAGGCTGAATTTATAGAAGTCGGTTTTGTAGAAAGCGTTTTTATACAATCGATTGTGTGTGTGTCCACACAAATGCTCTAAGTGCATGTTGTTGGCAGAGTGCGTCCACAGTACTGAGGCAGCCGTCGACTTCTGGAGCGTTGCACTGTGGGTAGCTATCCCACAGTTCCTGCAGTCTCTGCTGCCCTTTTGAATTCTGGGTAGAAATCCCAATGCCTGATGGGGCTAAAACATTGTCGCGGGTGGTTCTGGGTACATATCGTCAGGCCCCCCTTCCCTCCCTCCCTCAGTGAAAGCAACAGCAGACAATCATTTCACGCCTTTTTTCCTGGGTTACCCGTGCAGACGCTATACCACGGCAAGCATGGAGCCCGCTCAGCTAACCGTCACCGTATGTCTCCTGGGTGCTGGCAGACGTGGTACTGCATTGCTACAGAGCAACAGCTTATTGCCTTTTGGCAGCAGACAGTGCAGTATGACTGGTAGCCATCATCGACATAGTCCAGGGTGCTCTTTTAACAGACCTCGATGAGGTCAGGGGTGCCTGGGTAAACATGGGAGTGACTCAGCCAGGTCATTATCCTTTTAAGTTTCATCTCACGGCGATTCAGTCCTGCCGGCAGTCCTACTGCACCATCTTTTAATGAGCTGCCAGGAGACGACAAAAGCACCGTCTTCTGCCGAGCACCCAGGAGATGATGATGGCTAGCGGTCGTACTGCACAGTCCGCTGCCAGCAAGATGTATAAAGATAGATGAAGTAGATCAAAACAAGAAATAGACCAGATTTGTTTTGTATTCATTTTCTCCTCCCTCCCTCCGTGAAATCAACAGCCTGCTAAACCCAGTTTTGAGTTCTATCCTTGAGGTTTTGAGTTCTATCCTTGAGGGGGCCATTCTGTTTCTCACAAAACCTTTTGTTGATTTTAATTCCCTGTAAGCCAACCCTGTAAGCCATGTTTTTGGTCGCTGCTCCCTCTGTCAGAGCAACGGCAAACAATAGTTTCATGCCCTTTTCCCTGCATTGCCCGAGCAGGAGCAGACGCCATAGCACAGCAAGCATGGAGCCCATTCAGCTCACCACAACAGTTATGACCATTGTAAACACCTCGCGCATTATCGTGCAGTTTATGCAGAACCAGCACCTGAAAACCCAGGTGAGGAGGCGACGGAAGTGTGGTGATGAGGACATGAACACACTTTTCTCTAAAACCGCGTTCCCCCTGCAATTTGGAGATCATGGTGTTAATGGGGCAGGCTCATGCCATGGAATGCCAATTCTGGGCCCGGGAAACAAGCACAGAGTGGTGGGACTGCATAATGTTGCAGATCTGGGATGATTCCCAGTGGCTCTGAAACTTTCACATGCATATGGGCACTTTCATGGAACTTTGTGACTTTCTTTCCCCTGCCCTGAAGCACAAGAATACCAAGATGAGAGCAGCCCTCACAGTTCACAAGCAAGTGGCAATAGCCCTGTGGAAGCTTGCAATGCCAGACAGCTACCGGTCAGTCGGGAATCAATTTGTAGTGGGCAAATCTACTGTGGGGGTTGCTGTGATGCAAGTAGCCAACACAATCATTGAGCTGCTGCTATCAAAGGTAGTGACTCTGGGAAATGTGCAGGTCATACTAAATGGCTTTGCTGCAATGGGATTCCCTAACTATGGTGTGGCTATAGACGGAACGCATATCCCTATCTTGGGACTGGACCACCAGAGCAGCCGGTACATAAACCGCAAGGGGTACTTTTCAATAGTGCTGCAAGCACTGGTGGATCTCAAGAGATGTTTCACCAACATCAACATGGGATGGCCGGGAAAGGTTCATGACGCGCGCGTCTTCAGGTACTCTGGTCTATTGAAATGGCTTCAGGAAGGGATTTACTTCCCAGAGTAGAAAATAACTGTTGGGGATGTTGAAATGCCTATAGTTATCCTTGGGGACCCAGCCTACCCCTTAATGCCATGGCTCATGAAGCCATACACAGGCACCCTGGACAGTAGTAAGGAGCTGTTCAACTATAGGCTGAGCAAGTGCAGAATGGTGGCAGAGTGTGCATTTGGACGTTTAAAGGGTCGCTGGCGCAGTTTACTGACTCGCTCAGACCTCAGCAAAACCAATATTCTCATTGTTATTGCTGCTTGCTGTGTGCTCCACAATCTCTGTGAGAGTAAGGGGAAGATGTTTATGGTGGGGTGGGAGGTTGATGCAAATCTCCTGGCCATTGAATACGTGCAGCCGGACACCAGGGCAGTTAGAAAAGCACAGTAGGAAGCGCTGCGCATCAGAGAAGGTTTGAAAACCAGTTTCATGACTGGCCAGGGTACTGACACTTCTGTTTGTTTCTCCTTGATGAAAACCTGCCCCCTTCGTTGCCTCTAAATTCCCTGTAAGCCACCCGCCCTCCCCCCTTCGATCACAGCTTGCTTGCAAAGGAAATAAAGTCACTATGGTTTAAAAAACATGTATTCTTTATTAATTGATTATAAAAATAGGGAGATAACTCACAAGGTAGCCTGGGTGGGGTGTGGGAGGAGGGTAGGAGGGAAGGAAAAGGCCACTTTAAAACTTCTTGAATGACAGCTTTCTGTTGCTTGGGCTGTCCACTGGGGTGGAGTGGTTGGGTGCCCGGAGCCTCCCCCCGCCGCGTTCTTCAGCATCTGGGTGAGGAGGCTATGGAACTTGGGGAGGAGGGAGGGCGGTTAAGCAGGGACTGCAGCGGCAGTCTGTGATCCTGCTGCCATTCATGAACCTCCACCAGATGCCGGAGCATGTCCGTTTGATCCTGCAGTAGCCCCAGCGTTGCCTCATGCCTCCTCTGATCTTCCTGCCGCCACCTCTCCTCACGTTCATTGGCCACTGTAGTGTACTCTGCTATTGTGTCCCTCCACACAGCTCTGTCAGTGCCAGACAACTGCATGAGCTCAGAGAACATGTCATTGTGCGTGCGTTTTTTCGCTGCCTTATCTGAGATAGCCTTTGGGACGGAGGAGGGAGGCTTGAAACATTTGCAGCTGCTGGAGGAAAAAAAGGGAGTGAAGTATTTAAAAAGATACATTTTACAGAACAATGGCTATACTCTTTCATGGTGAACAACACTATTCACATTACATAGTACATGTGATTTTGGTACAAGGTCGCATTTTGCATCTTATATTGAGTGCCTGCGGCTTTGGTGTTAGAGATCACACACGGGCAACAGAATTCGGCTTGCAGGTGGCCATGGTAAGCCATAGTTTTTCGGCTTCTGCAACCTTCATAACAGCAGCGCCCTCCTTTCCCATACCAAGCAAAGCCCGTTGAGTTGGCCATTTAGTGCTGCGGTTTTCCTGTTAACGTGCAGTAGAAGAAACCAAACTAACTCCCTCCCCCCATCCAATTCTCTGGGATGATCGCTTTACCCCTCCCCACACCACTTGGCTGGTATCAGGGAAGATCCTTGCTAGCCAAAGGTGAAGAGCTCAGCGCCAATGCCACCCACCCACCCACCCCGCCCACTGCGTGGCTAACTGCAGGGAGGATTTCTTTTCAGCCACAGGCAAACAGCCCAGTAGGAATGGGCACCTCTGAATGTCCCCTTAATTAAATTCCCCTATTTCAACCAGGTGACCATGAACGATATCACTCTCCTGAGGATAACATAGAGAGCTAAAGAATGGATTATTGCTTGAATGCCAGCAAACACTGGGACCATACGCTGCCAGGCTTTGTCATGCAATGATACCAGATTACTTGCTACTAGCATGGTGTTGTAAAGTGTCCTACCATGGAGGACAGAATAAGGCTGCTCTCCCCAGAAACCTTCTGCAAAGGCTTTTAGAGTACCTCCAGGAGAGCTTCATGGAGATGTCCCTGGAGGATTTCTGCTCCATCCCCAGACACGTTAACAGACTTTTCCAGTAGCAGTACTGGCCATGAATGCATCCCAAGTCCTCAGGCTACTTAATCATTTAAAACCCTAGATTTTATAACATGTACTGTAGTTTAAAGGTACACTCACCAGAGGTCCCTTCTCCGGCTTTGTTGGGTTGGGAGGGTATTTCAGTCAAGGTGATAAAAAGATCCTGGCTGTCGGGGAGAACGGTGTGCTGTGTGCTCTCCCCAAGCTCGTCCTCCTCGTCCTCATCTTCCCCATCCGCAAAATCATGAGGCATGACGGAGAGTACCCCATCATACGAGTCCATAGACAGGGGTGTGGTAGTGGTGGCGGCCCCCCCTAGAATTGCATGCAGCTCAGTGTAGAAGCAGCATGTCTGGGGCTCTGTCTCAGAGTGGCCGTTTGATTCTTTGGTTTTCTGGTAAGCTTGTCTGAGTTCCTTAAGTTTCACATGGCACTGAGTTGCGTCCCTGATGTAGCCTCTGTCCCTCATGGCCTCTGAGATTTTTTGAAATGTTTTGGCATTTTGTCTTTTGGAACATAGTTCTGATAGCATGGATTCCTCTCCACATACAGTGATCAGATCCAGTACCTCCCGTTCGGTCCATGCTGGAGCTCTTTTTCAATTCTGGGACTGCATGGTTACCTGTGCTGATGAGCTCTGCAAGGTCACCTGTGCTGATGAGCTCGCCTGGCCAAACAGGAAATGAGATTCAAAAGTTCCCGGGGCTTTTCCTGTACACCTGGCCAGTGCATCTGAGTTCAGAGTGCTGTCCAGAGCAGTCACAATTATGCATTGTGGGATAGCTCCCAGAGGCCAATACCTTTGAATTGCATCCACACTACCCCTAATTCGAAATGGCAATGTCGATTTCAGCGCTAATGCCCTCATTGGGGAGGAGTACAGAAATCGGTTTTAAGAGTCCTTTATGTAAAAAAAAATGACTTCGTTGTGTGGATGGGTGCAGGATTAATTAGGATTTAACATTGCTAAATCCGACATAAACTCATAGTGTAGACCAGGCCTGAGACATCTGCAGCTGAATAGAACATCCTGGTTCTCAAGTGAAGAAGGAATTTCTCCACTCTAAAAAATCATGAGTCACTAGGGACAGAGGGAAAAGAAAGGAAAAGGCCTTTTAAAAGCAGATTTGGGACTGGAGTCTTTTACCCAGTACTTGAGGGACTGTCTGGAGGTGAAAGGCTGTTCATGAACATTGGGTCCCCACTAGAGCTCGGGGCTACACTGAGAAACTGTTTTAAATAAAAAAATAATGTATTAGGACAGGGATTTGATCTGTTATGAAAGTGAAAAGCCTGATGTTGTGTCTTTACATTCATTTGCTGGGTAATTTATCTATGTTTGCGTTCACTCTGAATCTGCACTTGTTCTATTAAATAAACTTTTTGTTTATTTCCATCCCAAACTCACCCCTGTTGTGCAAATGGTGTGAAGTATGTGCACTGCACTAAATTGGTGTCTGGGGGGCTGGTTTCACGCCTTGGGGGGTGACAATCCAGAGAGGAATGGTCAAAGGTCTGATAGTTAAGAACTCAAGGGGGATGGATTTGGGGAGACCCAGGACTGGGAGGGCTGTTGGGGTCACCCTGCAAGGAGTAATTAGGCTGGTGAGAGCCAGAGCTTGTGCTTGTAGGTTGGCTACTGATGTCAGGGAATTGAACGACAACTGCACAGAGTTACAAGGCACATACCCCTTACTGAGTCCCCAGAATGTCACAGATGCCTGTGCCCTGAGGGTGTGCCCAGGGGCCTTAACAAAGGGACAATGCTTGGGTCCCATGCAGGCTCTGGGAGGCGTGAAGCCCCTGGGATCCCAGGTTTGGGTCCCTTCACAGCAGCCAGCAGCAGGAGGCTGACCAGACCTGTGACACCATGTGAGTAGGGCTAGTTGGGTTGGAGTTTTGTGAGGACACTGGGGTAACCTCTACTCCTGTGCAAGGTAGGTCTGGGACCTGAGCACAGGCTAGGAGTGGGAGGGAGATCCTGAGTTGGCAATGGGATCAAACAGCTGGCAAGCAAATGAGAAGGCTCAGAAACCAGGAGAAAGGGAGACAGAAGGGGCTGAGGGATAGGGGGCAGCATCATCATATGGGCTCAGCAAAGAAAGTGAGGTTGGGGGAAGGGCAGCTCTTCTGGACAGGCAAGGACCAGACCAGGCCATCCCAGGCTTTCTATTGGCCCTGCAGTGCACTGGCATCCCTGAAACACCACCATTCCTGACAGAGTAATGGTCCTAGGCAGTGTGAACTGGGTGGGCACCTGCTGCCAGCCACAGACCCACTAAGACCAGCCCAGAGAGGCAGCCATCAGACTCTTCTGACATATGCTAGTCTTCTTTGGCATAATGGTACCCCGAGCAGGAGAAATGTGCTGAAATGAAAGTTCCTGCTTTCCCCAGAGTCTGCCCCAGTAGCCTGCTGCCTGATTGTTCCTGTGCAGCTCCGTCATGTCCATTAATCCATTGCTCATTCTTATCAGCTGGGATCTGGCCTTATCATGCTAGGTGCTGTACAGACCCACCAAGAGAGAGGCTCCCTGCTGCACTGCAGTGTCATAGCCCAGCATATCCAGGAATGTGAGTCTGTTCCCTGGCACATCAAAGAGAAATGGCACTCCATGCAGAGCGGCGAGCGCCTGGACCATAGCCAGACCCATTGTAAAATGGGGTAAAGGTAAGAAAATTTGCCTTTTCTAAACCCATTGAACACTCCAGTGATAGATCTCCATGGTAAAGCCTCAGTAACTGATCTCCATGGTAACACCCCGGTGACTGGTCCCCATGGTGCCCTGTGGGCAGTAGATGCACAGCCGTGGTGTCACCCCGAAAGCCCAATCATAACATGCCTTTGGAGAGGCCTCACCCTACATGGGGGCTGTGCAGCTCTCCAAGGTTGTGGGATATGTCCATTGGCCAGGCAGCATCTTGGTGGAGAAGGGCCCATCTCAAGCCTGTGGCGGGGGCCACAGGAGCCTGCATCGGAGTCGCCTGAGGTCAGCTTCACACGTCCCTCCTACATCCCAACACTACTCGCAGTCTCTTCCCAGCCAGCGCCCAGCATCTGAGTCAGCTCACGGGCCTAGGATGGCTCAGGGAGCCACGCTGGGAGAGGGATCAGAACCCAGCTAGTCACAGCACTCTCCTTCCCAGTCAACATTTCCTGCGCCCTGCACCCCTCCCCTCATGGGAGCCTTCCCCCTGCACCCCTCCCCTCATGGGAGCCTTCCCCCTGCACCCCTCCCCTGCCTAGTCCTGCTCCCCTCCAACTCCTTAGGAGTCTTTTCCCCTACACCCTCCTCCCCCATCCAAGGGGCTTTCCCCTTCCAGGCAGTGGGTGAGGGGCTGCAGTTGGCTTCTGAAGCCCTGTGGTGCTGCTCTGTAACTTGTGCCTGCTCCCATCTATCCCTGTGTTATCTTGGCATGGAGCTGCATAGAAAATCTGAATTAGGAGCCTGGCATTAGCACTGCAGTGCTGTGAGGAGGGAGCTGGCTCCTATCCCCACAGCGATTAGTGAGTGACAGTTCTGATAAATCAACTGTTTTATCATAAACATGTGGGCTCAGCATTAACTCTGCAGGCACCCACTCGGAGAGGAGATTCCTATTCAGCAGCCAAACCGGCCCGCGGGTGGGAAGTCCTCTGCCAATGCACTGCAGCATCCCAGCACAGCTACCCAACGGCACCCATTAATGACACTTTTCTCACACCCACATACACAAGTGTGTACACACCTCCACACACTTGCAAGCACAGGCACTGACTTGGAAATGTGTCTGCTGAATGGCACGCTAAGCATCCATGCATATGCCTGTACATACACAAACATATACACACAAACAGCAAAAATTAAGATGTTTGTACACCAATGCGAGGAGCCTAGGTAACAAAATGGAGGAACTAGAGCTACTGGTCCAGGAAGTGAAACCAGATATTATAGGGATAACAGAAACATGGTGGAACAGTAGTCATGACTGGACTACAGGTATTGAAGGGTATGTGCTGTTTAGGAAAGACCAAAATAAAGGTAAAGGTGGTGGAGTAGCATTGTATATCAACGATGAGGTAGAATGTAAAGAAATAAGAAGCGATGGAATGGATAAGACAGAGTCCGTCTGGGCAAAAATTACATTGGGGAAAAAAACTATTAGAGCTTCCCCTGGGATAGTGCTTGGGGTGTGCTATAGACCAGCGGGATCTAATTTGGATATGGATAGAGCCCTTTTTAATGTTTTTAATAAAGTAAATACTAATGGAAACTGTGTGATCATGGGAGACTTTAACTTCCCAGATATAGACTGGAGGACGAGTGCTAGTAATAATAATAGGACTCAGATTTTCCTAGATGCGATAGCTGATGGATTCCTTCATCAAGTAGTTGCTGAACCGACTAGAGGGGATGCCATTTTAGATTTGGTTTTGGTGAGTAGTGAGGACCTCATAGAATCATAGAATCATAGAATATCAGGGTTGGAAGGGACCCCAGAAGGTCATCTAGTCCAACCCCCTGCTCAAAGCAGGACCAAGTCCCAGTTAAATCATCCCAGCCAGGGCTTTGTCAAGCCTGACCTTAAAAACCTCTAAGGAAGGAGATTCTACCACCTCCCTAGGTAACGCATTCCAGTGTTTCACCACCCTCTTAGTGAAAAAGTTTTTCCTAATATCCAATCTAAACCTCCCCCATTGCAACTTGAGACCATTACTCCTCGTTCTGTCATCTGCTACCATTGAGAACAGTCTAGAGCCATCCTCTTTGGAACCCCCTTTCAGGTAGTTGAAAGCAGCTATCAAATCCCCCCTCATTCTTCTCTTCTGCAGACTAAACAATCCCAGCTCCCTCAGCCTCTCCTCATAAGTCATGTGCTCTAGACCCCTAATCATTTTTGTTGCCCTTCGCTGGACTCTTTCCAATTTATCCACATCCTTCTTGTAGTGTGGGGCCCAAAACTGGACACAGTACTCCAGATGAGGCCTCACCAGTGTCGAATAGAGGGGAACGATCACGTCCCTCGATCTGCTCGCTATGCCCCTACTTATACATCCCAAAATGCCATTGGCCTTCTTGGCAACAAGGGCACACTGCTGACTCATATCCAGCTTCTCGTCCACTGTCACCCCTAGGTCCTTTTCCGCAGAACTGCTGCCTAGCCATTCGGTCCCTAGTCTGTAGCGGTGCATTGGATTCTTCCATCCTAAGTGCAGGACCCTGCACTTATCCTTATTGAACCTCATCAGGTTTCTTTTGGCCCAATCCTCCAATTTGTCTAGGTCCTTCTGTATCCTATCCCTCCCCTCCAGCGTATCTACCACTCCTCCCAGTTTAGTATCATCCGCAAATTTGCTCAGAGTGCAATCCACACCATCCTCCAGATCATTTATGAAGATATTGAACAAAACGGGCCCCAGGACCGACCCCTGGGGCACTCCACTTGACACCGGCTGCCAACTAGACATGGAGCCATTGATCACTACCCGTTGTGCCCGACAATCTAGCCAGCTTTCTACCCACCTTATAGTGCATTCATCCAGCCCATACGTCCTTAACTTGCTGACAAGAATGCTGTGGGAGACCGTGTCAAAAGCTTTGCTAAAGTCAAGAAACAATACATCCACTGCTTTCCCTTCATCCACAGAACCAGTAATCTCATCATAAAAGGCGATTAGATTAGTCAGGCATGACCTTCCCTTGGTGAATCCATGCTGACTGTTCCTGATCACTTTCCTCTCCTCTAAGTGCTTCAGGATTGATTCTTTGAGGACCTGCTCCATGATTTTTCCAGGGACTGAGGTGAGGCTGACTGGCCTGTAGTTCCCAGGATCCTCCTTCTTCCCTTTTTTAAAGATGGGCACTACATTAGCCTTTTTCCAGTCATCCGGGACTTCCCCCGTTCGCCACGAGTTTTCAAAGATAATGGCCAATGGCTCTGCAATCACAGCCGCCAATTCCTTCAGCACTCTCGGATGCAATTCGTCCGGCCCCATGGACTTGTGCACGTCCAGCTTTTCTAAATAGTCCCTAACCACCTCTATCTCTACAGAGGGCTGGCCATCTCTTCCCCATTTTGTGATGCCCAGCACAGCAGTCTGGGAGCTGACCTTGTTAGTGAAAACAGAGGCAAAAAAAGCATTGAGTACATTAGCTTTTTCCACATCCTCTGTCACTAGGTTGCCTCCCTCATTCAGTAAGGGGCCCACACTTTCCTTGGCTTTCTTCTTGTTGCCAACATACCTGAAGAAACCCTTCTTGTTACTCTTGACATCTCTTGCTAGCTGCAGCTCCAGGTGCGATTTGGCCCTCCTGATATCTTTCCTACATGCCCGAGCAATATTTTTATACTCTTCCCTGGTCATATGTCCAACCTTCCACTCCTTGTAAGCTTCTTTTTTATGTTTAAGATCCGCTAGGATTTCACCATTAAGCCAAGCTGGTCGAAGAAGAAATGGTTGTAGGGGATAATCTTAGTTCAAGTGATCATGAGCTAATTCAGTTCAAACTGAATGGAAGGATTAACAAAAATAAATCTGCAACTAGGGTTTTTGATTTCAAAAGGGCTAACTTTCAAAAATTAAGGAAATTAGTTAGGGAAGTGGATTGGACTGAAGAATTTATGGATCTAAAGGTAGAGGAGGCCTGGGATTATTTTAAATCAAAGCTGCAGAAGCTATTGGAAGCCTGCATCCCAAGAAAGGGGAAAAAAATTCATAGGCAGGAGTTGTAGACCAAGCTGGAAGAGCAAGCATCTCAGAGAGGTGATTAAGAAAAAGCAGAAAGTATACAGGGAGTGGAAGAAGGGAGGGATCAGCAAGGAAAGCTACCTTATTGAGGTGAGAACATGGAGGGATAAAGTGAGACAGGCTAAAAGTCAAGTAGAGTTGGACCTTGCAAAGGGAATTAAAACCAATAGTAAAAAGTTCTATAGCCATATAAATAAGAAGAAAACAAAGAAAGAAGAAGTGGGACCGCTAAACACTGAGGATGGAGTGGAGGTCAAGGATAATCTAGGCATGGCCCAATATCTAAACAAACACTTTGCCTCAGTTTTTAATAAGGCTAAAGAGGATCTTAGGGATAATGGTAGCATGACAAATGGGAATGAGGATATGGAGGTAGACATGACCATATCTGAGGTAGAAGCGAAACTCAAACAGCTTAATGGGACTAAATCGGGGGGCCCAGATAATCTTCATCCAAGAATATTAAAGGAATTGGCACATGAAATTGCAAGCCCATTAGCAAGAATTTTTAATGAATCTGTAAACTCAGGGGTTGTACTGTATGATTGGAGAATTGCTAACATAGTTCCTATTTTTAAGAAAGGGAAAAAAAGTGATGCGGGTAACTATAGGCCTGTTAGTTTGACATCTGTAATATGCAAGGTCTTGGAAAAAATTTTGAAGGAGAAGGTAGTTAAGGACATTGAAGTCAATGGTAAATGGGACAAAATACAACATGGTTTTACAAAAGGTAGATCATGCCAAACCAGCCTGATCTCCTTCTTTGAGAAAGTAACAGGTTTTTTAGACAAAGGAAACGCAGTGGATCTAATTTACCTAGATTTGATACCGTGCCACATGGGGAATTATTAGTTAAATTGGATAAGATGGGGATCAATAGGAAAATTGAAAGGTGGATAAAGAATTGGTTAAAGGGGAGACTACAACGGGTCCTACTGAAAGGTGAACTGTCAGGCTGGAGGGAGGTTACCAGTGGAGTTCCTCAAGGATGGGTTTTGGGACCAATCTTATTTAATCTTTTTATTACTGACCTCGGCACAAAAAGTGGGAGTGTGCTAATAAAGTTTGCGGATGATACAAAGCTGGGAGGTATTGCCAATTTAGAGAAGGACAGGGATATCCTACAGGAGGATCTGGATGACCTTGTAAACTGGAGTAATAGTAATAGGATGAAATTTAATAGTGAGAAGTGTAAGGTCATGCATTTAGGCATTAATAACAAGAATTTTAGTTATAAGCTAGGGACGCACCAATTAGAAGTAATGGAGGAGGAGAAGGACCTTGGAGTATTGGTTGATCATAGGATGACTATGAGCCGCCAATGTGATATGGCCGTGAAAAAAGCTAATGCGGTCTTGGGATGCATCAGGAGAGGTATTTTCAGTAGGGATAAGGAGGTTTTAGTACCGTTATACAAGGCACTGGTGAGACCTCACCTGGAATACTGTGTGCAGTTCTGGTCTCCCATGTTTAAGAAGGATGAATTCAAACTGGAACAGGTACAGAGAAGGGCTACTAGGATGATCCGAGGAATGGAAAACTTGTCTTATGAAAGGAGACTCAAGGAGCTTGGCTTGTTTAGCCTAACTAAAAGAAGGTTGAGGGGAGATATGATTGCTCTCTATAAAAATATATCAGAGGGATAAATACCAGAGAGGGAGAGGAATTATTTAAGCTCAGTACCAATGTGGACACAAGAACAAATGGATATAAACTGGCCACCAGGAAGTTTAGACTTGAAATTAGACGAAGGTTTCTAACCATCAGAGGAGTGAAGTTTTGGAATAGCCTTCCAAGGGAAGCAGTGGGGGCAAAAGATCTATCTGGCTTTAAGATTAAACTCGATAAGTTTATGGAGGAGATGGTATGATGGGATAACATAGTTTTGGTAATTAAATATTCATGGTAAATAGGCCCAATGGCCTGTGATGGGATATTAGATGGGGTGGGATCTGAGTTACCCAGGAAAGAATTTTCTGTAGTATCTGGCTGGTGAACCTTGCCCATATGCTCAGGGTTTAGCTGATCGCCATATTTGGGGTCGGGAAGGAATTTTCCTCCAGGGCAGATTGGAAGAGGCCCTGGAGGTTTTTCGCCTTCCTCTGTAGCATGGGGCATGGGTCACTTGCTGGAGGATTCTCTGCTCCTTGAAGTCTTTAAACCACGATTTGAGGACTTCAATAGCTCAGACATAGGTGAGAGGTTTTTCGCAGGAGTGGTGGGTGAAATTCTGTGGCCTGCATTTTGCAGGAGGTCAGACTAGATGATCATAATGGTCCCTTCTGACCTTAGTATCTGTGAATCTATGAATCTATGAAAAAAGCTCATGTGCATCTGTGCCCTCCCGTACCCCAGAAGTATAAACCCAACACAGCCCCCTGTGTAAACAGAACTACTCCCCCACTTTGGGACCCACACAGCTACAGCAAGGCTACACCAGGCTGGAAGAACCCTCTCTGGGATTTCTGTTCCTTCACAGCTCAGGGGCTGGGCGTTGGGGGCCACGACACCTACTGAAGCTGTAGGGGCTTTGGCAACCAGGCTGTTCTTTAGGCAGCTCAGGCTGCCCTAGATGGCTGAGGCTGAGCCAGCTGCTCTTCTGAAGAGCTGCCTGACTCTGGCCACAAGCAGTACCAGTTCCAGAGAATGAGAGGCTGCATAGTCCACTTGACTAGATACGGGACTAATCCCAGCCTGACTCAGACCCCTTCCCTGATTCAATGCAAAGTGCCAGCAGCTCCCATTGACTTCAGTAAAGGCTATGAGTGCTCAGCACCTCTGACAGTCAGGTGCCTCGCTATGGATTTAGCTACCTGACTTATGCACCCATGTTTGAACCGGTCTCAACATCCTCTCTGTGCCTTAGCACCCATGTCTGGGCAGCAGGGAGACCAATACCAACTAACTTCCCATGGTTGGTAGCAGGGCCACAAACTCCACAGGATGCCTGCTATCTGGAAAACCGCCTGCCCCAGTGCCCAGATTGGCTGGACAATTGCCTCTTTCAGAACTTTGACAGATGTTGGCACCTGCACACAGAGCCCTGCAGCAGGAGGCCAGGTGAGGGAGGAACAGCCTAAATGGCCATGGCTTTCACAAATAATAATGATGATTAATCATGGGTTTGTCTTACAGGGGTATCACACTGGGCTGGGCACTGCCCAGACCTAATCAGAGGCTAGTGCTGACTGTGGGGTGGGCTCTCCAAGAAATGCAGGCAGACAAACCATGCTGGGCCTGCCATGCTGAAGGAAATACCAGTGCAGCTGCGATGCTACCCACCGCACCACTAGCAATCCTGAGTGCAGCACTGATTCCACTTGCACTCCTCAGGAGCTGCGGGAGGTGCCCACAGTGGGTCCAGACCTGTTCTCAGGGTTTGAGATGCTCGCTGTAGAGCAGGCACTGTCAGAGGCAGGGAGCTAAGTGGATGTAACTTGGGGCTGTCAGGCCCTATTCCCAGCACTGCCAAGACCGCTCCAAGTCCTATAAGAGGCCGATGTGGTTCTTGCTTGCTGCTGGGGGCCATGGATGGGCCCTTGCCCACTCAGACGGGCTGTGAGTTGAACAGAATGGCTCAGACCAGTCAGTGGATGAGCAACTCGTGGTGTCCTGGCTCATTCCCCTGGGTCACAAGGTATTTCAAGGCAGGAGCAAGCAGCTGGCTCAGTGGGGGCATCTTGGAATTTAAAATTAAGGAGCATGAGTAGAGAAAGTTTAGTCAATGTTACAGCCAGAAGGACCCATTATGAACATCTAGTCTGACCCTCTGCGCAGCCCCGGGCCACTGACCACCATAGCCAAGACCAATGACTTATGAAGGAGTCGGAGGCGTGGGCTATGCAGGAGGTCGCTGACCTGTGACATTCTCGAGGTCAGTGGCCTGGGCAATCATTCAGCAGAGCCTGACCACTAATCCCTGGCACATATCAGCCCACTAACTTCCTGCATGCCACAGGCCACTGATCTTCCTCATAACTCACCCTGTGATTTCTGCATCTATAGGATTGGCTAAGCCACTGAGTCAGGGGTAGCAGTGAGAGCTTTCTGATTCCCAGCATTGTTCCTCTAGCCCATGCAACCTCTAAGTTATGTACTGCGTGAGCAATGGTTGTCCGAGCATTGTTACCTATCCAAGTCTTGGAGTATTTTCACAGGGACAGTGCAAGGCACATCTCAGCCCCCAAACCATCCTGCTGCCAAATTTCATTTTCCTGCTCCAAATCCATGAGTTGCTAGAATTATTCAAAAAACAGTGAGAAAATAATTTAACATTGGCAAAGACCCCTGTTTCTCACTAGTCTAATTCTAGGAGATGAATAGCTGAACCATGCTCACTTAATCTTCCAAATAAAATTTCAGAAGAGAACATTTGATCCTGAACAACTGTAGTTTGTCAAAGTTATCAGCAACTGAAAGCAGGGGGTTATAATGGAAAAAAGTCGGCCACCTTGTCTACAGCTCCACTTCTGCTGGTGCCATATGATTTAGATTGGCAAGCTGCTTCCCAAACGCATCAGAAGCTGAGATCCCTGTCCTGAAGTGCTGACAATCCCAGCTAGGTGATAGCAACTATAGGAGGTCGCTGGGCAGAGGCTGCGGGGTTGAAAGGCAGAACATGGTGCTAGTGGGGTTTTACATTTAACTGACAGGCAAATATTTGTTAGGAAACAGCTATAGGTGAAATGTAAAAACACCTGGGTGGGATTTTCCAAAGTGCCACAGGGAGTGAACAGTGAATGGCAGTGGGGCTGGACATCAGCTCCCGTGGGCTCCTGGGAACAACTCTGTGTCTAAGAAAAATACGTTACAAAACCCAGCCTGCTTTGGTTTGATACTAAGAGTGATCTTCTAGCATGGGGAGAGCATGGCATTACTGGGCTGAAGGAGCCATGAGACAGGATACACTCTCCAATAGGGCACCTCCTCCTGGTCACTCTGGGGCTTAGCTCCTTCCAGGTGCTGCACCTTCCTCTGGTAGTCTCTGCACCCATCATCCTCTCTCACCCTGCAGCCCCTCTCACTCCAGGTGCTGCAGCTTCCTCTTTGTGACTTAGCTCTCCAGCCAGGTCATTAGGGTCCTCCCCTTCTGGGATATCCAAGTTTTTCAGGGCAAACTGTCCGAGGCAGGCTGCTCCCCACTGCCTGGTCTGTGCCAGTTCCCCAGGTTCCAGCCTAGGGATTCTCTGGTCAGCAGTCAAGGTCTGTACCTCAGCCCTTGCTGCTTTTCCCTGAGCCAGTCCTTACTTTCTGACTCTGGGTTTGCCAGGCCAAACTCCCTCCTTCTGGGGAGTGACTGCAGACTGCTTCCCTGTGGCCCCCAGCTGGTCTCAGCTCCTGGGCTTTACACAGGAGCCTCCTGTTCCCAGACAGCTGAGCCTCATTTTATTAATCCTGCTCCCTGGCTCCTCCTCCACAGGCAGCCTGGGCAGTTAATTGGCCTGCCTCTCTGGCTTAACTCCTCAGGCCTTGTGTGGGGTGGTCACCCATCACACAGGGGAGGTTAGGATGGGCTGGAAGGAAGAGGACAGGAAGGCTTGGACACTTTATCCAGGGAGGGTGTCCCAGGAACGAGGAGTGAAGATGGCAGATGGCACAGAGGCACAAGTGGGCAAAGGGCACAAAAAAGTGGGCAAAGGGCACAAAAGGTTTGGTGATGCTGCATGAGATGAAGAGCATGGAGCTAGAGGTGGCAAAGTATCATGAGAGCATTGGAGAATCTATCTATCCCCATACACATCCATCTGTCTGTCTGTCCCCACACACATCCATCTATCTATCTATCCCCATACATGTCTGTCTATCCGTCTATCATCACCAATGTGGTATCTCAGCAGCTGGCTGAGGCCCTGCCCTGGTCTGGTTGCAGCATGGGGTTGGTGAGGGCAGCACTGCAGCCCCTCTAGGAAATGGCAGTCCCCTTAATGAGGAAGGAAGTTTTAGCATAGCAGCCGCTGGCTCTCCTGGGCCATAAATCACTGTCTCCCATTGCACATTAGCAGCACCTTCTTGTTCAGAGTATGTATGTATGTATGTATGTATCTGTGTATTCCTTTTGATGTTTTTATGATAAAGAGATACTTCCCCTAAAGGGGGATGAATAATGAAAATGCAGCTTTTGCAAGTACAGTAAATATGGAAGCAAAGTGTAAATGTTCTGCCTGGAGCCTTGTTGCACTAACACCACACTGCCCCATGCCGAGCCTCTGGGACCTCCTGCCCAACTCCTGGGAACCTCCTGCGACACATTCCCAGGAGTGTCCTCCCTCTCATCCACCACCAGCATCCCTGCACTCCTCTGCCTCCCCACACATGAGCCCTTCTCCCTGATATCACATCCCTAGGAAATTCTCTGTTCCCCAGCATACCCCTGTCTCGGCACTCCTCTCCCTCCTACCAGCAGCTTCACAAGCCCCCGCCACATACACACCCTATCTTTATACCTCTTGGGGCTCAGGGAGGCCCCTGCATGGGGAGCTCCAAATCCCATTCATTTATTTGGGATAAAAAAGAAAGATCAAGGACAGCATGGGTCCGCTGCTCAGTAGAGAAGGTGAGCTGGGAACGGAGGATGATAGGAAGGCAGAGCTGCTAAGTGTCTATTTTGCTTCAGTCTTCTCACAAAAAAAAATAACATGACTGACAACTAGCCAAGTTACCACAGACAATAATGGGGAAGGGATGCAGATCAGGATAAGTAAAGAAGAAATCAGATTTTCTGACCAATTTGAATGAATTCAAGTCAGCGGGGCTTGATGCTATTCAACTCAAGGTACTGAAGAAATTAGCTGAAGAAATCTAGGAGCCACTGACAATAATAATTGCAACCTCATGGATGACAGGGGAGGTCCCAGAAGACTGGAGAAGGGCTAACATAGTGCCCATCTTTAAAAAGGAGGAAAAGGAGAAGCTGGGGAACTATAGATCAGTCAGCCTGACCTCGATACCTGGGGAGCTACTAGAGCAATGTATAAAACATTCAATTTGCAAAATCCTAGAGGATGAAGGGTTATCGCTAGCAGCCAGCATGGATTTACCAAGAACAAATTCTGCCAAACCAGCTTGACTTCCTTCTTTGACAGGGTAACTGGTTTGGTGGATAGGGCGAAGTGTGTGGACATAATGTACCCAGATTTCAGCAAGGCTCTTGACACAGTCCCATGTGACATTCTGATAAGTAAGCTGGAGAAATGAAGGTTTCGCAGAGCAACCATTAAGTGGATACAGAATTGGTTAAACAATGGCAAACAATGAATAGCTATTAATGGAAAGACATCAGATTGGAGGGAAGTCTCAAGTGGGGTTCCACAGGGATCTGTTCTGGCCCAGTGTTTTTAACATCTTTATTAATGACCTGGATGTAGGAATAGAGAGCATACTGACCAAATTTGAAGACGACACAAAGCTGAGTGGGGGTTTGTGAATACTTTGAAGGATAGAGCTAAAATTCAGAAGGATCTTGATAAATTGGAGAACTGGGTTATAGACAATAAAATGAATGAGGAGTACTTGTGGCACTTTAGAGACTAACACATGTATCTGAGCATAAGCTTTCGTGGGCTAGAACCCACTTCATCTGATGCATGCAGTAGAAAATACAGTAAGAATATATATATATGTGTGTGTGTGTGTATACACACACACACAGAGAACATGAAAAAATGGGTGTTGCCATACACATTATAACGAGAGTGATCAATTAAGGTGAGTTATTATCAGCAAGAGAAAAAAACCTTTTGTTGTGATAATCAGGATGGCCCATTTCCAACAGTTGACAAGAAGATGTGAGTAACAGTAGGGGTGGGGGGAAATAAGCATGGGGAAATAGTTTTACTTTGTGTAATGACCCATCCACACCCAGTCTTTATTCAAGCCTAATTTAATCGTGTCCAGTTTGCAAATTAATTCCAATTCAGCAGTCTCTTCTTGGAGTCTGTTTTTGAAGGTTTTTTGTTGTAATATTGTGACTTTTAGGTCTGTAATCGAGAGACCAGGAGATTGAAGTGTTCTCTGACTGGTTTTTGAATATTATAATTCTTGACATCTGATTTGTGTCCATTTATTCTTTTACGTACAGACTGTCCGGTTTGGCCAAGATGCATGGCAGAGTGGCATTGCTGGCACATGATGGCATATATCACATTGGTAGATGTGTAGGTGAACGAGCTGCTGATAGTGTGGCTGATGTGATTAGGTCCTATGATGGAGTCCCCTGAATAGATATGTGGACAGAGTTGGTAACGGGCTTTGTTGCAAGGATAGATTCCTGGGTTAGTGTTTTTGCTGTGTGCTGTGTGGTTGCTGGTGAGTATTTGCTTCAGTCTGGGGCGCTGTCTGTAAGCAAGGACTGGCCTGTCTCCCAAGATCTATGAGAATGAGGGATCATCCTTCAGGATAGGTTGTAGATCCTTGATGATGCTCTGGAGAGGTCTCAGGAACAGCTCTGACATCATAATAAAAAAGGTTGACATAGGAGGTGCTGTCGTCATCATGAATAGGTTGGAATATGAACAAGAGGCTGCTAGGCAGCTCTCCAACACCACATTCTACAGGCCATTACCCTCTGATCCCACTGAGGGTTACCAAAAGAAACTACATCATCTGCTCAAGAAATTCCCTGAAAAAGCACAAGAACAAATCTGCACAGACACACCCTTAGAACCCCGACCAGGGGTATTCTATCTGCTACCCAAGATCCATGAACCTGGAAATCCTGGACGCCCAATCATCTCAAGCACTGGCACCCTGACAGCAGGATTGTCTTGCTATATAGACTTCCTCCTCAGGCCCTACGCTACCAGCACTCCTAGCTATCTTCGAGACACCACTGACTTCATGAGGAAACTATAATCCATTGGTGATCTTCCAGAAAACACCATCCTGGCCACTATGGATGTAGAAGCCCTCTACACCAACATTCCACACAAAGATGGACTACAAGCCATTAGGAACAGTATCCCCGATAATGTCACGGCAAACCTGGTGGCTGAACTTTGTGACTTTGTTCTCACGCATAACTATTTCACATTTGGGGACAATGTATACCTTCAAGTCAGTGGCACTGCTATGGGTACCCGCATGGCCCCACAGTATGCCAACGTTTTTATGGCTGACTTAGAACAACGCTTCCTCAGATATCGTCCCCTAACGCACCTACTCTACTTGTGCTACATTGATGACATCTTCATTATCTGGACCCATGGAAAAGAAGCCCTTGAGGAATTCCACCGTGATTTCAACAATTTCCATCCCACCATCAACCTCAGCCTAGACCAACCCACACAAGAGATCCACTTCCTGGACACTACAGTGCTAATAAGCGATGGCCACATAAACACCACCCTATACCGGAAACCTACTGACCTCTATACTTACCTACATGCCTCCAGCTTTCACCCAGACCACACCACACGATTCATTGTCTACAGCCAAGCCCTAAGATACAACTGCAATTGCTCCAACCCTTCAGACAGAGACAAACACCTACAAGATCTCTATCAAGCGTTCTTACAACTACAATACCCACCTGCTGAAGTGAAGAAACAGATTGACAGAGCCAGAAGAGTACTCAGAAGTCACCTGCTACAGGACAGGCCCAACAAAGAAAGTAACAGAATGCCACTAACCGTCACCTTCAGCCCCCAACTAAAACCTCTCCAGCGCATCATCAAGGATCTACAACCTATCCTGAAGGACGATCCCTCACTCTCACAGATCTTGGGAGACAGGCCAGTCCTTGCTTACAGACAGCCCCCCAACCGGAAGCAAATACTCACCAGCAACCACACACCACACAGCAAAAACACTAACCCAGGAACCTATCCTTGCAACAAAGCCCATTACCAACTCTATCCACATATCTATTCAGGGGACACCATCATAGGACCTAATCACATCAGCCACACTATCAGCAGCTCGTTCACCTACACATCTACCAATGTGATATATGCCATCATGTGCCAGCAATGCCACTCTGCCATGCATCTTGGCCAAACCGGACAGTCTGTACGTAAAAGAATAAATGGACACAAATCAGATGTCAAGAATTATAACATTCAAAAACCAGTCAGAGAACACTTCAATCTCCCTGGTCTCTCGATTACAGACCTAAAAGTCACAATATTACAACAAAAAACCTTCAAAAACAGACTCCAAGAAGAGACTGCTGAATTGGAATTAATTTGCAAACTGGACACGATTAAATTAGGCTTGAATAAAGACTGGGTGTGGATGGGTCATTACACAAAGTAAAACTATTTCCCCATGCTTATTTCCCCCCACCCCTACTGTCACTCACACCTTCTTGTCAACTGTTGGAAATGGGCCATCCTGATTATCACAACAAAAGGTTTTTTTCTCCTGCTGATAATAACTCACCTTAATTGATCACTCTCGTTATAGTGTGTATGGCAACACCCATCTTTTCATGTTCTTTGTGTATATATATCTTCCTACGCATCTGATGAAGTGGATTTTAGCCCAAGAAAGCTTATGCTCAAATAAATGTGTTAGTCTTTAAAGTGCCACAAGTACTCCTCGTTCTTTTTGCTGATACAGACTAATGGCTACCACTCTGAAACCAGACAATAAAATGAAATTCAACAAAGACAAATGGAAGATGCTACATTTAGGGAAGAAAAACCAAATGCACAAAATACAGAATGGGGGTTAACAGGCTTGGCAGCAACACTGCTGAGAAGGGTCTGAGAGTTGTGGTGGATCACAACCTCAACATGGTCAGCAATGCAATGCTTTTGCAAAAAAAGCAAATGCAATTTTAGGTTGCATTAACAGAGGCATAGCATGCAAGTCAGGGGAGGTGATAGTACCATTGTATTTGGCACTGGGTAGGCCTCAGTTGAGTACTGTGACCAATGTTGGTCACCAGTGTATAGAAAGGATGTGGAGAAACTGGGAAGGATCCAGAGGTGAGCAACAAAGATGATGAAGGGGATGGAATGCAAGCCATATGAGCAAAGGTTGAAGGAACTAGTTATGTTTAATTTGGAAAAGAGATTAAGGGGGGATATGATAGCAGTGTTTAAATACTTGAAAGGTTGACCTAAAAGAGATGGAGAAAAGTTGCTGTCTCTTACCACAGAGGGCACGACAAGAGACAAAGGGTTCAAACTACAGCATAGCAGATTTAGACTAAACAGGAAAAAATTCCTAGCTGTAAGAACAGCAGGACAATGGAACAGACTGCCTAGGGAGGTTGTGGAAATTCCTTCACTGGAGGTTTTCAAAAGGAGGCTGGATTGCCATCCATCCTGGATGGTTAAACACAACAAATCCTGCATCTTGACAGAGGATTAGACCAGTGGTTCTCAAAGCTGGTCCACTGCTTGTTCAGGGAAAGCCCCTGGCGGGCCAGGCCAATTTGTTTACATGCCGCGTCCGCAGGTTCGGCCGATCGCGGCTTCCTCTGGCTGCGGTTCACCACTCCAGGCCAATGGGGGCTGCGGGAAGCAGCGTGGGCCAAGGGATGTGCTGGCCGCCCTTCCCACAGCCCCCGTTGGCCTGAAGCAGCGAACCGTGGCCAGTGGGAGCCACGACCAGCCTAACCTGCTGACGTGGCAGGTAAACAAACTAGCCCGGCCCGCCAGGGGCTTTCCCTGAACAGGCGGCGGACCAGCTTTGAGAACCACAGGATTAGACGAGGCCCTTGTGGTCCCTGTTAGCCCTCTGGTTCTATGATTTGCTACTATCCCACCGTCATTGGAAACTGGAAACATTGCTGTGCACGCAGCAGGGTTGTGCTAAGCATTTACAGCCTGCCCACACCAAGGCCCACAACTCACATTCCTGCCCGCAGGTTTCTGCCTCCCATGGAGTTTTGGAAATTTAGACTATTTACCCCAGAACCATGAACTTGTATTCTCCAAGCTGAATGCCACTGTCAGGTTCTCTGAACATAACAGGATTGTCTCAGGGACTGGGACTGCTTGTGTTCTGTTTGTAACAGGTCCTCCAGACAATGATGTGGAGGGCACAGAGCTCAGCAAATTCCACATTAACATGCATTGCAATATAGTCTCAAAGAGAGTTTGGAGTGGCATAGTCAGAGCCACTGAGCCATAGAGCAGGCAGCCCCCAGCCCTCATGCTGCAGCATATCACAGCCCAGCACAGCCAGGCAATATCTAGACCCAAAGCCCCAGCACATCCAGGCAATAGAATAGAATAGAATCATCTGCCATTTTGTTGACAGATCACCTAGTTTTGTGAGATCATAGAATCATAGAAGATTAGGGTTGGAAGAGACCTCAGGAGGTCATTTAGTGCAACCCCTGCTCAAAGCAGGACCAACACCAAATAAATCATCCCAGCCAGGGCTTTGTCAAGCCAGGCCTTAAAAACCTCTAAGGATGGAAATTCTCCCACCTCCTAGATAAACCATTCCAGTGCTTCACCACCCTCCTAATGAAATAGTGTTTCCTAATATCCAACCTAGACCTTCCACACTGCAAGTTGAGACCATTGCACCTTGTTCTGTCATCTGCCACCACAGAGAAGAGCCTAGCTCCTTCCTCTTTGGAACCCCCCTTCAGGTAGTTAAAGGCTACTATCAAATCCCCCTTATTCTTCTCTTCTGCAGACTAAACAAGCCCAGTTCCCTCAGCTTCTCCTCATAAATCATGTGCCCCAGCCTCCTGATCATTTTCGTTGCCCTCCACTGGACTCTCTCCAATTTGTCCATATCCTTTCTGTAGTTGGGGGGAGGGGAGGGTGACATTATTGACATGAACTGGTACTGTATAGATCATTGTTGCAACCAAGGTCCTATAGTGGCACCAAATCTTGTACAAAGGAGGTCAAGTAAGGTATCTATGAAAAGGTTATGATTTTCTGGTTATGATTATGTTATCTGTATGCAGGTATCATTTTTGTATTTACAGTTATAAAAATTGGCTCTATACTGTCTGTATTTCGAACTTGTGCTATGTTTCTGGGTGACACCCTAGATAGTTTGGCATCAGCACTGCCTAGCCTGCTTGATGGCCCATTAAGGACCATCAGCTATACAACTGACCCATTGAGAGAAGGCAGATACACCTTATGACTCAGCAAGGAATGTAGGATATCTAAGAACTCTAAGGCTTTCAAGCCATGTGCTGGGCAGCTTGTGTTTGGAACAAAGGAAGCACAGGCCACATGGCAAGAGACTATAAAAGGCAGCTGCCTCTTTTCCATTTTGTCTTCAATCCTGCTTCTTACCTCTGGAGGAACTTTGCTACACTGAAGCTCTGAACAAAGGACTGAATGACCCATCCAAATCTGTGGATGTACTCCAGAGACTTGATTTGAGTCTGCAGTTTATTCCATCACTGCTACAAGCCTGAACCAAGAACTTTGCCATTGCTGTATGTAATTGATTACTTTGACCAATTTTAACTCTCATCTATATTTCTTTCTTTTTATTAATAAACCTTTAGATTTTAGATTCTAAAGTATTGGCAACAACGTGATTTGTGGGCAAGATCTGACTTGTATATTGACCTAGGTCTGGGGCTTGGTCCTTTGGGATTGGGGGAACCTTTTTTCTTTTACTGGGGTACTGGTTTTCATAACCATTCATCCCCATAAGGAGTGGTGCTGGTGGTGATACTGGGAAACTGGAGTGTCTGAGGGAATTGCTAGTATGACTTCTGGTTAGCCAGTAGGGTAAAACCGAAGTCCTCTCTGTTTGGCTGGTTTGGTGTGCCTTAGTAGTAAAGGAACACCAGCCTTGGGTTGTGACTGCCCTGCTCTAAGCAATTTGTCCTGAATTGATATTCTCAGTAGTGTCCTGCCAGAGGCTGCATCATTACAGCGGGCCCAAAACTGGACGCAATAGTCCAGATGTGGCCTCATGAGTGCCGAATAGAGGGGAATAATCACTTCCCTTGATCTGTTGGCAATGCTCCTACTAATGCAGCCCAATATGCTGTTAGCCTTCTTGGCAACAAGGGCACACTGCTGACTCATATCCAGCTTCTTGTCCACTGTAATCCCCAAGTTCTTTTCTGAAGAACTGCTGCTTAGCCCGCCAGTCCCCAGCCTATAGCGGTGCATGGGATTCTTCTCTACTAAGTGCAGGACTCCGCACTTGTCCTTGTTGAATCTCATCAGATTTCTTTTGGCCCAATCCTCCAATTTGTCTAGATCACTCTGGACCCTATCCCTACCCTCCAGCATATCTACCTCTCCCCGCAGCTTAGTGTCATGTGCGAACTTGCTAAGGGTGCAATTCATCCCATCATCCAGATCATTGATAAAGAGGTTGAACAAAACTGGCCCCAAGACTGACCCCTGGGGCACTCTGCTTGATACTGGCTGCCAACTACCCATTGAGCCCGACAATCTAGCCAGCTTTGTATGCACCTTATGGTCCATTCATCCAATCCATACTTCTTTAACTTGCTGGCAAGAATACTGTGGGAGACCATATCAAAAGCTTTGCTAAAGTCAAGATATATCCCATTCATCACTTTCCCCATATCCATAGAGCCAGTTATCTCATCATAGAAGGCAACCAGGTTGCTCAGATATGACTTGCCCTTGGTGAAGCCATGTTGACTGTTCCTGATCACCTTCCTCTCCTCCAAGTGCTTCAAAATGGATTCCTTGAGGACCTGCTCCATGATTTACCAGGGAATGAGGTGAGGCTGTAGTTCCTCGGGTTCTCCTTCTTCCCTTTTAAAAAGATGGACACTATATTTGCCTTTTTCCAATTGTCTGGGACTTCCCCCAATCGCCACCAGTTTTCAAAGATAATGGCCAATGGCTCTGCAATCACATCAGCAAATTCCCTCAGCAGCCTCGGTTGCAATAATATTGCCAGGTGTCTGATTTTCGACCGGAACGCCCGGTGGAAAAGGGACCCTGGTGGTTCCCTGTCAGTACCGCTGACCAGGCCATTAAAAGTCTGGTCAGTGGCACAGCAGGGCTAAGGCAGGCTTCCTGCCGGCCCTGGCTCTGCTCAGCTCCCAGAAGCAGCCAGCATGCTTGGCTCCTAGGCGTGGGACAGCCACGAGGGCTCCGCGCGTTGCCCTTGCCCCAAGCGCCAGCTCCACAATCCCCATTGGCCAGGAACCACAGCCAATGGGAGCTGCGGGGGCTGCGCCTGTGGGCACGGAGCTGCCTGGCCTTCCCTGCGCCTAGGAACTGAACATGCCAGCCACTTCCAGGAGCCGTGCGGAGACAGGGCAGTCAGGTAGCCTTCCTTAGCCCCACTGCACCACTGACTGGGAGCCACCTAAGGTTAGCGCCTCCTGCCTGGAACCTGCACCCCAGGTTGGAACCCCCTACTGAACCCTCACTCCCTCCCAGATCCCACACCCCAACCCTCTGCCCCAGCCTTGAGCCCCCTCCCAGAGCCCACATCCAGCACCCCCTCCCATACCCTAACCCCTTGCCCCAGTCCTGAGCCCGCTCTCTCACTCCAAACCCCTTGGCTTCAGCCTGGAGCCCCCTCCTTCATCCCAAGCCCCTCATCCCTGGCACCACCCCAGAGCCTGCACCCCCAGCCAGAGCCCTCATCCCCTCCCACACCCCAACCCCCTGCCCCAGCCCAGTGAAAGTGAGTGAGGGTGTGGGAGAGTGAGTGACAGAGGGAGGTGTGATGGGTTGGGTCACAGAGACCTCCTGGGGACTGTTAGGATATAGATATTCAGGCCTGCCTGTAAAGGCCTATACTTTAAAAATGTAGGTATATGTTTATCATTTAGCTAGTAATAGAGGTATACAAGAAAGAATCTGTGTAAGGGTCTTCTCTTACTGTGACAGTCTGAGGCCCTGTTCTTAGGCTAAGGCCTTTCGCTAAGCAGCAGAGGCAGCCATAAGCTGGGAAGCGAACGGTCACATCTGTTAGGGGGCTTATTCCTTCACCCGCTTCCTTCCCTGGTCCTTCTCGCATGAACAGAGAGCAGCAATACCCGAAGTCCAAAGGTGCAAACAATTCGATGTTTATTGGGGTGAACTTCCAGCAAGCATGATTCCAGTTTCCTTCCTTAGTGTCCTCCTTCCCAGCTCTGACACCACAGAGCCTTACACCTGTGTCCTTGTTCCCATTCCTGCCCTTAGCCAAACTTGATTCCAATTTCCTTACCCCCATTCCCTGTTCCCATTTCCCCCTTTAGCAAAACATGATTCCAATTTCCTTACCCCCATTCCCTGTTCCCATTTCCCCCTTTAGCAAAACATGATTCCAATGTCCTTACCCACATTCCCTGTTCCCATCTCCCCCTTTAGCAAAACATGATTCCAATTTCCTTACCCACATTCCCTGTTCCCATTTTCCACCCCCCCACACACACCCACCCACTCACTTCCTGATTGACTGCAGACTATATAGTAAAACTTGAGTTCTGCTTTGCTATACCTTAACCAATCATTTTCCTGAAATTTAACTAACCAATCCTAACATACTGTAACATGATTATGTAACCAATTGTATCCCACCACCTTAATTAGTTTACACCCAGCAAAATTAATTATACAGCAGACAGGAACAATCACAGAACCAGACAGAGATTATACAGACAAACAATAGCAAAGTGGGAACTATAATGACAAGACAATACAGAAGTGACGATTTCACATCCCAGCTATTGATAAGTGAGTTCTTGCCAGACAGGATGCTATCAAACTAAGTTTCCTTTTACATTTTCTAGGCACTTCCCTTTCTCTGGAAGCGATAGGCATTATCAGGACAGGATTGTATTCCTAACAGCCCAATAGCACCTGATTTCAATGTGACTAGTTTGGAATGTGAGGATGTGACTGTTCACTTCCCAGCTTATGGCTGCCTCTGCTGCTTAGCCAAAGGCCTTAGCCTAAGAACAGGGCCTCAGACTGTCACACTGAGAGAAGCCCCTTACACTGGCAGACAGTGATTTTGATTCTTTCTTTTATACCTCTATAACTAGCCAAGTGATAAGAATACACCTAAATTCTTAAAATACAGGCCTTTGCAGACAGGCCTGAATATCTATATCCTAACAACATCCTCACATTCCAAACTAGTCAATATGGGGCTGTTAGGAGGGTGATCTGATCTTATCACCTCCAGAGAAAGGGAAGAGCCTAGAAGATGTAAAAGGAAATTTAGGTTGATAGTTTTCTGTTTGGTAAGAACTCACTTATCAATAGACACAGCTGGGAAAACCTTATGTCTTTATAGATGTAGTTGTGAAATCCTCACTTCTGTATTGTTTTGTCAATATAGTTCCCACTTTGCTATTGCTTATTTGCATGGTCTCTGTCTGGTTCTGTGATTGTTTCTGTCTGCTGTATAATTAATTTTGCTGTGTGTAAACTAATTAAGGTGGTGGGATGTAATTGGTTAGCTAATCGTGTTACAATATGTTAGGATTGGTTAGGTAAATTTCAGTAGAATGATTGGTTAAGGTATAGCTAAGAATATTACTATATAAATTAGGGGCAAACAGGAAGTAAGTTGGGATTCGAAAATAAGGGAAAAGAGCTTGCTGGAAGTTCACCCCAATAAACATTGAATTGTTTGCACCTTTGGACTTCGGGTATTGTTGCTCTCTCTTCATGCGAGAAGGACGAGGGAACTGGGAGAGTGAAGGAATAAGCTCTCTAACAGGGACTGCCACCTGATGTGCTGAGACGATCTCTGAGGCCATTTTTCCTGGCAGCTTGGGACTTCAGTACCCTGTCTTGTTGAGCCAGACACGCTAGCCTGCTGCAACACAGACCCAGGTGTGAACCAAGTCCCCCAAAAGCTGCAGACTTAACTGAAAACAGCTTAAGAAGTGCTCCTGTCTCTAGCACTGAGTTCTCAATGGGATCCAAACCCCCAATAAATCCGTTTTACTCTGTATAAAGCTTACACAGGGTAAACTCATAAATTGTCCACCCTCTAAAAGACTGATAGAGAGATATGCACAGATGTTTGCTCTCCAAGGTATTAATACTTACTCTGGGTTAATTAATAAGCAAAAAGTGATTTTATGAAGTATAAAAAGTAGGATTTAAGTGGTGCCAAGTAATAACAGATAGAACAAAGTAAATTACCAAGCAAAATAAAACAAAAACACGTAAGTCTAAGAAAATACAGTAGGAAACTAAATACAGGTAAATCTCACCCTCAGAGATGTTCCAATAAGCTTCTTTCACAGACTAGACTCCTTCTTCATCTGGGTCCAGCAATCACTCACACCCCTGTAGTTACTGTCCTTTGTTCCAGTTTCTTTCAGGCATCTCTTTGTGGTGGAGAGGCTATCTTTTGAGCCAGCTGAAGACAAAATGGAGGGGTTTCCAGGGCCTTTTATATTCTTTCTCTTGTGGGCGGAAACCCCTTTGTTCTCCTATGCAAGATCACAGCAACAAGATGGAGTCTGTAGCCACCTGGGCAAGTCACATGTCTATGAATGATTCAGCTTTTTGCAGGCCAACACCATTGTTTACATGTTAGTTTGAACATTTCCAGGAAAGCTCAGATGTGGATTGGCATCTCCCAAAGTCCATTGCTAGTTAAGTACTCCTAATTACTTGAATAACCCCTTCACACTATGTTGATCAAATCTGCCTTATGTGCTTCCAACAGCAAACACTTTAAATACAAGCATAGAGCCAGCACTCATAACTTCAGATATAAAAATGATACATGCATATAAATAGGATGAATATATTCAGTAGATCATAGCCTTTGCAAAGATATGTTACATGGCATATCTAGCATAAAACATATTCCAGTTATGTCATATTTACACTCATAAGCATATTTCTATAAAGCATTATGGGGTGCAATGTCATGAGGGGGGGGGCTGGAGTGAGTGGGGGTGGGGCCTTGGAGAAGGGGCAGGGCAGGAGAGAGGCCTTGGGGAAGGGGGCAGGGCAAGGGTGTTCGGTTTTGTGCAATTAGAAAGTTTGCAACCCTACCAGGCAATACCCAGCCCCCATATCCTGGCACATCCAGGTGGCACCCATCCTCCCGAGGGCTGGAACATCCAGTCGGCCTCCAGCCCTCATGCCCTGGGTGCTGCTTTGGGTGGCTTCACTTTAGGGTTGAGCAGGTGCGTGATGGTTTGCAGGGGCCTCGAGCCCTCAGCTGGCACTCAGCTTTGTGCAGCCAAGGATTGTTTCCTGAGTTCTCCAGCATGGCCGAGGTGGTAGCGCGAGGCAACAGACTGGGGAGCAGCATGTGGCTCCCAGTGGCCCTCCAGCCATGAGGCAGTCAAGCTATTTCAGTTCCTCCAGCTGACCCCACACCCTCCACATCATTAATGTGAAACCTTTCCTGGGATGGGGTGGGATCTGAGTTACTACAGAGAATTCTTTCCTGGGTATCTGGCTGGTGAATCTTGCCCACATGCTCAGGGTTCAGCTGATCGCCACATTTGGGGTCGGGAAGAAATTTTCCTCCAGGGCAGATTGGAAGAGACCCTGGAGGTTTTTCGCCTTCCTCTGTAGCATGGAGCATGGGTCACTTGCTGGAGGATTCTCTTCTCCTTGAAGTCTTTAAACCATGATTTGAGGACTTCAATAGCTCAGACATAGGTGAGAGGTTTATCGCAGGAGTGGGTGGGTGAGATTCGGTGGCCTGCGTTGTGCAGGAGGTCAAACTAGATGATCATAATCTTCCCTTCTGACCTTGATATCTATGAATCTATGAATCTGTGAAAGGCATCACAGCCTCATTCCTTTCAACCTTTATTTCCCTTTGATACCATGGCTGCTTTCTCATCGCACCATGTACACAGCAGTGACTAATGACGTCCAGGGGGATTCGAGGAAATGCGGAGCAGCCTGGGGAAGCTGCCAGGTGCCGTGTGGGAAGAGGGTGGTGGCATGTGACTTGAGGGAGGGGGCACTCCTGAGGAGGGCTTGAGGGGGTGGAGCTGTGTGCAGGGACAGGCCATGGCCATACAGGTCAATAGGCCAGTGCTAAGGCATTTACAACACTGCAACAAGCTTGTACAGTCTGGGATCAGTTACATGAAAATCTCAGTAGTGGAGTATTAATTGGGTTACTAAGTATGTCACTATACATGTACTTTATAGACAGCACAAAATCACAGGGTTAATAAGGGGTATGACTGCTTCTCTCTCCTGCAGCCTGCCTGGCTGGGCCTCACTCTCTAATGCTCTTACCAGACAACTCACCAGGGCTCCCTGCCTGAGTGTCCCAGAGCGAGGGGCCATCCTGCAGCGCTGCAGGGGGAGGAACAGTGTGAGACCTGGCAGGGCAGGGAGTTGCAGCATGTCAGCTCCTGTGTAGTGGTGGGGGGAGTCAGGTCTCCCTCCCCTGCCTACAGGAGGGAAAAGCACCTGGAATCTTGGGAGAGGATTTTGTGTGATGGGAGGGAGGGACAGGTGAGCAGACAGCAGCTAGAGGGCATTAGAACAGAGGAGTGAGACACATAGGGTCAGAGCTGGAGAGGAAGGAAAGCAGAGGCCCTGCAACCATACATGCTAGGTGGGCAGGCCATGTGCTTTGAATGTGAGGCATGCTGTTTTCTCAGGCAGCCGAGGGGGGCGCTGGCCTTGGCCTGGATCCTCAGGGGCAAAGAGCAGAGGCCACACGTGGAGAGGGTATGCAGTGTCACATGCTCCCAGGTTGCTTGGTCACATGGGGTGGCTGGGCCCCCTGTATATGGAGCAGCTAAGCCAGGGAGGTCCCCGGGCAGGGAGAGGCAGAGGCAGGAGTGGAGGAACAGCGGAAGTGCTGCTTCTTTCTGGGAGGGCCCTGCTTTCCAGAAGGGGGAGGACTGCTGGGAGGGGATATGACTCAAGCTGTTCCAGGGTTGTTCCCCCTCCACTGTCAGCCCAATGCAGCTGATGGAGATGTCTGGGTACAGGCCTGGGGAGACAGTTTTCCTTGTTGGTCCATCTCAGCATTTTCCTCTGTTTCCTTTGATGTCTGTTATCCAATATTCATTGAAGCCCAGAAAGCTGTGGAGAAGTTTTCCAGGAGGAGAGTGTTGGTTTTGATTCCTTCAGCACAGAAGTCAAGTTGCATAAAGTCAGGAATTTGCCTAAAACTGAGCTCTGGCCTCTGTGCTTTCCACTCAGCTCCTTCCTGTGCTCATTGTTTCACACTGCCAGGCTCACATGGGTGATGAGAAATTTCTAGCCCAAAGCAGCATTTAAGCAGTGGTTGCTCTGTAACACTGAAGTATAGCTGTGCCAATGATACCGGGCATTTATCAGTCCAGAGCCGGCTGAGGGCAGAGAAGGGATTTTGGTCTTGAAGGGGTTAAGGTGTTTTAGAATCCTGGTTTGACATTAAACAATTAATTGTGGCACCATGTTTGCCTAAATTAGAGCTGGCTCATGTCCATTGCAAATAAGCACCCTAACAGGGTTTGAGCCAGCTCGATACAGATCTAAAGAGAAGGGAGGAAAACAGCATGTGAAGTGTAAAGTTAATTAAAACTTCAGTTGAATAATTTCCCCCATTTTAACGTAAATAATCTTTTAAAGGGACAGTCCTTTCCTCCGCAGTCCCGCAGCTGGTGTGAAGAGCCCTTGGGGCAGAGCCCGTAGTGGCAGCTGCAGATTTGTTAGAATTGTAGCTTCCATGAGATGAGGCAGGTAGAGGTTCACGCAGGAAACAAGAGTAGGGTGGGAAAGAGGAAGAAAATGCTGCTTCCCTCTCACTGCTACATGCAGGGTAGTTGCTGGAAGATGATAAACCCAGCACATGCTTTTCTTGGCAGCTCTGTGACATGGTAAAGGCTTAGAAATGTTGGACTAAGGTGCTGTTTTGAGCTGAGCCCTTATTTCCAGCAGCATGGCAACCAGGGGTTTGACCTGCCTGGCTAAAGCAGACTCTTGGCCACAAAAGGAGAAAAAGAGGAAAGGTGTTGAAGAAGTAAGGTGGGGGAAGGTTCACTCGCCAGGGCAGATGTGAGAGCAGGGACACTGGGTTCACATTCCAGGCTAGTTGTTCCAGTGGAGGAGGTGAGATCACAGGGTCTCATTCCAGCAGGTTATGCCCCCCAGTGCTCTGGGAAAGGCAATATTGTGGTTCATTGGCATAGGGGGATGGTTTGAGGGTGTCCTTCTGTAGTTTAAGTGTCAGGAACTCATGTAGAGGTTTTGAACAATGCTATTTCTAAGGACAGGTCTACACTAGAAGCACTATTGGCACAGTTGCGCCAATGTGGCTGCAATGGTAGCATGTCTGGTGAAGATGCCCTATGCTGACGGGAGAGCATTCTAGTAACTTAAGTTACTTCAACTTAGGAAGTAGTGTAGACCTGCCCGGGCCTGTCTCTTGGGTCACAGGGTGCATGAAAACTAGGCTGTTCACAAGTCAGTGACGGGAGCTACTTACCAAATCAACCCTGAGGCCAGAGTTTGCCTCTGTTTTCAACACTGCGTGAGATTAATGAATGATAGAGGGTTTCACAAAGATTCAACACAAGGTTCATTTCCAACTCTCTTTATCTGGAAAAGTGTTTTTTCCATTTCCATCTAAATTCCAGCAAAAACTCTCCTTCAGCTGAGAGTTAACATCAACATTTTGAATTAAAAAGATTTTTTATTAGAGTTACAATGGAGGTGAAAATCAGCTTCCCAGTGACCTGCTGTTTGCTCTAGGGAAATGATTGGTCTAGCCACAATAACACAATAGAATGTTATACAAAAGGAATCCCACTTTTCTTCCACAAGTCTAAATATGCAGCACTTTGGACCCAGCTCTGTATTTCAACCCCATGCGCAAGGGGATTCAGAGCTGAGGTTTGTTTTGGCACAGTACAGAAACAGAGGCCAGCTGTCCCCTTCAGCTCTGCCTTGGGGTTTGGATCCCTACCCCTCCAAAACATTCCTATGGAACCCTCGGCTGTCAAGCTTAGGAGTTCCCCAAAGCCAAGGGCCACACAGAACAACAGGACAGCAGCCGGTTCTCCTCATGTAGTGATCCCACCAGCCAGGAAGAGTCACCTGCTGTCGTAGAACTACTCTAACCGGCTCCTGCACCGCCCACTCTGTGTCCAACCCCCTATGCAGGGCGTGTCTGATGGCTGGACAAGGGGAGTGTGTGCATGGCCAAAGTGAGCTGTGCTCTGGTGGACTCCAGAGGACAGGCAGATCATTGCAGCTCACAGTCAGCCAAGGCTTGAGCCTGCTCTAATCTGTGGCAGGGCTGGTGTAGAACCAGTTCCAGGGTCATGGAGCAGCAAGCAGCTTCTTTGAGGTTCTTGGTCTCTGTGGAGAATCTAGTCTTAAATTACAACTGCTGCAGCCTTTAGGAGCTTGGCAGTATAGGGGCTCCTAGAAAGCTGAGATGCACCATTTGGGGACAAGGACATGGCAGTGTCTGTATGCATTCAGGCAGCATGCACAAACATGTATATGTAACTGCATACACTTTTCTTGGACAATATTGCCAGGATGTTTGTATTTTTTATTATACTATAAAGCAAGAATGAGTGACCAGGAACAAAGGAATACAGTCAGCAGCTGGCTAGAAAACAAGATAGGGAGAAACATTGCTTAAGAAATATACTCCATAATATGCTATAGTGGAGTCCAGCATATTAACAACACTACTGCAGTGCAAACAACCAATAATAATGAAGCTTGACCATGGTTACTAAAAAAGGCCTTTAAGATAGTGAGAAATTCTCAGCTGAAAAAACATTGCTAATTTACAGTTAAGTTTGCTAGATAAAGTAACATTCACAAGTAAATAAAAACAGTTACTAATTGGGGAAAATATCCTACTAAGTAAAAAATGTGGTTATTATAATTTAAGGTTTTCCTCCTGTGTATTCCTATCAACATGACAGAGGCTATCCCATAAACTTCACATGGATCATGCCATAAACAACCTTTGTTTTGACTTGAAAAAAACCTCACCAGCTAAAGCATAAAAAGTTAACACCAGCCAACATTAAATATGTGCATATAATACAAAGAGTACAAAAACACTTACAGAACACATGCAAGAAATACTTTGCCATCCTTCTTGTACAGGCCCCACACCCACACAAACTATCCTCTGAACAGACATTTACAGCTATCAAAGCTCAAACTCTAAATTCAAGTTCTACAGGCTACTTTAAAAAAAATCAAAACCAGGTGCTCTCCTGTTAGCCTCTTTAAGACTCTTCCTTGTAGCTGCAAACTCTTGAGGTTGACGTGACAGCAAGGATTAAGTGCATATTGGGAAAGTCATGTTAGTTACCAATTATCCATGTCATGGTTCTAATGCTTTCACACTTTCATGGAGTTGAAGGCCAGAGAGACCATTAGGTCATGTAGTCTGACCTCCTGCACATCACGGGCTGTAGCGTTGCACTCAGATACCCCCTATGTAGCCCAGTGAGTTCAGTTAAACCAAAGCATTTCAGTCCTCAGAAGATTAAACTGTTGTAAACCACAGGCAGAGAACTGATTAAGTGAAAACATGTTGAGATGATGAACAGATCAACTACACCCCATGCTACAGAGGATGACAAAAAATGCCCAAGATTCCTGCCAATCTGACTGGGAGAAATTTCTTCCTGACCCCAAATCTGTTGATCACTTAAACCAGTGGTGAGCAACCTGCGGTCCATCAGGGTAATCCGCTGGTGGGCCGTGAGACAGTTTGTTTATACTGACTGTCTGCAGGCACAGCCACACACAGCTCCCAGCGGCTGCAGTTTGCTGTTCCCAGCAAATGGGAGCTGCGGGAAGCGGCGCAGGCTGCAGGGACATGCTAGCCACTGCTTCCCACAGCTCCCATGGCCGGGAACGGCAAACCGCAGCCACTGGGAACTGTGGACGGCCAACGTAAACAAACTATCTTGTGGATTACTCTGATGGCCCCCGGGCTGCAGGTTGCCCACCTCTGACTTAGATCCCGGGCATATGAGTAAGACCCACCAGCCACACAGCTAGAGAGAGGATTCTCTGCCTACCTCTGCTCACTGGTACATCCAAGTCGGTGACCTGTCTCCAGCTGTGGCAGATCTTTGGTGTGTCTTCGGAAGATGGGAAAACAAACAAAACAAATCGCAATAATGCATCGGGAAGGAAAAAAATCTTTTTCAGGCAACCAGTCCTGAAGCTTGTTATTCCTTGACTTTAGCAAAGCTTTTGATATGGTCTTCCACAGTATTCTTGCCAGCAAGTTAAAAAAGTATGGATTGGATGATTGAACTATAAGGTGAATAGAAAGCTGGCTAGATCGTTGGGCTCAACGGGTAGTGATCAATGGCTCAATGTCTAGATGGCAGCCGGTATCAAGCGGAGTGCCCCAGGGATCAGTCCTGGGGCTGGTTTTGTTCAGCATCTTCATTAATTATATGGATGATGGGATGGATTGCACCCTCAGCAAGTTTGTAGATGACACTAACCTTGGGGAGAGGTAGATAAACTGTAGGGTAGGGATAGAGTCCAGAGTGACCTAGGCAAATTGGAGGATTGGGCCAAAAGAAATCTGATGAGGTTCAACAAGGAGAAATGCAGAGTCCTGCACTTAGGATGGAAGAATCCCATGCACCGCTATAGGCTGGGGACCGACTGGCTAAGCAGCAGTTCTGCAGAAAAGGACCTGGGGATTACAGTGGATAAGAAGTGGGATATGAGTCAGCAGTGTGTCCTTGTTGCCAAGAAAGCTAACGGCATATTGGGCTGCATTAGTAGGAGAATTTCCAGCAGATCGAGGGAAGTGATTATTCCCCTCTATTTGGCACTGGTGAGGCTACATCTGGAGTATTGTGTCCAGTTTTGGTCCCTCCACTACAGAAGGGATGTGGACAAATTGGAGAGAGTACAACGGAGGGCAACAAAAATGATTAGGAGGCTAGGGCACATGACTTAAGAAGAGAGGCTGAGGGAACTGGGCTTATGTAGTCTGCAGAAGAGAAGAGTGAGGGGGGATTTGATAGCAGCCTTCAACTACATGAAGGGAGGTTCCAAAGAGGATGGAGCTCGGCTATTCTCAGTTGTGGGAAATGACAGAACAAGGAGCAGCTGAAGTAGGTCTCAAATTGCAGTGTGGGAGGTCTAGGTTGGATATTAGGAAAAACTATTTCACTAGGAGGGTGGTGAAGCACTGGAATGGATTACCTAGGGAGGTGATGGAATCTCCATGCTTAGAGGTTTTTAAGGCCCTGTTTGACAAAGCCCTGGCTGGGATGATTTAGTTGGGGTTGGTCCTGCTTTGATCAGGGGGTTGGACTTGATGACCTCCTGAGGTCTCTTCCAACCCTAATTTTCTGTGATTCTATGATCTCACATAACTAGGTGACCTGGCAACAAAATGGCAGATGAAATTTAATGCTTATAAATGCAAAGTAATGGACATTGGAAAACATAATCCCAACTAGACATATAGAATGATGGGGTCTAAATTAGCTGTTATCTCTCAAGAAAGAGATTTTGGAGTCATTGTGGATAGCTCTCTAAAAACATCCACTCAATGTGCAGTGGCAGTCAAAAAAGTGAACAGAATGTTTGGAATCATTAGGAAAGGGATAGATAACAAGACAGAAAATATTATATTGCCTCTATATAAATCCATGGTACGACCACATCTTGAATACTGCGTGCAGATGTGGTTGCCCCACCTCAAAAAAGATACATTGGAATTGGAAAAGCTTAAAAAAGGGCAACAAAAATGATTAGGGGTATGAAACAGCTTCCATATGAGGAGAGATTAATATGAGTGGGACTTTTCAGCCTGGAGAAGAGACGACTAAGGGGGAATAAGATACAGGTCTATAAAATCATGACTGGTGTGGAGAAAGTAAATAAGACAAGAACTAGAGATCAGCAAATGAAATTAATAGGCAGGAGGTTTAAAACAAACAAAAGGAAGTATTTCTTCACACAACACATGGTCAACCTGTGGAATTCCTTGCCAGAGGATGTTGTGAAGGCCAAGACTATAACAGGATTCAAAAAAGAACTAGAGAAGTTCATGGAGGATAGGTCCATCAATGGCCATTAGCCAGGATGGGCAGGGATGGTGTCCTAGCCTCTGTTTGCCAGGAGCAGGGAATGTGTGACAGGGGATGGATCACTTGAAGGTTATCTGTTCTGTTCATTCCCTCTGGGACACATGGCATTGGCCACTGGGCTAGATGGAGCTTTGGTCTGACCCAGCATGGCTGTTCTTATTTTCTTATGTTGATCTGGGCCCTAGGGAATTTATGTGCCCACAGGGTTAAGCTGAGCAGGGGGTTGTGCATGTCAGTGATGCTGAAATATTAAGTGTAGCTGCTTAAATGGGGGATTAGGTGCCCATAGCTCTGGCTTTCTGTGGATCAGTTCCTCTCTGTAAATGGGGACAGGACAGCATTTGTTCTGGGGCTTACACACTGCCCGCTGCTCCTGGGCTGCATAAGGGTACGCGCTGTGGAATCAGGAGGTGTGCAGACACTGTCATGAAGGGGCTGATTGAGGACCTTGGACAGATAACGGACAGCTGGGCTAGGACATTCATCTGCAGAGAAAGTGCCATGTCTGCAACCCCCATGAGGAGCGGGATTGTGTGGTTCATTCTTAGGTATGAAGGGACTCTGCAGCAGTGGTGACAGCTCTCTGGAAAACCCTGACATCCTCCAACCTGCTCCAACTGGGTGTCACACACCAGCGAACTGATGGATAGACAGACGGGCCCATGTGCCTCACCTACTGGACCTAATTCAGGCTGTGATTATTAGTTATTATTATTACAACATATATGTTACAGTTGTGCCTGGAGCGGCCATGGGGTTGCTGGGGGCAGTTCTGTGGGTTATAGAGTGGCCGCGGGGTGGCTGGGGGCAGCTCGTGGGTCATGGAGCGGCTGCAGGGTAGCTGGGGGCATCCCTGTGGGTCGTGGAGGTGCCATGGGGTGGCTGGGGGCAGCCCCATGGGTCATGGAGTGGCCATGGGGTGGCTGGGGGCAATCCCATGGGTCGTGGAGCAGCCACAGGGTGGCTGGGGCGGTCTGGAGTGTAGTGTCCCAGATGGTGCCCACCCCAGGTGTATGACGTGGGCTATCAGCACCACCATGCTGCTGAGGGAGGCTGTGCAGAGCTGGTTCATCTCTATGTAAATCACATCCCTGTCAGCCAAACTCCTGGATAACCAATATTAAAGGAAAACTATTTTCTAGTTCATTAGAGGAAAGCTGGGCTACTGCCGCGACTGGGTTAGAGCCACATTCTCCTTCCAGGAGAAACAAACTTTGCTCAGCTCCAGACAAAGACATTCACACCACCTCTGCTGCTGCCCCTCAAGCCCAATCCGCAGCCCCCTGCTAGCCCAGCCCTAGGCTGCCCACACACACAGCTTTGCCAGTGCCCATCAATCCTGATCCACGGCCCCCTGTTATCTGAGCCCTGGGCTCTCCCCACCCACAGCTCTGGCATTGCAAATCCCCTCCTCCCGCCTGTCCTGCTGGCGTGTGCGCCAGGGTGGGGATGGTGTATGGCAACAGGTCTCCAGGACAGTGACCCCTCCTTGCAGAGTGTCTAGCAGGAAAGAGGGATGTGAGTGTCTGGGTGTTTGCAGGACTCCACTGAAAAACCCCAGCACACTTATCTCTTTTAACCAAAGTTTTTGCAAGGAAATTTCCCGGTTCTTTAATGAGCGTCAAATTGAAAGGTCTGAGAGTGTGGAGCCCTGCTCAGCTAACCTCATAAGGTCCCCCAGAGCCCACTCCCTGCTTGCAGCCTCTAGCATGTTCGTATGTGAGAAATAAAGTAATTCCATGATGTGATGCTCTTTGCCGGACAGCGGTGAGCACTGGGCTCTGTTTCTGTCCCCCTAGGCCCTCTTTCTGGCTGGGGGAAAAGACTGTGGCAGGACACTGTGAATCAGGCCTCCTGGGTACAATGTGTCTGTTAAATGAGGCTTTGTGTTCATATAATACTCATTAGTCTGTGGTTCTCAGCACTTTGTAAAGGTGGGAGTGTGGGGGAGCCCCACTTGGCAGACAGCATCGCCAAGCATATAGATCTGGCTCATTATTTCTGACGGGCAGTGTGGCTCAGTGGATGAGGTGGGAAGCACCTATATTAAAGTCTTTGTCCCTTTTGGCTGCGCAGTTACTCTCACTATAAGAGAGGGGACTTCATTGCCCTAGAGTTGGCTTTCAGCCCCACACCTCTGCGCCTGCTCTGTGCTGGAAGCCCCCCAGTGCCAGTGACCAGGCTTCTCTGCTATGTGGCAGCCTGGGATAGCTGGGGCTCAGGGCTGCCTACGCCAGCTCCACACCCCATTCCTTATCTCCTGGGTCTTCAAGGTCATCCCTGCTGCCCTGTGTCTGTGAGGACGGCTCCCCGTGGCATGGACGTCAGCAGTAGACACGTGCACTCTGCTCTTAGTGTGGCTCACCATCGCCATCTCAAGAGATACACAAAATTGCCCTCCATGGCACTGGCCATCGGCCGGGCTGTGCTGTGTGAATGGGCTCCCCGGCCTCCCAGACACCCTTCTCCTCACCCTGTTGGGACACCTTGCCAGGAGAATGGAGGGAAAGATTATTTATTTGTCTAGGAACAGAATGGTCCAAATGACACTGAGCTATAGGGGAACTGGGCCAGGCAGCAGTGACCTCAGCACAGGCTAGGTGTGACGTGGGCAGAATGCAAAATCTCAGTGGAGGTCAATGGGGGAAGATCAGCTCACTCTGTAGGATCACAAATGCAGAGTACTAGCAAATAAAATACCAGTGGAGCAGGGGCCAGGATGGCAGGTAGGCAGGGAGTGGGCAGGGTCAGGGAGGCAGGCATGGGGACAGGGAGGTGGGCAGGGTTTCAGGGCATCAGGGCTACTCTGCTCTTTGCACTGGTATGGGAAACACACTTGGAGACATTTGAAGTCAATGAATTCCCAAAAGGTTCAGTCTCGAATATCTAGGGGAGGGAGTTTGGTGGCCAGTGTGGCACCTGTCAGCAGGCACAGTGGGCAAACTGGTGAGGAGGGGCCCCCAGAACCCAGAGATGGCAGCTCCTGAAGGGCGGGATTCTCCACTCCCCAGGAAGGAGCCAGGGATTTTCTTGCCCAGGCGATGGCAGGCTGCAGCTGAGCGTGTGCTTGGGGAGCTGGCCCCAGGCTGGTGTGGGGCCGAACTGCGGTGGATAGGATTGAGATGCACAGGGGGGCGCAGTCTGCCTGCCTGCTCACATGCCTGCTTCTTTACCCACCGGCTCCGGCAGGCACAGGGCTAAGAGCAGGCCATGGGCCCTGCAGCCGAGGAGCCTGGTCTAGCAGGCTATGGCAGGCTGACCTGGAGCCCAGCCCTGGCTCAGGTCTCACAGCCACTAGGGCTACTTCTGCATCACTGGTGCAGACCCCTCGGGAGGGTCCTAGACCAACCACGCTTCTCTGCGTCCCCTCCGCAGTGTCATCAGCACCTGCTCCCACACTGCCTGTCAGCACCCCCCATGCATCTGTTTCTCAGACCCCACCCCCTCTGTCCGTCCATCAGCACTCCCTGCCCCCACTGTCCATCTGTCAGCACATCCCGCCACTTTGTCCATCTATCTATCACCCCGCCCCCGCTGTACATCTGTCAGTACACCCCGCCCCTCTGTCCGGCTGTCAGTGTAACCCACACACCTCCTGGGTGTGGTGTTCTGTCCCATCTAGTGGCACCGAGACCACTTAGAGAGAGAGATTAATGAGTCTGCTCTACAGCCTTTGGTAAGAGCCACATGGCTTTTAGCTCATGCAGTAGAGGCTCATACACTAAGTTCCAGAGGTCCCAGGTTCAATCTCGGCCGACAACCGGGGTCTGTCGGTGTTACATCAGCACACTCCACCCTCTCTGTCTGTCCATCAGCACACCCCGCCCCCCTGTCTATCTGTCAGCACATCCTGCCCCCACGTCATCTGTTTGTCAGCATACCCTGCCCCATCTGTCAGCATACCCCACCCCCACACCACCTCCTGTCAGCACCCAGGCCCCTTTGTCCATGTGTCAGCACCCCATCCCCACACTGTCTGTAAGCAAACCCTGCCATCTCTGTCTGTCTGTCAGCACCGTGTCCCTATGCTGTCTGTCCATCATCAGGACACTCATCCTCTCTGTCCATCTGTCAGCAGAGCCCACCCCCATGCTGTCTGTCTGTCAGCATCCCGCCCCATCTGTCAGCTCAGGCCTGCTGAGGTGCAGACAAGTTTGCATCATGTCTGTTAGCAGAGCTCCCCACAGCTCCTATGGCTCAGCTGACAGGCTTGTGCCAGCTTCTCTGCCCACCCCGGCAGCCTGTTCGCTTGTGCCCCAGAGTGCACAGACAGGCCAGAACTCAGGTCTGGCTGGCTCCTTGCGTGCACTTCAGTGACAGTGTGGTAAGTCACAGAGGGACTCTAATGGCGAGCTATCAGTGGCCTTCATTAAGAGGGTTCCCGAGCACATCCATTAGGAGCTGCTAGCCTGACCCTGGCTGCTGACTGTCCTGTTAGAGTCATTGTAGGCTGCGGGGGAGGGGGCTATGCACAGCTAATGGCATTAATGTATTCAGCCATTGCCTGGCTGAGAATGTGCCCCTCCGAGCCAGTGGCCTCATGTCACAGGTTCCAGGGACCTGAGCTGCTTCACTGAGCATGTGCAGTGTGCGGGACGGCAGCTCGTCAAGCTCTGCCTGTGCCCAGTGCAGGTGTGATGGGCAGGGAGGAGAGTGCTGGGGGCTCAGCGACTGCCTGTGCCACCATCCATGGGGAAGCAGGAGACAGGTAGGTTCTTCTGCCCTCTCCCACAGACCTGCCTTCCTGCCCTCTGAAATGCATCCTGGGCCTGCTGTTGGAGAAGTGAGCCCAAGGCATGGAAGGGCTGGCATTGGTGTCTCAGAGGGCAGGAAGGCAGGTCTGGGGGAGAGGGCAGCAGAACCCACCGGTCATGGGCTTCCTGTGGCTCTCAGGCTGTGGACAGCTGCACATGTTCTGGCCAAGACCCCCTGTGTAATGGGGAGGTGACATGGTCACTGGCACAAGGGTTGTCTCTAGTGGGAGATGCCAATCTCAGCCCCAGGGGAGTTGTGCAAACAGCCCCTCCGACACCTGGCAAACTTGGACCAGCATGGGGCTATTTAGGGCATTGCTTTGAGCTGTCTCTCTGGTCACAGGCTCACAGCAGTGTTGCGAAATATGCAGTCTTCTGGCTCTTATTAGACAAAAGGAAAAAGGGAGAGAGAGTGTCCATTCTCACTTGTTAATCCTGAAGCTGGACATTGGCTCTGAAAAAGACCAGCAAATCATAGAATCATAGAATCATAGAATATCAGGGTTGGAAGGGACCTCAGGAGGTCATCTAGTCCAACACCCTGCTCAAAGCAGGACCAATCCCCAATCAAATCATCCCAGCCAGGGCTTTGTCAAGCCTGACCTTAAAAACTTCCAAGGAAGGAGATTCTACCACCTCCCTATGTAATGCATTCCAGTGTTTCACCACCCTCCTAGTGAAAAAGTTTTTCCTAATATCCAACCTAAACCTCCCCCATTGCAACTTGAGACCATTACTCCTTGTCCTGTCCTCTTCTACCACTGAGAATAGTCTAGAACCATCCTCTCTGGAACCACCTCTCAGGTAGTTGAAAGCAGCTATCAAATCCCCCCTCATTCTTCTCTTCTGCAGACTAAACAATCCCAGTTCCCTCAGCCTCTCCTCATAAGTCATGTGTTCCAAACCCCTAATCATTTTTGTTGCCCTTCGCTGGACTCTCTCCAATTTATCCACGTCCTTCTTGTAGTGTGGGGCCCAAAACTGGACACAGTACTCCAGATGAGGCCTCACCAATGTCGAGTGGAGGGGAACGATCACGTCCCTCGATCTGCTCGCTATGCCCCTACTTATACATCCCAAAATGCCATTGGCCTTCTTGGCAACAAGGGCACACTGCTGACTCATATCCAGCTTCTCGTCCACTGTAACCCCTAGGTCCTTTTCCGCAGAACTGCTGCCTAGCCATTTGGTCCCTAGTCTGTAGCTGTGCATTGGGTTCTTCCATCCTAAGTGCAGGACCCTGCACTTATCCTTATTGAACCTCATCAGGTTTCTTTTGGCCCAATCCTCCAATTTGTCTAGGTCCCTCTGTATCCTATCCCTGCCCTCCAGCGTATCTACCACTCCTCCCAGTTTAGTATCATCCGCAAATTTGCTGAGAGTGCAATCCACACCATCCTCCTGATCATTTATGAAGATATTAAACAAAACTGGCCCCAGGACCGACCCCTGGGGCACTCCACTTGACACCGGCTGCCAACTAGACATTGAGCCATTGATCACTACCCGTTGAGCCCGACAATCTAGCCAACTTTCTACCCACCTTATAGTGCATTCATCCAGCCCATACTTCTTTAACTTGCTGACAAGAATACTGTGGGAGACCGTGTCAAAAGCTTTGCTAAAGTCAAGAAACAATACATCCACTGCTTTCCCTTCATCCACAGAATCAGTAATCTCATCATAACAGAATCAGTAATCTCATCATGCTCAAAATGCTCACTATCTTTCTGAAAGGAACTCAGCTGACTGGCTAGTAGCATGCAGTGCAACAGTGAAAGACTCAGCAGTTAAAAAAGTGAAGAACTTTCTCACCACATTCAAAAAATGTGCATACATCGCTGATGAATGCACTTATGCAAATGAGCATCAAGTGTTAGGTCATTGCTGTTATCTTCATATCAGTGGTAGGCCAGTAGATGCATTTCTAGATGTTCATGTTATAGAAGACAAATTGGCGACATCTGTGATAACCCTCATCTCAGAAGAGTTAAATGCTTGTAAATTGAATAGATGGCTGCTTGTGCAATTGATGGAGCTGCAATATTCTCTGGAAGACATAATGGAGTACAAGCTTTGCTCAGAGAAAAGTGTAATACTGATGTCTCTTATACACACTGCAGAGACCATCTACTCCAGCTAGCACTAGTGTAAGCTGCAGAATCGTCACAAGGCATTAATAAAACTTAAATCTAATGTCTTCATTATACTCTTTTTTTCAGCAAGAGTCTAAAAGGACTGAATGTCTGGGGAAAAAACAGAAGATATTCTGGGACTGAAGTCCAACCTGGGAAAACGTGCTGGCTTTCTCATGAGCGATCCTTGGCTGTTGTCTTAAAATTACTGCAACTGTTATTACTGGCTTTGGAAAATATCTACCAAGATGAGACAGATCTTAGTGAGGCTGGTGAACTACTTTTGCTACTAAGTTCAAAGAAGACTATTATCAGGAGGTAGCCGTGTTAGTCTGTATCCACAAAAACAACAAGGAGTCTGGTGGCACCTTAAAGACTAACAGATTTATTTGAGCATAAGCTTTCGTGGGTAAAAACCCCACTTCTTCAGATGCATGGAGTGAAAATTACAGATGCAGACATAAATATACTGACACATGAAGAGAAGGGAGTTACCTCACAAGTGGAGAAACAGTGTTGACAGGGCCAGTTCGATCAGGGTGCATGTAGTCCACTCCCAATAATACATGAGGAGGTGTCAATTCCAGGAGAGGCAAAGCTGCTTTTGTAATGAGCCAGCCACTCCCAGTCCCTATTCAAGCCCAAATTAATGGTGTTGAATTTGCAAATGAATTTTAGTTCTGCTGTTTCTCTTTGAAGTCTGTTTCTGAAGTTTTTTTGTTCAAAGAAGACGGTTGCCATTCTCCCTCTTGTAAGTCTACTGATAAAACCACTTGGGTCATTAAACTATGCATCCTGGCATCTGCTACAACAGTAGTAGATAATTGTCCAGCAATAGAAGCTACACTTGGATCAATTAGAGAGATATCCACTGAAAACATACTGGAAGAAACAAAGACTCCAGTCTAAAGTTGACTAATGAAGTCACTTACACTGAATCCTTAAGTGAAGAGGAGAAGAAGTGTTAAGCCATCTGAAAAAGTACACAGACTTGATTCTTACAGATCTACAGTAGTGACTTCTGGATTCTACTCAACCTCTACGTAGCTTTTACAGATGCCTGTCTTATAAAACATTGACCATTGAGTGGAGTGAGGCACTACCAGCAATGGGGCTGCCATGTGATCAGGACAGACTAGAGAATTTGAACACAGAGTGAAATGTCATACGGTGAACGAATGAAGATTTGACTTCAACGTCTTCTTTATCATCACTAGTGGTTCGACACAATTTTTGTGCTATGTTTCCTGGGATGAAAGATTCATCTCTTGCTACTCCCAGTCACAACAGCAACAGTTGAGTATTCTTTTTCCTCATTGAATAGAATTTTGTATTCTGAAAAGTCGCCTTTTGCCTGATCATGAGTATATTATGAAGGACTGAATGTACAGGACACATGAGAAGCCACCAAAGATAAATGCCCTGTATTCGAGAAGTTCATTAACAGAGTTGTGCAAAATTACAAGAAACCAAGAGGGATATAGATGTAGCGCTTCATAGAAGGCTTGTGTAGTCAACTTTAATGTGTGATGATTTTAAAACATGAGTTAAATCTAATAAAATGGTTATAAAACATTTTTCAGTTTTTACTGTAGTACCATACAGCCCACCTTTGCCCTCATGGTCTCACCCCTCATCAGCCCTCCCCCTCCCCCCTGTAAATTTGAACACCCTCCTAATTTCAATTCCTGGGGAAAACACTGATATGGTAGTGAAGCTTGCTCCAGTAGCCAGCTTTTCTCACCTAAGGGAGAGACTTGCAAAGGTAATGGTGGCTGGCACATTGTGTCCCCTCATTATTTTGTTAACCAATTAGGCCTAGTTTCCAACACACCAATTTTGGTTCACTGATTTCTGGTTCCACACTTTGCTTGTTCATCCAGCATGATCCTAGTACAGTCCTTGCATTATTTCAGGAGGCCGTTTTGTTTGGTCTAATTCAGTCTGTCTGTCGTGTCTCTCTATCTGTCTCACTTTCAGAACTTTTCTCATCACCACCTGTTCTAGGTTATGATAACACTCACTTTTCACAGCTGACCTCACAGTTAGGGAAAGTTTGCTAGGACAGAGAGCGCTTGGCAACATGGAAAGGAGTCAAGGAGAGCAGTGTTCTCAGCACAGTACCAGCCCCACACACCACAGCCCCCCACGAGTGACAGCCCCACAAACTCCAGCCCCACAGCACTGTGACAGCACTGCGGCCCCACACATATCAGTGTCTGAGCCACCATGTACACTGACCAGGAAGGTGGAATCCCATGCTATCCGTCTAAGCAGAGATAACCTTCCCTGTGAATACCCCTGAACAGAAGGGGCCAGACTGCTGAAGGCCAAGCTAACCTGACCCTGCTGGGAGTGGCCTTGAGGCCACACAACAGCCTCCAGGGCCAGTAGAGATCTGCAATAAGCACTGCAGGGAAAATTCAGCAGCACAGCCAAGCCCTCTGCCTGCAGAAAAGTTCCTGCTAAGCTGCATGGCCACGCAGCAGCGCAGATGCCTATTAAGCCCTGTGCAGGGGTTAAGGGCTGCAGCAGGGAGAGGCGCCCCCCCCTCCCCCGCCAGCCAAAGCACAGACCTACCGCGGCGGGGAGAGGCGCCCCTCACTGCCAGCCCCAGCCAGACCTACCCTGGACTTGCCATGGCTGGGAGAGAGGAGCCCCTCCCTCAGCCAAGCTCAGCCCCACCGGAGCTGCTGCAGCCGGGAAGAGGCACCTCTGCCCCAGCCCCAAGCTGCTGGGGCGAGAGAGGGCTGGGGGGAGTCCTCTCTCCCCATCACAGCCCTGGGGCAACCTGCACCCCAAACCCCTCATCCCCAACCCCACCCTACAGCCCACACACCCCTGTGCCCCAACACTCTGTCTCAGCCCTGAGCCCCCTCCTGCACCTCAAACCCCTTATCCCTGGCCCCACCCCAGAGCCCGCACCCCCAGCCAGAGCCCTCATCCCCCACACCCCAATACTCTACCCCAGCCCTGAGCCCCCTCATGAACCCCTCATCTGCATCCCCACCCCAGAGCCCACACCTCCAGCCAGAGCCCTCATCCCCCAACACCCGAACCCTCTGTCCCAGCCCTGAGCCCTCTCCCACAGTCCAAAATCCTCAGCCCAACCCCTACCACAAGTATTTTGTTATGTGCACTAATATGAAGGTGATGTGTCACACATCACATCCATAGTGATGCATGTGACGGGGCAGATCAGCCCTGCACTGGTACCGAGAGGCTTAACCCTTCCGTCCTAGCAGAGGAAGCCCCGCCCCTGAGGCTCTGCTGGGCATGCTCCAACTGGAAGTCAGGTATAAAAGCCTGCAGAGCTGCTCAGGCAGGGTTGGCTGTGGAGGAGGAAGGATGCTTGACAAAGGCTCCAGCCCAGGAGCCACTACAGCCCTTACCTATGAGAGCTGAAGAGCCAGAAACTTGGATGAGAGGCTTACAGCTATTGGAACCCCAGGGAGTGTCTGGTGCTGGGGAACCTGAAGACCCTGGTGCAATATGGACTGCTGCTGCCAGAGAACTGGTAGGAAGTGACCCAGGGAAGGTAAGGGAGTGGTACCTCCCACCATTATGAGGTCAGCCTGTTTTGGTAAGATTACCTGCTGACCCAGTGGGGGACTGCTCTGCCACTGGCAGGGCCCTGGGTTGGGGCCTGGTGAAGTCAGGTGGGCCTGGGCCCCCCTACCAGGGGTCACAGCCCCCTTCTGACAGCCCCAGTAACCTGACCCCTATTTTGCCTCCAAAGGGGGCAGCATGGACTCTGGCCACTAGGCTGTGCTATCCCACTAGGGGAAGGGAAATTAGATGGACTCTGGCCCACTCTCTTACCTTCCCTGGAAAAAGGCTAATGTAGTGCCCATCTTTAAAAAAGGGAAGAAGGAGGATGCAGGGAACTACAGGCCAGTCAGCCTCACCTCAGTCCCTGGAAAAATCATGAAGCAGGTCCTCAAGGAATCAATTTTGAAGCACTTTGAGGAGAGGAAAGTGATCAGAAACAGTCAGCATGGATTCACCAGGGGCAAGTCATGCCTGATTAACCTAACTGCCTTCTATGATGAGATAACTGGCTCTGTGGATGAGGGGAAAGCAGTGGACGTGTTATTCCTTGACTTTAGCAAAGCTTTTGATATGGTCTCCCACAGTATTATTGCCAGCAAGTTAAAGTATGGGCTGGATGAATGGACTATAAGGTGGATAGAAAGCTGGCTAGTTCGTCGGGCTCAACGGGTAGTGATTAATGGCTCCATGTCTAGTTGGCAGCCGGTATCAACCGGAGTGCCCCAAGGGTCGGTTCTGGGTCCGGTTTTGTTCAATATCTTCATTAATGATCTGGAGGATGGCATGGATTGCACCCTCAGCAAGTTTGCAGATGACACTAAACTGGGAGGAGAGGTAGATACGCTGGAGGGTAGGGATAGGATACAGAGGGACCTAGACACATTAGAGGATTGGGCCAAAAGAAATCTGATGAGGTTCAACAAGGACAAGTGCAGAGTCCTGCACTTAGGTAGGAAGAATCCCATGCACTGCTACAGACTAGGGACCAAGTGGCTAGGCAGCAGTTCTACAGAAAAGGACCTAGGGGTTGCAGTGGACAAGAAGCTGGATATGAGTCAACAGTGTGCCCTTGTTGCCAAGAAGGCTAATGGCATTTTGGGCTGTATAAGTAGGAGCATTGCCAGCAGATCGAGGGACATGATCGTTCCCCTCTATTCGACATTGGTGAGGCCTCATCTGGAGTACTGTGTCCAGTTTTGGGCCCCACACTACAAGAATGATGTGGAAACATTGGAAAGAGTCCAGTGGAGGGCAACAAAAATGACTAGGGGGCTAGAGCACATGAGTTATGAGGAGAGGCTGAGGGAACTGGGATTGTTTAGTCTGCGGAAGAGAAGAATGACGGGGGATTTGATAGCTGCTTTCAACGACCTGAAAGGGGGTTCCAAAGAGGATGGATCTAGACTGTTCTCAGTGGTACCAGATGATAGAACAAGGAGTAATGGTCTCAAGTTGCAGTGGGGGAGGTTTAGGTTGGATATTAGGAAAAACTTTTTCACTAGGAGGGTGGTGAAGCACTGGAATGCATTACCTAGGGAGGTGGTGGAATCTCCTTCCTTAGAGGTTTTTAAGGTCAGGCTTGACAAAGCCCTGGCTGGGGTGATTTAGTTGGGGATTGGTCCTGCTTTGAGCAGGGGGTTGGACTAGATGACCTCCTGAGGTCCCTTCCAACCCCAGATATTCTATGATTCATTGGGCCGCACTGCCCTAGGAGCTTATAGCATGGACTCCAGCTGATAGGCTGCACTATCCCACTTGGGGAAGGGAAAGTAGACGGACTCTGGCCATTGGGCCACACTGCCCTAGGGGCACATTGCATGGACTCTGGCCACTAGGCCGCATTACCCCACTCTGGGAGAGGCAGTATATGGACCCTGGCCATTGCACCACACTGTGCTGAGTACCGGGGGGGGGAGGGAGGGTAAAAACAGACGTAGGCATAGAGAGGTGGGGTTACCACTTGCCCCCCCCGACTCAAGGGGTTGACGAGGTACAAAACCAGCCACACATGGTGGAGAATATGGGCACTGACCATGGTCTGATAGAAGGACCCACACTTACAGGATGGAGACCGAGAAGCTCCTGAAATGGCTGCTGGAAAACCAGCAGCAACAAGTTGCACAACAACAGCAACAGCAGTTGCAGCTGCTACAGCTACTGGCTACCCAACAGCAACTGCTGCTGGCCCAGCAACAAGAATCACAGCAACAGCTGATTCGGGAGTTGACCACCCAGCAGCAAGTAAATCAAGACCAGCTCTTCCAACAGCCTTGTTGAAGACGGCATCAAGTCCTTCTCACACCCCAGCTGGAGGGGACCCCGAGGATGGCCTTGGGGGACTACCAGTGCGTCTTACAAAGATGGGGCCTGGGGACAAACCCTGAGGCCTTCTTAGTGAGTTTTGATCAGGTAGCTACTGCTACTCAGTGGCCCCCTGAACACTGGGTCACTATTCTAGTCCCATACTTAATGGGGCCAGCTCAGGCCGCTTATCACAATCTTGACCCGCAAGAGGTGCTGCAATATGAGAAGGTTAAGTCTGCCATTCTAGACCAGACAGGCATTGTCAAGGTTCCTTCCCCACTCTGAACTCTAGGGTACAGATGTGGGGACCTGCATGCAAGACCCTCTAAGCTTATTCTTAGCAGCTTAGATTAGAACTTTCCCAAGGTACAAACTTTGCCTTGTCCTTGAACTGTATGCTGCCACCACCAAGCGTTTTAAACAAAGAACAGGGAAAGAGCCCACTTGGAGACATCTTCCCCCAAAATATTCCCCCAAGCCCTACACCCCCTTTCCTGGGGAAGGCTTGATAAGAATCCTCACCAATTTGTACAGGGGAACACAGACCCAAACCCTTGGATCTTAAGAACAATGAAAAATCAATCAGGTTCTTAAAAGAAGAATTTTAATTAAAGAAAAGGTAAAAGGATCATCTCTGTAAAATCAGGATGGTAAATACCTTACAGGGTAATCCAATTCAAAACATAGAGAATCCCTCTCGGCAAAACCTTAAGTTACAAAAAGACACAAAACCAGGAATATCCATTCCATTCAGCACAGCTTATTTTACCAGCCATTAAACAAAAGGAAATCTAACGCATTTCTAGCTAGATTACTTACTAATTTAACAGAAGTTCTGAGGCTGCCTTCCTGATCTGTTCCCAGCAAAAGCATCACACAGACAGAAAAACCCTTTGTTCCCCACCCCCTCCAGATTTGAAAGTATCTTGTCCTCTCATTGGTCATTTGGGTCAGGTGCCAGCTAGGTTACCTTAGCTTCTTAACCCTTTATAGGTGAAAGGGTTTTGCCTCTGGCCAGGAGGGATTTTATAGCACTGTATATAGGAAGATGGCTACCCTTTCCTTTATATTTATGACAGGCATCAATCCGGAGACGTGCCTGCAGAGGCTCCGATGAGAGAAATATCTGCTGGGGGCCAGACCACAGGCAGAAGCCCAGAGGGTCCGCGACCTCTGTTGGAGGTGTCTAGAGCTGAAGCGCTGCACCAGCTGCCAAGTGGCTGAGGCTGTGGTGTTGGAGCAGTTCCTTCAGATCCTGCCCGCCAGGAGGAAGGAGTGGGTGCAGTGACATTGGCCAAAGACTCTTACAGAGGCTATGTCCCTTGCCGAAGACTACATGGCGGTCGAGCAGGAGGAGCGGGCGGGTCTTAAGACAAGGAGTTCAGGAGGGGGAGACTAACCCCCAGAGGGATCGATGCCTAAGACAGGAGGGGGAAGCCCCCGGTTGCATGCCAGGCGGACGTGGTACCCGACAACCCTCAGGACACAGGGCCCCTCGGGCACGCCTGTGTCAGGGCCAGGAGGAATCGCCAGGGGAACCGAGCCTACCACAAAGCACCCCACCCACGGAAGGGAACCGGGATCGATGTTACCAGTGTGGACAAATGGGACACTTCAGGAGAGAGTGTCCCTACATGGACACAAGTATCAGAGGGGTAGCCGTGTTACTCTGGATCTGTAAAAGTGGCAGAGTCCTGTGGCACCTTATAGACTAACAGACGTATTGGAGCATAAGCTTTTGTGGGTGTTGCATCCAACGAAGTGGGTATTCACCCACAAAAGCTTATGCTCCAATATGTCTGTTAGTCTATAAGGTGCCACAGGACTCTTTTCCTACATGGACTGTAATTATGGGCAGGTCCTGGCGGTGGACCAACACGCCCGGAAGGATGGGCCACCGAAGATCGTGATCCCGGTGCGAGTGGAGGGAACTCCAACCGTGGCATTGGTGGACTTGGGGTGCAGCCAGACTGTGATCCGCACGGGACTGGTAGAGCACTCCCACCCCACCGGGACACCAATACAGTTACAATGTATATGTGGGGACATGAAATTTTACCCCACCATCTGGGTGTGACTGGAGGCTGCTCAACAGGAAGTGCGTGGCTTAGTTGGGGTGGCCCCGTGGTTCTGGGGCACAACTGGCTGGGTTTTGCTGACCTTATATGGGGGTGGAGCGGACAGCCTGAGAAGAACGGGAGAGTACGCCACAGGAGGCTGGGTTTGTTAGGACAAACCGGGCCCCAGAACCCTTTGGAGGGGACATCAAGAGGCTTCAAAGTAGCCAAGAAAAGTCAAGCCCCGGCCAACAGTCCGACAGGGGAAGAGCCGGAATGGCTGGATATTGATGGAGATTTCCTGGATGAACAGAGAGGGGACCCCAGCCTTAGCTGAGCCTGGCAGCAAGCTGGGCCAGAGAGGCCCACCCTCTACAACACTGGCCCCAAAGCCCCCATTTTGAGATACACAAGGACTTGCTTTATCGAGTGGCCCAGGAGCTGGAAACGAGAGATGAGTTATGCCAATTGTTGGTCCCACGGAGGTTCCAAAGAGGACTACTCCACCTGGCCTACGCAGTCCCCTGGGCCAGACATTTGGGGAGAGAAAAGACGCTACTAAGGGTGGCCCAACGGTTCTTCTGGCCCAGCATGCATCAAGAGGTCTGGGATTACTGTGCCTCTTGTCCGGAATACCAGAAGTCCAGTCCAAAGGGGATACCAAGGGCCCCACTGGTACCTTTACCAGTGATTGGCACTCCTTTCAAGTGGATTGGCCTCGACCTGGTGGGACCCCTGGAAAAGAGCAGCTCGGGCCACAGATATATCCTGGTCGTGGTCGACTATGCGACTCGGTACCCTGAAGCAGTAGCATTACGAACAGCCATGGCTCCAGTCATCGCAATGAGCTCTTATAGATATTTTCCCATGTGAGGTTGCCACAAAAGATATTAATGGATCAGGGGACTAATGTGACCTCCAGGTTGATGGCAGAGCTCTGCCGATTGTTGAACATTCATGCCCTCAAGACCTTGGTCTACCATCCCCAGATGGATGGGCTGGTGGAACGTTTTAACGGGACACTGAAGAAGATGTTACAGAAATTCATGGAGGATGACCCCCCGCCAATGGGAAAAGTTACTTCCGGCTCTCCTCTTTGCCATACAGGAGCTTCCACCGGGTCCTCCCCATTCAAGCTCCTCCACTGGAGGCAACCCCGGGGAATCTTAGACCTCTTGAGAGACACCTGGGAGGAGCAGGAGACCCGGGTCAGAGGCTCGGTCCAGTATATCCTCCGTTTGAGAGAGTGGGTTTGGAAACTGGGCACCCTGGCCAGGGAGAACCCATTGCAGGCACAATGTAGCCAAGAGGCTGTCAAGGTTCCTTCCCTACTCTGAACTCTAGGGTACAGATGTGGGGACCTGCATGAAAGATCCCCTAAGCTTTTTCTTACCAGCTTAGGTTAAAAACTTCCCCAAGGTACAAACTTTGCCTTGGCCTTGGACCTTATGCTGCCACCACCAAGTGTGTTAAACAAAGAACAGGAAAACAGCCCACTTGGAGACGTCTTCCCCCCCAAAAAATATCCCCCCAAGACCTACACCCTCTTTCCTGGGGAAGGCTTGATAAAAATCCTCACCAATTTGCATAGGTGAACATGGACCCAAACCCTTGGATCTTAAGAACAATGAAAAATCAATCAGGATCTTAAAAGAAGAATTTTAATTAAAGAAAAGGTAAAAGAATCACCTCTGTAAAATCAGGATGGTAAATACTTTACAGGGTAATCAGTTTCAAAACATAGAGAATTCCTCTAGGCAAAACCTTAAGTTACAAAAAGACACAAAAACAGGGATACACATTCCCTCCAGCACAGCTTATTTACCAGCCATTTAAACAAAAAACCTAACGCATTTTCTAGCTAGATTGCTTACTAACTTTACAGGAGTTGGAGGGCTTGCATCCTTGATTTGTTCCTGGCAAAGGCATCACACAGACAGACCAAAGCCTTTTTTTCCCCCTCCAGATTTGAAAGTATCTTGTCCCCTCACTGGTCATTTTGGGTCAGGTGCCAGCAAGGTTACCCTAGCTTCTTAACCCTATACAGGTGAAAGGATTTTGCCTCTGGCCAGGACGGATTTTATAGCACTGTACACAGAAAGGTGGTTACCCTTCCCTTTATATTTAGGAAAGAGCCATACTATCACAAGAGATGGGGGGGAAGAACACCCCATTTTGTACCTCAGCCAGAAGCTGTTCCCACACCAGACGCACTACTCTACCATAGAGAGGGCCCTCACAGTTAAATGGGCAGTCGACATGTTGCAGTATGACTTATTGGGGAACCACTTTTTCTTAGTGACTGATCACGCCCCCCCTTTGCTGGATAAACAACATGAAAGAGACGAATGACCGAATCGTGCAATGCTACATGTGTCGCCAGCCCAATTCCTTTCAAGTGCTGCATAGGCCAGATAAGACCCACGGAAATGCGGACTTTTTCTCCCAGGTGGGGGAAGAGGAAGACAGGAGGAGGGCACTTCTGTGGAAGCTCTGGCCACCATTTTAAGGGGGAGGGTGTGTGATGGGGCAGATCAGTCCCACACTAGTACCGAAAGGGTTAACCCTTCCTTCCTAGCAGAGGAAGCACCATCCCTGAGGCTCTGCTCGGCATGCTCCAACTGGAAGTCGGGTATAAAAGCCTGCAGAGCTGCTCCGTCAGGGCTGGCTGCCGAGGAAGAAGGACACTTGGCAGAGGCTCCAGCCCAGGAGCCGCTACAGCTCTTACCTATGAGAGCTGAAGAACCAGAAACTTGGACCAGAGGCCTGATGCTATCAGAACCCCAAGGAGTGTCTGGTGCTGGGGAACCTGGAGACCCCGATGCCATATGAACTACTGCGGCTGGAGAACTGGTAGGAAGTGACCCAGGGAAAATAAGGGAGTGGTACCTCCCACCATTATGAGGTCAGCCTATTTTGGTAAGATTCCCGGCTGACCCCGTGGCGGACTGCTCCGCCACTGGCAGGGCCCTGGGTTGGGACCTGGTGGAGTCAGGTGAGTCCAGGCCCCCCTACCAGGGGTCACCGCCCCCTTGTGATGACCCCAGTTACCTGACCCCTGTTTTGCCTCCAAAGGGGGCAGCATGGACTCTGGCCACTAGGCCATGCTACCCCACTAGGGGAAGAGAAATTAGACTGACTCTGGCCATTGGGCCGCACTGCCCAAATGGCAGATTGCATGGACTCCGGCCGCTAGGCTGCATTACCCCACTCAGGGAGAGGCAGTATACGGACCCTGGCCATTGGGCCACACTGTGGTGACTACTGGGGGAAGGGGGACACACAGACATAGGCGTAGAGAGGCGTGGTTACCACTCGCTTCCCTGACTGAAGGGGTTGACAAGGTACAAAACCCGCCACAGTGCACATAACCAAATTCATTCCACTGGATGTAAAAAATTAGAGGGAACACTGGCCTGCTCTGGAGACAAAGGGAGCCACTGGTCCTTGTAGCTCCTAGCAAAGGAGCCCAGCCCAGCCCTGGACACTGGTGGTTGCCTGAGGACCATGGCCTCAGGACATTCAATCTGGGCAAACAGAGGGCAGTCCTGACCAGTAAAATATAAAAATAACTTCTAATTTATACTATTCCCCACCATGAAGTGCAGAAAATTGATAAGGGAAACCAGGGGAAAATCCATGGTTCGAAGAGCTAAAGACACTAAGTATATTAGGAACAAAAGAAATTCTAGCAATGGTATAGGCCCAATTACAAAAGTGTTAATAATGCTGAGATAAGGCAGAAATGTTCAATAAATGTATCTGTTCTGTATCCTCAAAGGAGAAGATGACATACTCGTCTCACATGAGGATGAAGAAATATTTTCCTGTCCAGCGGTACATGAGGAGGATGTGAGGTATCATGTGTGGGACTATAGGTGTGCTGGTGGGCATGGCGTGGTGGGTGCATGATGTCTGTGTTTGGGAATGGGGCAGTGAATATGTGGTGGTCTCTGGGTATGGGCAGTCCAGAAAGGCCAGTGCAAGGCTGTAGCAGGGTGTGTGGCTGGGTGCACATTCTGGGTGGATGGGTGCTTTGTGCAGGGAAGGAATGTGTCTTTTGGGAGGCACTGGCTGTATTGTAGTGAGTGTATGGGTGTGTGTTGTGATGGCACTGAGTGAGATAGTGTGGGATGGTGCTAGGGGAGGGAAAGAAAATGGCATGGGTGGGGGGACAAAGGGGTGTGGGAAGGAAGGAGGCCAGCACATCACAGGAGGAGGACACCTTGCCAACAATATGAAGATGACACACAGCCTAAGTACCCTCTAAGCTGCATGGTTGCACAACAAGCTATAAAGGGCCATGCAGCCACTGGGGCCTGGAGAAGAGAGAGGTAGAGGGTGGGCGTGGACTGGGGAGGAGAGCAAATTGGGGTATGCAGGGCTGCTGCAGGCCCCTCCCCTGGAACTCCATGCTGCCAGCGAGGAGAGGGCTGGGGAGAGTCATCTGGCCCTAGACCTGGGGAAGCCTGCCAGCACTCCAAACTCCTCATCCCCAGCCCCACCCCAAGCGCCCTCACCCCTGCACTCCCAACCCTCTGCCCCAACCCTGAGCCTCCTCCTGCACCCTAAACCTCATCGTGGCTGACCACACCCCCCCAACCATCTGCCATAGCCCTGAGCCCCTTCCCACACTCCGAACCCCTCAGCCCCACCCCTGCCACACATTACCTCCATATTGGTGCACAAATAACATTCATTCCACACATGGATATAAAAAATTAGAGAGAACATTGCACACAGCTCTACCTGTCCTTCACCACATACAACCACACCCCACCACCACCAAGGTGGCCTGGTGCCTGGACACAATCAGCTCCTGGATGAAGAATGGCTGGCTGCAGGTGAAGCTGGTGGGCAAAGGAAAGCCCTTGGAGGAGTTTGCATCATCGGCACTGTCTCCTTTGGTCAAAGATTCACACCCACAATTGGTCAGTTCAGTCCGTAGCTTCAGAGGCTCCTGGATTCCTCACTGATGCTGAACTCACACACAGCAGCTTTTGCAAGTAACACTCTCTACCACCTTTGGCCAGTGAGGAGCCTCATGGTGGACAATGATGTGGCCTCAGTTATCCCTGTCTCCATCACTGCTCAACTGGTCTGCAGCAATGCGGTAGACCGGGACATGAAACCATAAGTGCTTAGGAAACTCTAGCTGGTACAGAACGCTGCAACCCATCTCCTCAGTAACACCAATTTCTGCGAGCACATCAGACCTGGTCACTGGCTTCTGTGGCTTCCTGTAGAACAGTGACTTACAGTCAGAGTCTCGGTCCTTATCTTCAAGACTCTCAATGGCCTGTGCCCAGGATATCAAAAAGAGCCTCGAGCTCCAGGATGAGGACCCCTCGACAGCTCTGCCCCTTGGGCACAAAGAGCTGTCCACTGTAAGGCAAAAGCTCAACTGTGCAGGACACAAAGTTTTCCAGGGAGCCATTCCTAGACATTGGAATGAACTTCCCCATGAGCTAAAGACTATCCCACACCTCAGCACCTTCCGCTCTCAGTGCCAGGTGCACTTCTCCAACTGGCCTTTTCCAATATAAACACAAAGCACCATGGACATTTAAAAACAAAATAAATCATGTCATTGCCCACCCAATTCTCCTCTGGGGGACAGGAGGAGAGAGAGAATGAATGACACAGGGCAGGTGACAGTCACTGGAAAGCGCTCATATAGTATGGTGATGAGGGTGGAATCAGAGGCTGAATAGTAGAATTGAGAGGGGAGAAAGCAGCACAGTGGGGGGAATAGGTGGTGGGGGGGAAGTCTGGGAGAGAAGGCAGTTTTGGGGGAAGCTTGAGGAGGAGAAACTAAAGCAAAAGGAAACAAACTCTAAAAATGGAGGGGAAATATTCTCCAAACTTGTAGCATGAGGGAGAGCAGTGGGCAGGAGATATTGTGGCAGGGGGAGGGAGAAGAAGGAGGGCAGGAGAGCACAATGCGGGGAGCATGATGTGGGTGATTTCAAAGACCATTTGATGCAGTTTAATGCAGTTTAAGATGTTATTATAACAGAAACAAATAAATGAGTTTGATTTTATGTGCAAATAATGGAGCAAAGTCATCTCTGTCAGAACTGCAGGAGTTCCAGGAGAATTGTATCCAGAGGAAATTGGCCCATCATTTTCTGGACAGCACAGCATTCCCCCCAATGTCTTCCAGAGAGCAACAATACCCAAAGTTCAAAGGTGCAAACAATTCAATGTTTATTGGGGTGAACTTCCAGCAAGCTTAAATCCAAGTTCTTTTCCCTTATTTTCGAATCCCAATTTACTTCCTGTTTGCCCCTAATTTATATAGTAATATTCTTAACTATACCTTAACCAATCATTTTACTGAAATTTACCTAACCAATCCTAACATATTGTAACATGATTAGCTAACCAATTATATCCCATCACCTTAATTAGTTTACACACAGCAAAATTAATTATACAGTAGACAGGAACAATCACAGAACCAGACAGAGACCATGCAAATAAACAATAGCACAGTGGGAAATATAATGACAAAACAATACAGAAGTGAGGATTTCACAACTACACCTTTAAAGACATAAGGGTTTCCCAGCTGTGTCTATTGTTAAGTGAGTTCTTACCAAACAGAAAACTATCAAACTAAATTTCCTTTTACATCTTCTAGGCTCTTCCCTTTATCTGGAGGTGATAGATCGGATCACCTTCCTAACAGACCCAGATTGCCTTATTTCAATATGACTGGTTTGAAATGTTTGAGGACTTATGGCTGCTTCCACTGCTTAGCCAAAGGCCTTAGCTTAAGTACAGGGCCTCAGACTGTCACACTGAGAGAAGGCCCTTACACAGGCAGACAGTGATTTTGATTCTTTGTTTTATACCGCTATAACTAGCTAAGTGATAAAAATACACCTAAGTTCTTAAAGTATAGGCCTTTGCAGGCAGGCCTGCATATCTATATCCTAACACTCCACCCCCTTTTTTTTTTGTTTGTTTTGGGATCCTCCTGCCCAGGTATCCCTGGAAAAGCATAGGACATATGGTGACACACTTCCTGAAAGGGCCAGGCATCAAGGTGGAACGTGTCAATATTCCATCTGTCCCACTGCCCCTTGCGTAGTACCGTGCCCTGCACCTTCGCTCGTACAGGCATACCACACCTATTCCAATTAGTGTTCCAGACTTCCCATTATAGTGGGCCCAAGCAGGTTGGGTCCAGGTTGTCTAGTACATTGGGGGGAGGGCTTACTACATTACTTATAGGTTATAATTAGTGGCTGCTCTCTAGGGGGTTGTGCCCCCCTTGATCGTTTCATATGCAACATAACACAAATACATTTAACAATATACCAGCTGCCATGATAATCAACAGCAACACCGAGAGTCCTGACCACTGCAGTATGGTCCAACATCTTGGCCATCACCAAAAACATTGCTTCTCCTCCTTTGATAGGGTTGAAATTTTGTCAGCGCCATCCTGTAGTGTGTATTGTAAGTGTGTCCAACTGTTGGCGCTTGCAGCAAGTTGCTCTTGTAATCTTTGTGTACTCTTGTCCATATTGTGTGTCCATTGAATATCCACAGTGAAATATGATATTGTCCAAACCAATTCAACTACTTGGTAAGGCATGGGGTAGTAGGTGCTGGTTTGATTGTTTACAACGATTAAGTCCACTGATCCATAGTCCAGGTGGCACTGTATGGAAGTTCATAATTTGGTCATATACTGGAAGGATTTTGCCTCCTAATGTTATATTGCAGGATTGCATACATTCCCCACAGAATACACCATACCCCATATATATTACCCCTAAATACCCGCCTGCCCTTTGCAATAGGCCATTGGTCCTGCTCCTCCATAGTCATAGGAGAGGGGCACATCCATATTCCTCCTCTGGATATACAACTGCTTAATGTGATGACAGTCCAATTTACCTCATGCTACCCCCCCGCCCTCCATTTATTTCCTAGTGGCTCCTAATGCGCTCCCCCCCTTCCCTAGTTAATCCCATAGCGTTGAAGGGGACCACCATATTTGCATTTCCTTCCCATGGTATCATAGTAACAATTATGCAAAAACTGTCCCCACAGATCGGGGATGTTATTTTCCAGGTGGATGGGCATGTTTTTGCAATTGTGGATAAATATGGGCTAGCCTCCCAATTTAATACTGAAGGCCATTGTTCTGACCAAGCATCTCTCATAATATCCATTAACATTATTAACTGAGCATTTTGAATACCTATCTAACTCTCATGCCCACCTGGCTCTTGTTCTTAACTCTCCTGCTGGCCTATCGCTAGAGAAGATCACCACCAATGACACACTGTGTCCAAGGCTGGAACCCACGTCCAGGATTCAGGAAGCCAAGGGAGTCCAGGACTAATGCAGACAGTCACTGGTAAGGTTCTCAATGTGAAGTGATGTCTCCTTCAGCGTGGACCTTATCACCCCTCACTTAAGGGTGGCTGGTGTCATGCCATTCACCAGTGGGGCACTAGTCCCAGTCATATATGGGCTCAGTCCTTCCCCTGGCTTTCAGCAGCCATGAGAGGCATGGAAGAGGGTCACATTACCTGCATCTCTCCAGCCCATCCAGAATCTTACTTACTAAATCCGGGTGTATCAAGGCACATTTGCCTTCTCCAGCAATGATGCTGTGCCCTTGGCAGCAGTCAGAGCATCGGGATCCTGATCTGTGCTCTGGGAGAAGCTGATGCAGAGCCCTCCCAGGGAGAAGCCCTCAGCTCTGCTTTAAGTAATGGCTGCATAGCAATCTCCAACAGAGCTTAATTTGATAATAACCCTGAGCTAGTTTAAACACTTCAGTCATTTTGCCTCTTAATCACCCACTCTCAGAACAAAATAATCCCAGTTTGGTTAATCTCTCCTCACATGGAAATCCTCTCATTCCTTTATCATCTGCATGGCCTGACTCTGTGCTCTCTCCAGTGCAAAAACATCTTTCTTCAAATAAATTGACACAAACAGGACATTACTCCCAATGTGGTCTAGGCTGCAAGGCATATTAATCATAGCACATGGTGCTGTACTTATAATGCAAGTCAACACCCAATCAGACTTCTAGATGCCACCCCCTGCACACAGGCTGTGGACCTGAGCACTGTGTCCAGTTGTCTTACCCCTGGTCTACACTACAAAGTTAGGTCAACATAAGCCACGTTGGGTCTATTTAATAATGCATGTGTCTATACTAATGAGTCCCTTCCGCTGACCTAAGTGGCCTGTAAAGTTGACTTCCGTACTCCACCTCCACGAGAGGTGTAGCACTTGATTCTACATCCACGGGTCGACATGGGGATAGTGTAGAAGCTGCATTGTTTAATTTGAATGAATTGGGCTCCAAGAGGTTTCCCACAGTGCTCCGCTGTAACCATTCTGGAGAGCACTTTCAACTCCACTGCATGTCAGTCAGGTATACAGGAAACAGCTGCTCCCCTGTTAAAGCCCTGGGAACTTTTGAATTTTCATTTCCTGTTTGATCAGCGTGGAGAGCTCACCAGCACAGCTCAAGGCTGCAAACGTGCTCCAGCATGGAGTACACAGGAGATGGTGGATCTTATTGCTGTGTGGGGAGAAGAGTCTGTGCAGGCAGAGCTCTGATCGAGAAGAAGAAACACTGACATCTATGCCAAGATTGTTGGGGCATGGGGAAGAAGGGCTACACCAGGGACACACAGCAGTGCCATATGAAAATAGGAGCTTCAGCAAGTGTACCAGAAGACAAGGGAGGCAAACAATCATTCTGGTTCTGCCCCACAGACATGTCACTTTTATGAGGAGCTGCATGTGATTCTGCGTGGCGACCCCACCACTACCCCAAAATGCTCCATGGATACCTCCCAGGAGCCCTGAGAGACCTCCAGCAACAACGAGGAGGACATTGTTGGCAAGGAAGAGGAGGAGAAGAATGTGAGGCAGGCAAGTGTAGGATCCATTCTCCCTGACAGCCAAGAACTGTTTTTAATCCTGGAGCCTATCCCTTTACAGGACCAGTTAGTGGTGCAGCATGATGCCGGGGAAGGCATCTCTGGTGAATACATATTCCCAATCAGACTGTAGGGGTTATGTGCTATTATTTTTTATGTTTAATCTGAACAAAAAAGTAGGTGTAGTGTGTATCAGAGGCCACTCCAGCTATGCAGAGGGTGCTCTCCAAAAAAGACTGTTTATATGCATGGGGATGGCCCGGGAATCCTCCCTAAAGAGCTCTAGGAAGCTTTCATGGAAGTACTCTGAAATCCTTTGCAGAAGATTTCTGGGAAGGGCTGCCTTATTTCATCCACCACAGTAGGACACTTTTCCGTGCCACTCCAGTATTAACTGTGCTGGCATCATTGCAGCACACAGCACTGCAGCATAAGGACCAGGTCTGCTTTTATAAAAAGCAAGCTATCTGGGAAGCTTTACACTGGTGTCTGTCCTCAAGCACCATCCAGGTTTCTATGGTAAAGGGGGCTTTTCTGAAGTTCCAACCAGTGATCCCAAGGATGTCTTCACAAAAGCTGCAGGACAAGACCTCTCGCCCATGCCTCGTGGCCTTAATCATCATGGTTGGAATGGCAAACTGACTCTTGCAGTAGCCAGTGGCTGTGATTACATTGTGGCTTGTAGGGAAGTGCATTGAGGGATGGGGTTTTTTTTATAAAAAGAATTAATCTTGCACCAGAAACAATGTATGCACTGTCAATGCTACCCTTCTGCTTTGTATTCCTTGCAGCTGAAACCTGAAACCATCAGGCATCCTCCACACTGGGACAGAGACTTTCCCAGATTAGAAGGCAGAAAAAGAAGACTCGGGAGGACATGTTCAATGAGTTAATGCATGCCTCCAAGAATGACAAGACAGAGCTCAGAGCATGGAGGATTACACTGTCTGAGAACCTGGACATGGACAGGGAAGACAGGAGAGCACGCAGGGAACAAGAGCGTGCCATGCAGGAAGAAATGCTGCCGATTATGAAAGAGCAATCAGACATGTTGAGGCATCTGGTTGAGGTTCAAGAAAGGCAGTTGGATGCTAGAGTTCCTCTGTAGCCTATGCTGAACTTTCTGCCATCATTGCCTAGTTCCACATCCTCCTCCCCCAAACATCCCATGAAGCGGGGCAGGGGTGGGGAAAGTTTGGTATCCCTTGCACTCAACACCAGGGGAGGGTACAAGGACCATAAGGTGCCCACCTTTGATTGTTATTGCAGTGCATCTGTAAGCAAGCTGTCCTTGTTTCTCCCCACACAATGTTATCAGCCCTTTTGCCCCCAGTTATGTTACTATTCTTTGCTGTCTCTGTGTGATTGTGTGCATAATAAAACTGAATGGATTGAGAAGAAAAGGCTCTTTATTCATTTGACACACAGAGGGTGTAGGGGGATGGAATTTGCAGGGGAGAAAATGCAATGAAGGGGACAGCTTGTTAAGGAACAACACGGATAAGTGTCACATTACTTGGGCTCATTGCTGAAACTGGTTTTCAAAGCCTCACAGAGATGCTCTTCTCATTGCCCTGGTGTCTGGCTTCTCAAAACTGGCTGCCAGGTGATCTCCCCTCAACCCCACACCCCACCGTAAACTTTTCTCCTTTTGTTTCATAGATATTATGGAGCACACAGCAGGCAGCAATAACAATGGGGATATTGCTTTCACTGAGGTCCAACCTAGTAAGCAAACAATGCCAGCGACTTTTTAAACATCCAAAGGCACATTCTACCACCATTCTGCACTTGCTCAGTCTATGGTTGAACTGCTCTTTTCTGCTGACCAGGCTGCCTGTGTACTGCTTCATGAGCCATGGGAGCTAGAGGTAGGCTGGGTCTCCCAGGATTATGATTGGCATTTCAGCATCACCAGTGGTTATTTTGCAGTCTGGAAAGAAAGTCCCTGCTTGGAGTTCCTAAAGATGTGCGCGTCCTGGACCTTTCCTGACCATCCCACGTTGATATTGGTGAAATGGCCCCGGTGATCCACCAGCGCTTGCAACATCATTGAGAAGTACTCCTTTTGGTTTATGTTACTCTTTGGCAAGGTGGTCAGGTGCCAAGATAGGGGTATGCATTCCATCTATAGCCCCGCAGCAGTCAGGAAACCCCATCATGGCAAAACCATCCACTATGTCCTGCATGTTGCACAGTCACTACCCTTCTTAGCAAAAGTCTGTTGATGGCCCAGCAAACTTGGATCACAACAGATCCCACTGTAGATTTACTCACTCTGAATTGATTCTCCACTGACTGGAAGCAGTCTAGCATTGCAAGCTTCCACAGAGCTATCGCCACTCGCTTCTCCACTGTCAGACCAGCTCTCATTTTAATATTGCTGCACTTCAGGGCGAGGGAAAGCTCTTCACACAGTTCCTGGAAAGTGGCCTTATGCATTTGAAAGTTCTGCAGCCACTGCTCGTCATCCCATAGCTGCATAATAATGTGGTCCCATCAGTCAGTGCTTGTTTACCGGGCCCAGAAGTGGCATTCAACTGTGTCAAGGTGGTGCATGACTATTGCCAGCAACTGCAAATTGCTCCGCTCTATGACTTCCTACAGGGCTGTTTGTGTGGCATCACATTGTTCCACACAGCAGCTCCTGTATCGGCTGTATAAATACTGCAGGATAAGGCATGAGGTGTTTGTAATACTCACAACAACAGTGTACAGCTGAGAGGGGTTCATGCTTATCGTGCTATAGTATGTGCGTGGGTAACCCAGGCTTACAAAAAAAGGCGCAAAAAGGCACAAGGTTTCTTTTGCTGTTGACTTAGGGAGGGAGGTAAGTGCATCATGGGAGGCTAATGCCATGTTCCCATAATCACCCACGCAAATGTTTTGGTCCTATAAGGCATTGCAAGCCCAACCCAAAATTCCACTCGGCTACATGCACTGTGGGATAGCCACCCACAGTGCAGTGCTCTGTGTGTTGATGCAAGCCCTGCTAGTGAGGATGCACTCCACTGACACAATGAGCATAGCGTGGACACGGAAGATCAACTTGCTTAAATCAGAGGCTCGATGTTGATTTACATAAAGTCGACTTAACTTTGTAGTGTAGACATGGCCTTTGTGTGTGTCGCAATTTGTGCATACTCACCCATGCATGTGCCTATTGACCTCTTCAGGATGCTGGCTCAATGATTTGCCCATCCATATGCTTACTAAGCTATGCATATGCTCGCTGTCTCACCCGGCCAGCTGGCTGGGCTGCAGTAGGAGGTGTTGGGTGAGGAAATCCAGCCTAGCATTCCCTCAGGGCCACTTACCACACTGCTCTGAGAGAATCCAGCTGCTCAATCCCTGGGTGCTTTCAGCCTCCAAAGTCTGAATAGAGCCCAGACACTGCCCATGTCTTAGGGTCCCTCGGCACAATCTCAGGTGTAGACCCTCTGTTTAGCACCCCTTCCTGAAAGTAGCAACACATGCACAGTGCCCAAGCCCTGCAATAAGTACGACCCCTCAGACTCACCTGTAGCTTAAAAAACCCCTCCCAGAATCCCACTTAAGGTGTAAACCTGCTGAGATTCAGTAGGTGTAACACATGAAACGCACAAACACTTTGCACAGAATTCTAATGCCATTACTCTTTACTTAATAGCAATGAGAAATATAGAGAGTACAGAACATATAGAAAACAAAAAGTGCCCTGAACGCAATGCCCTTCACTCTAGCTCATCCTTCCCTGGGGAGTCATAGGCTCGTGGACTTTAAGGCCATAAAGGAGCATCTTGATCAGCTAATCTGACCTCCTGCACATCACAGACCACAAACCTCACCCACCCACTCCTGTAATAGACCCCTAATGTCTGGCTTAGTTCCTGAGTACTCAAATCATGTTTTAAAGATTTCAAGTTACAGAGAATCCACCATTTACACTAGTTAAACTAGCAAGTGACCAGTGCCCCATGATAAAGAGGAAGGCAACCCCCTCCCCCCCAAAAAAACAGGGTCTCTGCCAATCTGACTTGGGGGAAAATTCCTTCCTGATCCCAAATATGGTTATAAGTAAGACCCTGAGCATATGGCGAGACCCACCAGCCAGACACCAGGGAAAGAATTGTCTGTAGTAACTCAGAACCCTCTCCATCTAGTGTCCTGTCTCTATCCATGGGAGATATTTGCTAATGGCAGTGGTGGGTGGGCCACATGCCATTGTAGTCATCCTCATCATACCAACCCCTCCATAAACTTAGTGAGGTCAGTCTGGAAACCAGTTAGGATTTTGCCCCCGCTGCTCCCCTTGGAAGGCTGTTCCAGAACTTCACTTCTCTGATGGTTTGAAATCTTTGTCTAATTTCAAGCCTAAACTTGTTGGGGGCCAGTTTATATCCATTTGTTCTTGTGCCAACATCGGCACTTAACTTAAATAACTCCTCTCCCATCCTGGTGTTTATCCCTCTGATGTATTTATAGAGGACAGTCATATCTCCCCTCAGCCTTCGTTTGGATAGGCTAAACAAGCCAAGCTCTTTGTGTCTCCTCTCATAAGGTAGATTTTCCATTCCTCTGATCATTCTAGTAGCCCTTCTCTGCACCTGTCCCAGTTTGAACTCATCTTTCTTAAACATGGGAGACCAGAACTGCATACAGTATTCCAGATGAGGTCTCACCAGTGCCTTGTATAATGGTATTAACATTTCCCTTTCTCTATTGGAAATACCTTGCCTGATGCATCCTAGGATTGCATTAGCCTTTTTCACGGCCACATCACATTGGTGGCTTATAGTCATCCTATGATCGACCAATACATCCAGGTCTTTCTCCTCTTCTGTTGCTTCTTACTGATACATCCTGAGCATATAGCAAAAATTATTATTGTTTGTCTCTAAATGCATGACCTTGCACTTTGCACTATTAATTTTCATCCCATTTCTATTGTTCCAGTTTTTAAGGTCATCCAAACCTTCTTAGATAATATTCTGGTCCTCCTCTGTATTGGCAATACCTCCCAACTTTGTTTCATCTGCATATTTTTATTAGCACTCCCACTTTTTGTTTCATTAACATTAATGAAAATGTTAAATAAGATTGGTCCAAAGATCAATTCCTGAGGAACTCCACTAAGAACCTCTCTCTAGCCTGACAGTTCACCTTTCAGCATGACCCATTGTAGTCTCCCCATTAACCAGTTCCTTACCCATCTTTCAATTCTTGGATTAATCTCCACCTTCTTCAATTCCACTAATAATATCCCATGTGGAACTGTATCAAATGCCTTATTGGACTCCCCAGTCCTCGGGTGCTGTCCGTTCAGGTAGGCAGGGTCTCCCCCACCCCCAGGCTCCTGTAGCAGCTTCCCTCTGCTTAAACTGCTGAAAATGGCTGCCGATCCGTACAGCAGATCAGCTCATGCTCTTTTGTAGCCTTTCAGTTCTGCTGTCAGATAACTCACGGATCAGCCTCCTTGACTAAATGGACACAGGATCTGATCCAGTCTGGCAATTCCTATGTTCCAGGCTCCCAACCCAGAATATCCTTCCTAAGACCAAGGAGAGTGGTAGTTGCAACATTCCACTGTCTGGAGCATAGCTGTGTGCCTTCCGTGTAGGAGATTGAGCTCTTTGAGTCTGTCACTATAAGGCATATTTTCTAATCTTTTAATCATGCTCGTTGCTTTTCTTTGAACCCTCTCCAATTTATCACCATCCTTCTTGAACTGTATGGACACCAGAACTAGACACAGAAGTCTAGCAGTGGTTGCACCAGTGCCAAATATAGAAGTAAAATAACCTTTCTACTCCTACTCAAGCTACCTCTTTATGCATCCTGTGATCACATTAACTCCTTTGGCCACAGCGTCACACTGGGAACTCGTATTCAGCTGATTATCCACCACAACTGCCAAATCTTTTTCAGAGTCACTGCTTCCCAGGATAGAGTCCTTCATTCTGTAAGTGTGGCCTATATTCCTAGTCTTCCTTGAAAATAGCCTTTTTTCTTCCTTTATGTTGTTGCTCTCTTTCCTTATTTCAAGAAGGTTTTTGTGTTCTGTCATTCCCAAACTCCCGTTCCCTGATGCACTCCCAATGAGTCCAAGATAATACTTTGTGCTGTGTGGATAATTCTCTTCTCCTGCTACTGTCCAGTGCTTCTCATTATCTGACAACTTTTTGTTCCACCAGTGAAATGAGGCTAAACTTGAGTTCAAATAATGAATAGGAACCTTTTAGCTGAGCTCATTGATTTGAAATATTTGGTGTTTCATAACCTTGATTGATCTCTTGTGTAGCCATGGACATTGTAGGGTAGACAGAGGCTCTTTGATTCTGTGTCTGCTTTTAGATTTATTTTCCTGACACACTGAAGTGTGACTGTATTGTGTACACGAGCTTATATTATATCCCAGACATCTCAGAGAGCCTCATAAAACACCCAGGAATGATGAAGTTGAAACCATCAGTTTACCACATTAAAAATGAGACCTGAGCAAAGTGAATGTGCATCTGTGTTTTGAATAGCATGCTGAATGGATATTCCTGGTGCCACAGGCCTAGATGCTGTGCGTTCCAGTTTGCCAGGTCAGGGGATCCAACTGCCTATGCGCTAGGGGACTTTTACCTTCAGTACAGCAATAAACTGGAGTTTAATTAACACTGCACATTAAGGAACCAGGAATAATGGACTTGTAGTAATGATGAGGCTCCAGATTGTACATTATGTTCAGGTCTGGGCACCTTGATACTCAGAAATACTGGGAAAAGAGAGACTTGAAGATGGAGACACAAAAATGATCATGGGCTGAAAAGAGGGACTGGTGAGTTGTGTGACATATAGGTACTAGTGCAACCATTAATGGCTCATTTTTGGGGCACCAATGTATCTTTGCTACTCCATCTAAGGTTGCCAAGTCTGAGATACAAAAAACTGGAACATTTGGAATGATCTTGAGGCCATTAAACTGGCCACCTGGCAGTGAGTACTGAGCATAGTGACAGATTTCTTAGGACATCTACCTCAAAAAAGCACTATCTGGGGAAAACCTGGACAGTTGGCAACCCTAACGTTGTCCCAGGCACCTTCTTTGAGCAATTAAGCTATGTCAGTAAACTATACAGAAGTAACATAACCTCCCTCCTCCTACCCAGTGGTCGGCACCACTATGTTGCGCGATGCACACTCGACAAAATTGCCGTGATTAGTGACAGACATTGGGGGGAGGCAGTTATGTCATTCAGCCATTCAATTTTTTTGAAAAATTCCACAGACCTCAAAATTTTCCCTTTCCGTTTACAGACACATTGCTGACCCCTGCTCCTACCTGATATAACCAGAGGTATTTCAAGTTGGAGTTAGGAACCCCTGGAAGACATTCCCTGGCCTTGGTTCTGTGGTCAGTCAACCAGGATGATCAAAATGATCCCTTCTGGGCGTTAATGTCTCAAAGTCAATTTATGACACAAAGTGCAGCATGCCCCTTACTTACACACTTCACACACAGAGGATAGACCAACCCTACTTCATTGATTCTCTGTGACCTCTTTACTATTCTGCATTGCCAGCCCCTGCCACAGGCCAACCCTTGCAATATCTCATCTGTCCAGCCACTTCCTAACAGAGTCCATAGTAATGGTCCCGTTAACACCTCATGCTCAGTGGACTGGGACTCAGGAGATGCCAAGATGGGAGATAACTGCTCTATTCTACTATGGTAATGCTGAGGCTGCAACCATCTGGTCCTTGGCACTTGCTCATTCTCACACACACCAACATGAAAATAGAGAAACTAGCACAGGGTGGCAGGGCCGTTTCCCCTCACACAGCCAGACTGGGACCAGCACCCCCATATTCAGCCAGGCAGGGCCCAGCTTCATCCCATACCAAGGGTGCCAGTTAGGTACATACAGTTTCATACGGGAGGTGTGCTCCCAGGCAGAGCTGTTAATTGCACCACATTAGTGTGGAATGTGAGTTCTCCAGAGATTGTGCTTCTCCCAGCTTGTGTCCCTGGGGCAGGGAGTCAGTAGAAAAGGCTGGTAATTAAATTAAGGATCTGGAAGTCGTTAGATGAACCTGTAAAACAGGAATGCCTCTGCGGGGGGCTGGGGGGGCTTTGAAGAGAGAACATAGGGGACTCAGAAGAAATACAGCCAAGCCCTCTGAGCCAAGGTTACATTCAGAAAAGAGGAAGATATGAGGGGCATAAGTGAAAAGAAGAGGCCAAAATCCAGGGAAGGGATAGCAGTGGTATAGAGAAGTTCCCACTCTACCTGTGGTACTTATGTGGCCCTATCACTGTAGTAGTATCTGAGCGCCTCACATCACAGCTCCTCGGTGAGGTAGAGCAGTGCTGTTATCCCCATTATACAGATAGGACACTGAGGCACAGAAAGACTAATAGCCAGATTTTCAAAGGTATTTAGGCACCTAGTGGGATTTTCAAAAGCGCCTAGAAGGTTAGGTACTTTGTAAACCCCACTAGATGCTTAGCTGCATCTTCGGATACCTAAACACTTTTGAAACTCTGTTCCTAAGGCACCAGCCTGAGGTCATACAGGAAGTCCATGGGGAGGGGCGGAGTAGAACGCAGGTCTCTCAGGGCTAGGTGACCACTGGACCAGCATTTCTCTCTGCTGCATGCTGCAAAAAAGAGGCCTCTGAGGTATGGGAGTGGAAGCAGAGTCAGGATGAGCTCTACCCTGACACCTGGTGGTGAATTGTGGCAAGTTGTGGAAAAGAACTTCAAAGACTGATCTTGTTTGCATAGGCACACCCACCCCACCTAGCATGAGCCCACAGCAGCCCAAATGGTCACTTTGGCTGCTGTGGGATCCCCAGTTTCTCTATTATTGGGGAAGGAAGAAGAAAGTGTTGTTACCCTGATTATGTGAACCAAGGACAGTGAAACTGTTTTATGACGGAGGGACTCACCATCAACTAAATAGCACTCGCTAGACAAGGGACATGGGTTCCAAAACCCAGTGAATTGAGAGAGGCTGGGGGATAGGTATTTGTACTAGGTGGGGGGGGGGGGGGAAATGAATCTCCTCAGTGGCTATCAGCTAATTCTGATCCCATTAGAATACTTACAGGCTGCTGAGCTGAATTCACGTCGAGCCCATTGTGCACCAACACTGAGGCTCCTCTACTACAAGCTGACATCACTAAAGAGTTAAGATTGCTGAGTGCTGTGTTAAGTAGTGGGGGACAGGCTGAAGCTATATTGCAGAGTGGCTGGTGGAGCAGAGCAGTTCATGGGATGGTGAGTGGAGCAGAGCAGTTTGTGGGATGGCTGATGGAGCGGAGTGGCTTGTGGGATGGTTCACAGAGCGGAGCGGCTTGTGGTGAAGCCTGCAGCAGAACCCCACGGAGAGGCAGGGCAGTTGGCCTTGGACCACATAAGGTGCCCCTTAACCAACCCCCCCCTCCCATTTCCACCCAGGCTGGGAGGTAAAACTCTGCAGATAAACTTTTGAACTCTGGGGCTGCACTGACCAGGGACAGAGACTTTTGGGTTGTTGGACTTTTGGGACTTTGGGTGATTTTTGGGTTGCTGGACTCAAGAACCAAAGGAAAAGGACACAGCCCAGTTTGCTGGAGTGGGTCTTTGCTCATGGTTTGGTTTATGAACCCTAGTTGTGGTGTTTTCCCAATTTAATGCTGATGTCGTTTACCTCATGTTATTAAAGATTTTCTGCCACACCAAGACTCTGTGCTTGCGGGAGGGGAAGTATTGCCTCTTTGAGGTGCCCAGGGGTGTGTGTAAGATTTTCCCAGGTCACTTTGTGGGGGCTTGAGCCGGTTTTGCATTGCATTGTTGAGAGGGAACCCCTATGTACTGAACCTGGCCCTTGCTGCTATCAACCTGGCCTGGCAGAAGGGTTACAGGAGCAAAAGGCTAGTTCTCTGAGACTCCAGCAATTGATTCCAGGTGATTGAGAAATATGTCATGGTTGACCATATGAAACAGCACAGAGATCAGGAAAAAAGAGAATGAGAGTCAGATGAGCGGAGAGCACTTAACCACCAATGGGTGGCAAGTTCTGCCCCAGGCTGAGTTGTACAGCAATGCCTGCTGTGCGATTTTAGATTTTAACTGAAAACCATTTTGTTTTGTCATTTTTTGTTCTGAGTTTGAGAAAAGGAAGGAATGAGAAAGTGTCGTATGAATATCAGATGTGACTATACATCAAATTCTTAGGGTTTCAGCTGTATTTGGGCCAATTCCAGAACAAAGAACAGAAATTGCATCCACAGAGTCCATAAAGTCAACGATTATTGTCATGATTTGTGTTTTTCACTGGGCACTCATCTGTGTGCTCAGCACTATTCAGAATATGCCAGAAAATGTAGTCCCTGAGCCAATGCATATAACATGTGTAACTCTGGATAAGATGGCTCAAATATTTAAGTATGAAGTGTATAGTTATTGACCACACATATTATACCTATGAGTGGAGGCACTGATGGCAATAGAAGTTTTACTTGATTAAGGACTAGAAGATTTACCCTCCAACTTTCTTTCAAGTTGAAGAGCTGCCCACAGCTCCTGTGCCTGTTTATTTTCCTTTCCTGTCTGCAGTGGCCCTGATATACCTCAGGAATCTCAATTTTTTCTTGGTGTTTGATTTAAAATATTCTCCTGTGAAAACTGCAACTCAGCCACTGTAGTGTTGTGTTTAAGACCCTTCTGGAAAGTAAATAGCCTTTAAACAGAAGTGAAAGCAGTGTTGCCAACTCTCATGATTTTGTCATGAATCTCATGATGATAATTGTTTTTCTTAAAGCCCCAGCTCCTGGAGTCAAGTGATATGTGATTATTTCAGCCTTCATTCTTAAAGAAAAATGAAGTTTCTAGCTCTTGTGGTTGTGGAGAGAACTCCAAAATATGACCCCAGTGCACCTTAAAGGCTCAAAAAGCAGAATGTACATTTTTTAAAAAACACATATTCCATTATTTTTACATAATCTCATTATTTTAAAGCCAATCTAATGATTTTTGGTGAGACTGATTCTTGATTTTTAAACCTTTGGGGATGGCAATATTATGAAAGTGATTTGACAGTGTCAGTTTCACTACTGTTTAAAGTCACTTTCTAGCCTATTATTTGTTTCCAAAACTTAAATGATCTATTCCAAACTTGATGAACTGCAAAAAAGTGATAGAAAGTAATCTAGATTTTTCTACAATTGTTTCAATTGCTGTATTCAAGAGTTAGTAACAAAGTAAGAATATACATTAGAATTTAAAACTTAACCAGTGTCCCTAAAGTGACTTGACACAAATATCAGAACAAGTTTGTATTAGAGCTGAGTGGGTCTAATATTTATTAAATTTTCTTTCTTTATATAGGAATTAGAAATTATTATCTGACAGGAGCACAGTATCTAAGTTATTATCTGAAAAAAATAAAAAACAAGAGTTTTCAGGTGCCCAAGTAGCCTCTGGAATAACTGTTAAAGTTGCCCCCCGCTCCAAAAAAAAAAACAAACAAACTCAACAACCCTGAAATGGAGCCATACCCAGCCAGGCAGGGCTCAGCTCTCCCCACACAGCAAGGCAGTGCCTAGTTCCCCTCGTATATAAAGCCAGAGAAGACCCAGCTACACCTCCCACTCACATAGCCCGGTAGGGCCCAGCTACATGCCCCAACCCCATCACATGCACAGTCAGAGGTGGCAGAGCTCCCCACACACACACACAGCCAGGCAGGGCACAGGTTCCCCCCACCGACTGCACATACATAGTCAGAGAGGGCCCAGCTCCCCCACACAAAGCCAGACAGGGCCCAGCTCCACCACACACAGCCAGAAAGGGCCCAGACCCCTCCATGCACAGCCAGGCAGAGCCAGTTCCCCACAGCCAGGAAAAGCCCTGCTCCCCCCACACACAACCAAGCAGTGCTCAGCTCCTCACAACCAGGCAGGACCCAGCTCCCCCACAGAAAGCCATGAAGGGCCCAGCTCCACACACACACAACCAGAAAGGTCCCAGGTCCCCCACCCACAGCCAAGCAGTGCCGAGCTCCCCCAGACACACAGCCAGGCAGTGCCCAGCTCCCTCCACACACAGCCAGGCACAGAACAGCTCCCCCACCAAAAGCCAGGCAGGGCCCAGCTTCCTCACACCAAGCCAGGCAGGGCTCAGCTCCCCTCAAACACAGTCAGGCATGGCCCAGCTCCCCTACACCAAGCCTTGTAAGACACAGCTCCTGCCACCAACAGCCAGGCAGAGCCCAGCTCCCCAGTACACAGCCAGGCAGAGCCCAGCTCCCCACCACTCACACCCAGGCAGGGCCCTGCTCCCGTCCACTCCCCCATACCCAGCAAGGAAGTGCCCAGCTCCCCCCACACGCAGCCTGGAAGGGACCAGCTCCCTCAAACTAAGCCAGGCAGGGCTCAGCTTTCCCACACACAGCCAGACAGGACCTAGCTCCCCCATACCAACAGCCAGGCACAGTCCAGCTCCCCCCCCATACTGCCAGGAAGGGCCCAGATCCCCCCACAAACAGCCAGACAGGGCCCAGCTCCCCTACACATAGCCAGGCAGGGCCCAGTCCCCTCCACGCTCAGCCAGGCAGAGCCAGTTCCCCATGGCCAGGTAAAGCCCTGCTCCCCCTCCACACACAGCCAAGCAGTGCCCAGCTACCCCACACACAGCCAGGCAGAGCCCAGCTGCCCCCACTGACTGCCAGATAGGGGCCAGATCCACCTTCCACAGCCAAGCACTGCCCAGCTCCCCCACACATAGCCAGGCAGGGCCCATATCCCACACTCACAGCCAGGCACAGCCCGGCTCCCCCCATACTGCCAGGTAGGGCCCAGCTTCCCCACACACACAGCCAGGCAGAGCACAGCTTCCCCCACACACAGCCAGGCAGGACCCGGCTCCCCCCACACACACCCAGGAATGGCCCAGATCCCACCACCCACTGCCAGGCAGGGCTCAGCTCTCCCCACCCACAGCCAGGCAGGACCCAGCTCCCCCACACAGAGCCAGGCAGTGCCCAGCTCCTCCCCACCCACAGGCAAGAAGAGCTCTGCTCCCCACCACACACACACACAGCCAAGCATGGCCCAGCTCCCCGCCAACAGCCAGGCATGGCCCAGGTCCCCTACACACAGCCTGGTAGGACCCAACTCCACCCACCAACAGCCAGGCAGGGCCCAGCTCTCCCCCACACAGCCAGACAGGGCCAGTTCCCCACAGCCAGACAGGACCCAGCTCCCCCATACCAACATCCAGGAAGAGCCCAGATCCCACCACACACAGCCAGGCAGGGTCCAGGCTGCGTATGGGTGACCTGGGCCCTTCCTGGATGTGTGTGGGGGGAGCTGGGCACTGCCTTGCTGGGTATGAGGGGGTGGGCGGGAGCAGGGCCCTGCCTGGCTGTGGGTGATGGGGAGCTGGCCCTACCAGGCTGTGTATTGGGGAGCTGGGCTCTCACACCAAGCCAGGCAGGGCTCAACTACCCCACACTCATCCAGCCAGGGCACAGGCCACCCAACCAAAAGCCAGAGAGGGCCCACTCCCTCCCACCCACAGGCAGGGCTCAGCTCCCGCTACCCACAGCCAGGCAGGGCCCAGCTCCTGCACACCAAGGTAGGCAGGGCCCAGCTCCCCCACACACAGCCAGGCAGGGCCCAGTCCCCTCCACGCACAGCCAGGCAGAGCCAGTTCCCCACGGCCAGGTAAAGCCCTGCTCCCCCTCCACACACAGCCAAGCAGTGCCCAGCTCCCCCCGACACAGCAGGCAGGGCCCAGCTCCCCGCAACCACATCCAGGTGTGGTCCAGATCCACCACATAGAGCCAGGCAGGACCCATCTCTACCACACTAAGCCAGGCAGGGCTCAGCTCCCTCACACTGAGCCAGGTAGTGTCCAGCTTCCCTCCCCCCCCACACAGGCAGGAAGAGCTCTGCTCCCCGCCCCACACAGCCAAGCATGGTCCTGCACCTCGCCAACAGCCAGGCAGGGCCCAGTTCTCCCCCACACAGCCAGACAGGGCCAGTTCCCCACAGCCAGACAGGACCCAGCTCCCCCACAGAAAGCCAGGCAAAGCCTGTTCCCTCCACCCACAGCCAGGCAGGACCCAGCTCACCCACCCACAGCCAGGCAGGGCTCAGCTTTCCCACACACAGCCAGACAGGACCCAGCTCCCCCATACCAACAGCCAGGAAGAGCCCTGCTCCCTTCCCCTGCCCCCTGCCAAGCACTGCCCAGCTCCCCCACACAGCCAGGCAGGGCCTAGCTCCCCACACACACAGCCATGCAAGGCTCAGCTCCCCCGCCCCCCGCACACAGCCAGGCAGAGCACAGCTCCCCCTTACACAGCCATACAAGGCCCAGCTCCCCCCACCCACTGCCAGGTAGGGCCCAGATCCACCACCCACAGCCAGGTAGGGCCCCAGATCCACCACCCACAGCCCGGTAGGGCTCAGATCCATCACCCACAGCCCGGTAGGGCACAGCTTTCCACACACTCAGCCAGGCAGGGCCCAGCTCCCCTCCACATCTGCCTGAGAGGAGGTATGCTAAGGGCTGCATTAAGGAGGCTGTGTTGGAGAGTATCTGAGTGCCTGTTGTGGGGACAGTTTGACAGTGTGCTTGAATGGTGGTTTGAAAAGTGTGAATAGGGAGTGCTTTGTTCCAGGTGAGCCTTGAGTGTGCCTGACTGTATAAAAGCCAGTCAGCTGCGAACCAGCTGAGTGACGAACAGCAGAGCGGCTAACAGAGGGAGTTTGCCTGGGAGTTCGCCTGGGGAGAGCCTGCTGAGGCTTACATCTGGCTGGCTTCTCTGAGTAGTTACTACAACTCCTGAGTGAGCTCGTAGAAGGAAGGTAATATGGATGGGGGGGTGTTCAGCTGTTGTGACCTGCACTGGATGTGCCATGTTTGTCTTTCTTCCAGAGGACAGAAGCGTCTTTGTCTGTACAAAGTGCAAGCTGGTCTCCATATTGGAAGAGAAGGTTCAAAGTCTGGAGCAACAGGTATCGACCCTGCATTGCATAAGAGAAACTGAAGATTTCCTGGACAGACCTCAGGATATGCTTCTACGGGCACAATGTTCTGAAAATTCAGAACAGGCTGCGCAGCGGGGACAGGAGGACGGTGAAGAAATTTGGCAGCATGTGACCTCCAGAAGAAGAAAGGGGAGCATCCATGTACCAGCAACGCAGATACAGGTAAGTAACCGTTTTCATGTTCTCTCCACAGGTACTAATGCGGATAGTGGACTAGATGCTACATCTGAAGGAAGGGAACAGAAGGAGACTCCGCCAATTGGAAGGCATGAGATGCATTGTCCTAGGGTTGGGGGTTCCACGACCACCGCTCCCAAGAGAAGGAGGCGGGTGGTGGTGGGCGGGGACTCTCTCCTCAGGGGTACTGAGTCATCTATCTGCCGCCCTGACCGGGAAAACCGAGAAGTCTGCTGCTTGCCAGGAGCTAGGATTCACGATGTGACGGAGAAACTGCCGAGACTCATCAAGCCCTCGGATCGCTACCCCTTCCTGCTTCTCCATGTGGGCACCAATGATACTGCCAAGAATGACCTTGAGCTGATCACTGCGGACTACGTGGCTCTGGGAAGAAGGATAAAGGAGTTTGAGGCGCAAGTGGTCTTCTCGTCCATCCTCCCCATGGAAGGAAAAGGCCTGGGTAGAGACCGTCGAATCGTGGAAGTCAATGAATGGCTACGCAGGTGGTGTCAGAGAGAAGGCTTTGGATTCTTTGACCATGGGATTGTGTTCCAAGAAGGAGGAGTGCTAGGCAGAGACAGGCTCCACTTAACGAAGAGAGGGAAGAGCATCTTCACAAGCAGGCTGGCTAACCTAGTGAGGAGGGCTTTAAACTAGGTTCACTGGGGGAAGGAGACCAAAGCCGTCAGCTAAGTGGGGAAGTGGGACACCAGGAGGAAGCAGGAACACGCGAGAGGGCAGGACTCCTGCCTCATACTGATGTAAGCAGAGTCAGGATGAGCTCCACCCTGACATCTGGTGGTGAGGTGTGTCAAGTTGTGGAAAAGAACTTCAGGAGCTGATCTCATTTGCATAGGCACACCCACCCCATCTAGAATGAGGCCATAGCTGCCCAAACGGTCACTTTGACTGCTGTGGGATCCCCAGTGTCTCTGTTATTGGGACAGGAAGAATAAATTATTACCCTGATTATGGGAATCAAGGACAGTGGAACAGCACTTGGCCTTTTGTTATGATGGAGGGACTCGCCATCAACTAAGTAGCACTTGCTAGGCAAGGGACGTGGGTTCCAAAACTCTGTTAATTGAGAGGGGCTGGGGACAGGTATTAATACTTGGTGGTATGGGCCCCCTGGTGAGGGCCTTGTATGCTAATTGCACTTCCTTCTCTCTCCACTGTGGAATATCAGAGCTAATTTTGATTCCAATAGGAGTCTAGTTACAGGCTGCTGAGCTGAATTCACTTTGGACTAATAGTGCACCAGCACTGAGGCTCCCCTCTTACAAACTGAAATCACAAAAGAGCTAAACTTACTAAGAGCTGAGATCACTGAGTGTTGTGTTAAGTAGTGGGGGAGCCTGAAGATATATAGTGGAGCAGTTTGTGGGACGGCGAGCGGAGCGGCTGGTGGAGCAGAGCCGTTTGCGGGATGGCGAGCAGAGCGGAGCGGCTGGTGGAGCAGAGCAGTTTGTTGGATTCCTAGAGCAGCCCATGGGGTGGCTGGCAGAGCGGAGCCCCATGGAGCGGTGCGGCCATCAGCTTTGGACAACGTAAGGTGCCCCTTAACCACCCTCCCCCCGCAATCTCCACCCAGGTTGGGAGGTAAAACTCTGCAGGTAAACTTTTGAACTCTGGGGCTGCCCTGACCAGGGACAGAGACTTTTGGGTCATTGGACTCAAGAACTAAAGAGAAAGGACATGCCCCAATTTGCTTGGGGTGGGTTTTTTGCTCATGGGTTGTGTTATGAATCCTGTTGGTGGTGTTTCCCCAACATAATGCCATATTGTTTCTCTCTGTTATTAAAAGGCTTTTTGTTACACTGTGCTTGCGAGAAGGGAAGTATTGCCTCTGGGAGGCGTCCAGCGGGGGTGGTATATATTTGTCCCAGGTCACTGGGTGGGGGCTCGAGCCGGTTTTGCATTGTGTTATTGGAATGCAACCCCTAGATACTGAACCCGGCCCTTGTTGCTGCCAACTCTGACAGGCAGAAGGGTTACACTGAGAAAAAGGGACGATCAGCGAGTTATCTCAAGTGCCTATACACAAATGCAAGAAGCCTGGGAAACAAGCAGGGAGAACTGGAAGTCCTGGCACAGTCAAGGAATTATCATGTGATTGGAATAACAGAGACTTGGTGGGATAACTCACATGACTGGAGTACTGTCATGGATGGATATAAACCGTTCAGGAAGGACAGGCAGGGCAGAAAAGGTGGGGAAGTTGCACTGTATGTAAGGGAGCAGTATGACTGCTCAGAGCTCAAGTATGAAACTGAAGAAAAACCTGAATGTCTCTGGATTAAGTTTAGAAGTGTGAGCAACAAGGGTGATGTCGTGGTGGGAGTCTGCTATAGACCACTGGACCAGGGGAATGAAGTGGACGAGGCTTTCTTCCGGCAACTCACGGAAGTTACTAGATCGTAGACCCTGGTTCTCATGGGAGACTTCAATCACCCTGATATCTGCTGGGAGAGCAATACAGTGGTGCACAGACAATCTAAGAAGTTTTTGGTATGGGTAGGGGACAATTTCCTGGTACAAGTGCTGGAGGAACCAACTAGGGGCAGAGCTCTTCTTGACCTGCTGCTCACAAATCGGGAAGAATTAGTAGGGGAAGCAAAAGTGGATGGGAACCTGGGAGGCAGTGACCATGAGATGGTTGAGTTCAGGATCCTGACACAGGGAAGAAAGGAGAGCAGCAGAATACGGACCCTGGACTTCAGAGAGGAGACTTTGACTCCCTCAGGGAACTGACGGGCAGGATCCCCTGGGAGAATAACATGAGGGGGAAAGGAGTCCAGGAGAGCTGGCTGTATTTTAAAGAATCTTTATTGAGGTTACAGGGACAAACCATCCCGATATGTAGAAAGAATAGTAAATATGGCAGGCAACCAGCTTGGCTTAACAGTGAAATCCTTGCTGATCTTGAACACAAAAAAGAAGCTTACAAGAAGTGGAAGATTGGACAAATGACCAGGGAAGAGTATAAAAATATTGTTCGGGCATGCAGGAGTGAAATCAGGAAGGCCAAATCACACCTGGAGTTGCAGCTCGTGAGAGATGTTAAGAGTAACAAGAAGGATTTCTACAGGTATGTTAGCAACAAGAAAGTGGTCAGGGAAAGTGTGGGCCCCTTACTGAATGAGGGAGGCAACCTAGTGACAGAGGATGTGGAAAAAGCTAATGTACTCAATGCTTTTTTTGCCCCTGTCTTCACGAACAAGGTCAGCTCCCAGACTACTGCACTGGGCAGCACAGCATGGGGAGGAGGTGACCAGCCCTCTGTGGAGAAAGAAGTGTCCATGGGGCCGGATGCGCTGCATCTGAGAGTGCTAAAGGAGTTGGCGGATGTGATTGCAGAGCCATTGGCCATTATCTTTGAAAACTCATGGCGATCCAGGGAAGTCCCAGACTACTGGAAAAAGGCTAATGTAGTGCCCATCTTTAAAAAAGGGAAGGAGGAGGATCCTGGGAACTACAGGCCAGTCAGCCTCACCTCAGTCCCTGGAAAAATCATGGAGCAGGTCCTCAAGGAATCAATTCTGAAGCACTGAGGAGAGGAAAGTGATCAGGAACAGTCAGCATGGATTCACCAAGGGCAAGTCATGCCTGACTAATCTAATTGCCTTCTATGACAAGATAACTCGCTCTGTGGATGAGGGGAAAGCGGTGGATGTGTTGTTCCTTGACTTTAGCAAAGCTTTTGACACGGTCTCCCACAGTATTTTTGCCAGCAAGTTAAAGAAGTATGGGCTGGATGAATGGACTATAAGGTGGATAGAAAATTGGCTAGACTGTCGGGCTCAACAGGTAGTGATCAATGGCTCCATGTCTAGCTGGCAGCTGGTATCAAGTGGAGTGCCCGAAGGGTTGGTCCTTGGGCCGGTTTTGTTCAATATCTTCATAAATGATCTGGAGGATGGTGTGGATTGCACCCTCAGCAAGTTTGCAGATGACACTAAACTGGGAGGAGAGGTAGATATGCTGGAGGGTAGGGATAGGATACAGAGGGACCTGGACAAATTAGAGGATTGGGCCAGAAGAAATCTGATGAGGTTCAACAAGGACAAGTGTAGAGTGCTGCACTTAAGACAGAAGAACCCCATGCACCGCTACAGTCTAGGGACCGAATGGCTTGGCAGCAGTTCTGCAGAAAAGGACCTAGAGGTTACAGTGGACGAGAAGTTGGATATGAATCAACAGTGTGCCCTTGTTGCCAAGAAGGCCAATGGCATTTTGGGATTTATACGTAGGGGCATTGCCAGCAGATCGAGGGACGTGATCGTTCCCCTCTATTCGACATTGGTGAGGCCTCATCTGGAGTACTGTGTCCAGCTTTGGGCCTCACACTACAAGAAGGATGTGGAAAAATTGGAAAGAGTCCAGTGGAGGACAAAAAAAATGATTAGGGGACTGGAACACATGACTTATGAGGAGAGACTGAGGGAACTGGGATTGTTTAGTCTGCGGAAGAGAAGAATGAGGGGGGATTTGATAGCTGCTTTCAACTACCTGAAAGGGGGTTCCAAAGAGGATGGATCTAGACTGTTCTCAGTAGTAGCTGATGACAGAACAAGGAGTAATGGTCTCAAGTTGCAGTGGGGGAGGTTTAGGTTGGATATTAGGAAAAACTTTTTCACTAGGAGGGTGGTGAAAGACTGGAATGCATTACCTACGGAGGTGGTGGAATCTCCTTACTTAGATATTTTTCAGGTCAGGCTTGACAAAGCCCTGGCTGGGATGATTAAATTGGGGATTGGTCCTGCTTTGAGCAGGGGGTTGGACTAGATGACCTCCTGAGGTCCCTTCCAACCCTGATATTCTATGATTCTATGATCTCATCTTCCTGTGCATTCATTCAGTGCCTGGCTCACCTTCACACGCAGGAAGCCCGGCCCTGTCTCAACCTGCATCGCAGGGCCTGAAACACGCTAACGTGTAGTGCTAGGAGACCGGTCTCGTTTGTCACTTGTCTCCCATCAAGAAGATCTCTAAGTGGCTCTTTTGTCTATGTTAAGCACTGGTACACAGTTCAGTCTCTCACAAGCTCTGCTTCCTTCACACACTCTGGCTGCTGCATGGAAGCCAGCTTGCTGGAGCCTTTTGTTCATTTATTCTTCTCATTTGTGATTCTGCCTCTGTGCGAGAAAATGGAGAGCCTTTATCAATGTGATGGGTCAAGCACGGCGCTCTCTGTGTGCTCTGTGCTGACAGCTGGAATGCATAGCATTTGGAAGGTGATTGCAACAAGTCACACTCTGGATGCAGTTTGATTTTGGGCTAATTCCACTGGGGTTTTAGATTTTAGTGAACCTAAAACAAAATCACTGTTGCATTCAGCCTTTAAAACTGAAAATAAAAAATCTGTCAGTCACATATCTGGGAGCGGCACTGAGGGGAGAGAACCTTTGCAAAGGCCCAGGAGCATGCAAGCTGGGCTCTCTCTTCCTTGCCATCTGGCAAACGTGTGCACCCCCAAACCTGGCTGAACTCCCATCCTCACCTACAGGCATGTTAGCCTCCTTCCTGGACTCATGGCAGTGTTCATTCCTCATGATTGTACAGCTGGGCTCTTGGGAACTCTTGATATCAAGAGAAAATTAAATCATGTGAATAATAAAACACAAACTTTTTCTAGGTATCAGCACTGGGCAGATGTTCCTAGAGACCAGGAGCTGCCACCAATCCATGGGGAAACCCTTTGCAACTTTAGATACCACCCAGACATCTCTATGATGACATCAACAGCAGGAGCAAGCACAACAGGAGATTTCTGGGAGACTGATCCTTCATCACAGGCAATCAGACATAAAGGAAGCTATCTTGGGAGTGGAAATGGGTTTTGAGCCTCTGCCCTCAGTCATTGGCAGTCCAGCATCCAGTCAAGAGTTTCAGGGGTTCAAGGGAGTTAGCCTGCAGTCATGGAAAAAACGGTTCTGGAGGTAGGGTTGCCAACTTTCTAATCGCACAAACCCGAACACCCTAGGCCCTTTCCTGAGGCCACGCCCCCTGCCCCCACTCCTTCCCTGAGGCCCTGCCCCCTGCTCACTACATTCCCCCTTCCTTGGTGGCTCGCTGTCCCCCACCCTCACTCACTTTCACTGGGCTGAACAGGGGGTGGGGGTGTGGGGCTTCAGGGTGGGGCCAGAAATGAGGGGGTCAGGGTGTGGGAGGGGGCTCTGGGCTGGGACAGGGGTTTGGGATGTGGGAGGGGGTGAGGACTCCAGGTGGGGGTGCAGGCTTTGGAGTGGGGCCAAGGATGAGGGGTTGGGGGTGCAGGAGGGGGCTCCAAGTGGGGGGATGGGGCAGAGGGGTTCAGGTTGTGGGAAGTGGGGGGGAGAGATAGCTCAGTGGTTTGAGCATTGGCCTGCTGAACCCAGGGTTGTGAGTTCAATCCTTGAGGGGGACATTTAGGGATCTGGGGCAAAAATTGGGGATTGGTCCTGCTTTGAGCAGGGGGTTGGACTAGATGACCTCCTGAGGTCCCTTCCAACCCTGATATTCTATGAAGAGGCTCTGGAATGGGGCAGGGGGTTGGGGTGCCAGAGAGTGAGGGGGCTGAGGAATCCATCTAGGGGTGCAGGCTCAGAGGAGGAGGAGCACCCTGACCTCAGAGGAAGCTGAGATCAGAGAAGACCAGCCAGGATTGCCAGTGGTTGAATACCCCGATGAAACAGGGGACCTATGGACTACAGAACCCCTCACCTGGACGCTGGTAGGAAATAGTCCAGAGAAAGCAGACTTTGGTCTGGTTTTGTATCAGAACCCGAGTCAGCATGTTGCAGTGGGATCTCTGCTGACGCAGTGGTGGAGCCCTCTGCCTTTGTTAGGGCCCTGGGCTGGGACACAGTGGAGTAGAGTGGGCCTGGGTCCCTCAACCCTCTGCTGCCAACCCCACCTCTGGAGTGGTTGCCTCCCAGTGTTAGGTCAAGAGGCCTCCATTTGTCTACCATCTGCCAGAGCTAGGATGATATGCTATGTGGTGCTCTTCCCCACCTGAGGGCGAGAGCCCCCTAGACTATTTGTTGCTCTGTTCTGTCTGAGGGCCTGAGCCCCTAGACTGTTTGGTTCTCCTCTCTGTCTGAGGGCCTGAGCCCCTAGAATGTTGGTGCTCTGCCCCACCTGAGGGCCTGAACCCGTAGACTGTTTGGTGCTCTGTCCTGCCTGATGGCCAGAGCTAGACTGATTACTGCTCCACCCTGCCTGAGGGTCAGAGCTACCTAGATTACTTTGCTGTTCTATCCTAACCCACCAAAGGGGACTCGGTCCCTGGAACTTGATTCACCAATTCCCTGATACTGGTTGGTACCCCAGTGTTGTAGTGAGGTGGAGTGGCCTCCCGCTGAGCCAGAGCGGGAGGGATGATCACTAACCTGCTACACTCCGTCATCTTACTATTGCAACCCTCACCACACTTTCACTCTAGCTATGCTTTTACATGCCATTGAAATTTCTGAGCGTCTCCAAAGAATGTATAAATAGATCTTCACCACACTCTCAGGAGACAGAGAAGTATGATTTTCCTTCATTTACAGATGGAGAAAACTGAGGTATAGAGAGATGCAGCAACCTACCCCAAGTCACACACAGAGTAGGTGACAGAGCCAGTAATTCAACCCAGATCTCCTGAGCAGTGCCTCCACCACAAGACTAAACTTCCTACTGCTCTACTCTATCCTTATTGTTGCTATTTGTTATGTCATTAACCTGTAAGCTCCCGAGTGCATGGACTGGGTCTATTATTTGTTCTTTAACATGCTGTCAGGGTTCCTCCCCCACTCTGAACTCTAGGGTACAGATGTGGGGACCTGCATGAAAACCTCCTAAGCTTACTTTTACCAGCTTAGGTTAAAACTTCCCCAAGGTACAAATTAATTTTACCCTTTGCCCTTGGAATTTCCACTGCCACCACCAAACTTTAACTGGGTTTACTGGGAAAACGTAGTTTGGACACGTCTTTCCCCCCAAAATCCTCCCAACCCTTGCACCCCACTTCCTGGGGAAGGTTTGGTAAAAATCCTCACCAATTTGCATAGGTGACCACAGACCCAAACCTTGGATCTGAGAACAATGAAAAAGCATTCAGTTTTCTTACAAGAAGACTTTTAATAGAAGTAAAGGAATCACCTCTGTAAAATCAGGATGGTAGATACCTTACAGGGTAATTAGATTCAAAACATAGAGAATCCCTCGAGGCAAAACCTTAAGTTACAAAAAAGCCACACAGACAGGGATAGTCATTCTATTCAGCACAGTTCTTTTCTCAGACATTTAAAGAAATCATAATCTAACACATACCTAGCTAGATTACTTACTAAAAGTTCTAAGACTCCATTCCTGTTCTGTCCCTGGCAAAAGCAGCATACAGACAGACACAGACCCTTTGTTTCTCTCCCTCCTCCCAGCTTTTGAAAGTATCTTGTCTCCTCATTGGTCATTTTGGTCAGGTGCCAGCGAGGTTACCTTTAGCTTCTTAACCCTTTACAGGTGAGAGGATTTTTCCTCTGGCCAGGAGGGATTTTAAAGGGGTTTACCCTTCCCTTTATATTTATGACACATGCCTAGCACCCTTTTTTAGTATCATTGCAACAGTCACAGGTCCACAGTTGACACTGAAATGAGTTTTGTACTTAATACAGGGATTGAACCGCTGTTTCATATATGAAGGCTACAGTTCATCTGTCCCAAACTTATAGCACTCACCTTTTTAATATAGAATGAATTTTCTAAAAATGAACAAGTAAATTAGTTAATTTGTTAATGCATTAAAATGAATTTAAATAGGTCCTTTTATAGCATTAGGTGTCAGATCTTTTATTTGTTTTGGATGACCTCAGTAACAGAATAACACAGTCTTGAAACTTCCCATGTAGTTATCCCACTGAAATGTTGTGCTTGGTTGCATCTGAAGAGTTTGTAAAAACATTAATGGGCATTTCTTCTTCTTCTTCATAATTGAAAGTGTCTTCTTCAAAGAATTCCATGAAGAACTGCCCTTTTTCAGAATGGCTGCTATTATTGTTCTCAATGAGACTGAGGCCACAGGCTGTCTTTAGCAAAGATGGCCATTGTACCCATTCATTGTCTTCTCACTCTGCTGCCCTCAGCCTCCTGACAGCCTAGAGAGCCACCATCTCCATTGAGGGAAGCTTGGTTTCATTCCTGTTACAAACAATGAGAGGTCACCAGCTGCCATGGTCTCAGCTCCTTAGAGAACAAAAGGAGATGGTCACCATTTTGAAAGAAGGCATGTTAACTGAGGGCCATGTATGGCCTAAGTCCTATTCAGTAGGAGATGACAGCCATTTTGAATGTGAGCAATTCGGTATGAGTTTCGGAAGAGATTTTATGTGTCAGCCTCTGCTATTGAATAAATTGTCAGTTATGAAAAATGACAAAAACTGTCAATAATCCTAAAGATTTCATCAAGAAAACTACCTATTGTACCATGTCTAACCCCCATGAGTGTGGGCAGAAAGGGGAAACTGGTTAGGGATGCAGAGGAGAGTGGAGATCCAGGAGGCAGGAGCAAACTAGGGTGTGTATTTATGAAGGGGAAAGTGGAGGACAGGATGTAGGTGGAACAGGGGTGTCCATGCTGCGTGTTTGTATTGCTCTGGTGATGCAAAGCACCTGCAAATCTAGTATGCTCAGTAACTGGTCTCTGGCTGCTTTGCATTGCTCCAGGGTGATGTATTACACCATGAAGAAAAATATTTCAGAGTCTAATGTAGTTTCATATAATCTGGGACCACAAACATTAATACGCATGAATTTGTTGCTATGCTTGGGATTGCAGTGCTTGTAATGCTAGGAGGTGATTGGTGCACATGATGCAAGAAGGGGCCTTAACATAATTGTATGTTGCTTTGCAGTGCTCTTTTTGCTTTCATTAAATAGAATAAAGATTGCTTTCAAACCAACACAATTCTTCTATTAAAAGACAACAACCGGAGGAGAGAGTTCAATGAAAAAAATTCATCAGGAGGGAGGGGGATGGGGGGAAGGGAAAGTCTCAAGAGGAGGAGGGGTCCTGGGACGGCTACAGTTTTGTGTACATCCAGGGATCATATCCAGCCTTCTCCTTCTGAGTATAATGCAGCGGGTGCTGTACTTCAGGAGTGCCAAACTGCAGAGGGATGGGTGTTGAGTGCAGTGGGTAGTGGGTGGAGCCAGGAGGTTGATAACAGTGTGTTGGTGGGGTGTGTGTGTGGGGGGGTGCATGGAAAAGAGTTTTGCGACAGCAGCTGCAGGGGAGGGCAGGCACAGAGCTGCTCGGTTTGAAGAGCAAGTATTGCCTGGAGCTTGTCCACTTGGTGCTCTATAACGTTTCAGAGCTGCTCCGTGGCTTTTTTCTGGTGGGCCACATTCTCCTTTTGGTCCCTCTTCTTGCTGTCCTGCCACTCCTTCAATTCCTGTTTCTCAGCAGCGGAGTGCATCATAACCTCACAGAGAAAGTCCTCCTTAGTTCTCCTTGGCCGCTTTCTAATTCTGCACAGCCGTTCTGCTGCCAATAACAAAGAGGGAGGCTGGGCTCCCAGGGTCATCTCTGTGAAGTTTAAATGCAACATTTTACAGAAGCAGTATAGTTTGCAACACAGACAACATTGATTCGGTACTTTAAAACACAGCCAGTACTCACACACCTATCACTAACTGGCTGACCCCAGGCAAGCACACATGAGCCACAAGACCCCCAAAATGGTGAGTAGCCACAGGGGCAGGGTAAATCACTCTTCCTGGACTCTGCTGTACATTGGGCACATGGCTCTTAGGGAGAGCCAGCACGGTACGGGGGGCCTGATAATCATTCCTGTCCCCACACTTTCCACAGGATGCGATCATTATGGAAGATATCTCACTGCTGAGTGTGAGCAAGGAATTAAGGGAGGGTCTTCTACAAGGCTGCGGCTTCTGCCCTGGCCCCTGTGTGGCTCGTCTGTGTGCAGCAATGGTTCCCCCCGCCCTCCATGATGGCACAGTGGCATGAGAAAGTTACCTTTAATGAGTCAAGAAACAAAGCAGCTCTTCCGAGAAACCTGCGGCAGTGGATTGCTGGTATCCCCACAAGAGTTTCCTGGACATCTCTGAGGGAGATTCCCGTAAAGTGAGGGAGTCTATCAACAGCCTGTTCCGTCGCTCAGACTAGGCATGTGGTGGGAGACAAACCTGCTTTCTGCAACCCTCCTGCCCCCAACAACTCGCTTCAGCAATTTCCAAAATCAGATCCACTTAGAGGGGCCTCCACTCCTTTTTGCACTTCGCCAAGATCCGAGTGCTGTAACTGGGTAGGCTCCTCCGGGGTAGAAAAGAGCTCCTGGCTGCACGCATCTCTGGCCATCCTCTGCCTCTGAGTCCCCCTCCCCCTCTTCGTCCAAGATTTCCTCCTCCAGGCTTGGTCCACTCTCGACTGGCACACGAGCCAAAAAAGTATACACAGGGGCCTTCACAGTAGAGGTGGGAACGCACCAAGTATCATGTCCAGCTCTTTGTAGAGCCGGCAGCTCATGGGCACATCACTGGAGCGGCAGTTAGCCTCCTGCACCTTGTGGTAGGCGTTCCGCAGCTCCTTCACTTTTACCCTACACTGCAGTTTGTCCAGATCATGGCCCCTTTCTATCATGCATCATGAAATCTGTCCGTAGATATCATAATTCCTACAGCTGGAGCACAGCTGGGACTGCAAGGCCTCCTCTCCCCAAATGCTGATGAGGTCCAGTAGCTTGGCATTGCTCCAAGCGAGGGATCACCTGGTGCATGGAGCAGGCATGGCCACCTGTAAAGATATGCTGAGACCACTGCACGCATCACCGAGCAAACAGGAAGGGGACTTTCAAATTTGCAAATGAATTTATGGGGTGGGGATGACGGTTGGTCACCTGAAGGCAGGACAGTAGAGTTCAAACCGATGGCCAGAGAGGTGAGAACAGGCATTGTGGGACACCTCCCAGAGGCCAATCGCAGCTCTGTAATCGCCACGGTGTCTACACTGGCACTGCAGCGCTCTAGCCCCACTGCAGAAAGCTGTATGCCTCTCGTTGGGGTGGGTTTTTTAGAGCACTGCAACTGCACAGTTTCTGCGCAGTAAGTGGCTTGGCAGTGTGTACACCTCGGAAGTTACAGCACAGAAAGCTGCTTTACTGCGCAGAAACTTGCCAGTGTAGACAAGGCCTAAGATTTGGTAGGATGTGGCAATTGTTCCAGCCTGAACAGGCCAGACATAGTGGTTGGAGGAAAGAAGACAAACAAGCCCGTGTTAATGAGTATTGCCAGACCAGCAGACAGAAACAAAGAAGAAACAAGAATAGAACATGGTGACGTATGAAGAACTCTGCCACGAAGTAGAACAATTATGGAAAACTAGAACAAAGACAATCCCAGTGATTATTGCAGTGCTTGGAGCAATTCCGCCTGGTATGCATGAGCAGCTCAAGAGCGCATTAGGAGTGCAAGACATCAGGATCAGAGGAGAGCATTCTTATGCACTGTGAAAAGTTTAAGGAAAGTCACAGGAGAACGAGTGTATCTGAGCACCTAAAATGCAGGAATTCTGCAGAGGATTTAACAAAACTCCTGACTTCCCAAACCTATGGAGTTGGTTCTTGTTCAGGATTTATTGGTGACCCATGGAATTTTAGATAGTAGTTTTCCTCATTTTATGCTTAAAGATCTTATATGTTGCAAAGGCTATTTGTTTAAAACAAAAACCACCCCCATGCTACAAAATTGAGGGATAATGGTAAGTGGAATTTGGGAGCAGCCAAGAGGGTTGGCGATGAGGCAGGGGGATAGTGGACTCCAGTCAGAAGGGCTGCAAGTGGGTAGCAAAGTCACAGCGGTTCTAATATGAAGGCGATCATGTCTGGGACTGAGCAGGTTTGAAAGTGGGTCACTGAGATGCACTAACCAAACACACAACCTAGCATATCTGTTGGGATCTGTCTAATGACATATTCCTATTACTTCCTGGGTTTTCACAGACGGCTTCATCCACAGGCACTGCAGCCCAAATGGGCCTGTCACAGCTGTTTCTCACTCACCAATCCCCCAGTACATCTGGAACAGCAGCACACATGTGTGGTATGATAGGGCCAAGGCAGTACTGCTAATTAGAATCATAGAATCTCAGGGTTGGAAGGGACCTCAGGAGGTCATCTAGTCCAACCCCCTGCTCAAAGCAGGACCAATCCCCAATTTTTGTCCCAGATCCCCAGATGGCCCCCTCAAGGATTGAACTCACAACCCTGGGTTTAGCAGGCCAGTGTTCAAACCACCAAGCTATCCCTCCTCCACAAAAATTACCTTCAGCAAAGCTGATGTCTCCTTTTGATTGAGTTGGGTGAGCAAGAGGAGACAAGTATCTGAGTGGCTTTTGAAGGGAAATACAGAAATTGTTACACACATTGGGCAACTGAGTGGCCAGGCAGTGATTCCCTGAGAATTGAGAAAGAGAGAGTGAAAGAGGGCTGGTCTACACTGTGTGTTGGGGTGGGGCGGGGGGGGAGACGAGCTAAGTCGGTCTAAGTTACGCAACTTCAGCTACAAAAATAGCGTAGCTGAAGTCAACATACTTAGAGCTTGTGGTAGGTCAACTGCTGATGCTCTCCCATCGATTCCACCTACACTTCTTGATTTGGTGGAGTACCAGAGTCGACAGGAGAGTGCTTGGCGGTCGATTTATTGAGTCTTCACTAGATGCAATAAATCGACCCCTGCTGGATCGATCACTCCAGATCGAGAGAGAGAGAGAGCTGCTTAGAGATCAAGGCAAAAATTCTGGTAGTTTGTTCATTTTAATTTACATTTTTGAAAGTGAAAGTGGTGCAGAATGAGACCTCAGAGATCTCCTGCAGGGACCATGGAAAGGAATGTACTAAGCAATGTACCAAGACCACATGCTAAGACCAACCATGGAAACCACATCTCAAATTGTCATAATTCCCAAAATCCAATCAGCCAATCATCCCTTTTACTTTAAATGCATGGACTTTAATAATGGATCAGAATAATAATAAGGAAAATAAATTAACAGCTGCAGTGTATTGGAATAAGGTAGTATCTCTTTAAATAGTTTGTGACCTCTCTACGGTGCTCAGTGTTTTATGTTTTAGAAGCTGGCAGATGTGACTCAGAGCAGCAGTGTGTGTGTAGGTAGGCCTGGCATGTTTGTCTATAGTCAGAACACACAGTTATTTGGACTGTGCTCATGTGCTTCTTTCATCTTGTTTGTTGTGTAAAGAGCAAAATATACAACAACAAAATAACAAGGTTAACACAGTTAGAGGGTGCTCATTTTGAAAGCTGCATCCAGGTTAATTTTCCAACAAACTCCAGCTGAAACTCCTGGCAAATGACAAGACTTTTAAACTCTGCCATATAGAACATTCCAAACTTTAAAGGTCCAGAAAGTGTCACCGCAGTTCTTAAAGTTCTGCATGCCACAGAACACACATACTGAGATCATGTACTGAGACTGGAACTGAATAATTGCTGATAAGTTTTCAGATGGCAGAGAGATTTGTGGAGTACAAAAATTGATGGGGACAGATCCCTGGTACAAAGCGATCTGGATTGCTTGGTAATGTGGGCACAAACAAACACATGCATTTTAATACAGCCAAATGCTAGGTCAGACACGTAGGAGTAAAGAAAGTAGTACCTTACAGGAGACAGGATGAGGGAGTATAAAAAGGAAGTTTAAAAATTGGAGAGAGTTCAGAGAAGAGTCACAGAAATGATAAAACATATACAAAACTTGCCTTACAGCGACAGGCTTAAGGAATTTAATCTATTTAGCTTATCAAAGAGAAGGTTAAGAGGTGACTTGATCACTGTCTATAACTACTTACATGGTGAGAGGATTTCTGATAGCAGATGGCCCTTTTAATCTACCAGACAAAGGCAGTATGAAATCCAATGGCTGGAAGTAGGAGTTGAAGTAAGAAAAATTCAAATTGGAAATGTACTACAAATATTTAATTCCGGGTAATTAACCACTGGAGAAGCTCACCTAGGACTGTGGTAAATTCATCTTTAATGATAATTGGAGAGATCCATTCTTGGCAATGTAGCCCAGTGCGCTAGCTTGCCTTTATTATATTTACTGCTTTGTATTATATTCTGCTTTACATTAATTTTCATCAGTAATGCAAGAAATCTACAGGCCAGTATCTTGTAAGACATTAGCTTCAGCAAGTTAGCATAAGGCTTGAGGCCTTTGAACTTTGAACAGATAAACATTGTACAGATAAACAGCCCAGTGGAAACCCCCAAGTATCTGGGGAGCTGAAAATAGCGTTTAAGGCAGTGGTGGGCAACCTGCAGCCTGTCAGGGTAATCCTCTGGCGGGCCGCGAGACAGTTAGTTTACATTGACCGTCCGCAGGCACAGCCTCCTGGAGCTCCCAGTGGCCACAGTTCGCTGTTCCTGGCCAATGGGAGCTGCAGGAAGTGGCTTGGGCTGTAGGCACATGCTGGCCGCCGCTTCCTGCATCTCCCATTGGCCGGGAACAGCAAACCACAATCACTGGGAGCTGCGGGCGGCCGTGCCTGTGGATGGTCAATGTAAACAAACTGTCTCGTGACCTGCCAGCAGATTACCCTGATGAGCCGCGTGTGGCCTATGGGCCGCAGGTTGTCCATCACTGGTTTAAGGGGAAATTCGGACCACAGATACACGAGTCAACCACAGAAGTGTCCTGGCAACTAACTGATTTACATAACAGGTACCTGAGATACATCTAAGGCTAGCCTGCTTGCTTGTCTATATACCTTTTCTTATAAGTTTCGTGTTTTCTTTGGGTTTGATTATTTGTTTTATTATAATAGGTTTATAGGTTTATATTAGAGTATATTTTGGCTGTAACACAAGGGACCTTCAGACCACATCCTATATATTGAGCTAAGGCAAAATTAGCATACATATGTTTGGGACCTTTCACCTAGATAGATGGTGATGAGCTAAAGCATAAGGTCCATATGTGGCTGCGACCTTTAACACAGAGGATGCAGGTTGGCATATGGGCTTTCCTAAATTAATACCCTTTTAAACTTAACAGGTACACCAAAACTTGGAACTTGGAAAGAACCAAAATGACCAGTTAGAACAGAAATAACAAATTATAGAATCATAGAATCATAGAATATCAGGGGTGGAAGGGACCTCAAGAGGTCATCTAGTCCAACCCCCTGCTCAAAGCAGGAACGATCCCCAGTTAAATCAAATGGGATACCTAACCACAAAAGGGCCATGGTAACAAATGGACGTATATGATAATAAGTTGAGATCATTGATATACGAACCTATAGGAAAAAGACACTCCAACATTAGTAAGGTCAGATGAGGAAATACAAATAAGGAGAAGGGGAAAAATCCCCTACTGAATATGCATTGAACATAACGGCATCAGCATAATGTATTATAAAAGTGGCATCCCAGCCTAGGGGCAGTAGGAGAGAGAGATGTAGTCCTTAGAAGGTGCCAGAATGATGGCCACTGATGATGATGGTGAAGGTAATGGTGATGAGGAAGATGATGGCTAAGATTTCAAATTGTTCTACAAGGGATGGTGTGAGTATATGCGTGTGCAGATGTACATTCTGTAGTATCTCTATCTACCTTACTAAGCTGGGATGCTTGTGACCGTGCTAAATGTATTAATAAACTATATTTGTAAATATAAAAAAGTTCCTATAGTGTGAGTGTTGCAACTGTGCACATCAGGTTTTGAATAATATATATATATATATATATATATATAAATAAAATAATTTGAATAATACTGGGCCTGTTCTTGGGGTAAGAACCTGTCAACCCTCAAAGTTATAACTGAGGATTTATTAAGTAATCAATATAATTAATACATAATCTAAATATCAGGCAACAGCAATCACAAGCTACTGGGGCCAACAGCGTTCATGTGCACAGTAAGGACAAATAATTCCCTCCATTCCAGTAATCACTGTAGTTTGCACAAAATGGAATTGCCTGGCTATGGTCTCCTGGATCCCATATGCCAGCCAGGGATTGAGCTCCAGCCACTTACCCTGCCCATGCTCAATACACCCTCTGTGCTGAGGCGGTTGGTAGGAAGACAAAGGATCTGGTTCAGATGGCTCTACTCCTCCTGGGGATTCTCTCTGGTTGGGTTATCCCCAGGGGGCACTTGTAGGAGGGTTCAATTTCTTTGTGTCACGTGAGCAGGACAAAGGGAATGGAGAATCTGGCCCTGTGAATCAGTAGACTAGGCACTAGAACAGCAGACTGGCCATGCATAGAGCTGGGTAACATTATCCCTCAGAGCTGCCTGCCAATATGCCAGTTCCATCAGCCTCCAAGGGAAGCCCCTCAGGACTGGTCCTTCCTAGCCCAGCCTCACACCCTAAAAAGCAGTGCTCAGTCCAGGATGAAGGGGCTGTCTCTACCCCACTCAGCGTCCTGCCCCAGCCCAAACATCAGCTCCTGAAACAACCCAGGGAAATCCAATGATTGCTTTGATAACTGTTGTTTTCTTCTCTGATCAGTCATTCTCAGATCCCTGATGCATGAAGGCCTTCCCTATTAAGCACCCTTTCTTTCATCTTGACCCTTCCCTGTAGGAAATGGCTACCAAAGGAGCTGGCTGTGGTAGAAGCTGTTCATCAAAACACTTTCAATTTTTCACTGAAAAACTGGAACATTTAGAAAGAAACATGGACATTTTTGTTGTGAAATTAGCTCACTTTTTGTCAAATAAAAGGTTTTGAATGAAAAATTTCACCCATCTCTCCTCAGACTCATGATTTTTTAAAAATTTCTACTGTAAATACTCTTCCACACTAGAAGTAAAGGGACACAAAATTTGTGTGCAATGTAGTGAAGCTGGGGGTTAGAATGAGTGACATCCCTCGAAATGCATGGTATTTGAAAGGTATAGGCCCTTTGTTAAAAGAATCCCCTGCCTAGCCACTGATGATGATGTGTGCTGAAAATCCTACAGAACTGCACAAGGAGCACAGACAGCGCATCAGGAGAATTCTCCAACAACTTCCATGGAAGGAGAACAGTTGTGAGAATTGGGCCTACCAATTTAGCCTAATTGTGAGTTCAAATGTAAAAAGTGAGTGAAAGCTAATAAAATGTCACGATAACCTATAAACAACAAATGTTGATGAGTGAAGGTGCAAAAGTGAGACAGACAGAGTAAGTACAAACAAAACGGCCTCCTGATATAACTCAAGGACTGTGCCAGGATCATGGCTGGTTAGGGATGTCAGCCCTCCAGGATTGCCCTGGAGTCTCCAGGAATTAAAGATTAATCTTTAATTAAAGACTATATCATGTGATCAAACCTCCAGGAATACATCCAACCAAAATGGGCAACCCTAGGCTTGGTAGAGAGCCTATAGATGTTAGAGAGCTTATTCCTTCACTCTCCCACTTCCCTGGTCCTTCTTGCATGAACAGAGAGCAACAATACCCGAAGTCTGAAGGTGCAAACAATTCAATGTTTATTGGGGAGAACTTCCAGCAAGCTTAAATACAAGTTCCTTTTTCCTTATTTTCGAATCCCAACTTACTTCCTGTTTGCCCCTAATTTATATAGTAATATTCTTAGCTATACCTTAACCAGTCATTCTACTGAAATTTAACTAAACAATCCTAACATATTGTAACATGATTAGCTAACCAACTATATCCCACCACCTTAATTAGTTTACACCCAGCAAAATTAATTATACAGCAGACAGAAACAATCACAGAACCAGACAGAGACCATGCCAATAAACAATAGCAAAGTGGGAACTATAATGACAAAACAATACAGAAGCGAGGATTTCACAACTACATCTATAAAGACATAAGAGCAGGTTTCAGAGTAACAGCCGTGTTAGTCTGTATTCGAAAAAAGAAAAGGAGGACTTGTGGCACCTTAGAGACTAACCAATTTATTTGAGCATGAGCTTTCGTGAGCTACAGCTCACTTCATCGGATGCATACTGTGGAAATCGCAGAAGACATTATATACACAGACACCATGAAACAATACCTCCTCCCACCCCACTCTCCTGCTGGTAATAGCTTATCTAAAGTGATCATCAAGTGCCATTTCCAGCACAAATCCAGGTTTTCTCACCCTCCGCCCTCCCACAAACAAACTCAGTCTCTTGCTGGTAATAGCCCATCCAAAGTGACCACTGTCTTCACAATGCGTATGATAATCAAGGTGGGCCATTTCCTGCAGAAATCCAGGTTCTCTCACCCCCTCACCCCCAGTAGCCAGCTACCCCACCTCGCCCCAAATCTTTTTGAGGTCCCCAAAAGAGCAGTGATAGGTGGAATAGCCTGTCTCCCATTATTTTGTCCATGAATTAGGCCTAATTTCTGACACACCAATTTTGATTCATTAATGTCCACTGTTAGGATACAGATATTCAGGCCTGTCTGTAAAGGCCTGTACTTTAAGAATTTAGGTGTATTCTTATCACTTGGCTAGTTAGAGGTATAAACAAAACTTGATGATCACTTTAGATAAGCTATTACCAGCAGGAGAGTGGGGTGGGAGGAGGTATTGTTTCATGGTGTCTGTGTATATAATGTCTTCTGCGATTTCCACAGTATGCATCCGATGAAGTGAGCTGTAGCTCACGAAAGCTCATGCTCAAATAAATTGGTTAGTCTCTAAGGTGCCACAAGTCCTCCTTTTCTTTTTGTGAAAGACATAAGAGTTTCCCAGCTGTGTCTATTGATAAGTGAGTTCTTACCAGACAGAAAACTATCAACCTCAATTTCCTTTTACATCTTCTAGGCACTTCCCTTTCTCTGGAGGTGATAGGCACTATCAGGACAGGATTGTATTCCTAACAGCCCAATAGCACCTTCTTTCAATGTGACTACTTTGGAATGTGAGGATGTGACCGGTCGCTTCCCAGCTTACGGCTGCCTCTGTCGCTTAGCCAAAGGCCTTAGCCTAAGAACAGGGCCTCAGACTGTCACAGTAAGAGAAGGACCTTACACTGGCAGACAGTGATTTTGATTCTTTCTTTTATACCTCTAACTAGCCAAGTGATAAGAATACACCTAAATTCTTAAAGTACAGGCCTTTACAGACAGGCCTGAATATCTGTATCCTAACAGTGGACATTAATGAATCAAAATTGGTGTGTCAGAAATTAGGCCTAATTCATGGACAAAATAATGGGAGACAGGCTATTCCACCTATCACTGCTCTTTTGGGGACCTCAAAAAGATTTGGGGCGAGGTGGGGTAGCTGGCTACTGTGCTGCTGGCTGACTGAAAGATGAGAGAAGGGGAAGGAGTGAGCTTCACCATCATGGCTGATGCCCCCACCATTTCCTAGAACCTTCAACCTTCTTTGTCCTAATCCAGAGACATGTCCTGATCAGGCCACACCACAGAGGGAGGGAGCCAGATGATATCGCCACTTCCTCTGGCATCCGCTAAATCCCAACCACCACCTGGGAGGTGAGACTTTGTCACTCCTTTCTCCACAACCCCACCACCCCACCTAAGTGTCCTTTTTCTTCCCCACCCCTATCCCTCTCCTTTTGCCTTCTGTTTAATAAGCGTTTGGCTTAGGTAGCCAAGACTGCACATTTCACAGCACCACTGTAAGCCTATGACAAGAAAGAGGGTGCCACAGTGTGAGAACAGCCTGTCACAGTGGGCCTAAACAGCCCAATGCTGGTTTGGATATGTGTTTTGTTGTTTTGTCTTCACGGAATTGTAATTGAACTTTAACAGCAACAGCAGCAACAACGGCAGCTCCAGTGCATCTCAACTCATCTTTTCCCCAAAAGTACAGTTAGTAACATCTAAGAGACTATCAAACAAGAGGGGTTTCCTTTTAAATCTCTCCATAGCTAAAGGGGAAGGGAACAAGGGATTTTGTTAAAATGAAAGTCTTGCTTAATACTTTACATTTCAAATGCTTGAACTGATTTTTCTTCTTTTCTGCATCTTTAATAATAGGTTAAAAGGATGTTTAATCTTGTTTCCCCCATAGTATTAATCAGGCTGAGGTCTGTGGACACCAAATCCTGAACCTTGTTTAAAATTGTTTTGTGATGGGCAGTAACTGGGCCATGTTAACACCTTTGACTCTTTGGGCCCATATATTCCATTTAAATTAATACAACAGAACTCCACATGAGCACAGACAGATCAGTCTCTCCCGTGACCCATATACCAAGAAAAAAGATCAAATTTCCCTTCAGGATAAAAATTAAAAAACAAACCAATAATATGCAAATACTGGGAGTCATTGAAAAGGCTAAGTCACTTGCAGACTAGGGTAATTCTGTGGTTGTAAATTAAAAGCCAAATGCATTCATCCACATGATTCACATAACACCTTTAAATGGGAACATTAGCCAATTAACACTGTTAAAGAAATGACAGCTAAACTCTCGGAAGGAAAACTAGCCTTGGTATAAGATGCAGGACATGCATTTGGGCAAGTAAAGGTAGATGAGGCAAGCTCTAAGCTATGAAGTTTATTATACCATAGACATTAAAAATGTAAGTGAATGCCATCTGGTGCAAGTTCTGCTCCTGAGCCTTAGAGAGAGAGTAAATTCACAGGTCATTAGGGGATAAAGGATCTTGAGTAAGGGATGACTTAAAACACATCTACCAAAAGTTATCTGTACTAGAACAAGTTGTGAAAGACTTTTACTTGACAATTCTGGTCAAATGAAAGCAGCAGTGAGGTAACCTCTCCACAATGTAAATGAGCTTCAGAGCAGGGGTGAGTGAATCATCAATTTTTCATTTTCAATGGCCAAACAGAAAAGATAATGAGTTTGGTCTGAACCAAAACTGACACTTGCCTCCCAAAAAACAAATTTATTTTGGATCAAACAAAATGTTACCTTTGACTGAAAACAAACTTTTCTCCAGTTATTGTTTTGGTTGGGGTCATTTTCAGGTGTTTTTCATCCTTTTTGTTTTTTTTTTTAAATAACTAAATTTCTAATCAGAACCCCATTTTGAAAAAGAAGTGGAAATGTTTTATTTTAAAAGTGTTGAAATGAACAGTATCAACTTTTTCCAAAAAAACTTCCTTTATTTTTCTTGGCAAAAATTATGTGCCAAATTAGAATCAAATTTGTGAACAGTTTTGATGCCCCCCAACTGCATGTTTTGGTGAACTGATTATGCACTAAAAATATTTTGCCCAGCCCCTAATTCAGAGATTTCACCAAATTCAGTCCAAATCTGTCAATGGTCAATAAGCTCTAAAGTGAATTGCTGGGAAATAGCATTGGGGATAGACAGAAATAGACACTGGAGCTGTCAAACCACTGATCACCAGGCTTGTGGTCTAAACTATTATGGAGTAACTAAACCAACTGTATTGTGAATAAACACTTCTTTTGAAAGATGAGATGCATGTTTTAATCAGCTGCACCTATGGGCAGAGTATTCTACTAAAGTATTTCTTCCCCCTTCCTCTGGTGGTACTGGCCCCTCTCAGTGACAGCAGACTGGACTAGATGGGGCACTGCTCTGATCCAGCCTGATAATTCCTGTATTCTTCTGTAAATATTAATGAGCAGATAAAGACTACTTCACACAGGACCTCACTTACTCACATCTAAGCATGCAGCAGATGTTATTTGTGTAGTTATCCAGCAGTGTGTTTTTTCCATTTTAAGTCTTTTCAGATTGGATTTTTTTGTTGTTAAATGATTGCCTCTTTCCTTCTCCAGAACAGCCATTTAGTCAGGGTAAGATGTTCCAATTGTACAGCCATTGTGTACATTTATACAGCACGTTTCAGCCCCAACAACTTTACAAACTGATTCACAGCTAACTTCTCTGCAGAAATCACTGAAATGCAGCTACCTCTAGGGTGAAACATGGCAACTAGGGTGACCAGATATCCTGATTTTATATGGATAGTCCTGAGATTTGGGGCTTTATCTTATATAGACACCTTTTTCACTCTTGCTATCTAGCCACACTAATGGCAAAATCACATACCATTGTCACTCAGGAAGGAGATGACTTCTGATTGATATTACGTTCAAGCAGTTATAAAGGTGGCATGAAGGCCCAAGCAGGAGTGGTACCTTCAGGGCACTCTTCATCACCCTGGTCACCTCTCTTGTCGTAGCTCCTAGCAATTAGCTCTTCCTGTGACTCAGCAGTGACTCAAGCCATAATTACAAATTGTCGGGGATTGGTCCTGCTTTGAGCAGGGGGTTGGACTAGATGACCTCCTGAGGTCCCTTCCAACCCTGATATTCTATGATTCTATGATTCTGAGTCACAAAGCCAGATTGTTTACCTCATCTTGCTCTCTGCTGGCCCTTTCAGTTCCTGCCTCAGCCTCATCTGCATCCAGTCGTCGGCTATCTTGTCAAGACTGGGCTGTCTACTGTGGATGCCTAGGTTGAATAGCTCTGCATGTGTTTCTCTTCTCTCACTAGTTGCCCTGATCTTCCCACCCTGGTCTCAGTCCCCTGTGCTGTGCCCCAGTCATTCCATTAGCGATCTCCTTCAGTTCGCCCTGGTTTCTCTCAGTACCTTTCTTCCACAACAGAAGCCAGCATGAGTGTATTTTCACACACAGCCTTCCTGGTCTGCATGCAGTAAGGGACCCTCCGACAGCCCCACATCACAGGGCCTTCTAACCTTCAGCAGCAGCTAGGCATCCCATTCAATGCTTCTTGTTTGGGAAGGTGGCCCCTTTTTTGAACATGTCATGGCCTAACTCACTAAGCAGTGCTGAACTAGGCTTGCTGACCCACCACTTCTACCCATTTCAGCTCTGTCCCCCCATAGCATGGTGGTGGTGGTAGGAATGGCAATGTCAGAGGCCAAGGGAGGAGGAGAAGTTGTGTTGAAAGAACAGCAGGGAAGACCCCATGAGGTTAGGATCACAGAACAAGAGGGGCTGAAGGGGAAAGCCATGTGGGAACTGTAAATATATACTTGCAGTATATTATTCAGCCACCAGATGTCTCTGTAAAACTAGGGTTCCAGATGGAGTACTCGCCCTGGTAACCAAGGGAGGCAAAGCTGGGACTCAAGTTGTGCAGGAACCTGAATTTCTGTCTGCAATTTACAGACATTTTCTTTAGAAAATGCTTCCTGTTTATGTAGGGCTGTGAATCCATAGCATGGCAGAGGGGCTGGAAAAGCCGTGGGGGGTTGGGGGGAGGAGGGAAGAAGGCAGTTACCCCTAGGGTTAGGTAGATGGTCCTAGTACACATTCCTTTGTTTTATGCATTTATGTTGGTCCCAGGATATAAGAGAGACAAGTTGGGGGAGGGAATACCTTTTATTACCTCACCCAACTGGTCTTCCTATGTTTTAGTCCTGTGACTGATTCAATCCCTGTTAGTGGTTATGAATTCCAGGGATAAAGAAACTGTGGAGCTGTGTGGTCATATGTCAGTTCCTAGCTGGGCTTGGGAGAACTGTGTTGAAGACTGGAGGAAGTAAGCAGTCCCACATGGGATAGATTCTGTATTTCTGTTGCTCTCCACCAATACTCATGTCAAATGCTGGTCTGCTAGAAAAGTGCAGTAGAAAATGCATTGTTGGATTCCACGGTTATCTTCCCTGTCTGAGGCCATATCAGATGTGCTCAGTAAAGAGATGGGTTCTGCTCACTGCCAGCCATGAAGACTTTAAGGGCAGAAAAGACCATCATGAGTATCATCATGAGCATCAGTCTGACCTGAAGCACATCACAAGCCACAGAACCTCACTGACCCACTCCTGTAATAGACCCCTAACCTCCGGCTGAGTTATTGAAATCCACAAATCATGATTTAAAGACTTCAAGATCCAGGGAATCCACCATTTACTCTAGTTAAAACCTGCAAGTGACCCATGCCTTATGCTGCAGACAGAGCCGAACCATTCTCCCCTCCAGTGTTTCCAGAAATTCCTTCCTGACCCCAAATATGGTGATCAGTTAGACCCCGAGCATGTGGGCAAGACCCACCAGCCAGACACCTGGGAAAGAATTCTCTGTAGTAACTCAGAGCTTTCCCCATCTAGTGTCCCATCAACAGCCGTTGGAGATATTTGCTTCTAGCAGTCACAGCTCGGCTACATGCCATTGTAGGCAATATTTTGCCCCCATTGATCCCCTTGGAAGGCTGATTCAGAATTTAATTCTTCTGATGGTTGGAAACCTTTGTCTAATTTCAAGCCTAAATTTGTTGCTGGCCAGTTTATATCGATTTCTTCTTGTGTCCACATTGGCCCTTAACTTAAATAACTCCTCTTCCTCCCTGGTGTTTATCCATCTGATGTATTTACATATCTCCCCTCAGCCTTTGTTTGATTAGGCTAAACAAGCCTGAGTCTCCTCACATAAAGTAGGTTTTCCATTCCTCAGATCATCCTATTAGCCTTTCTCTACATCTGTCCCACTTTGAATTAATCACTGTATAGCCCAGTGTTCTTGAGCACCCTTCTCCCCCTACAGCTCAGCAATCCTGGGCACCCTTCTCATCCTATACCCCAGAGTTCCTTGAAACCCTCCTCCCCCTGCAGCCCAGTGTTCTGAGGCACCGTCCTCCCTCTACAGCCCAGTGTTACTGGGCAAACTCCTTGCAATACAGCCCAGCAGTCCAGGGCACTCTCCTTGAACTACAGCCCAGTGTTCCTGGTCACCCTCCTCATCCTACAGCCAGTGTTGCCAGGCACCCTCCTCACCCTACAGCCCAGTGTTACCAGACACCCTCCTCGCCCTACAGCCCAGTGTTACCGAACACCCTCCTCACCCTACAGCCCAGCGTTACCAGGCAACCTACTTGCCCTACAGCCCAGCATTCCTGGGCACTCTCCTCACCCTACAGACCAGCATTACTGGGCAACTTCCTTGCAATACAGCCAAGCATTACTGGGCACCCGCCTTGCCCTAATGCTTAGCATTACCGGGCAACTTCCTCGCAGTAATGCCCAGCTTTCCTGGGCACCCTCCTTGCCCTGTAGCCCAGCTTTACTGGGCAACTTCCTCACAATACAGCCCAGCGTTCCCAGGCACCCTCTGAACTTTACAGACCAACATTTCTGAGCACCCTCCTCACCCTAAAGCCCAATGTTCCTGGGCACTTTCTTCACCCTACAGCCCAGTGTTCTCGAGTATCCTCCTCGCCCTATAGTTCAGCATTCCTAGCCACCCTCAATGCCCAACAATCCAGCATTCCCAGGCAGCCTCCAAACTCCACAGCCCAACATTCCTGGACACCTTCCTCACCCTACAGCCCAGAGTTTCCAGGCACCCTCCTCACACTACAGCCAAGCATTACCAGGCATCTTCCTCCCTCGACAGCCCAGAATTCTTGGGCACTGTCCTCTCCCTAGAGCCCAGCGTTCCCGGGCACTCTCCTCACACTGCAGCCCAGCATTCCTGGGCATTCTCCTCACCCAGCATTCCCAGGCACCCTCTCAGTCACCCTGCTAAAGCTCTGTATTTGTAGCTAACCTCTGACAACTTCTGGGGGCCCAGATGTTAGTCGCAGCCTTCAATCCTGGCTTCTCCGAGCACAGGAGTCTGTACCAGCAGAGGAAGCACAAATGGTGTTAAAGGATATTCCTACACTACAGTTATAAAAACCCATGGCTGGCCTGTGCCAGCTGACTCTGACTCGCAGGGCTTGGGCTAAGGGGCTCTGTAATTGCTGTGTAGATGCAGCCCAAACTCTAGGACCCTCCCACATTGCAGGATCCTAGAGCTCAGGTTCCAGCCTAAACCTGAATCACTGCAATTAAACATCCCCTTAGCCCAAAACCCATGAGCCTGAGTCACCTGTCCTGGGCCCTCCGCAGGTTATTAATTGCAGTGTAGACATAACCAAAGTGGTCAGACAGCAAAGAGTTAACACCTGCATCCCTGGCAGACACTGTAATGCAGAGTCTGATAAGGGAGGCTGGAGCCTTGGAAGAGTTTGTACCAGGGATTTTACAAGGAACTATGATTTCTAAAAATATGAAATCGTTCCTTTGAAGGAGAGAAACAAACATAAGCTCTAATCTCCTCACTGCAGAGTTTCACCTTACGCGGCCGGTACTTCTCCAAACACCTCTCAAGCAGACAGGGAATTTCATGTGGGGAGGAGGGGCCTGCACACTTCTCCAGCCAGCGGGTCTGGCTCTGGCTCTGGCAGAGTGTCAGCAGCACATCCAGCTGGTGCCTCTGGGAAGGGAAAACAGCTCAGGAAGCAAATGTCAGTATGCTTGCAAATGCAGTCAGCGTCAGAGGGACCATGGTAAAAAGAGTGACTGCTTCCTGTGCCGGGGACCAGGCTCACCGTGGTGAAGGCTCTATGTCAGGCTATACTCCCTGTTACTCCTGTGGCCCTGCAGAGCCAGCATAGCTCCAGGAGGGGCAGCGAGACTGTGGTCAGATTCATGCATCATCAGTAAGGCTCCCTTTTAGTCACGGGTATTTTTAGTAAAAGTCATGGACAGGGCACAGGCAGTAAATAAAAATTCATGGCCCGGGACCCCCACTGGTGCTGGGGATGGGGGTCGGTGGGTCTGGCAGGCTCCCTACCTGACTCTGCACCTCCCTGGAAGCGGCGACATCCCCCTTCCTCAGCTCCTAGGCAGAGGCACTGCCAGGGAGCTCTGCATGCTGCCTCCACCCTGAGTGCCAAGTCTACAGCTCCCCCCATTGGCTGGGAACCGCAGCCAATGGGAGCTGTTGGGGAGGTGCCTGCAGGCGGAGGCAACGTGCGGAGTCTCCTTGCCACACCTCCGCCTTGGAGCCGAGGGATGTCAGCACTTCCAGGGAGCCTCCCTGAGGTAAGCACCACCCAGAGCCCTCACCTCCTCCCATGCCCCAACCCCCTGCTTCAGCCCAGAGCCCCCTCCCACATCCAAACTCCTCCTGCTGCTGAGGGAGAGGGGTGTGGTGGCCTGAGACTGCCCCAGCAGCAGCCAGTGTGGCTGGCCCATGGGCTGCCTGAGCTTCTCAGGCAGCCCCTGGGCCACCCGATCAACTGCTGCAGAAGTCCCAGAAGTCCCGGAAATCCATGTGACTTCTGTGACCTCCAGGACAAACTCGCATGCTTAATCATCAGCACTGCCATTTTCCAATGGCCATCTCTTCCTCGGAGAGGAACAAGCCCACATAGACTCACAGCCCCCAGGAGTGTGTATTGGGTATATATCAGGATCACTATGAGTCGCCAATGTGATGTGGCCATGAAAAAGGCTATTGCAGTCTTAGGATGCATCAGGCGAGGTATTTTCAATAGAGACAGGGAAGTGTTAGTACCATTACACAAGGCACTGGTGAGACCTCACCCTAGACTACTGTGTGCAGTTCTGTAGGGTGAGGAGGGTGCCCAGAAATGCTGGGCTGTAGGGCAAGGAGGGTGCCTGGTAACACTGGGCTGTAGGGTGAGGTGGGTCCCCAGGAACTCTGGGCTGTAGGGGGAGGAGGGTGCCCAGGAATGCTGAGCTGTAGGAGGAGGAGGGTGCCTGGGAATGATGGTGTGTAGGGGGAGGAGGGAGACCAGGAACGCTGGGCTGTAGAGGGAGGAGTGTGCCCAGGAATGTTGAGCTGCTGGAGGAGGTGGGTGCTGAGGAAAGCTGGGTTGTAACGGGAGGAGGGTACCCGGGAACTTTGGGCTATAGCTGAGCATGATACTCATGCAAGGCCACTTAGCTGAATTTGCTGGCAGGGAGGTTAGCTGGTGAGGGGTGACTCGGAGCGTTCAGGGTGTGACTAACACAGAGGTGTATCTACACAAGCTTCAGTTACATTGCCCAATTGCTGCAGCCTAGCAACCAAGAGACACTTTTTGATAAAGGAAGTTTCCCAAACAGCAAGAAAGGAAAGAAGTGGGTTTGTGGTTTGGACTGAGGGCCCACCCATCTCATTCATAGAAAGGTCTCAGGCAGATTGGTGTTCCTGGACAGATCCAGCAACCCTCCGGAGTATATGACTGGTGCTCAATCTGGCCTGATAGAACTGTAATGATCTGGAAAAGGAGGGTGAACAGCATCTCGATTACATTTGTTGTTGATGCCAAACTGGGAGAGGTTTACTCCAGTGAGGACAGAGGATTAAAATGGAAAGATACCTAGGTGGGTTAGAACTCTGGATAGAAAATAATAGAACAAAAGTCAGCCTGGAGGGATGTGTTCCTACATCTTGGAAAAAGAACCCATAGCCCAGAATTCAACAGGACTGAGACACCTGGGGAGCAATATCCTCGGGGTGATGGAGCTCAGCACAGGAGCTCTGAGTTTGTAGTCAGTGCTGCAGTGGACTGCATACACAGAGACATCCCTTTACAGAACAGGAAGGTAACAGGCCCTGATATATGACTCTGTTGAGATTTACTCCTGAGGGCATTCTGTGCCAAAAAATTAAAAATTCTGAGCACAATATTTTAAAATTCTGCAAAATTCTGCAATTTTTTTGGGTCAAATAAATGTGGAGTCTCCAGCACGGCAGTGGAGCGAACAGGCCACAGAAGTGGCAGATTACACTGCAGCTCTCCCTGGGGGACAGACTCAGCCATGAGGCTGCACCCAAGGATCGGGCCTGCCCCAGAAACACCCCAGTGCCCTGTCCCTCTGTGCCAGGTGCACACAGGTGTTGGCAGGTAGGCTCAACTCGGCAGGATCCAAGTGTGCAGGGGCTTAGTGTGGGGGGGATCCAGGTGTGGATTGAGAGGGTTCTGTGTGGGGCTATCTCGGTGTGGGTGGCTCAGTGGGGGATACAGGTGTGCAGGGGACCTGGATGCACAGGGGCTTTTTGAGGGGTTCTGGCTGCAACGGTAATGGGATACTGCAGGGGGGTCCAGGTGAAGGTGATGGGGCTCAGCAGGAGGAAGCCCTGGGGGGACAGAGTTCGGCAGGGGGGTCTGGGTGTGGGATGCTCAGTCGGGAAGGTCTGGGTGTGGGGGGGGGATAGAGCTCAGCTGGGGGCCTGGGTGTGGGGGTCTCAGTGGAGGGGTCCAGATACTGGGGGAGTGGGGCTCAGTGGGATGGAAATCCAGGTGCAGCTGTTTGGAGCTCGGTGGGGTGGGCATCTGGGTGCGGGTGGCTGATTGGGGTGGGGGTTCTTGGTGCGGCTGGTGTGAGGCTCAGCAGGAGGGTATGGGTACGAGAAGGTCTGGATGCATGGTGGTTGGATGGAATGGGGCGCAGTTCCCTGTACAGTGATCCCTCCCTTGCAGCTGAGGAGCGATGGGTGCGAGAAGTGGTGGGAAGAGGGGGGTGGAATTTTCAGAGATTCCTGCAGCTGGGGGAGAAATCTGAGGGTGGGTCTAATCCAGCCCCCGATGCCATGCAGGGGAAGATGAAATCCTGTCCAGCCCAGCCAGGACTAGCAGCTGAGCCTGGTGCAGGGTAGGAGCCACCAGCCGGGTCTTCCCCAGTCCTGCTCTCTGCCCTACAGTGATTTACCTCTCTGCCAGCTGCCATGAGCACCTGAAACATACCGTTAGGAAGGGTTGCATGACTACTATTGTGGCTTCCCTTTGCTTCCCCATCAGAAAGTCATTTTTCTGCAGGGAAGAAAAGAAATCTGTGGGGGATATAAATTCTGTGCATGCGCAATGTCCCATAATTCCCACAGGAGTAGAGAGTGCACTTGGAATACTGCAGTCAGTTTTGAGCACCAGAATACCAGAAAGATGTTGAGCAGCTGGCGGGAGCTGAGAGAAGAGCAATTTCAATGATTAAATGGCAGGGCTGATGCTGTGGGCCTAGCAGAGAGATGAGAAGGATGGGCAGGTGTGTGAGCAGATCTGTCATTGACTGTGGCTTTGCACTGTGCTCAGCACAAGGGGGTTAGATGAAAATGATAGAGCTGGTTAAAAGCAAACAGCAAGTTAGAGTTTGGGGAACAACTAAGAGAGACAGAAGGGGGAAAAAAAGGGAGGAGAAGATGTTTGCACAATGGACATGGGCAGATGTGTTCCAGTTATTTTATTTATCCCCATATTTAATCACTCTCTTCTAGTGTGTGAAACACCTTGGTGAAGGTTATTTCATGTTGTGAAAGGCATTGTATACACACAGATGCATGCACTCATATGCAGACACACACACACACACACACACTCTAAAAGGACGGTCTCTGTCCCAAACTGCTTACACCTAAGGAGAGGCTATTTGGGGTATTTTTTCTTTGCTTCAGGAATTACCATTTTATTCCCCCTGTGTCACTCTGGGGAATGCATTAAGGTCTAATAATGACATGCCTTGGCACCTAATGGATTAGATCCTAATACCCCAAGGGGAGTAGGGGTGTGAAGCTTGTTACTTAGTTATACAGCTAGCTTGGCCCAGGGGTAAGCAACCTCACCAGGTGCTGGGCCGGGGACAGGCAGCCCCTCCAGGCCTCAGCTCCCCACCTGCAAATGGGCAGAACAGTCCCACTGAGGCCCTGCCTGCCGGATGCTGCTGGGGCAGACCCACAGGTGCACTGTGGTGCACCGACACCATGCTGACAAGTGCCATAAAGAGACCCAGATGCCTTGGCCTGAAGCTCTTGGTGTGTCTGCCCTGAACTACAGATCTCTGACACCAAATACAGCCAGCAAGCTGCAGGCCATGGAGGCAGAGCGTATGTCGGTGCCAGGACAGCACAGGATGGGGTGCGTGGGATTACATCAGCGAGGGGAGGGGACCTAGTGCCAGGACCCAGAGGCAGCTTGGGTAACATGTAATGCACCTGGGGGTGCAAATGGCGGCCCCTGTATGGACTGAAGGGCTGCAGCTGTTGTTTGTGCATCTCTTGTTCCCTCCTTGGAAGCAGCAGTAGCCTGGATCATAGAATCATAGAATATCAGGGTTGGAAGAGACTGCAGGAGGTCATCTAGTCCAACCCTCTGCTCAAAGCAGGACCGATCCCCAACTAAATCAAAACTCATCCTTAGGCCATTGGCTCAGTGCTCACAGGGACAATAGTGGGATCCTGCTGGGGCACAGGACAGGGGGCAGGCCTCAGCTGCTGCTGGCACTGCTGGGCAGCACATGTAGTCAAGGAGCCAGACTGGTGGCATTTGCTGGGGTACACGCTGCCCTCCCTACCTTGCCCAGGGCACCCTGCCACGCTGACAGTAGAGCTGGCATCTGTGTCATTGGCGCTTCCCTTTGTTGGCTCAGGAAGGATGGTGGGAATGCCAGCCCCCTCACAACAGACACGTCTGACTCTGTTGCATGCATGAGCACCCAGTGTGGGTAGGGAACTGTGTGGGGAGAAGCAGGCCAGGCTGCAGTGGGGCCAGCAGTACTGCACCCATAGCCTGGTACACTCAGAATATGCAGTTGCCAAAGGTCATATACTGGCCGGACTCTCCTGCTACAAGATCCACACGAGGTGGGGGTTGAGGGGAGCAGGGAGGGTGTCATATCTCCCTGCTTCCCTGGGCTGATATGTGCAGGACCTGGACTTTCCCTCCCCCCCCTTCTCCCCTTGCTCTCCCACTCTCAATGTGCTGGACATGATTGGCTGGAGCTTTCAGCAGTACCTCAGCCACATCCCCTTCCTGCTCCATATGCCAAAGGTTAGGGAGGTGGGGTGCACCACTTTACTCCCCTTGGGGACATCTGGGCCAGGATCCTCAGCTGTTGCTCCATTGCCTTCCCTGGGGGCAGAACACAGCCTACTGGGATGTGGTACCATTCATTATACAAGATGAGGGACATGATGGAGGTGGGCTCCTCCCACTCCCTTGAGCTCATGGTCTCGAACACCAGGGAAATGTGGGGCATGTCACATGTGACGGTGGGTATGTGCGTGTAACCCACACCAGACATCCTGCGTTCTCAGGAGTGGTCAATTCTACATCGAGTCCAGGGGTCGAGGGGGAAATTCTGAGGGAAAGGGCTTCTTGCCTTTTCACAGGCTTTGTTGCCCAGAGCAGGACCCAGACTCCTAAAATGGCATGAAAAGAAAAACTGGGTGGGGGTAAAAAAAATCACCCAAAAGATTATGACCAAAAAGTTCCTGTTAGTTTCCCTGCAGAAATGGCCCTCACCAGTGCTCAGCTGTGCTGGTACCACCATTCAGTGCATCTGACCCCTGGCCTTTATCTTGAACAGCAACCCTTCCATCCTGACAGATTTTCTCCCGAGCTGGGGACCCAGTCTGAGAAATCCAGAAGCAACCACTTTCATTCTTCCCATTATGGAGCAAAAGAGGAGTGCTGGGAGCAGCTTATCCCAGTGCCGAGGGTTGTCGTCCAGAAACTTTCTTAGCATGGCTTTCAGAGTGCCATTAAATCTCTCTACCAACCCATCCATCTGAGGGTGGTAGACGGAGGTCTTAAGCGCATGGATATTCAGCAGACGGCATAATTCCGCCATCAACCTAGCGGTTACGTTAGTGCCTTGGTCTGTCAGTATCTCCCGCGGCAGGCCAACCTGAGCAAAGATCTGTAGGAGCTCGTTGGCAATGATCGGGGCCGTGGTGGTCCGTAATGGTACCACCTCTGGGTACCATGTTGCATAGTCAACCACGACCAGGATGTACTTGTGGCCTGAGCTGCTCTTTTCCAAGGGCCCCAGCAAATCCAGGCCAATCCGCTCAAAAGGCGTTCCCATCACATTCAGGGGCACAAGGGGGGCTTTCAGTACCTCCTTCGGGCTGGCCTTCTGGCACTGGGGACAAGAGGTGCAGTACTCCCGCACCTCCTGGTGAATGCCCGGCCAGAAGAACCTCTGGGCCACCTATTGTAGCATTTTCTCCCTCCCCAGATGCCCAGCCCAAGGTACGGAGTGGGCCAAGTGGAGCAAGTTCTGCCGGAACCACCTTGGGGCCAACAGTTGGCACAGTTCTTCCTTCGTCTGGGGTTCCTGGACCTCCTGATAAAATAGATCATTATGGATCTCAAAGCGGGGGCCTTGCAGCCGGCGTCTGGGTGGGTCTTCCTCCTCCAGGACACCCTTTGCTTGCTCCCAGGCCTGGCTGAAAGTGGTGTCCCCCCTTTGTGCTTCTAGGAAATCAGCACTGATATCCAGCCATCCCTGGCTCTCCCCCCACCCAGGTCTCAGCCAGGGCCCAGCCTCCTTCGTGTAGCTCAGAATTCTCCGAGGGCCCCTCCAGAGGGGTGCCTGGCATGGCTTCGCCTAGTAATCCTGGCCTTTTTCATTAGGAGGGTGGTGAAGCGCTGGAATTGGTTACCTAGGGAGGTGGTGGAATCTCCATCCTTAGAGGTTTTTAAGGCCTGGCTTGAGAAAGCCCTGGCTGGGATGATTTAGTTGGTGTTGGTCCTGCTTTAAGGAGGGGATTGGAATAGATGATCTCCTGAGGTCTCTTCCAACCCTAATATTTTATTATTCTATTCTAGGATTCTACTGAAACATGTTGTGAGGTTGAAAACACCCACAAGTAGCCTTTCAGGTACAACAGTAAAAAGGCCAAACAATGTTAATGGCTTACTGAGGAAATGCACACAAGCACAAGGATTACTCCAGGAACTGTGTGCAATAGAAACCTCTCAGAGATAGCAGTATACAATGGGAACTGTTTGACACAGGTCACAGAAAAAGAGCTTTCCAACAAATGGGAAGAAGATATAAAAGGGGGAAATGACATCATGATGGTCCCTCACTTGCCCTACAACAAAACACCTGGAAATACCTGAGGAACAAAGAATGAACTGGGGGAAGTGCTGGACCCAGGCTAAAGACATTTTTTAGCCTGTGAATGGAACACCTGGGGATTCCAAGCTGTAAGAATCTGCAACCTGCTCGTATCATCTCTTAGGGTGAGAATCTGCTATTCATATCCAATCTATGTAGTATATTAAGCTTAGTTTGTATTTTGTGTTTATTTGCTAGGTATCTGCTTTGATCTGTTAGCTATCAGTTATAATCACTTAAAACCTATCTTTTGTAGTTAATAAACTTATTTTTGCTTTATCTAAACTAGTGTGTGGGAATCTTAACTCAGGGGCAAAGACTGTTGCATATTCCTTGCTACATTGAGGGAGAGGGCGAATTTTATGAGCCTGTGTAGCACAAGATGGTATAATTTTGGGTTTATTCTCCAGATGGTGTGCATGCCTGAGGAGCTGGTTGCTGCCCTAGCTGTAGCCTTCCCATGCAGGGGTGGGTCAGAGTGCCTGCATGTAACTGCAGCCGGGGGTTTCCCTACCTGAATGTATGCTGGTGAAAGCGCAGGCTGGAGCCTGGAGGGCTTTGCAATTTGTCACAGCAGTACAGTGTAAGAGGGAACCCAGGCTGGTGGATCAGGGATCTCAGTGGTACCCCAATTCCAGATTGTACCCTGGGATGAACCTGTCACAGCTATCACCCTGAATGTTGTATTAGGGACACAGTATAACAGTCCCACCCCTGGCCTGACAACCTCTGGACTGTTGAGGAGGATGAAAGTCTCAGGGAAGAACATCAAGCTCGAGTGGAGGGAAACAATCCCATAATTGGGACCATCCTTCCAGATGAGGTAATGGTAGCCTCTCACACTGAGGATACCCCTCTGGGGGATGAAACCCCAGTTATTAAAAAGAGACAGGTGATAGTAATGGGGGATTCAATTATTAGAAATAGAGAGAGCTGGGTTTGTGATGACTGGGAGAATTGCATGAAGAATTGCTTACGGGTGCAAAGGTTGATCTCATGACACAGCTAAACGGACTTATATGTGCAGTGCTGTGGAGGAGCCAGTGGTCATGGTACATGCAGGAATCAAGGACAGAGGGAAAGGTAGGAAAGGTGCTGGAGGCCAAATTTAGGCTGCTAATCAGAGTTTAAAGTTCAGGACCTCCTTGGTAGCATTCTCTGAAATACTTCTAGTTCCACGCACAGGGCTAGTTAGACAGGCAGAACTGCAGGGTCCCAGTGCATGGAAGAGATGATGGTGTTCAGAGGAGGGTTTTAGTTTATTAGGAACCTTTTGGGAAAGGAAGAGCCTATTCAGGAAAGATGGGTTCCACCTAAACTGAAATGGCACCAGATTGTTGGCATGTAAAATTTAAAAAGTCACAGAGGAGTTTTTAAACTAAAGGCTGGAGGAAAGCCGACAGGTGTGGAGGAGCACATGATTCAGGTGCAGCCATTCATTAGGGATGAATTTATTAAAGGGAGAACTCTATATCCTAATAAAGAGGATAGGAAAGAAGTTGGTAAAGTCCAGGTTGGTAAAGTCTAGTGAGAACAGCAATACAGAAAAGAGTCCTATTTAAATATAACACAAGAAGGCAATCAACTGAATATTGACAAAATGTACAAGAGCGTATATACAAATGCTAGAAGTATAAATAGTAAAATGGGTGAATTAGAGTGCCTAGCATTAAGTGAACATATTGATATAATAAGCACCACAGAAACTTGGTGGAATGTGGATAATCAATGGGACACAGTACTACCAAGGTGAACAATATATCAGTGACACAGTGGGTTGTGCTGGTGGGGAGTGACACTATGTTTGGAAGAAAACATTGAGTTAAATAAAAGTAAAAATCTTAAATGAATCAAATGGTACCATAGAATCTCTATGGATAGAAATTCCATTCTTGAATGATAAGAATAGAGCAGTAGGAATATACTACCAATCACCTGACCAGGATGATGCTAGTGATCCTGAAATGCTCAGAGAGATTACAGAGGCCACAAAGGCAGAAAACTCAGTAAAAAGCTATGTCATAAATATAAAAGGAAGGGTAAACACCTTTAAAATCCCTCCTGGCCAGAGGAAAAACCCTTTCACCTGTAAAGGGTTAAGAAGCTAGGATAACCTCACTGGCACCTGACCAAAATGACCAGTGAGGAGACAAGATACTTTCAAAAGTTGTGGGAAGGGAGAAACAAAGTCTCTCTCTCAGTCTGTGTGATGCTTTTGCCGGGGACAGAACAGGAATGGAGTCTTAGAACTTAGTAAGTAATCTAGCTAGATATGCGTTAGATTCTGATTTCTTTAAATGGCTGAGAGAATAAGCTGTGCTGAATGGAATGGATATTCCTGTTTTTGTGTCTTTTTGTAATTTAAGATTTTGCCTAGAGGGATTCTCTATGTTTTGAATCTAATTACCCTGTAAGGTATTTACCATCCTGATTTTACAGAGGTGATTCTTTTTACTTTTTCTTCTATTAAAATTCTTCTTTTAAGAAACTGAATGCTTTTTCATTGTTCTTAAGATCCAAGGGTTTGGGTCTGTGTTCACCTATGCAAATTGGTGAGGATTTTTAATCAAACCTTCCCCAGAAAAGGGGGGGGGTAATGTTTGGGAGGATTTTTGGGGGGAAAGATGTTTCCAAACGGACTCTTTCCTAATAATAATAATACCGGTTAGACGTTTGCTGGTGGCAGCGAAAGTCCAAGGGCAAAAGGTAAAACAGTTTGTACCTTGGGGAAGTTTTAACCTAAGCTGGTAAAAGTAAGCTTAGGAGGTGTTCATGCAGGTCCCCACATCTGTACCCTAGAGTTCAGAGTGGGGAAGAAACCTTGACAAGCTATCTTCATATTGACTGGGAACATGTCACCTCAGGAAGGGGTGCAGAGATAAAAATTCAAGCCACTATTAATGACTGTTTCTTGGAGCACCTTGTCCTGGAACCCCAAGGCGAGAAACAATTCTTGATTTGGTCCTAAGTGGAGCAAAAGATCTGGTCCAGGAGGTAAATATAGCTGAACTACTCAGTTACAGTGAGCATAATGTAATTGAATTTATATCTTTGTAGAGGGGGAAACGCCAAAGAAACCCACCACCCTAGCATTTAACTTCAAAAAGGCAAATTACACAAAAACGAGGAAGCTAATAAAACAGAAATTAAAAGCATCAGTCACAAGGGTGATATGCCTGCAAACTGCTTGGAGACTATTTAAAAATACCAGAATAGAAGCTCAAACTAAATATATACCCCAAATAAAAAAAAAAAGTAAGAGGACAAAAAAATCTGCCATGGCTAAAAAGCAGAGTAAAAGTGGTTATTAGAAGCAAAAACACATCCTTTAAAAATTGGAAGTCAAATCATACTGAGGAATATAGAAAGGAACATAATTCTGGCAAGTGTAAAAGTATGAGACGTCATGCCAAGAAAAAAATTGAAGAGCAGCTAGCTAAAGACACAAAAACTAACAGCAATTTTTTTTGAGGTACATCACAACCTGGAAGCCTGCCAAACAGTCATTGGGGCCACCAGACAATCAAGGTGCTAAGTACTCAAGGAAGACAGGGCCAACGCAGAGAAGCTAAATGAATTCTTTGCATCGGTCTTCACAGCAGAGACTGCGGGGAGATCTCCTCACCTAAGCCATTCTTTTTAGGGGACAAATCTGAGGAACTGTCTCAGACTGAGGTGTCAATAGAGGAGGTTTTGGAACAAATTGATAAATTAAACAATAATAAGTCACCAGGCCCAGATGGTATTCACCCAAGAGTGTCAAAAGGACTCAGATATGAAATTGCAGAACTTCTAACTGTAATATGTAACCTGTGGTCTAAACCAGCCTCTGTACCAGATGACTGAGGATAGCAAATGTAAAACGAATTTTTTTAAAAAGGCTCCAGAGGCGATCCTGGCAATTACAGGCCAGTAAGCCTAACTTTAGTCCTGAGCAAACTGGTAGAAACTACAGTAAAGAACAAACTGAGCAGAACACAATTTGTTGGGGATTATCAGAACACAACACAGCTTTTGTAAAGGGAAATCATATCTCACCAATCTATTAGAATTCTTTGAGGGGATCAACAAACATGTGGACAAGGGTGATCCAGTGGATATAGTTTTGTACTTGGACTTTCAGAAAGCCTTTGACAAAATCCCTCTCCAAAGGCTCTTAAGCAAAGTAAGCAGTCATGGGATAAGAGGGAAGGTCCTTTCATGGATCAGTAATTGGTTAAAAGACAGGAAACAAAGGAATAAATGGTCAGTTTTCACAGTGGTGAAAGGTGGATAGTGGCGTCCCCCAAGGATCTGTATTGGGACCTGTGCTATTCAATGTATTCATAAATTATCTGGAAAAGGGGGTAAACAATGAGGTGGCAAAATTTGTGGGTGACACAACATTACTGAAGATAGTTAAGTACAAAGCAGACTATGAAGAGTTACAAAAGGATCTCCCAAAACTGGGTGATGGGGGGAAAAATGGCAGATGAAATTCAATGTTGACAAATACAAAGTAATGCACATTGGAAAACATAATCCCAACTTTACCTCCAAAATGATGGGGTCTGAATTAGCTGTCACCACTCAAGAAAGAGATCTTGGAGTCTTTGTGGATAGTTCTCTGAAAACATCCACTCAATGTGCAATGGCAGTCAAAAAAGCTAACAGAAAATTAGGAACCATTAGGAAAGGGATAGATAATCAGACAGTAAATCTCATAATGCTGCTATATAAATCCATGATATGTTCACATCTTGAATACTGTGTGCAGTTCTGGTCATCCCACCTCAAAAAAGATGCATTAGAATTGGAAAAGGTGCAGAGAAGGGCAACAAAAATGATTAGGGGGATGGAAGAGCTTCCATATGAGGAACTATTAAAAAGACTGGGACTGTTTAGCTTAGAAAAGAGACGACTAAGGGGCTACAGAATAGAGTTCAATAAAATCATTAGTTATGTGGAGAAAGTGTATAAGGAAGTGTTATTCATCTCTTCACATAACAAGAAAGAATTTCAGGGTTACCTCCTGAAATTAATAGGCAGCAGGTTTAAAACATACATAAGGAAGTACTTCTTCACACAGCACACAGTCAAGCTGGAACTCCTTGCCAGGTGATGTTGTGAAGGGCAAAAGTAAAACCGGGTTCACAAAAAAATTAGATAAGCTCCTGGAGGATAGGTCCATCAATGCGTATTAGCCAAGATGGTCAGGGATGCAGCCCCATGCTCTGGGTGATCCTAAACCTCCAACTTCTAGAAGCTGGGACTGGACAACAGAGGATGAATCATTTGATGACTGCCCTGTTCTGAAGCCCCTGGCATTGGCCAGAATCGGAAGACAGGATACTGGGATAAAAGGACCATTAGTCTGGCCCAGTATGGCCATTTTTATGTTCTTCCCAGTTCCTCAGTGGAGGATGATATCCCCAGAGTGTGGTACTCTCCAGCATATCACATTTATCATCCTCAGAGAACACAGGTGAAGCAAAGATCCCCGATAACTTTGAGCACATCAGTTTCCTTGCTCCAGGCTCCAGTTGGCCATTGGAAGGTCTTGATGAGCCAGTTCCACTTCTCTCAAGGACCTTGTTACCACAGGATGCAAACGGGAGAGAAAGGACGCTCCCGATAGTGGCGAATTGACCCTGTTCCTGATTCAATGGGGCAGTGCAAGCTTGTGGGACCTGGGGCCTCAAGACAAACGGGTGTGTGTAATCTGAGGAGAGGCGGATTTTCAGTTTATGCTACAGCAGGCTAAATGAATGAGGAGAGGTGTGCTGCCTGCAAGCTTATTACAGCCAGAAGCACCCGTCTGTTTCAGGAGCTCCCAGCTTGCTCTTTTACTCCTGTAATTGTGAAATCTGTTTCTTTCACCTGCAGTCCCCTTGGGATGGAGCAGTGAGGATAGTGAGAGCTTGTCATAGAGCAATGTGTTCATTGCAGTCAGACCACCTACAAGCACCTGCACTGCTCCACAGAAGCCTGCCCTGATCCAGGACTCTGCTCCACGGCAGTTCAGAACACTAATAGCTCAGGGACCTGCTACCAAAAATAAATGGGATCCCATGGGGCATTTCAAGACAGACCTTCCAGGTCACGAGCTGCCCAAAGGGACCTTGGAATGAAAGCAGGGAGTGAGGCTTCCCTCATTTGTAGATGAGAGAACTCTGGCCCTCGGTCTCTCACAGGAAGCAAGAAGTACTGTGCAGTGCACGAGCAGGAGAGAAGCAGACCGTGAGAGCAGCAGATAAACACTGTACCAGCCCCATGGAAACCAGCTAAACCAGCTGTAGACAGAGAGGGTCAGATATATTTAGCCAGAGAGATTACAAGATTGCTGAGAAAAGGGGCTAACACAGTGAGGAAGGGATTAGTGAAGATAAGAACTCAGTGAGAAAGCGAGAGGCACGCGCTTGCGCGCACGCACACACACGGCCTGCCACATCACACTCCCTCTCCCCTTGTTGTGGAGGTCCGGGAAGATGTGCACTCTGCTCTGCTGTTGGCAACGGCTGATTAAAGCTCCCACAATGCCCAGTCTTGATCAGCTTCATGTAGTTCTTGGTTCATCTCCTACACTGCTGCATACTCTCTGGGAAGGGGATGTTTAAAATAACACATCCACGCTAGATACAGAGACTTCCTTAGGTGGGGCATGGGTTTCACTTTGTGGTCAGAACCCCTGAACAGCAGCTCCCAGCCTTTTCCAGACCTGGAGGCATTATAGTGACAGATATGTGGCAGGAGGGGTGGCCCCCCTCCCCAGTGCGGGGACCCCAGCTACTCTGCAGTGAGCACATTCGCTCCTGAGTGTTGTTAGATGTCCGGCTGCATGTGTGTGTTCTCCCTGTGTGCTGCCCCAGCTCTGCGCAGACAGCTGGCACAGCAGACCTTGAGTGAACCGCCCAATGACCACAAGATCCATTAAGGTACAAAGGCACCAGGCCAGGTTTATTGTCGACAAAGCATGGTACTAATATCCTGCAGACTCTACCAGACCACTAATACATGTGTGCCCATAACAATGGACACAGCTTAGTGAATGGCGGGACTTTCCATTCCCCCCTCAGCTGGACCACTCTCTCAGAGATACCTCTTTATACCCTGATACAAACAAGTTACGTACTGCCCCTCTGACATAGTTAGCCACTGCCCCCTGATGTGGCTAGTTATCACCCCTCGCCTTGTATATGTTGGTTCGATCAAAACATCTCAATTCATCACACTGTCATCCTGACCTTATCTTTTAGGAGGGGTCAGTGTGTTCCTGTTATCTGTGGGGAAGGTTTTTGTACCATCCTTGATATCGGGGTGTTCTGGTACCATTCTTCTGGAATGTGTTGGCGTGAGTGCTCTGTGCCTAGCGCTTCGTAGGAATGTGTGTGTCTGCAATACCCACCCCACTCTTGCTAGGTTCTGTGAGCCTGCAAGCAGGCAGAGCCTGGTGTTTGCTCACCGCCTGACTTTTGCTAACTTTGCTTTATATCAGCAAAGCCTGCCCACTGCTTTAGCTCAGGCCTCATGCCCAGCCTCTGATACAAGGGATTATATATCAGGCTCTCTTTCTACTACACTCAGGTGCTGCTGCCATCTCTGCCAAGCACTTGGGTTGGCAGCTATTCAGCACTAGGAAGGCTCCTGCACCCCTTTAGCCAAGCCCCGGGCTGGAGTTCATTTTCTTACCTGCCATGACCCTTGTTCTGGTCCTTTGGGGTCCCACATAAAGTTTTGTGAATTTGGAGAGAGATTCTGCCCAACATAGAGCCTGCGCTGGCCTGGGGCCTGTCTCATGAAGTCTATCCCTTGGGCCACATACACTGAGCAGCTGGACAGATTTGGCCTTTCATGAGCACATATATGAGCCCTGTTGGAACACAGTGACTGAAAGGAAGCAGAACTTTAGTCAGTGCACCCCCTGCACTCCATATAGATGGATTACACGAGCTATGCACGAGGCCATGGTGGAACGCGCAGTCATTACACAAGCTGAAAATAAAAGCTGTTATTAGGCCCTGTGATGGTGTCCCCTGAATAGATATGTGGGCACAGTTGGCAACGGGCTTTGTTGCAAGGATAGGTTCCTGGGTTAGTGGTTCTGTTGTGTGGTATGTGGTTGCTGGTGAGTATTTGCTTCAGGTTGGGGGGCTGTCTGTAAGCAAGGACTGGCCTGTCTCCCAAGATTTGTGAGAGTGTTGGGTCATCCTTCAGGATAGGTTGTAGATCCCTAATAATGCGTTGGAGGGGTTTTAGTTGGGGGCTGAAGGTGACGGCTAGTGGCGTTCTGTTATCTTCTTTGTTAGGCCTGTCCTATAGTAGGTGACTTCTGGGAACTCTTCTGTCTCTATCAATCTGTTTCTTCACTTCCGCAGGTGGGTATTGTAGTTGTAAGAATGCTTGATAGAGATCTTGTAGGTGTTTGTCTCTGTCTGAGGGGTTGGAGCAAATGCGGTTGTATCGCAGAGCTTGGCTGTAGATGATGGATCGTGTGGTGTGGTCAGGGTGAAAGCTGGAGGCATGTAGGTAGGAATAGCGGTCAGTAGGTTTCCGGTATAGGATGGTGTTTATGTGACCATCGTTTATTAGCACTGTAGTGTCCAGGAAGTGGATCTCTTGTGTGGACTGGACCAGGCTGAGGTTGATGGTGGGATGGAACTTATTGATGGTGGGATGGAAATAATAACATCAGCCACACTATTAGAGGCTCATTCACCTGCACATCCACCAATGTGATATATGCCATCATGTGCCAGCAATGCCCCTCTGCCATGTACATTGGTCAAACTGGACAGTCTCTACGTAAAAGAATAAATGGACACAAATCAGATGTCAAGAATTATAACATTCATAAACCAGTCGGAGAACACTTCAATCTCTCTGGTCACGCAATTACAGACATGAAAGTTGCGATATTACAACAAAAAAACTTCAAACCCAGACTCCAGCAAGAAACTGTTGAATTGGAATTCATTTGCAAATTGGATACAATTAACTTAGGCTTGAATAGAGACTGGGAGTGGCTAAGTCATTATGCAAGGTAACCTATTTCCCCTTGTTTTTTCCTACCCCCCCCCCCCTCCTCAGACGTTCTTGTTAAACCCTGGATTTGTGCTGGAAATGGCCCACCTTGATTATCATACACGTTGTAAGGAGAGTGATCACTTTAGATAAGCTATTACCAGCAGGAGAGTGGGGTGAGGGGAGGTATTTTTTCATGCTTTGTGTGTATAAAAAGATCTTCTACACTTTCCACAGTATGCATCCGATGAAGTGAGCTGTAGCTCACGAAAGCTTATGCTCAAATAAATTGGTTAGTCTCTAAGGTGCCACAAGTACTCCTTTTCTTTTTGTGAATACAGACTAACCCGGCTGTTACTCTGTCATTACACAAGCTGTGCACCAGGCCATGGGGGAGCAATGCACATTTACATCAACTGGTCTTTGAAGATGTATTTTCTCTTTATTTTTCCCTTTGCTGGATGTTTTCTGTGGGCAGAATGACACACTGGGAGCCTGCTAAATGACTAGGCTATCTCTCAGGGGAAGAAGCCTCTGTCTTCATTTAATTTTATGGCAAACATCACTAACAGCCTCATCAAGACCTAAGAGGACTTTGGTCATTTGCAGCCCACAGTAGCACTGAACTAGCCTTGAAGCGATTACCCTGTGCGTATGGCTAGGGAACCCTGATATAATTGCTAAACCAGCTAGATCCTAGTAGGCAATCAGTGTCCTGCATCAGTGTAAGTTTACTGCTTTCCAGATCACAGCAGAAAGCAGTTCCTGGAGGTCAAACCTTCCCTGGGCAAAAGATGAAGTGCTACATCCTGATGATGAGGAATGAAATTGCCGGGTACCATCTCTGTCAATGCCATTCAATCCCTCTGAAATGAATTCTTGAGAAGGAATCAGCCAGATATACAAAGAGGATTTACTGTACACCTACGATTTGCCTTTCAGAGCCATGTGCTGGGGCAATGCAGGCCAACCTTAATGAAAGGTCAAACCAAATCCTGGTGGTTTCAGCAGTTCGTACCTGAGCCCAGCCAGGCACTCTCTGCCCTGTTTACACTGGACCAGATGGACTGGGAACAATGGACCAAATTAATTCCTGGTGTAACTCTACTGGCTTCACTAGTGCTACAGCAGGTCTGCTCCACTCACTGCAATGGAACTCCAGCCTGCAGAAGAGACAGCTTGCTCCCACTAGACCTGCCCAGGGCACAGACAGCAGCTCCTGGGGGTGGAAGGGCTCTTGGTCATGCTGGGGACAGGGTCAGGCAGCTGCTTGCCTACAGCAATAGGATTGGTTATGAGCCCTGGTTCAGTTAGCCTGGAATAGGTTAAAATGTGATTGGGCTCAGGGACCAACATCTCTCCCCCATGCCCCAGAGAGAGCACTTACTCCGGGGCCCCCTTCTGACCACCCAGAGTTGGGCTCTGAACCAAGGATTTTGTCCCCTCATCCTGCTGAGTCTGATCCGGGCTCTGAGCTCTCTTCCTTCCTACACTCCAGGGTCCCCTTTGTACAGTGAGCATGGAGTTGGGGGGCCTGGATGGGTGTACAGCACAGTCTTGGAAACAAGGAAGGGAACAGCCCTTTAACGAGTAGCTGCCTGTATTAAGTGTAGGCATCAGCAGAGGGCATCAGAGAGTTTCCTCTCAAGTGTATTGGAAATTGGCTTTTCCATTTGTCATTGAAATTAACAGGGTCCTGCCCATTGACACAAAGAACAGTTATCTGACAGGCAGACAGCTGGACAATCAGACAGACACAGAGAAATGCCAGAGTTGAGTGTTGGCCTCATTTTGCTTGACCAGTTATAGAACAGCCATCTTCCTCTCCTTGGTCCCGAGAGCCCCAAATACCTCCAAGTGATTCCCACTATGTGTGAGCACTCCTCGCCTGCCAGCTGCCCCTTGACTGCCCTCCACACGGCCTCTGAGTGGCCCCCTTGCCCTATCGCAGTGGGTCCTCTCCCCTATAATAGATGGGTGGCGCATACAGGTGCTGACGTTTATTTCCTGCTCTGGGCCCAGGTGCCCATGATGGCATTCCACCACAGACAGGGGCTGGGATCCATGGAGCCAGGGCTGCCTGTAACACCCTGCATCCTGCTCTCTCCCAGTGGTCTGGCTCTCAGCAAGTGCTGGCTGTCTCCTGCTCTGTGCCAGGCTTCATTGTGGGTTGGGCTGGTTCCATTCAGCCAAGGAGCATGAGAGGCCTGGCAAGAAGCTGGCCTTCATGAGATGCAAGCGCTGCCCAGTGGGAAGGGTAGAGCAAAGGGCAGAGCACCAGGGTTTACTGAACCATAAGTGAGGTTCTTGCTTCATACACTTGGGCCTTCGGAAACAAAGAGATTCCCAGGAAAATCCCTCAAGTGACTTAGCTCTGCCCCACAGCAATGCTACTGCCCCATCTCCTGCTGAAATATGTCCCCCAGGAGCTTTGTTACATGATGGGGCTGGCACCTACTTATTGCTCTGTGGCGCTGATGCCTCATCACCATATTAATGTTTAATGTGAGTGCTCGAATCACACCATCTGGGCCTGGGCCGTTAGTAGACAAGAGGCCAGAACTGTGCCTTATGCCCCAGGGTAATGCCTGGCCACGGACTCCCAGGATTTGACACTGTGTGGTGCTGAGTGCCTCTTACGAGGAGTGGGAGCAATGGTTGCTCTCTTCAGATCTCCATGCACACACCCAGTGGGTAGGGCAGGACTCTGCCAGGCCTTGCATAACACAGCTACAGGGCAAGGAAGGAGGGGCTCACCAACCCTGCCCAGCAGCTCACATAAAGGCCTGGCAGAACTGCAGTCTCTGCCCTCCTAATTCCTACCCCAGAGGTGCAAGGTACCCCACAGGGGGCAGAGAAGCACCAAGAGCAGGGGGGTGCCCTGACTGCACCCCTTGAAAGATGTAGCAGTGCACGCCATCTCCTAGGCAGAAAGTCTCCGGTGGCCCCCTCCTCACCACACCTCCTGCACCCCCTTCACATAGTGCTCTCCCATATACACCCACACTCAGCATCACTCCCACCATTCAACCATCCATCCCCCACATGGTGTCCCTCCCAAGACACTCCCATACACCCAGCACACACAATCAGAGCCCTCTCTACCACTGTGCCCACCACTCACTGAACAAACAGACCTCCCACACATTCCATGTACCCATTGCAAATACACAGCTGGGAACAGTCAATAGCTTCCCCCCCGCCCCGCCGTCATACTGTGCACAGTGTCAAAGTTTGACTCAGACTCACAATTTATCAGACCACTCTGTTTTATTCGCAAAGCTGCTCTGCTAATACATTTAGAAGTGAGCCCCCCGAGTGGGGCTTGTGTCTCTTAATTTATACAGTTTTTTTGGAGAACAAGTTACCGAGAAGTTACAGACAAAAGAAAAAGATTTTAGTCACCACCTTTCGAGATCCCTGAGACCAGTCACGTATCTTCAATTACCTGCCACCCTTAACAATCTCCTTTAACAGCTTCCAGTTAACTTAACTAATTGCCCTTCACACCTTCCATTCTGATGCCTGCTTCTTAGATGTGCTGGCTCTATCTTACTTGCTTCTCCATTCAAAAGCTAACTGTCCCTACGTGTGCTCCCTCAGATACTTTGTAACATGTTTTGGCATGCCCTCTCATACAATGTATCCAGCATGTCCCCTTATACAACGTTATACTTATACAATGTTATACTTCCACAATCCCCCCTTTTGGTCAAGGCTACGCCCATGACCAATGACTTACTGGATTCCATACATCAGTCGTTCTTTTTCATTACTTTCACTGGTGACTTTTAACAACATTAGATTAGCACTCTGGTTAGGGGTAACCTGATGGATGGTGCGTCTTGTGCAGTTTTGGATACAACAAGAAATCAATTGAAAACACACAAAGATTATTAGAATTCCAAATAGGATAGTCAGGATTCCTTGAAACAACCAGTTTCCCAGACTAGAGAAATTGAATAAGTTACTTATCCATTTCCACAAGGAACTTGGTTCTTCGTGGGGAAGGTATACAATTTGCTCCAGATGGCTAGCATGATTTATTACCTCATTAGTATTATCAGGTATGTATACACAGCATTCTGTTCCAGTTAGAGCACAGGTCCCTCCTTTGGCTGCCAGTATTATATCTAATGCCTGACGGTTTTGGAGGGCCACTTGTCGGACCGCTCCTGCTTCTTTGGCTAGAGCTTTTAAGCTCTCTCCTGTTTCATTGGCCATGATCTCAACCACCGCTTGTAACCTTAAACGCCTTTTTGCATGGTGGATTACCCCCCCTACTGGGACTAAAGAAATGCCAACAGCTTCTTCCCAAATTAGGTGGCTTATGTTATCCACATACCATTTAGCATCTGGCAAGTCCCTCCTTTTTCGTCTGAAATTACGGAGGGGATTTGGTGGGAGGGATTGAAGCACTCAGAATTGTGGGAAAAGCTGAGCAGGATAACAGATACCTGACCAATTTGCTGGTAACACAGTGTAAGCATTTTCCCCACAAACCCAATGATGTCCCATTAAAGCTGGGAAGGGTTGACTGCAACCCTTTGACATGTAAGAATTTACGAAGGAGGAATAGTATCCCCCAAAGGGCACAGGATGATTTTCACTGGGAGAAGAGGTAGCATTCACATGACATTTGTAGATGGTGCTGTTTTTCTCAGGGAGGCTGTAGGGGGAGCAAGAGATTGAATCTTTGGTTTGATCCCAGGTTGAGAGGAAGTTTATCTTTCCATACCCGGTTCGCCATTCTCCAACCTTGTTTGAATAGTCCCATACACCATGGGACATGATGTATTGGAGACAGCTGCTCCTCCCTAGATTCAGCCCTGTCCCATTACACACCCAGCACCAGTGGCCCTTTCCTTTCACCACACTTATAAGTTTAGGAACATATGTTTTTCCCAGCCCCCAAGTGTCATTTTCCTTCCATGTCCTTTTAAGTGGATAGGGTTCTCCAGCAAGCTCTGAGGAATTCAAAGGGATTGTCATGGTGGGGATACTAGCTTGTGAGTGAGCTGGGATGTGGCTGCAGACCCAGCAATTAGAAATATTCAGGATCTGGGCTATCTGCACCTGTTGTTGGATGAAAGAATTGTCACTGTCACTCTGGATTCCCCAGACCCTCAGGACACAGTAGCTGAGGATTAAGCTTCTCAAAGGACACATGTTGGAAGCAGGACCCTTTCTGGTTCCTACAACCCCTTTCGAGGGAACCGCAGTCACGGTTTTACATCCACCAGGCAGCAGGCGCTAGACTCACTACTGCTTCTTGTTTGTTGGGTCCTGCTGTCTGCTTACCCTCTGCTTCTGGCAACCCTTACGAGAGCGCAGATTGTAAGGTATTGCAGGCTGTTCCTCTTTGTCTTCTGGGGTTGAAGCTGGTTCTGCGTGGTCTTGCAGAGGTGCTTGGTCCCCTTGAGGTGGCGCTGGCTTACACTGTGAGGCGTGGATCCATGCAGCGATGCCGGATAATTTCACTGCTGTCTGGGTGGTGAGCAGTACCTGGTATGGACCCTTCCACCGGGGTTCCAAGGCGTGCTTCCGAAGGTGGTGCCGCAGGTAGACCCAATCACCAGGCTCAAGAGTGTGACAGGCAGCAGAGGTAGGTTCCGTCGGACAAGCTGCTCGCACCTGCGAATGGAAGGAGCTCACAGCTTGCATTAACCCTTTGCAGTACTGGAGGAGCGTGCTGTGAGTTAGGTTTAGGTCTGGGGCTGGGGTAATAGTAGCCATTGTTCGCATAGGGCGTCCCATGATGATTTCAAATGGACTCAATTTGTGTCTCTGGGATGGGGATGACCGAATTTCCATAAGGGCCAGTGGTAAAGCAGCTGGCCAGTTTAACCCTGTGGAACTACAGATTTTTGCCAGCTTATTTTAAGCACACCATTTCGCCTTTCAACTGCCCCTGCACTCTGTGGATGGTAAGGGCAGTGCAACAGGTGGGTGACATGTAATACCTGGTTTAGATGTTGAACAATTTTTCCAGTAAAATGTGTTCCCCGGTCACTAGACAAAGTGGCAGGAATTCCCTTGGTAGGGATAGTGTGGTTTAAACAGACATTTTGCAACGGACAATGAATCAGCTTTGCGACAGGGAAAGGCTTCAATCCAACCCGAAAACAGACATATTATAACTCAAATGAATTCATATTTCTGACACTTTGGCATTTGTACAAAATCAAGTTGCCAGTGTAGGAAAGGTGCTTGAGGCAAACCCCGGAACCCTTGTGTTACTTTTACAGATTTGCCTACATTGTGGCTTTGACAAGTAACACAAGCGGCACAGTGGCGGGTTGCAAAGGAGCTGAAATGGGGAGCCCACTACCTCGCCTTACTCATAGCAGAGACCATCCCCTCCTTGCCAACATGCGAAACACCATGTAGCAGGGCGGCTAGAGATGGGTAGAATGAGAGGGGGGCTACAAAGGTACCGGTGGGCGATCGCCAAAGGGAATCAGAATGCAAAGAGCAACCCAAAACACTCCAGGAGTCTCTCTGTTTCTGGGGCAGAATCCTGGAGCTGAGCGAGATGAGACAGGGATGGTGGCATTACAGAGACAGAGAGGGGATCAAGAAACGCTTCTGGTGAAGGTTTTATAGTGGTGGCATGTTTTGCAGCAGCATCAGCAAGTGCATTACCTTTTGCCACCTCGGTGTCTGCCGCTGAGCGGCCAGTACACTTAACAATTGCCAAGGCAGACGGTAGTAAAACTGCATACAGGAGGGCGGCAATGTAGGGGCCATTCTTGATAGGGGTACCAGTAGAGGTAAGAAAACCTCGAGCCTGCCAGAGGGTGCCAAAGTCATGCACAACCCCAAAGGAATACCGAGAATCAGTAAAAATAGTGGCAGAGAGCCCCTCGGCTAGAAAGCAGGCACGGGTTAGAGCAATCAGTTCAGCCACCTGGGCAGAGGTCACAGAGGGTAAGGGCGCAGCTTCTATGGTCTCAGAGAGAGAGACCACAGCGTACCCTGCAAGAAGGTGGCCTTGGTCATTTCTATAACAGGACCCATCAGTGAATAATACCAGGTCAGAGTTAGGGAGAGGTACATCTGAAAGGTCGGAGCGCGGGACAGTGATAGCGGAGACAGTTGCAAGGCAGTCATGGGGTTCACCATCACTAGGTAAAGGAAGGAGGGTAGCAGGGTTTAACCGGGAGCAGCGCTTAATAGTGATATGTGAGGCTAAAAGCAGAAAAAGTTCATACCTAGTGAGGCGAGCAGAGGAGAGGTGAGCAGTGTTGCGTTGCAGAAGGAGAGTTTCCACAGAATGGGGAACCATGAGAGTGAGAGGAGAGCGGAGGACAAGGGACTCAGACATCTCGACCAGGCGCGCTGCAGCAGCTACAGCGTGTAGGCAAGGGGGTAAACCCTGGGCTACAGGGTCCAAGGTTGCAGAAAAATAAGACACCGGGCAATTTCTGTCACTGTGCTCCTGAGTAAGAACCCCCAAGGGCACAAGCAGATTGTTCGTGACAGAAAAGGGTAAAAGGCTTGTCATAGTTAGGTAACCCCAAGGCAGGGGCAGAGGCTAAATTCTGCTTAAGGGAGATGAAAGCAGCATTTGCTTCAAGTGGCCATGGCATGGGGTTAGGTACAGAGGATCGAGTGAGTTCTTGGAGTGGTTTAGCCAGAGAAGCATATTGGGGAATCCATTGCCTACAGAACCCTGTCATGCCTAAGAATTTTCTGACCTGGCGTGGAGAGCAAGGCTGGGGAAAGCTAAGGATGGCTTGTACCCGGGCTGGAGAGAGTGTACGGGAGCCCTGGGAGAGAAGGAAGCCTAGGTATGTGACAGAGGTTTGGCAGAGCTGCAATTTTGTGTGAGAAGCCTTATGACCCTTGTTCGCTAAAGCTGTGAGAAGTGTTAGTGAATCAGTTTCTGAGGCAGACAGAGAGGGGGAGCACAGGAGTAAGTCGTCCACATATTGGATCAGTGTGGATCCTGATGGGAAAACCAGATCAGCGAGATCCCTGGCTAGGGCTTGAGAAAAATAGGATGGACTCTTTGTATACCCCTGGGGAAGGGTAGTCCATGTATATTGCTGACCCTTGTAGGAGAAGGCAAAGAGATACTGGGATTCAGAGTGAACTGGGACAGAGAAGAAAGCAGAGCACAAATCTACAACAGTAAAGTGGGTTGCATTTGGAGGAATAGACGCTAGTATTGTAGCAGGGTTAGGAACCACTGGATAAGAAAGTATGACAACACGGTTAATAGCTCGAAGGTCTTGAACAAATCGCCACGATTTGCCATCAGCCTTTTGAACTGGGAGGATAGGGGTGTTACAGGGGCTGGAACAAGGGACAATAATTCCTTGTTCTTTTAATGCAGATATAACTGGAGCAATCCCAGCCTCTGCCTCAGGATTCAAAGGATACTGAGACAGGCGAGGCAGAGGTTTGGAATTGTCTACAGTAATCCGAACTGGGTCAGTATTTAATCGGCCCACTTCAGATGGGTGAGACGGCCATAGGGAGGAAGGAACCTGAGAGATTAGGTGCTCTAGGGACGGAGTTAAGGGACAGCAAGGAGTGGAGAGGGAAGTTTCAGACAGCAGGGAGGCTACAGAATCACATAAGGAAGACTGAGGGATTTGCAGATAGACACCATCTGGGGAGCAGTAAATAGAACAGCCAAGTTTGCATAGCAAGTCCCGTCCCAGAAGGTTTGCAGGGGTGGAATCACAGAGGAGGAATGCATGCTCCACAGAGAGGGGACCGATCTGAACAGACAAAGGTTTTGAGAGGGGAAAAGAGGTAGGGATCCCTGTAATGCCAACAGCAGACACAGATTTTCCAGATCGGGGAACCTCAGGCAAGTCAGTGGTGCGGATTGTAGAAAGAGAAACTCCAGTATCAACAAGGAAAGGGAGAGAGAGATCATTTACAGTCAGGACACATTCTCCAGTAGGGGACAGAGGTAATAAGGGAGCTAAAACTTTGTGAGGTTCCCCAGCATCCCGTCATTGTTGGGGTGAAAAATAGGGTTGGGGATCAGCTGGAGGAACCAGCAGGGGGTTCACTTGATTTCCCATACAATTATTAGGTCGTCTTGGACACTCTTTTTTCCAGTGTCCAGGCTGTTTACAGTAGTTACAAACCCCAGTTAATCCAGCCCCCCGCCCCCTTCCACAACCCCGTCCCTGTCCCCGGTGTGGTCTGCTTAGTCCTGAATAATGCTGTATCTGCAGAGCCATTAGCTTTTGGGAGGACTGTTCCTCCTTTCCTTTTAAAGTGCGGTGGCAATGCTCTGCTACTGCCAGCAATTTGTCCATGGTTTCAGTCTCCCATCCCACACTTATTCGTTTTAACATGCGGCCTGTGGCAGGGAGAAGACCATCAACAAATGCATGTGCCAAAGCCCCCTGCCCATTTACATCGGGCTGTTGTATTCCTGAATGTTGTAGGAAAATATCAGTTAGCCGGGACCTATAGTCGCCTGGGCTTTCTCCTTGCCCTTGCTTACAGCAACGTATTGCTGTCCAGTTTGTTTTAGGAGACCACACTTTGGGAATGGCTTGATGCAGGCGTTTCCAAAGAGCCATACACCGGTCTCTGTATGCCGAATCTGGGCCAGTACTTTTTATGGTTGAGTGGCGTGCCTCAGCTGGCCAGTCTGCAGCAGCCAACCATTTTTCATAATAACTGGCAGGAGCTAACAATTTACACAGTTGGAGGAGATCTGTCTCAGAGGGTTCATAGGTTTCACAGATTAACAGAAACTCCTCAGCAAATTTGACAGAGTTTTCCTGTGGTTTGGGAAAACTTTTAACTATAGATAAAAGTTCCGTACGAGTCCAGGGCTTATAATCCCATATGGACTCACTTTCTCCCATTTTAAGGACTCGTAAGGGTGCCACAACAGTTTGATCAGAGTCTCTCATTAACCTCCCGTCAGGTTCTCTTTTCCAAGAAGAGATGTCAAGAGAATCTTTGCAGTCTGCTTTGGATTTCTTCTTCATAATATTTTGCAGAGCTGCGAGGCCAATGAGGGTATCTTCTCCACTTTCATTATCTGTAGTCACTGAAGATTTTTCCTTTTCTGATTTCTTATTTGCGCAGGAGTATGGTGGGGGTCGGGTTTGATCCGGATCATTGCACAGGACTGGGCAAAGGGGAGCGCTCGGACTAGTGGTGGGAGAGACTGCATCCAATTGAACTGTTAGTTTTTTTGATAGAATTTTTAAGAGAGGTGAGTTTTGACTCAGTCCATCTACGATTTGCCTCTTCCCACCACTGCATGAAGCAGTCTACTTCTCCTCTCTCCAATTTGGTTTTTGGGAGGACGAGTTTGCTTTTTAAAGCTTCCACTCGATCCTTGTCCCAAGAACCTAACAGTGGCCACTGTAATTTGGGGTTCTCTAGAGCTAATTTGGACCATTTTTCAAGAAACCTACAAGAGTCCGGACCCCTCCTAAAATACATAAAATAAGCTGGAGTTCCCTTAGGGAACTGTTCTACCTTAGACTTCTGATTACCCATCCAGGAGGACTTCACACAGCACTCACACAAGAAGGAAATTCGGGCTCAGCAGAGCAGTACCCGGTGCAACACACAGAAAGGAGCCCACAGGCTACTGCCTCAACTGCCCTTGCTTTCACACCAGGGGTTATACCCAAGGCTGCAGCTGTGCAGATTCCACTTATTCAGACTGTGGGGACGGGGACCCCTTGGTCAGCCAGTCTCCGGACAGAGATGGCTCCCAGATTCACACACACACCACGGGGAAGACGGATAGACATAAAGACAAGACAGTCCTCAAACTGGTTAAAGCACAAAAATAATAATTACCTGAGACATCTGATTCCAGAAGCTGGATCCAAAGACCCCTACCCGAACAGAGTGGGAATCAACAAGTTCAATGGCGTAGACTGCGCTGCTGCTGTGTACCTTTCTGTCTTGTGGAGGATCGCTTGGACTAAGCGTCCAGGCGCCGGCTGCCACGATCGTCCTGCAAGGCAGTCAGGGATCACACAGCCTCAGTGAAGCCGCTTGCCATCTCGGTGGAACCTCCAAATTGTCAAAGTTTGACTCAGACTCACAATTTATCAGACCACTCTGTTTTATTAGTAAAGCTGCTCTGCTAATACATTTAGAAGTGAGCCCCCCGAGTGGGGCTTGTGTCTCTTAATTTATACAGTTTTTTGGAGAACAAGTTACAGAGAAGTTACAGACAAAAGAAGAAAAAGATTTTAGTCACCACCCTTCGAGATCCTTGAGACCAGTCACGTATCTTCAGTTACCTGCCACCCTTAACAATCTCCTTTAACAGCTTCCAGTTAACTTAACTAATTGCCCTTCACACCTTCCATTCTGATGCCTGCTTCTTAGACGTGCTGGCTCTATCTTAATTGCTTCTCCATTCAAAAGCTAACTGTCCCTACGTGTGCTCCCTCAGATACTTTGTAACATGTTTTGGCATGCCCTCTCATATACAATGTATCCAGCATGTCCCCTTATACAATGTTATACTTATACAATGTTATACTTCCACAACAGCATCTGAGCTTACCTAGTCACTGCCATGTGCTCCCTGTCAACCCTTCAGTTCCTGTCTCTTGGAGCCCTTGATTCACAGCCTCGCTCCATTCAGAAGGCACTGGGTTGGCTTTAAACAATCTTGGAATCACTTCTTCTGGAACATCCAGTTTTGCCTGAGTCCCCTTAAGCAAAGCTGCAAGTCTGACCCCAGAGACAGACCTAGCACACTTCACCCTGGGGTAGTAATCACTCTAACCCTTGAGTAGGCTGCATTAACTTTCTCTCTTAAAAGCAGGAGCTTTTCATGCAGTAGATGCGAGAGGGATCATCCAATCCCACCATTTCACACCTAGCATTGCCAGCTGTTCTTCATCTGGCTCCAGCTCACATGCTCCAAATGTACGGTTGTGCAGCGTACCCGAAATGACAGGCCCGCAGCCCTGGTGAGTCTGGACATTCCAGCCTCTCTGCCACCCCACTATATCATGGGCCAGTAGGGCTGTGCATATACTGGGCCACTGCAGGAAGCCCACTCGCTTTCTCAATACCTGTTTGAGGGCTGGGAGGATGGGGACCACTGCATAGTCTCCAGTATTGCTGCTGCTAGTGATGCTAGCAAGTCAGAGCCACTGAGGCAGGGTGCCTGGGGAAGAAGCAGCCTAGTCACCAGATGGGTCCCCCTGGTACTGGGACTTCATCAACCTGCATGTCTGCAGTGAAAGCCTGATCTCCCAGCAGGATCAAACTTGTGGATCTGTCTACTGATGAGGCTGGCTGGCTATTCCAAGGCATGTGACAACTTGAAACAGGCTGCTTGCTGGTACTGTAGGTCTGCGGCAGCAGAGAAGACTTTGCATGCCCTTTACCCTCCTTTCAGGATGGATCCCAAAGCCCAGGGCTCTCACCCAGGACCATCGGTCACTGGGGGCTGCACTCACTAACTTGACACACAGCTCCCTGCTTGCTGCAGTACACTGATTCTCCATGTGGCCCCACGCTGACATGTGAAAGCCCCACCTTTGGAGTGGCTATCCCTTCAGAGAGCTTGTTCCTGCATATTGGCTGCACTCTCACAAACCTCAGCAGAAAAGACCTTTTTCTTAGGAGAATATAAGTGACTTTATGTTTTAGTGAGAACATTAAACTCTGTTTCACCTGTTTTGTCGGGGGCCATGAGGTCTCTTAACAGAGCAAATATGTATGGTTCAATTACTGTGAGACAAGCAGCTCTTTCCCTGCCTGATTCTGCATTAGCCTGGTCTTGAGATTCCCTTAATTGTTCCTCATAAAATCTGAAACTGTCTGTAGCTTCATCAGCGAGTGTGCCACATAATCCAGCTGCACTGCAGGGACAGCTGCTGTCGCTCTTTTCCTTTTGCTGCGCACAGACATGCTGCATTCAATGATCTTTCCTAAAATTCTCTGGGTCTCAACATTGTTACCTGACCATCATGTTTGGAGTAAGTGTTTAAGGTTCTGTCTATACTATACTCCTCCTTCTCTCAGGAGGAGATGGATTGTTTCCTCTAACTCACCCTCAGCCCAAACATAAAATTCCCTCAACAGTCGGTGTGTCGCTCACTGCAGAAGTCAGGGTCAATTCCCCGGGCAGCATCCTAGGATAGCTCCCCAGCTATGCTGACTTGACTGTTGCTCAGTTGAAATAGCTCCAGTATGACTACTGGGCAGCACTGTGATATAACAGTCAATGCAAGCTAGACCTCCAGTGTTTTCCCACAAGCCTCCAGCAAACTCCCCAGGTGGTCAAGCCTGCAGCCTACTTAGTCTTCATTTGTAAGCAGTGTCACCTATCAAGTCACATCAGCCTACGCAGTATGCAGGTCCCCAGTCACCAGCTGCTTCCCATTTCCACAGCACTCTCAGTATCTAATCCAGGGACCCGCTGTCTGATAATGGCCTCTGAGTGGCAAATTGCTGTCTACTGACTGCAAATCCACTGGGTTCAAAGGGAAAGTATACCCAGCACAGCACTTTCAAGAGAATTCAACTGCAGAAGCAAGAAAGTTTATTGCAGGCCAGGGAACCCAGTTCAGAGCCACTCCCCAGAAACTCCATTCACACCAATTTCAACAAGTATACTGGGGCAGAGTCTCTGCCCTACTCTGCTTCCTTTGATCCCCACAGGTGGCACAGAGGGCCTGGAGACAGACCCTGTCATAAATATAAAGAAAAGGGCATTAGGTTATCTTTTGTTTTAGCTTCTGTACCCCTTACAGGTAAAGCAATTCAGTACAGCTGCCAAGGAGGGATTTTATGCTACCCTTCTCTTTATATTTATGACAGACTTTAAATCCCTACCTGGGATTCCTCCTTGGGGAAAACCTTTTGGAGCTGGGCCTGCCCTGCCCCACACCTGCAAAGTCATTTCATAGAATCATAGAATATCAGGGTTGGAAGGGACCTCAGGAGGTCATCTAATCCAACCCCCATTTCACATGTGCGGTTTGAGTGAAAAGCAGGAGTTACACTGTCCCAAGCCAGAATGGAAGCAAGTACCCAGTGTAAGTGACGCACAACTAATGAGGCAGTGGCCGGGTAGATCCGGGCCCTGGCTCTGGCATGCTTGCTTATGCAGCTGACCTGGCATCTCACACAACTGCTGTTACATTTATAATTCAACTCTAGATTCTCAAATGCGATTCCAGATTAACCCACTGTGAAGTGATGGCAGAGGGCTAGATCCACAACTGGGCTCTGCTGAGTCACCATGGGAGTCTAGATCCATTCATGAACCTAATGGCTCCCAAGTGCCAAGTGAGTCATGTCTGAGAGTCTCTTGGGAGTTTTCACTGTGTGTGGCCCTGGGGGACAGCAGGAAAGTTAGTACAAACAGCAAAGGAGTGGAGCAAAGAAAGGCCTTGGTAGATTCAAGAGGTCCCTCAGAGCTCTTAGAATGGCACAGTGCCCTCCCATGCTGGGTTAGAATCACCATCCCAGAGACTCATGGACAGAAGGACAAAATCCTAGTGTGCAACATCTCACAGTGCTCCCATGATGACACATGCACCCCTCCTAGTCACTGACCATGAACACCACCAGGGAGCACAGGCAGGAGCCAGGTGCTCATCCCTTAAAGGCTTGTTGGGATGAGGAGAAGAGGAGTATTGTCACTGGCTCTAGTGCTAGTGGATTTGGACCCATTTCTGCCTAGGCTCCCCGCTAGGACTCACCTGGATCAGCAAACACGTTAAATGCAGCCTGCTGAGGTGTTAAAACATGTTAGCTGAGCAAGCCTCTGCCCTGAAAACAGGTCTGAGAGCAAGTGACCATGTGACCAGGAAGCCATTGAGGTCTAGACATTACTGACATGCTCTCAGGGTTGTTCCGATCCCCAACCCTCAGCCCATCTGGATACTTTTATTTGTGTGGTTTATTCACAGGGGCTGCAGATTTTGGTGATGGCCATGAGGGTGAGTGGATCCTGACTGTCATGTGACCAAGATGTTAGCCATTTGAAGCTTTGGCCAAAGTCACATGATTGGGTGCAGAAAATGAAATTCATTCTCTCCCCAGGGCTCCTGTGGGCAAGCCCTGCTCACAGCAGGATAAGCAGCCAAGGAAGCTGCGGGACTTGGCTGCACCTAGCACTTGTTGTTAAGGATGAATTCTTGTAAAAGAAGTTTATGCAGCAGGGGGAAGATGTAAGGACATGGGAGAGGTTTCTTCACCGCTGCCAAAGGTTGCTCAGGAACTTCCTCAGCAGCAGCAGAGACAGAGACAACCAAGAATAGGGATGATATTGTTTCCCTTATTATGGAGGCACCAGGTGTGGCTCCAAACATTACATCAGTTAAGGCCAAGTTGATTTTTGCACATAACATAACACAGCAATTCAGCCTCTGGGGGAATGTCTACAGCAGAAACTACAGCAGCACAATTGCAGTGTAGACACTACAGTGACGGAAGGAGTCTGAGAGGTGGTAGTGAGGTCAAGAGAAGAATTCTTCCATCGACCTAGCGATGTCTGCACCAGGGCTTAAGTCCGTTAATGACATCCCACAGGGTGTAAAATTTTTCACAGCCTGTCAAGGTTCCTTCCCCACTCTGAACTCTGGGGTGCAGATGTGGGGACCTGTATGAAAACCTCCTAAGCTTATTTTTACAAGCTTAGGTTAAAACTTCCCCAAGGTACAAACTATTTTCCTTTTTCCCTTGGACTTTATTGCTGCCACCACCAAGCGTCTAACAGATATATAACTGGGAAAGAGCCCGCTTGGAAACATCTTTCCCCCCAAAATCCTCCCCAAACCCTACACCCCCTTTCCTGGGGAGGGCTTGATAAAAATCCTCACCAATTTGCATAGGTGAACACAGACCCAAACCCTTGGATCTTAAGAACAATGAAAAAGCAATCAGGTTCTTAAAAGAAGAATTTTAACAGAAGAAAAAGTAAAAGAATCACCTCTGTAAAATCAGGATGGTAAATACCTTACAGGGTAATTAGATTCAAAACATAGAGAATCCCGTTAGGCAAAACCTTAAGTTACAAAAAGACACAAAAACAGGAATATCCATTCCATTCAGCACAGCTTATTTTCTCAGCCATTTAAACAAAGAGAATCTAACGCATATCTAGCTAGATTACTTACTAAGTTCTAAGACTCCATTCCTTTCTGTTCCCGGCAAAATGCATCACACACACAGACAGAGAGAGAGAGATTTTGTTTCTCCCTCCCTCCAGCTTTTGAAAGTATCTTGTCTCTTCACTGGTCATTTTGGTCAGGTGCCAGCGAGGTTATCCTAGCTTCTTAACCCTTTACAGGTGAAAGGGTTTTTCCTCTGGCCAGGAGGGATTTTAAAGGCGTTTACCCTTCCCTTTATATTTATGACAGCCCCAAGCAGTGTAGTTAAGCTGACCTCACTTTGTAGTGTAAAGAAGCCCTGTATTGTGTCTGAAGAATTTGGCATGTCCTCCTCACATTTATAGCACTTACACTTTGAGTAGAGAGGGCATTTTCTGAGAATGTACAAGTAGACCCACCTGAATCCATAGTTCCAAATAATTTGCATGTAGGAGTTTTAATAGAATTGGCTGAGGAGTTCTGCTAACTAGTGATATTAGGTTTTAATAAGACTAGGAAAAGTGGGGCTGTTCCAGAGGACAGGAAGAAAGGCAGTGCTGTGTTGACATTATTGATGGTGGGGTTCTACCTATGATGTACTCGGCACCTCCCAAACCCAACTACAGGCAGAGACCCTGCCCCAAGAGATAGGCAGTGGACGATGATTCTGTTTTAGGGTCAGTTGATTACAGTTCTGTAAGCAGGCAGGCAGGCCCACTGAGACGTCAAGCAGCTCCACCAGGGACATGCTTATAGGCCGCAATGGCTGGTGCTGAACACTGAGTGCCAAGCTGTCTGCATGAGCATGTGTTGGCACTTACAGCGGAGGGGAAAGCTGTGAGCAGCACTGCTGACTGGAAAAGGAATGAAAGGACATGCCAGAGAAAGCCACTCTCCAAGGCATGCTCCCTCTCCCACACTGAGACAGTGCTCAAGGTGGATGCTGCAGCTCTTTGCTGTCACTGCCTGATTGTGGCCTGAGAATGATCCTGGCGTTGTGCTCATGTTCTCGGTCAGCTCCCATTACAAGCACCAAGTGTTCCTCTTCAGCCAGAGAAACAGCCACTGTTTCTCAAGGCTCAGCCTGCCTCCTGGGAGCACCCAGGATGCAGCACCAAACTTGCAGCAGCAGGGCCCTAGAGGCAACAGGGTGCGCTCTGTGTGTGCCAGAGCTCATTGTTGTATCTTGGGGGCAGCAGCTTTAGGAAGAAATCACTTGAGACACAGAGAGCTGTAAACCTTGAAAAGCAGCCATTTATTGCCACACACTGAACTAACCGGCAACCAGCCAAAACTGGCTGGGCTATCCCCTAATAATCTAACTCACTTGCCATAGCAACAAGATTCTATTACTATAACAACCAAATACACAACATATTCCTCCCCCCTTAATGAGAACATCCCCTAAATAAAACAAACACTAAACTAGAGAAGGAGGGTAGACTGCCTCCGTTCCCGGCTAAACCCTGGGGATTATTTTGCCCCATAACCCTGGGCTCGCCCTAGCTAAAGATCCCACCTTTGAGGAGGCCTTCTGTCTCTAGGTGGATTACAGCAGACTTCTGGTGTTGGTGCACCTGAAAGTACCTTGGGAGCAGGCCTGACAATGGGCTCAGGGTTTGTAGAGCGAACGGGTGAGGATGTGATATCAGCTTGTTCAGGGAAAGGGTGTATCTCCACTGCAGGCAGTAATGGAGGCAGAAAGTCAGGAACAGGTGACTCTTGATTCGGTGTCTCGCTGGAAGTGGTGAAGTCAGGAAACTCAACTGAAGATGTGTCCTGGGGGACTGGTATGACCTGGCAACAGCTGATCTACATGTTGCTGCCAAGTGAGATCCTCGGCAGTCCAGACAATGTAGGAAACAGGTCTGGTCTGAGCGATGACAGCGGCGGGAACCTGTTTAGCTCCAGAAGCATAATTCCGAGCCAAAATTGGCTGTCCTGGGCAAAAGGTTTGGTCTTTTGCTCTGGGTGCATGCCTGATGACTTGATCTTGCTGCTGACATTGCATAATTTGTTGGGGTTCAGAAGATTTCAGCAGTTCAAAGCAAGTGTGCCGCTGTCGTTCCATCATTAGAAAGACTGGGAATGCCTTGGCCGTAACATGAGATGTGTTTCTGTAGGATAGTAAGAAGGTGTCCAGACGCTTTGGAATGATAGCCATTTGAAGATGTTAGCCATTTGAAGCTTTGGCCAAAGTCACATGATTGGGTGCAGAAAATGAAATTCACTCTCTCCCCAAGGCCGATTTCAAAGCTTGTTTCATTGTCTGCACAAATCTTTCAGCTAATCCATTGGTGGATGGATGATATGGTACTGAAGTGATGTGGTGTATCCCATTAGCCTTCATAAAATTTCCAAACTCCTGAGAGATGAACTGTGGTCCTTTGTCACTCACAAGTTGCTCTGGCAGACTGAAACTACTAAAGAGTCCATGAAGTTTTTGGATTGTACTCGGTTTTCCGGCCATTCCCCTGGGTGTAGGTGTGCCCACTGGGGTGCATTCCTCACACCCTGACACGATATACAAGCTCTTGCCTTCTCTTCAATAGCACTGTCCAATCCCAGCCACCAAAAATAGCTTAGTGCAATTTCCTTCATGCGCAGTATTCCACAGTGACCGGAATGTAGCTGTTCTAACATCAGTGATCTCAGTGGTGGTGGGATAATGTCACATCTTCCCCATAACAACCAACCAGAATGGACCAATAACTCCGTTCTCCTGGACATATAGGTAACAAGGTTGGGTGAGACCGAGAGGTTCATCGAAATGTTCCATGCATCACCAGGTCCATAACTTGGGACAATACTGGGTCAACGTGAGTTGCCTTCTTTACCTGAGTGGCGGTGATGGGTGTGTTCTCTACCTGTTCAAAGTAAAAAAAGTCCTTCTGGGCAATATCTTGACATTTGACTGGCAAAGGCAGCCTTGAGAGACCATCTGCATTGCTGTGCAGAGTGGATTTCCGATACTGGGTTTTATGTGTGTGTGTGGAAAGCAACAATACCCATCGTTGCATATGACTAGCAGCTAATGGGGAAATGCCTGTGTGTGGTCCAAAAATTGAAGTCAGAGGTTGATGGTCTGTGAGAAGTGTAAACTTTTGTCCGAACAGGTACTGATGAACTTTTGAAGTCCGAAAATGATTCCGAATGCCTCACGTTCGATTTGGGCATAGTTAGTTTCTGCTTTGCTTAGGGTGTGTGAAGCAAAAGCAATAAGTATCTCTTCTCTGAAGGCATAATGTATGACACAACTGCTCCCACTCCATAAAGGGAGGCATCGCAGGCCAACTGTAGAGGTAAGGATGGATCAAAGTGCGTCAGAACTCCTGAATTTAGCAATGCACCTTTAGCTTTGTTAAATGCAACATCACAGGCTTCAGTCCACTTCCAGACCTTGTTCTGCCCCAGGAGTTCTTGAAGTGGTTTTAACAGTGTGGCTAACTACGAGATGAACTTTCCTTAATAGTTCAATAATCCTAGAAATGAGTGAAGCTGGCTAACATTTTGAAGAGGTGGAGCCTCCACAATAGCCTTAACTTTTGCAGGGGCCTCACAAAGACCTGTAAAATCAATGATATTGTGATGTTGCATCCCATAATGCTTTAATGGAAATATGCTTATGAATGTAAATATTACATAACTGGAATATGTTTTATGCTAAATATGCTATGAAACATCTCTGTAAAGGTATGGTCTACTGAATATATTCATCCTATGCATGTGTCATTTTTGTATTCAAAGTTATGAATATTGGCTGTGTACTTGTTTGATTTTAAGTAGCCTTAGTAAGGCATTTGGTCAGCTTCTTTAGAAAGGAATTTGCAAGTTAAGTGCCCAATCAAGAAACAGAAACACTTAAGCTAACAATGAACGTTGAGATGCCAATCCACATCTGAACTTTCCTGGGAATGTGGCCTGGCTTGTAAGGACTGAGGCATGCATGGACATGTGACTTGCCCATGTGACTCCAAAACTCCATCTTGTAGAGGGGATTCTACACAGGGGGAGGGAGGGGGTCTCCACCCACAAGAGAAAGTCTATTTAAGCCCCTGGGAGACCCCTCCATTTTGTCTTCAGCTGGCTCAAGAGATAGCCTCTCCACCCCAAAGGATACCTGAAAGAAACTGGAACAAAGGACAGTAACCATGGGGGCAGGACTGGTCCACAACATTTTGGCACCTGAGGCGGGGAGCTCAAATAACGCCCCCATGCCCCCTCGCTTGGGCCAAAACTTTGAAAGGTCTCAGTTCTGCCTTCTTCCTGATCTACTCCTCTCATGCTACTGCTCTGCTACCTACCCCAATAAAAGGAGAACTAACAACTTAAAATGCCTTGTTCAAAAATTTTAAGTAACACTTAACTTTCAAACGCCTGACCAGCAAATGTAACTTTTCTTGTCTGCATGGTAAACACTGGCATTTGTATCTGTTTGAATAATCAAAGTGGTGCTTTCCGTGCCCTCTTGGTTGCAAAGATTTGAACTGCTTCCTGCTGAAGGTCCACAGTCTGGGCAAGCTCATGCTCGATTGAGATGGTTGCAAGGCCGACCAGCCTCTCCTGTGTCATTGTGGATCATACATGTGTTTATTAACTTCAGCTTGGACAAGCTGCGCTCTCCACTGGCAACTGTTACAGGAAGTGTTAGAAGTATGTGCAGAGCAACGAAAGCATTTGGAAAGAGGGTGGTCATCTTATTTGTGCACATATATTCCAGAACAGCCTTTGGAGTTGATCCTGCTGAAATGTATCTTGAAAAGGCTTTCAGTTCATCACCTAAATCACTCGCATCAATATCGCGCATGTCATCATACCAGTCCCCCAGGAAACTGTCTCTAGTGCCCTGCATTGCTGGTGAAGGTCTTCTTCAGGTATAGTGAAGAGTTTTGGAATATCATACAACATCCCAAATATACTGTTGTGTTCCTTGAGCTGCATAAAACATTCAACTGACTGTATTGCACAATCTAGCACCTGGTTAAAGAATTCAACTTTGAATTGTTGTTTGGGGTCTCTTATGGGATTATCCTGTGCCTTGTAATCAAAATGTCTTCTTCTTCGGTGACTCTTGTATTCTTGAATGGGTGGGAAAAGAGCTTCAGTGTGAAGTTCCTCTGCCAACTTCTGTGCACTATTCAGAACGTTTTGAAATCCCTAACCAGTAAGACTGTAGGTCTGACTTTGCTTTGTCCAGTTGTTCCATTGCTCCAGATATATCAAGGTCAACACCTTAGAGTCTCTTGCTTACAACATTTCAAACAGTATGTCATGCCACAACACTAAGCCACACAGAAATTTGAAGTTATGTATGTTTCTGGTGATTCCATTTCCCTCTGCCACTGTTCTCCCATGAACAGTTCCTGTCATAGCATTACCCTCCATAATGGCAACTATGGCATCATCTGTCTTCCCAATTTGGTGTTTGATAGGCTTTATCACCTCCACTCGACTTTCCCATCTTGTGGCACTCAGTGGTTCAGTGTCAGAGAGGATGTTCCCAGATGTTGCTTCAAAATTTGTCATTGATGGGTTGATGCAGAGAAAAGTACATAGATGCTTTGAAATACATTAAAAAATTCAGCAGCCTCACTAGAAGCTGATGCTGCATCACTGACCACCAAGTTCAATGAATGAGAACTGCATGGGACAAAAAAAAAGCTGGAGGATTGAACTCTCGGATCTGTGTCTGCACTCCTCTGTTCTTTCCTCTCATGTTGGCACCATTATTGTAGCCCTGACCTCTCATGTCAGCTATCGCAATTCCCATATCTCCCAGCTTTTTGAGAAGTACATTTCTCATACCAGCTCCTGTAGTATAATCAATGTCAATAAATTCTAGAAAATGCTCTATGACAGTCACCACTGCAGGGACTTTTACTAGGTTCTGTTTTTGTTACAAAATGCACCATTAAAGTCATTTGTTCTGTATGGCTGATGTCAGGTGTGCAGTCCAGAATAACCTAGTAATATCTTGCTGACTTCAGATCTGCCACAATCTTCTGTTTGTCTTTTGTTGCCAGTAACTGTATGATCCCATTTTGAATTGTTTTTCCAAGGTAGTGGTGTGTGTACATTTCTTGGGTGGTGATTCTTCTTAGATGCTCCTGGAGTACAGCATCAAACTCAGCCATCAGCTCCACGATTTTAAGGAAGTTTCCATTGTTTGGCACATAATGCTGATCTGAAGTGCCATGCAGTGCTAGGTTTTGGGTAGCAAGCATTCTCACAATAGCAATGAGCCTTTTCAGAACATTTTGCCAGTAAAGTAACTCTGATGCAATCTTCTCTTGTTGCTGATCTATGGTGGCCTTTAACCTTAGTCTCATCTCAAGCTCTTTCCACCTATGGAATGCTCTCTGGTGATTTGCTGCCTTCTCATGGCATGCCAGATTTCTAGCCAGATTTTTCCAGTCCTTTGTTCCTGTAGAACCCAATGTGGCTGGAACATTAGACTGGAAGAGTTTGCAACAAAAACAGTATGCAGCATTCTGGGTTTTTGAGTACATAAGCCATGACCTCTCCACTTTGTCACCACTGGGGATTTCACACCAGTAATGTGTTGGATGGAACCTTCTATTTTCATTGTCTTTGGGGAACATGAAGTTTTTCACTGGCTGTGGCCCATGCAGTACAAGGAAGTCCCTCCTGCTCAAGTGGGTCCGCAGTCCTGGATCGTCTAGACTTAAGGAACTAAACTCAGCAGCAGCTGTTTCTTGTGCCTCCACCCCACTCTTCTCTGATCTACACTTTTCTTCAGGAATGTGCATGGTTACATCCATTTGAGATGGAGATATGGATGCTGCAGTAGCTGCCAGGTCACCTGCACTCTGACTAATTGGAAGATCAGGCATCTCCTCACCACTCATATCCTCACTGGGGCTGGAAGGCTCGCTGTGAACATTTGTCTCTGTGTATCTCAGGAGAGCTCCTTCCTGCATAGATAGAAAGCAAAGGAAGCTTTTTTCTTTTTCTGAACGCTGGCCCAGAGAGGTGTTTTCTTCTTTCACTCATGACTGCTGTTCTGTGCCAGCTATAGTGGCTCTCACTCAGTTGAAGGGGACAAATAAGCAGGCTGGTAGAAGGGCCTGAGTGAGGGAAGATATCAGCATCTTAAGGGCCTAACTGGCTCATACTACTTCAGTTGACTGCCCGTTCTCCTCGAGTGGGTTCAGGGAAGCAGCAGGAAACAGGAAGCTCCCTGAGAAGCTGGTGTTAATCAGTCCAGGCTCCTGGGGGTGCTAGAGAGGTACATAAGAGGCTCCTCCTCCTCTCTCTCCCTGCAGCTCCTGCTGCTTTCTGTTATTCCCTCTCACCTTTTCACCTGTCTGCCTGTTATGTCTCTTGAGCCCTCCTTCCTCCAGCACAGCACTCCACCATCTCTGTGCATCTAGAGCGGAGAGAATACATATGCACCAGCAGCAAACACAATTTTCTACACTCCGAGTCCTAGTGGCGCCCCCCCATCCACAATCTGGCACCTGAGGTGGCCGCCTCAGTTTGCCTCATGGTAAGGCCAGCCTTGCACGGGGGGTGTGAGTGATTGCTGGATCCAGATTAGAAGGAGGCTAGTCTGTAAAAGTAGTTTACTGGAACATCTCTGAGAGTGAGATTTCATCTGTAATCACTTTCTTACTGTATTAGGTTTAGACTAGGGTGTTTTATTTTATTTTATTTGGTAATTTACTTTGTTCTGTCTGTTATTACTTAGAATCACTTAAATCCTGCTTTTTGTAGTTAATAAAATAACTTTTTACTTATTAATTAACCCAGAGTATGTATTAATACCTGTGGGGGCAAACAGCTGTGCATATCTCTCTACCAGTGTTAGAGGGCGAACAATTTATGAAATGTAAACCAGCTTTATTTGGGGTTTGGACCCCATTGGGAGCTGGGCATCTGAGTGTTAGAGACAGGGACACTTCTTAAGCTGCTTTCAGTTAAGCCTGCAGCTGTTGGGGGATGTGGTTCAGACCTGGGTCTGGGTTTGTAACAGGCTAGTGTGTCTGGCTCAAACTGGCAAGGTTCTGGAGTCTCAAGTTGGAAGGGAAAACGGGTGAGAAATAGTCTCAGCACATCAGCTGGCATTTCCCAAAGGGTTTTCTGTGATCCAAATCCATTACAGATGTATCCCAAATATTCAACAGAGGGCTGGAAGAATTCACACTTGTCTTTGCGGACTTGTAGGCCATACTGTTCCAGTCTTTGTAGGGTAGCCTCTAAATTCTTTAGGTGATCCTCCTCATTCCTTCCAGTGACCAGGATATCATCCAGAGAGCACTGGACTCCTGACAATCCACACAAAATCTGGTTTCAGAGTAATAGCCATGTTAGTCTGTATTCGCAAAAAGAAAAGGAGTACTTGTGGCACCTTAGAGACTAACCAATTTATTTGAGCATGAGCTTTCGTGAGCTACAGCTCACTTCATCGGATGCATACTGTAAAAATCTGATTCATAGCCCTCTGGAACAAGGCAGGAGCAGAAGTTATTCCAAAGGGTAGGCGACAGTATCAATAAAGCCTTTATGCGTCACAATAGTCAACAGCTCTTGGGACTTTTCATCAGCATGCACCTGTAAATACGCGCTTGACTCAGATCAATCTTATTGAACTTTTGTCCCCCAGCCAGGCCTGTGAAGAGGTCATTGATGCGGGGAAGTGAGTATTGCTCTGCACACAACACCAGGTTGACAGCGAGTTTAAAATCTTCACAAATCCAGAGGGAGCCATCTTTCTTCACTATGGGAACGATTGGAGTTGCCCACGGGCTATGGGTAACTGGTATTAGGACTCCATTTGTGACCAGGCGCTCCAGGTCTGCTCAACCTTTGGCCTGAGGGCATATGGCACAGTTCTAGCTTTCAGATATTTTGGTTGACTGCCAGGTTTAATGTTCAATGTCATGGTGATTCCCTTCATACTTCCCAGTTCCTCTCCAAAAACAGCAGCATGTTTCCTTAGTACAGCAGTCAGACCGGTTTCATCTTTAGTCATTTGGTGCACTTCTGCCGAGTTCAGCTGAATCTTCCTCAGCCAAGACCTACCCATTAAGGCTGGATAATTGCCTTTCACCACAAACAGTGGCAATTTAGCAGCCTGTCCATTGAGCTCCACTTTAACATCAGTAGTGCCCAACATGGGCACAGCTTCTTCTGTGTACATCTTCAGAACAGTTTTTGTTAGCTTAAGCAGAAGATGCTGTAGCTTTTCTTTATACACAGTCTCTGAGATGGAGATGGCTGCACCGATGTCCAGCTCCATGCGTACAGGTTTGCCTTCCAACAACGGGGTTACCCAGTATTCATGTGAGCCCACTGCCAAAGACAAAACGTGGAGTGGCACTTCTTCTGACAAGGTGTCACCTTGACCATCCTGGGTCTGCTCTAGGGTATGCAGATTTTCCTTTTTGGTCCACCAGACCGCAGGCCTCTTTTTCTTTTGTTTACAGGCACACTCAATGTGTCCTTTTCGCCACAGTGTCGACACACCAGGTCCTTACACCAAAATTCTGATTCTTGGTGACCCGGCTTACCACATCGGTAACATTCCTGACTCCCCACAGTTTTGTGACACCTTATGCATGCTAGGGGATGCACTGATGGATTGCGCCTCCTTTGTAGCCAGTTCCCTGGAGACCACAATATCAACGGCCTTCTGTAAGGTAAGCTGAGCCTCTGTCAATAGGCCCTTCCATATAGCTTCACTGCGCGAGCCACACAGTAACCTGTCACGTAGGGCATCATTTAACATCTCCTTAAATTCAGTGTTCTGCAGGCTTTTTCAAAGTTGCTACACATTGTACAACTGTTTCGTCCTTTTGGTCTCTTTTGTGGATCTTATATCTTTCAGCAATTACCAGTGGTTTTGGAGAAAAATGGGACCCCAGGCTTTCCACAATGCCACTGTAAGATTTGGTTGCTGGCTTAACAGGGTGTAGTAAGCTGCATAGCAGGTAGTAGGTCTTAGCCCCTACAACACTTAAGAATATTGGCACCTTCTGTTCTTCTGCTATGTCATTTGCAATAACAAAAAGCTCAAAACGCTCAGTATATACATGCCATTGCACTGTAGTCTCCTCAAAAGGTTCCAGCGGCCCCGTAAGTGTAGCCATGGTTCTAGTTTCAATTTGCACCGTCAGTGCAAACAAGCCAGTTCTCACTCTCTTCCAACAGCAAAAAGGTTTTATTTATTTTTTTTTAACCTTGACTTCTACCTTCTTCTGTTGCTGGGGAAGCACAGGTATCCCACTCTCCTCACCACATTGTTGTATCTTTGGGGGCAGCAGTTTTAGGAAGAAATCACTTGAGACACAGAGAGTTGTAAACCTTGAAAAGCAGCCATTTATTGCCACACACTGTACTAACCAGCAACCAGCCAAAACTGGCTGGGCTATCCCCTAATAATCTAACTCAGTTGCCATAGCAACAAGATTATATTACTATGGCAACCAAATACACAACACTCATCAGCTTGGGTTTCCATTTCCACACTCCAGGAACAAGCAGGAGGATCAGGCCAGGATCCTGTGTGAGCCACTTCCAAGGAGAGGGAAACTGTCAGTAGATGAAAGAAGGAACTGCTTGGAATTCTCTGTGGAATGTACCTCACTCAGGAGAGCGATCCTGCCTGTGATGCTGCTCCCCAGGTGCTGCTTCCATGTTGGCTGTCTGCCTGGAGCCCTGCTTCTTGGTACTACCTGCTAGATCAGTGATTCTCAACCTGTGGCCTGTGGGCTGCACGTGACATCCTCAGGGCCGTACAGATATTATTGGATGTGGCCCACAATAGTAAATAGGTTGAGAATCACTGCGCTAGATACTCTTTTTTCTCTCCATCTGCTTCTGGAACTCAGGGCAAGCGCCGGCCAGAAAATGCTATTTTACACTGAAAAATGCAAAAGAATGCTGCATTTCTTCGTGGGGGAGGGGAAGGGGGGGGCAAAGGGATAGGGAGAGGTTCAATTTTTTGTGTGTGGAAATTTTTTATTTTAACCAAAAAGAAAACTGATTTTTTTTCCATTTTCTAGGTATTTTTTTATTTTTCATAAAGAACTGGAACATTTTAAAAGGAACAAAAATGTCCACAGAAAAGTTTTATTTCCAAAATAAGGGAATTTTTCAATGCAGTCCCCTCCTCCTATTTTGGAACATCAAGTTTTGAGCAGCAATTCCCAGGACTCACATTGAACTATCACAGATTCCAGTCTTGATCCCAACACATTTGCCCAAGGGATGCATGGAACCACTACAAATTCTTGCCATGACCCAAACTTTCCTTCCCAGGGCATACATGGAACTGCCATCACCCCAACACAACTTCCTAGAGCATGTGTGGAACTCCCATGGATTCCAGCCATGACCCAACATGTCTTCCCAGGGTACACATGGAACTGCCACATTCTCACCATGACCCCAACATGTTTTCAGCCTGTAACTGACTCCTCTGAGGACCTGATATGGCCTGGTCTTCTTTGCTGGGAAGGTCTAGCCTTGTCCGGTTCCTGTTCTCTGGGAGGATGTCGTCTCACATGCATGCATGCACGCACGCACTCACACCCCCTCCCCGTATCTCTCACTTGGCCTGTGCACTCTGCATATTGGTTGTCTCATGTCCCATTGTATTACCCAGCTAGCACTTCATCTCTGGGTCACTTGGTAAGCTGGGCTCATTCAAACATCATGCATTTTTTTAAAACAGTCAAATGCCAAGCCCTACCTGTAGAAACAAATAATTTAGGTCACTTTTACAAGTTAGGGGCTGGTATCAGGGGAAGCCGTGACTCTGAAAAGGACTTAGGGGTCATGGTGAAACCAACTGGAAAGAGCTTCCAGTGCGATGCAGTAGCTAAAAGGGTGAACGTGATCCTTGGATGTATGAGCAGGAGAATATATGGTTGGATTAGAGGCATGGTGTTTGGTCTGTGTATGGCATTCATGACATCATTACTGGTTACTGTGTCCACTTCTGGTCTCCACACTCCAAAAAGGATACTGTAAAATTGGAAAAAATTCAGAAAAGAGCTATGAAAATTATCTGCGGTCTGGCAAACCTGCCTTAAGAACATAAGAATGGCCATACTGGCTCAGACCAAAGGTCCATCCAGCCCAGTAGCCTGTCTACCGACAGTGGCCAATGCCAAGTGCCCCAGAGGGAGTGAACCTAACAGGTAATGATCAAGTGATCTCTCTCCTGCCATCCATCTCCACCCTCTGACAAACAGAGGCTAGGGACACCATTCCTTACTCATCCTGGCTAATAGCCATTAATGGACTTAACCTCCATGAATTTATCCAGTTCTCCTTTATAGTCCTAGCCTCCTGTTATAGTCCTAGCCTTCACAACCTCCTCAGGCAAGGAGTTCCACAGGTTGACTGTGTGCTGAGTGAAGAAGAACTTCCTTTTATTTGTTTTAAACCTGCTGCCCATTAATTTCATTTGGTGGCCCCTAGTTCTTATATTATGGAAAACAAGTAAAATAACTTTTCCTTATTCACTTTCTTCACACCACTCATGATTTTATATACCTCTATCATATCCCCCCTTAGTCTCCTCTTTTCCAAGCTGAAAAGTCCTCGCCTCTTTAATCTCTCCTCATATGGGACCCATTCCAAATCCCGAATCATTTTAGTTGCCCTTTTCTGAACCTTTTCTAATACCAGTATATCTTTTTTAAGATGAGGGAACCACATCTGTACACAGCATTCAAGATGTGGGCGTACCATGGATTTATATAAGGGCAATAAGATATTTTCCATCTTATTCTCTATCCTTTTTAAATTATTCCTAACATCCCGTTTGTTTTTTTGACTGCCGCTGCACACTGCATGGATGTCTTCAGAGAACTATCCACAATGACTCCAAGATCTTTCTCCTGATTAGTTGTAGCTAAATTAGCCCCCATCATATTGTATGTATAGTTGGGGTTATTTTTTCCAATGTGCATTACTTTACATTTATCCACATTAAATTTCATTTGCCATTTTGTTGACCAATCACTTAATTTTGTGAGATCTTTTTGAAGTTCTTCACAGCCTGCTTTGGTCTTAACTATCTGCAAACTTTGCCACCTCACTGTTTACCCCTTTCTCCAGATCATTTATGAATAAGTTGAATAGGATTGGTCCTAGGACTGACCCTTGGGGAACACCACTAGTTACCCCTCTCCATTCTGAAAATTTACCATTTATTCCTACCATTTGTTCTGTGTCTTTTAACCAGTTCTCAATCCATGAAAGGATCTTCCCTCTTATCCCATGACAACTTAATTTAAATAAGAGCCTTTGGTGGGCGACCTTCTCAAAGGCTTTCTGGAAATCTAAGTACACTATGTCCACTGGATCCCCCTTGTCCACATGTTTGTTGACCCCCTCAAAGAACTCTAATAGATTAGTAAGACATGATCTCCCTTTACAGAAACCATGTTGACTTTTGGGCAACAATTTATGTTCTTCTATGTGTCCGACAATTTTATTCTTTACTAATGTTTCAACTAATTTGCCCGGTACTGACGTTAGACTTACCAGTCTGTAATTGCCAGGATCACCTCTAGAGCCCTTCTTAAATATTGGCGTTACATTAGCCTTGATTACATTACATGATCCTTCCAGTCATTGGGTACAGTAGCTGATTTAAGGGACAGGTTACAAACCATAGTTAATAGTTCTGCAATTTCACATTTAACTTCTTTCAGAACTCTTGGGTGAATGCCATCTTGTCCCAGTGACTTGTTACTGTTAAGTTTCTCAATTAATTCCAAAACCTCCTCTAGCGACACTTCAATCTGTGACAATTCCTCAGATTTGTCACCTACAAAAGATGGCTCAGGTTTGGGAATCTCCCTAGCATCCTCAGACCTGAAGACTGAAGCAAAGAATTCATTTAGTTTCTCTGCCATGACTTTATCGTCTTTAAGTGCTCCTTTTGTATCTCGATTGTCCAGGGGCCCCACTGGTTGTTTAGCAGGCTTTCTGCTTCTGACATACTTAAAAAACATTTTGTTATTACCTTTTGAGTTTTTGGCTAGCTGTTCTTCAAACTCCTTTTTGGCTTTTCTTATTACATTTTTACATTTACATTATTACATTTGGCAGCGTTTATGCTCCTTTCTATTTACCTCACTAGGATCTGACTTCCACTTTGTAAAAGATGCCTTTTTATCTCTCACTGCTTCTTTTACATGGTTGTTAAGCCACTGTGGCTCTTTTTTAGTTCTTTTACTGTGTTTTTTAATTTGGGGTATACCTTTAAGTTGAGTCTCTATTATGGTGTCTTTGAAAAGTATCCATGCAGCTTGCAGGGATTTCACTCTAGTCACTGTACCTTTTAATTTCTGTTTAACTAACCTCCTCATTTTTGCATAGTTCCCCTTTCTGAAATTAAATGCCACAGTGTTGGGCTGTTGAGGTGTTCTTCCCACCACAGGAATGTTAAATGTTATTATATTACGTATTAAATGTGTGAGAGACTGCAGAAGCTCAATCTATTTAATTTATTGAAAAGAAGGTTAATAGGTGACTTGATCACAGTCCATATGGCCCTACATGGGGAGAAGACTTCTGAGAACAGCAGACAAAGGTATAGCGAAATCTACTGGCTTGGAAATGAAGTGAGCCAAATTCAGACTGGAAATAATAAGGCACACATTTTTCACAGTGTGGAGAGTTAACCATTTAGACAACTGCCCTAAGGACATTGTAAACTGTCTCTCTCTTGGAGTCTTTACATTTACCCCAGGTGCTTTGCTAAAAGATCTGCCTTTGCTCAGCCAAATCCCCCTGGAGCAGCAGGGGTTAATCCCAGGACCAGACACTGCTCTTAACAATAAAGCAAACTTTTCTATCAGCAGGGCAAGCCCTCAGTTGGTATCGGGGGTGGTGGGAGGGGAGAGTTCCAAGAGCAGACACCTCTGGAGGGTCACACATCTACCTCCCCAGCAAAGATACAATATACCCAGCCGACAGCACCTACCTTTTCAGATCTATGCTCTCTGACCAGACTAAGAGTGTGAGCAGCCCAGCCCACTCTGTCCCCTTGGGGGACTTTGCTGCAGTCACAGATGCTAGGGAATGTTGGGTGCTGAGCCCTGCTCCCAGATCCCTGGAGGCCCCAGCTGGGTCCTGCTGCCCCTGGCCAGACCTCTCCACAGCAGCTCTCTCAGCTGCCCCTTCCTCTGCTTTATACTTTCCCAGCCCAACACAACTGCCACTGCTGTACCAGCACCTTTCCCATCCCTGCCCTGTGCCAGCTGATTGGCCTAGTGCCCACAGGTGACCTACTGCCAATTCTCTGTCTCTGCTTTGGAATGACACTCCCCCCTCCTAGGGGGCCAGACCAATCTCCTGATGCCACCCCACCCCCACAGTAGGAAGTGGGACACAGTGAGAAACCAGGGGCCGTGTCTGCCCATAACCAATCAGGGCACCTCTGCAGAGGAAAGGCTCTGCACAGCCTCTGTAAAACTTCCCTATCATAGCCCTTTCCACCATAGGCTAGATTAAAAATCCATTTCTCTTGCTGCATTCTGTGCCCACCATACTGGTCAGTGCGCCTCCTCTCTTCTCCCCTGTTCTGTGGTCCGGCTACACATCAGAGCTCACTTAGTTCTCACTAGGCTCTAGTCCTTGGGGTGGATCCCAGTAAGCATGTGTAAGCAGGGTCTGAATGAATGCTTCCCTGACAGCTAGCTGGGAAGGGGAGAGACTTTGGGTGTGTTTATGTAAATACAGTTTGCACCTGCTCTGCTTACATAGTCAGCAGATAGAGCAGTGTTAAAGTGATCAACTTTAGCTGGTGTTGCGGCAGGGGCAGTAAAATATGGTTACCAATGTTGTAATTATTGTAAGAATACAGGAAAGCAGGACTGTGTTTAACCTGTCCCAAATAAAGGGGTTGCCCTCAGTTGAAAGAGCCTCTTTAAGCCAGGAGCTCGAATGCCAGAGCCTTGTGAAAATAAGAAGGGTGGAGATAGATATTCTAGTCAGGAGGCTGCAAAACCTCACCAAGGGTTCTTCCCTAGATTGGTTTGAACTGTTCCTCCCCACTGTTCAAAGAATAGACCTAAAGAGGTTTCATTAGGAGCCTTTGTTATTTTAATTGCTCTATCAGAGCTGAAACCACTTGTGGTAAAATTGTGTTTCTGTGCTGTCTGTGATAGACCTAAAAATCACTGAGAGCTGAAATCAGTTGAGATGGGGCTGTGTTACTACCCAGCCTGCAAGGAGCTGCAAATTACTAAGAGGCTGACATGTGGAGGTCACAACAGAGAGGCAGGTGGCAGCAGAAGGTGACCGGTAGGTGGCTGGTGAGGCAGAGAGGCGCAGTGTGCGGGCAGCTGGCAGAGAGGGGCAGCGTGAGTAAGGAGCTTCTTTACCCTCCTCCACCCAGGGTGGGAGATGAACTCTGGTTCTGCATTGACCAAGGACAGCAACTGTGAATGGGGTCCAGAGAAGGGACGGGCGCGTTAAAGGGACTTTTGGGTTGCTGGACTTAAGATCCTGAGGGGAAAAGGACACTGCCTAACTTACTTGGGGTTGGGTCTTTTGCTCATGGTTTATGTTTATGAACCCTGTTCATGGTGTTTTCTCAAATTAATGCGAAGTTACTTCTCTCCTTTTATTAAAATGTTTCTTTTCTATATGCGGACTCCATGGTTGCAAGTGGGGAAGTATTGCCTCTAGAGGCACCCGGGGTGGTGTGTAATTTTCCCAGGTTACCGGGTGGGAGCTTGGGCCACTTCTCTGTTGTATTGATGGAAAGGAACCCCTAGATACTGAACCCAGCCCTGATTGCTGCTGGCTCCACCTGGCAGAAGGGTTACACATTGTGGCAAGGCACCCCTTCTGCCTCGCCAGACTTAGCGCTCCCTCCTCTGGCAGGGACAGGGCCTGGGGTAAATCAGCCCCCCCCCCCCACTTTGGAGTGTGTCTGTCTTCCCTCTTCAGGGTTCGTTTCTCAGAGCATTCCCCTTGGGGCAGGCCTGAGGAGTGCTCCTCTGCCAAACAAAGTGAAAAAGTCTATAAGACACCAAAACAAAAGGGGAATACCTTTCCCTGGCCCCCTCACTAGGGCAGGTGTTGTCCTGTTGCTGGCCCCAGGGTATCAATTCTTCCCCTAAACGGGTACTGGGTTTAGGGTGTCTCCCCTATGGGGAGGAGCACAGCCTCTCACACTAGAGAAGCCTATCTCCCTGCTGCCTCCAGCCTTGCAGCGGTTTGTCTCCCCACAAGGAGAGAGATTTTAACAGGTTTCAGGCAGCCCTTAATTTGACTCAGGTGTCCCTAATTGACCTGAAGTAACCCCTTCCCAGTTTGTAGGAAAAAGGGCCTTTAGCATTCTAGGGCTAACATATCTATTTTCCCAGACCCTCCTGCAGCCGTCCGGCCTGACTTTGTCACAACATGTACCTGAAATTCTTTCCTGTGCAGAGAGCTAATGCATGAGCGAGGCACCCGTTAAATCTCCCACAAGCCCTGCTTGGACACCACGTGTTGGCCCTCTGCAGAGATGAGTGCTACTCCAGTGAAAGGAGGTGCTATCACCAAGCTGGCAATCCAGGCACTTACAGAGGGTCAGATCAGACAATATCCTCCTTCAGCCCCTTCAGCAGTTTAGAAGGGGAGTACATGGGTATTGTAGTCTCTGAACCCTCATTCCCAGGTTACACCAGGGCCTGCCTCTGAAGCTGACAGATCAGACTTATGCCCGGTCTGGGGACGTCCTGAACATTGGCAAATGCAGGGGTGGAAACCAGTCTGGCTCACCTGCAGGTTACCATAGTTACAATAGACATTAGTGTTCTAAGAACGTGCTAAGTGTTCAGACTTTATGGAATTCTTGTAGGATGCTGCAAGAATTAATCGTACTTATAATGTCTGTATTCTGTTACATTGACTGTTTGCACTGTAAAGTCTGCAATTGTTCAACTCAGACAGGAGAAGAAGCATGAATTAGGGTAAAGTGCTCATCCTCCACACAAGATGGCCCACTGAAGGTAAATCACACATCATGGAGCATCAAAGGACAGAGACCTTGTTGACTGTATTCTTCATTGCCTCCAGGAAGGGGAGGCCTGTGCATGAACTCATCCGATCAGCTTGGATTCTAGGTTGTGGGGGGATAAAAATCCCTGATAGAAGAAACTGGGTCTCTTTATGCTGTTTTGACTCTGAGGGTCAAAGATTCCTAAACATAAGCAAGAGATCCCCATGCTGCTTGGCATGGGTCAGCCCAAAAAGATACCTAGAGCTGTTTATTATAGAAGCTTCTATTACCATTTTGAATCTAAGATTGTAACTCATTTGTGTGTGTAGGTTACCTGTTTTAATGTTCTAAATGACTCATTTCTTTTCTTGGTTAATAAATCTAAGGATGGAGATTCCACCACCTCCATAGGTAACCCTCCTAGTGAAATAGTGTCTCCTAATATCCAACCTAGACCTCCTGCACTGCAACTTGAGAGCATTACTCCTTGTTCTGTCATCTGCCACCACTGAGAACAGCCTAGCTCCATCCTCTTCGGAACCCCCCTTCAGGTAGTTGAAGGCTGCTATCAAATCTCCCCTCACTCTTTTCTGCAGACTAAATAAGCCCGGTTCCCTCAGCCTCTCCTCGTAAGTCCTGTGCCCCAGCCCCCTAATAATTTGTTGCCCTCCACTGGACTCTCCAATTTGTCTGCATCCCTTCTGTAGCGGGGGACCAAAACTGGACACAATACTCCAGGTGTGGCCTCACCAGTGCTGAATAGAGGGGAATAATCACTGCCCTCGATCTGCTGGCAATGCTCCTACTAATACAGCCCAATATGCCATTGCCCTTCTTGGCAAAAAGGGCACAATGCTGGCTCATATCCAGCTTCTCATCCATTGTACTCCCCAGGTTCTTTTCTGCAGAACTGCTGCTTAGGAAGTTGGTCCCCAGCCTGAAGCAGTGCATGGGATTCTTCCATCCTAAGTGCAGGACTCTGCACTTATCCTTGTTGAACCGCATCAGATTTCTTTTGGCCCAATCCTCCAATTTGTCTACATCACTCTGGACCCTATCCCTACCCTCCAGAGTATCTACCTCTCCCCCCAGCTTCGTGTCACCCGTGAACTTGCTGAGGGTGTAATCCATCAGCACCCAGATCATGAATGAAAATGTTGAACAAACCCAGCCCTAGTACCCACCCCTGGGGCACTCTGCTTGATACCGGCTGCCAACTAGACATTGAGCTGTTGATCACTACCCATTGAGCCCGACAATCTAGCCAGCTTTCTATCCACCTTATAGTCTATTCATCCAATCCATACTTTAACTTGCTGGCAAGAATACTGTGGGAGACCGTATGAAAAGCTTTGCTGAAGTCAAGATATATCACATCCACCGCTTTCCCCATATGCGCAGAGCCAGTTATCTCATCATAGAAGGCAATCAGGTTGGTCAGGCATAACTTGCCCTTGGTGAATCCATGTTGACTGTTCCTGATCACCTTCCTCTCCTCCAAGTGCCTCAAAATGGATTCCTTGAGGACCTGCTCCATGATTTTGCCGGTATTTTGAAGTGAGGCTGACCAGTCTGTAGTTCCCCAGGTTCTCTTTCTTACCTTTTTAAAATATGGGCACTATATTTGCCTTTTCCCAATCATCCGGGACGTCCCCCAATTGCCATGAATTTTCAAAAATAATGGGCAGTGGCTCTGCAATCACAACAGCCAACTCCCTCAGCACCCTTGGATGCATTAGATCTGGCCCCTTGGACTCATACCCGTCCAGCTTTTCTAAATAGTCCTTAACCTGTTCTTTCACCACTGAGGGCTGCTCACCTCCTCCCCATACTGGGTCGGCCAGTGCAGCTGTCTGGGAGCTGACCTTGTCTGTGAAGACTGAGGCAAAAAAACATTGAGTACTTCAGCTTTTTTCACATCTGTCACTATGTTGCCTCCCCCATTCAGTAAGGGTCCCACACTTTCCCTGACCTTCTTCTTGTTGCTAACATACCTGTAGAAACCCTTCTTGTTACCCTCCACATCCCTTGCTAGCTGAAACTCCAAGGTGCAACAAGGTCTTGGCCTTCTTGATTACACCCCTGCATGCTCTCCCAATATTTGTATACTCCTTCCTAGTCATTTGTCCAACTTTCCACTTCTTGTAAGCTTCCTTTTTGAGTTTAGGCCCACCAAAGATTTCACTGTTAAGCCAAGCTGATCGCCTGCCATATTTGCTATTCTTTCTGCACATAGGGAGGGTTTGTTCCTGCGCCTTCAATAAGGCTTCTTTAAAATACAGCCAGCTCTCCTGGACTCCTTTCCCCCTCATATTAGCCTTCCAGGGAATCCTGTCCATCAGTTCCCTAAGGGAGTCTAAGTCTGCTTTTCTGAAGTCCAGGGTCAATATTTTGCTACTCTCCTTTCTTCCTTTTGTCAGGATCCTGAACTCAATCATCTCATGGTGACTGCTGCCTAGGTTGCCACCCACTTCTACCTCCCCTACCAATTCTTTCCTGTTTGTAAGCAGCTGGTCAAGAGGAGCACAGCCCCTAGTTGGTTCCTCCAGCACTAATGTGGACACTACACGACATGCCAATATCATCAATGTATCAAGACTACCCTTAACCAGAGCTGAATTATCTGTACACTCCAAGGGACTAAATTTCCTCCCCATCACAGAACCTTCCATAGTAATGTGTGGAGAAACTAGAAGAATTCTTCGGCTGACTCTGCCTCAAAGAATTATTTCACAAGTGACTAAACCACCCACAATTACCACATCCCCACCAACAGGCATAAGATAAAAGAATTATCTGACTGGACCCTGAACAGCAGATGAAACCACATTCTTGATCATTCCATTGATTGCTTCAGGAAAAAAATTGACTGTGAAATCATAGAATAATAAAAGTGTAGGATTGAAGGAACATCAATAGGTCATCTAGTCCAGTCTCCTGCATTCAAGGCAGGACTAAGTAATAACTAGACCATTCCTGACAGGTGTTTATCTAACCTGCTCTTAAAAACCTCCAATGACAAAGATTCCACAACCTCCCTAGGCAATTTGTTCCAGTGCTTAACTACCCTGACAGGTAGCTTTTCCTAATGTCCAACCTAAACCATCCTTACTACAATTTAAGCCCATTGCTTCTTTTCCTATCCTCAGAGGTTAAAGAGAACATTTTTTCTCCCTCCTCCTTGTAACAACCTTTTATGTACTTGAAAACTGTTATAATGTGCCCTCTCAGTCTTCTCTTCTCCAGACTAAACCAACCCAATTTTTTCAATCTTCCCCCATAGATCATGTTTTCTAGACCTTTAATAATTTGTTGTTCTTCTATGGACTTTCACCAATTTGTCCACATCTTTCCTGAAACTTGGCACCCAAAATTGGACACAAAACTCCAGCTGAGGCCTTAACCTTAACAAACATCACATCCATGACAATATCTCCACTGCTCAGAGGACAGTTTACACAGTCCTGAAATCCTACCACCAGATAGTGATCAAACCAGTAAACAAAGAGGACACCATCCTAGTCCTCAACAGTGATGACTATGTTAACAAGACCAACTAACAACTCTGACACTACTTACAATAAAGAACTCAAAAAGACCCCACTTGACAATTTACACAGGAATTTAAGGATATCATCAAATCCTTCCCAACTCCAAGAGAAACTTTACAAGCTCGTTCCACATGCACCCACGACAGGGACCATCTACATGCTTCCCAAGATACACAAACAAGGGAACCCAGGAAGACCCATTATATCTGGCTATGGCCCACATACTGAAGGAATATCAGGACTCATAGAAACAATCCTCAAACCACTCACCACACTGAGGCCAGCTTTTTTCAAGACACTACTGAGTTCCTCCAAAAATTCCACAACTTTAACAATCTCTCTCAGAACACCATCCTTGCCACCATGGATGTCACCTCATTATACACCAACATCCCTCACAATGGCGGCATCACTGCCTGCCGCAAATATTTCAAGATAATGGACATTCTTCCAGAGTCCTGCACTTAGGACGGAAGAATCCAATGCACCGCTACAGACTAGGGACCGAATGGCTAGGCAGCAGTTCTGCAGAGAAGGACCTAGGGGTGACAGTGAACGAGAAGCTGGATATGAGTGAACAGTGTGCCCTTGTTGCCAAGAAGGCCAATGGCATTTTGGGGTGTATAAATAGGGGCATTGCCAGCAGATCGAGGGACGTGATCGTTCCCCTCTATTCGACACTGGCGAGGCCTCATCTGGAGTACTGTGTCCAGTTTTGGGCCCCACACTACAAGAAGGACGTGGAGAAATTGGAGAGAGTCCAGTGAAGGGCAACAAAAATGATTAGGGGTTTGGAACACATGACTTATGAGGAGAGGCTGAGGGAACTGGGATTGTTTAGTCTATGGAAGAGAAGAATGAGGGGGGATTTGATAGCTGCTTTTAACTACCTGAAAGGTGGATCCAAAGAGGATGGATCTAGACTATTCTCAGTGGTAGCAGATGACAAGACAAGGAGTAATGGTCTCAAGTTGCAGTGGGGGAGATTTAGGTTGGATATTAGGAAAAACTTTTTCACTAGGAGGGTGGTGAAACACTGGAATGCGTTACCTAGGGAGGTGGTGGAATCCCCTTCCTTAGAAGTTTTTAAGGTCAGGCTTGACAAAGCCCTGGCTGGGATGATTTAGTTGGGATTGGTCCTGCTCTGGGCAGGGGGTTGGACTAGATGGCCTCCAGAGGTCCCTTCCAACTCTGTTATTCTATGATTCTATGACATGTGATGGGTTCGGTCACAGAGATCCCCTTGGAACTGTCACCTGACATGCTGGAATTACCTCTCAGCCCATTTTCCTGCCAACTTGGGACTCCAGAACCCTGCCTTGTTGAGCCAGACATGCTAGTCTGCTGCAGCACAGACCCAGGTCTGCTCCACGGCCCCAAAGCTGCAGAAACAACTTAACTGAAAACAGCTCAGCCAGTTCCCTCCCCAGCCTCCAGACTCCCAGATCCCAATGGGATCCAAACCCCAAATAAATCCGTTTTACTCTGTGTAAAGCTTAGACAGGGTAAACTCATAAATTGTACGCCCTCTGTAACACTGATAGAGAGATATGCACTGCTGTAAGATTAATCACTTACATTCGGTTCATTAATAACAAAAAATGATTTTATTAAGTATAAAAAGTAGGATTTAAGTAGTTTCAAGTAATAAGAGACAGAAAAAAGTAAGTCACCAAGCAAAATAAAGCAAAAACATGGAAGTCTAAGCCTAATACATTAAGAAACTGATTACAGATAATATCTCGCCCTCAAAGATGTTCCAATAAGCTTCCTTCACAGACTAGACTTCTTCCTAGTCTGGGCCCAATCCTTTCCCCTGGTACAGTCCTTGTTAGTTCCAGCAGACATCTTAGGTGTTAACTAGGGGTTTTCACATGACTGGAAGCCTCTTTTGTCCTGTTCCACCCCCCCTTTATAGCTTTGGCACAAGGCGGGGAATCTTTTGTCTCTCTGGATCCCCACCCCTCCTTCTAAATGGAAAAGTACCAGATTTAAGATGGATTCCAGTATCTTGTGACATGGTCATATGTCCTGTGAGACCCCAGCCTCCATTCTTCCTAGGCTGGCCCACACGTACACAGGAAAGTTTGCAAGTAAACAGAGCCATTTACAGTTCATTGATTCTAAAGCACCCTTAATGGCTTCCACTTAATAAGTTTATATTTTATTCGCCTAACTCCAGACATAGAAATAACACATGCAAACAAATAGGATGAACACACTCAGTAGAGTATAAGCTTTGTAATGATACCTTACAAGAGACTTTTTTTCATAAAGCATATTCCAGTTACATCATATTCAACTTTATAAGCATATTTTCATAAAGCATATGGAGTGCAACGTCACAGGACAATCCTCAGATATCCACCCCAAACACATTGCCAAACTCGACCATGTCATCTGTCACCCAGAACAATTTTACATCAATAACAAACACTTTGTTCAAACCATGTGAGAAGCCATGGGTACTAGGATGGCTTCCCAATATGCCAACCTCTTCATAGGCCACCTTGAAGAAGAATTTCTGGACAAATGGACCACTAAACCAATGATATACCTGAAGTAAATTGATGATATCTTCTGGACAGATGACTTAAACTCCCCCATAGATTTCCACCAAAACTTCAACAACCACCACCCCTTCATTAAACCCTCTCTAGAACATCCCCTGACTAGCATCAACTTCCTGGACACAATGATCAGCTTCAACAATGGAACCCTATAGACAATGATACACAAGAAACATATGCATTGCCATACATACCTTCACATATCCAGTAACCACCCGAAACCGAGAAATCTGTTATCTACAGCTAGGCACTCAGACATCATAGAATATGCTCTGGGGAGAGAGTCTGGGATATGCACCTTGTAGTGGAAAAATTAACCAAGTGTTGTGTTTCGATCAGAACCAAGCCTGAGGCCCTCTTTATTTAAGCATGTGCATACAGGGAGAGTTAGCCAGAGCTGCTCTGCCGTGAACAGAAAATACAGGAGCTTAAATAGCTGAAAACCACAAACAGCATTTTCCTTATTTGGCATATAGTGCAAACTTCAATGGTAGCTTTCCTTATTTGGAATGTAGCAAAACAAGTTTTTACCTGTTATTGACAGGTGCTTCCTTTGTGGTTAACAGTCTTTTCTAACTTCTAGCGGTTGTGGTTACATTTTTAAGCTGAGCTGTTGCTATCTGCCTCTTAATGGAATTTTCCTCACCCTCTTCTTATGCTTCTTTACACACAGTTAGCTTGACCAAAGTTTTAGGCCTATTAGTTTAGGCACACTAGATTTTTCTTCCACAACCTTAACACGTTTAAAACCACCTTCACCAAATAAGGACACTCCACCACAGAAGTAGATTGCATTATGGAATGGGCCACCCAAATACCCTAAAGAGAACCTGCTTCCATATGGAATAAACCCACCTCTGGCCGCACATCCCTAGTTGTCACCTATCATCCCACCCTGGAAACCCTACAGGGTATCATCGAACAATTACAACCCATACTTATTGGGAACCACATCCTGAAAGAAATCTTTCCTGAACTCCCTCTTCTGGCCTTCAAACAACCCCCCCTCCCCAACCTCACCAAGCTCATCATCAGACGCAAGCTCCAAACAGAGCAGGACACACCAACTCAAAGAGGCACCAGACCCTTCCAGAACAACAGATGCAAAACCTGTAGACATACCTCCACTGCAATGATGATCAACATCATCCACAACACACCTTTCAAGATCCATGGGTCCAACACATGCCTATCACAACATGTGGTGTACCTCATCCAGTGCACTAAATGTCCCAGTAACAACTATGTGGTTGAAACAAAGCAATCACTATGCAGTCAAAGGAACTCTCACAGAAAAATGATAAGACAAAAACACCGTATCACCCATGGGTGTACACTTTTTACAGGCAATCACTCTATAGCTGACCTCTTTGTCCTCATCCTCAAAGGAAACCAACACAACACCTTCAAAAGACAAACCTGGCAGTTTAAATTCATAACTTTGCTAGACACTGAAAATCATGGTCTAAATAGAGACACTGGATTTATGGGTTATTAAAACACCACATAACCCACCAATGCGCCCCCCACCTTTGCAATTTTCATCCACCCCACATGACTGGAGAGGTGTTAATGGGCCACTTCACCTTGAATGGTCCCTTGAAATATGTGTTAATCGCTTATGTTAAACAATCTGTTCCACCTTGTATTTAGCTGTGACAATTGGGGTACCTTTCCCAGATCTGAAGAAGAGCTCTGTGTGGCTCAAAATCTTGTTTCTCACACCAACAGAAGTTGCTCTGTAGTGAAGCCAAAGACTTACCGGTGTGGGGCCTCCTGCTGGTCATCCTGAGGATTAGCTCTTCACCAACTCCAGAGTGCCCTCTGCTGGCCAGTGCCTCCCCTGCCTCAGGCCCTGTGTCCCTCCTGGACCCCAGTGCCCCTTTACCTCAAGGTTCTGCCCCAGCAGTACCCCCACACTTTGGGTCTCCCCTCCCAGGGGAACCCCCAACCCTCTAAACCCCTCTCGCCTCAGTGGCTACTGCCAGTCATCATCTAGCCCCCTTTCACTGGGGTAGACTGCAGTCTGTAATGGCCCCTCATCACTGGCAAGGGGGTAGGACCTGCTGCCTTTGCCTATCCCTGGGCTAAACTTCTGCAGCCCCAGTACCTCTTTGGGCCTTTAACAAGGCCTGTAGCCTGGGGGTTTACCCTTTGCCCTTCCCCAGCACTGCTCCACTTCAGGTACCTTGCTCCCAGACAGCTAGCCCTTCCCACTCCAGGGCTAGAGTGAGACTCCCCCAGCTCCTGGTCCACAGCCGTCTTATCAGGTCCAGCTGGTTCCTACTTGAGCTGGCAACATTTGTGGTCAGTCACTCCCTCAGCTGCTCTCAATCGCTTTTTCCCAGCCATAGCACTCTCCAGGGCTGCTTTTATCCCCTGTTCTGAGGGAGTGGGGCAGCTGCCCCACTACATGGTCCAAGAAAAGATATTACCTCCCCTACCTTGTCTCTCTAATATCCTGGGACCAACACAGCTACAACAACACTGCATGTGACAGATATTGGAATTTCATGACAGATCCTTGAAAAACCTTATTGAATTAAGGGATCTTTTGTACTAAATGCACATGTTATGTATTATTGTGGGCCATGTTTCTATGTAAGCTCTCTAGGAGGTTGTGATGTAAGTACTGGAGGATCAAAGGACTGTATTGAACAATGTGCCAGACAAGCATGGACTTTTGTGAGAATATGTGTGAAGTGGATATCCTGGGAAATACCTAAAGAAAGGTTAAATGGAAATTCCTCACCTCTGGCTATGCAAAAGCCCACCTTGTGAAGCTACACCCTGAGGAGATGGTAATTGTCTACTGATGACCTGTTACATGAGGCCAAGATAAACAGCCCACGCTGTATAAAGGAAGGACTGAACTATTCATGGTTGTTCTGGTTCTGAATCTGAGACAGTTATGAACCTGTAACCATAAAGGAAACCCAGTTGTAGGTTTTGAAGGACTGATACCTCCCTGAGGCTGAGGCTGGAGTTGAGATGCCCACTGGGAAGCCTTTCTGCATGTCTGTAGAGGTTTTTTTTATGGTTTTTAATATGCTTTCTCTGAAATGTTTTCACTTAAAGAATAAATGTGTGATAACTTGTGACTGCTAGCAATTACAACTGGTAATAGCCTTCAGAGAGAAAGCACAGGGCATATACTGACTTGTTTAGGCAGTCTGGCTTGCTTGAGATATCTCAGTGTAGGCAGGGAACTGTGCAGCCTGAAAAATCCCCGGTCAGGAGTGAGAGAGAGATGGGTCTCTGCCCAAGAGAGGTGATGGCTGAGGAGCTGGGAGCCTAGAGTTGGTGCTCTCGAAGGACCATGAGGGGGAAAATCTGGTATAGTTGCCCTGGACTGGGACAAACATGTCCTCAAAAATGCATGTAGTGTTCTCAGGGTTTTTAGCCAATAAATATCTGTTAAGCATAGTATTTATATAAGTGTTGGGAAGTTATGTTAACTAAATTTATTATACTCTGCCCACAGTTCTGTTCACCCATGTCCAGTATCCCATAATACCTTGCATTAGCTGAAGTAAACTTTGACTTAAGCAGATTGGAACACTATCAGATTCAGGACATATGAGTGTTTTACCACAAACAGGTAAGGAGTTATTCACACAGGCTAGTATTGGAATGTCCCAAAGGAAGAGGTCAAGATATTTGAATGGTCTCCCATGGTACAAACCCTAGGAGGTTGCTTCACACCCCTTGGTACCTGGAATGCATGTGTTCAGAACAAAGAGATAAGGGGTACTCTATGGTTCCAGAAAAACAACGGAGAAAGCCAATCGGCTAAATCTAATTTCTAATGATGCACACAGAACCTTTTTACTTGTGAAGAGGATGGGTATAAAAAGGATAGCTTCAGGGGTGTAACTCGGAAACACACCTTCTGTGTAAAGTGAATTTAACAACATAACATGAGAAGGCTTCCTGGACACTGCTATAATTTCTTCCTTTACTATATTATCATTGACTTTTAGCAATAAACCTGACAGACATTGATTATCTTGTCTCTTGAATATATTTCATAATGCCCCAAAGTGTGGTCAAGCAATGAACTAAAATAATGCATCAACAGGATGATCTCAGCAGATCCTACAGAGACAGATATGCAGCTCCATGCCCAGACAGATGTGCACAATGTGGCCATTTCCTTTCACCCTGTTTGGAGCTGATAGGAAGCCACTGGGATGTGGAACTTTCATCTTGGAAGTGAATTTTTTGCACAGCTCTGGGAGCCAACACAGAAGGGAGGATGCTGCAGAATGAAACCCTGCAGTCAGGAGCTGCTGGCTCCTCTTCCCTACACAGGAGGAGAAAGTGGCTAGTTCTTCCCTCATTTCCAATGCAGGAAAAGCTGCTCCGATATTAATAAGAATCTAATTACTCATTTATTGTTCCATGAATTAATTACCTGGCAAGTAGAGTTACCTTTTACACAGCTCTTGAACTTCAGAAGGGCCTCCTTACACCAATCCCTGGATAATTTAATTAGCATATTCATGTTTTATTAGCTCTAAACCAAAAGTTGGTTTGGAATCATTTGAATTAAAATTCCAAAGTCTGCCAGCAGCCCAACCCCAAGTGCTAAGCTACAGATGGGAGAGAGCAGAGCCCTGTGCATCCCACTCACTGACGCTCCAAGTCTGCACTGTGTCCAGCCAGCTTCTCTGGCTGCACTTTATTTCAGGCAGTGCCTGGCTGTTTTGTCTGCCACTGCCTGCTCTGCCAGTCACAGAGCTGGGACGTGGGGTTGAGACAAATGTTCCATTCCTCCATCATCCACGTATTCTCTCCTATTCGCCATTCAGAGTATTTACAGTAATTGTGTTAGCCCATAACAGCCTTAGCGATACATTATAGTCGTGCCAATAGAAGACCATTGAAACCTGGGGATGGAGCAACGGAGAGGGTGATGGAAAGACAGGGAGAGGCTATGTTCATTGTTCTCCCTCAGCTGGGAGCTCACTGGGGCGGTACAGATGAAACCAAGAGGGTGAAGGGCTGAGGATGCAGGGAATGGGCCTTCACCTGCCAGGGCCTGCAGCAGAGGTGGTCTCATTTCTCATAGCTCAGGCACTGGCATAGAGCACAGAAAGAACCTGTGGGACCAGCAGGACCAGGCTCGTTCCCCACACTGAACATCCACCCCTTCTCAGAGGCACCCCATGGCAGTGAGTGAATGACTGCAGAAGGGAGTCTGTTTTCCTTATTCCCAAATAGCAACAGCAGGGTTCTCTTCTTTCACATCCTCTAACTCCTCCTCAGCCTTTCTCCCCATCCAACTCTCGCAAAACCTTCCATCTGCCTCTTCCCCTCTGCAGTCTGGAATTCACTATGGAGGCCCACCTTTGTGACTTTGTTGTTGAGATTCGCATGTAGGGCAGGGATTACAGTTCTTTATTTTTTCACACAAAACAGGCTGTATCAACCCCAGCCATACAGCACTACTTCCTGAGTCAAGACTGGATTTTCTGTGATTTGATAAGTTGTTCGGTTTATGAGATAAAGTATTTTAAAATGACCCATTTTGCCATTCGATTCATGAGTCTAACCTTTTTCAGATCTTCTTAGCTAATAAATAGCTTAATTTGGAGATTTGAAAAGGAACTCAGTGGCAGATTTTTAACTAAATCAAAAACAAAGGCCACTGTTTAAATTTAATAATTGATATATTTGCATGATTCTTCTTAACTGCTTCAATTTACAGGCTAGAAGCCACTGTCATCAATAGATGATGAATAAGACGAAATCTTTGAAATCTCAATAATGCCTGGAATGGAATTTAGAAGATTCAGACTTTCAAAAAACATGGAATTTCAGAATATGTGCAATATGTACCACATGATCAAACCCCAATTCTGTGTCTGTCACATTGTGAGGGAAGTGTCCATCATCAGGAGAATAATGCCATAATTTAATTAACTTGTTAATAATGAGTTGAGCTACTAAGTAACAGTGACCACAATATAATTAATCTGAATATCCTTGGGAACCAAAAAGTAGCACAATGATGCTAAACATTAGACTGAGAGATTTAAATAAAATAAGGAGGCCAGTCAAAAAGGTCAAGAGTCAAAAGTAAAGAAATAAAAATCCTTGGATTTGTCCTGGTCGCTACTTAAGGAACCAAGTAGGCAAACAACCACTGTTCAGCAAACCACTGAAGCACATGCTTAACATTAACCAAATATTTACATCCCATTGATTTTAATGGGATCTACATGTATGCTTAACTGAATTGGCACCTAAGGAAACAATATTCTCAGAAGGTGTGTGTGCCTCTGAACAAAGTGGGAAGCAGGATGGCAAGGAGTGAACCAGTCTGGCTAACTGGCAACATCAGGAGGTTCTTCAAAAGATCCTTGTGGAAATGGAAATCCAGCCCTGATGAAGTCAATAAACTACAACAGAGAAGAAGGAAAACAGGAGGCTAAAATGGAATATCAAGGGCCAATAGCTACAGGCATAAAACCAAACAGCAACATATTAATGCAAATATATCAGAAGCAGGAAGCCTGTGAAAGCAGCAGCAAAGGGATCACCAGGGCTAAAGGGAGTAATTCAGGAAGATAAGGACATTGCTGAAATTTGGAATGATTTCTTGGCATCAGGCTTCACTGCAGAGGCTGCTGGAAAGATTCCCACCCAGGACGTGCTATTTTCTGATAAAAATGATGAGATGCTACCAAGGACTGAGGGGTCAGAAGAAGAGGAGCTAGAACAAACTGATACATTAAAAAGCAGTAAGTCACCAGGCCAGACAGCACAGCCAAGAATTCTGAATGAGCTCAAGAATAAAGTGGCTAGGCTGCGAGCAATAATCAGGTACTGTGACAGAGGGCTGCAAATGTGCCTCTATAGAACAAGGGGGAGCCAGGGAATTACTGACCAGTGAGCCTTACACCTGTACCAAGTAACCTAGATGAAATGGTAATTTAAAACACAATTATAAAACATCCAGGAGATGATGCCTCGGCTTGTGTCCAGGTTACAATGCATCATACTACAATTGAGCTCAAGGTGCTCCTCAATGGTAGCAGATGACAGAACGAGGAGTAATGGTCTCAAGTTGCAGTGGGGGAGGTTTAGGTTGGATATTAGGAAAAACTTTTTCACTAGGAGGGTGGTGAAGCACTGGAATGCGTTATCTAGGGAGGTGGTGGAATCTCCTTCCTTAAAGGTTTTTAAGGTCAGGCTTGACAAAGCCCTGGCTGGGATGATTTAGTTGGGGATTGGTCCTGCTTTGAGCAGGGGGTTGGACTAGATGACCTCCTGAGGTCCCTTCCAACCCTGATATTCTATGATTCTATGAAAACATAAGTTGAGCTAGTTGCATTGCTCAGGGCTGTGAAAAAATTTGGGCCCTGTGCAATGTAGATAGGTCAACTTAATACCCATTGTAGGTACGGCCATGTTGATGGAAGAAATATTTTGTCATCCAAGCTACTTCCTCTCGGAGAAGTGGATTAAGTACATGAACAGAAACACCTTCCATTGACGTGGGCACCATCTACATGACTAGTGTACTTGCAGTACCATAGCTGTGCTGCAGTAGTGTAGACATACTCTAAGGCAAGGAAAGAGGCTGTGTTTGGGAGACTGGCACCACACAAACTTCTTGAGTCCTAATGTCTCTTGCACTGTACGGGCTCCCTCTCCACTCCTGCCTCAGCTCCTGGCAGGTTCTCTACCTGGGGACAGGAGTCGGCTGGTTGTGCCAGCTGCCCCAGCTTCTTTTATGGACTGGAGTCATGAGGCACATAAAGACTACAGCTTATTAAAAAATCAAGAGGCTAAGAAAACAAATAGTGACGATGTTCAGGGTCAATAGCAGTAAAAACTGGCCTTAGGATAAATAGTGCAGAGATGGCTCCAAGACATTTTGAAGCATGGAGGTGCCTCAAGGTATTATTTGCTGCTCCTGGTTTTTTCTGTTAAATATGTAGTTTAATATATTTCTATTTAGCTTCTTTCATGTGTGCCATAGATACCCTGGGGAGGGATGCCATAGAAATAGCTAAAGCATTTAGAGAGGCAGGGGGAGATAATATACCCTAGGTGTGTAGCATCACTACATTAACATTCCTTAGGAACCCTAACATCTGCATTCTTACTCCTTTCAATTTTAACTGTGAAGGCACAGAATGGCATTAACATAGATGTTTGCATTTAATTTCCTTTCCTTTTTTTTTTTAAGAAAAAGGAAAATTTCTGGTGGTTTTATTCCAATAGACATCTATAATCCCCCACTCACGAGACTTTTCTAACAGCAAACTGAGAGCAGCAACCATGGTTGCTGTCTGTCTAGGTAGAAGAAGTGTGCAGTGATATCACACTGAAGGGCAGAATTTCCTCACACTAAGCTAAAAATGATGGTTCACCCTAGGTAGAAGGCATCTGACTCTGATCACCAATAAAGCACACGTTCTCACTGAACTCAGCACTGCCCCTGAATAGCCAGAGAGAAACAGCATCTAGAAACACTTGCTCCTACCTCCAGGAGCAGGAAGACTCCACTTTTCCGTCTTAGGAAGTGGCCTAGCCATCATGAGCCACCCCCTCCAGATAAGATACAGTTAGTGGGAAGCTATCCCATGTGGAGGAGGCTGCCTGGCAGAAGGCACGAAGTTACCCATAGGAAGAAGAGGCAATGACAGCAAAGACAATGGAGAGAGAATTGGGACTGGGAGGAGACAAGGGAGAAAGTAGCATAAAATAAGAACAGAGATGTAGACAGGTGAAATTATTCTGTTCTGTGTGATGCCAACACAGAGGATCAGGGAATTACAGAGCAGTCAACTTAACTTCGATACCTGGAAAGATAGTGAAACAAATTATTAAACAATCAGTCTGGAAGCACCTAGAGGATAACAGGGTTATAAGGAATAGCCAGCATGGATTTATCAAAAACAAATCAGAGCAAACCAATCTATTTTCCTTCTTTGACAAGGTTACTGGCCTAGTGGATGGGGGAAGCATTAGAGGTGATATGTCTTGATTTTAGTAATGTCCCATATGACATTATCATAAGAAAACTAGGGAAATGAGATCTAGATGAATTTACTATAAGGCAGAGTGCACAACTGGTTGAAAGATTATACTCAAAGAGCTATCAATGGTTTTCTGTCAAACTGAGGGCACATCTAGTGGGGTGGGGTCTGTCATAAATATAAAGGGTAACCACCTTTCTGTATACAGTGCTATAAAATCCCTCCTGGACAGACGCAAAACCCTTTCACCTGTAAAGGGTTAAGAAACTAAGATAACCTCACTGGCACCTGACCCAAAATGACCAATGAGGGGACAAGATACTTTCAAATCTGGAGAGGGGGGATCAAAGGGTTTGTCTGTCTGTGTGATGCTTTTGCTGGGAACAGATCAGGAAAGCAGCCTTATAACTCCTGTTAAATTAGTAAGTAATCTAGCTAGAAATGCGTTAGATTTTCTTTTGTTTAATGGCTGGTAAAATAAGCTGTGCTGGATGGAATGTATATTCCTGGTTTTCTGTCTTTTTATAACTTAAGGTTTTGCCTAGAGGGATTCTCTATGTTTTGAATCTGATTTCCCTGTAAGGTATTTACCATCCTGATTTTACAGAGGTGATTGTTAGAGAGCTTATTCCTTCACTCTCCCACTTCCCTGATCCTTCTAGCATGAACAGAGAGCAACAATACCTGAAGTCCGAAGGTGCAAACAATTTGATGTTTATTGGGGTGAACTTCCAGCAAGCTTAAATACAAGTTCCTTTTTCCTTATTTTCGAATCCCAACTTACTTCCTGTTTGCCCCTAATTTATATAGTAATATTCTTAGCTATACCTTAACCAATCATTCTACTGAAATTTAACTAACCAATCCTAACATATTGTGACCTGATTAGCTAACAAATTATATCCCACCACCTTAATTAGTTTACACCCAGCAAAATTAATTCTACAGCAGACAGAAACAATCACAGAAGCAGACAGAGACCATGCCACTAAACAATAGCAAAGTGGGAACTATAATGACAAAACTACATCTATAAAGACATAAGAGTTTCCCAGCTGTGTCTATTGATAAGTGAGTTCTTACCAGACAGAAAACTATCAACCTCAATTTCCTTTTACATCTTCTAGGCACTTCCCTTTCTCTGGAGGTGATAGGCACTATCAGGACAGGATTGTATTCCTAACAGCCCATTAGCACCTTCTTTCAATGTGACTACTTTGGAATGTGAGGATGTGACCGGTCGCTTCCCAGCTTATGGCTGCCTCTGTCGCTTAGCCAAAGGCCTTAGCCTAAGAACAGGGCCTCAGACTGTCACAGTAAGAGAAGGACCTTACACTGGCAGACAGTGATTTTGATTCTTTCTTTTATACCTCTAACTAGCCAAGTGATAAGAATACACCTAAATTCTTAAAGTACAGGTCTTTGCAGACAGGCCTGAATATCTATATCCTAACAGTGATTCTTTTACCTTTTCTTTAATTAAAATTCTTCTTTTAAGAACCTGATTAATTTTTCATTGTTCTTAAGATTCAAGAGTTTGGGTCTGTGTTCACCTGTACAAATTGGTGAGGATTCTTATCAAGCCTTCCCCAGGAAAGGGGGTGTAGGGCTTAGGGGGATATTTTGGGGGAAGACGTCTCCAAGTGGGCTCTTTCCCTGTTCTTTATTTAAAACGCTTGGTGGTGGTAGCATACGGTTCAAGGCCAAGGCAAAGTTTGTACCTTGGGGAAGTTTTTAATCTAAGCTGGTAAGAATAAGCTTAGGGAGTCTTTCATGCAGGTCCCCACATCTGTACCCTAAAGTTCAGAGTGGGGAAGGAACGTTGACAGGGTCCTATATCGATCAGTACTGGGTCTGTGTGACAGGGTTCCCAGGATGCAACCTGGACTGGGGTACCACTGAGCCCTCTGTCCCACCAACATGGGCTCCCTCTCATGCCATGATGCTGCTGGCAAACTACAAACCTCTGGCAGATACTGCACTTACACAGACATCCACGGGCAGGGACACACCCAACTAAGTTACAGGAATGCTTCTCCCAGCCACTCATGAACCAACAATAGAGGCTCCAGCCAATTCCCTCAGCTCCTCTGCCTTGCACCTCAGAACTGTAATGTCTAGCCCTGGTCAGATGCCTGACCAGTGTCAGTCCTCCCCTTCCTCAATATGAAGAGGACACATGCTATCCTTTGAAAACTGAGCTGAGATTTCCCAAGGACTTCAACCAAAACACACCTCCCCAGTTCAAAGTCTTTGTTCTCCAGACATGTTTCCAGGTATTCAGTTGGCGGGGGGGGGGGGGGGGGGGGGAGGGGGAGGCAGAGGAGAGAGGCCAAGTCATGATGTCACTTCCTCTCTTTCATAGCTTCTTCCAGCTTGCTGGAAAGATCTATGCTTGTGATGTGGGAGTCTGCCCCCATTGGTCAAGCATTCTCCATTGTCTACGTGTGCTCTCTGAGAAGTCTTCTGGGATGGTCGTTGGGAGTGTGGATTCTCTTTAATGGGCCATTAGCAGTATCTGGCTGCTCCACTGTTGTATCTGAAAGGCTGGTTTTGGGTGTTCCCAGCCTCCCAATGTATTTCAGTAATACACACATAGCAAAACTTCATAACTTCCCATACAATGATAGCACATTGTGATGTTCCCTTCTGGTGTTATCTAGACCAGTGATCTGCTAGGCCACTCCAATCCTTGACTCTAGGAGTCAGCCTCACCCTGCTTTTCTGTGAGAACCCTCACTCCTGGGCTGTTCACGCACAGCCTCTAGCATGTAAGCTGCTCCCAGCTACTTGCAAGCGAATGACACTAGCCAATATCTCTGGTCCCAGACACAACCCTAGGAACCTCCATCTTGCAGTGTCCAGTTATGCCTGCTGGACACTGCAAGCTTATATGAGTTTGTCAATTTAACAAAGAAATTGATATGTACCAGCCTTGTTATCCCAAGGGGAACCTCTGATACACTTCAAACCAAATGCCCTGCTTCAGGTAGAATAATAAAACAAATTTATTAACTATAAAGATAGTCAAAGCATAAGAAGTCAGATCTGGGCAAACGAAATAAAAGCAAAACACATTCTAAGCTGATCTTAACACTTTCAATGCCCTTACAAACTTAGATGCTTCTCACCACAGCCTGGCTGCTTGCTCTTCAGCCAGGCTCTCCCCTTGGTCAGCGCTTTAGTTGCTTGGTGTGGTCAGGTCTGTAGATGTAGGTGGGAGGGAGGGAGAGAGAGAGAGAGAGAGCGCGAGCGAGCATGGAAGTCGTCTCTTCCTTTTATCATGTCCTTTCCTCCCTCTTGGCTTTGTCCCCCCAGCCCTCCCCCCCCGCCCCTCAGAGTCAGGTGAGCATTACTGAGTCTCTCCAAGCAAGGTTGAGCAATTCCCCTGGTGTGGCCTCATGCAGGTGCATCATTGCATTGTAGCTCCCTTGTTGGACAATGGCTGTTGATGCGTTGTTTGACACCCCACCTGGGCGTTGGTAACTTTCCTTGCTGTTGCCTCTGGGGAGCTAATATCTGGCTAATTCCCCCAACTTACAGCATGGCTTAGTGACAATCATACTACGGGCATCACAGACCTGTTATTGCTCAATCTTGGGAGGCTGAACGCCACTTGTCCCTTTAAGAAGTTGGACGCCGACTGCTCGGGGGTCACATAACTAGTTAGCATACCAGAGTCTTGTTCGTTATTGGAATTAACCAGACAAATCGCTCCACCAACTAAGAATGGCCATGCACCACCACCATACTACACAATTCTCATAACTTCATATGCATTAATGATATACATATATGGATAGAGAAATTACTTTCAGCAGATCATAACATTTTCCCTGATACCTTACAAGTCATGCTTTCTATGTAAGATCATGATTATATGAAAATAAGAAATATGAGGGTTACAGCATGCTCCCCCAAGGTATAGACTGTCACACACATACAATCCAACAGGATATTAATATTCAGCAGATCAAGACTTTTAAAATGATACTTCACAAGGCATACTTTGTACAAAACATATCATAATTATATGGCAGTGGTGAATATTGGGGCTCCTGAGTGCTGCTTTGAGGTTCAGAGTGACACAGTCTGTATTATTCAATGTTTTCCTTAAAGACTTGGATAATGGGGTGGAGACACCAAGCTGAGAGGGGTTGCAAGCACTTTGGAGGACAGGATTAGAATTCAAAAGGACCTGGACAAATTGGAGAATTGGTCTGTGTCAAGGTTCCTTCCCCACTCTGAACTCTAGGGTACAGATGTGGGGACCTGCATGAAAACCTCTTAAGCTTACTTTTACCAGCTTAGGTTAAAACTTCCCCAAGGTACAAACTATTTTACCCTTGGACTTCCACTGCCACCACCAAACTTAATCTGGGTTCCTGAGAAAACGTAGCTTGGACACGTCTTTCCCCCCAAAATCCTTCCAACCCTTGCACCCCACTTCCTGGGGAAGGTTTGGTAAAAATCCTCACCAATTTGCATAGGTGACCACAGACCCAAATCCTTGGATCTTAGAACAATGAAAAAGTATTCAGTTTCCTTAAAAGAAGACTTTTAATAGAAGTAAAAAAGAATCATCTCTGTAAAATCAGGATGGTAAATACCTTACAGGGTAATTAGATTCAAAACATAGAGAATCCCTCTAGGCAAAACCTTAAGTCACAAAAAAGACACACAGACAGGAATATTCATTCTATTCAGCAGAGCTATTTTCTCAGCCATTTAAAGAAATCAGAATCTAACACATACCTAGCTAGATTACTTACTAAGTTCTAAGACTCCTTTCCTGTTCTGTCTCCAGCAAAAGCATCACACAGACAGACACAGACCCTTTGTTTTTCTCCCTCCTCCCAGCTTTTGAAAGTATCTTGTCTCCTCATTGGTCATTTTGGTCAGGTGCCAGCGAGGTTACCTTTAGCTTCTTAACCCTTTACAGGTGAGAGGATTTTTCCTCTGGCCAGGAGGGATTTTAAAGGGGTTTACCCTTCCCTTTATATTTATGACAGTCTGAAATCACCAAGATGAAATTTAATAAAGACAAATGCAAAGTACTTCACTTAGGCAGGAAAAATCAAATGCACAACTACAAAATGGGCAATAACTGGCTAGGCAGTAGGACTTCTGAAAAGGATCTGGGTGTTAGAGTGGATCACATTGAATATAAGTCAGCAGTGTGATGTAGTTGTGAAAAAGATTAATATTCTGAGGGGTATTAACAGTTTCATATGTAAGACACAGGAGGTAATTGTCCCTCTCTACTAGGCACTGGAGAGGCCTCAGCTGGAGTACTGTGTCCAATTCTGGCACCACCCTCTAGGGAAAATGTGAATAAATTGTAGAGAGTCCAGAAGAAAGAAACAAAAATGATCTGACCTGTGAGGAAAGGTTAAAAAACTGGACATGTTTAGTCTGGAGAAAAGGAGACTGGGGGTGGGGGGGAGAGGGGATGCTTATAAGTCTTCTAATATTTTAAGGGCTGTTATAAAGAGGATGGGGATCAACTGATCTCTTTGTCCACCAAAGGTAGGAGAAGCAATGGGTTTAGTCTGCAGCAAAGGCGATTTATGTTAGATGTAAGGAAAAACTTTCTAACTCCAAGGAGAGTTAAGTTCTGGAACAGGCTTCCAAAGGAGGTTGTGGAATCCCCATCTCTGGAGGTTTTTAAAAGCAGATTGGACAAATGCTTGTCAGGAATCGTCTAAGTTTACTTGGGCCTCAGTCCAAGGGGCTGGACTTGATGACATCTTGAGGTCTCTTCCAGCCTGACATTTCTATGATTTTACCCAGTGCCCAAATAGTCTGAGCAAAACTGTACAGTCAGAGTTTATAAAGAGCTAGATATATCTCTGTAGATATAGGTAATATAGACCATAGGTGCTGACTCCATGGGTGCTCCGGGGCTGGAGCACCCATGGGGAAAAATTGGTGGGTGCTGTGCACCCACTGGAAGCTATCTGCCCTGCCCCCCCCCGCCCCAGCTCACCTCCACCTCCGACTCCTCCTCTGAGCACGCCGTGTTCCCCCCTCCCTCCCAACACTTGCCACCGTGAAACAGCTGTTTTGGTGGCAAGCGCTGGGAGGGAGGTGGGAGGAGGGGGAACACGGCGCGCTCAGGGAAGAGGCGGGGCTGGGGCAGAGATTTGGGGAAGGAGTCCAATAGGGGCAGGGAGGGGGCAGAGTTGGGGCAGGGACTTTAGGGAAAGGGCTGGAATGGGGGTGGGGCAGGGTGGAGTTGGGGTGGGGCCGGGGTTCGGGGGGATGGAGCATCCACCGGCACTGGGAAAAGTTGGCGCCTATGATATAGACCAAGGGTGGGCAAACTATTTGGCCCGAGGGCCACATCGGGGTTGCAAAACGGTATGGAGGGCTGGATAGGGAAGGCTGTGCCTCCATAAACAGCCTGGCCCCCGCCCCCATCCACCCCTTCCCACTTCCTTCCCCCGACTGCCCCCCCTCAGAACCTCCGACCCATCCAACCCCCCCTGCTCCTTTCTCCCATGACTGCCCCCTCCCAGGACCTGCCAGGACCCCCCCCTGCTCCTTTCTCCCTAATCGCCCCCCCGGGATCCTTGCCCCCTATCTAACCCCCCTGCTCCCTGTCCCCTGACTGCCTTGACCCCTATCCACACCCCTGACACCTGATAGTCCCCCGGGATCCCTGACCCATCCAACCCCCCTCACACACACTCCTTGACCCCTGACCACCCCCTCCTGGGACGCCATGCCTAACTGGTCCCCAGGACCCCACCCCCTACCCAACCTCCCTCACTCCCTGTCCCCCCCATCCTGGGACTCCCTGACCCCCACACCCCATCCACACCCCACAACCCCCCCTGCTGCCTGTCTCCTGACCGGCCCCCCCAAACCTCTGCCACATCCAACCGCCCTCTGTTCCCTGACTGTCCTCCAGGACCTCTTGCCCCTTATCCAACCCTCCCCTCCCCCTGCCCCCTTACCATGCCGCTCAGAGCGGCAGGACAGGCTTATTGGAAAGCCTGGGAGGTGGGTGGGCGCAAGCCGTGCTGCCTGCGCAGCAGCATGACTGAGGGGGAAGGGCTGGGGGGCTAGCATCCCTGGCCGGGAGATTGAACTTGGTGGAAAACAATGACAAATTGTTATGCTCCCCCCTCCCTTCTTTTGGTATGATTGCCAAGTCCTCAGAATTCTGTTTTCAAAATTTCCCATTTGTCTTCACAGAACAGTTTGTGAAATTCACTTTGAGCTCAAAATGTCACAATTTCATAACTACAGCCACTGTAATGCTTATTCCATTGTACCATCTTTGCGAATCTTGGCTTGAGTGGTGAAGACAGAGTGGAAAAAAACAATGGACAGAAAGTCATACCCAGTGATGGATTAGCCACTGTGCCAATGGGACCCGTGCCCAGGAGCCCTGGCCAATTAGATCACCCAGCATCTTGACCTGCTCCGCCTTGCACTTCTGCAGAGGAGCGGGGCCCCACTACACCTTCCCGCAAGGTGCTCCAGCCAGGGAGTGGGGTCAGGGTGCAGGGGCTTGCCCCACTCTGCCTGCCCACCAGGTGTTCCTGCTGGGGAGCGGGGTCAGGGCAAGGGGGCATGGGGACATGGGGAGCATCAAGAGCACTGGGCGAGCAGAGCGGGGCAAGCCCCCATGCCCCGACCCCATTTCCCCAGCAGGAGCACTGGGGAGGGTGGGGGAGGCACTACAGGTAGAAGAGGTGGGGAAGGGCCCCCACTTGCTCTGGCCCAGGGCCCCACAAAACCCTAATTTGCCTCTGGTCACACCCATATAACAGATTATTACCACACAGAAAATGTAATTAATTGATATTTAGGGTTACTCCAGTGACTGCTCTAACTCTTGTACACTCTATATAATAAGAACATTACAATTAAAGGGTGGAAATGACTAGGTAGGGTAATGTATCAAAAGGTCTCATAATCCTTCCAGTTTGTACATTCAGCTAACAAAATACTGACATATAAAAATTCACCTTACCTATTTCACAAAGCTCCTTAACTCTGCCCCACAGAGTGCACTGATGACCTGATGAGGAGGGAGGTACACAGCTCTTGTGAGATAGCTTCTGAAATAGGATGATCACTTCTGAGCACCTCAGACTGGAAAGATATTTGACAACGTGCAGGAAGTTTAGAGAGGAGCAAGAGGAATGTGCAGGGGCCAGAGGGACTGATTTGAGAGGCAAGATTAGAGGAGTCAAATAAGTCCACTTCGGCTAAAGTAGAAGCTGGGACAGCATATCTGTTTCCAAGGATCTGAGTGCTGTAAGCACCAAGGAGGGAAAATAATTCTTTAGGATGGCATCAGGGGATTGAAGACAGACATAATGGGATGAACCTGAGAAAAGGAAAAGCTCTAGAGATCTGCTCTAGGAATTATTTGGGGGCAGTTCCCTGGCCTGTGTTATACAGGGGATCAGACTGGAGAATCACAGTGAACTCTCCTGGCCTTGGACGCTATGAATCTGTGCACAAGTTGGTGACTAGCATCATTGAAGCCATTGATTTATATGGGGCCTTGGATCCATAGTGCTGGGTGAATGTAGCTGCCATGTGCTTTCCGCCCAGTCACATGGTGTTTCTGCTTCTTAATTGGTTGACTGAAATTTTTAAATAGGAGAATAACAAGAATAGCAAATTACAAGTAATGAGCAGTGAATAGCGAGACATGAAGGGCCTATAGCGAATAGGGCACATTTCCAAGCAAACAATCCTTGATGCTAGAATCCATGAAGATTTGAGATTTGTGAAGATTTCCATGAATACTTATAGATAATGAGTAATGGGGGCCCATGAGTCCCAGAAAACTGACCAGGCAGCTCAGACTCAAATGTATTCATGAACCAGATTTCTCACTGTGACACTGCACTCCATATTCTTCACAGTGATATTATGATATGGTTGTAGCATAATTATGATATATTTTATGCAAGATGGGTTATGTGAGATGTCACTGAAAAGATTATGATTTGATTAATATGATTATCCTATTTGTATGTATGTATCATTTTTGTATCTGAAGTTTCATAGATTCATAGATTCATAGATACTAACGTCAGAAGGGACCATTATGATCATCTAGTCTGACCTCCTGCACAACGCAGGCCACAGAATTTCACCCACCCACTCCTGCGAAAAACCTCTCACCTATGTCTGAGCTATTGAAGTTATAAATACTGACTATGTATCTGTACTTCAAATGTAGTTACACCTGGGTAATGCCCACTAGACAAGATGCTTTCAGTCTAAATAGCTGGTTGTAAAAGGATCTATTCAGGGTAATGGGCCATTAAAAATAATAGGCCTTATGAGAGGCTTATCTCCCATCTGGTGAGCCTTCCTGAGAATGCTACAGACAGCCTGTGAGTGATGGCTGCTATGACTACAAGGACATGTGACCAGGCCACATGATGCTGGACTCCATCTTGGGATGTCAGTATTTTTCCACAAACTGCTCTGGGAACCAAGCTTTGGGAACAAGAGGTTCCCACCATATGCAAAAGCTATACAAGTCAGGTAGTAACATCATCTGGGGTTCTTCACTCCCCACACAAGAAGACTCCTGGAAACACGTGAGGAGCAAAGACTGAACTGGGGGAAGGGCTGGGCCCAGGCTAAAGGGATTTCTAGCCTGTGTATGAAACACCTGGGGATGACAAGCTGTAAAGCAAGTGCAGCTTGTCCCTTAAGAATCTGAAGCCTGCTTGTATCATCTCTTAGGGTGAGAATCTGCTAATTCATATCCAATCTATCTAGTATATTAAACTTAGTTTGAGTTTTTTGTTTATTTGCTAGGCAATCTGCTTTGATCTGTTTGCTATCCCTTATAATCACTTAAAATCTATCTTTTGTAGTTAATAAACTTGTTTTTTGTTTAATCTAAACCAGTGAGCTTTGACTGGAGTGCTTCGGGAAAATCTCTGCTTGATTACCACAAGTGTGTATGGTCCTCTTCACATTGTGGGAGATGCAGACTGGGTATTATATATACTGGCCAGATTTGACCAGGGCAGGATGGTACTGCTGTGGGGTCCCAGGCTGGGAAGCTGGTGGTTAGGGAGCCTGCTTGTAACTGCAGCTGGGTGTGGGACCTGTATGAATGCTGGTGAAAGTGCAGGCTGGAGGGCTTTGCAGCTTGTCACAGAAGTACAGTGTGAGAGAGAGACCAGACTGGTGGGTCAGGGTGCTCAGTGGTACCTCATTTCCAAGTGGCATCCCGGGGGGAACTCATCACACTCACCATTCAGCAAAGTCTATACTCAGAGGGGAGTAGCAAGTGGCCCATACAAAGGCCAAGCTAACCTGTGCTAGGCCCTTTGGGGTTGCAGGGCCTGTGTGTTGGGGAAGGGCTGAACACACCAGAGTAAAATATAGAGGGTTGGGATGGGTGATGGATGTGTGGGGGTAGGGGCTCTCCCTTGTGTGACAACTAGGGGTTAGGGATGGGGCTGTAGCTTCTGGACATACAATTTAAAGCTGTCAGTGGAATTTGTTTTCATTTTCCATTCTGCCTGTAGATTCAAAAATTTGCAATAAATCACAGAAATTAAATTTTAAGATCACTATGGAAGGATAATGAATCTGAAAGTGTGATTTTTTTTTATTTTTATTGTAAAATTACATTCTTTCAAATGCTTAGATTCGGGGAACACCATCTCATAAGTGAAGTACACAAAAAACCACAATCAAAATGACCTATACAAAACATAAAGACGAGTTAATAGGATTGCTGTAAATTCTAAAGGGAGTGGGTGTCAAACAGCACAAGTGGGCTTGAAATGGGCCATTTATAATCTCCAATTCCATTAACAAATTTTAATATAGTCTTTGAGGGTAGGAAGCAGTCGTTAATAAAACTTTAAATTAAAGTGTGCTAACTGTCGGATTAGATCATTAAAATTGCAGGGTATTGGCGACTGACTGGCTCTGCGGCAGAGACAGCATCTCTAAACCGACAGTTTTGCACCAATGAAATAATTCCAAAGCAAATAGAAAAGGGAATAAAACAATTTTATATGTGTGAATTGTGATTCTATATCCTGTGTAATGAAGAGAGAAATGTAATCATATTTCATCAGCCCTGGGTTCAATCAGTGTGTTTGCAGGGCCATGAGACAAAACACGGAGGCAGGAGGACACCTAGGGTGGGTAGGCAGCAGGCCATGCAGACTGACTGACAGGCACAATGCTTGTACTCTGGGGCAGGAGATCTGCCAGAGGCCCCAAATGATTCTAAGCTGGGGATACACTTTCCTGCCTTGGCCTGGAGAGCAGACCTGGGGTTTGGAGTGCTCAGGGAAAGGCGGTCACCCAGAGCCAGGAACACAACCTGCCCTGCCTGAGCCCACTCCAATGCTCTATCCACTAGGCCACAAATGTGCTGAGCTGAGCTGTGGCCACTGCAAGCTGCACCGCTAGTGCAAATCAGCTCTGGGATCACAATCACCATCCCAAGGGGGAACACTTGTGCAGTGCATCTTTGCTGGGTGGTTTAGAGCTACTGCATTAGCTTGTACATCAGTCCCCTGCTGCTGGCACAGGGGCATAGCCATGGCTAGCAGTGAATTTAGTGGGGCTGGAAGGGGACTGTAATGTGAGGCTGGGGGCTCTGGACAAGGCACCCATGACAGACCTATACAATCAACTAACAGAAACGTTAGACACCCAAGAAGACCCCAGCCCCCCAAGCTGTCTCCTTGGGGGTTTCCTGAAAAATGTGTTGGTCACACCACTGAGGGTGGGTTGGCACAGCAGTCAGGAGGTGAAATTGCAACATGTGCAGACAGACCTGCACTAGCTTAGATCAAAGGTCAGCTGTGGTAGTACAGGCTGTGGGCACTGGACAACATACCCAAGGTCCTGGTTCACTGCTCTAGTGTCTCAAGCTAGCTTTGATCTAAGCTTGCTCAGGTAAAATCAACATGTGCTGCAATCATGCCTCTCAACTGGAGCACAGACAGATCCAGAGTGTCACAACCTGGGTAGTAGTGGAGCAGGACCAAAGGGTGAGGGGGAGAGCAGTGCCCCACTTACTGCCTCTCAAAAAACAAGAGCTTTTTCATTATCATAATAGCCCTACAGAATGGGAGGTTTTCAATCAAGTTAGCTTAACTGGATGGAAACTCCACACTGCCACTTGTGAACACCGATAATATCTTTACGTTCATCTGAGCTGGTCAAGTTGTAGCCTAGGCGATCTGAACTTGTCCAGTTTGCTGAGAGTGTGATAATCAGACACTATCTGATTGTTGACACGAGAATGGTTTGATAGCTGGGGATTGGCTTCTAATAATAACTGCTGGAAGTCCTGTCACATTGGCAAGAAGCAATTCACAGCCTGGGACTTGAAGAAGATGCTCACTAATTTCTTCCTTTACTCACAATATTCCACCATCCTCTTTGTTATCCCATCGTACCTCCTTGGCTTTGTAAATACTTCTGATGCAAAAATGTCAGCAACCTTCAGGAGGGAGACGTGTTCAAGCTAGCCTGGGCCCAGAGCGGGGGGCCTCCCTCGACACTCATGGTCTTCCATCCTCCTGAGTTACCTGGTGGCCTAGAGCGGGGGGGCTTCCTCGACACTCGTGGTTTTCCACCCCCTCGAGTTACCTAGTGCCATGCCCAGTGTCACCGATTATTCGTCTCCTGAGAGTGCCCGACAAGATGGGCACGGCTGCGGGGTGGACAGTTTAGGGGGGGGAGACGTACACCCATGTGTGATAGGACCCCTCCTAGGTGACGGTGATGATGGTATCCGCAGCGGCAATGGCTGGGGCTGGAGTGTCTCTCTCTTCCCCTCAATCAAAGGGTCAGACGGAGGGAACCGGATGGGGTCACCGAGCAGAGAACTTCGGACAGCGCCCACCGCTCGTCGAAGGCGTCAAGGGAGTCGGTGGACGCCGCCCAGAGGAACTCTGCCCGGATACGTGAATGTACTGAGGATCGGAAAATGGCCCTACAGTCACAGGACGCTTCATTGTCCAACCTCCTCTCTCTGGTTTTATAGATGGCTGTTTTAGCTAGGGCTAGGAGGAGGTTAACCAGGAGATCCTGCGACTTTGTGGGGCCACAGATGGGGAGTGTGTAAATGAAAAGGTGAGGGGAAAAGTGAAGCCAAAAGCGTGATAGAATATTCGTGAGGAGCCGGAAAAGGGGCTGCAGCCTGGCACACTCTAAATATACGTGTGCTAGGGTTTCCCTCACGTTGCAAAAAGGGCAAGTATCCGGGATGGGGGTGAACCGCTTCAAAAACACGCCTGTGCTCACAGCTCTGTGAAGGAGTTGCCAACTAATGTCCCCGATGGGCCTCGGGACCAAGGTGGAATACAGGCTGCCCACCGGGGCTGCTCACCCTCCAAAGGTGGCAGGGGGTCCCGCCACTTTGTATCAGGGCGGGACACCAGGGTGAGGGCGTGAAGGGTGTGAAGCATGAGTGTGTATAGATGTTTCCTTGGCGCTGTTTGGAAGCTGACCGGCTGCAGTTCATGCAGCCGGCTCGCAGTGAAAGGGTGAGGGGTTTGTTGGAATCTACGGGGTAGGGGCCCAATTGAAAGATCCGGCGGGCCTGGGGTAGAGGGTGGGTGGGGTGCGCCCTCGCTCAGGGCTCAGCTGAGATAAGCCCGAGCAGCGGGCGTCAAAATGGCCTTCACCTCCTGAAGTATGCGCCGGGGGGTACGAGGTCTGGAGAGCCCCATGCGCCGAGCGAGCGTCAGGGGATCCAGCCAGTCTCCTTGGTCGTAGTCCAGGAGGTCTCCGACTCTCGTGACTTCCGCCAGAACCAAACTCTGGCGCACCGAGCGAGACTCCGCCGCCTGCACACGGAGCTGGGGGTTGTGTAGCAGGGGCTCCGAAAGGAGATCTGCTCCCATGGTGGCCGCCACGGACCTGGTTGTTGAAAACAGTTTCCAGGTCCGGAGGAGGTCCTGGTAGAAGACCGGCAGCCCGGAGAGGTCTCGCGGAAAACCTCTCGGACAGAGATAAAACAGCTGCCAGTCGTATCGGAGCCCTTGGAAGCGGCGCAGGAAGGCGTGCGCCAATATGCTCCACGTCGAACTACCTGCACTATAAACGAGCCTCTGCAGGGCCTGGAGGCAGAAGACACGGACCTGAGTGTGCAGACACTTCAGGCCCTGCCCTCCTTCCTTCAGGGATAGATGAAGAACCCCAACAGGGGTTCCTGACCAAAAGAACTCTAGAATCGATGTCCGGAGGTTGGTCAGGAAACCCGGGGCCGGGACCAGGGTGTTGAGCCGGTACCAGAGCGTGGACAGGATTAGTTGGTTAAGCACCAGTGCTCTCCCTCGGAGGGAGAGACATCGGAGTAGCCTCGTCCATTTCCGGAGCCGCTCTATCACCCTGCCTTCTAAATTTTGCCAGTTCTCCAGTGGAGAACGGTGCGTGGCAGAAAGGTAAATGCCTAGGTAGAGCAGTGGACCCGCGCTCCACCGGATGGTCTGAAGCGCGGGTGGGAGGGAGCTCACCTGCCGCCAGTCCCCCACCGCCAAGCCAGAGCTCTTGACCCAGTTGACTCGGGCGGAGGAGGCTGCCGAATAGATGGCCTGGCAAGCCTCCACCCGTACCAAGTCGCCTGGGTCCTGGACCACGAGGAGCATGTCATCGGCGTATGCCGACAGGACCAGCCACAGCTCCGGCTCCTGCAGCACCAACCCCATCAACCTCCTGTGGAGGAGACAGAGGAAGGGCTCGATTGCCAGAGCGTACAGCTGGCCCGAGAGGGGGCACCCCTGCCGTACTCCTCGCCCGAAGCTGACCGCTTCGGTCAGGGTCCAGTTGAGCCTAACCAGACACTCCTCGGAAGCATACAGCACCTGGAGAAAACTCACAAACTGAGGTCTGAATCCAAACGCCTGCAGGGTGCCCAGGAGGTACCCATGGTCCACTCTATCGAACGCCTTCTCCTGATCAAGAGACAGGAGGGCGAACGACAGACCGTCTCTACCCCTGAGTTCCAAAAGATCTCGGATGAGAAATAGGTTGTCAAAAATGCTGCGACCCGGGACAGTATAGGTCTGGTCTGGGTGGATCACTTCCGCCATCACAGACCCTAGCCGCAGCGAGATTGCTTTCGCTACGATTTTGTAGTCCGTCCTAAGGAGCGAGACGGATGCCAGTTTCGTAAATCGCGGAGGTCCCCCTTCTTCAGCAACAAGGCGAGCACTGCTCGCCTGCACGAAAGAGGGAGGACCCCGCCCTGCAAAGACTCAGCCCAGACAGTGGCTAGGTCTGGGCCAAGGATGTCCCAGAACGCGCGGTAGAACTCCATGGTCAGGCCGTCCATGCACGGAGATTTATTGGTGGGCATGCGACGGAGGGCTTCCGAGAACTCGGCCAGGGTGAGAGGCAGCTCTAGTCGGTCTCGGTCGCCCATGCTGACCGTGGGGAGTTCCTCCCAGAGCACCCCGCAAGGGCCAGGATCGGTCGGATCTGGGGAGAAAAGGCTTGTGTAGAAGTCACGGGCCCTCCCACACATCTCCACCGGATCCGTGAGAGGGGCGCCGTCTTCTGCTAGAAGGCAGGTGACGTGTTTCTTGGCCCCCCTCATTTTCTCCAGGGAGTAGAAGAAACGGGAGCCGCGATCCATCTCCCAAAGGAGGCGGATGCGGGATCGAACAAAGGCACCTCGGGCCCGATGGTCCTCGAGGGCCCGGAGCTCCTCCCGCTTCTCCCAGCACACTCCGCAGAGGGACGGGTCCTCGGTGCTGGCGGCCAGACACCTCTCCATCTCTAAGACCTCCCGTTCCAACTGCTCTATCGCTGCATTTCTCCGTCAGCTGGTGCCCCGGGTGTAGTCACGGCAGAAGAGCTTGGCGCGCACCTTCCCTAGATCCCACCATCGCCGCGCCGAGGGAAAGGCACACCGCTACTCTCGCCAGGCCCGCCAAAACTCCCGGAAGGATGTCACGAAGCCCTCATCCTCCAACAGGCTGTTGTTAAAGTGCCAATAGGCTGGCCCCGGCCTCTCTGCACGGAGGGAGGCTGTTATGGTGGCTAGATGATGGTCGGAAAATGGGGCCGGCCGAATGTTGGAGGAGTGGGCCTGTGAAAGATGGAAATGGGATAAATAAATACCGTCCAACCGAGAGTCGTGTGACCGACGGGCCTCCACCCGGACAAAGGTGAATGTGGAAGTGTCATCTGGATGGTGGTCACGCCAGACGTCTACTAGGGAGTGATGTTCGACTATTTCTCGGAGAATGTTCGCAGCGGCCGGGCTCAGCTCAGCCCCTTAGCGGTCCTGTTCCTCGAGGGTGGTGTTAAAGTCCCCTCCCAGGACTAAGCACTCGTGAGAATCTAGGGTGCTGAGGAAGTCGGACACCCGCTGATAGAATTGCGGCCGCTTCGGGCTTGTTGCCGGGGCATAGATGTTAACGAGGTTGACCACGAGCCCCTCCATACGCACTCGGAGATGCAGCAGGTGGCCCGGCACAGCCTCAGTGACCCCTAGCACCTCGGGCCGTAGGTTGGGGGAGAACAGGGTCACCACTCCAGCTTGTCGAATCGTGAAGTGGCTGAAGTAGACCCTGTCCCCCCACTTCAGCCGCCAGCTGTCCTCGGCGGTCAGATCCGTATGGGTCTCCTGCAGGAAAACCACAGAGTACCCCCCTTCCCGAAGGTAAGAGAGCACCTGGGACCTGTGGAGAGCCATCCTACAGCCCCTGGTGTTCAAAGTTGCAATAATGAGGGGCGTCATGCGGAGGGCTGGGGGGTGGGGGTTCCCTGTTGGCGGGGGTGTTCGCAGCCCCCGGCGGGTCGCGCAACAATCCGTGACCCATCCCGTAAGTGAGTAAATCGTTACGGAAGCTGCGGGCCCGCCCGTAGGCTGCGGCACCGTGCCTTCCTTTCCCTTTACCCTCCTTTATAAGGGCCCTTGTGGCCTGGAGGATGTGATCAAAGTCCCCCATAGCTGGAGAGCTAGCTGTACCCTGTTGCGGGAGCCACGGATGTCTTCTAAAAACTGTCGCAACGCTTTTTGCAGCTCATGGGGGGGTAGGGTTGTGATTTCCAGGTTATTTCCTGGTGGGGCTCTTGGTGCAGCCTCGTGGTCTGCGGAGGCGGGCAGGCAGGGTGCAGACCACCGACGAGGCATCTGACAGGCTAAAGTTATTATGTCCGTCTCAAGCCTTGGGGTAGAAGAGGATGGCGGAGGGAAAATTGCAGCTCCTAATGAGTAGCGGCAGGAAAATGCAAAGAGTGCTCCTTGGGGGGGATCCGCAAAAAACGGGAAAGAAATAACCCCAGGGGCGGCAACAGCATTGCAGGAGGAGGTGGATTGGGCAGGGACAGGGGTGGGGGTGGGGGCGGGGGCAGAGGCGAGGCTCTGGGCTTCGGGAGGCAAGCAGCTGAGAGGTGCTGCCTCCCAAAGAGATTCGAGGGTTAAGGGGGTGGGGAGGGGGCTCCCAGTGATGCTAGGCGCAGGCTCTGTGGTGGATTTGGCAGCCATGGCTTCAGGTGGTGGATCACCTTCTGCAGGGTGCTTGCACGGGAAGGCGATTAGGGGGAGGGAGCATGGGGAAAGGGGGACTGGGGTAAGATTGCCCAGCTCCAGGCCAGCCAGCAGTAGGTCATTCTCTCCCTGGGTGACCGGGGTCAAACCTAGGGCCTCGATCTCCTCATACATGGAGGAAAGGTCGTCTTCTGCCACCCCGGGGGACTCCCCTCTGGCGCCCGCTACAACGGTCGCTTCAGGGTTCGCGGGGGGTTCGGGTGATATTCGGGCAGAAGGGGCTTCCTCAGGGGTCTCGGAGGGGAGGGTCTCCCGTGGAGGGGAGATTCTACCTTCCAGTGCTATTTTGTCTTCCCCTCCTGACACCGGCGGATGGATCTCTCTCGTGGGCATAGCAGAAGGCTCCCTTCCTCGTCTTCCGGGGGGCCTCCACATCGGATGGGTGCAGCGGAGCTCGGGCCTTCCGCTTGCCTCGCTTTCCCTGGACTAGGGTCCAGCCCTCCATAGCATCATCCGGGGGCTGGTTAGCAGGGGTCGTGTCGGGGGCAGAGGCGATGGTTCAGGGGCTCGGGGGGGTAACGGTGAGGCACATGAGGGGGGGGCGGTTCTCCTTGGGGCGGGCCCTCTCCTATGCCCGGTAATATCTTTGCTGCACCCTCCTCCATAGGCTCTGCTGGATTGTTAACAGCAAGGGCGGGGCTCCCTCGCTCGTCTGGGCGTTGTAGGGGAGGTGTCTCTTGGGCCCGGGCAGGAGCAGGTGGATCGAGCAGGAGGAGAGGTGGTTTCAGATCTCGGGCGGCCAGGGGCGTCGGCAACGACGGAGCCGATGTCCTGCCGGGTCTCGGGGGTCTCGGGTGCCCCTCCCCGCCGGGCCAAGGGGCAGTCTCTTCGGACATGCCCCGCTGATCGGCAGAGGTAGCACCGGGCCTCTCCGTGGAGTAAAAGACCCGATAGCGGGCTCCCTGGTAGGGGACTAGGAAGGACCCCTCGAGCGCCTCTCCGTCACACGCCGGGCGGCAGTAAAGCTGCACTTGCCGGGAACGAAAGGACGTGACGGAGGGTGGGGTCCTTGCAGCCCAACGGGAGAGGGCTGATGACAGAAACGGGTTTCCCCAGGGTGGAGAGAGCGGGTAACAGGGCGGCATTGGGTAGAAAAGGAGGGACGGAGGTCAGGACTAGGCGGACGCCCAGGTCTTCTAGCGGCTCCAGGGGGACAAACACCCCCCACCGCCAGGCCCTTCTCCACCGCCTCCTGGGCGGCAGCCTCCGATGCTAAGAAAAAGACGACCTTCCCGTACATTTTGGAGGCGCCACAATAGCCGTGGGTCCTACCATCGCCAACGCCTGCACGTATGTCTCCACGTGGGGCGAGGCGGGCACCAGGAGGCAACGGACGCCATGCTTCCTGGTCATGGTGGGAAAGGGGCCCCGGCCGCTATTGATGGTAGCGGAGGCGGTGGGTGGGCGAGATGATGAGGCGGCAGGGGGGGGGGCTGCCACCCCGGGCATACGCCCTGGGGGCCGGGGGAGGGACGCTCGCAGAGCTGGTGGAGGGAACAGGGGAGGGACGCCATGGTCGATGACGAGGCCACAGCGGTGGGGGCAGCCTCTGCCATGGAGGGCTTGGTGGTTGTGGCGGGGCCCTTCCCTTCTTCGCACCCTGGCCTTTCCGGCTAAGGGGGGGCTTTCCTAGAATCTGGGGGGGCGGTGGGCGTAGCAGCGGCAATAGTCGCCCCGGTGCCTCCGGCTGCCGATGCCCCAGCGGGGGCGGTGGCAGGTGTTTTGGCAGCAGTGGTGGGGGGGAGGCTTGGGGGTTGGGCAGGGGGGTAGGTGGGGGAGGGGCAACTGAGGTTGTTAGAGGGGCCTCCCCTCTCATTCCCCGCCATCGTGAGCAGGGAGAGACGGGGAGACACCAGAAGGAGGAGGGGGAGGGGAAGCAGATTAACCACTTCTCCCTGTTGGGCTGCAGGCGGGGGGGGGGGCAAATGGGTCGGACTGGACAGGGGAGGAAACAGGAGTTGGGGTCAGGTAGTAGGGGCAAACTGTGGGGTGGGCAGTCCGGGGGGGGACGTGACCCACGGCGTTTGTCCAAAGAGTCTCGTTTGGTCGGCTGTTGTGTCTGGTGGTGGAATTCAGGGCAAGCAGCTGATCAGAGGCAGATGGCAGTTGCCAGCAGGGACGGACGGCGGGGGGGCCGTGACGGTTGTAGTAGTGTTGGGGGGGCACCGATGGATCGGGGGGCAGCTGTGCCACACCCCTGTGCCCCTACAAACGCAGTTAAGACACAGTCAAACTCCCCCCACACGAGAGTACAGTTCAAAAGTTACTCAGTCTTACGGCCCCCTCCACGATGATTTGTAGCTTCCCTGGGCGATTCTCTGTCAGCTGTCTTCTCTCCGGCTTTGTGGAGCATTCCAAAATGCCAAAGATAAGAAGTTTTGTACGGGTCCAAACAAACAGCAAAACGGTTGGGTCTGGGGGCTTCCACTCCCCTCCTCCGGGGAGCGGGTCGGCAGTCCCTCCTCCGGGGGTTCAGCTGGAGCAGCGTCCGAGGGCAGGCGTGGGGGGGCTGGCAGCAAGCTGGCAGCCGACCAGCACTCGAACGGCAGCAGAAAAACAGCAAAAAAAAAAAAAAGAAGAAAAGCGTCTGGCCGGTCGGGGGGGGGGGAGCTGAAGCAGGGGCAAAAAGTAAGAAAAGCCCAGGCCAGGGGCTTAGGAGAGAATAGAAGCAGAGATATAAAGCCCAGGCTAAGCAGGTCCCTTTTCCCTGGGTAAGGGAGCAGGGAAGGTTCAGGAACCTTCTGGAGACAATTAAGACAGGCTGATTAGAACACCTGCAGCCAATCAAGAAGCTGCTAGAATCAATTAAGGCAGGCTAATCAGGGCACCTGGGTTTTAAAAAGGAGCTCACTTCAGTTTGTGTTGTGCGTGTGAGGAGCTGGGAGCAAAAGGCACTAGGAGCTGAGAGTGAGAACGCAGACTGTTGGAAGACTGAGGTGTACAAGCATTATCAGACACCAGGAGGAAGGTCCTATGGTGAGGATAAAGAAGGTGTTAGGAGGAGGCCATGGGGAAGTAGCTCGGGGAGTTGTAGCTGTGGCACAGCTGTTCCAGGAGGCACACTGGACAGCTGCATTCCACAGTGCCCTGGGCTGGCACCCGGAGTAGAGGGCCCGCCCGGGTTCCCCCCAAATCCTCCCAACTCCTGGCCAGACACAGGAGGAGTCAACCTGGACTGTGAATTCGGAAAAACAGCCAAGCTGAGGACTGCAGTGATGCTCCAAGGCGAGCAAATCCGCCAAACTGCAGAGGCAAAGATTGTAACTTGCTAACTTTAAGCTGTAGTCACTAGAAAGCCTGGTTTGTTTGGTTTGTAACCTTTTGGTTTGTAACCTGTCCCTTTTTCTCTTGCTTAGGATCACTTTAAGGCTCTGCTCTTTGATAATAAATTTATTCTTGTTCTATTTCAAAACTGTCTGAGTGCTGGGGGTTGGAGTGAAGTGTGAGTCTTCAGCTCACCTGCCAGGTTGATGTGTGCCCTGTCTCTATGTAGGCAGTGAACCTACTCATTTCTGTAAGTGTCCAGAGAGAGGAACTGGACACTGCAGGGTGACATCTTGGGGAACTCAGGAGCTGGGGTTCACTGCCTTGTTCATAGTAAGGCAAGGCTTAGACTGACAGAATGCTGCAGAGTTTGCTGGCAAGGTGACAGTCTGGCATGGCTGGGAGCTGACACAGCTTAGCCGCAGCAAACTCTCCCTTGCTGAGGCAGAGGGGTAACACTGGGGTTCACAGTTCTGAGGTTGAGACCAGGGCTGATGGCCGAGCTAGCTGCTTGGCTTCATCAGAGAATAGAATCTCAGAACACAGCCCTTCAAAGGCATTTGATTTCTGGAAAGCAAATCAAGGTCCACTCTCCCTATCATTATTCTTTTCCCCATTCTATGCTGTAATTTGCTGTTTGTTGTTGCCAGCAGGGTGTTGCAGTGTGACTCTCAGTTCAGCCACACATGTGTAAGTATTATGGCCAGAAGCTCCAGAGGAAAAGAGCTCTCTACTTCCTCTGTAAGTGAAAAGGAAAAGGTGCTGCCATAGGGAGTGCTGCCATAGTCTGTGCCATTTGGATAGACTACCAACCCACAGTTCACCTAGTGACACTTGAAGGGTCACCATAACTACACATGAACCTGGATTTTTGGGTGTAGTGGGCTACTAAAGCAGCTTTAAAAAAGGAATGTTCTTACTTTGTGGTAAAGAGCTTGTTTCCAAGTAGCTAGGATTCGGGTCAAGAGTTCTAAGTACAGAAAAGGCAGTAGCATTCAATAGCTATTTCTGTTCTGTATCTGGGTAAAACAAATTGATGAGAATCATATCATATGATAATGCATTCTGCTAGCATCTCAGAGGATGTTAGAGAGCAGCCACTCAACTTATACATTTAAAAAACAACAAATCTGGATAACTTGCATCTAAGAGTTTTAAAAGAGCTGGTTGCAGAGCTTGTTGGACATCAATCCCTGAACTTACTGAAAGTTTCCCAGTATCACCACTAGTGGCACTCGTTATGGGGATGAATGGTTATGAAAACCAATACCCCAGTAAAAGAAAAAAGGTTGTCCCAATCCCACAGGACCAAGCCCCAGACCCAGGTCAATATACAAATCAGATCTTACCCACAAATCATGCTGTTGCCAGTCCTTTAGAATCTTAAAATCTAAAGGTTTATTCATAAAAGGAAAAAGATATAGATGAGAGCTAAAATTGGTTAAATGGAATCAATTACATACAGTAATGGCAAAGTTCTTGGTTTAGGCTTGTAGCAGTGATGGAATAAACTGCAGATTCAAATCAAGTCTCTGGAGTACATCCACAGCTGGGATGGGTCATTCAGTCCTTTGTTCAGAGCTTTGGTTTGTAGCAAGGTTCCTCCAGAGGTCAGAAGCAGGATTGAAGACAAGATGGAAGGTTTTTTAGGGCCTTTTATATTCTCTTCCCATGGAAGGACACCCCTTTGTTCTTACTGTGGAAAATCACAGCAGCAAGATGGAGTCTGGAGTCACATGGGCAAGTCACATGTCCATGCATTACTCAGTTTGCAGGCTGATGCCATTGTTTACATGTTAGTTTGAATGTTCCCAGGAAAGCTCAGATGTGGATTGGCATCTCCCAAAGTTCATTGTCAGTTAAGTGTTTCTTGATTGGGCACTTGCTGAGAATAGTCCTTTCTCAAGAAGCTGACCAAGTGCTTCACTGAGGCTACTTAGAATCAAAACACATTGAGATACAAGTACATAGCCAATATTCATAACTTTAACTACAAAAATGATAGACACAAACAGATAGCATAACCATAACCAGCAAATCATAACCTGTCCATAGACACCTTACTGGATCTCCTTTGTATAAGATTTGGTGCAACTATAGGACCTTGGTTGCAACAATGATCTATACGGTCACAGTTCATGTCAATAACATCACAATTAGAAATCTCACATTGGTACTTTCTTTGCATTTTGTGAAATCTACAGTGAAATTGTTCTTAAAATGAGCATGTGCTGGGTCATCATCTGAGACTGCTATAACATGAAATATATGGCAGAATGCAGGTAAAACAGAGCAGGAGACATACAATTCTCTCCCAAGGAGTTCAGTCACAAATTTAATTAACGCATTATTTTTTTAATGAGCATCATCAGCATGAATGCATGTCCTCTGGAATGATGGCCGAATCATGAAGGGCCATACAATTGTTTAGCATATCTGGCAGGTAAATACCTTGCAATGCCAGCTAAAAACGTGCCATGCCAGCTAAAAAAGTGCCTGTTCTCACTTTCTGGTGTCATTGTAAATAAGAAGAGTGCAGCATTGTCTCCTGTAAATGTAAACAAACTTGTTTGTCTTAGCGATTGGCTGCAGAAGAAGTAGGACTGAGTGGACTTGTAGGCTCTGAAGTTTTACATTGTTTTGTATTTGTGTACATTTGCAAGTTTCACTTTCATGACAAAGCGATTGCACTACAGTACTTGTATGAGGTGAATTGAAAAATACTATTTCTTTTATTTATCATTTTTGCAGTGCAAATATTTGTAATACAAAATAATATATACTTTGATTTCAATTACAACACAGAATATAATGTATATGAAAATGTAGAAATACATCCAAAATGTTTAATAAATTTCAATTGGTATTCTATTGTTTAACAGTGCAATTAAAACTGTGATTAATCACGATTAATTTTTTTAATCATGATTAATTTTTTTGAGTTAATCTCATGAGTTAACTGTGATTAATCAACAGCCCTACTGCATACATTTAGGAACAAAGAATTCAAGCCACACTTACCAGATGGGGGACTCTGAAAAAGATTTGGGGTAAGGACGGGTGGATAATCAGCTGAACATGAGCTCCCAGTGTGACATTATGGCCAGAAGGGATAATGTGATCTTTGGGTACATAAATAGGGGAATCTTGAGTAGGAGCAAAGAGGTTATTTTACCTCTGTATCTGACACTGGTTCAACTGCTGCTGGAATACTGTTTCTGGTTCTGGTGTCCACAATTCAAAGGATGTTTATAAATTGGAGAGGAGTCAGAGAAGAGCCATGAGAATGATTAAAGGATTATAAAATCTGTCATATAGTGATAGACTCAGGGAACTCAATCTGTTTAGCTTAACAAAGAGAGAGGTAATGGGTGACTTGATTAGTCTGTAAGTGCCTACATGGAGAACAAATATTTGACAACGGGCTCTTCAATCTGGAGAGAAAGGTTTAACATGATCCAATGGCCTGAACCTAGACACTTTCATACTGCAAATATGGCGTACATTTTTAATAGTGAGGGTAGTCAGACATTGGAACAATTGACCAAAGGTTGTGGTGGATGCCAATTTTTCAATTAAGATTGGATGTTTTTCTAAGAGATCTGCTCCAGGAAGTATGTGGGGGCAGTTCTCTGGCCTGTGGTATACACAAGGTAAGACTAGACGATCACAATGGTCCCTCCTGGCCTTGGAATCGATGAATCATGGCTCCCCACCCAAGGGGACATGGGTGATAATGCAGAGTGAAGACTGCAGCAAGGGATAGTAGCAGAGCTGAATGGACTCCAGGAAACTCCTGCCTACTGAGCACCTCAGTCAAGCTGAATCACTAGCTGGGTCAGATGGTGACATCTGTAGGCAGGACCAGCTGCCTTGGGACTGGAGATAGAGCCCCAGAGACGTTTAGATGCTGCTCTTTCTTATCCCAGCCATGAATGGGGATTGACGGATGGGTGAGGAGGGGCAGCCAAGGGGCTAGCGCCTGTGGGACACTCACTGATGGGTGGGACAGGAGTTACACAGACTGAGGGCAACATTATTGGAATCAGGAGGGGAACAACAGATAAGAATGGCCATAATGGGGCAGACCAAAGGTCCATCTAGCCCAGTATCCTGTCTTCCAAAAGTGGCCAATGCCAGGTGCCCCAGAGGGAATGAACAGAACAGATAAACATCAAGTGTTCCATCTCCTGTCATCCATTCCCAAGCTTCTGGAAAACAGAGGCTAAGGGGACCATCCCTGCCCATCCTGGCTAATAGCGATAGATGGACCTATCCTCCATGAACTTATCTAGTTCTTTTTTGAACCCCATTATAGATTTGGCCTTTACAACGTCCCCTGGCAATGAGTTGACTATGCATTGTGTGAAGAAGTACTTCCTTTTATTTGTTTTAAACTTGCTGCCTATTAATTTCATTTGGTTGCCCCTAGTTCTTGTGTTATGAGAAGGAATAAATAACACTTCCTTATTTACTTTCTCCACACCAATCATGATTTTATAGACCTCTATCATATCCCCCTTAGTCTTCTCTTTTCCAAGCTGAAAAGTCCCATTCTTATTAATCTCTCCTCATACGGACACTGTTCCATACCCCTAATCATTTTTGTTGCCCATTTCTGAACCTTTTCCAATTCCAATATATCTTTTTTGAGATGGGCGACCACATCTGCAAGCAGTATTCAAGATGTGGGTGTACCATGGATTTATATAGAGGCAATATGATATTTTCTGTCTTATTATCAATCCCTTTCTTAATCATTCCCAACATTCTGTTCACTTTTTTCACTGCTGCTGCACATTGAGTGGATGTTTTCAGAGAACTATTCACAGTGACTCCAAGATCTCTTTCTTGAGTGGTGACAGCTAATTTAGACCCCATCATTTTATATGTATACTTGGAATTATGTTTTCCAGTGTGCATTACTTTGCATTTATCAATATTGAATTTCATCCGACATTTTGTTGTCCAGTCATCCAGTTTTGAGGGGTCCTTTTGTAGTTCTTAGCAGTCTGCTTGGGACTTAACTATTTTGAGTAGTTTTGTATCATCTGCAAATTTTGCCACCTCACTGTTTATCCCCTTTTCCATATAATTTATGAATATGTTGAATAGGACTGGGCCAAGTACAGACCCCTGGGGGACAACACTATTTACCTCCCTCCATTCGGAAAACTGACCATTTATTCCTACCTTGACGTTCCCCTCTGGTGTTATCTGGACTGGTGATCTGCTAGGTCACTCCAATCCTTGACTCTGGGAGCCAGCCTTACTCTGCTCTGCTGTGAGAATCTCCACTCCTGGCTGTTCAACCATAGCCTCTGGCATGTAAGCTGCTCCCAGCTACTTGCAACCAGATGACATTAGTGAATATCTCCAGTCCCAGACACAACCCTAGGAACCTCCATCTTGCAGTGTCCAGTTATGCCCGCTGGACACTGCAAGCTTATATGAGTTCATCAATTTAACAAAGAAATTGATATGTACCAGGCTTGTTATCCCAAGGGAAGCCTCTGGCACACTTCAAACCAAATGCACTGCTTCAGGTAGAATAAACAAACAAATTTATTAACTATAAAGATAGATTTTAAGTGATTATAAGTCAAAGCATAACAAGTCAGATTTGGGCAAATGAAATCAATGCAAAATGCATTCTAAGCAGATCTTAACACTTTCAATGCCCTTACAAACTTAGGAACTGGCTACAATTGCAAGTTAGAGTGCATTAAAGCAGACCTGGGTGCCCTAACTCATGACGCGTCCACTCTGGCAAGGCACATAGAGCACTCGGACTCCGCGGCTGGAGCGCTCCTGATCATCCACCTCCATGAGAAACATAATGCTTGCTGCGTCCTGGCTGGAGCACCACGGTGCCAGTGTGGATGCCCTGGTCTATTAATGCACTCTGATCGGCCTCCAGAAGTGTCCCACAATGCCTGTTCTAGCCACTCTGGTCATCACTTTGAACTCTACTGTCCTGCCTTCAGGTGACCAACCATCAGACCCACCCTTTAAATTCTCTGCGAATTTTGAAATTCCCCTTCCTGTTTGCCCAGCCAGGCATGGAGTGCTCTGAGCGAATTTTTCCAGGTGACCATGCCTCCACGCACCAGGCCATCCTCTGTATGGAGCAATGGCGAGGTGCTGGACCTCATCAGTGTTTGGGGGGAGGAAGCTGTCCAGTCCCAGCTGCGCTCCAGCCACAGGAATTACTAGACCTTCGGGCACATATCAAGGGACATGATGGAAAGGGGCCATGACCGGGATGCACTGCAGTGCAGGGTTAAAGTGAAGGAGCTGTGGAATGCCTACTGCAAAGCCAGTGAGGCAAACCGCAGCTCCGGTGCTGCCCCCGCAACCTACCATTTCTACAAAGAACTGGATGCGATACTTGGGGGTGACCCCACCTCCACTCCGAAGACCACCATGTACACTTCAGAGCCCAGTTCAACAAGGCAGGAGGAGGAGGAAAGTGGGAGCGAGGGTGCTGAGGAAGAGGGGGACAGCCCGGCATACCTAGATGCATGCAGCCAGGAGCTGTTTTCAAGCCAGGAGGAAGGTAACCAGTAGGGAAGAACAAACAGCAGAGGAGGTGTCCAGTAAGCAGCTTTTATTTTGGGAAGGAAATTATTCGGTGCTGGCTCTTCGGGCGAGGAGGGTTAGGGCTGCATGCATGCCTAGATGAGAAATAAGGCATTGATGTGCTCTCTCACATCGCGGTAATCGGCCTCAGTGTTCTCTTCAAAGGTCTCCTACAGAAGCTGGGCAATCCGCTTGTGCAGGTTCCTTGGCAGACCTACTGTGCTCCTTGTCCCAGTAAGGCTAACATGTCCACGCCACTGTGCCATGATGGGCAGGGGAACCATTCCTGCACATAGGAAAGCTGCATATGGGCCAGGATGGAAACCGCATTGCAGTAGAAGACCCTCCCTTGCTTCTCAGGTCACCCTCAACAGCGAGATATCTTCCAGGATGAACTCATCCTGTGGAAAATGTGGGGGCAATGTTCAGTATAGGGGTCCCCTGCAGCTGTTGGCTGTTGGCCCAAGGCACAGAACCCCAGAGGACATTACGGCAGTGAAACAATCAGTTCCCCTTGCCCCTGTGCTTACTCACCATTTTGGGGCTCCTGTGGGTTATGTGCACTCGCTTTGGGACGGGCAATTTCTGCTATTGTGTACACTGTACTTGTCTTTAAGTATGACTGAATCATTGCTCTGTCTGGTGTGAACAATGCTGCCTCTGTTAAGTGTTGCATTTTGGCTTTACAGATGCAACCTTGAGATCCCAGCCATCCTTGTTATCAATGGCCGAAAGACTCCAAAGAATCAGGAAGCGTCCGCGAAGAAGCAAAGAGGACATGCTGCATGAAGTCATGCAGCAGTCCCTTAATGAAAATCAAAAACTTCAGAAGTGGCAGGAGAGTAAAAGGAGGGTCCACCAGCAGAATGCGGATCACTGGCACCAAAGCACAGAGCGGCTGCTAAGCATCATGGAGCACCAAGCAGACGCGATACAGGCACTCGTAGCAATGCAGGCAGAGCACTTCCGCGCCCGCCCCCTCCCCACCCGCTCCCTGCAGCCCTTGTCCCAAAACTCTTTCCTTTGTTCCTCCATGTCACCGCCAACCTGCTTTCCCCAACATCCGGGTTCTTATTGCCACTAGCTGCCTCCAACACCTATAGCTTCACCACCCAGCCCGGCAAACTATGACCCTTACCCACTGCACTCAACCCCCATCACCATGCATTTTAGCCAGCCTGAAGTGCAGCACTCATTGCATGGCACTCCAGACAGGAAGGTTGAGTATGACAACAGGACATACGCAAATCTGTGATTGTCCCGTTCCCCACCCCACCTCCTTCCCTCGTCCCACAAAACACAGATGTGTCATGCCCTTTCTGTTTCCCAAGCAGTTGTGTTTCTTTTCAATAATTGAATTTTCTTTTCAATAAATAAATTTTTTGGATTTGAAAACATTCTTTATTATTACATTAAATAAAAGATACTGTAGCCCAGGAAAGCAACAGGCACTGCAAGTCAGTGCATCATACGTAGCAAACACAGATTCCTATTAACTTTGGAACCACTGCACTTCACTCCTGTGCAGGGCACCAAACATTACTGGTGGCTTTCAGCCGCAAATTGCTCCCTCAAGGCATCCCCAATCCTTGCAGCCCCACACTGGGCCCCTCTAATAGCCCTGCTCTCTGGCAGTTCAAATTCAGCCTCCAGGTATTGAACCTCCGAGGTCCATGCCTGAGTGAATCTTTCACCCTTTCCTTCACAAATATTATGGAGGGTACAGCAAGTGGATATAACCGTGGGGATGTTGTCATTGGCCAGGTCCAGCTTCCGATACAGACAGTGCCAGTGGCCCTTTAAATGGCCAAAAGCACACTCCACAGTCATTCTGCACCAGCTCAGCCTGTTGTTGAACCGCTCCTTGCTGCTGTAAAGGCTCCCTGTGTAGGGTTTCATGAGCCACAGCATTAAAGGGTAAGCGGGGCTCCAAGGATCACAATGGCAATTTCAACTTCCCCTACGGTGATCTTCTGGTCTGGGAAGAAAGTCCCGGCTTGCAGCTTCCTGAACAAGCCTGTGTTCCGAAAGATGCGTGAGTCATGCACCTTTCCGGACCAGCCTGTGTTAATGTCAATGAAACTCCCATGGTGATCCACAAGTGCCTGGAGAACCATAGAGAAATACCCCTTCCGATTTATGTACTCAGAGGCTAGGTGGGTTGGTGCCAGAATTGGAATATGGGTCCCATCTATTGCCCCTCCGCAGTTAGGGGAATCCATTTGTGCAAAGCTGTCCACAATGTCATGCACGTTACCCAGAGTCATGGTTCTTCTGAGCAGGATGCGATTAACGGCCCTTCAAACTTGCATCAACGTGATTCCAACAGTTGACTTTCCCACTCCAAACTGGTTGGAGACCAAACGGTAGCTGTCTGGAGTTGCCAGCTTCCAGACTGCAATAGCCACCCACTTCTCCACCAGCAGGGCAGCTCTCAATCTTGTGTCCTTGAGAGCAGGGTAGAGGCAAGCTCAACACCCAGTCCCATGAAAGTGGCTTTTCTCATCCAAAAGTTCTGCAGCCACTGATTACCATCCCAGACTTGCATGACGATGTGATCCCACCACTCAGTGCTTGTTTCCCAAGCCCAAAACCAGTGTTCCACTGTGGTGAGCATGTCCGTGAATGCCACAAGCAACCTCGTGTCATATGCGTTATGCGAGTCAACATCATCGTCGGACTCCTCATTGTCAGTTTGTAGCTTAAGGAGTAAGTCGACTGCAATTTGTGATGCGCTGGCGAGACTCATCAGCATATTCCTCAGCAGTTCAGGCTGCATTTCCGGAGACCGAGAGGAAAGACAGAGCACGCAGCACAAAAAACATTGAAAGATGGCACCAACTGTGGACGGAAGCACAGGAATTGCTGGGATGCGAAGTGATGCATCACAGGGAATTGGGACAGGACCCAGAATGCCCCACACCCTCCCGCTCCCTTCCCACAAGCCATGGTGCCAGAATGGGAAGAGGTGCTCTGTGGGATAGCTGCCCATAATGCACCGCTCCCAATGCCACTGCGAGTGCTGCAAATGTGGCCATGCCAGTGTGCTTGCAGCTGACAGTGTCAACACACTGCAGCGCTTTCCCTGCTGTGATCTCCGAGGACAGGTTTAACTCACAGTGCTCTACATCTGCAAGTGTAGCTATGCCCTTAGATGCTTCTCACCACAGGCTGGCTAGTTGCACTTCAGTCAGACTCTCCCCTTTGATCAGCGCTTCAGTCGCTTGGTGGTGGTGGTGTCTGTAGATGTAGGTGGAAGAGAAAGAGAGCATGGCAAATGTCTCTCCCTTTTATCATGTCCTTTCTTCCCTCCTGGCTTTCCCCCCACCACTTCAGAGTCAGGTGAGCATTACTTCATCACAGTTCCAAACTGACCAAAGGAAGGGGGGTGACTCCCTCGAGAGTCTAACAGATTCTTAGTTGCTGCCTAGGCCAGCATCTTTTGTTCCTGTGAGGCTGGGCTGGGTTTCTCCCATACCTGCCCTGATGAGGTGTGAACTGCCTCTTTGCTCTCGGAAAGTTTTTGTCTGGGCTTGCTTTAAGCCATGAGGATATGTTTTCAGTCTCATAATTACATACATGAAATTATAAGCTATAACATTACTATAACATTACTGTAACAATTACTATAACATTACTATAACAATGATGCTCAGTGCATCATAAGCCATCCAAAGACACCCAACGTGACAAACTTTGCATTGGATACCACACAATCATTTTACAGGGATGAACATGGGGGTGCTCGGTGTTCCCCCGAGCTACACAGTGTCACACCTAGCCTTTGTTTCCAATCTTTTAATCAGTTACCAATCCATGAGAGGACTTTCCCACTTATCCCATGACAGCTTACTTTGCTTAAGAGTCTTTGGTGAGGGACCTTGTCAAAGGCTTTCTGAAAATCTAAGTACACTATATTCACTGGATTCCCCTTGTCCACATGCTTGTTGAACCCCACAAAGAATTCTAGTAGATTGATGAAGCATGATTTCCCTTTACAAAAACCATTTTGACTCTTCCCCAACAAATTATGTTCATCTATGTGTCTGGAAATTTTGTTTTTTACTATAGTTTCAACCAGCTTGCGTGGTACTGAAGTCAGGCTTACTGGTCTGTAATTCCCGGGATCACCTCTAAAGCCCTTTTTAAAAAGTGGTGTCACATTAGCTATCCTCCAGTCATTTGGTACAGAAGCTGATTTAAATGATAGGTTATATACCACAGTCAGTAGTTCTGCAATTTCACATTTGATTCCTTCAGAACTCTTGGGTGAATACCATCTGGTCCTGGTGACTTATTACTGTTTAGTTTATCAATTTGTTCCAAAACCTCCTCTAATGACACCTCAATCTGGTACATTTCCTCAGATATGTCACCTAAAAAGAATGGCTCAGGTTTGGGAATCTCCCTCACATCCTCAGCCGTGAAGACAGATGCAAAGAATTCATTTAGTTTCTCCGCAATGGCCTTATCATCCATAAGTGCTCCTTTAGCATCTTGTTCGTCCAGTGGCCCCACTGGTTATTTCCTGCTTCTGATGAACTTAAAAAAATTTTTTTGCTATTACTTTTTGAGTCTTTGGCTAACTGTTCTTCAAATTCTTTTTTGGCCTTCCTAATTATATTTTTACACTTCATTTGCCAGAGTTTATGCTCCTTTTTATTTTCCTCACTAGGATTTAACTTCCACTTTTTAAAGGATGCCTTTTTGCCTCTCGTTGCTTCTTTTACTTTGTTGTTTAGTCATAGAATCATAGAATATCAGGGTTGGAAGGGACCTCAGGAGGTCATCTACTCCAACCCGCTGCTCAAAGCAGGACCAATCACCAACTAAATCATCCCAGCCAGGGCTTTGTCAAGCCTGACCTTAAAAATATCTAAGGAAGGAGATTCCACCACCTCCCTAGGTAAGGCATTCCAGTGTTTCACCACCCTCATAGTGAAAAAGTTTTTCCTGATATCCAACCTAAACCTCCCCCACTGCAACTTGAGACCATTACTCCTTGTTCTGTCATCAGCTACCACTGAGAACAGTCTAGATCCATCCTCTTTGGAATCCCCTTTCAGGTAGTTGAAAGCAGCTATCAAATCCCCCCTCATTCTTCTCTTCCGCAGACTAAACAATCCCAGTTCCCTCAGCTTCTCCTCATAAGTCATGTGTTCTAGTCCCCTAATCATTTTTGTTGCCCTCCGCTGGACTCTTTCCAATTTTTCCACATCCTTCTTGTAGTGTCCGGCCCAAAACTGGACACAGTACTCCAGATGAGGCCTCACCAATGTCGAATAGAGGGGAACGATCACGTCTCTCGGTCTGCAGGCAATGCCCCTACTTATACATCCCAAAATGCCATTGGCCTTCTTGGCAACAAGGGCACACTGTTGACTCATATCCAGCTTCTCGTCCACTGTAACCCCTAGGTTCTTCTCTGCAGAACTGCTGCCGAGCCATTTGGTCCCTAGTCTGTAGCTGTGCAGGGGATTCTTCCATCCTAAGTGAAGGACTCTGCACTTGTCCTTGTTGAACCTCATCAGATTTCTTTTGGCCCAATCATCCAATTTGTCTAGGTCTCTCTGTATCCTATCCCTACCCTCCAGCGTATCTACCTCTCCTCCCAGTTAAGTGTCATCTGCAAACTTGCTGAGGGTACAATCCACACCATCATCGAGATCATTAATGAAGATATTGAACAAAACCAGCCCGAGGACTGAACCTTGAGGCACTCCACTTGACACCGGCTGCCAACTAGACATGGAGCCATTGATCACTACCTATTGAGCCTGACAATCTAGCCAACTTTCTATCCACCTTATAGTCCATTCATCCAGCCCATACTTCTTTAACTTGCTGGCAAGAATACTGTGGGAGACCGTGTCAAAAGCTTTGCTAAAGTCAAGGAACAACACGTCCACCGCTTTCCCCTCATCCACAGAGTGAGTTATCTCGTCATAGAAGGCAATTATATTAGTCAGGCATGACTTGCCCTTGGTGAATCCATGCTGACTGTTCCTGATCACTTTCCTCTCGTGTAAGTGCTTCAGAATTGATTCCTTGAGGACCTGCTTCATGATTTTTCCAGGGACTGAGGTGAGGCTGACTGGCCTGTAGTTCCCAGGATCCTCCTTCTTCCCCTTTTTAAAGATGGGCACTACATTAGCCTTTTTCCAGTCTTCCGGGACCTCCCCAAATCGCCATGAGTTTTCAAAGATAATGGCTCTGTAATCACATCCGCCAACTCCTTTAGCACTCTCGGATGCAGCGCATCTGGCCCCATGTGCTTGTGCTTTTCTAGCTTTTCTGAATAGTCCTGAACCACTTCTTTCTCCACAGAGGGCTGGTCACCTCCTCCCCATACTGTGCTGCCCAGTGCAGTAGTCTGGGAGCTGACCTTGTTCGTGAAGACAGAGGTAAAAAAAGCACTGAGTACATTAGCTTTTTCCACATCCTCTGTCACTAGGTTGCCTCCCTCATTCAGTAAGGGGCCCACACTTTCCTTGACTTTCTTCTTGTTGCTAACATACCTGAAGAAACCCTTCTTGTTACTCTTAACATCTCTTGCTAGCTGCAACTCCAGGTGTGATTTGGCCTTCCTGATTTCACTCCTGCATGCCCGAACAATATTTTTATACTCTTCCCTGGTCATGTGTCCAGTCTTCCACTTCTTGTAAGCTTCTTTTTTGTGTTTAAGATCCGCAAGGATTTCACCGTTAAGCCAAGCTGGTCGCCTGCCATATTTACTATTCTTTCGACACATCGGGATGGTTTGTCCCTGTAACCTCAATAGGGATTCTTTGAAATACAGCCAGCTCTCCTGGACTCCTTTCCCCCTCATGTTATTCCCCCAGGGGATCCTACCCATCAGTTCCCTGAGGGAGTCAAAGTCTGCTTTTCTGAAGTCCAGGGTCCGTATTCTGCTGCTTTCCTTTCTTCCCTGTGTCAGGATCCTGAACTCGACCATCTCAGGGTCACTGCCTCCAAGGTTCCCATCCACTTTTGCTTCCCCTACTAATTCTTCCCTGTTTGTGAGCAGCAGGTCAAGAAGAGCTCTGCCCCTAGTTGGTTCCTCCAGCACTTGCACCAGGAAATTGTCCCCTACACTTTCCAAAAACTTCCTGGATTGTCTGTGCACCGCCGTATTGCTCTCCCAGCAGATATCAGGGTGATTGAAGTCTCCCATTAGAACCAAGGCCTGCGATCTAGTAACTTCTGCAAGTTGCCGGAAGAAAGCCTCGTCCACCTCATCCCCCTGGTCTGGTGGTCTATAGTAGACTTCCACCACGACATCACCCTTGTTGCTCACACTTCTAAACTTAATCCAGTGACACTCAGGTTTTTCTGCAGTTTCATACTTGAGCTCTGAGCAGTCATAGTGCTCCCTAAAATACAGTGCAACTCCCCCACCTTTTCTGCCCTGCCTGTCCTTCCTGAAGAGTTTATATCCATCCATGACAGTACTCCAGTCATGTGAGTTATCCCACCAAGTCTCTGTTATTCCAATCACATCATAATTCCTTGACTGTGTCAGGACTTCCAGTTCTCCCTGCTTGTTTCCCAGGCTTCTTGCGTTTGTGTATAGGCACTTGAGATAACTTGGTGATCGTCTCTCTTTCTCAGTATGAGGCAAGAGCCCTGCCCTCTCGCGCGCTCCTGCTTCCTCCCGGTATCCCACTTCCCCACTTACCTGAGGGCTTTTGTCTCCTTCCCCCCGTGAACCTAGTTTAAAGCCCTCCTCACTAGGTTAGCCAGCCTGCTTGCAAAGATGCTCTTCCCACTCTTCGTTAGGTGGAGCCCGTGTCTGCCTAGCACTCCTCCTTCTTGGAACACCATCCCATGGTCAAAGAATCCAAAGCCTTCTTTCCGACACCACCTGCATAGCCATTCGTTGCCTTCCACGATTCGACGGTCTCTACCCCGGCCTTTTCCTTCCACGGGGAGGATGGACGAGAACACCACTTGCGCCTCAAACTCCTTTATCCTTCTTCCCAGAGCCACGTAGTCCGCAGTGATTCACTCAAGGTCATTCTTGGCAGTATCATTGGTGCCCACGTGGAGAAGCAGGAAGGGGTAGCGATCCGAGGGCTTGATGAGTCTCGGCAGTCTCTCTGTCACATCGTGAATCCTAGCTCCTGGCAAACAGCAGACTTCTCGGTTTTCCCGGTCAGGGTGGCAGATAGATGACTCAGTCCCCCTGAGGAGAGAGTCCCCAACCACCACCACCTACCTCCTTCTCTTGGGAGTGGTGGTCATGGAACCCCCAACCCTAGAACAGTGCATCTCATGCCTTCCAATTGGTGGAGTCTCCTTCTGTTCCCTTCCCTCAGATGTAGCATCTAGTCCACTCTCCGCATTAGTACCTGTGGAGAGAACATGAAAACGGTTACTTACCTGTATCTGCGTTGCTGGTACATGGATGCTCCCCTTTCTTTTTCTGGAGGTCACATGCTGCCAAATTTCTTCACCGTCCTGCTGTCCCCACAATGCAGCCTGCTTTGAATCATCAGAACGTTTTGCTGGTAGAAGCATATCCTGAGGTCTGTCCAGGAAATCTTCAGTTTCTCTTATGCAACGCAGGGTCGATACCTGTTGCTCCAGACCTTGAACCTTCTCTTCCAATATGGAGACCAGCTTGCACTTTGTACAGACAAAGTCGCTTCTGTCCTGTGGAAGAAAGACAAACCTGGCACATCCAGTGCAGGTCACAACAGCTGAACACCCCCCATCCATATTACCTTCCTTCTACGAGCTTCCTCAGGAGTTGTAGTAACTACTCAGAGAAGCCGGCAAGATGTAAGCCTCAGCGGGCTCTCCCCAGGCAGATCCCGGCAAACTCCCTCTGTTAGCTGCTCTGCTGTTCGCTGCTCAGCTGGTTCGCAGCTGACTGGCTTTTTATACAGTCAGGCCCACTCAAGGCTCACCTGGAACAAAGCATTCCCAATTCATACTTTTCATGGTGGCATTTTTTTGGTTCTCTTACTTTGCTTTTTAATTTGGGGTATACATTTAAGTTGAGCCTCTATTATGGTATCTTTAAAAAGTTTCCATGCAGCTTGCAGGCGTTTCAGTTTTTGCGCTGTACCTTTTAATTTCTGTTTAACTAACTTCCTCATTATTGTGTAGTCCCCCTTTCAGAAACTAAATGCTCCAGCGTTGGGCTGCTGTGGTGTTTTCCCTGCCACAAGGATGTTAAATGTAAGTATATTATGGTCACTATTACCAAGCGGTCCAGCTGTATTCAACTCTTGGACCAGATCCTGTGCTCCATTTAGGACTAAATCAAGAATTGCCTCTCCTCTTGTGGATTCCAGGACTAGCTGCTCCAAGAAGCAGTCATTTAAGGTGTCAAAAAACTTTATCTCTGCATCCCGACCTGAGGTGACATGTTCCCAGTCAATATGGGGATAGCTGAAATCCCCCATTATTACTGAGTTTTTTAGTTTAATCTCTAATCTAATCTCCCTAAGCATTTCACAGTCACTATCACCATCCTGGTCAGCTGGTTGGTAATATATCCTTACTGCTATATTTTTATCATTAGAGCATGGAATTACTATCCATAGAGATTCTATGGTACAATTTGGTACATTTAAGATTTTTACACTTTCTTTCACATATAGTGTCACTCCCCCACCAGCACAACCTGTTCTGTCCTTCCTATATATTTTGTACCCTGGCATTACTGTGTCCCACTGGTTATTCTCATTCCACCCAGTTTCTATTATATCAATATCCTCATTTAATATGAGGCACTCTAATTCACCCATCTTATTATTTAGACTTCTAGCATTTGTATATTAGCACTTTAAAAACTTGTCACTTTTTAGCTGTCTGCCATTACAAGATGTAACTGAATGGGATTCTTTTTCATTTGACTGTTTCTCATCAGATTCTACCCGTATTTTATCATCTTCCATTTTCTCCTCTTTACTCGGACATAGAGAATCTCCATTAATAGATCCTTCCCTAAGGGATGCCTCTGGCCATACCATGTGCTCCTCCACACCTGTTGGCTTTCCCTCAGCCCTTACTTTAAAAACTGCTCTATGACCTTTTAAAGTTTAAGTGCCAGCAATCTGGTTCCATGCATTGGTATAGATGGAGCCCATCCTTTCTGTGTAGTTTCCCCCTTTCCCAAAAGTTTCCCCAGTTCCTAATAAATCTAAACCTCTCCTTCCTACACCATCATCTCATCCATCCCTAACTTGCCCTGAGCGTGGAAATAAAAGTATTTCAGAGAATGCTACCATGGAGGTCCTGGACTTCAATCTCTTACCTAGCAGCCTAAATTTGACTTCCAGGATCTCTCTCCTATCCTTCCCTATGTCTCTAGTACCTACATGTACCATGACTACTGGCTCCTCCCAGCACTACACATAAGTCTATCTAGATGTCTTGAGAAATCTGCAACCTTTGCACCAGGCAGGCAAGTCACCATGCGGTTCGCCTGGTCATCACAAACCTGGCTATCTGGATGTTTAGGAGTGGGCTTTTTAAAGCCCTGGTCTTCCTGAGTAGCCCCACCCCCTGGTTAAGGGTTGATGGGTGCTAAAGGGCTTCGGGATCTAAATCTTATTAAGATGCTCTCAGCCATGCCTGGCAGGCTACTAGACTCAGCACATGGTCCCCCAAACAAACAGACCACACGGTATATTTCAGTCAAGCAGCAAGCACACCACAAACACAAACACACACACTACAGACAACAAACTTACCCCAAGGATCACATAATCACTTCTCCTTCCCTTGGAGAACTCCCTCACAAAACTCCCCAGTTAGCCGCTCCTGTTAGCTAGTTCGGAGGGACTATTTTACTCTTAATTTGCATCTCTAGTCTGTGTTTTTCCATGTCTGACTCTGTTCCCTTCATGAAGATCCCCTTGTCTGTGCACAGCTCTCCATGCTAGTGAGTGGGAAGTTTTGCCTCTTGGGGCACCAGGGAGGGGGGCTCTGTGTTGGGCTCAAGCCGGTTTAGCTATTTGTCAAGAGGGACCCTAGACACACTGAACCCAGCCCTGAGCGCAGCTGTTACCCACCCGGCAGAAGGGTTATACATGCCTTTGTCACCCCTGAGCCAGGGTGCTGCTGCTGCTTGCTCAGACTGGCACAAGCTGTGGATCTCTGCACACACTTCATTGGCTTCTGGTGCATTTTCAAGTGCAGTTCATGCAGCTGTTTGACCTATAATCTCCCTAAAGCTTGAGTCTTGTTTACCCAAGAGACTCAATTCCCTCCTTGCACTCTGCTCTACAACTTATTCTGGGACGTGGTGTTCAAGTTAACACCACATGTCACCTCCCGGTACCCAGTGTGAAATGGGGTTAAGGGGACTGCCTGGCCTCCCAGGAGATGAGAGCAGCACTAGATGTTGGGCTGGAAGGGTCAGCATGAACTGGTTACTGGTAGAAAGGAGGAGACAGGATGAGTTGGCAGAGCTGCTCGCTGCCCAGCCTCACTGCCATTTAGTGTCATTACAGCAGCTACTTAAGTGTCCGACAGCACTGGATTTAACTCCTTTGGCCTTCGCCCATTGCAGCCTCCCCACAACTGCTTCCTCGGCATTCAAGATGATCTCTCATTCTCTTGCTCTCATACCCAGCCTCAGCAGATTCCTCAGCTGCAGCCCCCATGGCCAGCTGTACCTGTCTGTACAATCTTCAGTCACTCCCCATTAGCTGAGCTGGTGCTCTCACATGAGCTGACAAGGAGGCAGCCAAAGGTTAATGTTCTTGTGGTTTCCGTGCCAAAGCCGGTAGTCCCTAAATAACACTGAATTACAATATACGCAGCTAGTGACTTTCAGACCCAGCTGCCTGGACTCACTCCAGGGCTGCCTCCCTGCAGTTAGCATTTCGGAGATCCTGAGCTCTCATCTTCCTTTCCCTGAGGGCGAGGTGCATCCATGTCTTTTCTTCATCACTCATTGAGGGTGGGGATACCCTTCCCTTCCTCTGCCTCCCTCAGGGGGGCTCCTGGGCCTCTGTGAAAATGGCTGGACCAGCCCCCTAGTAACTCACGGGAGGCACTGACTGTCCAGATTGCTGCTAGGTAACCAAGCAACCAAAACTGCATCATTCCAGAGATTCCTAGGCTACAGAGAGAATAACTTTATTCAAGAAAGTGAAGTAGCAACTCCAGCCGAAGAAGCCACCTCCCAACTACTTCTTGCTGACAGTAACTGGTCAGGGAAGAGCCCAAGTGTCTGTCAAAAAGACCACAGGAGGAAACAGCCGTTATTTTGCTCTCCTGCCCCAGCCTGCTCTTCCCTACACAATGGTGGGGAAGTTGTAACTGCTATTATTTCTATCGCTGTTTTATTTTATTAGATATGAGCTGCTGCTGCCTTCTCCCAGCCGTAGGCAGCCAGAGGAGTATCCTTCCAGATAGGAGGAGAACAAGGGCTGGTGGGGCCGCCATGGCACTGGGCTCTGTCCATGAGAACACGGAGCCTACAGAGACTTCGGTGGATGGGAAGCAATTGTAAGGGCCACCGCTGCATGCTCTGTGTTTCTAGTTGCTCACTAGCTTTTAGTCTGACTTGTTTGCTTGTGACAGTTCTACTGCTTGGGGCATTTGGGGCCTGGTGCCCCTCTATATTTCTTCAGCTTTACACAGCTGTGGCTCTACTGAAACCACTGCAGTAACAGCAATGTCAAACTGAAGCAATGATGTGCTGAACCAGGCGCCTTGCTCCTTTTGGGAACATGGGCTGGCATCTGTCTTGAGGGTTTAGTTGTCTCACAGATGGGTGGGAAATTTCTCCATTCTTGAGAATATCTCCTCTTTATTGTAATTAATTGAGCTAGTTTTGCCTCTTGCTCTGGTGTGATTTTTAATTTGTTGTTTGCAGAAGAGCTATGAAGGCCCTAATGCAGAGAGGGGCTCGGGAAGGCCCCAAACAAGCATCCAGAGAAATTGCTTTCTGGACTTAACTATGCAGCACTACCAAGAGGAGGCTCATGCCATGCCTTCCGGATGGTGAGGATAGCCCAAAGACATCCCAGGGGAAGGAGATTCCAGCACTCTAGCTGCCTCATCAACTAGAGAGAGGCTCCAGCATACATCGTTGTTGATTATTATAACCCCGGAGGTAACACTGGAATTTAAAATAGGTACTATCACTCCTTGTTAGGATAAAATAGATAAAAAATTCAATGCATTTGAAGGAGAAATAAAAATAATGTCTGATAGCACAAATATTCCTGCATGTGAGACCGCAAGCTCTAAACCTCTCACAGTCACCTTGATTAAGAAACATCTTAACTTACAGGGAGATTGAAGCTCTAGAAAATGTATCCAAAAATGGAATCCTCTGAGTATTAAATCTAATTGCAGGGGCTTGGAGGGATTTATATATAGGTGCCTTTTTATTTTTATTTTTTTGCCCCCTCCCCTTTGGATCACAAATCCTAAACTACTCTGAGAGTTAGTAAAGTTTCTCAGATCCTAGTAAAGCGTATGAATCCTCACTTCAATTCAGGTCTGAAATTGGCCACACTCTGAATATGTTAAAAGTCTGATCCTGACTTCCTTGAGTTTAAGGGGAGTTTCCCATTGACTTCAATAGGAGCAAGATCAATTATTTCTTTGGTTTCTTGAGTGAGAATGAGATTATGTTGCATATTAATTTGGTTTGCAATGAGCCTTGACTATAATTTTCTCCCAGCAAAAGAGGATTCATATATTTCCATAAATTCCCATATATTCATAGACATTGTCTACATTCCCAGATCTGGCCAGATAAAAGTTGGTTCCCTTTATGGATGAATTATTTTTCAGTGGTGATGATGTTTCTAATTTTTTAAAACAAGATTACACATTTGAACAAATGAGCCAAAAAATTCTTTTAGATGAAGCAGTCTTTTTTTAGTGGTAAAAGTACCTTAAAAAAGTAAAAGATTGTTTGGAAAGTTTGGGAAAAGTATAGGAATAACTTTCAGTCATCTTATATTTTACTTGAGTTCTAGAATGTTATTCTTGCTTTCTGTATCTGAGCTGTTCTTTGAAATGTCTGAATGCATCTTATCATTGGTGTTCTATTTAATCTTTGATTGGCTAAATGCTTATATTGCCAGAGACCTAATGGTACCTTTTGGCTTTGAATGGTTCTTCCTGGGACATACAAAAGCGGTATTGGACAAGCCTCAGCTGGTGTAAACCAGCCTTGGTCCACTGATTTGTGGTACCCCTTGTAACATTCTATACCTTGGGGGACTGCCCTGTAACCTCCATATTCCTCATTTATATATAATTGTGATCTTGCATATAAAGCATACCATGTAAGGTATCAGGGGAAAGGTTATGATCTGCTGAAAGTCATTTCTCTATCCATATATGTATATCATTAATGCATGTGAAGTTATGAGAATTGTGTAGCATGGTTGTCAGTAAAACATGCATAAACTGCAGAATCGGCCAGATATTAGCTCCCCAGAGACAACAGCAAGGAAAGTAAGCAACGCCTGGGCAGGTGTCAAACAACCATCAACAGCCATTGTCCAGCAAGGGAGTTACAATTCAAGGACTCACCTGCATAAGGCCACACCAGGGGAATTGCTCAACTTTGCCTGGGGACTTAGCAATGCCCACCAGACATGCCCAGGGCCGGTGCAACCATTAGGCAAACTAGAGGGCTGCTTATGGTGCCAAGTGGTTGGGAGGGCCAAAAAGCGTGCTTGAGGGAGGCAGTGGAGTGGAGGTGAGCTGGGGCAGAAGGCGCGGGGAGGGCTGCCCGCAGCAAGTAATGGGGGGGAGGTGCAGGGGAACGGCTTCCCGCCCCAGCTCACCTCCGTTCCACCTCCTCCCCTGAGCACACCGCCCCCGCTCTAATTCTCCTCCCTTCCCAGGCTTGCCGTGCCAAACAGCTGATGGGCGCCACAAGCCTGGGAGGCGGGAGAAGTGGAATGGTGCCGGCATGCTCAGGGGAGAAGGCGGAGTGGAGGTGAACTGGGGCAGGGAGCTGCCGTGGGGGAGCTGCCCGGGGGGGCGCTGTAGGGCTGGGAGCTGCCACAGGGGGGGCTACCTGGGTGGAGGGGGAAGCGGGGAGCTGCCACAGGGCTCCCTGGGCTGGAGTGGGAATGCAAGGTGGAAGTTTCACCTAGGGCGCAAAATATCCTTGCACTGGCCCAGGACATGCCTCTACTTGTGTTCTCAAAGCATGGGCTAAGAGTATTAAACAGAACACAGAGGACCCATGCTTCTCCTTTCTCCTTCCCCCACCTATGCTGCAAGCAACAAGGACACTCAGAAGACTGAAGACTCCAACAGAGAACACTGACCCAGGTTTCAAGGGTGAGATCTGTGTACTATGAACTGGATGTGACATTCCCCTCTGGTGTTATCTGGACCGGTGATCTGCTCCAATCCTTGACTCTGGGAGCCAGCCTTACGCCGCTCTGTTGTGAGAAGCCCCATTCCTGGGCTGTTCACACACGGCCTATAGCATGTAAGCTGCTCCCAACTACTTGCAAGCGAATAACACTAGCCAATATCTCTGGTCCCAGACACAACCCTAGGAACCTCTGTCTTGCAGTGTCCAGTTATGCCTGTGGAACACTGCAAGCTTATATGAGTTTGTCAGTTTAACAAAGAAATTGATATGTACCAGGCTTGTTATCCCAAGGGGAGTCTCTCACATGCTTCAAACCAAACACAGTTCTTAAGGTAGAATAAACACACATATTTATTAACTACAAAGATAAATTTTAAGTGATTATAAGTCAAAGCATAACAAGTCAGATTTGGTCAAATGAAATAAAAGCAAAACATATTCTAAGCTGATTTTATCACTTTCAATGCCCTTACAAACTTAGATACTTCTCACCACAGGCTGGTTGGTTGCTCTTCAGCCAGGCTCTCCCCTTTGATCAGCACTTCAGTCTCTTTTTGTGGTGTCTGTAGATGTAGGTGGAAGAGAGAGGAAGAGCATGGCAAACATCTCTCCCTTTTATCATGTTCTTTCTTCCCTCTTGGCTTTGCCCCCCGCTTCAGAGTCAGGTGAGTATTACCTCATCGCAGTCCTAAACTGGCCAGAGGAAGTGGGGTGACTCACTTGAGAGTCCAACAGATCCTTTTGTTGCTGTCTAGGGCACATCCTTTGTTCCTGTGAGGCTGGGCTGGGTTTGTCCCATACCTGCCCTGATGGGGTGTGAACTGCTTCTCTGCTCTTGGAGAGTTTTTGCCTAGGCTTATTTTAAGATAGGAGGATTCAGCCTCATAACTACATACATTAAATTATAACATATAAGATTACTGTAACAACAACACTCAGTGCATCATGAAGACACCTGACATGACAAACATTGCATTTGCACACAATCATTTTATAAGGATGAACATGGGGGTGCTCCCCTGAGGTACAGAGCGTCACACTGGAATATCCAGTGGAGTGAGAAAAACTGCTTAATCGAGATGTTGCCCAGTCTAAAAGGGTTGAGAGTTTAGACTTTGTGCTTATATTTTCTTTTCTTTTGGTAACCACTCTGACTTTTTTTTCTCAAAAAGAAAAGGAGTACTTGTGGCACCTTAGAGACTAACCAATTTATTTGAGCATAAGCTTTCGTGAGCTACAGCTCACTTCATCGGATGCATTCTATCACTTATAATCACTTAAAATCTATCTTCTGTCATCAATAAACTTGTTTAACTGTTTATCTTTGCCTGTGAGTTTGCTTGAATTGTTTGGTAAGGGTGTTTGCTCAGGTTTACACCCTGGGCTGGTAAATATCCACTTTCCATCAATGAAGTGGTGAACCAATTAATAAATTTGCACTGCTCGTCTTGAGCATTGCAAGACAGTATATTTCTGAGGTACAAGGCTGGAAGCTGGGGGATTTGTCTGGTGCCTTTCTCTGTGTGATTCATGAGTGGCTCTGGGAGCATTCGTACAGTCTAGCTGGATGTGGGGCTCCACATGTGGTGGTGATGAGTGATAACAGCACCAGGAGGGTCTTGCTGCTTGTCACTAGCAAAGCATTGTGAGAGACAGCCCAGGCTGGAGAGTTAAGGGGGCATAGCAGTCCCACAGTCCCAGGCTACACCCCAAGGATTGTGCCACACTCTTCACCTCAGCTTCAGGGGAGCTATGCCAAGGTGACCAGGCAGCTAGGGCTGTGGCCCACAAAAGGTACTAGAAAGGGATGGAATGAATATTGTATCAGCACTAATAGAAAGCTAAACAAAGACAAATAGTAAATAGGTTCTCCAGGACCTTTTGGCTTTCTTGGGGAGAAGCTGCACTGTGAGGTGCACAAACACACATGTGCAGGCAAGTGGAACCAGTCTAAAACTAACTGTGTCAACAGGAAGCTTAAAGAACAACACATAAGGACATCCTACCCCTTGTACTGATGAGTTTGCTGCCTTCTTTTGCAGAGCCCACAGTGGGAAGGAGCTCTGGGGCTCACAGTTTCTCCGAGACACCCAGGTACTGTCCATGGTGTGATGTTATTGAAATGAACTGGGACCATATAGATCATTGTTGCAACCAAAGTCCTGTAGTGACACCAAATCTTATATAAAGGGGGTCAAATAAGGTGTCTAAGACAAGGTTATGGCTTGCTGGTTATGATTATGCTATCTGTATATGTGTATCATTTTATAGTTGAAGTTATGAATATTGGCTCTGTACTATCTGTATTTCAAACTTATGCTATGCTTCTGGGTGACACCCCAGACAAGTTGGTGTCAGCTCTGCCTAGCCTGCTTGATGGCCCATTAAAGACCATCAGCTGTACAATTGACCCTTAGGACGGAAGAATCCCATGCACCACTACTAGGGACTAGTATGGCTAGGGACTAGACTAGGGACCGAATGGCTCGGCAGCAGTTCTGCAGAAAAGGACCTAGGGGTTACAGTGGACGAGAAGCTGGATATGAGTCAACAGTGCGCCCTTGTTGCCAAGAAGGCCAATGGCATTTTGGGATGTATATGTAGGGACATTGCCAGCAGATTGAGGGACGTGATCGTTCCCCTCTATTTGACATTGGTGAGGCCTCATCTGGAGTACTGTGTCCAGTTTTGGGCCCCACACTACAAGAAGGATGTGGAAAAATTGGAAAGAGTCCAGCGGAGGGCAACAAAAATTATTAGGGGTTTGGAACACATGACTTATGAGGAGAAGCTGAGGGAACTGGGATTGTTTAGTCTGCGGAAGAGAAGAATGAGGGGGGATTTGATAGCTGCTTTCAACTTCCTGAAAGGGGGTTCCAAAGAGGATGGATCTAGACTGTTCTCAGTGGTAGCAGATGACAGAACGAGGAGTAATGGTCTCAAGTTGCAGTGGGGGAGATTTAGGTTGGATATTAGGAAAAACTTTTTGACTAGGAGGGTGGTGAAACACTGGAATGCGTTACCTAGGGAGGTGGTGAAATCTGCTTCCTTAGAGGTTTTTAAGGTCAGGCTTGACAAAGCCCTGGCTGGGATGATTTAGTTGGGGATTGGTCCTGCTTTGAGCAGGGGGTTGGACTAGATGACCTCCTGAGGTCCCTTCCAACCCTGATATTCTATGATTCTATGACCCATTGAGAGAAGGCAGATATACCTTGTGACTCGGCAAGGCATGCAGGGACATGCCTATGGACAGAACTCTGAGGTTTTTCCATGCCATGTGATGTACAGCTTGTTTTTGGAACAAAGAAAGAAAGACCACATGGCAAGAGAATATAAAAAGCTGCTGCAGCTCCTCCATCTTGTCTTCAATCCTGCTTCTTACCTCTAGAGGGACTTTGCTACACTGAAGCTTTGAACAAAGGACTGATGACCCATCCCAGCTGTGGATGTATTCCAGAGACTTGATTTGAACCTGCAGTTTATTCCATCACTGCTACAAGCCTGAACCAAGAACTTTGCCATGACTGTGTGTAATTGATTCCATTTAACCAATTCTAGCTCTCATCTATATCTTTTTCCTTTTATGAATAAGCCTTTAAATTTTAGATTCTAAAGGATTGGCAACAGCATGATTTGTGGGTAAGATCTGATTTGTATATTGACATGGGTCTGGGGCTTGGTCCTTTGGGATCGACAGAACCTTTTTTCTTTTAGTGGGGTACTGGTTTTCATAACCATCTGTCCCCATAATGGGTGGCACTGGTGGTGATACTGGGAAACTGGAATGTCTAAGGGAATTGCTTGTGTGACTTGTGGTTAGACAGTGGGGTAAAACCAAAGTCTTCCCTTTTTGGCTGGTTTGGTTTGCCTTGGTGTGCATAGAAACCCCAGCCTTGGGCTGTAACTGCCCTGCTTTAAGCAATTTGTCCTGAATTGGCACTCTCAGTTGGGTCCCACCAGAACCAGCATCGTTACACATGGCCAAAAGCTTTTGTGTCTAGAAGGGCAATTGTGAGGCAGTTTGTCAGGGCCAGGCCTTACAGCCGTTGTCTGTACTATCTAGGAAGGCTGGTCAGAAAACAACAATTCTGTTTTGCAAAATATTCTGAAATTTCAAAGTTTGTTTTCATTCCACTGAAGAATTAAAAGGAGAACTTTCAAAATCTGAGAGAGCGGGAAAGACTCTGAGTCAGGGTCTCTCGCTGGTCTGATATATCTTTCTGACCAAACTGTCAGCAACCCAATATGTTTCTGTGAAACATGTAATTTTTTATGGGGAAAAGTTTGTCGAGAATATTTTGTCCAGCTCTGCATCCTCTATTGGGTTACTGCACAGTACTCTGCATGAAGCTACCCGAATGCTGCTCTGAAAGCACAGCTGGAGCAGCTGCCTCCAGTAGTGGCAGGATTAGCTGCAGGGAAGTCTATTACATCAGTTCTCAAATAACTGCACAGATTCCAGGTGCAATTCAATCCAATTGACTTTGGCCTTATCTAGACAAGAAAAGTTGCACTGGATTAACTAAATCAATTTTAAATTGATCTACTTAACCAAGAGCAAACCCCTAATATGGATGCACGTAGGCAAGTTTAACCCTGGCTTAAATTGGTTTAGCATTGAACCCTATGTCCACTTTCTGCCATGATGCTGCTTATACCAAGAATCCACTTCTACTGCAGCCAGCACCAACCTTCTCATTCCTCTTCAAACTATACTCCACTCAGCAAATCGATCAGTGATAGCCCTATCCATTAAGCTGTTGCAATTTATTAATAACAAAAATACTTGCTGCACTGTGACACAGAAATGCCTTGCAATGCCTTGCCTTGTTCTTTGCAAACAACTCACCTGACAAAGTCACTGCACCAAACACATGTCTTGCAGGTATTAATCCAGTAGAATAAGACATAAGGTGTCTGCAGTAAGCTTGTAACTTATCAAGACTCTCACAATCATTGTGACAAGTATGTGTGGGTAATATTTAAGGAATAATGTAGCTATACTGAAAGTATACTTTATGGTATTGATATAAAAATTAGTCACTAGGTGATAATATGTCTCGGTGGTGGCTAATTCATATAGGAGGGAGTTGTCACCCTTCCCTGATTAGTTGGCGAAGTAATGCATGACTCAGTTGTCCAGCCTTGCTCCATCCCAAGACTATTGATGCAAAACCATCAGAGACAATTGCAAACAATTAAAACCAGTTGAAGGTAAGAAAGAAACATTGCAACAGATAGATGTTCATCCTGTCTATCAATCCAGACAGAAGATTATTTCAGTGTAATAGAGTAGGAGGAGGAAAGACCTTCTGCATCCTTTCAATGAGAAGACATCTTGGGGTGGGGGATTTGATGGAAAATTGGATCCTGGTTCCTGTGAGCTAGCTAGCTCTGCAATAGACTGAACTTTGGGGAGAAAACTAACTTTATTAGATAGGAAAGGTAACTATTAAGTCTCTACTCAGGTTTGCATTTTGTGATTTTTGTTTTGTATGGTAACCATGTGTTTCCACCACCCTCTCTTGTTTCTAGTTAACTCTCCATTCTGTCTTAATGAACCCTACTTTTATTTTATTACAAGGGCTCCCAAGTGCTATATGATTTTACAGGAGGGATGACTTGAGGTAAAACTAGTAAACTGGGGTACATTGTGCCTTTGGGAAAGAGGATCTGAGATTTCTGTGAGGAGCCAGTGTCAGGGGCTGGAAATCACAGGGGAATGATTCAAAGAGACTCAGAGCCTGAGGTACACCTATTGTTAACCTGCAAGGCAAAGACAGCACTGACACAGACCAGAGGGGAGTGCTTGAGTGGCTGAAAGGCTGGTGGTCCTGTTGGGATCCTGGAAGTGGGCGAGCGGAAGCCTAAGGGGAGGATCCACAAGGTCCGGTATCTCTGAAAGGCTGGCGGTGTCAAGCAGTTGACTGTCAGGGTGGGTTGCGGACTGCCCATGGGCACAGAGCGAGCTGTTTAGTATTGGGGCTGAAGGTCAGAGGTCAAGCCAGGGCCAGGCCAAGTCAAAATCACAAAGTCAAAGTCTGCTACTAAATTGAGAATGTGAGGTGAGAATCAGGGTCAAGGCAGGCCAGGATCTTTCACCTGGGTCAGCAATGGTCTTAAGCCAGAGGCAGTAAACCAGGATCAGAGTCAGAAGCCAAGCCTAGGTCAATAACCAGGAGTCAGAGATCAAGGCAAGAAGCAGCGAGCAGGATCTAGCCTGAAGCACACCAGAGTTCTGCATTACTCAGACAACTCCCAGAAATGGCTTCTTGGTTCATATGGGAAGTGCCAGCCAATCAGGGAATTGTGGAGAGCTGTCACTCATGCCCCTTAAGGTGAGACTTCCTGCAGAACTTATCATCTCAGTTTCTCTGGGGGGCAACCTTACCTGAGTCCCTGGTGGCAGTGAGAAAGTGGTGCCTGCCTTGACACGTGGTTCTAAGGCTGTAGATTCTTACATCACCCCCTCCTCAGGCCCCCCTCTTTGGGGTGGAACCAGGTGGGCTTCTCTGGATGAGCCTCATGAAACTCTTCCTAGGTCAGGGGCATGGACATGGGAAGTAGGTTTGCAACAGTGCTCTGTGGGTCCATATCCTTCCCAGTCTACTAAGTAGTACAGGCATCCTTGGGTGCATTTGAAATCAATGATGGCATGCGCCTTGTATTCTTCATGGTCCTGGACTTTGACCAATAGAGGTGAAGTAATGATTCAGTCAGGGATGGAGTTATCAACGTAGGGTTTTAGGAGGGACATGTGGAGCATGGAGTATCTTGAAGGATCAAGGAAGCTATAATTTGAAAGTGACTGGGTTGACTTTCTGGAATATCCGGAAGGGTCCCAGGAACTGGCAGGCCAGCTTGCTGGAGGGTCTACTGGATGGAGGACACTTCAAAGCAAGCCAAACTTTCTGGCCTACAGAGAGGGCCAGGACCTCCTGGTGCCACTGGTCAGTGTACCACTAGTACACTCTCTTTGCATTCTCTAGATGGTCCTTAAGTTCCTTCTGATATGATGGATTTGTTGGACCCAGTTTATGGTGGCTGGGTTCAGTGATGATGCTGGTAGCACAAGTTGGAATCGGGGTTGGAACCTATAATTTGCAAATAGGGAACTTGGTCCTGTTAAGGCATGATCCTCATTGTAGCAGGAAAACTAAGCAAGTGGTAAGAGGTTTTACCAGTTATCCTGGTGATAGCTAGTGAATCATCTGAGGCACTGTTCCAGTACTTCGTTCACCCTCTAGTATGCAGTGGAGGTAGAGGCATGGATGTTCAATAGTTGTGGGTCTCAGTCAGGTCCTGAAACCCATGAAGATGAATTGCATGTCTTATCAAGAGTTGCCGGGTAACTTCAGCAGAGGGTAGGCAGCTGTAGAGGATGAAGTGGGCCATTTTCATCACATGGTCCTTGACTGTCAGTGTGACCATCAGAGTCTGGAAGCTCCAGGATGAACTCCAGTGAAATCAATGTCTAGGCCTTACTTGGTGTTTCTAGGGGTACCAAGGTGCTTGGCTCAAGGTGTATTGGGGCAGGCACAAAGCTTACATGAATCCACATAGGCTTGAATTTCAGCCCTCATAAGGGGCCAGTAGAAAAAGTGGGAGGCTGTGCAGGAGGTCTTACAATAACCCAGCTTCCTGCCAGTAGTGCATCATGACAAAGATGTAGTATCTTGAGGCAGGGACACCACGGATGAACATACATGCCCACACTGAAATATGGGCAAGCAGGTCCTCCTTTGAGGTGGACTGAATGAGGGAGATCATACCTTGGTGAATTACCACATTGAGATTACTGGGTTTGAGGAGTTATGATAGTTTAGCAGTTGGTTCCTCACCTTTCTGTTAATACTCTCCTTTTCATGAGAAGGCATTGACCTTTCTATTTCAGGATTCAGGTTGGCAGGTGGTGGTGAACTTGAACTAAGAGAATAACAGGGCCCATTTTAGCTGCCTTTGATTTAAAGCTTAAGCCTTGTGGAGATACTAGAGGTTTTTATGGTCTGTGAATGGTGCCAAGCCCCCCTGAGGTAGTGTCACCATTCCTTAAACATGGTTGTAACTGTGAGCAGCTCCTACTTCTGAGTGCATTCTATACCAAAAAATTAAAAATTCTGAGCACAATATTTTAAAATTCTGCAAACTTTATTTGTCAAATAAATGTGGAGGCCCCAGCATGGCGCTGGGGAGCACAGACCACTGGCTGCACAGAGGTGGGAGATCACTGTGCAGCTCCCCCCAGGACACAGATTTAGCAGTGAGGTTGCACCCAACCTTGACACAGTGCAAGGACCAGGCCTGCCTCAGAAACACTCCAGGGCCCTGCCCCTCCATGCCAGGTGTGGGCAGGCAGGCTCAGCAAGGCATGATCCAAGTGTGGAGGGGCTTAGTGTGGGTGGATCCAGGTGTGGGATGAGAGGGCTCTATGTGGGGCAATCTGGGTGTGGGCAGCTCAGTGGGGGATCCGAGTACAGGGGGGATCTGGATGCACAAGAACTTGTTGGGGGGTTCTAGATGCAACGGTAATGGGACTGTGCAGGGGGGGGGGTCGAGGTGAAGGTGGTTGGGGCTCAGCGGGAAGAGGGGTCTGGGTTTGGGGGGGGACAGAGCTTGGAAGAGGGGTCTGGGTGTGTGGGGCTCAGTGGGTGGTCCAGATGCTGGGAGGGTGGGGCTCATCATGGGGGTGAGGGTTGGTGGAAGGGTCTGGGTATGAGGGGGTTTGGATGCATAGGGGTTGGGTGGATGGGGGAGCACTCCCTGTACAGTGATCCCTCCCCTGCAGCTGAGGAGCAATGGGTGCAGGAATCAGGGAGGGGGTGGAGTTTGCAGCGATTTCTGCAGCTGGGTGAGAAATCTGGGGGTGAGTCTGATTCATCCCCAGGTGCCATGCAGGGGAAGAGGAAGTTCCATCCTCCTTGGCCCAGGTGAGACTAGCAGCAGAGCCCGGCACAGGGTAGGATCCACGAGCCGGGTTTTCCCCAGTCCTGCCCCTCGCCTCGCAGTGATTTACCTCTCTGGTGGCTGCCCTGGGCACCCAAAAGAAATCTTCAGGGGACATAAATTCTGCGCACGTGCAGTGGCGCAGAATTCCCCCAGGAGTAAGCAGCTCCTTATTTAGTATTGCATAATTTCTTTCCACTGGAGTGAGCTTGTGGGAGTAAAGTGTGCTGGGGGCAAGACTTGCTGGGATATGAGCTTCTGCAAGAGTACTGCCCCAAGGGCCAAACTGCACACATCAGTCTCCACCATGAAGATTGGATTGGGTTGGGGTGCACTAGGATGGGGGCCATTGTGAAAGCAGACTTGACCTGGATTAAGGCATGCTGGCCTTCCAGTGACTGAGTGAACTGGAGAGTCTTACATAGGAGTGAAGTCTGGGGAGCTATTTTTCCTGAGAAGTTAGCAATAAACCTCCAATAAAAATTGGCAAAACCCAGGAAGTGTTGTAATTCATGGGGGTTCTGGGGAACTACCATGTATCAGATTGCTACTGTCTTTTGGAGATCCATCTGAATGCCCCCTAGGGAGATGATGTAGCCCAAAAATTCAATGAAATACTGGTCAAAGAAACGTATTTCCAATTTGGCATAGTGCCCATGATTCCTCAGCCTTTCTAGAAGATATCAGACATGATGATAGTGTTATTCTTTGTTCTCTGATAATACTAGGATATCATCAAGAACACATGATGACATTGAACCAGTATGTTTCTGAACATTTTGGTCAAAGTGTTGGAAAGTTGTGGGGGCACTGCTTAAGCCAAATAGCATTATTAAATATTCACAATGTCCACACTGGGTATGAAAGTTGGTTTTTCACTAAACCCCAGATCTTATACGCACCAAATTTGTAAGCTTCCTGAAGGTCTAGTTTTGTCAACATGCACGAATGGCCAGCATCATCTATCAGTTCTGGGCTAAGTGGCAGAGAATACCAGTTGCAGATTGTGATCTGATTTAGGACTTGATAGTTCACACAAAGGCACAACAACTGATCCTTCTTCCATCCAGTTCTGGTTGGGATCTGGTTTATATTCATATCCAAGGGCTGCAAATCTATGGGACAATCATAATCTCAGTGTAGGGAGAGGATGCCCTCATTTTCCCCCTCAAAAGCATTGGCATTTCTTGGAGAGATGGGATTGTGGGCTCAAGGGAATTTCTTTCTGACAGGCCCCACCTTTCCTGGGTTTCCCCGCAGGTGGAAATGTCCCTTTCTGAGAAACAGAGATTGGCTCACTTGGGGGTTGCAGGCAGATTTCTTGGCAATAATTGGAAGAAAAGTTGATGATCTTCCTCCTCCAGAAGATATGTGTGTAGTACTACTCCAACCATGGTATACCAAGTATTGGTGGGAAGGGCAGAGAGTAGATCACATTGAAGTATGGTAACTCATGGTGCTCTCCCACTCTGGTCTTTAAGAAAACAGCTTCATGAGTTTTTGGATCAGATGACAGAGGTGACCCATCAATTGGCCCAAAATTTCACTGGGCCTGGTAGAAACACAGCGGAATTTGTTGGATCTGGGCTGCCTTTCCAACTATAAAATTATTGGTGGTGCTGGAGTCAGTCATGACTGATAGCAGGGGAATTGACTTTCATCCCCCTAGGACAGTGGTCTCCAACCTTTTTATGCACAAGATCACTTTTAGAATTTAAGTTCAATCCAGGATCTACCACACCCCTTCCCCAATGCCCTGCCCAGGTCACTCCATCCCCCCTCCCTCTGTCACTCACTCTTCCCCACCCTGACTCACTTTCACTGGGCTGGGGCAGGGGGTGGGGGTAGAAGGGATGTGGGCTCTGGCTTGGGGCCAAGGGGTTTGGAGTGTGGGAGGGGGCTTCAGCCTGAGCCTGGGGCAGGGGGTTGGGGTGCAGGAGAAGGTGAGGGGTGCAAGCTCTGGGAGGGAGTTTGGGTGCAGGAGGGGGCTCTGAGCTGGGGCAGAGTGTTGGGGTGCAGGAGGGGGTATGGGGTGCTGGTTCCAGGAGAGGGCTCAGGGCTGGGACATGGGGTTGGGATGCGGGAGGGGATGCAGGCTCTGGGAGGGAGTTTGGGTGTGGCAGGGTGTTCAGGGCTGGGGCAGGGGGTTGGGGTGCAGAAGGGGTGTGGGGTGCAGGCTCTTGGAGGGGATCAGAGTTGGGGCAGGGGTGCAGGCACTGGTAGGGAGTTTGGGTGCAGGAGAGAGCTCGGGACTTGGGCAGGGGGTTGGAGTGTGGGAGGGGGCACGGAGTGTGGGCTCCAGAAGCAGCCAGCCAGTCCCTGTAGCCCCTAGGCAGGGGGGACAGGTGGCTCCGCATGCAGCCTCTGCCTGCAGGCACTCTTCCCTCTAAGCTGTGCGCGTGTGCGTGCGCACACAGATCCTAAACCCCACACACAGGGCAAAACACCGCACGCAAAAAAAATGTGCACAGAAGCCCAACAATTTGCAAAGAAGAAATTTTTTGCACACACAGCCCGTCAAAAATTAATGGGAACATTGTAGCTGCAGGGGCAGTACCTGCAGGCAATTGGCCAGTTTCCAGCCAATGGGAGCTGAAGAGTCATCGCCCAGGGCAGGAGCAGTACACAGAGACCCCTTGTCCCCCCTCCACCCCACCTAGAGGTCGCAGGCAGGGACGTGCTGTCCGCTTCCAGGAGAGGCACAGGGCCATGGCAGGCAGGGAACCTGCATTAGCCCCACTGCACTCCTGGACTTTTAGCAGCCAATTTCCCGGTTTGGCTTCAGGAGCCTCCGGGAGATTGAGCCCAATTCTGGGAGACTCCCGGTGAACAGGGAGGGTTGGCAACCCTAGTTGCATGGCATGGGTCTGTGACTGAGCCCACTACTCATGCAGGGCAAGCACTTCATCCATGGCCTGTGCTCACTAGACCTGCAGTGGGAGGTTCTCTGTCTGTAAGTGAGCAGCTCATTCCTGGGAATTTGGGGTCCCTGGGAAATGTGAGTGGGAGATGCACCTGCCCCTTCCATCGTCTGTTGAGGGATTGCTGGAAGGGGTAAGTCTGAGGCTGTCTGAACAATCTGTCAGGGTCGGGCCATCGGTGGCCCGCGAGCACAGTGTGTTGTTCAGTATTGGGGCTGAAGGTCACAGGTCAATCCAGGGCCAGGCAAGGTCAAAACTACAAAGTCAAAATCTTACCAGATTGAGAGTGTGAGGTGAGAATCAGAGTCAGGCCAGGTCAGCATCTTTCACTGGGGTTAGCAATGGTCTTAAGCTGCTGACAGTAAACCTGGATCAGGGTTGTGAGCCAAGCCTAGGATGAGAACTGAGAGTCTAGGATCAAGGCATGTTGCAGCGAGGAGTGGCTAGCGGCTCCTAAAACAGAAGCACACCAGAGTTTTGCATTGCTCAGACGACTCCCCAAAATGGCTTCCTGGTTTATATGGGGAATACCTGCCAATCAGGGAATTGTGGAGAGCTGTTGCTCATACGCCTTAGGGAGCGACTTCTTGCAGGGCTTTGTCTCTCAGTTCCTCTTGGTGGCAACTCTACCTGAACCCCTGGTGGTGATGAGGAAGCAGTACCTCCTGCAGACCCTGGCTCTAGGCCTTGGGTTCTTACAAAGATACCTTGTTATCACAAGCAAAGACTCTGTCTCTGGAGCCAGGGGGTAACAAGAGGACCTGAGATTCACCAGCTTCCTCCACAACATGTGCGCATGGTGCTTCTGTGTTTGGCTGTTCCCTGTGTCTGACTTCTTAGTTCTTACGCTGCTTAGATCAAGGACTGTGTCTTATTTCTATGTTCTATTTGGAGCCAAGCATCCTCCAATGCTTGGCTAATAATAATAATACTAAATCTGTAAGGTGTGGGGTGGAAATATTAAAATCCACCAATGTCAAAGGTGTCTCAGGAATTCTAAAAGACACCAGAATTAAGGCCCAACTGATCCCAGATCCTCTAGGAAAGAGATGCAAGAAAAAGACATGGACAGTGTGACTTCATGAGGGGGCTCAAAAATCTAAGATTTAAAACAGCTTTCCTAGAAAGGGAATAGCGAGAGGCGACTAAACCAGATCACGCACAGAGTCAGACAGGACTTGGAGGAAAACATAATGGCCAAAAAAGCAATGTGAGCTAATGGTATAGTCAAGGGAGTTTAGCAGAGTAAGAGGAGTCTCTATAAATATATCAGAGGGAAAAGAGAAAGTGGTAGTAAACAAGGAGTGGGGTAGGGGGCAGAGAATCAATGACCACTAAAAATCATTGAGAAACCGAGGTTTTTTCATTTTTAAAAGAAAAGAAGTTTGGGCACCCAAGGAGTACCGCTAGTTGCTGTAGGCTCCCCAGGGGGAGCTGGGCAGGCGGTGACTGGCCTCTCCAGCAGCTGCCTCCTGAATGAGCTCTGAGGTTGGGCTCTTATACTTCCTGTCCAGCCTCTGACTCTCTGTGGGGCGGGCTTGGAGCGCTCTGGCTCCACCCACTCTGGTGTCTGGTGGAGCTCATCCCTGTCTAGGGCAGCGGGGAACCACCTCCCTACAAACAGGCAAATGAATATTTGGACAGCTGAGTTTATACAAAACAATGGGCCTGAATAACGTACCCTTAACTGTGAAGAGAATCAGCAAGTCAGCTACAGCTACTTCATAGCGTTTAAGGCTGGAAGGGACCATTAGACCTTCTCATCTGACCTCCTGCACCTCACAGGCCATTACATTGCACCCAGCTACCCTGTATTGAGCCCAGTGACTTTAATTAGACCAAAGCATTTCAGTCCTCAGGAGACAGAACTATTGAGAGCCCCAGGCAGCGAACAGATGGGACTGAGGGGCACCAGTGCCCAAGGCCCCTACACTGGCAGGGAACTGATTAGGTAAGGAGTGTTCAGATGACTCCAGCAAGCAAATCTCAACCCATGCTGTGAAGGAAAGTGACCCCCCACACACAGATCCCTGCCAGTCTGACCTTGGGAAAATGCCTTCCCAACCCCAAATTGGGCAATAAGTTTGACCATGTGAGCAAGACCCACCAGCCAGGCACCTAGAAAAAGGTGCACCACTGCACCACTTCTCTGCACCACTTCAGAGCACTGGTCCATCCCAATCAGTGTTCCATCTCCCGCGGTGGCCAATCTCTGATGCTCAGAGGAAGGCAAAAATAAGCTACTGACACATCTAGCCAAGTATGCAGCAGGGAAAAAAATCCTTCCTGACCCCAGCAGGTGACTGCCTGAAGCCTTAGGACATGAGACCGGATTATAGTAAGTCTTAGTGTAGATCTGCAAGTGTTCTGAGCATGTTGTTAGCAATGTAGGCAAACCTGTTCCCCCTGTGGCCCAGGAAGGAAGGGGATGAAGAGGAGCATACACAGATTCGCAGGCCCCTAGAAGGAGCACAGACGACACCCAGCCCAACTCCCTGCATGCACAGAATCTCTCATAAAAACTGGACGAATGAATATCTTTCATAAAAGAACTAATCTCTTTTTAAGCCCCCAAAGTGCTGTGAGTCTGCTTCTTCCTTCCCCAGGTATCTGTTCCAGTGTTTAGCTACCCTCCCTGCTAGAAAACTCCATCATATTTCAAGGTTGAATTTGTCCGATGTTAGCTGCCAGCCATAGGATCTTGTTCTGCCTTTGCCAGAAAGGTTGAATCTTCCCTCTCCCCCCCCCCCCCCCCCCCCCACACTATCAGATCTCTTTCCCATGTGTCAGCGCCAAGACACAGCAATCATGTCACCTCTCACCCTTTCTTTGATAAGCTGAATAAAGTGAGCTTCTTAAGCCTCCCATTGTATGGCTTATTTTCCAGCCCCTGGATCATTTTTGTAGCCCTCCTTTGAATTCTCTCCAGTATTTCCACTTCCTTCTTGATGTGCCGACACTAGAACTGGACACAGTTCACTAAGTAGAGGTCTTACCAATGTTACATACAGAGGCAAGATCAGTTCCCCACTTCCACTTGCTATTCCCCTTTTCATTCATCTGAGGATCGCATTAGCCCTTTTTGCCACAGCATTGCATCGAGAGCTCATACTGAGGTGGTTATCTACAGTGACCACTAAGTCCTTCTCTGAGTCACTGTTTTCCAAGACAGTCTCCCATCCTGCGGCTGTAACTGCATTCTTGGTTCTCAGATGTATTATCTTGCATTTGTTTGAGTAAAAACATATTTTGTTGGATTGCAACCATTTAACTAGGTGATTCAGATCATTTGGTAATGGTAACCTGTCCTCCTTATTATGTACTACCCGTATGAATATTTATGTCATCCACAAACTTCAGCAGCAAAGATTTTACCTCCTTGTATAGATTGTTAATAAAATTATTGAACAGCGTTGGACCAAGAACTGCTCCCTGGTGGACTCTGCTAGCAATAGTTCTGCTCATTCATATCTCCTCAACAACTATATTCTGAGATCTGTCAATGACCCAGTTTTTAATCCATAGAATGTGTGCCATGTTAATTCCATATAATGAAATCAAATTTTTTTAATCAAAATGTCATGTGGTATTAAGTCAGATACCTTTGTGAAATTCAAGTATATTAGGTCAGCACAGTTACCTTTATCAATCAGACCTGTCATCTTGTCAAAAAAAGACAGAAAGTTTATTTGTCAAGATCTACCCTCCAGGAAATTATGCTGACTGATATTAATTATATTTTTAGCCTCTAATTCTTTGTTGATAGAGCCCCAAATTAACCATTCGATATTTTATCTTGGCTTGACATCAGGCTAACATATGTCCCTGCATTGTCCGTTTTATCCTTTTTAAAATATAGAAATAAATATTGACAATTCCTTTTGAAAAGACATGAAGAATGAGAGGAACTAAAAGATTGGGAAAAAAACAAATGTAGTAGTAATCTTCACATAGAAAAAGAAAAGTGATCCTGACAACTGCTATCCAGTTAGTCTAACTTCAGTCATTAGTAAAATAATGGTACAAATACTAAGAAAGAAATCTCTAAACACATAGAAGATAATGGAACCCCAATGAATAAACAGCATTAGGAAATAAGGACACATCATAGCAGAGAAACTGGCTTTAAAAAAATAAGAGCATATAATTGGCTGCAATCCTGCAAAGACTTGAGCATGTGAATAACTTCAGTCATGAATAATCGCAATGAATTCAGTGAGACTAATCACTCTGGTAAAGTTACTTGTGTGTAAGTGTTTGCAGGCTTGAAGCATCTGTGGATAAAGGGAACGCCTTTCTGCAGATGTAATATATATGTGTCTAGATTGAGCTACACTGATTTACACCAGCTGAGGCTCTAGCCCTTCACAGTGTCATGCAAATGTACCGTATTTGTAAAATTAATTCAAAACTTAAAAGGACGATATCTGTACAGCTTCCCTAAGTGAGGCCTAAAAGGGGAGGGGGAAAATGATAACTGTCTATGTGTATCTGAATGATGTAAACATGGAAGAGGAGGAATAATTTAGCATGGTACATTGTGGTGTAATGTGCTGTGCTGTACTGGGATGAAAGCAGAAAAAGGAAATGTATGTGAATTACAATGTCAGAAAAACCTCTGCAGCTGAGCTAGACCGGACAGTGGGGCTGGGAGCCCCATCCCTGGAGACATTTCAGACTAGACTAGACAAATCATTAGGGAATGCAGAATGGGAGAAAGCCTCCCTAGGCAAGTCTGATAACCCAACCTCCTATGGTTCAGTGATAGGTGGATTTTAATTCCCGATGCTCCCATTGATTCAGGACAGTCACATGACATCAGCTGCTCTAGTGGAGAACATAAGAACGACCATATCAGGTCAGACCAAAGGTCCATTTAGCCCAGTATCCTGTCTTCCGACAGTGGCCAATGCCAGGTGCCCCAGAGGAAATGAACAGAACAGGTAATCATCAAGTGATCCATCCCCTGTTGCCCATTCCCAGCTTTTGGCAAACAGAGCCTAGGGACACCATCCCTGTCCATCCTGGCTAATAGCCATTGATGGACCTATCCTCCATGAATTTATATAGTTCTTTTTTGAACCCTGTTATAATCTTCACCTTCAAAACATCCTCTGGCAAGGAGTTCCACAGGTTGACTGTGCATTGTGTGAAAAAATACCTCTTTTTGTTTCCTTTAAATCTGCTGCCCATTAATTTCATTTGGTGACCCCCTAGTTCTTGTGTTATGAGAAGGAGTAAATAACACTTCCTTATTTACTTTCTCCACACAAGTCATGATTTTATAGACCTCTATCATATCCCCCCTTAGTTGTCTCTTTTCCAAGCTGAAAAGTCCCACTCTTATTAATCTCTCCTCATAGAGGAGGAGAGCTGTTCCATACCCCTAGTCATTATTGTTGCCCTTTTCTGAACTTTTTTCAATTCCAATATATCTTTTCTGAGATGGGCGACCACATCTGCACACAGTATTCAAGATGTGGGTGTACCATGGATTTATGATATTTTCTGTCTTATTATCTATCCCTTTCTTAATGATTCCTAACATGCTGTAAGCTTTTTTGACTGCCGCTGTATATTGAGTGGATGTTTTCAGAGAACTATCCACAATGACTCCAAGATCTCTTTCCTCAGTGGTAACAGCTAATTTAGACCCCATCATTTTATATGTATAATTAGGATTATGTTTTCCAATGTGCATTACTTTGCATTTATCAATATTGAATTTCATCTGCCATTTTGTTGCCCAGTCATCCAGTTTTGAGAGATCCTTTTGTAGCTCTTTGCAGTCTGCTTGGGACTTAACGATTTTGAGTAGTTTTGTATTATTTGCAAATTTTGCCACCTCACAGTTCACCCCCATTTCCAGATGATTTATGAAAATGTTGACCAGCATAGATCCCAATACAGATCCTTGGTGTACCTCACTATTTACTGCTCTCAAATCTGAAAACTGACCATTTATTCCTACTCTTTTTTTACTATCTTTTAACTAGTTACCAATCCATGAGAGGACCTTTCCTCTTATGCCATGACAGCTTACTTTGCTTAAGAGCCTTTGGTGAGGGACCTTGTCAAAGGCTTTCTGAAAATCTAAGTACACTAAGATCCCTCTTGTCCACATGCTTGTTGACGCCTACAAAGAATTCTAGTAGATTGGTGAGGCATGATTTTTCTTTACAAAAACCATGTTGACTCTTCTCCAACAAATTATGTTCATATATGTGTCAAACAATTTTGTTCTTTACTATAGTTTCAACCAGTTTGCCAGGTACTGAAGTCAGGTTTACCAGCCTGTAATTGCTGGGATCACCTCTAGAGCCCTTTTTCAATATTGGCGTCACATTAGCTATCCTCCAGTCATTTGGTACAGAAGCTGATTTAAATGATAGGTTACAGACTACAGTTAATAGTTCTATAATTTCACATTTGAGTTCCTTCATAACTCTTGGGTGAATACCATTTAGTCCTGGTGACTTATTACTGTTTAGTTTATCAATTTGTTCCAAAACCTCCTCTAATGACACCTCAATCTGGTACATTTCCTCAGATATGTCACCTAAAAAGAATGGCTCAGGTTTGGGAATCTCCCTCACATCCTTAGCTTTGAAGACCGATGCAAATAATTCATTTAGTTTCTCCGCAATGGCCTTATCCTCCTTGAGTGTTCTTTTAGCATCTCAATTGTCCAGTGGCCTCACTGGTTGTTTAGCAGGCTTCCTGCTTTTGATGTACTTTTGCTTCTGATGTTCTTCTGATGTACTTACTGATGTACAGACGTACTGATGTAAGTCTGATGTACTTACTTCTGATGTACTTTTGCTATTCCTTTTTGAGTCTTTGGCTAACTGTTCTTCAAATTCTTTTCAGCCTTCCTAATTATATTTTTATACTTCATTTGCCAGAGTTTATGTTTCTTTCTATTTTCCTCACTAGGATTTAACTTCCACTTTTTAAAGGATTTCTTTTTGCCTCTCACTGCTTCTTTTACTTTGTTGTTTAGCCACGGTGGCACTTTTTTTATTCTCTTACTTTGCTTTTTAATTTGGGATATACATTTAAGTTGAGCCTCTATTATGGTATCTTTAAAAAGTTTCCATGCAGCTTGCAGGGATTTCAGTTTTTGCACTGTACCTTTTAATTTCTGTTTAATTAACTTCCTCATTATTGTGTAGTCCCCCTTTCAGAAATTAAATGCTCCAGGGTTGGGCTGTTGTGGTGTTTTCCCTGCCACAAGGATGTTAAATGTAATTATATTATGGTCACCATGACCAAGCGATCCAGCTACATTCAACTCTTGGACCAGATCCTGTGCTCCATTTAGGACTAAATCAAGAATTGCCTCTCCTCTTGTGGATTCCAGGACTAGCTGCTCCAAGTAGCAGTCATTTAAGGTGTCAAGAAACTTTATCTCTGAATCCCGACCTGAGGTGACATGTTCCCAGTCAATATGGGGATAGCTGAAATCCCCCATTATTACTGAGTTTTTTAGTTTAATCTCTAATCTAATCTCCCTGAGCATTTCACAGTCACTATCACCATCCTGGTCAGCTGGTTGGTAATATATCCTTACTGCTATATTTTTATCATTAGAGCATGGAATTACTATCCATAGAGATTCTATGGTACAATTTGGTACATTTAAGATTTTTACTTCATTTGATTCTACACTTTCTTTCACATATAGTGTCACTCCCCCACCAGCACAACCTTTTCTATCCTTCCTATATATTTTGTACCCTGGTATTACTGTGTCCCATTGATTATCCTCATTCCACCAAGTTTCTGTGATGCCTATTATATCAATATCCTCATTTAATATGAGGCTCTCTAGTTCACCCATCTTATTATTTAGACTTCTAGCATTTCTATATAAGCACTTTAAAAACTGAACGTGCCTTTTTTCATTTGACTGTTTCTCATCAGATCCTATCTGTATTTTTTCATCTTCCATCCTCTCCTCCTTACTAGCACATAGAGAATCTCCATTAATAGATCCTCCCCTAAGGGATGCCTCTGGCCATACCATGTGCTCCTATGCACCTGTTGGCTTTCCCCCAGCCCTTAGTTTAAAAGAGCCCAGGGGAGAAATTCTAGAACTCAAAGTACATGAAACACTGGTGATCATGTTGCAGCATAAATGTGACTTAAGACTAAAGTAGAAATGAAGGGGGGAAGAGAGGACTGAAACAGAAGAAGAGGATGGAATGGATAAAGAGCCCAAAACAGTGAGAAAAGAGGAGATGTAGGAGCATAGTGGGTACTGTCCTGGGAAGCAACTAGCAGATGAGATTTTGGAGCTAAGACTGCATGCCCCCATGCTCTCCTATGTGGAATACACTCAATGGTGGATTAGCCACGGGGCTGATGGGGTCCCCAGAAAATTTGGGGTCCCCAGAAAAATGGACACTCCTGCACCTCAAGCCTGGTCCTTGGCAGAAGCTCCAGGTAGCAGGGGAAGCCCCAGCTCCTGGACCCTGGTTGCAGCCCCAGGACTGGAGGAGCTCTAGCTCCCTGCCACAGCCTCAGGGCTGGGGGAGCTCTCACTCCTGACTGAGGCCCTGGGCCGTAAAGGGTGGGGGCAGATCTTCTCTGGTCTTGTGGCCACAGTGGTGGGAGGCATAAAGGAGCAAATGGGAGCCCTGGGCCCTTTTAAATTGCCAGGGTCAGGGCAGCTACCCCTTTTTCTCCCCCTTCCCCTCCTCCCATCGGGGGGGGGGGGCAAAAGGGGCAATGACGTTAAAGTGCTGCCGTGGCAGTGCTTTAACATCGGCTGCGTATGGGCCGGTACTGGCGTCCACTTTTTACTGGTATGCCGTACCGGCCCGCACCAACCCACTTTCACCCCTGACCATGACCTTTCTGTTCAGCCAAGGAGAGGAAAGATGGGCACCAGCCTATGCTGTGGGAGGCCTCACTCTTCCTGAGTGACAATGTGGAGGGTAAAACCACTTTCACTCATTTTCTGAATGCTCTGGGGAAAACTGACATTTCCCAATGGGCAAATTACAAGGAGGGATTTTTCTTGAAAAATGAGGAGAGCTCCAGCCAGCTCACTCTAGAAAATCTTACCTTCTTACGACACAGCAACAGGGCAGAGTTCCACTCCTGTGCTCTTACAAGGTCCAGGTTCCCATCACTGTGCGCCACTCTGCTGCCACAGAGTGACTGAATCAGGCCCCAGCTGGCCAGCCGAGAATCCCTGCAGGCCAGGGAGCTCTCCACTGGCATAAAACAGCGTAGCTAGTTCCTGTGTTGACAGCTCCCCCCCAACACACACACCCAGACTAGAGGGTGGGAGAGGCATGCTGGGGTGCGCTGGACAATTCACAACTGGCCTAACGTCCCACAGAGACTGTGGCCGGTTGGTGTAAGTTAGATCTGCCCCTACACTGCTCTAATTGACACCAGTGGGTCAGGACTGGCACTGAGGCACCAAGATAAGCAGGGATGCTTAACATGCTCCTTGATGCCATTCTCCCCCCATCTCCTGCCCTGAGTGTATCTTGGTGCACTGAGCAGCTGGGCCTGCAGTCCACCGCTAGGCTCCTAAGGCCATACTTAAGCACTCAAATAAGTGACCTATTTTTCAAAAGTACTGAGCACCCACCCACACACTCCCCTGACTTCTGGGAGAGTCCATGTGGAAACTGGGCCCCACAGGAGCCTTCGCTGGGCCACTTCAGAGCCCAATGTTAGATACCCACTTTGTAAATGTTTGTAAGAAAAGCTCTTCTGCTCAAGAGCCAAACCCTGAGCCCATCAGTCATGGGCCAGTGAGCTCCCCATCCACAGGATGGGCTTTCAGGCATAACACTAGCCTAGCCTAGCCACTCCTGAGGTCTCTAAGGAGAACAGAAGCAGTATGAAGAACTGTTTTTGCAAGGGGAAACCCTTTCGGACATCTTTATCTCCCTGAAAGAACAAAGAAAGGCACAAACCTGATACTTCTAACCCTCTTCAGGTCACCATTAAGCTAGGTGGCAGTGTGGCAAATGTGGGCCACAGCAGAGAGGATTGATTTCTGATGCCAGCGCATGTGTGAGAGCACTGCTGTTAGAGGCCACCCTAGCACTAGCGGAGGGAGATCTCTTTGAGTGGTAAAGGCTTGTGCTTTGCAGTGGAAGGGCCAGCATTTGAGTCCTGGCTCCACAGGAGCATGTGGGTCACCTGGGAAAACACCTTGGTAGGGTCCCTAGTTCCGCCTGCCTGAGAGGCCACAGTGAGGCACCACTCACAGTAGATTGTGCACTAGTTTAAATATGATCATGTGTGCTCTGCTGCAAGCCTCAGGTTCAGCCCCCCTTCCGGGGGTCGGTCAGACGCACCTCTGGGCAGGGCTGGTTTAGGCAGAGTGGTGGGGTAGCGTTTATTTCAAATAAATATTTTTCTAATCCTCATGGTTGCAAAGAAAAGTTTGAAAATGTGACTCAAGTGTAACCGGTGCAGTGCAGTCTGCCTGAGTCTGCAGAGAGCCTGAGAAAGCAGCAGCAGCACACCCTCCAGCCAGGGAGAAGCCAGCCAACTTACACCCACTGCAGATCAGAACAAGCCCCCAGCGCTCTGGGGCGCCTGGGGTCGTGACTGTTCTGTGTCACAATATGGAATTTTCTCTTCCTTGGTGGCCATCAGATGTGCTCTGGGCTCCACTCCATCCCTCTGACCTTTTGGTTCCAGGGGTCAGATGGGGGGTGTGGGGGGCAGAAATGATGGTACCAGAATGGGATGCCACTCACAGCAGATTGTGGAGATCTTCACTATATGATCATCCTTCTCCTCCCTGCCATACTTTGATCAGCAATGAAACTGTTAGCAGTGCTGACATTTAAACAACCATCACTGAGATGATGTATCCCCCCATCTATGAGCTATTGCTTCAGGCTCCCTGCAGACTCAGGCATATGTCACTGCACCAGTTACATGCAGGACATGTATTCTAGGTTTTCTTTACAAGCCTAAGGCTATATAATTGACTTTTTTAAAGATGAAGGCTGAAATGCAGGAGAACAAGATGGCAGTCTAAGGCTATGTCTGCACTGGTAACTAAACAACAAAACTTTTGTCTTTCAGAAGTGTTAAAAAAAACCCACACACGCATCCCAAAAGACAAAACTTTTGCTGACGACAAGCGCTGATGTGAACAGCGCTTTGTCATCAGGAGTGCTCTCCTGTCAACAAAGCTAATGCTGCTCATTGGGAGTGGAAGCTTTTTGTTGGCAGGAGAGCCGACAAACAGCGGCTACACTGCATGACTCCTAGTGGCACAGCTGTAACAACACAGCCATGTCACTAAAAGCTGCGTAGTGTAGACATACCCTACACAAATGTACAGATCACTGATCGGGTGAGATCCAGCCCCATTCAAGCCCTGGGTTTACTTTGGAATTGTGTCCACAGCACCTGGCTTTGTTCCATTCTGCTTGCACTGAGACAGCCATCAGTGCAGTGAGACAGGGCAGCTCTACAAGGTGTCAGCAAATCAAGAGATTTGTATTTAATGACTGCATTAGTATGGAGAGGGAAAGATCTCTGCCAGAGGTGAGAGAGGCCCTGAGCACCCTCTTTCTGCTAATGGACAAACAGGAGGGTTGGCAGCCTGGCTTTGACCAGCCCACTTGATTGCTATATTGATTGTCCATGCTGATACGCCTGGACAGTGAAGAGGCAGAGCAGCAACAACTAATTTCCATATAAAATGGAAGAGAAAATACAGGAAAGGAGCAGGGTGATGAGAGAAGTAAAAGCGTCAACATGGCTTTCTGGGCATGGCAAGCACTGGGTGTGCCTGGCTTGGTCTCTCCCTTCACTGTTCCAGCAGGTCTTTCTCTCTCTCCTGTGCCTCTAGGCAGCATTTTCTGGAAATCTCCCATGGCAGCAGTGGGACGGGAGCAGCTCCCCAGTGGTAGCAGTGCTGTGAGTGCTGGTGTGGGAGCGCAGAGGCACTTGAGTACTGTGTTCCATTGGCCTCCCAGTAGCAGTGCTAGTGGAGTGTGATCCCTACACTGCATTGGCTGGGAGGGGGTTGTGAGAGGACTTGAGGCTCTTGTCCAGTTACCTTGCACAGGCAAGGGCAGTGCCACAGAGATGGGGATACGTGGCTGTTTCTTGTCCTCTCCCAGATGTGACCATGGAGAAGGCCACAGCTCAGCAGCTGGAGCTAGCCAAGCAGCCAGCGAGCACACAGCTATGCAGAGAAGTGCTGAGATGGCGCAGTCACTCTACAGATGGATTTTTTGAATTAAGCTTTAATTTCCTCTTCTTCTGATCTCAATCCCTCCCCCTATGTTTTAATGAGCTCACTCCCCCAGCATATCAAACAAGCCTGATCCCTAGTGCTCCCTCTTTGCAATTCCCAGTGGCTCCTAACCAAGAGATGTGCTGTTTAATTTTGCCAGGTTTCCAGCTTACACTGAAGCATTAAAAAAAAAACACACCAGAAGGCCTGTATTTCTCCCAGCCTATTGATAGAGCACAATAGGTATTAAATTCTATAATTCTTTCACTGGCCTTTAAGCAGCCTCACTGTTAATATTTAATGATGAAAGATGCTGGTAATCAGCCCTGCATCCCAAGTGTCTGAATGCTTTATGTTCTGCCTTTGGGAGCCTGATTGTGAACCCAGCCCTCCAGAGCTTCCTACCCCAACTTAATAAACTTTGCCATTCAGGCATCAGGTTCCCCCCAGAGCCTCATCAATCTTCCTCAGATGTCCCTAATTCCAGGCCCAAGATGAGTAGGCATGAGAAAGGGGGAAAAGGTAAGGGGAGGCCAATAGAAAGCATTGGCCAGCTTCTGTGCTACACCTAAGGAGACGCAGCCAAGGAACAATGGGGCAAAGGTGGCCTAAGACCCTCTTGTGCTTCCTGAATTCTGGGTTGCTCCAGGGGTTGCTCTAATTGACACCGGCCTGGCATGGCTGCCTGTGGACTGCACTGCAGCCCTGAACTACCACAGTGCAAAGGGCTTTGACCACTTCCTCTCCTGCCCTGGCACATCCCCTCCCATCCCAACCATGGCCTTACCCCAGAGGCTGCAAAGGCAGGTGGCACAGATCTGTATAGACTGGCCCTGTCCTGCTACTCCATGTGGGGCATACTCCTGGGGCCACCCTGCTTCTATGACCCCCTACATCACTGGGGGAGTCAACAGAGGCCATCACAGGGGCAAGAATCTGTCCCTTAGTCCTCAGCAAATGCATTATTTATGGGGCTGAGCTGGGATTGCTGAGATGCTCCCTATGCATCTGGGTGTCCAGGTGTGGTGCACTGGAGCAGAGGTGGGCTGAGCTATTTGCATATATTTTAAATAACTGGGGCAGGGGGACAGGATGGAGAAAGCTGTCAGCTGAAACAAGAATGAACCCGAGCCTCTCCTCTCTGACAGCAGGTTTCTTCCAGCAGGCAGCCTGAGGCCCTGCCATCCCACCCAGCGAGGGGCTTTCCCATCTCTCACGCCAGCCTGGGTCTCACTGAGGTTCACTGCTGCCCGCTCAGCACTGGGATCTTGGTTCAGGATCCTGGCTGTCAGGTTCCAGGGTTTGATAGCATGTTGGAGCTCACCGGTGGGGGGCAGCTACACCACAGATAATACTGCCTTGGGCTGATTGGCCTCAGGCAAAGTGAGAAGAGTAATGTTCCAAAGAGAGCTACCTTTACCTGCTAATAGTACTTAGCACTTACATACTGCAGGGCTATTCAGAGCTGTGTGCAAATATGATCTAATTAACCACTGGGAGGATCTTCCTTCCTATTTTACAGATGGGGTAACTAAGGCAGACTAGTTGAGGTGCAGTTACAGTAATAAAAGCCATATACACCCATGCATGATCTGTAGGATGACGTGGATTGCACCCTCAGCAAGTTTGCAGATGACACTAAACTGGGAGGAGTGGTAGATATGCTGGAGGGTAGGGATAGGATACAGCAGGACCTTGTAGTGAGGTCAATGACTCACCACCCCGGCGCCTCCTGCTGGTCATCCTGGGAATTAGCTCTCCAGCATATGGAGCGCCTCCTTCTGCCAGTGGCTTGCCTGCCTCAGACTCCCATGTCCCTCCCAAACTCTGGTGCCCCTTTACCTCAGGGTTCTGCCCCAGCAGTACCCCCACACTCTGGGTCTCCACTCCCAGGGGAACCCCCAATCCTCTAAACCCACCTTGCCTCAGTAGCTACTGCCAGTCACCATCTAGCCCCCTTTCACTGGGCAGACTGCTGTCTATAATGGCCATTCATCATTGGCAAGGGGTTAGGACCTGCTGCCTCTGGCTGTCCCCAGGCTGCCCCAGTACCTTTTGTAGGCCTTCAACAAGGCCTGCAGGTTTACCAGGCTGGAGCTCCCCAGCACCCTTTGCCTTTCCCAAGCACTGCACCACTTCAGGTACCTCCCTCTCAGGCAGCTAGCCCTTCACCCTCCAGGGCTAGAGAGAGACTCCTTCAGCTCTGGCCCCCAGCCCTCTTATAAGGGCCAGCTGGGCCCTGATTGAGCTGGCCACAGCTGTGGCTGCATCCCCAATTAGCCTAGCTTGGCTGCTTTTAAACCCCTGCCGATCAGAGTGGGGCAGCTGCCCCACTACAGACCTAGACAAATTAGAGGATTGGGCCAAAAGAAATCTGATGAGGTTCAATAAGGACAAGTGCAGAGTCTTGCACTTTAGGACGGAAGAATCCCATGCACCTCTACAGACTAGGCACTGAGTGGCTAGGCAGCAATTCTGTAGAAAAGGGCTAAGGGGTTACAGTGGGTGAGAAGCTGGATATGAGTCAACAATGTGCCCTTGTTGCCAAGAAGGCTAAAGGCATTTTGGGCTGTATAAGTAGGAGCTTTGCCAGCAGATCGAGGGACATGATCATTCCCCTCTATTCGGCATTGGTGAGGCCTTATCTGGAGTACTGTGTCCAGTTTTGGGCCCCACACTCCAAGAAGGATGTGGAAAAATTGGAAAGCGTCCAGTGGAGGGCAACAAAAATGATTCGGGAACTGGAACACATGACTTATGAGGAGAGGCTGAGGGAACTAGGATTATTTAGTCTGCAGAAGAGAAGAATGAGGTGGGATTTGATAGCTGCTTTCAACTACCTGAAAGGGTGTTCCAAAGAGGATGGATCTAGACTGTTCTCAGTGGTAGCAGATGACAGAACAAGGAGTAATGGTCTCAAGTTGCAGTGGGGGAGGTCGAGGTTGGATATTAGGAAAAAACATTTTCACTAGGAGGGTGGTGAAGTACTGGAATGGGTTACCAAGGGAGGTGGTGGAATCGCCTTCCTTAGAGGTTTTTAAGGTGAGGCTTGACAAAGCCCTGGCTGGGATGATTTAGTTGGGGATTGGTCCTGCTTTGAGCAGGGGGTTGGACTAGATGACCTCCTGAGGCCCCTTCCAACCCTGATATTCTATGATTCTATGCAGTGCTGTTGTATACATACACCACCTTACTGCACAGACTGCAGGGTTTAAGCTGTGACTTTTCTGACTTTGCCACTTTCACTATACCAGTATAGTGAAAACCAGTGACACCCCATACCCCTTAGTGTGGATGCAGTTATACCAGTACAAAAGTGCTTACACCAGTATAGCTTATTTGGGAAACAAAATACGCTGTACCAGTGTAAGGCAGCTTTATAGGGCTATAGCGGCAACCACACTAATCTACTTAGACATCTGTAAGGCATTTGACTTGGTACCACATGATATTTTAATTTAAAAAAAACCCTCTAGAATGATATAAAATGAACATGGCACACATTAAATGAATTTAAAACTGGCTAACTGATAGTTCTCAAAATACAACTGTAAACAGGGACTCATCTTTCAGAGGATATTTTTCCAGTGGGGTTCCACAGGGATTGGTTCTTGTCCCCATGATATTTAGCATTTTTATCGATGACCTGGAAGAAAACATAAAATCACTGATAAAGTTTGCACATGATACAAAAATTGGGACAGTAGTAAATAATGAAGAGGACAGGTCACTGATACCAAGTGACCTGGATCCCTTGGTAAACTGGGCACAAGCAAATATTATGTGTTCTAATATCGCTAAATGTAACTGTATACAGTGGTAAGCTGGAGCCAGTTCGCACCAATTCCCGCGAACCGGTTGTTAAATTTTGCAGCTGGTTGTTAAAGGGGTTGGGCAAACTCCGGCCCGCGGGCCACATGCAGCCCACGGGACCATCCTGTCCGTCCCACCTGAGCTCTACTCACGCAGCAGCCCTGTGGTCCTTCGGCAGCACTTCGGTGGCACGTCATTCACTCACTCCGGGACTTCGGCGGCACTTCAGCAGCGGGCCCTTCAGTGCCGCCAAAGACCCGGAGCGACTGAAGGACGTGCCACCGAAGTGCCGCCAAAGACCCGGAATGACTGAAGGAACCGGTTCTTCAGCTTCTGGCAGCTCATCACTGACTGTATACATGTAGGAACAAAGAACTTACAGGATGGGGGACTCTATCCTGGAAAGCAGTGATTCTGAAAAATATTTGGGGATCCTTGTGGATAATCAGCTGAACATGAGCTCTCACTGTGATACTATGGCCAAAAAAGCTAATGCTATCCTTAGATGCATAAATGGGAATTTTGAGTAGGAGTAGAGAGATTATTTTATCTCTGAATTTGGCACTGGTGTGACCGCTGCTGGACTCCTGTGCCCAGTTCTGGTGTCCACAATTCAAGAAGGATGTTGATAAATTGGAGAGGGTTCAAACAAGAGCCATGAGAATGATTAAAGGGCTAGAAAACCTGCCTTATAGTGATAGACTCCAGGAGCTCAATACATTTGGCTTAACAAAGAGAAGGCTCAGGGGTGACTTGATCACAGTCTGTAAGTACCTGCATGGGGAACAAATATTTAGTAATGGGCTCTTTAATATAGCAGTAAAATGTCTAACATGATCCCATGGCTGAAACTGAAGCTAGACAAATTCAGACTGGAAAGAAGGCATACATTTCTGAGTGAGAGTAATTAGCCATTGGAACAATTTACAGAGATTGTGGTGGATTCTCCACCACTGGCAATTTTTCTAGTGAGATTGGGTGTTTTTCTCAAAGATCTGTTCTAGGAATGATTTGGGGGCAGGTTTCTGGCCTGTGCTATACAGGAGGTCGGACTAGATCATCATAATGGTTCCTCCTTGCCTTGGAATCTAGGAATGTATTAATCACACGAGGGCTTATACTGGTATAAATATATCAGTCAATAATAATACCCCTAACTGACGTCATTGTAAAAGTGTAATTTTTGTACGGTGGACCAGGCCTAAGATATGTTTTACTGCATTCACTGGAGTGAGTCTTGCGTAGCCAGCATGACTTTGGGAGAGGGAGTTGGAGTCTCTTCTTACCTGTCCATCATCAACAAAAAGCAGTTAACTGAGGCCTGATGTACACTTAAAATGTAGATTGACCTGGCTACGGCACTCTGGGGTATGAAAAATTCACAGCCCTCAGCAACATTCTTAACCTGACCTAAACCCTGGTGTAGACGCAGCCAGGTCAACAGAGGACCTCTTCTGTTGAGCTAGATACCACCACTCAGGGAGACAGATTACCTACATTGATAGAAAATCCTTTCTGTCCCTGTAGTAAATATCTGCATGATAACACTACATTGGCACAGCTGCAGCACTGGAGCTGTGCCGCTGGAGCTCCCATAGAGCAGACATGGTCTAGAATTTTGTCTACACTGGGAAAATGAGATGTGTTCAAAAATGTGTTAAGTAATATGCTCCTCCTCTGGAGTCTAACACGAGCAACTAAAGCTCTAGACAGGTTTCAGAGTAGCAGCCATGTTAGTCTGTATCCGCGAAAAGGAGTACTTGTGGCACCTTAGAGACTAACAAATTTATTTGAGCATAAGCTTTCGTGAGCTGAAGTGAGGTGAAGTGAGCTGTAGCTCATGAAAGCTTATGCTCAAATAAATTTGTTAGTCTCTAAGGTGCCACAAGTACTCCTTTCTTAAAGCTCTAGACTCTGCTTAGAGGACAGAGAAAGTGATGTTAATAACATGTTAGGTACATTAGCATGTTTTCTAACACCTTATTTTCCCAATGAAGACATAACCTGAGGGTATGTCTGCACTTCAAGCTGGAGGTGTACATTCCCACTTTAGGAGACATACCCGCCTTTGGTCTCATTGAGCTAGCATGCTAAACAGAGAGTGTAGCCCTGGTAGCACGCAGGGCTAGCTGCCTGGAGTATGTACTTAATGTCTTGGGCAGTATGAAGGTGGGGTGACTAGCCCCTCCCACAGCTACACTCTATTTTTAGCATGATGGCTCTATCAGAGCTAGCACAGGTACACCTTCTGGAGGTGGAGCGCACACCTACAGCTCTGAGCATAGACTTACCCTTAGGCTCGGGTGGGAATGTGCAGGGAAAGGAAAGAGACTTGCCCAAGGCCACATAGCAGGACAATGGCTGAAGCAGGAATTGAACCTTGGTTTCTAGACACCCAAATCACTGCCATATCCACTAGGCCATGCTGCCTGCAAAGAGCACATGCCAATGCATGGGGCTCAGTGGAAAAAACAGCAGTCTGCCAGATGCCCCATTTCAGAGTGACAAACAGTAGCTGTGGCTCTCAGACCAAGGAAGGGAGTTAGGCAGGGGTGAAAGTGAGCCGGTATGGGCCGGTACGGCGTTCCGGTAAGGACCCGCACTGACCTGTACCCAGCCCACATTAAAGCACTCCCTGCCCCTTTTGCCTCCCCGGTCAGTGGCCCTGCCGGTACGGACCCTACCAGCAGGGCCGCCAATGGGGTAGGGATGTGGGGGGGACAGCAACATTAAAGCGCTGCCACGGCAAAGGACTGTCATTAAAGTGCTGCCGCAGCAGTGCTTTAACATTGCTGCCCCTTACCCCTATCGGCTGCCCTGCTGGTAGGGTCCGTACTGGCAGGGCCACCAACAGGGGAGACAAAAGGGGCAGGGACATTAAAGCGCTGCCACGGCGAAGGACCCCGTAGCGCTTTAACGTCCTTGCCCCTTTTGCCCCCGGCCACCACCGAGCCTGGGGGGGGCGGGGGCAAAGGGAGCAGCTGTCCTGGGGCCGGTGATTTAAAAGGGCCTGGGGCTCTGGATGCTGCTGCTGCTACTGCAGCCCTTACCGGTAAGTGTCCTCAGTTACTTTCACCCCTGGAGTTAGGGGGTATGAGAGCACACTCGCCGCCTCCCTGCCCCTCAGTGCTGGCACTCTCTCCCACATCCCCTCAGGGCTGGCTCTCACCCTTCTGCCCCATCTCCTGGCAGGATGAGTTCTCACCCCACCTCATCTCCTGCCTGAATAAGGCGTCACCTTCCCATCTCCTGGAAGCTGTAATGTGCTGTGTTTAAGATCACTGTAAGGGCTCAAATGTTACTAGGAATCTTTTATTTCCATCTGCTCATTCTGACTCTTAACATCAGACAAACACAAAGCAAGAGTCTGTTTCTAGCAGCAAATGGTGCAGGAGGGTGCACTGTAAACAGACTAATGAGATTAGTGCCAGTGAGAATAGCCCATGCTATTACATCTCTCTTCGCAAAATGAGAGAATCCTTCTGATACAATTTACTAGCATCATTAGCAGGGCTGCTGCTGCAGAATCCCTCCCTCCCCTTGGTTCAGCCCTCTGCTGCAGAAAACTTTCAAGTTTCAAATATCACAATTCTAACCTTATGGTTGGGAACTATGTGCAAGTAAGACTATGTCATGTTCCTGAGTCTGAGGCTATGTCTACACTCCATCATTTGCAGCAGCTCAGCTGTGCCTCTGTAGTGCTTCTGGTGAAGACGCTCCAGGCCAATGGAACAGAGCTCTCTCATCGGCTTAATAACTCCTAGCTCTGCGAGAGGCAGTAGCTATGTCAATGGGGGAAGCTCTCCAGCTGACATAGCGCTGTCTACACTGGCGCTTAGGTTTGTACAATTTACGTTGCTCAAGGGGTGGATTATTCACACCCCTGAGTGACATAAGTTATACTGAAGTAATTTGTAGTGTAGACGTAGCCTGAGAGATTTAAACTGCTCACATTCATATAAATGGGTCCTGATGCTGGAGTACAATGATGACAATGTGTCAACTTTATTACCTATTTCACTGATGATCATTTTAGCAGAAACATCAGTTGATGTATTTATCTCATAATCCCAAACTGCTTCCCAAATCTTATCAGCTGACTATAGCCCCAATTGTCCCTTGGACAGCTGAGCTTCCCATGACAACTTGGAGAATGCAGTTATGCTTCTTCTCTTGAGCCATCTGCAGCACATGAAAGATTGAAAGTTAAGGAGACTGTAAGGTTGATTTAATATGGAAATAACTAATACTAGGGATACTGCACTCACTGCAGTGTTCATTGTCATATTCAGTTCAAAAATAATCTTCACCGCTGAAGTTATTAGAATGTGCTGTAGACTCTGCAGCCTGGCCCCCAGCATGCTGCAAAATGTAGGTCCCTCTTTCAAAGAAAGCACTGGATCTTGATCATTGATAATAAAACTACAGGAACTCAAATGGGGTTTCTATTTCTGGTCTGCGCTTGCATTTCCTGGTGGTCTGGGCAGTGCCTCTCAGTTAAATGGCTCTGAAGCAGCAGCTTCTGGAACTGTTGTGGCTCCTGCTCCACTGCAGCCTGCTTCAGCTGTTCCTTCTGTAATCAGCGTCTGAATGAGCTCTCCCCGACAGCTAGTTGGGGAGGGGGAGAGACTTCAAGAGCAAACTGTATTCACATGAACACACCTACTCTGCATAGGTATCTAGCAGACAGGAGCTGTGTAGCTCAAAGTTATCAACTTTGGCTGGTGTTAGGTTACAAATCACTTTAGTACTGAATGCAGGGGAGTGAAATGTTATCAATATTGTTATCTTTACTGTATGAGTAAAAGGGAGCAGAACTGTGTTGAGCCTGTCTCGATTGAGGGGTCACCCTCAGTTGAAAGGGACTCGTTAAGCCAGGGACTCGAATGCCAGACCCCCGTGAAAGTAAAAGTGGTGGGGACAGGTGTCCTAGCCAGGAAGTGTTGACTCTCCTGTCAGGTTTAACCTGTTCCTCTCTACTGTTCAAAGATAAAGCTAAATAGGCTGTGTTAGGAGTCTTTTGTTATGTTACGCAATCCCTAGAGCTGAAAACTCTCGTAGTGGGACAGCATTTGTGCCCAGCCTGCATCACTAAGAACTGAAAGTCATTAGGTGCAGACAGTCACTAAGAGTTGGATGGACTCTCAAGAGGTCACAGCAGAGAGGCAGGTGGCAGAAGCTGACAGGCGAGAGGAACAGTGGCTGACAAGGGGGCAAGTGGAAAGGAACAGCAGTTGGCAGGCGGTCAGCCAGAGCAAGCAAGGTGCCTTCTTCTACAGCTGAGAGGTGAACTCACGCAGCTGCACCTCTGAATCCTGGATCCTCACTGACTAAGGACACCTACTGAGAGTGGAGTATGGTGTGGGAGCAGAAAAGGGCACAGAAAAGGAACTTTTCATTGTAGAGCTTGAGAACATGAGGCAGAAAACACTGCCCCACACACGCTCAGTTTTATGATTCTGAATCCTGCTTGCGGCATTTTCCCTATTTAATGTTGGATGACTTCCCTCCCTTCATTAAAAGTTTCTTTCCTATACTCAGACTCTGTGCTTGCAAGTGGGGAAGTATTGGCTCTCAGAGGTGCTCAGGGGTGGTGTGTAATTTTCCCAAGTTACTGGGTGGGGGCTCAAGATGGTTCTGTTTTGTATTGTTGAAAAGGAGCCCCTAGCTATTGAACCTGGCCCCAGGTGCTGCTCCACCTGGCAGAGGGGTTACACTTCAGAAGGTGCTGCCAGGCCTGCTGGGTTTGCTGCTGCTGCTGCTGTAGAACTGAAGCCTGGGTTAGCTGCTGCTGTCCCCATTGCGGGGGGCGGGGGACCTCTTCCATTGTCCCCTTTGTGTAGGTATCCAGAAATGACAGGAGGTATGAATGGACATTCTTCTTCCACCACTCAACACAGCACATGCTCGCTCCCTCTCTCTCACACACCCCTCAAATTCAGCTCCTTTTCTCAGGCTTTCATTTATGTTTAACTTAAGAACAACAGAACTTAGCCTGAACTGGCTGTTGTAGAGGATGGTTCACTGCAAGAGCTCCTTGCTCTCACCCTCATCCTGCCCTTGCTTTAAAAGGTCTCCACCTTTTATTTTTTCAAATTGTAGCTAATAAGACCCATCTGGTGTGGCTGCTGGGATGAATCAGCAGAGCAGCCCTGCATCTTCATGTGAGTGTGGTTAGATGTTTGGCTTCGTGTGCGTGTTCTCCCTGTGTGCTGCCCCAGCTCTGCGCAGACAGCCGGCACAGCAGACCTCGAATGAACCGCCCAATGACCACAAGATCCATTAAGGCACGAAGGCACCAGGCCAGGTTTATTGTCGACAAAGCATGGTACTAGTATCCCGCAGACTCTACCAGACCACTAATACATGTATGCCGGTAACAATGGACACAGCTTAATGAATGGTGGGACTTTCCATTCCCCCCTTGCCTGGACCAAGACAGTCTCTCAGAGATACCTCTTTATACCCTGATACAAACAAGTTACATACTGCCCCTCTGACATAGTTAGTTATTGCCCCCTGACATGCTAGTTATCACCCATCTCCTTGTACCTGTCGTTTTCATAAAAACATCTCTATTCATCACACTGTCATCCTGACCTAATCTTTTAGGAGGGGTCAGTGTGTTCCTGTTATCCTTGGGGAATGTTTTCGTACCATCCTTGATATCGGGGTGTTCTGGTACCACCTGATATTGGGATTTGTTGGCGTGAGCGCTCTTTGCCTAGCACTTCTTAGGAATGTGTGTGTCTGCAATACCCGGCCCGCTCTTGCTGGGTTCTGTGAACCTGCAAGCAGGCAGAGCCTGAGGTCTGCTCACCGCCTGACTTTTGCTAACTTTGCTTTATATCAGCAAAGTCTGCCCGCTGCTTTAGCTCAGGCCTCATGCCAGGCCTCTGATACAAGGGATTATATCTCAGGCTTTGAGATGCTTCTTCCAGAAATATGTGGAGGAAAATTCCAAACAACTCTACTGCGGTGGCTGTGGCGAGCCAAATCCATCCTGCCAGAACTGTTTTGAAATTGGTCTGTAAAGCAAACAAAATCCAACAACAAGCAAAACACATCCTTAAAAAATCACCTTCCAGTGGGGATGAAAATTCTGATTGTGATGCTGGCAGACCAGGTGCCAGCTCATGCCAAGGCCCTAGGTCTCAACTGAACACTGACAAATACAGAGCTGGGACCAGTCTGGCTCACCTGTGGTAATATTATTAAAATAGGTATTAGATTATAAAAATGTGCCTCACTTTTAGACTTTATGAAGTGCTTTTAAACTACTGCATGTATTAATCTCACTTATGATACCCATGTCCCATGTTATAAGGTAATATTTGTGTTTGCTCTGTAACTGTAAATCACCGATCAGGAAAGAAGCATTAGCTAGTGTGAAATACTAGTTTCCAACAGGAGATATTATCTTCTGCCAAACAAAGGAGGCCCATCAACACCAGCTACTACGGCAATGTATAAAACATTCCATTTGCGAATACCTGGAGAATGAAGGGCGATCACTTGCAGCCAGCATGGATTTACCAGGAAGAAATCATGCCAAACCAACTTGATTTCCTTCTTTAACAGCGTAACTGGTTTGGTGGATAGGGGAAAAGGGCATGGACATAATATATTTGGACTTTAGCAAGGCTTTTGACACAGTCCCACATGACATTCTGATGAGTAAGATGGAGAAATGCAGGTCTGGCAGAGCTACCATTAAGTGGATACAGAATTGGTTAAACAACCACAAGCAATAAGTAGGTTGTCAAGGTTCCTTCCCCACTCTGAACTCTAGGATACAGATGCAGGGACCCACATGAAAGACCCCTTAAGCTTATTTCTACCAGCTTAGGTTAAAACTTCCCCAAGGCACAAAGTCTTTGCCCTTGGATTAGGTAAAACGCTGCCACCACCGAGTGTTTTAGACAAAGAACAGGGAAAGGACCACTTGGAGTTCCTATTTCCCCAAAATATCCCCCCAAGCCCTTACACTCCCTTTCCTGGGGAGGCTTGAGAATAAACAAGATGTGCACAAACCCCTTGGATTTTTAAGACCCAAAAAACGCAATCAGATTCCTAAAAATCAGAACTTTATTAGAACAAAAAAAGATAAGAGAACAACTCTGTAAGATCAGAATGGAAGATAATCTTACAGGAAAATCAGATTCAAAACACAGAGAATCCTTCTAAGTCAAACCTTAAGTTACAAAAAGACACAAAAACAGGAATACACATTTCCTTCAGCATAGCGAATTTACAAGCCCAAACAAAGAAAACCTAATGCATTTTCTAGCTAGATTACTTACTACCTTTACAGGAGTTGAAGGGCTTGCATCCTTGATCTGTTTCTGGCAAAGGTATCACACAGACAGACAAAAAACTTTTTCTCCCCCTCCAGATTTGAAAGTATTTTGTCCCCTCATTGGTCATTTTGGGTCAGGTGCCAGCGAGGTTACCTTAGCTTCTTAACCCTTTACAGGTGAAAGGATTTTGCCTCTAGCCAGGAGGGATTTTATAGCACTGTATACAGAAAGGTGATTACCCTTTCCTTTATATTTATGACATAGGTCTTAATGGAATGATGTCAGATTGGAGAAAGGTCTGAAGTGGGGTTTCACAGCGATCTGTTCCATGCTCAGTGTTGTTTAACATCTTTATTAATGACCTGGATATAGGAATAGAGAGCATGCTGATCAAATTTGCAGATGACACAAAGCTGGGTGGAGAGTTGTCAATACTTTGGAGGACAGAGTTAAAATTCAGAGGGATCTTGATAAACTGGAGAACTGGGCTATCAACAACAACATGAAATTCAACAAAGACAAATGGAAGGTGTTACACTTACGGAAGAAAACCCAAATTCAAAAATACAGAATGGAGGAAACTGGCTTCACAGCAGCACTGCTAAGAAGGATCTGGGAGTTGTGGTGGATCACAACCTTAACATGAGTCACCAATGCACTGCTGTTACAAAAAAAGGAAATGCAATTTTAGATTGCATTAAGAGAGGCATAACATGCAAGTCATGGAAGGTGATAGTACCGCTTTATTGAGCACTGGTTAGGCCTCAGCTGGAGTACTGTGTCCAATTTTGGTCACCACTGTATAGAAAGGATGTAGAGAAACTGAAAAGGCTCCAGAGGTGAGTGACAAAGATGATGAAAGGGATGGAATGCAAGCCATGTGAACAAAGGCTGAAGGAACTGGGTATGTTTAGTTTGGAAAAGAGGAAATTAAGGGGGGATATTATAATGGTCTTTAAATATTTGAAAGGTTGACCTGAAAGAGATGGAGAAAAGTTGCTCTCTCTTGCCATAGAGGGCAGGACAAGAGGCAATGGGTTCAAACTACAGCATAGTAGATTTAGATTAAATCTCAGGAAAAACAGTAGGACAATGGACAGACTGCCTAGGGAGGTTATGGAAGCTTTCTCGTTGGAGGTTTTAAAAGGAGGTTGGATAGCCATCTGTCTCTGATGGCTTAGACATGAAAAATCCTGCATCTTGGCAGGGGTTGGACTAGATGACTCTTGCGGTCCCTTCTAACCCTATGGTTCTATGATTCCATGAACCATTGTGGAACATCATAAGAATTGCCATACTGAGTGAGGCCACTGATCCATCTAGCCCAGTATCCTGTCTTCTGACAGTGGCCAATGCCAGGTGCTTCAAAGGGAATGAACAGAACAGGTAATCATCAAGTGATCCATCTCCAGTCACCCATTCTCAGCTACGGGCAAACACAGACTCAGGACACTTCAGAGCATGGTTTTGCAGAGGACAAAAGACTGTTGATTGCTCTCCCCACCCCATGATGAAGACGTGCGAGTGAATTGCTCTCAACACCTGAATTTGCAGCTCAAAGCAGAAGAGGGGAAGGAATAAAAATCCCTAAGAAAGAGGAACTGTATTTTTATGCTGCTTGGACTTTGAGGGCAAGGATTACTAGGCATAAGCAAAAGATCCTCAGTGCTTGGCCTGTGTTAGCCCTAAACGACATATAGCGCTTGCTTATTATAGAAGCTTCTATTACTTTTTGAACTTTAAGACTGGAACTCATTTGTGTCTGTATGTTTACCTGTTTTAACCCTATACAAATTCCCTTTCCTATTTAATAAATCTTTATATAGCTTTTTATAGGATTGGCTACAAGCATTGTCTTTGGAATGAGACATAAGGTGAGGTTAACCTGGGGTAAGTGACTGGTCCTTTGGGACTGGGCACAGCCTGAATATTGCTGTGATCTTTTCTGTAAGGGACCACCTATCACAAAGGCAGGCTCACCTGGGTGATGAGATATGTAAGAATATCCAAGGGGACTGTCTGTGACTCCATGGTAAGGCTGTTATAGTGCCTTAGAGGTTCACAACTGATAACTGGTTGGTGAAATCTAAGTACAGAATTCCCATCCAGTTTGGGATTTGTGCCCTGCTTCTTAACAACCTGCCCTGTGGCTGGTACCCATGCACTTAAGTCACTTCAGGAGAGCTTGACAATGGTATTTATCCATGATCTGGAAGACAATGTACAATTTTTGCAAGATTTGATGATGCCATAAAAATTGGTGGAGTGGCAAATAACAAGAAGACAAGTCAGTTCCACAGAACAATGTGGCTTGTTTGATAAGCTAAACTCATTCAAACAAGTTTTCACACAGCCAAATACAAGGTCCTATATCTAGGAACAAAATGGCACTTCCAGGATGGCGCACTAGAACCCTAGAAAGCAGCAACTCGGAAAAAAATTGAGTGATCACGGTGAAATCAACTGGCCGGAAGTTCCCAGCGCACTGCTGCAGCAGAGAGGATGAATGTGACCTTTGCACGTATAAATGGGACTATGGAGTAGGAGTAAGGAGATGGCACCACCACCGTATATGGCATTGGTGAGACTATCACTGAAATATTGTGTGCAGTTCTGGTGTCCACACTTCACAGGAGACATTGAAAAAAGGGAGAGGACTCAGAAAAAACTCACAAGAGCAATCTGAGGTCTGGAAATCCTGCTCCACAGTGAGAGGTTTCAGAAGCTCAATCTCTTTAGTTTAATGAAGAGAAATTAAAGAGATGACTTGATCATGGTCTATAAGTGCCCACATTCAGAGGTTTCTGAGAGCAGTGGGCTCTTTAATCTGGTAGACAAAGGCAGAACAAGAGCCGGGGCTGGAAAGTGAAACTAGCTAAATTCAGACTGAAAATACGGCAAAAAAATTTAACAGTGAGGAAAATGAACCATTGGACAACTTACTAGGGCTGTGGTGATTCTCCATCTCCAGAAGCCTTTAAATGGAGATGGGATGTCATGTTAAGGGACGTGTTGCAGTTCAGACAGAGTTTATGGGCTGGATGCAGGAATCAATCTGGCTGGTGCTATACAGGAGGTCAGAGTAGATTATCATAATGGTCCCTTCTGGCCCAAAATTCTATGAATCTATGACACCCTGTCACAGGGATATTTTCTCACCCCATTGATAGGAGTGAGCTCAGGACCCAGTTCTTCATGGATAAACCAGGGCCTGCTGCCGGTAGGGTTGCCAGGTGTCCAGTTTTCTACCAGAATGCCCGGTCGAAAAGGGACCTTGGCGGGTTCAATCAGCACCGCTGACTAGGCCGTTAAAAGTTTGGTTGGTGGAGCAGCGGGGCTAAGGCAGGCTCCCTGCCTCCGTGGCTCCGTGTGGCTCCTGGAAGCAGTGGCATGTCCCTCCTGTGGCTCCTAGGCATAGGGGAAGCCAGGGGACTACACGGCTGCCCCCACCCCAAGTGCCAGCTCCGCAGCTCCCATTGGCCAGGAATCATGGCCAATGGGAGCTGTGGGGGTGTCGCTTGTGGACGGGGCAGGGCGCAGAGCCACCTGGCCATGTCTCCGTGTAGAAGCCGCGGGGACATGCCGCTGCTTCCGGGAGCTGCCTGAGGTAAGTGCTGCCTGGAGCCTGCACCCCTGACTCCCTCCCACACCCCAACCCTCTGCTGTAGTCCAGAGCCCCCTCCCACATCCTGAACCCCTCATTTATGGCCCCACCCTGGAATCCACGCCCCCAGCCCAGAGCCCATACCCACTCCCTCACCCTTAAACTCCTCATTTCTGGCCCCACCCCGGAGCCTGCACCCCCAGCCAGGCTCTGTCCCTCCTGTGGATGAGAGGAAAGCAGTGGACATGTTATTCCTTGACTTTAGTAAAGCTTTTGATACGGTCTCCCACAGTATTCTTGCTTGCAAGTTAAAGAAGTATGGGCTGAATGAATGGACTATAAGGTGGATAGAAAGATGGCTAGATTGTCGGGCTCAACGGGTAGTAATCAATGGCTCCATGTGTAGTTGGCAGCTGGTATCAAGCAGAGTGCCCCAAGGGTCGGTCCTGGGGCCGGTTTTGTTCAATATCTTCATTAATGAATTGGAGGATGGTGTGGATTGCACCCTCAGCAAATTTGCAGATGACACTAAACTGGGAGGAGAGGTAGACACGCTGGAGGGTAGGGATAGGATACAGAGGGAGCTAGACAAATTAGAGGATTGGGCCAAAAGAAATCTGATGAGGTTCAACAAGGACAAGTGCAGAGTCCTGCACTTAGGATGGAAGAATCCCATGCACCGCTAAAGACTAGGGACCGAATGGCTCGGCAGGAGTTCTGCAGAAAAGGACCTAGGGGTTACAGTGGACGAGAAGCTGGATATGAGTCAACAGTGTGCCCTTGTTGCCAAGAAGGCCAATGGCATTTTGGGCTGTATAAGTAGGGGCATTGCCAGCAGATCGAGGGATGTGATCGTTCCCCTCTATTCGACATTGGTGAGGCCTCATCTGGAGTACTGTGTCCAGTTTTGGGCCCATACACTACAAGAAGGATGTGAAAAAATTGGTAAGCGTCCAGCGGAGGGCAACAAAAATGATTAGGGGACTGGAACACATGACTTATGAGGAGAGGCTGAGGGAACTGGGATAGTTTAGTCTGCAGAAGAGAAGAATGAGGGGAGATTTGATAGCTGCTTTCCACTACCTGAAAGGGGATTCCAAAGTGGATGGATCTAGACTGTTCTCAGGGGTAGCAGATGACAGAACAAGGAGTAATGGTCTCAAGTTGCAGTGGGGGAGGTTTAGGTTGGATATTAGGAAAAACTTTTTCATGAGGAGGGTGGTGAAGCACTGGAATGGGTTATCTAGGGAGGTGGTGGAATCTCCTTCCTTAGAAGTTTTTAAGGTGAGGCTTGACAAAGCCCTGGCTGGGATGATTTAGTTGGGGATTGGTCCTGCTCTGAACAGGGGGTTGGACTAGATGACCTCCTGATGCCCCTTCCAGCCCTGATATTCTATGATTCTATGATTCTATGATAATGGAGTGAGTGGGGGTGGGGCCTCAGAGAAGGCGCGGGACCAGGGCGGAGCAAGGGTTTCAGTTTTGTGTGAGTAGAAAGTTGGCTACCCTAGCTCCCAGGTGCACATTGAGTGTGAGCTCAGGACTCCACTCTGCACGGATAGGCCAGGGCTTTCTCCTGGGTGCACAGGGATTGTGAGCTCAGGATCCGGCTCTGCACGGAAAGGCCCAGGCTTGCTCTTGGGTGTACAGCGAGTGTGAGCTCAGGATCCGGCTCTGCACAAATAGGCCAGGGCCTGGGACAGGGAAAGATTTCCCGCTTTTTGATACTATTTTAGCAAGCTAGGGCCTCTCGCAGTCATCTTCATTTTTTCTCTGCTACAAATCTTTGAACCTGGCTCGGTCTCCTTCTCCCTGATTTATGGCTTCTCTCTCCTCTAGGACAGCCCCAGGCTGTCTGCCTCTTGGGTGCCTTTGACAGAAAAGGACCCTGCTATATGCCACAGGGTCTGATGCAGGTACTCCTCCTGGTTGGGCTGTGGAGCACTGTGAGGGCCGGCAGGTCACTGTTGTGCTGTGAGCAATTGACATTGTCTCTGAAGCCTTCATGGAGTGGGCACAGAGCAGCCATGTAATCCTGGGGGAATGTTCGTGGTGTACGGGCATCAGCATCAGGCACAGCACTGATGGTGCTAGCTCTGCACACTTTCCTCTGCTGCAGGGCTTGTGCCGCACCCTGACTTTCTCCAGCTGCTGCAAGGCTGCACAGCTCCCAGCCGAGTGCCCCCTTTCCCCCATGACTAGACTGCTGTGAGAGACCACAGCCAATGAGTCCCTCAGGAGCCTGAACAGCCACTGCCCTGTCTTGGGGTCCCTAGGTGCACTCTCAGCGCACAGATCCTCTATCTAGCACCTCCTTTAGAGAGCTAGAACCTGCTGTCCAGCTGCCCAGGCCCTGAGCTCAGAGCTGACCCTTCAGACTCCCCAGTAGCATAGACATGCCCTGGATCCTCCAGGTCCTTCTGCTGCAGACCATGGTTTGTGTGCTGAACAATGGGATGTTCTCAGCTTATCTCCTCTCACTGTTGCTGTCCACCTAGTGCTTCCTCTTGCCCAGACTTTCTGTGTGTCTCTCTCACTTGCTTGCTCCCTGTAGGTTCCCTGTTTATATGCCCTCTTTCCAACACCTGGCTTTCTTTGCTCTGCATGTTGGTAACTTTCCACTCTTCCAAACCCCTGCCCCCATCCCCTCAAACCCAAGGAGGAAGCATCTGTCCCTAGCAAACTCTCTTGGCACATCTGTTGACCAGGTTTTAGGAGTTAAGTGCTGCCCATCATCCCTGATCTGGGAAGATGTTGTCACAACCCTGCTAACCCATGGTGGATACACATATACAGGAGCATTAATGATACAGCAATTTTCATAGCAACAGTGGCTGTCTGGGATGGGCAGGGGGAGAGACACAGGGTGAACCTGCATCCTGCCTGTTAGGATATAGATATTCAGGCCTGTCTGTAAAGGCCTATACTCTAAGAATTTAGGTGTATTCTTATCACTTAGCTAGTTATAGAGGTATAAAAGAAAGAATCAAAATCACTGTCTGCCGGTGTAAGGGCCTTCTCTTACTGTGACAGTCTGAGGCCCTGTTCTTAGGCTAAGGCTTTTGGCTAAGCAGCAGAGGCAGCCATAAGCTGGGAAGCGAAGGGTCACATCCTCACATTCCAAACTAGTCACATTGAAATAAGGTGCTATTGGGCTGTTAGGAATACAATCCTGTCCTGATAATGCCTATCACCTCCAGAGAAAGGGAAGAGCCTAGAAGATGTAAAAGGAAACTTAGTTTGATAGCATCCTGTCTGGCAAGAACTCACTTATCAATAGCTGGGATGTGAAATCCTCATTTCTGTGTTGTCCCCATTTCCCTATTGTTTGTCTGAATAATCTCTGTCTGGTTTTGGGATCGTTTCTGTCTGCTGTATAATTAATTTTGCTGGGTGTAAACTAATTAAGGTGGTGGGATATAATTGGTTAAATAATCATAAAAAGAAAAGGAGTACTTGTGGCACCTTAGAGACTAACCAGTTTATTTGAGCATGAGCTTTCGTGAGCTACAGCTCACTTCATCGGATGCATAGCATATCGTGGAAACTGCAGAAGACATTATATACACACAGAGACCATGAAACAAAACTTCCTCCCACCCCACTCCCCCGCTGGTAACAGCTTATCTAAAGTGATCATCAAGTAGAGCCATTTCCAGCACAAATCCAGGTTTTCTCACCCTTCCCCCGCCCCCCCCCCACACATACAAACTCACTCTCCTGCTGGCAACAGCCCATCCCCCTTTGAAACCCCTCTTTATAATGCGCATGATAATCAAGGTGGGTCACCTCCAGCACTAATCCAGGTTTTCTCACCCCCCCCCAACACCTCCCCCTCCAAAAACCACACACACAAACTCATTCTCCTGCTGGCAACAGCTCATCTTACAATGTGCACAGCAATAATCCAAGTTTAACCAGAACGTCTTGGGGGGGGTTTTGCAGGAAAAAAACAAGGGGAGACAGGCTACCTTGCATAATGACTTAGCCACTCCCAGTCTCTATTCAAGCCCAAATTAATAGTATCCAATTTGCAAATGAATTCCAATTCAGCAGTTTCTCGCTGGAGTCTGGATTTGAAGTTTTTTTGCTTTAAGATAGCGACCCTCATGTCTGTGATTGCGTGACCAGAGAGATTGAAGTGTTCTCCGACTGGTTTATGAATGTTATAATTCTTGACATCTGATTTGTGTCCATTTATTCTTTTAAGTATAAGCCTCAAGGGCTTCTTTTCCATAACTATTTTACATTTGGGGACAATGTATACCTTCAGATCAGCGGCACTGCTATGGGTACCCGCATGGCCCCACAGTATGCCAACATTTTTATGGCTGATTTAGAACAACGCTTCCTCAGCTCTCGTCCCCTAACGCCCCTACTTTACTTGCGCTATATTGATGACATCTTCATCATCTGGACCCATGGAAAAGAAGCCCTTGAGGAATTCCACCATGATTTCAACAATTTCCATCCCACCATCAACCTCAGCCTGGTCCAGTCCACACAAGAGATCCACTTCCTGGACACTACAGTGCTAATAAACGATGGTCACATCAACACCACCCTATACCGGAAACCTACTGACCGCTATTCCTACCTACATGCCTCCAGCTTTCACCCTGACCACACCACACGATCCATCATCTACAGCCAAGCTCTGCGATACAACCGCATTTGCTCCAACTCCTCAGACAGAGACAAACACCTACAAGATCTCTATCAAGCATTCTTACAACTACAATACCCACCTGCGGAAGTGAAGAAACAGATTGATAGAGCCAGAAGAGTTCCCAGAAGTCACCTACTACAGGACAGGCCTAACAAAGAAAATAACAGAACGCCACTAGCCGTCACCTTCAGCCCCCAACTAAAACCCCTCCAACGCATTATTAAGGATCTACAACCTATCCTGAAGGATGACCCAACACTCTCACAAATCTTGGGAGAAAGGCCAGTCCTTGCCTACAGACAGCCCCCCAACCTGAAGCGAATACTCACCAACAACCACATACCACACAACAGAACCACTAGCCCAGGAACCTATCCTTGCAACAAAGCCCGTTGCCAACTGTGCCCACATATCTATTCAGGGGACACCATCACAGGGCCTAACAACATCAGCCACACTATCAGAGGCTCGTTCACCTGCACATCCACCAATGTGATATATGCCATCATGTGCCAGCAATGCCCCTCTGCCATGTACATTGGTCAAACTGGACAGTCTCTACGTAAAAGAATAAATGGACACAAATCAGATGTCAAGAATTATAACATTCATAAACCAGTCGGAGAACACTTCAATCTCTCTGGTCACGCAATCACAGACATGAGGGTCGCTATCTTAAAGCAAAAAAACTTCAAATCCAGACTCCAGCGAGAAACTGCTGAATTGGAATTCATTTGCAAATTGGATACTATTAATTTGGGCTTGAATAGAGACTGGGAGTGGCTAAGTCATTATGCAAGGTAGCCTGTCTCCCCTTGTTTTTTTCCTGCAAAACCCCCCCCCAAGACGTTCTGGTTAAACTTGGATTATTGCTGTGCACATTGTAAGATGAGCTGTTGCCAGCAGGAGAATGAGTTTGTGTGTGTGGTTTTTGGAGGGGGGGGTGTTGGGGGGGGGGTGAGAAAACCTGGATTAGTGCTGGAGGTGACCCACCTTGATTATCATGCGCATTATAAAGAGGGGTTTCAAAGGGGAATGGGCTGTTGCCAGCAGGAGAGTGAGTTTGTATGTGTGTGTGTGGGGGGGGGAGGGTGAGAAAACCTGGATTTGTGCTGGAAATGGCTCTACTTGATGATCACTTTAGATAAGCTGTTACCAGCGGGGGAGTGGGGTGGGAGGAAGTTTTGTTTCATGGTCTCTGTGTGTATATAATGTCTTCTGCAGTTTCCACGATATGCTATGCATCCGATGAAGTGAGCTGTAGCTCACGAAAGCTCATGCTCAAATAAACTGGTTAGTCTCTAAGGTGCCACAAGTACTCCTTTTCTTTTTACGAATACAGACTAACACGGCTGTTACTCTGAAACCTTAAATAATCATGTTACAATATGTTAGGATTGGTTAGTTAAATTTCAGTAGAATGATTGGTTAAGGTATAGCTAAGCAGAACTCAAGTTTTACTATATAATCTGCAGTCAATCAGGAAGGGGTGGGGAATGGGAACAGGGAATGGGGGTGGGGAAATGGGAACAGGGACACAGGTGTAAGGCTCTGTGGTGTCAGAGCTGGGAAGGGGGACACTAAGGAAGGAAACTGGAATCATGCTTGCTGGAACTTCACCCCAATAAACATCGAATTGTTTGCACCTTTGGACTTAGGGTATTGTTGCTCTCTGTTCATGCGAGAAGGACCAGGGAAGTAAGTGGGTGAAGGAATAAGCCCCCAACACTGCCTACTCTCCAACTGCTTCAAGGCCAATATGAGCTGTGGAAGCCAGGGCACAGGGTTGGACAGCCCATGTTCGGGGAGCACAAACCCAGTCCATGCGCCAGGTTCAGCACCAGAGCAGGGACAACTGAGGCCCAGACAGAGTAACTGTCACCCTACCGCTAGTGTGTTGATGGCAGTTTATTTTTATTGCAGAATGTGGGTTGGTTTTGTTCATTTATCTTTTAGGGTTTTAATTCTGATTCTATTTTGTTTTGCATAAACAAGTAAAATAAATAATACAGCAAGACAGAACTAAGTGAGGGTAAAAAGAGAGGAACCCAGCATATTTACATAGCAGAATGTGTCACACTCCACTCAAACAGAGAGCAGCAGGCCTCACTCCTGAAAGGCGCTACCAGGAGCCTGTTGTGCAATACCAAGAGGGGCTGCTCTGAAAGGTGACAAATGGGAAAGGAGGATCAAATGCAATTAAGGAGAAAAGCAAGGTAGATTTCTCAGGTGTGACCAAATGTCATATTTCCCCCCAATTATTTCTGCCTAAGAGTGTCATCTGTCACTACTGTCGTTGTAGATCACTCCCATGACCACTTGCTGTATGCACGTGTCGCTATGCCCTTACTAGTGCCAAGATAGTGCTAGATCACCATTCCTTAGCAGTATCAGGCAGCACTAATTCACCAGGGCCCAGTGCAAAGTGAGGATTGGATACAAGTGGCATAGCATGAACTCCAGGCAGTGCAGGGATGGCTCAGGGTACATCTGCACTGCAGACGAAGGTGTGATCGCAGGGCGGGTAGGCACAGTCATGCTAGCTTTTATCTAGCTAGCATGGCTAATGTGCAGTGAGGACATGGTGGTGGGGGTTAGCCACCCTGCTACAAGCCTGCTGAGGACTCTGAGTAGGTACTCAAGTTGCTGGGCAGTGTCAGGATCCATGCTTCAGTTCCATTGTTATCCACCTCAGATGGACTAAAGCTAGCACAGGTGTGCCTCTTTGCACTCATTCACACCTTCATCTGTGGGGTAGATGATCCGAAGCTTGGGTGGGTGGTTGGGGAAAGGCTCTTCAAAGGGTAAAGCTTTTGCTTTATGAGCAGCCTTTTAAGTCACATCAGCTGCAGAGTTTGGATCTCTCTGTTACCTCTTTCCCTCCCTTTAGCCACCTCTGGGACAGATGAGAAGGTGCCACATCACGCTTCTCCAGCCCTTAGCTCCCCTGTGTGGAACATGGCAAGGAACCACAGTCTCTGCTTATCCCCAGCTCTCTCAGCACTGGTACAACTGTTTGCAGCAATTTACCAGAGTTGGAAACAAACCTCTTCTTGGGCAAGTAATGTGAACTCTGGCTGAGGGCTGCCTGCTGCTTCTACAGCAGATAATAAGGTTTATATTTTATAAGGGAGCTGGTTTTAATAGGGTTTAGTGGATCTGAGAGTCTCTGCTGTGTCATAACTTTCAGAGACAAGCTTTTGGTGTCACATTGCTTCTTGTTATAATGAAGGGGATTTGAATAGGATGTAATGTAGTTGGAAGCTGAGATACGGCAGCTATTCATCAAGAGAATCTGCTGCAGTGCTCAGTGTAATGAAGGCTTTCTTCGATATAGATACAGATAGATTGGAGATGGACTGGATGCTCACCCAGGAGTCTCCTTTATTACCGATAATATTAGGACAAAACACTGCTGGGCATTTGGCACTCTCTCTAAATGCATTCACACAGCAGTTGTGTATGTGATGCTCCCAGCCAGGAACTTCATTCCCACTGGTGCCTAAGGCATAGGAAGAAGGGGGCCAGCTGCTAGTAGGTGTGAGTATTGCCATGAATGGTGCTTAGTAAGCACAAGAGAAAGAGCCACTCAGATCCCCTTCTCTTCTGAATGAGATGAAAGGCACAGGCGAAATTCTGGCTTTTTCTCACTAGTTGAAAGTGTGAGCATAAGTGCATGCCAGGGAGGGATGGTGACCACCTGCACTTCAAGGAAGAAAAGGAAAAATCCCTGGAAAGCCCTGATTTGTAAGAGACAGCATCTACAATGGATTCTTGGAAGGAGAAAGCCAACTTTTGCCTTACAGTGCATTGCGGCTGGAATGTGGGAGAAAGTGGGTCCTATATTGGCTTGCTATGGAGTTTAGGCACTAAATATAAGGCAGGCTTCAGAACAGGTCCCTTAAAATAGGGCACCGGGGTATAATCATAGAGGGGTAACACAGATTCTCTTAGCCATGTTGCCTATCCTCTCGGTATGTCTGCTGGCAGTGCCCACTTCAGCATATGCTACGCAACTCCACTCAAAATCTGTCAGTTTGTGCATGCTGAAAAACGTGCTGCTGCAGCTTCACAGCTCTGGTACCCATGCTAGCGGATTAAAGGATCTTGGGTACATCTATTCCAGCTGCAGTCACACCCCTAAGGATGGCTGAGGAGGTCTGCACGCAGGGAGCTCATCAGCAGTTCTTTCAGCTTCTGCAGAAAGGTGCACTGTACAGCCCCTGCTTGCAGCTGCCAATGGGTACTGAGGGTGCCAGGGACCTGGCCAAGCCCTCTGGTCACACCCTCTTGGACCAGGAGTCCCCTCGGACACTTGAAGTGGGCCTTGCCTAGTGCTCACTGTGCAACCTGACTCCTGTGGAGCTGGTGGCAGGGGAGGGGAAATGGCTTCTTGTGCCCTCTCTCCCCCACAGGACGCTCACCCAGAATATGTGTCTGCAGAGCAAGAGGGCTTTGCTCACTGCCAAGCATGGAAACAGAAATAAGATGGCAGCAAAGACCCAGTTAGACAGAGAGGCTAGGGAAGAGCTAACGTTGGTTTGTAGGAAGCTCTCTGGCCAGTCACCTCCACCCCAGAGCTGAGCACAGCCCTAACATAGCAGACTTCCCCTCTCACTACATGACACCACCAGCAAACATAGTCCATCACAGACTCAGGGAGCTCAATCTTTGGAGCTTAACAAAGAGAAGGCTTAGGGGGCTTGATCACAGTCTGTAAGTATCAAATGGGGAACAAATATTTAATAATGGGCTCCTCACTTTAGCAGAGAAAGGATAACATGATCCAATAGCTGGAAGTTGAAGCTCGACAAATTCAGGTTGGAAATAAAGCGTCAGTTTTACATGGTGAGTAATTAACCACTGAGACAATTAGCCAAGGCCCAGGGTGGATTCTCCATCACTGACAACTTTTCAATCAAGATTGGATGTTTTTCTCAGAGCTCTGCTCTAGGAATAATTCTGGGGCAGGTCTCTGGCCTGTGTTATCCAGGAGGACAGACTAAATGGTCACAGTACTCCCTTCTGGGCTTGGAATCTATGAATCCCCCCTCTAGTGGCTGGACCACCTGAAGGGTGATAACCTACTACCCTAAAAAAACCAGGAGTACTTGTGGCACCTTAGAGACTAACCAATTTATTTGAGCATACGCTTTAGTGGGCTAAAATCCACTTCATCGGATGCATGCAGTGGAAAATAAAGTAGGAAGATATATATATACACAGAGAACATGAAACAATGCATGTTATCATACACACTATAACAAGAGTGATCAGTTAAGGTGAGCTATAACCAGCAGGAGAGAGAGAGAAAAAAAACCCAAAAAACCCTTTTGTAATGATAATCAAGATGGGCCATTTCCAGCAGTTGACAAGAATATGTGAGGAACAGTGCGGGGGGGAGGGGAATAAACATGGGGAAATAGTTTTACTTTGTGTAATGACACATCCACTCCCAGTCTTTATTCAAGCCTAATTTAATGGTGTCCAGTTTGCAAATTAATTCCAATTCAGCAGTCTCTCGTTGGAGTCTGTTTCTGAAGTTTTTTTGTTTTAATATTGAGACTTTTAGGTCTGTAATCGAGTGATCAGGGAGATTGAAGTGTTCTCCGACTGGTTTTTGAATGTTATAATTCTTGACATCTGATTTGTGTCCATTTATTCTTTTACGTAGAGACTGTCCAGTTTGACCAATGTACATGGCAGAGGGGCATTGCTGGCACATGATGGCATATATCACATTGGTGGATGTGCAGGTGAACGAGCCTCTGATAGTGTGGCTGATACCACAAACATGATACAGTTCTGTGGTGACCTAGAATCCTATTTTCGACGTCTCCGACTCAAGGAATATTTCCAACACACCTCTGAACAGCATACTGTCGTGGAAAAATTAATCATGCGTTGTGTTTGGATCTGAACAAAGCCTGACGTCCGTTTATTCAAGCTTGCGCATACAGGGAGAAAAGGAGTACTTGTGGCACCTTAGAGACTAACCAATTTATTTGAGCATGAGCTTTCGTGAGCTACAGCTCACTTCATCAGATGCATACTGTGGAAACTGCAGAAAACATTATATACACAGAGCCCATGAAACAATACCTCCTCCCACCCCACTCTCCTGCTGGTAATAGCTTATCTAAAGTGATCATCAAGTGTTTTTTGAGAAAAAAAAAGGGGGGGGGTGAGAAAACCTGGATTTGTGCTGGAAATGGCCCACCTTGATTTTCATGCACGTTGTAAGGAGAGTGGTCACTTTATAGGCTATTACCAGCAGGAGAGTGAGTTTGTGTGTCTGGTTTTTGGAGGGGGGTGAGGGGGTGAGAGAACCTGAATTTGTGCAGGAAATGGCCCACCTTGATTATCATACACATTGTGAAGAGAGTGCTCACTTTGGATGGGCTATTACCAGCAGGAGAGTGAGTTTGTGTGTGGGGGGGCAGAGGGTGAGAAAACCTGGATTTGTGCTGGAAATGGCCCAACTTGATGATCACTTTAGATAAGCTATTACCAGCAGGAGAGTGGGGTGGGAGGAGGTATTTTTTCATGGTCTCTGTGTATATAATGTTTTCTGCAGTTTCCACAGTATGCATCCGATGAAGTGAGCTGTAGCTCACGAAAGCTCATGCTCAAATAAATTGGTTAGTCTCTAAGGTGCCACAAGTACTCCTTTTCTTTTTGCGAATACAGACTAACACGGCTGTTACTCTGAAACCTGTCATTATACAGGGAGAGTCAGCCGAAGCTGCTCTGGCATAAACAGAAAATACAGGAGCTTATATTGCTGAAAACCACAATTTGTTAAGCCCACTTTCTTTAACAGTATTTCCCTTATTTGGCATATAGTGCAAGTTTCAACAGTAGCTTTGCCTTATTTGGAGTTTAGCAAAAACAAGCTTTTCCTGTTATTGACAGGTGTTTTCTTTGAGTTTAGTGTTTTTTTTCTAACTTCTAGCGGTTATGGTTACATTTCTTAATACTAACCCACAGAGACCTTCCTACCAACACTACAAAAAGAAGGATTCTGGGTGGACTCCTCCTGAAGGTCAAAACAAGGATGTGGATAAATTGGAGAGAGTCCAGCGAAGGGCAACAAAAATGATTAGGGGTCTAGAACACATGACTTATGAGGAGAGGCTGAGGGAGCTGGGATTGTTTAGTCTACAGAAGAGAAGAATGAGGGGGGATTTGATAGCTGCTTTCAACTACCTGAAAGGGGGTTCCAAAGAGGATGGCTCTAGACTGTTCTCAATGGTAGCAGATGACAGAATGAGGAGTAATGGTCTCAAGTTGCAGTGGGGGAGGTTTAGATTGGATATTAGGAAAAACTTTTTCACTAAGAGGGTGGTGAAACACTGGAATGCGTTACCTAGGGAGGTGGTAGAATCTCCTTCCTTACAGGTTTTTAAGGTCAGGCTTGACAAAGCCCTGGCTGGGATGATTTAGTTGGGGATTAGTCCTGCTTCAAGCAGGGGGTTGGACTAGATGACCTTCTGAGGTCCCTTCCAACCCTGATATTCTATGATTCTATGAACAGACTGTACTTCTACACAGAATGCTTCCGCCAACGTGCACTGGCTGAAATTGTGGAAAAGAAGCATCACTTGTCCCATAACCTCAGCCGTGCAGAACACAGTGCCATCCACAGCCTCAAAAACAACTCTGACATCAGAATCAAAAAGGCTGACAAAGGAGGTGCTGTCATCATCATGAATAGGTCGGAATATGAACAAGAGGCTGCTAGGCAGCTCTCCAACACCACATTCTAAAAGCCATTACCCTCTGATCCCACTGAGGGTTACCAAAAGAAACTACACCACCTGCTCAAGAAATTCCCTGAAAAAGCACAAGAGCAAATCTGCACAGACACACCCCTAGAACCCCAAGCAGGGGTATTCTATCTGCTACCCAAGATCCATAAACCTGGAAATCCTGGACGCCCCATCATCTCAGGCATTGGCACCCTGACAGCAGGATTGTCTGACTATGTAGACTCCCTCCTCAGACCCTATGCTACCAGCACTCCTAGCTATCTTTGAGACACCACTGACTTCCTGAGGAAACTACAATCCATTGGTGATCTTCCTGAAAACACCATCCTAGCCACTATGGATGTAGAAGCCCTCTACACCAACATTCCACACAAAGATGGACTACAAGCCGTCAGGAACAGTATCCCCGATAATGTCATGGCAAACCTGGTGGCTGAACTTTGTGACTTTGTGCTCACCCATAACTATTTCACAATTGGAGACAATGTATACCTTCAAATCAGTGGCACTGCTATGGGTACCCGCATGGCCCCACAGTATGCCAACATTTTTATGGCTGACTTAGAACAATGCTTCCTCAGCTCTCATCCGCTAATGCCCCTACTCTACTGGCGCTATATTGATGGCATCTTCATTATCTGGACCCATGGAAAAGAAACCCTTGAGGAATTCCACCATGATTTCAACAATTTCCATCCCACCATCAATCTCATCCTGGAACTGTCCACACAAGAGATCCACTTCCTGGACACTACAGTGCTAATAAACGATGGTCACATCAACACCACCCTATACCAGAAACCTACTGACTGCTATACTTACCTACGTGCCTCCAGCTTTCATCCAGACCACACCACATGATCCATTGTCTACAGCCAAGCTCTATGATACAACTGCATTTGCTCCAACCCCTCAGACAGAGACAAACACCTACAAAATCTCTATCAAGCATTCTTACAACTACAATACCCGCCTGCTGAATTGAAGAAACAGATTGACAGAGCCAGAAGAGTACCCAGAAGTCACCTGCTACAGGACAGGCCCAACAAAGAAAATAACAGAACGCCACTAGCCATCACCTTCAGCCCCCAACTAAAACCTCTCCAGCTCATCATCAAGGATCTACAACCTATCCTGAAGGACAATCCATCACTCTCACAGATCTTGGGAGACAGGCCAGTCCTTGCTTACAGACAGCCCCCCAACCTGAAGCAAATACTCACCAGCAACCACACGCCACACAACAAAAAAACTAACCCAGGAACCTATCCTTGCAACAAAGCCTGTTGCCAACTGTGTCCACATATCTATTCAGGGGACACCGTCATAGGGCCTAATCACATCAGCCACACTATCAGAGGCTCGTTCACCTGCACATCTACAATGTGATATATGCCATCATGTGCCAGCAATTCCCCTCTGCCACGTACATTGGCCAAACCGGACACTCTCTGCGTAAAAGAATAAATGGACACAAATCAGATATCAAGAATTATAACCTTCACAAACCAGTCGGAGAACACTTCAATCTCCCTGATCACTCGATTACAGACCTAAAAGTCTCAATATTAAAACAAAAAAACTTCAGAAACAGACTCCAACGAGAGACTGCTGAATTGGAATTAATTTGCAAACTGGACACCATTAAATTAGGCTTGAATAAAGACTGGGAGTGGATGTGTCATTACACAAAGTAAAACTATTTCCCCATGTTTATTCCCCCCCCCCCCCACTGTTCCTCACATATTCTTGTCAACTGCTGGAAATGGCCCATCTTGATTATCACTACAAAAGGGTCCCCCCCCCCTCCTGCTGGTAATAGCTCACCTTAACTGATCACTCTTGTTATAGTGTGTATGATAACATGCATAGTTTCATGTTCTCTGTGTATATATATATCTTCCTACTGTATTTTCCACTGCATGCATCCGATGAAGTGGGTTTTAGCCCACAAAAGCTTATGCTCAAATAAATTTGTTAGTCTCTATGGTGCCACAAGTACTCCTGTTCTTTTTGCGGATACAGGCTAACACGGCTTCTACTCTGAAACCTACTACCCTGTTAGCTGAAGTTACAGAAGTATGTGCAGTTGCTCTAAAGGTTCCAACCCTGCTGATGAGTAAGGCCCTACCAAATTCATGGTCCATTTTGGTCAATTTCAGTCATAGTATTTTTAAAATTGTAAATTTCATGATTTCAACTATTTAAATTTGAAATTTCATGGTGTTGTAATTGTAGGAGTCCTGGCCCTAAGAGGAGTTGTGGCGGGGCGGGAGGTTGTAAGGTTCTTATAGGTGGGGTGCAGTACTGCTACCCTTACTTCTGCACTACTGCTGCCTTCAGAGCTGGGCAGCTGGAGAGCGGCGGCTGCTGGCCGGGAGCCCAGCTCTGAAGGCAGAGCCACTGCCAGCAGCAGCACAGAGGTAAGGATGGTATGGTATGGTATTGCCACTCTTACTTCCACGCTGCTGCCTGCAGAATGGGGTCCTCAGTCATCAGCTGCCACTCTCAGGCTGCCCAGCTCTGAAGGCAGCAGCGCAGAAGTAAGGGTAGCAGTACTGCACCCCACCTATAAGAACCTTACAACCTCCTGCCCCGCCACAACTCCTCTTAGGGCCAGGACTCCTACAATTACAACACCATGAAATTTCAAATTTAAATAGCTGAAATCATGAAATTTACAATTTTAAAAATACTATGACTGAAATTGACCAAAATGGACCATGAATTTGGTATGGTATGGTATTGCCTCCCTTACTTCTGCGCTACTGATGGCAGGGCGCTGCCTTCAAAGCTGGGGACCCGGCCAACAGCTACCACTCTCTGGCCACCCAGTTCTGAAGGCAGCACTGAAGTAATAGTGGCAATACCATAACCCTCCTAAAATAACCTTGTGACCCCCCCCCCCGCAGCTCCCTTTTGGGTCAGGACCCCCAATTTGAGAAATGGTAGTCTCCCCTGTGAAATCTGTATAGTATAGGGTAAAAGCACACACAAGACCAGATTTCACAGTGGGAGACCAGATTTCATGGTCTGTGACGTGTTTTTCACAGCCTTGAATTTGGTAGGGTCCTGTTGATGAACCATGTGGGGGTCAATATGTTACAACTTGATGGAATTTCTGTTTTTTCAGTTTGCTTTTTTTTAAAATCTAGGAAATTACATACGAAAATACATTAAAAGAGTGTTAAGGTTGCAAATTCAAGTACTCAAAAGTTAGGAAATGTCAGAATTAATGGAATGTGGAACCTTAATTTGGCCCCATTGTGCATATGTATTATGATACTGTCTTTAATTACATGATCACATCCTATTTTTTTCACTGGACTGCTGCCTCATTCAGGATAGACCAAACTCTGCGGATGACCCACGGTTGTCTGTTGTCTGTAGAACCCCCGCCTCATTTGTTGCAAGCATTGGGTGTTGTTCAGTGAATGAGGTGGGGTTTGCAGGAAGAAAAAAGATGGTCTCATGATTAAGGCAGTTGAATACTGCCCTGGAGCATTCTATCCCTGCCTCTTTCACAGAGTTCCGGTGTGATACTGGGTAAGGCACAGAAACCAAACTTTCACAGATGGTCTCTCATTGTGTGTTCCTCATTTCCTGGGGCCTGACTTGAGACCCTGGTCCAGGGATTTCCCTACACACACACCCCTGAATTTTCCCAACACCCCGCCCCAGTGGTCAACTAATTACATCAGTGTTGCCAGTTTAGTCACTGGTTGGAAATTTGAATTGAAATTTAAACATTAATACATACTTTGGCATGTACAGTATATGATCAAATACTTTTACCTGAAAAAGCATAATAGGTTTGAAACGTATGAACAACGACTAGCTTCCTCACACAGCTGTTGTTTTTTATGACAATGTCAGTGCATTCGATTTGACGATGTTGGCCAAACTAATAATTTAAAATTGTGATTTGTAAGCAAGGTCTAAATGAGTTCTCCCTAACAGCTAGTTATGTGCTGGGGGAAAAGACTACAGAACCAGATAGTATTTACATGAACACACCTAATCTGTCTAGGTATCCAGCTGTGTTGCCCAAGTGATCAATTTTTTCTGGTGTTAGGTTTCAAATCACTTGAATGCAGGGGTAATGAAATGTTGATACTCTTACTGTATGAGTAAAGGGCAGCAGAACTGTACTTAGACTGTCCTGATTGAGGGTGCATCACCCTCAACTGAAATGCACTTGCTAAGCAGGGGGTTCAGATGCCAGATCCCAGTGGGGAGAGAGAGTATGGACAGGTGTTTTGCTTGATGTTCTACCTAAAGTCAGAAGTACTATCTGACCTGCCTCTCTCTGCTGATTAAAGACAGAGCTGATTAGGCTCCATAGAGAGCCTTTTGTTTTGTTAAGTGACCGCTCAAGCTGAAATCACCGATAATAAGGTCTAGGTGCTTAAACCTACTGTGGGCCAGTGTTTCTGTGGAAGAGACTGCCCAGCCTGCTCGAGCAGGGAGGTTCCCACACTGAGCCCTCACCTACACTAGGACTTTAGGTCAAATTTAGCAACGTTAAATCGATGTAAACCTGCACCGATCCACACGATGAAGCCCTTTATTTCGACTTAAAGGGCTCTTAAAATCGATTTCCTTACTCCACCCCTGACAAGTGGATTAGCGCTTAAATCGGCCTTGCTGGGTCAAATTTGGGGTACTGTGGAAACAATTCGACGGTATTGGCCTCCGGGAGCTATCCCAGAGTGCTCCATTGTGACCGCTCTGGACAGCACTCTCAACTCAGATGCACTGGCCAGGTAGACAGGAAAAGAACCGCGAACTTTTGAATCTCATTTCCTGTTTGGCGAGCGTGGCAAGCTGCAGGTGACCATGCAGAGCTCATCAGCAGAGGTAACCATGATGGAGTCCCAGAATCGCGAAAGAGCTCCAGCATGGACTGAACGGGAGGTACGGGATCTGATCACTGTATGGGGAGAGGAATCCGTGCTATCAGAACTCCGTTCCAGTTTTCAAAATGCCAAAACCTTTGTCAAAATCTCCCAGGGCATGAAGGACAGAAGCCATAACAGGGACCCGAAGCAGTGCCACATGAAACTTGAGCTGAGGCAAGCCTACCAGAAAACCAGAGAGGCGAACGGCCGCTCCGGGTCAGAGCCCCAAACATGCCGCTTCTATGATGAGCTGCATGCCATTTTAGGGGGTTCAGCCACCACTACCCCAGCCGTGTTGTTTGACTCCTTCAATGGAGATGGAGGCAACACGGAAGCAGGTTTTGGGGACAAGAAGATGATGATGATGATGAGGTTGTAGATAGCTCACAGCAAGCAAGCGGAGAAACCGGTTTTCCCGACAGCCAGGAACTGTTTCTCACCCTGGACCTGGAGCCAGTACCCCCCGAACCCACCCAAGGCTGCTTCCTGGACCCGGCAGGCGGAGAAGGGACCTCCGGTGAGTGTACCTTTTAAAATACTATACATGGTTTAAAAGCAAGTATGTGAAAGGATTACTTTGCCCTGGCATTTGTGGCTCTCCTGGATGTACTCCCAAAGCCTTTGCAAAAGGTTTCTGGGGAGGACAGCCTTATTGCGTCCTTCATGGTAGGACACTTTACCACTCCAGGCCAGTAACACGTACTCGGGAATCATTGTACAACAAAGCATTGCAGTATATGTTTGCTGGTGTTCAAACAACATCCGTTCTTTATCTCTCTGTGTTATCCTCAGGAGAGTGCGATATCATTCATGGTCACCTGGTTGAAATAGGGTGCTTTTCTTCAGGGGACACTCAGAGGAGCCCGTTCCTGCTGGGCTGTTTGCCTGTGGCTGAACAGAAATGTTCCCTGCTGTTAGCCATGGGGAGGGGGGAGGGTTGAGGGGGTAGCCACGCGGTGGGGGGAGGCAAAATGCGACCTTGTAAAGAAAGCACATGTGCTATGTATGTAATGTTAACAGCAAGGTTTACCCTGAAAGAGTGTAGCCAGTGTTTTATAAAATGTGTCTTTTTAAATACCGCTGTCCCTTTTTTTTTCTCCACCAGCTGCATGTGTTTCAATGATCACAAGGTCTCCTTCCCAGAGGCTAGTGAAGATTAGAAAGAAAAAAAAAACGCACTCATGATGAAATGTTCTCTGAGCTCATGCTGTCCTCCCACACTGACAGAGCACAGACGAATGCGTGGAGGCAAATAATGTCAGAGTGCAGGAGAGCACAAAATGACCGGGAGGAGAGGTGGCGGGCTGAAGAGAGTAAGTGGTGGGCTGAAGACAGGGCTGAAGCTCAAATGTGGCGGCAGCGTGATGAGAGGAGGCAGGATTCAATGCTGAGGCTGCTGGAGGACCAAACCAGTATGCTCCAGTGTATGGTTGAGCTGCAGCAAAGGCAGCTGGAGCACAGACTGCCACTATAGCCCCTGTGTAACCAACCACCCTCCTCCCCAAGTTCCATAGCCTCCACACCCAGATGCCCAAGAATGCGGTGGGGGTGCCACCGGCCAACCAGCCACTCCGCCACAGAGGATTGCCCCAAAAAAAGAAGGCTGGCATTCAATAAATTTTAAAGTTGTAAACTTTTAAAGTGCTGTGTGGCATTTTCCTTCCTTCCTCCACCACCCCTCCTGGGCTACCTTGGTAGTCATCCCTCTATTTGTGTGATGAATGAATAAAGAATGCATGAATGTGAAGCAACAATGACTTTATTGCCTCTGCAAGCAATGATTGAAGGGAGGAGGGGAGGGTGGTTAGCTTACAGGCAAGTAGAGTGAACCAAGGGGCGGGGGTTTCATCAAGGAGAAACAGAGAACTTTCACACCGTAGCCTGGCCAGTCATGAAACTGGTTTTCAAAGCTTCTCTGATGCGTACCGCACCCTCCTGTGCTCTTCTAACCGCCCTGGTGTCTGGCTGTGCATAACCAGCAGCCAGGCGATTTGCCTCAACCTCCCACCCCGCCATAAACGTCTCCCCCTTACTCTCACAGATATTGTGGAGCACACAGCAAGCAGTAATAACAGTGGCAATATTGGTTTCGCTGAGGTCTAAGCAAGTCAGTAAACTGCGCCAGCGCGCCTTTAAGCATCCAAATGCACATTCTACCACCATTCTGCACTTGCTCAGCCTGTAGTTGAACAGCTCCTGACTACTGTCCAGGCTGCCTGTGTACGGCTTCATGAGCCATGGCATTAAGGGGTAGGCTGGGTCCCTAAGGATACATATAGGCATTTCAAGGTCCCCAACAGTTATTTTCTGGTCTGGGAATAAAGTCCCTTCCTGCAGCTTTTGAAACAGACCAGAGTTCCTGAAGATGCGAGCGTCATGTACCTTTCCCGGCCATCCCACGTTGATGTTGGTGAAATGTCCCTTGTGATCCACCAGAGCTTGCAGCACTATTGAAAAGTACCCCTTGTGGTTTATGTACTCGCCGGCTTGGTGCTCTGGTGCCAAGATAGGGATATGGGTTCCGTCTGTGGCCCCACCACAGTTAGGGAATCCCATTGCAGCAAAGCCATCCACTATGACCTGCACATTTCCCAGGGTCACTACCCTTGATATCAGCAGATCTTTGATTGCGTGGGCTACTTGCATCACAGCAGCCCCCACAGTAGATTTGCCCACTCCAAATTGATTCCCAACTGACCGGTAGCTGTCTGGCGTTGCAAGCTTCCACAGGGCTATCGCCACTCGCTTCTCAACTGTGAGGGCTGCTCTCATCTTGGTATTCATGCGCTTCAGGGCAGGGGAAAGCAAGTCACAAAGTTCCATGAAAGTGCCCTTACGCATGCGAAAGTTTCGCAGCCACTGGGAATTGTCCCAGACCTGCAACACTATGCGGTCCCACCAGTCTGTGCTTGTTTTCCGAGCCCAGAATCGGCGTTCCACAGCATGAACCTGCCCCATTAGCACCATGATGCATGCATTGGCAGGGCCCATGCTTTCAGAGAAATCTGTGTCCATGTCCTGATCACTCACGTGACCGCGCTGACGTCGCCTCCTCGCCCGGTATCGCTCTGCCAGGTTCCGGGGCTTCATATACTGCTGGATAATGCGTGTGGTGTTTAATGTGCTCCTAATTGCCAAAGTGAGCTGAGCGGCGCCCATGCTTGCCTTGGTATGGCGTCCACACAGAAAAAAGGCGCGGAACGATTGTCTGCCGTTGCTCTGACGGAGGGAGGGGCGACTGACGACACGGCTTACAGGGTTGGCTTCAGGGAGCTAAAATCAACAAAGGGGGTGGCTTTACACCAAGGAGTATTTCAGGCAGGACTTCACGGAGGGTTCCAATAAGAAATGGTGCACCTAAGTTATTGTTCTTATTGGAACAAGGAGGTTAGTCTGGCCTGTGATTGATACATGGCTAGATTTACCTCGCTGCACCTTCTCTGTGAGTGACTGCAATGTGACCTAGAGGAATGAGTCCCCTAGACAGAGGAGGGGGGGAAGCAAATGAGTACAAAACAAATCTGGTCTATTTCTTGTTTTGATCCACTCCATCTATCTTTTACATCTTTGGCTGGCAGCAGACAGTGCAGAAGGACTGCATGCCATCCTCATCTCTTGCCTGCCCGGCAGAAGATGGTACAATACGACTGCTAGCCATCCTCATCTCTTGCCTGCCCGGCAGAAGATGGTACAGTACGACTGCTAGCAATCTGTATCGCCTGCCTGCTCACCATAAGACGGTTCAATAGGACTGACTGCAGGACTAAAGAGAATGACCTGGTCAAGTCACTCCAAATTTAGTACTGCGCCCATGTCTGCCCAGGCGCTCCCGGCTGACGTGGCCAGGAGCACCTCGGACATGACGATGATGGCTACCAGTCGTATTGCACCGTCTGCTGCCAGAAGGCAATGGGTTGCTGCTACTGTGTAGCAATACAGTACCGCGTCTGCCAGCACCCAGGAGACATACGGTGACGGTTACCTGAGCGGGCTCCATGCTTGCCGTGGTATGGTGTCTGCACAGGTAACTCAGGAAAAAAGGCGCGAAACGATTGTCTGCCCTTGCTTTCACGGAGGGAGGGAGGGAACGGGGGCCTGACGATATGTACCCAGAACCACCCGAGACAATGTTTTAGCCCCTTCAGGCATTGGGATCTCAACCCAGAATTCCAATGGGCAGCGGAGACTGCGGGAACTGTGGGATAGCTACCCACAGTGCAACGCTCCGGAAGTCGACGCTTGCCTCGGTACTGTGGAAGCACTCCGCCGAGTTAATGCACTTAATGCACTTAGAGCATTTTCTGTGGGGACACACACACTCGAATATATAAAACCGATTTCTAAAAAACCGACTTCTATAAATTCGACCTAATTCCGTAGTGTAGACATACCCTGAGAGCTGAAATCACTGAGACCTGTGTGGAACCTCAAGAGACTGACTCACAGAGGTCACAGTGGCAGGTGGCAGCAGAAGGTGACAGCACAGAGCCATTGGCAACAGAGTGGTGGAATGAGCGGTGGCACAATGAACAACAGTGGCCAGAGTGAGCAGTGAGCGGCTGGAGGAATGAGCAAGGTGCCTTCTTTCCGCCCCCTCCCACTCCCCAGGAGGTGAACTCATGAGAAAGCACATCTGAACTCTGAGTCTTCACTGACCAAGGACAACATCTATGAGTGGGGTACGATGGAGAGAGAAGGGAGGGGTACATTAAAGGAACATCTGTTTGTTGGACTATGTTTTAGCGCAGGGGTGGGCAAACTTTTTGGCCCGAGGGCCACATCAGGGTTGCAAAACAGTATGGAGGGCCAGGTAGGGAAGGCTTTGCCTCTGCAAACAGCCTGGCCCCCACCCCCTATCCGCCCCCTCCCACTTCCTGCCCCCTGACTGCCCCCCTCAGAACCTCTGACCCATCCAACCCCCCCTGCTCCTTGTCCCCTGACCACCCCCTCCCGGGATCCCCCACCCCTAACCTCCCCCCAAGGACTCTCTCCCCCATCCACCCCCCCCGCTCCTTGTCCCCTGACCACCCCCTCCTGGGACCTCAGTCTCTAACTGCCCCCCAGAACCCCATCCCCTACCCAACCCCCCCTGCTCCCTGTCCCCCCCCAGAACTCCGTGACCCCCCAACCCCTAACCAACCCCCCCTCTCCCTGTCTCCTGATCACCCCCCTCTGAACCTTTGCCACATCCAACCATCCCCTGGCCCCTGACTGTCCCCCCAGGACCTCCTACCCCTTATCCAACCCCCCCCCCCCCGACCCCCTTACCATGCCGTGAAGAGCAGCAGGACAGGCTTATTGGAAAGCCTGGGAGATGGGCGGGCGCAAGCTGAGCTGCCCGTGTGGTGGCGTAACTGCGGGAAAGGGGCCGGGGGCTATCCTCTCCGGCCGGGAGCTCAGGGGCTGGGCAGGATGGTCCTGCGGGCCGCATGTAGCCCACGGGCCATAGTTTGCCCACCTCTGTTTTAGTGACTTTGCTTCAGAATGCTAGATTTGTGACTGGGAAACTTATATAAACATATGTTTCCTAGAGGCCAAGATTTTTTAAATATATTATTTGCCAATGTTGTTATTTTACCTCATTGCTATCATGAGAGGTCTTCGTCTTGGCGAGTTTCTATACTAAATATTTTTATTATTATAATTAATTTTTACATAAGAATGGCCAACTGGGTCAGACCAATGATCCACCTAACCCAGTATCCTGTCTTCCAACAGTGGCCAGTGCCAGGTGCTTCAGAGGAAACGAACAGAACAAGCAATCATCAAGTGATCCATCCCCTGTCGTCCAGTCCCAGCTTCTGGCGAACAGAGGCTAAGGACACTCAGAGCATGGTGTTGCATCTCTGCCCATCCTGGCTAATAGCCATTGATGGATCTATCCTCCAGGAACTTATCTAGTTCTTTTTTGAACTCTGTTATAGTTTTGGCCTTCACAACATCCCCTGACAAAGAGTTCCATGGGTTGACTATACATTGTGTGAAGAAGTACTTCCTTTTGTTTTTTTTAAACCTGCTGCCTATTAATTTTATTGGGTGACTCCTAGTTATTGTGTTATGTGAAAGATTAAATAACATTTCCTTATTCACTTTCTTCACACCAATCAAGATTTTATAGACTCTATCATATCCCCACTTAGTTGTCTCTTTTCCAAGCTGAAAAGTCCCAGTCTTATTAATCTCACCTCCTGTTTCATACCCCTAATAATTTTAGTTGTCCTTCTCTATACCTTTTCCAATTCCAATATATCTTTTGGGGGGCTGGGGTGACCAGATCTGCACACAGTATTCAAGATGTGAATGTACCATGGATTTATATAGCGGCTTTGTGATAATTTCTGTCTTGTTATCTATACCTTTCCTAATGGTTCTTAACATTCTGTTAGCTTTTTTGACTGCCACTGCACATTGAGTGGATATTTTCAGAGAACCATCCACAATGACTCCAAGATCTGTTTCTTGAGTGGTAACAGGTTATTTAGACCCCATCATTTTGTACGTATAGTTGAGATTGTTTTCCAATGTGCAGTATTTTGCATTTATCAACAATGAATTTCATGTACCATTTTGTTGCTCAGTCATTCGGTTTTGTGAGATACCTTTGTCACTCTTCACAGGCTGCTTGGGACTTAACTATTCTGAGTAGTTTTGTATCATCTGCAAATTTTGCCACCTCACTGTTTACCCCTTTTTCCAGATCATTTATGAACATGTTGAATAGGACTGGTCCCAGAACAGACCACTAATTACCTCTCTCCATTCTGAAAACTGACCATTTATACCTACCCTTTGTTTCCTATCTTTCTACCAGTTACCAATCCATGAGAGCACCTTCCCTCTTATCCCGTGGCAGCTTACTTTGCGTAAGAGCCTTTGGTGAGGGACCTTGTCAAAGGCTTTCTTAAAATTTAAGTACACTGTATCCACTGGATCCCCTTGGTCCACATGCTTGTTGACCATCTCAAAGAATTATAGTAGACTGGTGAGGCATGATTTCTCTTTACTAAAACCATGTTGACTCTTCTCCAACAAATTATGTTCATCTATATGTCTGACAATATTGTTCTTTATCATAGTTTCAACCAGTTTGCCCGGTGCTGAAGTCAGCCTTACAGGCCTGTAACTGCTTGGATCACCTCTGGAGCCCATTTTAAAAATTGGCATCACATTAGCTATCCTCCAGTCATCTGGTACAGAAGCTGATTTAAATGATAGGTTACAGACTGCAGTTAGTAGTTCTGCAATTTCACATTTGAGTTCCTTCAGAACTCTTCGGTGAATCTCATCTGGTCCTGGTGACTTATTGCTGTTTAATTTAGCAATTTGTTCCAAAATCTCCTCTCATGACACCTCAATCTGGGACAGTTCCTTAGATCTGTCACCTAAAAAGAATGGTTCAGGTTTGGGAATCTCCCTCACATCCTCAGCCGTGAAGACCGATGCAAAGAATTCATTTAGTTTCTCTACAATGGCCTTATCGTCCTTGAGTGCTCCTTTAGCACCTTGATCATCCAGTGGCCCCACTGGTTGTTTAGCAGCCTTCCTGCTTCTGATGTACTTAAAAAAAATTTTGCTATTACTTTTTGAGTCTTCAGCTAACTGTTCCTCAGATTCTTATTTTGGCCTTCCTAATTGTATTTCTACACTTCATTTGCCAGTGTTTATGCTCCTTTCTATTTGCCTCACTAGGATTTAACTTCCACTTGTTAAAGGATGCCTTTTTGCCTCTCACTGCTTCTTTTACTTTGTTGTTTAGCCACAGTGGCTCTTTTTTGGTTCTCTTACTATGTTTTTTTAATTTAGGGTATATGTTTAAGTTGAGCCTCTATTATGGTGTCTTTAAAAAGTTTACATGCAGCTTGCAGAGATTTCACTCTACTCACTGTACCCTTTAATTTCTGTTTAACTAACCTCATTTTTGTGTAGTTCCCCATGACTGCTTACTTTTCAAAAGTCCATTTAAATTAAATTTTTTTTTAAATTATATTTGTTTTAGAAATCTAGAACTGTTATGTGTTTTGGTGTAATTTGCATTATCCTTATGTTACATTTGCATTATCCTAACAAAACTTTTAATTTATTCATATCTCTTTTATATGTTGCAGGTCAAAGTGAAAATGAAAAGACAAAAAACAATGCACAATTTTTTCCACTCAAAGCCTCAAAAAACAACCAAGGTGAAGAACACGCCAAGAACCAAGAATATATCAACATGTCATCTGAAGGTTCAAGTGATGTATCTACATCTGACCAGCCCAAAGCACAAATATAGCCACCTACTGAAGAAACTGTCTCCAAAACCTAAAGGCAGTTCCTGATGTTTGTCGGTCAAAGTTTCCCATTTATTGCAGTTGCAAAAGATGGCTACTGGTGCACCTCTTACAAAAAAGCTTATGAAGAAGGAAAGGTTCCCAGTGCTATCATTGGTAAAAGTAGAGGAGCTTGGTTTGCCAGACGAATCAGCAAAGCCAATGCTGACAAATTACATGAAAAGGCTGCAAAACACCACGCCTCTGGACTGCATCCACATGCAGAAAGCCTTATAAGCCAGTCACTTTCAAAGCCAATTTAAGAAGTACTTAATGAGGCTGTTAAGAATGCTGGAGACAAAACTCAGATCATGCGAACAAACACGGCTGTGGTATCATACTTTCTATTTAACTAAGAGATACCACACACTACAAACTGAAGGCCAATGTTAAGTGCATTGTCACTTGTTCAACCTGAAGTTGCAGGTCAAACTAGGGACTGAATGGCTAGGCAGCAGTTCTGCAGAAAAGGACCTAGGGGTTACAGTGGACGAGAAGCTGGATATGAGTCAACAGTGTGCCCTTGTTGCCAAGAAGGCCAATGGCATTTTCGGCTGTATAAGGTCAGGCTTGACAAAGCCCTGGCTGGGATGATTTAGTTGGGGATTGGTCCTGCTTTGAGTAGGGGGTTGGACTAGATGACCTCCTGAGGTCCCTTCCAACCCCGATATTCTTTGATTCTATGATTCTAAGTTGGACACTAGTTCTGAACAAGATGGGCAAATGTACACTATCTTTCTGCAAGAATCTCAGCTGACTGGCTAGAAGCATGCAGTGCAACAGTGAAAGACTCAGCAGTTGAAAAAGTGAAAAACTCTCTCACGGCATTCAGAAAAGGTGCATATGTGGCCGATGAATGCAGGGATGCAGATGGGTGTCAAGCGTTAAATCATTGCATACATTACCTTGATGTCAGTGGTAGGCCAGTAAACGCATTTCTAGATGTTCAGGTTATAGAAGACACATCAGCTGCATCTATGATAACCCACATCTTAGAAGAGTTAAATGCTTGTAAATTGAACCCCAAACAGATCATAGAATCATAGAATATCAGGGTTGGAAGAGACCTCAGGACGTCATCTAGTTCAACCCTCTGCTCAAAGCAGGACCAATCCCCAACTAAATCATCCCAGCCAGGGCTTTGTCAAGCCTGACCTTAAAAAACTCTAAGGAAGGAGATTCCAACACCTCTCTAGGTAACCCATTCCAGTGCTTCACCACCCTCCCTAGTGAAAAAGTTTTTCCTAATATCCAACCTAAACCTCCCCCACTGCACCTTGAGACCATTTCTCCTTGTTCTGTCATCTGCTACCACTGAGAACAGTCTAGAGCCATCCTCTTTGGAACCCCCTTTCAGGTAGTTGAAAGCAGCTATCAAATCCCCCCTCATTCTCCTCTTCCGCAGACTAAATAATCCCAGTTCCCTCAGCCTCTCCTCATAAGTCATGTGTTCCGGCCCCCTAATCATTTGTGTTATTCTTCGCTGGACTCTTTCCAATATTTCCACATCCTTCTTGTAGTGTATGGGCCCAAGCCTGGACACGATACTCCAGATGAGGCCTCACAAATGCTGAATAGAGGGGAATGATCACGTCCCTCGATCTCCTGGCAATGTTCCTACTTATACAGCCCAAAACACCATTAGCCTTCTTGGCAACAAGGGCACACTGTTGACTCATATCCAGCTTCTCGTCCACTGTAACCCCTAGGTCCTTTTCTGCAAAACTGCTGTCTAGCCGCTCGGTCCCTAGTCTGTAGCAGTGCACGGGATTTTTCCATCCTAAGTGTGGGACTCTGAACTTGTGCTTGTTGAACCTCATCAGATTTCTTTTGGCCCAATTCTCTAATTTGTCTAGGTCCCTCTGTATCCTATCCTACCTTCCAGTGTATCTACCGCTCCTCCCAGTTTAGTGTCATCCGCAAACTTGCTGAGGGTGCAATACACGCCATCCTCCAGACCATTAATGAAGATATTGAACAAAACCGGCCCAAGGACCAACACTTGGGGCACTCCGCTTGATACCGGCTGCCAACCAGATATGGAGCCATTGATCATTACCCATTGAGCACGACAATCTCGCCAGCTTTCTATCCACATTATAGTCCATTCATCCAGCCCATACTTCTTTAACTTGCTGAGAAGAATACTGTGGGAGACCATATCAAAAGCTTTGCTAAAGTCAAGAAATAACATGTCCACTGCTTTCCCCTCATCCACAGAGCCAGTTTTCTCATCATAGAAGGCAATTAGGTTAATCAGGCATGACTTGCCCTTGGTGAATCCATGCTGACTGTTCCTGATCACTTTCCTCTCCTCTAAGTGCTTCAGAATTGATTCCTTGAGGACCTGCTCCATGATTTTTCCAGGGACTGAGGTGAGGCTGACTGGCACATCAGACTGGATGTGGCCCCACATCCTCCTCCTTCTCTTTTTTAAAGATGGGCACTACATTAGCCTTTTTCCAGTCGTCTGGGACCTCCCCCGATCGCCATGATTTTTCAAAGAGAATGGCCAATGGCTCAGCAATCACATCTGCCAACGCCTTTAGCACTCTAGGATGCAGCACATCTGTCCCCATGGACTTGTGCTCGTCCAGCTTTTCTAAATAGTCCCGAACCACTTCTTTCTCCACAGAGCGCTGGTCACCTCCTCCCCATACTGTGCTGCCCAGTGCAGTAGTCTGGGAGCTGATCTTCTTCGTGAAGACAGAGGCAAAAAAAGCATTGAGTACATTAGCTTTTTCCACATCCTCTGTCACTAGGTTGCCTCCCTCATTCGGTAAGGAGCCCACACTTTCCCTGACCTTCTTCTTGTTGCTAACGTACCTGAAGAAACCCTTCTTGTTCCTCTTAACATCTCTTGCTAGCTGCAACTCCAAATATGATTTGGCCTTCCTGATTTCACTCCTGCATGCCTGAACAATATTTTTATACTCATCCCTTGTCATTTGTCCAATCTTCCACTTCTTGTAAGCTTCTTTTTTGTGTTTAAGATCAGCAAGGATTTCACTGTTAAGCCAAGCTAGTCGCCTGCCGTATTTACTATTCTTTCTACACATCGGGATGGTTTGTCCCTGTAACCTCAATAAGGATTCTTTAAAATACAGCCAGCTCTCCTGGACTCCTTTCCCCCTCATGTTATTCTCCCAGGGGATCCTGCCCATCAGTTCCCTGAGGGAGTCAAAGTCTGCTTTTCTGAAGTCCAGGGTCCGTATTCTGTTGCTCTCCTTTCTTTCTTGTGTCAGGATCCTGAACAAGTAAAGGGAAAAAAATCATAGGCAGGAGTTGTAGACCAAGCTGTAGACCAAGTTGTAGACCAAGCTGGATGAGCAAGCATCTCAGAGAGGTGATTAAGAAAAAGCAGAAAGCATATAGGGAGTGGAAGAAGGGAGGGATCAGCAAGGAAAGCTACCTTATTGAGGTCAGAACATGTAGGGATAAAGTGAGACAGGCTAAAAGTCAAGTAGAGTTGGAACTTGCAAAGGGAATTAAAACCAATAGTAAAAGGTTCTATAGTCATATAAATAAGAAGAAAACAAAGAAAGAAGAAGTGGGACCGCTAAACACTGAGGATGAGTGGAGGTCAAGGATAATCTAGGCATGGCCCAATAGCTAAACAAATACTTTGCCTCAGTCTTTAATAAGGCTAAAGAGGATCTTAGGGATAATGGTAGCATGACAAATGGGAATGAGGATATGGAGGTAGACATGACCATATTTGAGGTAGAAGCGAAACTCAAACAGCTTAATGGGACTAAATCGGGGGGCCCAGATAATCTTCATCCAAGAATATTAAAGGAATTGGCACAAGAAATTGCAAGCCCATTAGCAAGAATTTTTAATGAATCTGTAAACTCAGGGGTTGTACCATATGATTGGAGAATTGCTAACATAGTTCCTATTTTTAAGAAAGGGAAAAAACGTGATCCGGGTAATTATATGCCTGTTAGTTTGACATCTGTAGTATGCAAGGTCTTGGAAAAAATTTTGAAGGAGAAGGTAGTTAAGGACATTGAAGCCAATGGTAAATGGGACAAAATACAACATGGGTTTACAAAAGGTAGATCGTGCCAAACCAACCTGATCTCCTTCTTTGAGAAAGTAACAGATTTTTTAGACAAAGGAAACGCAGTGGATCTAATTTACCTAGATTTTAGTAAGGCATTTGATACCGTGCCACATGGGGAATTATTAGTTAAATTGGATAAGACGGGGATCAATAGGAAAATTGAAAGTGGATAAGGAATTGGTTAAAGGGGACACTACAACGGGTCCTACTGAAAGGTGAACTGTCAGGCTGGAGGGAGGTTACCAGTGGAGTTCCTCAAGGATCGGTTTTGGGACCAATCTTATTTAATCTTTTTATTACTGACCTTGGCACAAAAAGTGGGAGTGTGCTAATAAAGTTTGCGGATGATACAAAGCTGGGAGGTATTGCCAATTTAGAGAAGGACAGGGATACCCTACAGGAGGATCTGGATGACCTTGTAAACTGGAGTAATAGTAATAGGATGAAATTTAATAGTGAGAAGTGTAAGGTCATGCATTTAGGGATTAATAGCAAGAATTTTAGTTATAAGCTAGGGACGCATCAATTAGAAGTAACGGAGGAGGAAAAGGACCTTGGAGTATTGGTTGATCACAGGATGACTATGAGCCGCCAATGTGATATGGCTGTGAAAAAAGCTAATGCGGTCTTGGGATGCATCAGGAGAGGTATTTCCAGTAGGGATAAGGAGGTTTTAGTACCGTTATACAAGGCACCGGTGAGACCTCACCTGGACTACTGTGTGCAGTTCTGGTCTCCCATGTTTAAGAAGGATGAATTCAAACTGGAACAGGTACAGAGAAGGGCTACTAGGATGATCCGAGGAATGGAAAGCTTGTCTTATGAAAGGAGACTCAGGGAGCTTGGCTTGTTTAGCCTAACTAAAAGAAGGTTGAGGGGAGATATGATTGCTCTCTATAAATATATCAGAGGGATAAATACCAGAGAGGGAGAGGAATTATTTAAGCTCAGTACCAATGTGGACACAAGAACAAATGGATATAAACTGGCCACTAGGAAATTTAGACTAGAAATTAGACGAAGGTTTTTAACCATCAGAGGAGTGAAGTTTTGGAATAGCCTTCCAAGGGAAGCAGTGGGGGCAAAAGATCTATCTGGCTTTAAGATTAAACTCGATAAGTTTATGGAGGAGATGGTATGATGGGATAACATGGTTTTGGTAATTAAATATTCATGGTAAATAGGCCCAATGGCCTGTGATGGGCTATTAGATGGGGTGAGATTCGAGTTACCCAGGAAAGAATTTTCTGTAGTATCTGGCTGATGAATCTTGCCCATATGCTCAGGGTTTAGCTGATCACCATATTTGGGGTCGGGAAGGAATTTTCCTCCAGGGCAGATTGGAAGAGGCCCTGGAGGTTTTTCGCCTTCCTCTGTAGCATGGGGCATGGGTCACTTGCTGGAGGATTCTCTGCTCCTTGAAGTCTTTAAACCACGATTTGAGGACTTCAATCGCACAGATATAGGTGTGAGGTTTTTTTTGTAGGAGTGGTGGGTGAAATTCTGTGCCCTGCGTTGTGCAGGAGGTCAGACTAGATGATCATAATGGTCCCTTCTAACCTAAATATCTATGAATCTATAAATTCGACCATCTCATGGTCACTGCCTCCTAGGTTCCCATCCACTCTTGCTTCCCCTACTAATTCTTCCTCCTCCACCTTGTCCAGGCCAGTGCTAACCAGCTGCTTTTCCCAACTGCTGATCTCAGTCATGTGTGGAGAGGGCTGGGCTGGTAGATGGGGCTCTTTCCATCTGATGGGAAGGAGATATGGAGCAGCCCAGGTTGTCTTGCCATCTCTCCCAGTGAGGTCCCAGAGCTGTTGAATGGTACCAGGAGAGGACTGAGCTGGGTGAGGCTCAGTGGGCAGGGGACTTGGAAGTGAAGGGGCAGTTGCCCTAATATCACTCTAGGGCTGGTCTGAGAGGAAGGGCCTGCAGCGTTTCAGGGTGTTTCCTTCACACGTGCAGCTTCTAAGGTCAGCATGGGAGCATGTGGTGGCTGACAGGATCAGATGTTGCAGAGACTCAGCACGATGGATGTGAATGGGTTTCCCTTGTTCTCAGGCAGAAGGAGGCTGGCCATTCAGAGTACATGTATGCTGCAATAAGAGACCTAGAGCATGGCAGTGGCTGGCCGAGTCAGCTGACTAAGCTCACAAAGCTCAGGCTGGGGGGCTAAAAATTGCAGTGTAGATGTTTGGGCTCGGGCTGGAGCCTGGGCTCTGATACCTGGTGTGGGGAGTGGGTCTCAAAGCCCAGGCTCCAACCTGAGCCCAAATGTCTACACTGCTCTTTTTTGCCCTGGCACCCAAACCCTGTAAGCCCAAGACATCTGACCTGGCCAGGCACTGCCATTCTGAGGGTCTCTTATTGCAATGTAGATGTGCCCTCATGAGGGCTGCTCCTTCTGTCTCTGCACCAGGCCCGGCCTGCAGCAAGACTGAGAGGGATCCAGCGGTGGGCAGCTAACAGGTTTTGTGAGAGTGCCTCCATTAGCTTGCCTAGAAAATGGAGGGGAAACCCTGGGCAGTGTGGGCGAGAGCTCTGGCTCTGGCATCTCTAGGGCAGGTCAGACTCTGAGGGGCCAGTTCCCCACAGCAGAAGCACTGACAGATTCAGATCCTCTCTGCTTTCATTCACCAGCCAGGAGGACAGGGGTGAGAGTCCCCGGCAGCAGCTCTGACTGTTCCATGCCTGGGAAGGAGGATGCTTGTGCTTGTGGATCTGACCGCATCTCTTTGCTCTTGGTGGCCCATCAGGCCATGCTAGGCCTGGGTGATCCATGTGAGATAGTTACAAATGCTGGTTAGCTTGTGAGCTGCACACATCTCTAAGCCCCCACGGGTGGGGACCCCAGAGCTCCCAGCTATCCCGTAGCTGCCCAGCCCTTTCCCATTTTATCATGGATATTTTTAGTAATAGTGAGGGACTGGTCACAGTTTCCATGATTTTTTTTTTTATTGCCCCTGACCTGTCTGTGACTTTTAATAAAAATATCCATGACAAAATTTTAACCTTAGTTATTAGAAATAAAGGGTCAAAGCTAGCTACATTACTATTAAGCAAGGGATTCTGGGGATGTCCTCCAGTGCGCCCTAGTCCCATTCTCCATCCATTGTATTGTAGTTTAAATAAATTACCAAAATAATTGAAACCAGAGTGATTTTATTGCATTATTTTGACAACTAAAATATGCAGAATTTTGCAGAATTTTAAAATATTGTATACAGAATTTTAATTTTTTTAGAATTCCCCCAGGAATAGGGCATAGAGGGGGACTCATGACACACACTGGCCAGTGGGTTACCCTGGGTCTTTCAGCAGCTCTGTGAGCCACCTGCTTGAGAGATAATGCCCTTAGGAAGTGCGACCATTGCTCCCTCCAGTCCCAGAGCACATGTGGGTTCTCCGTGCAACACAGTGCTCTGGCTTGCAGAAGAGCATCTGCTTTAATCAGCCCTAATGACTGGGAAGGCACTCTGCACACAGAGACAGTGGCCAAATGGCTCCCACAGGAAGCACAGCAAAGACCTTTGTGAGGAAGAGCAGATAAAAAACCATCACTATTATGACAAATGTCAATATTTGAACTGTTCCTCAAAGTAAAGCATTCCTTTTGCGATCCCTCCAGGAAAGCCCCCTTGTACGGTTGTGAAAAGACATGGACCTGAGAGCAATACAGCCAGAAACTGACAGAATTAATACAGGACATAGGATAATAAGAAGATATTAACAAGATAATTATCTCTAACCAAATTAGTCCAGAGGGAGTAAAGCATAGCATCTCTCAGTTGCCTGGAAGTAAAAGAACTGGCAGGGGAAAGCTATTTGCATAATAAAAATAATAATACTCTGCCCTTCTCTAGCAAAGGGTGGAGATCACTTACATACTGCAGTGACAAGAATTTTGTTAATGCAGATAGATAAACCCTTCCCACTGAGGAACTCAAAGCACTTTACACTAATGAATTAAACCTCCCACACCCAGTTGCCGTGAGATCAGTATCATCCCTGCTGTACAATGGGGAAACCGAGGCACAGAGAGGGGACAGTGACTCATCTAAGCCACAGAGTGAGCATGTAGTAGAACTAAGATCAGAATGCAACTTTTCTGCCTCCCAGAGCTGTGCTTTAATCACTGGACTTGGCTTCTGCCTGTCTGGCTGCAGAACTGATCTGCGCTGCAGCAAAGGACATGACCAGAGACATGATTTTTTCCTTTTGGATTTCTTCTCTATCCCTTCCCCCTACCTCTTTCCTCCTTTCGTCACATTTCTCATGCTCCTCTGGGGCCCTCAGGATGTGCTTTACATGTACTTGTCTCCTCTTTGCCTATCTGAATCTCACCTGGCTTTATGCTAACGTGATATTTTACAGTGCTTATTGTTTTTTTAGACATATTTCTATTAAAAAATCAGCACTGAAATCTGTGTGAATACAACTTGTCTGATTGCCGAGAACTGAAACACAGAGAGGTCAGGAAATGGGGTGGGAAAGTCCTGAGTGTAAATACAACTCTGAGGCTTTCTGCCAGTATCTTCACACACCAAGTGAACCCCTCGGTGCACGGCAGCTCGGATTTCCATGCAGCAGTCTAGACGCACATGATCAGCACCAGGCACATCTGCTTGGGCAAAGCTAGAGAAGTTCTGGCCATGGCTAACTCAGCAGCCAGCTGCAGGGCAGCATGGAGGCCACGGTAGAGAAGATTCAGCATTCATGCCTGACCCCAGAAGGGGCTGCGAAAGGTGTTAGTGCCCTGCAGAGGCAGCTTAGGAAGAGAATGGGAGAGAGGACAGTTAGATGCTTTTTGTATCCAAGGGGCCTCATATTTCCCATACACCAGGATTCTCACGTGTGATGTTATTGACATAAACTGTAACCGTATAGATCATTGTTGCAACCACTGTAATACATTTACAGCAAGTATTGTACAAAGGTTGTTGTGTGATGTGTCTATAAAAAGGTTATGATTTGCTAGTTATGATTATGCTATCTAAATGCATGTATCATTTTGTATTTAAAGTTATAAGAATTGGCTCTATACTGTCTATATTTCAAACTTGTGCTATGCTGCGTGACACCCCAGACAATTTGGCATCAGCACTGCCTAGCCTGATTGATGGCCCATTAAGGACCATCAGCTATACAACTGACCCATTGAGAGAAGGCAGATACACCTTGTGATACAGCAAGGCATGCAGGGACATGCCTATGGACAGAACTCTAAGGTTTTTTCATGCCATGTGCTGAATAGCTTGTCTTTGGAACAAAGAAAAGAGGCCACATGGCACGAGACTATAAAAGGCTGCTGCAGCTCCTCCATCTTGTTTTCAATCCTGCTTCTGACCTCTGGAGGAACCTTGCTACAAACTGAAGCTCTGAACAAAGGACTGACTGACCCATCCCAGCTGTGGATGTACTCCAGAGACTTGATTTGAGCCTGCAGTTTATTCCATTACTGTTACAAGCCTGAATCAAGAACTTTGTCATTACTGTATGTAATTGATTCAATTTAACCAGTTTTAATTCTCACCTGTATTTCTTTCTTTTTATGAATAAGCCTTTAGATTTTAGATTCTAAAGGATTGGCAACATCATGATTTGTGGGTAAGATCTGACTTGTATATTGAGCTGGGTCTGGGGCTTGGTCCTTTGGGATCAGGGGAACCTTTTTTCTTTTACTGGGGTATTGGTTTTCATAACTATTCATCCCCATAATGAGTGGCACTGGTGGTGATACTGGGAAACTGGAGTGTCTAAGGGAATTGCTTGTATGACTTATGGTTAGCCAGTGGGGTGAGTCCGAAGTGCTCTCTGTTTGGCTGGTTCAGTGCGCCTTAATAATAAAGAAAACCCATCCTTGGGCTGTAAACTGCCCTGCTCTAAGCAATTTGTCCTGAATTGATACTCTCAGTTGCGTCCCGCCAGAGGCAGCATCGTTACACCCCAGAAGGGGCTGCGAAAGGTGTTAGTGCCCTGCAGAGGCGGGTCAGGAAGAGAATGGGAGAGAGGACAGATATATGCTATTTGTATTCAAGGGGCCTCATATTTCCCAAACACCAGGATTCTCATCCAAATCCAGATCCCACCTTGGCCTATTTATTCACCTCTCCAGAGAACTGGCTCTCTAGAAGCTCCAAAAGTCTGCTGTTTCCTAATGCCCCAAATTGCAGGGAGTCCCAGGAAGCAGGGACTTTCCAAACAACAGCTTTGCCTTTGGGATGTAATTATTCTGCTAGATTCTATTGCACATTGTAAATCACTTAATTTTTCTTTTAAATCTTTTCTATTGCAGCAGTTTCCCTTTAACCATGATAAAGTATCCCCAAGATTTCAAGTATAATTGTGTTTGTCAACCCACCTCCAAGCAACTAACTTTTTCTGCTCCCCTAGATGGCAACTGAAGCCTAGCATTCCTCTGTCTGGCTGTAGCCCGGCTGAGGGAAGAATGGCTGAGCAGAAGGCGGGGAGAGTTGAATTTTGGTTAACACAATGGGATGCTGTTGCAAATGGGAGCAATGCTGAGCTGGCCTGTGTGGCCAGGAGCATTGGGCATGGTGCCTGGAAGAGCTGGACACACTCAGGGTTCAGAACAGAGGGGAGCTGTGACAACTCCTTGCCCCATCCTGCTTCACCAGGAATGTCAATAAAGCCACAAACCTCTTTGGATATGTGCTTAGCAGACTCCAATGGCAGAGCTCTTACCCAGGGTTTTCAAAACCCAAAGCAGTGGTAATTTAATTGTTTCGCTCCAGGCATAATTTGCTCCGTGTCAGGAATAAATCAACGGGAATGCAGCACTTCCGGCTGATGAAAAATTGATACAAGTCAGCATGCTCTTACCTTAAAACTAAAATTTCTTAGATTTAAGCACACACAGACATAAGCAATAGGTTTAGAACACCCCAAATAATTACCTCGAATCTGAGATGGCATTGAGTAATTAGCAGCAAATTGGCAATGGCCGGCCCACTGGGGAGTCTAATGTCAGGAAAGTTTCTCAGGATGGCTTCAGAGAACTGCTCCCAAGTACACTCTGTAGTCTTTTTATAACTAACTCTTATAAGATACACAGCTCATAGTGACCCCTACTGGGTCATCACCTCTCCTGACTTCAAAAAAACTACTTATCAACAAATCATTCCTAACCATATTAATCACAAGCTTCTATATCAAAGGTGCCTAAACTCAAAGTCTCCATCCACTTATTTTCTTTCAGTCTCAATTTATTGATTCTGTTCTCCCCTCCTCCCATTCTGATTAGCAGACATTGCAAGCCTGTAGCTAGCATTTGACCTTGCCTTCAGAAGCCCTGCTTGTTCAAATTAACCCTTAACTATGTGGTGTTCTATTTTATAATTCATGGAAGCTGAATGCACACACGATGGTTGCAATTAGCTTCATCAAATTCTGGGGTAGCAACACCCCTCCATTCTGGAGAAACAGAGCCTACAGGCTCAAGCACTCACATAGGCGACTATTATTATTAATTATCATTATTATCTGTCTTGCAGTAGTGCCTATGGGTTCCAATCATGGACCAGGGCTAGCTCCATTCTGTTGGGCATTGCACAAACACAGAACAAAGAGCCAGTCCCTGCCCCGAAGAGCTGGCCATATGGATATCTAGGATTGTCACACTGGATTGGAGCAGGCTCCATCTAGACCTCATTGTGTATGTACTTTGGTTATTTTACACCAGGTGTTCCATAAAGTCACTTGATCACAACTGCTTGTGCTTTATTGCCACTCCTGGTGGGCTTGTGCAGCTATTTGCTTGACTCTTCCTTTGTATCTCTTATTTTCTTGGGTTTCTGAGTGTATGTCAAGAGCATCCTTTGGTGCTGAGTTCTAGGGGACTAGACCCTCAGTAACTAAAATACTAAATAACTAACTAAACACTATGGAAAAAATGAAGGCTTCCTGGCTTCTTCTGGCTATGGAGAAAGAGGCATTCTCCCCATGGGCCAGGCTGCTGAGCTCAAGTGCAAAGCCAGCTGAAAACAAGGGGAAATGGCTCAGTGAGCTAGAAAATGCCTGGGCTGTTATGTGAAATTCCTCTGCACCAGCTCTGTCACTTCTGTTCAGCCTTGCACCCAGATCTGCCTTTGATATGCATTCCCCATAGTCATTAAAGGTGACATACCAATGGAAAAATGATAGGGGTGGGCTCCATGAGCTCGCACCCACCCATCTCCTCAAACTCTCCTGACCCTTCCCTGCTTCCCCGCAAGATGCCAGTCACTAGCCACAGAGAGCACATAAGGGCAAAAGGCAAAATGTTTGGTGCCACTTTCAATTAGCAAATTGTTTTATCTTCAGGTTCCTAGCTGTAAATGCATTATAGTGGCTGTGAAATGCCTCCCTTTGCTAATACGATGGATGCATAGGATATTTTTTTAATTTGAAGAATAAAAAAGTCCTGTTTCTACACCGAAGGGTCCTTGAATCTGCTCTCTGCACTTTTCGCCTCCAGCCCTGTGTGCAGCAGAGAACAGCTCAGGCGCTGGGAAGCCGTCTGCCAAGGCACTATGCCTGTGTCAGTGTCACAGTACGGCTAATAACCCTGTAAAGAACCAACTGCCTGCTGGCTCCCAGTGGAGAAGTGTGACCTGACATGTGGAGCCAGCTGCCATGAGCAGCCTCTGGAAGGAGGGGCACTCCCCAACACTGCTTTGCTCTGGGACATGTGGCCCTTAGTGTCCCCGCCGGGTGGAAAATGGAAGTAGGGTCATTCCACAGGTCATGTGCAAGCCAAGGAGAGGGGCCATCCCAACAGGAGATCAAAGAAACTATGCTTAGGCTCTCTGCACTGTTCCCAGCAGCCCTGGTGGCACGACTAGTCCCAGTCCCTCCAAGGACTGGGCAAAAACCAGACAAACAAAAGGGAACTGGGTAAGACCGGAGACCCTTGACTCATGTACACATGGGTTGGGCCCAGAGACAGAGACCACCCACCCAGGCAGGGGAGTGGGACTGGGCTGAGACAAGCATGTGGACAAGTGTGGATACAGTGTACTTAGATTTTCAGAAAGCCTTTGACAAGGTCCCTCTCCAAAGGCTTTTAAGCAAAGTTAGCTGTCATGGGATAAGAGAGAAGGTTCTCTCATGGATAAGTAACTGGTTAAAAGACAGGAAACAAAGGATAGGAATAAATGGTCAGTTTTCAGAATGGAGAGAGGTAAATACTGGTGTCCCCCAGGGGTCCATACTGGGACCAGTCCTATTCAACATATTCATAACTGTTCTGGAAAAAGGAGTAAACAGTGAGGTGGCAAAATTTGCAGATGATACAAAACTACTGTCAAGTGGAGTGCCCCAGGGGTCGGTCCTGGGGCCGGTTTTGTTCAATATCTTTATTAATGATCTGGAGGATGGCGTGGATTGCTCCCTCAGCAAGTTTGCGGATGACACTAAACTGGGAGGAGTGGTAGATACGCTGGAGGATAGGGATAGGATACAGAGGGACCTAGACAAATTAGAGGATTGGGCCAAAAGAAATCTGATGAGGTTCAACAAGGACAAGTGCAGAGTCCTGCACGTAGGATGGAAGAATCCCATGCACTGCTACAGACTAGGGACCGAATGGCTAGGCAGCAGTTCTGCGGAAAAGGGCCTAGGAGTTACAGTGGATGAGAAACTGGATATGAGTCAACAGTGTGCCCTTGTTGCCAAGAAGGCCAATGGCATTTTGGGCTGTATAAGTAGGGGCATTGCCAGCAGATCGAGGGACTTGATTGTTCCCCTCTATTTGACATTGGTGAGGCCTCATCTGGAGTACTGTGTCCAGTTTTGTGCCCCACACTACAAGAAGGATGTGGAAAAATTGGAAAGAGTCCAGCGGAGGGCGACAAAAATGATTAGTGGGCTGGAGCACATGATTTATGAGGAGAGACTGAGGGAACTGGGATTATTTAGTCTGCAGAAGAGAAGAATGAGGGGGGATTTGATAGCTGCCTTCAACTACCTGAAAGGGGATTCCAAAGAGGATGGATCTAGACTGTTCTCAGTGGTAGGAGATGACAGAACGAGGAGTAATGGTCTCAAGTTGCAATGGGGGAGGTTTAGATTGGATATTAGGAAAAACTTTTTCACTAAGAGGGTGGTGAAACACTGGAATGCGTTACCTAGGGAGGTGGTAGAATCTCCTTCCTTACAGGTTTTTAAGGTCAGGCTTGACAAAGCCCTGGCTGGGATGATTTAACGGGGACTTGGTCCTGCTTTGAGCAGGGGGTTGGACTAGATGACCTTCTGGGGTCCCTTCCAACCCTGATATTCTATGATTCTATGATTCTATGATTCTACTCAAGAAAGCTAAGTCCAAAGCAGACTGCGAAGAGCTACAAAGGGATCTCACAAAACTGGGTGACTGTGCAACAAAATGGCAGATGAAATTCAATGTTGATAAATGCAGAGTAATGAACTTTGGAAAACATAACCCCAATTATACATATAAAATGATGGGCTCTAAATTAGCTATTACCACTCAAGGAAGAGATCTTGGAGTCATTGTGGATAGTTCTCTGAAAACATCCACTCAGTGTGCAGCAGCAGTCAAAAAGCAAACAGAATGTTGGGAATCATTAAGAAAGAGATAGATAATAAGACAGAAAATATCATATTGCCTCTCTATAAGTCCATGGTGTGATGGGTTTGGTCCCCTTGGGACTGTCACCTGATGTGCTGGAATTACCTCTGAGCCTGTTTTCCCTGCCAGCCTGGGACTCCAGAACACTGCCTTGTTAAGCCAGACATGCTAGCCTGCTGCAACACAGACCCAGGTCTGCTCCATGCCCCCAAAGCTGCAGACTTTAATCAAAAACTGCTCAGCAGGTTACCTACCTCCAGCACCCATACACCCAGCTCCCAATGGTATCCAAACCCCAAATAAATCCATTTTACTCTGTATAAAGTTTATACAAGGTAAACTCATAAACTGTCCATCCTCTATAACACTGTTAGAGAGATCTGCACAGGTGTTTGCTCCCCCAGGTATTAATCACTTACTCAGGGTTTAATAAAAAAAAGTTATTTTATTAAGAAAAAAAGTAGGACTTAAGTGGTTTCAAGCAATAACAGATAGAACAAAGTAAGTTACCAAGCAAAATAAAACAAAACACATAAATCTAAGCCTAATACATTAAGAAACTGAATACAGGTAAATCGCACCCTCAGAGATGTTCCAATAAGCTTCTTTCACAGACTAGACTCCTTCCTAGTCTGGGCCCAATCCATTCCCCTGGTACAGTCCTTGTTAGTTCCAGCTCAGGTGGTAACTAGGGGATTTCTCATAACGGCAGCCCCCTTTTTTCTGTTCCACCCCCTTTTATAGCTTTGGCACAAGGCGTGAATCCTTTGTCTCTCTGGGTCCCCACCCCTCCTTTCTAAATGGAAAAGCACCAGTTTTAAGATGGATTCCAGTATTATGTGACACGGTCACATGTCACTGTAAGACCTCATTCTTTATTAACCACCTCACATACACAGGAAGGCTTGCAGGTAAATAAATCCATTTACAACCAACTGTCCTAGTCAATGGGAGCCATCAAGATCCTAAGCCACCATTAATGGCCCACACTTTGCATAATTACCTCTGAGTAATACTTCATATTTCTAGTTTTAGATGCAAGAAAGATACATTCATACAAATAGGATGAACACACTCAGTAGATTATAAGCTTTTTAATGATACCTTACAAGAGACCTTTTGCATAAAGCATATTCCAGTTACATCATATTCACACTCATTAGCATATTTCCATAAAACATATGGAGTGCAACGTCATACATGGTATTCCCATATCTTGAATACTGTGTGCAGATGTGGTTGCCCCATCTCAAACAAGATATATTGGAATTGGAAAAGGTTCAGAAAAGGGCAACACAAATGATTAGGGGTATCAGGAACAGCTTCCATATGAGGAGAGATTAATAAGACTGGGACTTTTCAGCTTGGAAAAGAGAAGACTAAGGGGGGATATGATAGAACTCTATAAAATTATGACTAGTGTGACGAAAGGAAATAAGGAAGTGTTATTTACTCCTCGGAACACAAGAACTATGGGTCACCAAATGAAATTAATAAACAGCAGGTTTAAAACAAACAAAAGGAAATATTTCTTCACACAACACACAGTCAACCTGTGGAACTCTTTGCCAGAGGATGTTGTGAAGGCAAGACCATAGCAGGGTTCAAAAAAGAACTAGATAAGTTCATGGAGGATAGGTCTATCAATGGCTATTAGCCAGGATGGGCATGGATGGTGTCCCTAGCCTCTGTTTGCCAGAAGCAGGGAATGGGCAACAGGGGATGGATCACTTGATGATTACCAGTTCTGTTCATTCCCTCTGGGGCACCTGGCATAGACCACTGTCGTAAGACAGGATACTGGACTAGATGGACCTTTGGTCTGACTCAGTATGGCCATTCTTATGTTCTTTCTTATGAGACAGAGACCCTCCCACATCACCCTACCCAGGCAGGGGAGTGGGGCTGGGCCCAGAGATGGAGACACAGACTGTGCTGGAATCTTCTTGGCCCAGCCTGGGCTAGTGTGCCACGAAGCAGGATTCACCGAAGGGAGGGACAGGCCACCGAGTGCAGAGTCTGCTGCAGCAAGGTAGTTTGAATCTTCACCAAGGGCTCCATGGCAGCCCCATTGGCAGAGTTGCCAGGGAGATGCCCTGAATGAACGCATTGCCTGGTTATCCTGCCCACACCCTCCCCCGGCCCCGTCTGACACCGTACCCTGCACTCTGATTCCACAGGGGCTTCCTGTGACCTGACTCCCCCTGTCCATCTCTCCCTGTCCCTCCGTGCTGCCGACAGTCACAGCAGGCCAGGATACTCTCGCTGTCTGTCCAAGGAGTTAACTAGTCCCCTCTTAATACTCCACTACATCGCGGGGGGACGTGTCTTAGCTCCACATCAGCGGCTCTAGACTTTGCCTGGTGTGCTCATGATGTGGGCTGCTTTATGTCCTCCACTTAGCAGCTCTGCTCCTTTGGGTGACAGACTGGGGATCAGCACCCAATGCCTCATTCCCCAGGGCCCTCACCTTAAGCCGAAAGCCTGATCTTAGCTCTGCTGCTGCTGGTGCCAATCTCTGTGACACTGCATTGGCTGCTCTGCCTGGGTTCTCTGGTGTCTGAGACCCTCCACTCTCCCATGCCTCCCCCACTGCACTAGCTGTGCAGTCACAGCCTCTTCCCTGGGCCACCCCAGCCTCTCCAGCAGAGACATTGAAAAGCCTCTAATATTCGGAGCTGTAGGGGCCTCTAAGCAATGGAGGTTCCCTAGCTCTCTGCTTTGTAGCCGTCCTTTCCTCCCTCTTCCACTTCTGTTCTCATCAGTGTCACTTTCCAGGTTATGCTGACTCTGGCTCTGGCCTGTCCCAATGTTGTGGGCCAGTGCCTATATTAAGGAGACTATTAGAAGTAGCAGCAGTATTCACTTGTATTGTTGTAGCACCTAGGAGCCCCAGTGAGGGCCCTGTTGTGCTAGGCACTGCACAAACACAGAACAAAAAGACAGGCCCATTCTGGAGGAGCTTACATTCTAAACACCATTTATCTGAGCTCAGGGAGAGGCAAAATCCCAATTTGCTACAGTCTGGGGGACAAACTGCTGATGGAGAGGCAAACTGGTTCCCCCATAAAATGTACTTGGCCTAGTGGAACATCAAATGAGATAAGAACCTCCAGACCCTGAGTGAAAATTTCATTTCTTTCATTCACTGGTGTTAAATTTTCAGTGTACTGTACTTCATGCATCTTCTTAAAGAGCAAGACCTCATATCTCAGAGGAAACCCACCACCCCTCATTTTACGGAGAATCATAGAATCATAGAATATCAGGGTTGGAAGGAACCTCAAGAGGTCATCTAGTCCAACCCCTGCTCAAAGCAGGACCTAATCCCCAACTAAATTATCGCAGCCAGGGCTTTGTCAAGCCTGATCTTAAAAACCTCTAAGGAAGGAGATTCCACCACCTCCCTCGGTAACACATTCCAGTGCTTCACCACCCTCCTCGTGAAAAAGTTTTTCTTAATATCCAAGCTAAACTTCCCCCATTGCAACTTGAGACCATTACTCCTCGTTCTGTCATCTCCTACCACTGAGAACAGTCTAGATCCATCCTCTTTGGAATCCCCTTTCAGGTAGTTGAAGGCAGCTATCAAATCCCCCCTCATTCTTCTCTTCTGCAGACTAAATAATCCCAGTTCCCTCAGTCTCTCCTCATAAATCATGTGCTCCAGCCCACTAATCATTTTTGTCGCCCTCCGCTGGACTCTTTCCAATTTTTCCACATCCTTCTTGTAGTGTGGGGCACAAAACTGGACACAGTACTCCAGATGAGGCCTCACCAATGTCAAATAGAGGGGAACAATCAAGTCCCTCGATCTGCTGGCAATGCCCCTACTTATACAGCCCAAAATGCCATTGGCCTTCTTGGCAACAAGGGCACACTGTTGACTCATATCCAGTTTCTCATCCACTGTAACTCCTAGGCCCTTTTCTGCAGAACTGCTGCCTAGCCATTCGGTCCCTAGTCTGTAGCAGTGCATGGGATTCTTCCATCCTACGTGCAGGACTCTGCACTTGTCCTTGTTGAACCTCATCAGATTTCTTTTGGCCCAATCCTCTAATTTGTCTAGGTCCCTCTGTATCCTATCCCTATCCTCCAGCGTATCTACCACTCCTCCCAGTTTAGTGTCATCTGCAAACTTGCTGAGGGAGCAATCCACGCCATCCTCCAGATCATTAATAAAGATATTGAACAAAACCGGCCCGAGGACCTACCCCTGGGGTACTCTGCTTGATACTGGCTGCCAACTAAACATGGAGCCATTGATCACTACCCATTGAGTCCAACGATCTAGCCAGCTTTCTATCCACCTTATAGTCCATTCATCCAGCCCATACTTCTTTAACTTGCTGGCAGAAGTTCTGGCAGAGCTGAGAGCAGAATTCAGGTCCTTAATAAAGCAGATTCAAGATTCGGCAACACTACCTCTCAGAAAGAAGTAGCCAGATCTATGTGCTTTGCTATTCTGTCTGTAACCCCAGCTCTAGCAATTAAATACACACCCGTTCCTGAACCAAGAATACAACGCAGGAATCCTAATTCCCACTATTGTACTGCTTTGAAACGTCCCTGTTTTTTATAGTAGGTGTTATGTATGTAATATCTATCCTTAGGTCTCTCTTGTGTGTAAATGTTCATTGGGGACGGATATCACTAATGAGCTGCAGAGCCTTTCCCTTGTCACCAGCCCAGCTCAGCAGGGGTTAAAAGCTGTTCCCATCTATGGGTCATTTCAGGGGACCCTGTATGGGATGAGTCTGGGGCAACTCTCAGATCCCACATTACAAATTTGCCCCACACTTTGCACTGATTGGCCAACCCAGCAGAGCAGCCTGGGCCGTGGGGACTGAACCACCCATGGCCCTGAGCCACAGCCCCCAGACCAGGGTGAGGCTGCTGGCTGTGCAGGGGGTGAGGGAAGCTGCCCTGCTGCTGGCCAGGGATAATCAGAGGGCTCGTCCCAATGGCAAGGAATCGGATGCTTTGCCAGCACTAAATCCACCCATGATTTTTTAAAAACCTGAAAAGCATGGTTATATGCAATTTATTTGCAAATATGCAAATAAGATTATTAGCTGATTTGCATGCATTTTTCAATTGCTAGTGACTGTGTGTGCCTTGTTTTTTCCCAAGAGGCTGCAGCTCTTCCCCACTGAGTCTGGACATTACAGAGGCAGGCCTGCAAAATCCCATAAAAGCTCCCCACCATGTGGCTGCACCACTGCCTCCTGCATGGGTTGCTAGCTCCTCTCAGCCCTGTCTAGACCCATGCATGTCTGCTCTCCCCAGCCCTTCAGAGGCTGCTCCTCTTGGCATCCCCTGGGCTCTACTTGAGCCAGTCCCTGCTTCCTGTGCAGCCCTATACCACAGCTCCTGCTGGCTGCTCTCACCTGCAGGCCATCCACCCAGCTCCCTCCATCCCTTCCTCAATGCCTGTGGCCCAGTCCTTGTCTCTCTGAGATGGGTTGGGGCAGTTCTTTGCAGCCTGTGTGGCCAGAGCAGTGAGGGTTGCTGGTGCTGTGAGGATTTTCCTGGCTCCCCTGTTACTCTGCAGGCAGCCTGACTTCACTTTGATTATTCAGAGTGCTCAGGGCCATATCTCAGCACATGGATTCCCAGGCCAGGCTGTGTGCAGCACTGGCTGCTAGTGCTAGCTCTCCTCCTGCTTTCCCACTGTTCCTCCGGGGCCCAGGCTCCTCACTAATAATGGAACAGCTGGAACCAGGAGAAGCAAGAAGCCTGCACCCAGGGCTTGCTCTCACAAAAGCAAGGGGCAGAACACTCTGTAACTGCTAGTTGGGGAAGACCCAGCAGGGTCAAAGCCAGGAGCTCCCTCAAGAGCAGTTGTGGGAGGGAATGGGGGAGGGAGTGCAGGTAGGTTGGAGCAGACACATTCGTGATAAATGAAAACAGAGACAGTGTTGGGAGAGGCAAGGGCCATGCCTGGGAGGTAGTCCCATGTTTATGGCCAGACTTGGATTCAGAGACAGGGTTTCTTCTATCTGCCCATTCCACCCCACCTCCAAATCCCTTTGGCCCATTCTCCAGCACATCAGATTTAAGCTTCTTGCTGTCTCCTCCAATGCACTGCACACGCCTGCCTCAGCATGTCAGCTTTGTGGGGCAGAGAACGGGTCTATTGGTTTGCTCTCTGAAGTGTGTCGCCCACTCCCAGAGGCTCCCCAAGGCCTATAGGTGCCAGACACCAGCACTGGGACTGGGGAGTTGGGAGGGGAGAAGGCCAGAGAACGTGTTTTGTGGGGTTTTCTGCTCCCAGGGTAAGAATTGTGTCTGAGCAGGCTGAGGCTCTGGTCTCCAAGACCAGGAGAGGGTTAATACTCAGCTAACAAAAATCTCCCTCCACTGCCTCATTAATTTATGCCCAGTGATTAATACTGGAGTGAATTCAACTGCAGGTGACATGGTGATGGGAGAAGCTGAGGAACATGTTTCCTTCTGGGGGAGTTTCTCAGCATAGTAGCCATTCAGAGCGTAGGATTTGCTCACTGTAGAGTAACTGAAACCTGTCAGAGAGCGAAGTCAGTGCCTGTTAAGCATCCCCGTCCTCTGATTGGCTGAGACTGTTTCATTTCAGTGTAATATTCACAGATGTTAACTGATGTGCCAAACACTTTAGCTTGTCCAGGGTACATGCATGGACCTTGCCATGAACAGAGGGGGGAGGCCAACCCAGAGCCCAGATCCGCTCTGGGTAACCTAGGTAATGGTCTTAACAGGCCCCAGAATAACCAACACTCGCTGAGTCTGTGAGTGGCATATGCTGGACTCATCTGAATATTGTTTTTCCTGGGGTGTTAGTTATGCCCCGAATATGTCAGAGCCAGGCTGCTGAGCACGCTGGGTAATATGTGGCCATAAGCAGCTGGAGTCAATCTGCCTCATACCTTTTCAGTGGGGCGGTTAGTCACCCTGAGACTGACTGAGCATTTGAAATGGCAGCTAACCTGGCTGAGGTACGGGAAGGGACTGGCCTGTAGCAAAGCCAGTCAGACTATCCACAATGACTAGTCCTGCTAATGGGGGACTCTGGGAGAGAGGCAGGAGATGAGGCTCAGCCTCCAGGGTCACCTGGGCAATCCTGGGGTAATTTGTCCTGCTAGTGAAGGGATTGGGAGAGTGCAACAGTGACAGGGCAGCCTGTCCCTTCAGAGCACAGGGCAGCTGGGCAGCTCCTCTCTGACATACATGCTGCCCCTCCCAAGCCTTTGACAGAGACTGGGGCCAGCCTGTCCCTGCTGGTATAACTTCAGGAGCCAGCAGCCATCTCTGCAGAGAGCAATATAGCTTTTGGAAGTCAGAAGCTAAAGTGCTTTTAAATAAAGCCGAGGTTTCTCTAGGCAGCCCAGCTGTTCATGAAGGATCTGACAGCAGTTCCTACTTTTTAAGATCATGATACTTTAATGGGCAGCTGAGCAGGGGAAGGAGGAAGCAGATTGAGGAGAACCAGGAGGCTTTGGGCTCACAAATCAGAGCTGGTGCAGGAGTTTGGGCTCTTTGCTACCGTCCCCATTCTCTGATCAGGAACTCAGTTCCCACCTGTCATCACTGGTGGGGCGGGAAGTGCTCGCTGGATGACTTGGCACACCAGCCCGGTGATAACAGAAAGTGGGCTGCCTGGATTCTGTGTGACTTATGTGCACAAAATACAATTTGCTTTGCTAATGGTTTTTTGCCATTTTGGTGCTGAGCAACTTTTCAGAACTCATTACCATGCACCAGGCTCTTTAGATTTTTCTCTCTCTTCTTCTCAGGCGATTTGTCAGAAGGGATTTTTTTGACAATTTCACTGAACCATATGTGAGAGTAGGTTAACCCCTCAGTGCTCAGAGCCTTTCCCTCTCATCTGCATTTGCTCAGTCCCTAGCCTGTATCTGCTGCCTTTATCACAGGGGAGCCAGGGGCAGCTACCACCCACAGGGTGCCTTGGACTGGTTGTTGCACTTGGGATGATCTCACTGACATCCCTTGCACATTCAGCACTTCACTCTGCTGATAAAGCTGGCCCCCAGGGATAGAACTGCAACAGGGAGAACTCTGCAGTGAGCTGGGAAGGCTGGGACAGGGACTGAACGAGGTAGCCAAGTCATTCACCCCAAGTGGGCTCACGCTGTAACCAGTCACACAGGCATCAGCACCCTAACCTGGGACACCTGTCAGCCAGCAGCATGCGCTCCCGCAGCAGAGCTGCCAAGCAGTGAGCTGAGCTGCAATGCGCTCAGCCCCAGGGTACACGTCCACATCCCAGTATTTCTGGGGAATTCTGGGGTGATTTGGGGCTGCTCAGATAAAGCCTAATCCTCCGATGTGGTACTGCCAGGTAATGACCATAGGGAATTCCAGTTCAAATGATGCGCGTGTGTAACTCTGCTGTCGCAGGGCATTGGCCACAGAATTGCCGGTCACGTGTGTTGGATGGCTCTTCTAGGGGCATGTGGGCCCTCTGCACCATAGGTGGATTCATTTCTTGACCTGTAGTCAGCGGGTTCTGTATGAGTGTCTCTTGGCAGCTGGACTGAGAACAGAGTTCTCTGGGCAGCCTCGCTGGGGGCTGCACTGCCTTCTGCTGCAGCAGAGCCTGCCTGCACCCCCCAGCAGTAGAAAGCCAGCCAGGGGGCCAGGGGATGATTGCACAGGGCCTGCCCCAACTCCCCTTTACTGAGGGCCCTGTAGCCAGGCACAATACTAAGCCAGAAACGGATAGCGCTGGCTTGGGCATGGGTATGGCCAGGGCAGCCAATTCAGTGCCCCCATGCCAGTCCACAGAGGTCTCATGGGAAAGTAAAGCCACAGAGCAGCAGAGCCCAAGACAGAGAGAAGGTGAATGCAAAACTCCCCCTGCCACTTTCCCCTACCCCACCATGGGCAAATCCTACTCTGGGTGCAGCAGCCTTCACTGGCACCAGGCAAAAGCGGGGCTGCTCCCTGACGCCTCTGAGGCAAGTGTGAATTTAGCCTATAAAGATTTTCCTGATATTTAACCGAAATTTCCTCTACTGCTTCTTAGCCCCCTGGACTGTTGTTCTGGCCAATGAGGATACCCACCCAAACAACGCAGGGCTCCAGCGGAGACGTTCCAGTACAGTGCTCCTGCTGCTACAGCCTAATAGAGCTATTGCTGCAACCCCATCTCCTCTCGCTGGTATTCCTGCCCAACAGTTATCCCTAGGGTCTATAAGAAGATTAATCCCTTCTTTCTGAGCCACTTTACATTTGTCTGTATAGCATCTCACTGCATTGATTTCATTCCATTGCTTCTATTGACCAGGGTTGTAATCTTATCCTCCAGAGTATGTGCAAATTGGATTAGCAAAGTCTCCACTCCAGCTTCTGAGATGCTCAGGAGAATATTTAACTTGTACTTGTGGGTGCCCTCACCCACCTGCTTCTCTGCCAGCACTGCAGCATTCAAGATTACTCTCTGTGGTTACCGTAGTCATTCACCCTGCTTGCATCTCCAATAGTTCCCTCTGAGAATCACTTGGGGACACAAGTTTGCTATTTTCTAAGGCCTCATCCGCACAGGTGTGGGAGCTGTGCTCAAACATGAATTCCCTTCATGTTCACACAGGAGCTAAAGCTCAGCTGTATTGTGCCACCTCTCTGTGCAGCTATGGTACCTTGTCATTCTCGCAAGCTAAGCAGGGCCTGGCAGGGACAGGAAAATTTGGCTGGGGAAAATTGAAGAAGCAGCTCGGTAAGGAAAGGGTTCCTCCATCAGCTGTGCTCTTCCCTGGGAGCTACCCCACTGTGGAGGGGTGCTGTGCGGGGGCAGTGCATCCTCTTTCATGAAATATAAAAATGAGGCCCTGAGGCTTGTGATCAGTAATCCCACAGAGCTTTTCCCCTAAGATGGGATGGTAGCCCCAGTGACCTAGCCTAAGCCCAGTGTGGCTAATTCCATTCTGCCACCATCAACTCCACAGCAGTCTTGCTGACTTTGATGTTCCCCACTGCTTGCTGGAAGCTGTCCTTACAAGACAGTCTCTTAGATGGTATCAATGACAGTAATAACTGGTCTTTCGGGGAAAAGAGAAGTTGTTAGTTGTGCTGGGCTGGAGCTTTCATTGTTGTTAAAGTCCGATCCCATTTCCTAACAAGATAAACACACACAAAACAGAAGAGACAAGCCCACACCCCCAGCCAGAGCCTGCACCCCCTTACACACCCCAACCCCCCTCCTCAGCCCAGTAAAAATGAGTGAGTGAGTGAGAGTGGGAGAGAGTGAGTGACAGAGGGAGAGGGGATAGAGTGAGCAGGGCCAGGGTCTCGAAGAAGGGGCGGGACAGGGGCAGGGCATAGAAGAAGGAGCGGGGTAGGGGGCAGGGCAAAGGGTATTCGGTTTTGTGCAGTTACTAAGTTGGCAACCCCAGTACATATGAGGCAGAGGATGTTTTAGCTAAGAAAGGATGGGTATTACACAGGTAAAGGTAGAACTAGGACAGAACATGTTTAAGATCCTCAGACAAACTGAGCACATTCAGAGCTGCAGAACACAAGTGCAATTCACCAGAGTCCTGCAGGAGCTAGCAGTGGAAGGAGTGGAACCATTAGCAAGTATGTCTGAGAACTCATGCAAGACTGGTGGGTCCCAAGGACTGGACAAGGACAAGCACCAGCACTGTACCTATAAGTGGATCCAGGAAATTACACACCAGTAAGTTTAACGCCAATTGCTGGTAAATTGCTAGAACAATTAATAAGGTGGTCATGTTGGAAGCACCCGAAAGAAAATGCTGCTCAGCAAGAGGCTGTCAAAAATAAATACAACCAAACCAGCCTCACTTATTTTTATATGAAAATAATTGTAGCAGGTAAGAGGAATAAATTAATAATAACGAATAACATTTTACAACTGCTGGAGCCTGCAGGCTCCCAGAGTGCTGCACACAGCCCCTGGTTCAGAAGGAGTGAATGGCAGAAGCACTGGGCCCCACACAGCAGCTGTCTCTGCAGCACAGAAGCATCTAAGAGACTGTCTTGTAAGGACAGGGGAAAGGGGACAAGGGATGTGGTTACAACGACAGCCTTATTCAATACTTTGCATTTCAAATGCTTGAACTTTTTCCTGCTTTTCTGTATCTTTAATAAACTGTTAACAGGTGTTTAATGGGGTGTTGTCATGGTAGTAAGCAGGGTGGGGTCTCTACCTACCACACACCGAATCTTGTTTAACCCTGTTTAATGTTGGACAGTGGCTGGGTCATGTTAGTACATTTGACCTTTTAGCCCCTTTATTCCATCAAAATGAATACAACAGCATGTGCAGTGATCCAGCTAGGAAGGGACAGACATGGGGTCACAGTGGCCAACTCCAGGCAGGGACAGTGTCCTTGCGAGCTGGAGGTGAGAGAAGGGGAGTTTAGATATTGATGCTTCCTGCTCATACAAGCTGAGTGTGGAGTCAAACCGGACCCTGGGACCGTGCACTGCTTTGACAAATGGGGGCTGTTCAGTGGATGGTGGAAACAATTCCCTAGCCAGTTCTTTAAAAAGCTTCCCCTTTCCAGCCAGCATCCCTTTGATGATCTGAGTGACTCACTCCCAGCAGATAATATAGCCCTCTTCCTGCTCAGTGCTCACCACTTCCTCCCACTCTTTGTTATTCAGAAATGCTCAACAATCACTTCTGTGAATGGCGCACAAAAGTTCTCTGCAAGTATTCACTGTCGCGTAGTAGTGATAGGGTAAAGTCACATGGGACTGTTTCTGTTCCCTCAGTGAATGGATGCACAAGCATTTGTTGCTCCAATATTTCCATGCAAATCTAAAATTTGATTCTCACAAATAACTCCACAAGTGACTGAAATTCATCTTCCATAAATCCTCAGGCCAGCTCTGCCCAACTCACCAACACATGTGAAAAGCAGGGCACACACTCAGCTCAGTGAATTCATTTCAATTGCAAAGCAAAGAGGTGCTGAACCCAGGAATTTCCCAGTTCCATGATGCACTCACTGATCTGGTGTGGCCGGCGTAGCAGGAAAGGAAAGGCTAATCTGTATCAGCAATTAACTCCCATCCCTTCAAATCTGGAGGATTCATGGTGCCTGGGGAAGGACAGTGAAACAAGGGAATACAATATGCAGGCTTCTAATGGGAAATGAGTTGTGGCTGATGGCAAAGAGAGGGGGGTCAGACATGGCTCTCTTTTGAAGAAGATAACGAGGAAAGAAGGATACAGATCCTGTACATCCATTCTCCAGAGAACGAGGGAGAAAGAAGAATGTTATGTCTCAGCATTCATCCCCATGAATCTCTCTGGCTACCAGAGCTACAATCTGAGACACAGAGCCTTTAAAATGTGGGATAAAAGATGTAAATGAGGAGTGGCCAAAAAAATTAGTGGAGCAGAAGACTGCAAATGATGCAGAGCTAATTCCTTAAGTGTAAGACTGGCTGCCAGTGCCCTCTGCTTCTCAGCCCCACAGTCTTCATCCAATTACAGCCCCCCTTGAGTGAGCATGAGGAGGCCAGACCGATCAAGCTGGGATACTCTGTTCTCCATGCTCACTCCTCCTGGACACCTGTCCTGGCCCATGGGGCCTTGTCTCCTGGGCAGGGAGCTGGTCCTGCCCCCATACATTAGTCTGCCATGTGGGCTCCTTGGGCCTAACCTTTGCCTCTGATTTGGTCCCTCCCATCCACAGCTGGTGGCAGGGCTGCAGATCCAGCCGTACCACACAGCCCTGCACATCAGCTTCTGCTGCCTCACCCACCTCACAAGGAAAAGACGGGAAGTTTTTTAATATACTTTTATTGGTCTGTAAATTTCTTTTCTCTCCCCACCGGCTTGGATCGATGTTTGCAGTTTATCGAAGTCCCAGGCACACAGATTAAATCCTCTCCCTCTATTACACTAGATGGGTTTTTATTTTCCTTCTGATTGCTGGGAAATAAACACAGCACAAGCAGGGAGGGGAGGGCTGGCTAACCAATTTCAGACCTGTTTATTCCCCGCTAGCCTCAGAGCCATTAAACAAGTCACCTGCTCTAGAAATCTGATAAGCCCCTTCCCCCAGTGCTCTTTCCGCCTCTCCCCCTACCTCCCCCTTTCTTTCTCCCCTCCATTCCCCTCTTTCATCACTCCTCCTTTCCTCTCTTTTTATTCCCCTCCCTCACCCTGCCTGCTCCTCTCTTCCTCCCCATTAGTTTTAGTAGAACAATAATAATTAGGCAGAGCAGCCTCTAACACAATTGTTTCAGCCTGAGCAGGCAATTAGGGCAGGCAGTGAGGCTAATGAACGGTGCAGTAGCTCTCTCCTGCCCTGCCGCCTGCCCCCTCCATCCCTTTTCCAACACTGGGCTGAGCCGCGTCGATCGACTCATGAGCTGCGCTTTCTAACGCAACTAGGAGCTGGCAGGCAGTGCAGCCCCCAAAGCCCTGGGAGAGGAGATGGGATTAGCTGGGTGACAGGAGCTGTGCAGTAAGTGAAGGCTGATGAAAGGAGCCTGGAGCTGCATGCAGAGGGATAGGGACAGAGCTCAGCTTTACAGAGCTGTGGTGAGGGAACTTGTTTCCAGAATGAAAGCGACAGGTCGTGTGCATTTCCGGGAGCCGCAGGGGCCTGCTGCACACACAGCCAGGGGCAGGGTGCGCTCCTTGCACCGACACAGCATCACTCAGCCCCACCGCCCCACACAGCAAGAGGCCACCAGCTGCTCCAGACTGGCTCATGCAAAGCCAGCCCAGGAGGGGAGCCACCATAATGGCAAGCACCAAGAAGCTCCAGGGCAGCTGTAGAGCGTGGCCTGGGTAGCCCACGTTCCCTCAGCCTGTCCCATCCTCATGGCCAAGCAGCCGCTGTAAAATGTTCATACCAACCTGACTGCAAAGGCAGCATGAGTTCTTGGAAACTTGCCGCACTGCTGAACTGGAGCTGGCGGCTCCATGTGCGATGGGAGCGAGGGGCCCCAGAGTGACCAGAAGTGGGAGGCAAGACAAGCCACAGCCACCCAACGCAGCAGCTCCATACTCTCAGCACTGCCCTGCCCAGTGCCCGACAACCATCTCACACTGCATAATCATTGAATATTAGGGTTGGATGAGACCTCAGGAGGTCATCTAGTCCAATCCCCTGCTCAAAGCAGGACCAACCACAACTAAATCATCCCAGCCAAGGCTTTGTCAAGCTGGGCCTTAAAAACCTCTAAGGATGGAGATTCCACCACCTCCCTAGGTAACCCTTTCCAGTGCTTACCACCCTGCTAGTGCAATAGTGTTTCCTAATATCCAACCTAGGCCTCCCCCTCTGCAACTTGAGACCATTGCTTCTTGTTCTGTCTTCTGCCACCACTGAAAACAGCCTAGCTCCATCGTCTTTGGACCCCACCTTCAGGTAATTGAAGGCTGCTATCAAATCCCCCCTCACTCTTCTCTTTTGCAGACTAAATAACCCCAGTTCCCTCAGCCTCTCCTTACAAGTCATATGCCCCAGCCCCCTAATCATTTTCATTGCCCTCCGCTGGACTCTCTCCAGTTTGTCCACAACCCTTCCGCAGTGGGGGGCCCAAAACTGGACGCAACACTCCAGATGTGGCCTCACCAGTGCTGAATAGAGGGGAATAATCACTGCCCTCGATCTGCGGCAAGGCTCCTACCAATGCAGCCCAATATGCTGTTAGCCTTCTTGGCAAAAAGGGCACACTGTTGACTCATATCTAGCTTCTCATCCACGGTAATTCCCAGGTCCTTTTCTGCAGAACTGCTGCTTAGCCAGTTGGTCCCCAGCCTGTAGCAGTGCATGGGATTCTTCAGTCCTAAGTTCAGGACTCTCCACTTGTCCTTGTTGAATCTCATCTGATTTCTTTTGGCCCAATCCTCCAATTTGTCTAGGTCACTCTGGATCCTATCCCTACCCTCCAGCATATCTACCTCTCCCCGCAGCTTAGTGTCATCCATGAACTTGCTGAAGGTGCAATCTATCCCATCATCCAGATCATTAATGAAGATGTTGAAAAAACCGGCCTCAGGACCAACCCCTGGGGCACTCCGCTTGGTACCAGCTGCCAGCTAGACATCAAGCCATTGATCGCTACCCATTGAGCCAGACGATCTAGCCAGCTTTCTATTCATCTTATAGTCCATTCATCCAATCCATACTTTTTTAACGTGCTAGCAAGAATACTGTAGAAGACAGTCTCAAAAGCTTTGCTAAAGTCAAAATAAATCACATCCACCGCTTTCCCTATATCCACAGAGCCAGTTATCTCAGAAGGTAATTGGGTAGGTCAGGCATGACTTGCCCTTGGTGAATCCATGTTGACTGTTCCTGATCACCTTCGTCTCCTCCAAGTGCTTCAAAATGGTTTCCTTGAGGACCTGCTCCATGATTTTGCCGGGGACTGAAGTGAGGCTGGCTGGTCTGTAGTTCCCCGGTTTCTCTTTTTTAAAGATGGGCACTATATTTGTCTTTTTCCAATCATCCGTGACCTCCCCCAATCATCACGAATTTTCAAAGATAATGGCCAATGGCTCTGCAATCACATCAGCTAAATCCCTCAGCACCCTTGGATGCAGTGCATCCGGCCCCATGGACTTGTGCATGTCCAGCTTTTCTAAATGGTCCTTAGCCTTTTCTTTCATCACTAAGGGCTGCTCGCCTCCTCCCCATACTGCATTGCCTAGTGCAGCAGTCTGGGAGCTGCCCTTGTCTGTGAAGACTGAGGCAAAAAAAGCACTGAGTACTTCAGCTTTTTCCACATCATCTGTCACTATGTTGCCTCCACCATTCAGTAAAGGTCCCACACTTTCCCACCCAGCACCTAGCGGGGTGGCCTGCATGGACCAGGCAGTTACCAGGTTATGGTCAGGAGACGAGTAGTGGGGATGGCATGGAGCCGGGTCAGGAGACCAGGGAGGCAGGGCCAGGCACAGGTATGCACAGACAGGTATGCACAGACAGCAGGCATGTAGCAGAGTCAGGGACAAACCAGGGTCAGAAGCCAGAGTCTAGGGCCTGAAGCCAGAGTCTTTGTGCTCCTTGTTGGATGGTCTGTGGTAGAGGTAGATACATGGACATCCAGTTACCTCTTGCTTCGTGCCAGAAGCAAGAGGTAACCTGTGGGCCTTGGTCTGAATGTATGTGGTCTAGAAGTCTCTGGAGACAAACCTTGTCTTGCACCAGGAGCTGGGCAGTAGTCTTGGTGGGGGCAGCTGCTTGCAGAGGATGATGGGGCCATTTTAGTCAGACTGTCCATGACTGTTCAAACTACTGTCTGGCCATTCCACAATGGGAGTTCCACAATGAAGTTTAGGCTGATGGCAGACCAAGGCCTACCTGGCATCTCCAGGGGTACAAAGGTGTCTAGGGGTCTGGTCTGGAACACCTTGGACAGCACTCACAGGAATCCATATAACTTGGACTTTGGCCCACATTCAAGTCCACCAAAAACTGGGCAGCCATGTGGGAGGTCATAAGGCAGCCAAAATGACCTCCCAATAGAGCATCAGGGCTCAGTCATAACACCTCCAGACAGGGACACCCAAAGGAGACATATATGCCCTTGAAATATGTTATCCCATTCTGCATGGTGTAGCCAATGATTTTAGATTATTGTTAATGTATTGTGTGATGTTATGATTAACTAACATGTTATGGCATGTATAATACCCACAGTAGGCCATAGGCTTAAGAAATGCTTGACTTAAGTGACCAAAGAATGACTCTATGGCGCAAGATTACAGGAAAAGATGTACCAAGGGGTGATATTGCAAAGTAATATAGATAAGAGTAATTTTCTGCTTACAAGCAGTGGTGGATTACCCACTGGGCCAATGGAGCCCATACCCAGGGGCCCTGGGCACAGGGCCATCCCTACCCATCTGCAAAGTACACAGCTGCATAGGGCACCAGGATAGTTGGGGCACCAAATTCCTTGGTGTCTTACGCAGCTGCGTACTGCTCCAGCCCCTGCCCCACTTCTTCTCCAAAGCCCCTGCCCTGCTCCACCGCAGCCCCGCCCCTACTCTGCCCTCACCCCGCCCCTTCCCACCCCAGCCCTTCCCAGCTCCGCTCCTCCCCAGCCCTGCCCCCACTTCCCTGAGGACTGCAGCAGGGCTGGGCCTGTACTCACTGGTGGCAGGAAGTGCAGCGACCCAGCCCCAGCCACACCACCGTTAAGTGCTGGGGGGCAGTCCCCCCCCCAGAGGCCTGGGCAGTCCCACCCACCCGCAGGGGCTGTGTAGTGCCCCAGAATAGCTAGAGACGGCCCTGCCTGGGCAATTGGGGGTCCTGGAAAAATAGGCACCTCCCCACCCCGACCTACTCCGCTCACTCAGCACTCCTACTGTGGGGCAGGGTTGGGGTGCAGGGGCTTGCCCCACTCCACCCGCCCAGCCTTCCTGCCCAGGAGCAGGGCAAGCCCCTGTGCCTTGACACAGCTCTCTGGTTGGGGAGGGGGGGCAGGGGGCACTGCAGTCAGGAGGGGTGGCGAGGGGCCCCCACTTGCTCTGGCCCACAAAACCCTAATCCGCCTCTGCTTACAAGGTACCCGGTAGTCACATTTTTCTAATCCATGCCCTAACCACAGGGTACACTTATGTGTGTAAATGCTAATGAGGTATAGTCAGAAACACATTACAAAAAGAGGGTGCCCAGATTAGGAAAATTGAGCTCCCTATGGGAGACTCCAGTAGGAACCATCTCTCTACTGATGATCAAGCCCTGAGAGACCCAGACCCTAACATTGTTAAGGATGTGAGTATAAACTATATTTGTAACTTGTGTATAGAATTTCTGTATGCTTGCTTAATCGTTACTTTAATTATCAGAGGAGTAGTCTTGTTAGTCTGGATCTGTAAAAGCGGCAAAGAGTCGTGTAGCACTTTATAGGCTAACAGACATATTGGAGCATAAGCGTTCATGGGTGAATCCCCACTTCATGCAGCTGACAAAGTAGGTATTCACCCACAAAAGCTTATGCTCCAATATGTCTGTTAGTCTATAAGGTACCACAGGACTCTATTACTTTAATTGTAACTTTACAGATTTTATTAAAATGGTCTAGACCTTGTAGTTGTGAATGTATGTGTGGTCACTAGCCTTGGTCTGTGTGTTCCTAGCCACTCTAAAATTGAAGCAAGTAGCAGAGGTGACTTTCACTCAAATCAAGAGAAAAATAAGGCCCAGCCCCCTGTCTCTGGTTCAAAGCTTGGGCCTTGCAGGCACTCAAGGTTTTTACATTCAGTAAAAGCATATACCAGGTGCTGCACTCTCTCACTGTGGCGATGGCATTCTTTAAACACAATTTTGGTTGTGAGCAGCTCCTTCCCCAGCATGTCATAATTCATCTCTGTAGGGGTGAGGTTTTGAGAGTAGAATGCACATGGGTGCAGAACTGAGTCACTGTGACAGTACTACCCCAAGGGCCAAGCTGGACGCATCTGCTTCCACTATAAATGGGCAAGTTGGGTCAGGGTGTGCCTGAATCAGGGCCATGGTGAGGACAGTCTTCAGCTAGACTTCAGGCGACTCAGTGAAGTGAACAGCTTTATGAAGGAGAGAGGTCAGGGGCTATTTGTTCAGAGAAGTTAGTGATGAATTGCCTATAAAGATTCACAAAGCCCAGGAAGCACTGAAGTTCTTGGAGGGCCTCGAGTGCTGTCCAGTTGCAGATAGCTTCCACCTTCTATGAGTCCATCTGAATACCCTCCAGGGAGATCACGTAAGCTAAAAATTGAACGTTAGCCGGGTTGAAGGTGCCCTTCCTTGGTTTGGCATATAAACCATACTTCTGTAGTCACTCCAGGGTGGCCTGGACGTGATGGAAGTGCTGCTCAGGGCTCTCAGAAAACACCAATGTGTCATCAAGGCAGAAGATCATGTACTGCTCCAGGAAGTCCCTGAACACCTTGTTTACAAAGTGTTGAAATGTTGCAGGGGTGTTTGTTTAACCAAACGGCATTCTAGATGTGCAAAGTGCCTGTATTGAGTACAAAAAGTGGTCTTCCATGCATCCCCAGGCCTCATGCACACTGGATTGTATGCTCTCCAAAGATCCTGGCAGTCCACAAGTGTCCCACAATTCTGGGATGAGGTACTGGTTACAAATAGTCACCTGATTCAGTGCACGATAATCTATGCAGAGGCATAGTGACCCATCCTGTGTTTGCACAAAGAGGACTGGTGCCCCCACTAGAGAGGTGGCTCTCCAAATGAAGTCTCTTGTGAGATTTTCCTAGAGCCTCTAGCTCTGGTTCAGACATGGTGTATATCCATCCAGAGAGTGTCTTTGCCCTGGATTTTAGGTTTATTGGACAGTTGTAGTCCCTGGGGGGGGGGGGGGATGATTTGCCATTTTTCCTTTTAAACATGTCCAGGCAGTCTTGGTATTAGTCAGGGAGGTGAGGTTCTGACTTTCTGGCCTGAAAGTCAGTTCTGGTTAGCCCCCTACCATCTCATTTCCAAGGGCCTTACCCAGTCCTGGGGCCCAGGGAGCAGGTCACCTGGGGACTGGTCGATTGGTTGGCGGCAAGCTTTCTGGCAGTATTCAGAGGAGAAGCTAATGGTCCTCCACCCCCAGGAGATACACAGGTGATGGCACTCCAACCAAGAAATGCCAAGAATTACAGGGAAGAATGGAGACCAGATCGCATCAAAGCATATCATTTCCCAGTGTCCAGTATGGCCTGTAGGGGGATGGTCTCTTAGTTAATCAGTCCTGACTATAGTTGTCCTCACCAGGTCCAGTGTGGGTTTGGGCTGTAAGGGATCTGGCAGGTTTGGGCTGCCTTAACATCTATAAGGTTGGCAATGGCCCTTGAGTCCTTGTCACCAGCTGTGGACAGATCTGCTTCTCCTGCACCAAACTGCAAGCGCAGCAGTGACTGGAAATGGGGGGAGAGCTCATAGTTCCCAGGTCAGGCTCTATGGAGTGTTGTGGGTGGTTCTGGAGTGTAGAACTCTGGTGATGCCCAGGCTGTAATCCCCTACTGGGCCTGGGCTTGTCCGTTTCCCGAGCTCTTTGGAGCTGGCCAGATGGTGAGGGCATGTCCTGGCGCCCACAGTAAAAATAGTAAAACACCTTCCAGTGTTGTTTCTCGTCTAAGGTCATGCTCTAACGACTCAGGTCAACCAGCACACTCCCACCCTGCAGCACCCTATGGCCCACTCACTGCACTACTCCCACCCAGGGGCCCCCTTACAGCCCACTCACTGCACTGCTCCCACGTGGCACTCTACAGACCATTCAGTGCACTGCCCCACCCTTCCACTAAGGCTAAGATTTTGTCATGGATATTTTTAGTAACAGTTACGGACAGGTCACGGGCAATAATGAAAAATTCACAGAAACCATGATCTGTCCCTGACTTTTACTAAAAATATCCATGACAAAAAATAGGGAGCCTGGGCATCTGCTAGTGGGCTCAGAGCTCCAGGGTCCCCCTCTGCTGGTGGCTCCAAGCTGCATGGGTCCCCCCTGCCGCCAGCGGCGGCCAGGAGCTGTGGGACTTCTGCCTCCCACCTGCTGTGGCTGGGGGCAGTGGGGGGTACCCTGCTGCTCCCTGCTTCTGCAGGTTGCAGCAGACCCTGCAGCTCCCAGCCAGCACTGACTGAAGTCATGGAGGTCTTCAGAAGTGACGGCATCTGTGACTAAATTGGAGCCTTGCCTATCACCTGTTGACACTACACACTCCTACCCAGCACCCTACAGCCCACTCACTGCACTGCCCCACCCAGCCTATGGCCCACTCTCAGTACCTGTGGACCTAGCACCCTACAACATGCCCCCACCCAGCACTTTATGGCCCACTCACACTCCCATCCCAGCCCTCTTACATGGTATGCTCCTACCCAGCATCCTGTGGTACACTTCCACTGAACGATCTCACTCCCCCACCCTAAGACTCCCTCACAGCCTTCACTCCCACTCACCAATCCCATGCCATCACATGCTCAACCCCCCACCAGGGCTTAAATTCATCCTGAGTATTTCCAGGAGCCCTGGGGCTTGGGACTTCAGCCCCACGGGAGGTGCTAGGGCTCTCACAGGTTTAAAAATAGTTATTGAAGCTCTGCTCTGGCTAAATTTAAGTCCTACCCACACCCCTTCCCAGTGACATCCAGCACAGCTAAGGCAGGTGGCATATGTGCGCCTTCAGTGCGAGCAACCCATGGCACTCAGAGACCAAGTGTGGGCTCTTGAGGCCAGAGTGGCTGAACTGGAGGAGCTACAGGAGACAGAGAGGTACATAGAGGAGACTTTCCAGAACACAGTAGAGAGGTCCTACCCCCAGTCTGACTGCCTCTGTGCTGTTGAGGAGGATGTATTCTTGTCAGCAAGTTAAAGAAGTATGGATTGGATGTATGGACTATAAGGTGGATAAAAAGCTAGCTAGATTGTTGGGCTCAATGGGGAGTGATCAACAGCTCGTTGTCTAGTTGGCAGTGCTATCAAGCAGAGTGCCCCAGGGGTGGGTACTAGGGCTGGGTTTGTTCAACATTTTCATTAATGATCTGGATGCCGATGGATTGCACCCTCAGCAAGTTCACAGATGACACTAAGCTGGTGGGAGAGGTAAATACTCTGGAGGGTAGGGATAGGGTCCAGAGTGATGTAGACAAATTGGAGGATTAGGCCAAAAGAAATCTGATGAGGTTCAACAAGGACAAGTGCAGAGTTCTGCACTTAGGTCGGAAGAAACCCATGCACCGCTAGAGGCTGGGGACCAACAGGCTAAGTGGAAGTTCTGCAGAAAAGGACCTGGAAATTACAGTGGACGAGAAGCTGGATATGAGTCAGCAGTGTGCCCTTGTTGCCAAGGAGGCTAACGGCATATTGTGCTGCATTAGTAGGAGCATTGCCAGCAGATTGAGGGAAGTGATTATTCCCCTCTATTCGGCACCGGTGTGACCACATCTGGAGTATTGCGTCCAGTTTTGGGCCCCCCACTACAGAAAGGATGTGGACAAACTGGAGAGAGTCCAGCAGAGGGCAATGAAAATGATTAGGGGGGGAAATTGGTCTTATTTAGTCTGCAGGAGAAAAGAGTGAGCAGGGATTTGATAGCTGCCTTCAACTACCTGAAAGGGGGTTCCAAAGAGGATGGAGCTAGGCTGTTCAGTGGTAGCAGATGACACAACAAGAAGCAATGGTCTCAAGTTGCAGTGGGGGAGGTCTAGGTTAGATATTCGGAAAAACCTATTTCACTAGGGGGGTGGTGAAGCACTGGAAAGGGTTACCTAGGGAGGTGATGGAATCTCCACCCTTAGAGGTTTTTAAGGCCCGACTTGACAAAGCCCTGGCTGGGATGATTTAGTGGGGGTTGGTCCTGCTTTGAGCATGGGGTTAGACTAGATGACCTCCTGAGGTCTCTTCCAACCCTAATCTTCTATGAAAGTCTTGGGGAAATAGATCAAACTGGAGTGGAGGGAAACAAAACCCACAGTGGAGGGAACCCCAGTTACTAGGAAGAGATAGCCGATAGTAATGGGGAATTCAAATTATTAGAAAGATAGGTGGTTGGGTTTGTGATGACTGGGAGAACCGTATGGTGAATTGACGGCTGGGTGTAAGGGTTGCAGACATCCAGGCAGGCTTATGTTCAGTGCTGGGAAGGAGCCAGTGGTCATGGTACATGCAGGTATCACTGGCATAGAGGGAAAGGTAGGAGAGAGGTCCTGGAGGCCAAATTTAGGCTGCTAGGTCAGAGATTAAAGTCCAGGACCTCCATGGTAGCATTCTCTGAAATGTTTCCAGTTTCACACGCAAGGCCAATTAGACAGGCAAAACTGCAGGGTCCCAATGCATGGACGAGACGATGGTGTTGGGAGGAGGGTTTAGGTTTATTAGGAACTGGGGAACATTTTAGGAAAGGAGGAGGCTATATAGGAAGTATGGGCTCCACTTAAGCCAAAACGGAACAAGATTGTGGGCATGTAAAATGAAAAGATCAGAGGAGTTTTTAATCTAAGGGCTGGGGAAAGCCAACAGGTGTGCAGAAGCACAGGGTTCAAAAGAAGAAAAGGAGTACTTGTGGCACCTTAGAGACTAACCAATTTATTTGAGCATAAGCTTTTGTGAGCTACAGCTCACTTCATCGGATGCATACTGTGGAAAGTGTAGAAGATCTTTTATACACACAAAGCATGAAAAAATACCTCCCCCCACCGCACTCTCCTGCTGGTAATAGCTTATCTAAAGTGACCACTCTCCTTACAATGTGTATGATAATCAAGGTGGGCCATTTCCAGCACAAATCCAGGGTTTAACAAGAATGTCGGGGGAGGGGGGGGTAGGAAAAAACAAGGGGAAATAGCCACTCCCAGTCTCTATTCAAGCCTAAGTCATTATGCAAGGTAACCTAAGTTAATTGTATCCAATTTGCAAATGAATTCCAATTCAACAGTTTCTCCCTGGAGTCTGGATTTGAAGTTTTTTTTTGTTGAAGAATTGCAACTTTCATGTCTGTAATCGTGTGACCAGAGAGATTGAAGTGTTCTCCGACTGGTTTATGAATGTTATAATTCTTGACATCTGATTTGTGTCCATTTATTCTTTTACGTAGAGACTGTCCAGTTTGACCAATGTACATGGCAGAGGGGCATTGCTGGCACATGATGGCATATATCACATTGTAGATGTGCAGGTGAACGAGCCTCTGATAGTGTGGCTGATGTGATTAGGCCCTGTGATGGTGTCCCCTGAATAGATATGTGGGCACAGTTGGCAACGGGCTTTGTTGCAAGGATAGGTTCCTGGGTTAGTGGTTCTGTTGTGTGGTATGTGGTTGCTGGTGAGTATTCGCTTCAGGTTGGGGGGCTGTCTGTAGGCAAGGACTGGCCTGTCTCCCAAGATTTGAGAGAGTGTTGGGTCATCCTTCAGGATAGGTTGTAGATCCCTAATAATGCGTTGGAGGGGTTTTAGTTGGGGGCTGAAGGTGACGGCTAGTGGCGTTCTGTTATCTTCTTTGTTAGGCCTGTCCTGTAGTAGGTGACTTCTGGGAACTCTTCTGTCTCTATCAATCTGTTTCTTCACTTCCGCAGGTGGGTATTGTAGTTGTAAGAATGCTTGATAGAGATCCTGTAGGTGTCTGTCTCTGTCTGAGGGGTTGGAGCAAATGCGGTTGTATCGCAGAGCTTGGCTGTAGATGATGGATCGTGCGGTGTGGTCAGGGTGAAAGCTGGAGGCATGTAGGTAGGAATAGCGGTCAGTAGGTTTCCGGTATAGGGCGGTGTTTATGTGACCATCGTTTATTAGCACTGTAGTGTCCAGGAAGTGGATCTCTTGTGTGGACTGGACCAGGCTGAGGTTGATGGTGGGATGGAAATTGTTGAAATCATGGTGGAATTCCTCAAGGGCTTCTTTTCCATGGGTCCAGATAATGACGATGTCATCAATATAGCACAAGTAGAGTAGGGACATTAGGGGACGAGAGCTGAGGAAGCGTTGTTCTAAGTCAGCCATAAAAAATGTTGGCATACTGTGGGGCCATGCTTTTTATGGCTGACTTAGAACAATGCTTCCTCAGCTCTCGTCCCCTAACGCCCCTAGGATTTGTGCTGGAAATGGCCCACCTTGATTATCATACACATTGTAAGGAGAGTGATCACTTTAGATAAGCTATTACCAGCAGGAGAGTGGGGTGGGGGGAGGTTTTTTTCATGCTTTGTGTGTATAAAAGATCTTCTACACTTTCCACAGTATGCATCCAATGAAGTGAGCTGTAGCTCACGAAAGCTTATGCTCAAATAAATTGGTTAGTCTGTAAGGTGCCACAAGTACTCCTTTTCTTTTTGCGAAAAGAGACTAACACGGCTGTTTCTCTGAAAAGGGTTCAGAAGGATGCATCCCTTAGGAGAGGATTTATTAAAAGGGGACATTGTGTCCTAATAAAGGGGAGAAGAGAGAAGCTGACAGAGTACAGGTAGGTACATAAGAGAAAAAGGAAAGTCCCATTCAATTACATCACATGAAGGCAAACAACTGAACACTGCCACATTTTATAAATGCTTGTATACAGATGCTAGAAGTCTAAATACTAAGATGGGTGAACTTGAGTGCCTGGTATTAAGAGGCATCACAGAAACTTGGTGGAACTATGCTAATCAATAAGATTACAGTAATACCATGGTGTCAAGGGGTCCCCTGACTGCACATGGCTCCTCATCCTGGTGGCTCTGGGGATTAGCTATTGCCAGGTGCTGTCCTCCATTGGCTATGTCTCTACCCATTGTCTTTCACTCTGTGGCTCCTCTGACTCCTCAAGCTGTAGCTTCCTGTTTGTGGCTTGGCCCTCTGGTTTGCCAACTCTCCAGGAATTAAAGATAAATCTTTAATTAAAGATTATGTCACATGATGAAACATCCAGGAATACATCCAACCCAAATTGGCAACTCTACCCTCTGGCCAGGTCATAAGGCCCTCCCCTTCCGAGGAAATCAAAGTCCTTCCAGACCAGCTGGCTGGCATCTCCAATGCCTTGCACCACTTCTCAGTGGCTGGTAGGGGTACCCAGGCCCACCCTCTGCACTGAGTTCCAGCCCAGAGACCCAGTCAAATATAAAGGGAAGGGTAAACATCTTTCTGTATACAGTGCTATAAAATTCTTCCTGGCCAGAGGCAACATCCTGTTACCTGTAAAGGGTTAAGAAGCTCAGCTAACCTGGCTGGCACCTGACCCAAAGGATAAATAAGGGGACAAGATACTTTCAAATCTTGGGGTAGGGGGAGGCTTCCGTTTGTGCTCTTTGTTTACGTGGTTCTTTTTTGGGACTGAGAGAGGCCAGACAGAAATCTATTTTCTTCAATGCATCCTAATCCAAGTCTCCAATATTGCAACCAGTATAGGTAAGCCAGGCAAGACGGATTAGTTTATTAGTATGTACTGGAGATGGAGAAGGCAAGGGCTCAGCAGAATATACCAAGCAACCCTATCAATCTTTCTCCAGGTACCACTTCCCATCCCAGAAAGTTCCCCACCTACAAGGCAGGCGATGATACTGAGGCTCTCTTAGAAAACTTTGAAAGGGCCTGCTTGAGTACAGCATCTCTACAGACCAGTACATGGTAGAGCTGAGGTCGCAGCTCAGTGAACCCTTAGCAGAGGTGGCGGCTGAAATGCCTAAGGAACACATGAACAGTTATGAACTTTTTAGAACCCAGGCAAAAGTCAGAATGGGGCTAACACATGAGCATTCCTGTCGGTGGTTCAGAGCCCTGAAGTGGAGGCCAGACGTCTCATTTATCCAACATGCCTACCACATTGTGAAATATGGGATTCCTGGATGTCAGGAGCAAGTGTTAAATCCCCAAAAGAGTTGCCCTTCCGAATGCAAATGGAGCAGTTCTTAGAGGCTGTTCCTGAGGAAATAGAAAGATACATCCTAAATGGAAAGCCCAAAACTAATCAAGCCAGAGGAGATTAGGGCCAAATGGGTGGAGGTGGCAGAAAAGAAAAAAACTAGTAGCAGTTGGAGCTAATATCAGAAGGGGCAACCCGAAACAAAACCCTATCACCGGGGACAACCCAAGGCCCCACCTACATCCCAAGGAAAACCCTAGACACCTTATCATGCCACCACACCATTCTCCAGCAACTCACCTTGCCCCAGTGACCAGTCAACTGGGCGATGTTTTAAATGTAACAAGCTGGGGCATGTGAAGGCCAACTGCCCCAAGAACCCCAACAGATTACAGTTCATTGCACCGGGGTCACACCAAAGGTCCTCAGGCCCAGATGCCTCCCAGAGACCCTTAGAGAGAAGGGAAACTGTTAGTGTGGGCAGGAAGAAGGTTGCAACGTGGAGGGACACTGGAGCACAAGTGTCAGCTATCCATCAATCCTTAGTGAACCCCAACTTAATCAACCTAGAGGCTCAAGTGACAATTCAACCCTTCAAGTCCAACTCTTTCGATTTGCCTACAGCCAAGTTGCCTGTCCAGTACCAGGGCTGGTCAGGAATGTGGACTTTTGCAGTCTATGATAATTATCCTATTCCCATTCTGCTGGGGAAAGACTTGGCCAACCAGGTAAAGCTGGCCAAGAGGGTGGGAATGGTCACCTGCAGCCAGATTAAGCAAGCTTCCACACCTATCCCTGTTCCTGAGCCTTCCACCAGGGCCCCGTCTGTGTTACCAGAAACCCAGATGGAGGTGGTGGAACCAGATCCCTTGCCAGTGACTGCAACGGCCATAGTGGATCCAGTACCAGAGACCCAGCCAAAGCCAGTCCCCAAACCGAAACTGGTGAAGCAACCAGCACCAAAACCATTGCCAGCACTGAGTCCAGCACTTGCAACCCTGTCTACAGCTCCAATACCAGAGGGCACCACCGAGCCTGCACTGGAAGCAGCAGCAAATGACCCTACACAAGAGTCTCAGCCAGAGCCTGAAATACCCCATAGTGCACCAGCAGAAAGTGGTTCACCATCAACAGAAACAGCCCCATCACCTGCATCGCTTTCAGAGGGACCAAGCGCAGGGGAACAATCCAGTGAGGAACTGATGTCTCCAGCATCAAGGGAACAGTTCCAGGCCAAACAGGAAGCAAATGAAAGCCTCCAGAGAGCTTAGATGGAGGCATGGAGCAACGCACCGCCTCAACTCTAATTGATCTTGGTTTGTTGTAAAAAAAAAATTTATACAAGAAAATTCTTTCTGGTGGGCATCAGAAAAACTGGCATCCTCAGAGACAGTTGGTAGTTCCAACTAAGTACTGGGAAAAGCTCTTGAGCTTAGCCCACAATCATCCTAGTGGCTATGCTGGGGTAAACTGTTTGGGGAGGTGATTCCACTGGGACGGAATGGGCAAGGATGTTTCTACCTATGTCCGGTCTTGTGAGGTGTGCCAAAGAGTGGGAAAACCCCAAGACCAGGTCAAAGCCCCTCTCCCGCCACTCCCCATCATTGAGGTTCCATTTCAGCAAGTAGCTGTGGATATTCTGGGTCCGTTTCCAAAAAAAGGACCCAGAGGAAAGCAGTACACACTGACTTTCATGAATTTTGCCACCTGATGGCTGGAAGCAGTAGCTCTAAGCAACACCAGAGCTAAAAGCATGTGCCAGGCACTAACAGACATTTTTGCCAGGGTAGGTTGGCCCTCCAACATCCTTACAGATGCAGGAACTAATTTCCTGGCAGGAACTATAGCAAGCCTTTGGGAAGCTCAGGGGGTAAATCACTTGGTTGCCATGCCTTACCACCATCAAACAAATCGCATGGTGAAGAAGTTTAATGGAACTTTGGGGGCCATGATACGTAAATTCGTAAATGAGCACTCCAATGATTGGACCTAGTGTTGCAGCAGTTGCTCTTTGCCTACAGAGCTCTACCACATCCCAGTTTAGGGTTTTCACCATTTGAACTCGTATATGGCCACGAGGTTAAGGTGCCATTACAGTTGGTGCAGCAGCAGTGGAGGGGTTTACACCTTCTCCAGGAACTAATATTCTGGACTTTGTAACCAACCTACAAAAAACCCTCCGAACCTCTTTAGCCCTTGCTAAAAAACCCTAAAAGATACTCAAAAAAAGAGCAAAAAGCCTGATATGATAAACATGCCAGAGAGCGTTCCTTTGAAGTAGGGGACCAGGTCATGGTCTTAAAGGTGCTCCAGGCCCATAAAATGGAAGCATCATGAAAAGGGCCATTCACAGTCCAAGAGCACCTGGGAGTTGTTAATTATTTCATAACATTCCCCACCTCCAACCGAAAGCCTAAGGTGTACTATATTAATTCTCTAAAGACCTTTTATTCCAGAGAATTAAAGGTTTGTCAGTGTACAGCCCAGGGAGGAGATGACGCTGAGTGGCCTGCAGGTGTCTACTATGAAGGAAAAAGTGCTGGTGGTGTGGAAGAGGTGAACCTCTCCATGACCCTTGGGCGTGTGCAGCGACAGCAGATCCAGGAGCTGTGCACTAGCTACGCACCGACGTTCTCAGCCACCCCAGGACTGACTGAACGGGCACACCACTCCATTGACACAGGTAATGCTCACCCAATTAAAGTCCAACCTTACCGGGTGTCTCCTCAGGCTAAAACTGCTATAGAACGGGAGATCCAGGATCTGTTACAGATGGGTGTAATCCGCCCCTCTGGAAGTGCGTGGGCATCTCCAGTGGTTCTAGTTCCCAAATCAGATGGGGAGATACGTTTTTGCATGGACTACCGTAAGCTAAATGCTGTAACTTGCCCAGACAACTATCCAATGCCACGCACAGATGAACTATTGGAGAAACTGGGACAGGCCCAGTTCATCTCTACCTTGGACTTAACCAAGGGGTACTGGCAGGTACCGCTAAATGAATCCGCCAAGGAAAGGTCAGCCTTCATCACACGTCGGGCTGTATGAATTTAATGTGCTCCCTTTTGGGCTGCGGAATGCACCCGCCACCTTCCAAAACCTTGTAGATGGTCTCCTCGTGGGATTGGAAGAATATGCAGTCACCTACCTTGACAATGTGGCCATATTTTTGGATTCCTGGGCAGAACACCTGGAACATCTACAAAAAGTCTTCGAGCGCATAAGGGAGGCAGGACTAACTGTTAAGACTAAGAAGTGTCAAATAGGCCTAAACACCTTGGACACCAGGTGGGTCAAGGAACTATCAACCCCCTACAGGCTCAAGTGGATGCTAGCCAAAAGTGTCCTGTCCCAAAGTCAAAGAAACAGGTCCGATCCTTCTTAGGCTTGGCCAGATATTACAGGCAATTTGTACCGCAATACAGCCAAATAACTGCCCCACTGACAGACCTAACAAAAAAAACCAAAACAGCCAAATGCAGTTCAGTGGACTGAAAAGTGTCAAAAGGCCTTTAACCAGCTTAAAGTGACACTCATGTCTGACCCTGTGCTAAGGGCCCCACACTTTAACAAACCGTTCCTAGTAACCACAGATGCGTCCAAGCATGGTGTGGGAGCCATCTTAATGCAGAAAGGACCAAATCAAGAGTTCCATCCTGTCGTGTTTCTCAGCAAGAAGCTGTCTGAAAGGGAGAGCCACTGGTCAATCAGTAAAAAGGAATGTTACGCCATTGTCTACGCTCTGGAAAAGCTACGCCCATACGTTTGGGGACGGCATTTCCACCTGCAAACCGACCGACCATGCTGCGCTACAGTGTCTTTGTACCGCCAAGGAAAATAAAAAACTTATTCGGTGGAGTTTAGCTCTCCAAAATTTTAATTTCAACATACAACACATTTCAGGTCTTTCTAACAAACTGGCTAATGCACTCTCCTGTAAAAGTTTCCCTGAATCAACTAGTCCAAATTGTCCTTAAGATGTGAGAAATATTGTTAGTCTTTATACAGTTAGTAGTATATTTAAAAATGCATGTGTCTTATTAACTCTGTTTTCTCCTAGAGCTCCAGGAAGAAATCACAGCCAGTGTTTCACCTTATCTGATTTGGTGGGGCGTGTCAAATATAAAGGGAAGAGTAATCACCTTTCTGTATACAGGGCTATAAAAATCCCTCCTGGCCAGAGGCAACATCCTGTTACCTGTAAAGGGTTAAAAAGCTCAGGTAACCTGGCTAGCACCTGACCCAAAGGACCAATAAGGGGACAAGATACTTTCAAATCTTGGGGGGGGGGCGGCGGAGGGGGAAGGTTTTTGTTTGTGCTCTTTGTTTACGTGGTTGTTCTCTCTTGGGACTGAGAGAGCGGCCTGGCAGAAATCCATCTTCTCCAACCCATCCTAATCCAAGTCTCCTATATTGCAACCACTATAGGTAAACCAGGCAAGGCAGATTAGTTTATCTTTTGTTTGATGTGAATTTTCCCTGTGTGAAGAGGAAGGTTTATTCTGGTTTTCTGTAACTAAGGTTTTGGCCACAGGGGGATCCTCTGTTTTGAATCTGAATACCCTGTAAAGTATTTTCCATTCTGATTTTACAGAGATGATTTTTACCTTTCTTTTAAGAACCTGACTGATTTTTTCATTGTTCCAAGATCCAGGAGTTTGGGTCTTTAATTTTGTAAGAAATTGGTTAGGATATTATTCTCAAGCCTCCGCAGGAAAAGGAGGTGTGTAGGGCTTGGGGGGCGGGGGGGGGAAGATATTTTGGTGGAAGACGTCTCCAAGTGGTCTCTTTCCCTGTTCTTTGTTTAAACGCTTGGTGGTGGCAGCATACTGTTCAAGGACAAGGCAAAGTTTGTACCTTGGGGAAGTTTTTAACCTAAACTGGTCAGAATAAGCTTAGGGGGTCTTTCATGCAGGTCCCCACATCTGTACCCTAGAGTTCAAAGTGGGGAAGGAACCCTAAGAGGCCCTGTAAAGGGAGGAGGGATAGCTCAGTGGTTTGAGCATTGGCCTGCTAAACCCAGGGTTGTGAGTTCAATCCTTGAGGGGGCCATTTAGGGATCTGGGGCAAAAACTGGGGATTGGTCCTGCTTTGAGCAGGGGGTTGGACTAGATGACCTCCTGAGGTCCCTTCCAACCCTGATATTCTATGATTCTAACAAGCAGCCAAGGTCTGTACAGTCCTACCCCTTGCTGCTGTTTCCCTGGGCTTCTTCCTACTTATCTGGCTTCTCCCTCTTCCTGGGTTTGCCAACCCAAGCTACCTCTTCTCAGGGAGTGGCTGTAGAGTACTTCCTAAGAGCCCCTTGCTGCTCTCAGCTCCTGGGCTCTACACAGGTCCTTCCTGCTCCTGCCCAGCAGAGCCCATTTTCATTTAGTGGCCTGCTCCATGTCTCCTTCTTGGTAATGGGCCTGCCTATTCACTTCAACCAAATGGCAGATGAAATTGAATGTTTATAAATGCCAAGTAATGCACATTAGAAGACATAATCCCAACTATACATACAAAATGATGGTGTCTAAATTAGCCATTACTGCTTGTAGCAAAGCTATGACTCACCAGTGTGGCACCTCCTGCTGGTCATCTCAGGAATTAGCTCTTTCCAGCCTTCAGAGCACCCTCTGCAGGCCAGTGTCTTGCCTACCACTGGCCCTATATCCCTCCTGGAACCCAATGCCCCTTTACTCTGGGGTTGTGCCCCAACAATACCCCTTTACTCTGGGTCTCCCCTCCCTGGGGAGCCCCCAACCCTCTAAACCCACCTTGCCTCAAGGGCTACCACCAGTCATCATCTAACCCCTGCTCACTGGGACAGACTGCAGTGTGATGGCTACTCAACACTGGCAAGGGATTAGGACCAGCTGCCTCTACCTATTCTCAGACTGCCCCTCTACCTTTCTGGGCCTTTACCAAAGCCTTCAGCCTGGGGCTTTACCAGGCTGGAGCTCCCCAGTGCCCTTCCCTAGCACTGCTCCACTTAAGGTACCTCACTCTCAGGCACCTAACCCTTCCTACTCCAGAGCTAAAGTAAGACTCCTCTTTCCTGGTTCTGTGACCACAGCCCTCTTATAAAGGCCAGCTGGGCCCTGATTGAGCTGGTCACAGCTGTGGTCAGCTACACAGTCAGCTTCCCCAGCTGTTCTTAATCCCTTTTACCCAGCCACAGCCCTCCCCAGGGCTTTTTTCATCCCCTGTTTTGCAGGAGTGGGGTAGCTGCCCGACTACAGGGAGAGGTCAGTCTGCATGGGCTACCCTAGGCTGCTGCTGGCTGGAGCTCCCTTCTTCTTTGGGGGGCTGCTGCTGCCTGGGACTCTCTTATTCCCTGAGCTGCTTCTGCTGGTTGGAGTCTCCCTCTCTGGACTACTGCTGCTGTTGCTGAGTGGGGATGCATTGCTGGTCTGCCCCCCCCCCGCCCCCCGGCGGGAGAAGCCTGGGCCCCACCACCACCTAGGGGTCTCTCCTGCTTGGCCAGCTGACTGCTACTTGCTGCTGCGCCGGAGATGCTGCTGTCGTTAAGGAGGAAGAGGAGAACACCTGCCGAGGGACGTCATGGAGGGGGTTTGTCCATGGACTGAGTGACTTTAACATCTCTGTTCCTGCGGTGGTGGCAACTCCTGTTGCTGTTGTGGGGAGCACAGAGGAGAGGGGCGTAGCTCACCCCCTTGCCCATCTGCACCACCCCCACCGTTGCTGCCGCCCCCTCCACCACCCCACTTACCAACGGGACCCGCTCTTTGCCCCTCGACGTGGCTGCTTGTTCTCCACCCCACCACCGCCACCACCATCTGGGACCGTGTGCAGCAGTAAGCGGCAGAGACTAAGTTACACAGGTGCACGTGCTCCCCACCTTGGATTTACCCCCCCCCCCCCCAGCTGCGTTTGGCTGGAGGGGCCTTTCCCTGCTGTCCTCCCTAGCCTCCCTGTGTTACTTTACCTCTTTCCCCCCCCCCCCCCGGCCCCTGCAGCCTGCCCTGCCTGCTACTTGCTTTGTCCCTTTGGGAGTTCCCTTTCTGTTAGTTTGCCTTTCCTTCCCCAGCCCTTCTTTGTTTGCTACCTGCCCCGCCCCAAACTTTGGGTTTTAGTTTGGTTGCTGGCCCCGCCCTTCCCCTTGTAGCTCCCATTTGTGATTTGCCTAGCTTTCACTTTTTCCCCTGTCCTCCTTTGCTCCCCCAGTTCAGTTCCTTCTCCCTGTGCCCCCATGCCCCCTCCATAAGCACTTGTGCCCTTTTCAGTTGCCCCCCTACCCACTGTTCACAGCCTTCTTAATGGAATTGTAATCCGTCCCTTTCCCAATGCAGCCAGAGGAGCTCTCCCGTAATTGCGCCCCCCCCCCACCCCACCATTTTGCCCCTGCTGGCACTCTCCTGCCCTGCCTGCAGCCTAGCGGGGAGGAGTGGTTGCTTCTTTCCTTTCCCCTGCCCCCTGACCTTGGGATGCCCTCCTCTCCTGCCTACAGATCAGCAGGGAGGAGTGGGTGGTCCCTCTCCTCCTGCAGGACCCTCCTCCCCTACTTGCAGTTTAGCGGGGAGGTGTGGTTGCTTGTTCCCTTGCTCCCCCTTCCCCATTACCTCCCCTGCACTCCCCCCCCCAAAGGCACCCTCCTTCTCTGAATAGAGCTTAGCAGGGAGGAGTCGTCACCCACTCCCACAGGGCTGCCCAGAGGGGGAAGCAAGTGGGGCAATTTGCCCAGGGCCCCACAGGGGCCCCCTCAAGAGTTTTCGGTGGCACTTCGGTGGCGGGTCCTTCAGTGCCGCCGAACACATCTGGAGTGAAGGACCCACCGCCGAAGACCTGCCACCGCTTCTTCCGCTCTGGGTCTTCGGCGGCAATTTGGCAGTGGGGGATCCTTCCGCTCCACTTCGGCCAAGTGCCCTGAAGACCCAGAGCAGAAGGACCCCTGCCACCAAAGACCCCAGGCCCCCTGAATCCTCTGGGTGGCCCTGACTGGGGCCCCATCCCCCCGCTCCTCCTGTTAGCTCCCTCGTCCCCTGCGTGTTTCCTAGTGAGTTTCAGTGAAGTCACACAAATGAGGGTCATTCTTGTCAGTTGCCAGCTTGTGCAGATCAAGGAGTGACTGGTTCACATTCTTTTCCAGGTGCAAGGCGTGTTGCGTGTTGCCTAGCGGGGAGGAGCAGCTGTCCATTGTCCCAAACCCATATTAAGGCCGCCTCCTGTCTTTTGCCATCATGGAGAAGGACCCTGCCCCTGCTCCTGCCCCAGCTGACCCTGTGGTTCCCCCCTTTGCCACCGTCCCTGCCCACCCCAGCGGCTGAACTCTTGGCCACCATTGGTCCAGACTCCACAGCTGCCATGACCCTTCCACCGGTAAAAAGGGCAAAGGCCCCGCCCGGAAAACAAAATCTCCCACTGGCAGGGCCACTCCCTACATCTGCTATGGCCCCTCCTTCCCCAGCCGTTCCCTCCACCAGCTCTGGGGGTGCTCCATCCCTAGCCCCCAGAGCATACGCCCAGGTGGCCACCAACCCCCCCTCCTCCCCTCATGCCACTGTGCCATCTTCCCCGACTGCTGTCTCCGCTACCATCCCTGGCGGCTGGGGTCCCTTCCCCTCTTTGACCAGGAGGCACGGCATCTGCTGCCTCGTGGTGCCCGCCTTGCCTCACGTTGAAACATACGTGCGGGCACTGGCAAGGGTGGTGGGGCTCACGGCTGTTGTGGCGGCCTCCGAGATTTATGGTAAAGTTGTGTTCTTCCTACATCAGAGGCCGCTGCTCAGGAGGCAGTAGAGAAGGGCCTGGCGGTGGGGGACATGTTCGTCCCCCTAGTACCCCTGTAGGACTTGGGCGTACGGGTGATATTGACCTCCGTCCCGCCTTTCCTGCCCAACACTGCCCTGTTGCCTGCCCTCTCCCCCTGGGGAAGCCCATTTCAGTCATCAGCCCTCTCCCGCTGGGCTGCAAGGACCTTGCCCTCTGCCACATTCTTTTCTTCTGCTGGCAGGTGCTGTTCCAAGTGCCACCGACGACGTATGGTGGGGTGGCACTTGAGATGTCCTTCCTGGTGCCTTATCAGGGGACCCATTATCGGGTCCATTATTCAACGAGGGAGGCCCAGTGCTGCTTCTGCCGGGCGACGGGGCATGTCCAGAGGGACTTCCCCCAGCCCGCCCCTGAGGGACGCCCAGGACCCCCGAAACCTGGGAGCGTGCTGGCACAGTTACCACTGGTGACCGTGGTGGCCTGGCCACGACTGCTGCTGCCCCTCTTCTGTGGAGGAGAGAGCAGCAAGACCGTTGCCAGCTGAGGAAGAGGGCCCGCTCCAGGGGGAGGTTTCCCTTCCCGCCGCTGTCCTGTCCTTGCTGTCCCGTAACCCAGAACCCTTGCCCCCTGGCTCTGCCCCTGCCGACTGGCCCTCCACGTCCAGCTTGGAGGGCTGGGTGCTCTTCTGGGGGAAGCGCTGTGCCTGCAAATTGTGAGCTCAATCCCTCCCCTCTGATGCGGAGGGAGAGGAGGCCCCCTGAAAGATGCTGCGGGGGGCTGATGTTACTACATCTTCCGCCGCACCCCCGGAAGGATCCCAGCAGGAGGCACTAGCCATGGGAGCTATGGCTGTGGATGGAGCAGCCACTGCCCCCCTTGTTGAGTCCCCCCCCAAGGAGGCCTCTGCAGAAGTTCCCATGGCCACTATAATCTGTGCCCCCCACCGCTGCCGATACCGGGACAACTGTTGCCCCTGTGACTGGCAGGGAGGTTGCCGGGGCCGCGGGAACTGAACTCACCTCAATATTTGATGAGATCAAGGCCCTGGGTCTGACCCCGCTCACCCAGGGGGAGGACGACCCTCCACTCACGGGCCTCAATCTGGGTGGCGGCTTCCACCCGCCACCCCTTCCTCCCCCTTGCCCCTCACCCCCAACTGTTGCCCCTGCTCTGGTCCTTCGGGCGCCCCTGGCCTTTCCTTTCTGCCCGGCCACGGATGGCACCTTGTCCGAGGCCGCCGAGCCCCTTGGGGTGATGGCCGAGGCTGAGTGGCCAGGTCCCAGGCCTTTGGGCTCACCCTCCACTGCCCAGACAGAGCAGTTGGCCTCCCTTTCAGAGGGGGGGGCCCCACTGTAGATTCCATCGTGCCTGCCGCCGTGGCTGCGGGTAATGTGTTTGTCGTGATGCCCGTGCCTGGCATTAGGGAAGGCCCCCCTTCTGCCCCTGACCTTTGGTCCACAACCCCGGCTGAGAGAAGCCGCACCCCAACAGCTCGGCTGCCGGGGATCATGATGCTACCTCTGTCCCCATTCCTGTCCCTGTTCCTGCCTTTGGTCCAGTTCCTGTCCCCTCTCCCATCCCAGCCCCCATATCGGTCCCTGCCCCTGCTCCCACTCCTTATCCCGACCCAGTCTGTGTTCCTGCCCCTGATCCTGTTTTTTTCCCCCTCTCCTGTCCCAGCCCTAGGCTCAGCCCCTGCTCCTGCTCCCGCCCCTTCTCCTGCCCTAGCCGTTGTTCCTGCTCCCACCCCTCCTTGTGCCCTAGTCAATGCTCCTGCCCCCAACCCTGATCCTGCTCCCAGCCCCACTCCTGTCCCCACAGCATCGCCTGCCCCTCTTCCCTCCATCTCCCATGCTATTGCCGCCCCCGAGGTTGTCTCGTTTCCGTTGCCCACGGACAACCCTCAGGGGGCGGTTTTCATGTCCCCTCTTCCCGATGCTATGGGGGCTGTACTTTTCCCTCCACTGCCTCCTCGCATGCCGGGGATGGGGACGGGCTGCCAGGCGCAGCCATGCCAGGGCTCAGCCCCTTTTTTGCCCATCTCTGCGGGCCATGAGGACTTCTCAGGGGCCCCACCAGAGGATGGCAGTGGATTGGCTGCTGTGTCCCCCTCTCTGCTGAGGGATGAGCTACGCCACTTCCTGAAGGACACCCGTGGCTCAAAGGGCAAAGTGCAGCTCACCCTTCAGCGCTGGGGGGACTTCCATCACATCCTCTGGGCAGTGAGGGCCCTTTTGGGGGAGGGGAGAGGGACCGGGAGGCAGGACATCGTGGCCTACCAGCAGGCCCGCAAGTTCCGCAACTCCCTGTTGACCTTTGGGGTCGAACATGGGTTGTTGCGGGGCCCACTGGAGGCTGTCGATCACCCTGCCCGTAAGGATTTGCCCCAGCCCTCCCTATGAAAGACACCATCTTTGCCACATTAAACACCCAGGGCTGTAGGGTGGGTCTCCGCAGGAGCCAGGTCCCCCCCTCCCAAAGGAAGGAGAGCTACACCGTGGTCTTCCTGCAGGAGAACCACGTGACTCCAGCCATTGAGGCTAGCTGGTGGCTGGAATGGGGGGGGGCGCGGTTTATTTTAACCACCTCAGCGCCTGCTCAGCTGGGGTGGCCACCCTGTTCTCCCCTGAGCTACAGCCCAAGGTGCTGGGGGGTCGCCGAGTTCATGCTGGGCCGCCTGCTGCACATCCTGGCCTGTGTGGAGGGGCTGACATTAAACCTGGTCAATGTCTATTCCCTGAACACAGGCCCGGAACGAGTGCATTTCTACCGGCAGGCATCGGCCTTCCTTGGCACCTTGGATCCTCATGAGTGCCTGGTCCTGGGCGGGGACTTCAACACCACCCTCGAGGACCGGGACCACTCAGGAGTCGAGAAATCCCAGGCAGCTGTGGGCGTCCTCAGGGATATTGTGGACCATCACTCCCTGGTGGACATCTGGCGTGACCACCACCCCGACGGCAATACCACCTTCACCTATGTCTGGGTGGGAGACTATCAGTCTCACCACTCCCAGTTGGAACGCATCTATTTCTCACATTTCCATCTGGCATGGGCCCATGGCTCTGGTATCCAGCCAGCCCCATTCTCGGATCACCACTTGGTGACCGTGACGGCCTCTCTCAGTTCAGAGAGGCTGAGGCCGGCCTATTGGCATTTTAACAACAGCTTGCTGGAGGACGTGGGCTTTGTGGCATCCTTCTGGGAGTTCTGGCTGGTCTGGCGGGGGCAGCAGTGCACCTTTCTCTGCAAGGTGGTGGTGGGATGTGGGGAAGGTGCGTGCATGGCTCTTCTGCTGTTACTACTCCCGGGGCGCCAGCCGGCAGAGAGATGTGGTGATAGGGCAGTTGGAGCAGGATGGTCCTGGAGGACCCAGAGCTCCTTCGTTTAGTCCTGCATCCGTCTCCTTCGGGAGATGGATCACAGCTCCCATTTCTTCTACGCCCTTGAGAAAAAGAAGGGGGCCAAAAAGCATGTCACCTGCCTCTTGGCAGAGGACGGCACCCCCTTCATGGATCCGGAGGAGATGCGTGGAAGTGCCAGGGCCTTCTACGTCAGCCACTTCTCCCTGGATTTGACCGACGCCAAAGCCTGCAGGGTGCTCCGGACCAAACTCCCGATGGTCAGTGCAGGCGACCGAGACCAGCTGGAGCTGCCTCTCTCTCTGGCCGAGCTCTTGGAAGCCCTCCATCTCATGCCCACGAACAAATCCCTGGGCATGGACAGGCTGACCATGGAGTTCTATCGTGTGTTTTGAGACCTCCTCGGCCCGGACCTTGTCAGTGTCTGGGCTGAGTTCTTGCAAAGTGGGGTCCTCCCCCTCTCGTGCAGGCGAGCCATGCTCGCATTATTGCTGAAGAAGGGGGACCTCCGCAACCTACATAATTGGCATCCCATCTCTCTCCTCAGCATGGACTATGAGGTTGTAGTGAAGGCCATCTCGCTGCGGCTTGGGTCCGTGCTGTCAGATGTGGTCCATCCTGACCAGACCTACACTGTCCTGGGCTGGACCATATTCGAAAAATTGTACTTGGTCCGGGACCTTTTGGAGCTGGGGTGTAGGGATGGTCTGTTCACCCTCCTGTCCCTGGACCAGGAGAAGGCATTCGACGGGATGGACCATGGGTATCTCCTGGGCACTCTGCAGGTGTTCGGCTTCGGGACCCAGTTTGTGGGTTTTCTCCGGGTGCTGTACGCTGACGCGGAGTGTCTGGTCAGGCTCAACTGGACCCTCACCGAGCCGGTCAGCTTCGGGCAGGGAGTACGGCAGGGGTGCCCCCTCTTGGGCCAGCTGTACACCCTGGTGATCAAGCCCTTCCTCTGTCTCCTCTGTAAGAGGTTTACGGGGTTGGCGCTGTGGGAGGCGGAGCTGCGGCTGGTCCTGTCAGTGTACACTGATGACATGCTCCTCGTGGTCCAGGACCCAGGCGACCTGGTGCGGGTGGAGGCCTGCCAGGCCGTTTACTCGGTGGCCTCCTCTGCCTGGGTCAACTGGGTCAAGAGCTCTGGCCTGGTGGTCAGGGACAGGTGGCAGGCGAGCTCCCTCCCACCCACGCTTTAAACCATCCGGTGGAGGGTGGGTCCACTGCTCTATAATGGCGTTTATCTATCCGCCACGCATTCTTCTCCGCTGGAGAATTGGCAGGATTTGGAGGCCAGGGTGGGCGAGCGGCTGCGGAGATGGACAGGACTGCTCCGGTGTCTCTCCCTGCAAGGAAGGGCACCGGTGGTGAACCAGCTAGTCCTGTCCATGCTCTGGCACCAGCTTAGCACCCTGAGCCTGGCCCCGGGGATCTTGGCCAGGCTCCAGAGGATGGCCCTGGAATTCTTCTGGCCGGGGCTGCACTGGATCTCTGCAGGCGTTCTGAGTCTTCCCTTGGAGGAGGGAGGACAGGGCCTGGTTTGCCTTCACAGCCAGGTCCATGTCTTCCGCCTCCACATCCTGCAGAGACTACTTTACAGTGCAGGTGGTTCAGCGTGGAGCATGTTGGCGCACGCTTTCCTCTGCCACCTCTGAGGGCTCTGATATGACCGGCAGCTCTTGTTTCTCCACCCGAGGGGCCTTCCGTGAGACCTCTCAGAGCTGCTGGTCTTCTACCAGGACCTCCTCCAGACCTGGACACTCTTTTCGGTGATCAGGTCCTTTGTTGCCCCCGAGGGGGTGTACCTCCTCGTGGACCCCTGCTACACAACCCTGATCTACGTGTGCAGGTGGCGGAGTCTCCCTCGGTGCGCTGGAGGTTGGTCCTGGCAGAAGCCACCAGAGTCAGAGACCTCTTGGACTACAACTGGGTGACTCCCCATCTGCTCGGTCGACACATGGGGCTCTCCACCCTTCCGACCCCCATGCGCGTACTCCAGGAGGTGGAGGCCTCCTTGTCACCCATTACTCTCCTCTTCCTGTGGCATTCCCCGCCCACCCCTCACCCTGGGCCCTCCGGATCTTTTTATTGGGCCCCTGTTCTGCGAGCCCCCACCACGCCTTCCCTGTTCTGAGCCATCTGCGCGCGCTGCAGCCAGTTCAGTTTTGAATCGTGCCTAGAATCCATCTGTACACTCTCATGCTCCATACATTGCACTTCCTCATCCTCGCGTCCCACCCTGACACCAAATGACAGGACTATCTTCCACCTAAAGAGGGTGAGGAGCCCCTTTGGGCCAGCCTTTATTCCACCTTGGTCCCACGGCCCACTGGGGCCAGCGGGTGGTGGCTTCTTCATGGAGCTATGAGCACGGGTGTGCACCTGGTGTGGTTCACCCCTATACTCAAGGCCTGCCCCTTTTGTGGCATGAGGGAGAACCTGGCGCATACCTATCTTGAATGCGCCAGGTTGCAGCCCCTATTCCAGCTCCTCCAGAACCTCTTGTTGAGGTTCTGGCTGCACTTTTCCCCGAACTTGTTCATTTTTGCACACCCCATCCGTGGTCCCATGAAGTCGTGAGACCTCCTAGTCAACCTCTGCCTGTCCCTGGCTAAAGTCTCCATCTATAACACCAGGAGGAGGATGCTGGACAAGGGGGGTGCTCTGTGACTGTGGGGCCTATTTTTGTTCCTCCCTCGTCTCACGCATCCGGGCAGAGTTCCACTGGGCAGCATCCCCTAGCTTCCTTGATAGCTTTGGGGAGCAGTGGGTGCTGTCCAGGGTTCTCTGCTCGGTATCCTCATCCGGTACCCTCGTTTTGAACCTATGACCTTCATGCCGATCCCTGTTTTTTATTAGTTGTCCCCCACATTCATTGGCTCCCTGGGTTCAGTGGTCCCTCCCACTAGGCTGGGGGAGGGGCCTTTAGAAGTGGGTGGGCTTGTGCCCGCCCACCCCCCTGGGTTTCCAATACAACTACACTGCTCATGAAAGAGATCTTGGAATCATCGTGGATAGTTCTCTGAAAGCATCTGCTCAATATGCAGCGGTAGTCAAAAAAGCTAACAATGTTAGGAACCATTAGGAAAGGGATAGATAATCAGACAGAAAATATCTTTATGCCACTGTATAAATCTATGCTACACCCACACTTTGAATGCTGAGTGCAATTCTGATCACCCGATGTCAAAAAAGATATTAGAATTAGGAAAAGGACAGAGAAGGGCAACAAAAATTATTAAGGATATGGCACAGCTTCCGTATGAGGAGAGAGTAAAAAGATTGGGACTGTTCATCTTGGAAAAGAGACGAATAAGGGGAAATATGATAGAGGTCTATAAAATCATGAATGGTGTGGAGAAAGTGAATAAGGAAGTGTTATTGACCCCTTCATATAACACAAGAACCAGGGGTCACCCAATGAAATTAATGGGCAGGAGGTTTAGAACAAACAAAAAGAAGCATTTCTTCACACAACGCACAGTCAACTCCTAGCCAGGGAATGTTGTGAAGGCCAAATCTATAATCAAGTTAAAAAAAAAATTAGATAAATTCATGGAGAATAGATCCGTCAACGGCTATTAGCCAAGATGGTCAGAGACACAACCCCGTGCTCTGGGTGTCCCTTAAATTCTAACTGTCAGAAGCTGGGAGTGGATGGCAGGGGATGGATCACTTGGTAAATTGCCCTGTTCTGTTCACTCCCTCTGAAGCATGTGGCATTGACCACTGTCGGAAGACAGGATACTGTGTTAGATGGACTTGTAGTGGGGTGGTCACCCCACTCTGGCTCAGAAAGTGTTAAAAGCCAGTGCTTAGAGAGGGCTGGGGCTAAGAGCCAATAAGAAAAGGCTGGGAGGCAGCCAATCAAGGCCAGGCTGGGCCCTATAAAAGGCTAGGTCAGTCTGTCTCCATCTTTGGAGAGAGATGGATGTAGCTGCTTGAAGGAGCAAAGGGTCCTGTGGACAGAGCAGTGCTGGGGAAGGGGCAGGTTGAGCTGGGGAGCTCAGATCTGGCAACCTCCCAGGCTGTGGCCTGACAGGAAGGCCTAGAGACATACTGGGCCACAGGGAAAGGTAGCAGGTCCAAACCCCCTTTGCCAATGATGAGTGGCTATTACATTGCAGTCTGCCCCAGTGAACAGGGGCTAGATGATAACTGGCAGTAGCCACTGAGGTGAGGTGGGCTTAGGGGGTTGGTGGTTCCCCTGGGAGGGGAGACCCAGAGAATGGGGGTCCTGTCAGGGCAGAACCCCAGGGTAAGGGGCATCGAAGTCCAGGAGGGACATGGGGGGGGCCTGAGGCAGGTGAGCTGCTGGCCAGCAGAGGCCACTCTGAGCTGGAAGTGAGATAATTCCCGGGGCAACCAGCAGGAGGTGCTGCACTGGTGAGTCTCATGTCACTACAGGACCATTGCTCTGACCCAATATGGCCGTTCTTATGATCTTTACATTCTTACCCCTAGCCCCTCCAGACATTTACTCCATGAAATCCTGTTGCCAAAGGCTGCCCTGGGAGATTGGTTCCCAGCTGCCATGGATTTCCAGGGGCATGATGTGTATCTCTGAGGGAAGAATGTGGCCTGTAGAGGTGAGGAAAGAAGTGCTGTTTGGACTGACTGATCATGGCCCACCCCACCGCTCTGCTAGTTTGGGCCAGGGTGTTACACATGCACTGCAGGGTGTTGTGCTCTTTGTGATGCTGCCATGCCCAGTGTGTATAGCTGCCAGTCCGGGGCTGGCACAGACAGCTCCATTCCCCCTGAAGACACACACACACACCCCCACCCAGGACAGAGGGGAGGAGTGGGAGTGGTAGGCTGATCCCTCATCCTAATGAAGCAGAGGTGCAGGAACACACTGGATATGAGGGGCTCAGGGTGTTTGCGGAGTGACAGTAATAAGACCTCCACCATCCTGCACTGGTTCCCCATTGCCCTGCTGCCTGGCACATCTCTGAGCCTTCCCCTCTGTTCTGCCCCTGTCCCCTTTCCTCCCACCATGCCTGCCCATCCCTTCTGCACTTCACTCCCTGAAATCAAGCCAGACTGCTTTCTCCACCTCCATCACACTACCTGGGAGCTCAGGAAAGACAGTTTCCACAGTGGCTGGGAGGGGTGATTGCAGGGCATCTGTGCTCTCTGTCCCTGAGCTCTGCTAGACTCCAGCTGGGCTGTGTGATATGTGAGTGGAGGGGCAAATAAGTGTGTGTTTGGTCCCATGTGGGAAAGTGGGGCGGGGATGTGCAAGCCCCACACTGACAGTGTCCTGCACTGCACCTGATCTGCAGAGATTCACCCAACCTCCCCCATCAGTGCACATGGAGAAGCGCTCTTGTTTGGGCCTGTGTCTGCCTGACAGAGGAGCAGAAACCACTGCTGTTTGGATTGGTCACCTATAAAACCTACCCACTGCTCACCTCTCAGAGCTGGGGTTTCTGGGGGAGGGTGAAAATACAAGTGACCTTTGTCCATGGGTCCCCCACATGCACCATGTCCACGCAGCAGATAGCTCAGTTTCCCTAGAACAAGATGGAGGTGCTCCGGTCTGATATGCTGCTCCAGAAGTGTATTGGGGTGTACAGGAGTTGCTAGGGGAGAATTCCCCAGCACCAGAACAGCCAAGGGCTGATGTCTGGGGTGGGCTTGGGGTGGTAGAGGTTATGTCAGGGGTGGGAGGGAGTGTGCCCATAATGCTGAGTGCTGTAGGGGATTCTGGGCTGTACTGCAGCCCATATTCAATTTTGGGCAGGCTGCTGTAAATTAGAGGCCTCCCTGGGTTTACTCTAATTTATGCTACGGCCTGTTTTGGCTCCAGATTCCTAGAGCACAAAGATAGCATAACTCCTGTCTGTACTGTACCTCTCAGGCCATACAGCAAATAATCTAGCCCACTGCCTGTCCATATACAGCCCCCAATCACTGTCCTGTTTTGTCCCCACTGTCATGCACTACCAATCCCAATGTAATTTGCTGTCCCCTGGGCCTCTCAGCATTGCTGCTTTCCAAGCATCTCATTCCCACTCTCCGTGGTGCTAAATTATATTTCCCCAGATGGATTAGTTTGCATTTGTTCAGGATGAATCTCATTTGGCTATTTCCTTCCTATAGCTGACCTCTCTCTGTCCCATTATATCATCTCTTAGCTCCCTGTCCTTATTGGTGTGTGCAGCACCTTCCCATTTAGTATTCTCTGTAAATTTAATTAACATGCTCTTTACCCTCCCTCTATCAGATCAAATGGAAATGTTAAAGGAGCCTGGCACAGATCTGTGCACTAACCCACTAATGATAATAAAATACTTTGCACTTATACTATATGTTTTCCACTGGAAGATTTCAGGGCACTCTGCAAAGCTGAGTAAGTATCATTATCAAAATTCTCTGTGAAAGGGAGGGGAGCCCTGGCCTCGAGGCAGGTTGCCTGGCAGGCTCTGTCAGCCCTGGGTGTTGAGGCAGTCCACTTGGCGGGATGCCCTGGAGCTTCAGAACCTGGAAGTGCGGGCTTCCCAGCAGCCCTGCAGATAGGTGAGCTGGCACCAAACTTGCCTAGGTTCTATAGCAATTTCAGCAAAATCGAACCATCTCCATGAAACATCTGGATTTTGCTCAATTGACAAATTCCAACACAGCAATGTTTTGTTAGAATTTTTCCAACCATCTCTAATCATTATCCTCCCTCTATCCTGTCGGGGGGGGGGGGGAGGGAGGGCGGGGGCACCGAGGCACAGAGCACTCTCCCAACACAGACTAGACCACACCCCTCCAAGTACCAAACATATGAATAAACAGTGGTGAGTTGCAGAAGACCCTGGAAGAGTACATACCCCTGTGGGACTGCATAGAGCGCCCCATCTGGAATCTCTGGCTTCTAGGTAAAACAGTACTAATTTCCCATTAGAAACCCCAGGAATGCAATGTGAATGTTACACAATTAACACAGACAAATGTCAGGAAATGCAAGAAGTCTAGCTCCTTCACTTAGGCCCTGCACCCATGAGGCACCAATTGTTGTTCCTGCTCTTATATTAAATGTCGAACATCAGTATTTGTGATGGAACAGTGCAGTAACAGATCCAGTGGCTGTGCTCCACCCCAGGAGGCAGCATCACAACAACCAGCATCACATTCACAAGGTACGTTTACATTTCTCTTTAATTCCCCTTTACTCTCCATGTGCAATTAGTGAATTTGCTTTAGTGAGTAAGGATCTCTGGCAAGTGGGTCGTGTCAGGCAGAAATCTGGTCAGAGTGGGGAACAGAGATAATTATAGTGATTCCTAGATTTGAAGGCCATAAGGGACCACTGTGATAATCTAGTCTCACCTCCTATATAACACCGTCCAGAGAACTGCCCCCAAATAATTCCTAGAGCAGATCTCTTAGAAAAAAATCGAAACTTGCTTGAAAAATTGTCAATGATGGAGAATCCACCGTGACCTTTGATAAGTCTGTCCAATGATTAATTACCCTCATTGTTAAAAATATATGCCTTATTTCCAGTCTGAATGTGTTTAGCTTCAACTTCCAGCCATTGGATCATGGCTGCATTCGGCATTATGGACACATCCCCTGCTGCCCGTGACATAACTTCTCTTGCCCTGAACCCCAGCTCTGGCACACTCATGCATGCTCAGGGCTGAGTTCTCTGCTAGATTGAAGAACCCATTATTAAATATTTGTTCCAAGGTAGATAGTTATAGATTCTGCTCAAGTCACCCCTTAACCTTCTCTTTGTTAACATAAATGTCTTTGAGTCTATTAGTCTAAGGCGTGTTTTCTAATCCTTTAATCATTCTTGTGGCTCTTCTCTGAACCTTCTCCAGTTCATCAACGTCCTTCTTGAATTGTGGACACCAGAACTGGACACACAGCGGTCACACCAACAGCAGTTGCACTACTGCCAAATACAGAAGTAAATTAACCGCTCTGATCCTACTCAAGATTTACCTGTTTAAAACATCCAAGTATCACATTAGCCCTTTTGGCCACAGGGTCACATTAAGAGCTCATGTTCACCTGATTTCTAGTTACATTTTGAGACCTATCCGCCAGTTTTTAATCTATTTAATATGTGCCATGTTAATTTTATTTAATTCTAGTTTTTTAATCCAATGTTACGTGGTACCAAGTTAAACACTTTACAGAAGTCTAAGTATATTAGGTTTATCAACCCTAATATTACCTTTATCAATCAAACTTGTATTTTCATCCAAAAGGATATTAAACTGAGCATCCATTTTTCATAAACCCATGTTAATTGGCATTAATTCCCTTACCTTCCTTTAATTCTTGATTAATCGAGTATCACATGAGCCACTCCATTATCTTGCCTGGGATCGATGTCAGGCTGACAGACCCATAATTACTCGGGTCATCCTGTTTTTTAATTTTAAAAATTGGCATAATTTTAGCTTTTTTCCAGTCTTATGAAACTTCTGCAGTGCTCAAAGACTTTCAAAAATCAACATTGAGTCCAACAAGCTCCTGAGCCCGCTCTTTTAAAACTATTGGATGAAAGTTACTGGACCTGCTGATTGAAAGTCTAACTTTAGTAGCTTCTGTTTAACATCCTACAGAGATACTAGTGAATGAAAAGAGTGTTATCACCATACGATGAGACTTTATCGTCTGTTTTTTTCCAAATACAGAACCGAAATATTTATTGAACACTTCTTCCTCTTCTGCATTGAGATAATTCTACTAATGCCATCTAGTAATGGACCAATATTGTCAGGATTTTTTTTGTTCCAAATATGTTTTAAAAACACCATCTTATCCTTAACTCTGATAGTCACAGATTTCTCCTTGTGTCCCTTTGCTTCCCTTATCAATTTACTACAGTTCCTAACTTCTGATTTATATACATTACTATCAACTTCCCCTTTCTTCCATTTATTATATATATATTATAGCTGTCTTCACTTCCCCTCTAAACCAGGTCCATTTTTTAACCAAAACAGCCTTCTTCCTCAGTTGTAGGCTTGTGGCTTTTGGAGAATGTAGTAAGATGTTCTTGGATGCTTCCCAATGATCAATCACATTTATCTGATTACATTCTTCCTCCCAGCTGATTTGGCTTGTAATTGTTTTCAGCTTTGTGAAATTTGCCCTATTAAAGCAGCAAGTATGTATATTACTGGTCTGAACTTTATTCTGCCTGCACATTATAAATGTGATCAAGTCATGATCACTTGTACTTAACCTACCAATAATTTTTATAGTGCCCTGGGTGGGCATGGTGCTTAACAGATATAAAGTCAGAAAAGGACCTGGTCAGAACATAGCTAAGTTATACAGAGAATGCTATAGTTAAAGACCTATTGCTGTGAGTCAAGATGCGAGAAAGGTGATAGAACTAGCAGAGGATTTCATGACAGAGCATTTCTATCAGCTTTGCTTTAGCTTTGCCTGCATGTTGGCATGCAGTCGTTTGCGTTGCCATGTTAACTTCTTGGACATTCATGCTGATTTCATTTGGTTTTGTTTAGTACCTAGCCCTGCTCAGGAGCAGCTATAGGAATGAGCACCCTTCCCTTACTGGCCTTTCTTCCATACATCAGAGCACGCCCATGTACGTGCACACACACACACATACGTGTGTTCGTTCATGTGTGCTGATGTTCATACACACAAACGTGCACACACTTGCATGCACATAATGTTGCTGAGAGGGGCTTTGTAGTAAAAGCGTGTTTTCAGGAAAGCCCTGAGGGAGGGAAGCAGGGCCCCGGGTGCAGACAGCTATATGGATGACATGGAGACAAGAGGGAGCAGCAGAGATGAAGGGGGTGTTTAGCTGGAGGTGTAGGCTCTGTGCCACTCCTGCCTGGCAGCTAGCTGGTGGTTTGGGGCCTGGTGAGAGTCAGGCTGAGCATCTCTGGAGCCTGTCTGGGCCTTGCGGAAGCTTAGGAGGCAAGACCCCAGGTGCACAGAATGTGAGCGGATGCCCCTGGCAACGCCTCCCCCATTCCTCAGTGTAATGTGCTGGAGGGGGTGGTTGGGCAGACTTGCCCAGGGTATAAGTGAGGCCAGTCATTGACTTCAACAGGGATGTGTCCACTCCCAGCAGAGATGAACTGGCCCTGCACAGGGCTGGGGTTATGCTGTTAGTGAGTCTGTGCATGTTGCCTTGTTTGATTGTGGCCACAGACTTTTCTGGACTAAGCTAAGGCCTGTTCCTTTGTGCCCTGGTCTGCTCCTCCCCGTCCTTGGCTGTGCCTCCATCCCTGGCTCTTCCTCTGTCTTTGGCCTTGGTTTTCTCTGTTTTCCCTCCCCCTCCCTCCACTTCTTCCCTGCCACATCCCTCCTGCCTGCCAGCATCTCCCTTGGCCTGGAACCTTTGCTCCCTACCTGCCCCCCATCTAGGGTGACCAGATGTCCCGATTTTATAGGGACAGTCCCAATATTTGGGGCTTTCTCTTGTATAGGTTCCTATTACCCCCTACCCCTGTTGTCATAAATATAAAGGGGAGGGTAACCACCTTTAAATCCCTCCTGGCCAGAGGCAAAACCCTTTCACCTGTAAAGGGTTAAGAAGCTAAGATAACCTCTCTGGCACCTGACCAAAATGACCAATGAGGATACAAGATACTTTCAAAGCTGGAGGGCGGGGAACAAAGGGTCTGTCTGTCTGTGTGATGCTTTTGCCGGGAACAGATCAGGAATGCAGCTCAGAACTCCTGTAAAAAGTTAGTAAGTAATCTAGCTAGAAATGCGTTAGATTTCCTTTTGTTTAATGACTGGTAAAATAGGCTGTGCTGAATGGAATGTATATTCCTGTTTTTGTGTCTTAAGGTTTTGCCTAGAGGGATTCTCTACGTTTTGAATCTGATTACCCTATAAGGTATTTACCATCCTGATTTTACAGAGATGATTTTTTTACTTTTTCTTTAATTAAAATTCTTCTTTTAAGAACCTGATTGTTTTTCATTGTTCTTAAGATCCAAGGGTTTGGGTCTGTGTTCAACTGTATAAATTGGTGAGGATTTTTATCAAGCCTTCCCCAGGAAAGGGGGTGTAGGGCTTGGGGGGATATTTTGGTGGGAAGACGTCTCCAAGTGGGCTCTTTCCCTGTTCTTTGTTTAACATGCTTGGTGGTGGCAGCATAGGGTTCAAGGACAAGGCAAAGTTTGTACCTTGAGGAAGTTTTTAACCTAAGCTGGTAAGAATAAGCTTAGGGGGACTTTCATGCAGGTCCCCACATCTGTACCCTAGAGTTCAGAGTGGGGAAGGAACCTTGATACCTGTCTTGATTTTTTTCAGACTTGCTGTCTGGTCACCCTACCACCATCCTCTCCATCCCACAGCCTTTCACCGTGTGCCTCCCTTTTCCCTCAGTCAGCACCTTGATCAGTGGGTTCCATGTGTGCATGTGTGCTGAGCAGGAATTTGCATACCTGCCAGCATCCTCAAAGCAAACAGTAGTAGACATGCACTTGAATTTATATTTGAATAAATGTAAATAATTTACATACATATGAATAAATTTACATGGCATAGTGCTGATGAAAGGGGAAGCTCCTTCCCAGGGATATAGGGGGTTGGATGCACATGTGATGGGGATTTCTCTGGTCCCAGTCAGGCAGGGCAGGAGCCTGCAGGACTGGGGAGGTGGAGTGTCTTAGTGTTGGGGGAGGCTGAGTGTGTGTGTGCCTGTCCCTTACTATGGGTGTACCATTGTGTCAGCTGCTCTGGTCTTCCACACCCACATATCAGTGGATCCCTGCTGCTCACTGTGCCTCACTACACCAATGCCTCGTTTCCTGCCTGTGTGGCGCTGATGCTTTCTGTATCTTTCAGAGCATTTGGCTGTGCTCAGGTTGCAGTTTTTCCACCTACTAGCTGACCTGGGTGAGTCATGAGCCCTGGGCTGCCCGCTCTGCTCTGTGATGAGTGTACTGTATTGCTCTACACACTGCGAGGGGCAACACGCCCCTCCTCCCACCCTCCAGCTGGGTGAGATTGAACAGCTCTAACGTCCCACTCCCCCTCACCAGTTCCCACTCCTGACTCCTGCTTGAATGGCCTCTCCTGGGTTCCTTATCCAGCTTCCCCACTAGTCCCTCTCTGAGGCAGGACAGGAGTTGTCCCAGAGCAGGTGGTGCAGCTGGCAGCCTGGTGGGTGGGCTGGTTCCAAGAGGGACTGGCCATGGGACACAGGGCAGAGGAAAAGGCAGAAGGAGGTGACTTCCTCTCTTCTCACCTCCTGGCCTGGCACTGGGTGGGACAAAAATGTGACCCCCGGGAGCGAACAGCTGAGGTCTGGGGACCTTTACATCTTTCACTCCCAGGCCTCTGCTCTCTGGGCTGGGGGATGAATAGAGACCTGGAGCAGACTGGACTCTGCCAGCCTCTCTCAGGTCTGCCAGAATTAGACAGGGTCATTCAACAGATGGAACCAGCAGGAGTGCATTGCACATTGCAGGGGTCACTGGTAGGGCTGGGTGCAGTGGGGAATCCCCCAAGCACCCTCACAAAAGCTAAGAGCAGATATAATAGGAAGCACAGGTGGCCCAGCGATTGACGCTCTGGGATCTGTGCCCTGGGTGTGCCATCGCTAGGGTGGATTCAGCATAGAATCATAGAATATCAAGGTAGGAAGGGACCTCAGGAGGTCATCTAGTCCAACCCCCTGCTCAAAGCAGGACCAATCCCCAACTAAATCATCCCAGCCAGGGCTTTGTCAAGCCTGACCTTAAAAACTTCTAAGGAAGGAGATTCCACCACCTCCCTAGGTTACGCATTCCAGTTTTTTACCACCCTCCTAGTGAAAAAGTTTGTCCTAAAAACTTTTTCTGGGGGGAGGGATAGCTCAGTGGTTTGAACATTGGCCTGCTAAACCCAGGATTGTGAGTTTAATCCTTGAGGGGGCCATTCAGGGAGCTGGGGCAAAAATTGGGGATTGGTCCTGCTTTGAGCAGGGGGTTGGATTCGATGACCTCCTGAGGTCCCTTCCAACCTTGATATTCTATGAGTCTATAATATCCAACCTAAACCTCCCCCACTGCAACCTGAGACCATTACTCCTCGTTCTGTCATCTGCTACCACTGAGAACAGTCTAGATCCATCCTCTTTGGAACCCCCTTTCAGGTAGTTGAAAGCAGCTATCAAATCCCCCCTTATTCTTCTCTTCCACAGACTAAACAATCCCAGTTCCCTCAGCCTCTACTCAGAAGTCATGTGTTCCAGTCCCCTAATCATTTTTGTTGTCCTCCGCTGGACTCTTTCCAATTTTTCCACATCCTTCTTGGAGTGTGGGGCCCAAAACTGGACACAGTACTCCAGATGAGGCCTCACCAATGTCGAATAGAGGGGAACGATCACATCCCTCGATCTGCTGGCAATGCCCCTACTTATACAGCCCAAAATGCCATTGGCCTTCTTGGCAACAAGGGCACACCGTTGACTCATATCCAGCTTCTCGTCCACTGTAACCCGTAGCTCCTTTTTTGTAGAACTGCTGCCGAGCCATTCGGTCCCTAGTCTGTAGAGGTGCATGGGATTCTTCCGTCCTAAGTGCAGGACTCTGCACTTGTCCTTGTTGAACCTCATCAGATTTCTTTTGGCCCAATCCTCTAATTTGTCTAGGTCCCTCTGTATCCTATCTGTAAGGGGGCTTATTCCTTCACCCACTTACTTCCCTGGTCCTTCTCACATAAACAGAGAGCAACAATACCCGAAGTCCAAAGGTGAAAACAATGCAATGTTTATTGGGGTGAACTTCCAGCAAGCATGATTCCAGTTTCCTTCCTTAGTGTCCCCCTTCCCAGTTCTGACACCACAGAGGCTTACCTGTATCCCTGTTCCCATTTCCCCCTTTAACTAAACATGATTCCAATTTCCCCACCCCCATTCCCTGTTCCCATTTTCCCCCCACACACACTCACTTCCTGATTGACTGCAGACTATATAGTAAAACTTGAGTTCTGCTTAGCTATACCTTAACCAATCATTTTACTGAAGTTTAACTAACCAATCCTAACATATTGTAACATGATTATTTAACCAATTATATCCCACCACCTTAATTAATTTACACCCAGCAAAATTAATTATACAGCAGACAGGAACAATCACAGAGCCAGACAGAGATTATACAGACAAACAATCGCAAAGTGGAAACTATAATGACAAAACAATACAGAAGAGAGGATTTCACATCCCAGCTATTGATAAGTGAGTTCTTGCCAGACAGGATGCTATCAAACTAAGTTTCCTTTTACATTTTCTAGGCACTTCCCTTTCTCTGGAGGTGATAGGCACTATCAGGGCAGGATTGTATTCCTAACAGCCCAATAGCACCTTATTTCAATATGACTAGTTTGGAATATGAGGAGGTGACCGGTCACTTCCCAGTTGATGGCTGCCTCTGTTGCTTAGCCAAAGGCCTAGGCCCTATCACAGTAAGAGAAGGCCCTTACACCGGCAGACAGTGATTTTGATTCTTTCTTTTATACCTCTATAACTAGCTAAGTGATAAGAATACACCTAAATTCTTAGAGTATTGGCCTTTACAGACAGGCCTGAATATCTATATCCTAACACTATCCCTACCCTCCAACGTATCTACCTCTCCTCCCAGTTTAGCATCATCTGCAAACTTGCTGAGGGTGCAATCCACACCATCCTCCAGTTCATTAATGAAGATATTGAACAAAACCGGCCCAAGGACCAACCCTTCGGGCACTCCACTTGATACCAGCTGCCAGCTAGACATGGAGCCATTGATCACTACCTGTTGAGCCCGACAGTCTAGCCAGCTTTCTATCCACCTTATAGTCCATTCATCCAGCCCACACTTCGTTAACTTGCTGGCAAGAATACTGTGGGAGACCGTGTCAAAAGCTTTGCTAAAGTCAAGGAACAACACGTCCACTGCTTTCCCCTCATCCACAGAGCCAGCTATCTCGTTATAGAAGGCAATTAGATTAGTCAGGCATGACTTGCCCTTGGTGAATCCATGCTGACTGTTCCTGATCACTTTCCTCTCCTCTAAGTGTTTCAGAATTGATTCCTTGAAGAGCTGCTCCATGATTTTTCCAGGGACTGAGGTGAGGCTGACTGGCCTGTAGTTCCCAGGATCCTCCTCCTTCCCTTTTTTAAAGATGGGCACTACACTAGCCTTTTCCCAGTCGTCCGGAACTTACCCCGATCGCCATGAGTTTTCAAAGAGAATGGCCAATGGCTCTGCAATCACATCCACCAATGCCTTTAGCACTCTTGGATGCAGCGCATCCGGCCCCATGGACTTGTGCTCATCCAGCTTTTCTAAATAGTCCCGAACCACTTCTTTCTCCACAGAGGGCTGGTCACCTCCTCCCCATGCTGTGCTGCCCAGTGCAGTAGTCTGGGAGCTGACCTTCTTCGTGAAGACAGAGGCAAAAAAAGCATTGAGTACATTAGCTTTTTCCACATCCTCTGTCACTAGGTTGCCTCCCTCATTCAGTAAGGGGCCCACACTTTCCTTGACCACCTTCTTGTTGCTAACATACCTGAAGAAACCCTTTGTATTACTCTTAACATCTCTTGCTAGCTGCAACTCCAGGTGTGATTTGGCCTTCCTGATTTCACTCCTGCATACCTGAGCAATATCTTTATACTCATCCCTTGTCATTTGTCGAATCTTCCACTTCTTGTAAGTTTCTTTTTTGTGTTTAAGATCAGCAAGGATTTCACTGTTAAGCCAAGCTGGTTGCCTGCCATATTTACTATTCTTTCGACACATCGGGATGGTTTGTCCCTGTAACCTCAATAAGGATTCTTTAAAATAAAGCCAGCTCTCCTGGACTCCTTTCCTCCTCATGTTATTCTCCCAGGGGATCCTGCCCATCAAATCCCTGAGGTTTGCTTTTCTGAAGCCCAGGGTCTGTATTCTGCTGCTCTCCTTTCTTCCTTGTGTCAGGATCCTGAATTTGACCATCTCATGTGTTAAGAAAAAGTTAGCACATGTGACTCCATTTTGGTTTGGGGCCCACCATTGTCTAAAAGCAAGCACATCATGCACCAGGAGGAATGTTCCTTAGATACTGCATTCCTGTGAAAATCCTCCTCCTTGTCTCCAGCCTGCCTTGACTCCTGGTATCTGTTCTTTGTCTGTCCCTAACTCCCTATCTCCTGGCCTTTGATGTGAGGCCTCCCATCCTGATAATAAAAGTTACTGATGCATTGCTTTAGGACCATGCTGTGTAATTACTAGTTTAGCACAAGGAATGCACCAAGCAGGGATAGGTGGTAGATAAGAAAAGGGTTTGTTTATTGGCTAAGGTTTCCGATGCACGAGGTTAACACGCTTTGCTAAGAGGTATATAACCTTTGTATAATCTGTATTGGGGGTCCCCTCCTGGCTAGCAGGGGGGCACCACGCTCGAGCGTAATAAACTTGGTGTTTTTTGGGAACTCTGCAGTTGTGGACATTGTTCATGTGCCTCAGCCTAAATTCAAACTGTGCGTGTCCTACCAGGTATAATTCGCAGCAGTTGTGTGCGTGTCCTATCAGGTATAATTCTTAACACATGGTCACTGCCTCCCAGGTTCCCATCCACTTTTGCTTCCCCTACTAATTCTTCCCGGTTTGTGAGCAGCAGGTCAAGAAGAGCTCTGCCCCTAGTTGGTTCCTCCAGCACTTGCACCAGGAAATTGTCCCCTACACTTTCCAAAAGCTTCCTGGATTGTCTGTGCACCGCTGTATTGCTCTCCCAGCAGATATCAGGGTGATTGAAGTCTCCCATGAGAACCAGGGCCCGTGACTTAGTAACTTCTGTTAGTTGCCAGAAGAAAGCCTCGTCCACCTCATCCCCCCTGGTCCGGTGGTCCCACCATGGCAGACTCCCACCATGACATCACCCTTGTTGCTCACACTTCTAAACTTAATCCAGAGACTCTCAGGTTTTTCTGCAGTTTCATACCGGAGCTCTGAGCAGTCATACTGCTCTCTTACATACAATGCAACTCCCCTACCTTTTCTGCCCTGCTTGTCCTTCCTGAACAGTTTATATCCATCCATGACAGTACTCCAGTCATGTGAGTTATCCCATCAAGTCTCTGTTATTCCAATCACATCATAATTCCTTGACTGTGCCAGGACTTCCAGTTCTCCCTGCTTGTTTCCCAGGCTTCTTGCATTTGTGTATAGGCACTTGAGATAACTTGCTGTTTGTCCTGCTTTCTTAGTATGAGGCAGGAGCCCTCCCCTCTCACACTGTCCTGCTTGTGCTTCCTCCCGGTATCCCACTTCCCCAGTTACCTCAGGGCTTTGGTCTCCTTCCCCCGGTGAACCTAGTTTAAAGCCCTCCTCACTAGGTTAGCCAGCCTGCTTGCGAAGATGCTCTTCCCTCTCTTCGTTAGGTGGAGCCCGTCTCTGCCTAGCACTCCTCCTTCTTGGAACACCATCCCATGGTCAAAGAATCCAAAACCTTCTCTCCAACACCACTTGCGTAGCCATTCGTTGACTTCCACGATTCTACGGTCTCTACTCCGGCCTTTTCCTTCCACGGGGAGGATGGACGAGAACACCACTTGCGCCTCAAACTCCTTTATCCTTCTTCCCAGAGCCACGTAGTCTGCAGTGATTCGCTCAAGGTCATTCTTGGCAGTATCATTGGTGCCCACATGGAGAAGCAGGAAGGGGTAGCGATCCGAGGGCTTGATGAGTCTCGGCAGTCTCTCCGTCACATCATGAATCCTAGCTCCTGGCAAGCAGCAGACTTCTCGGTTTTCCCGGTCGGGGCGGCAGATAGATGACTCAGTCCCCCTGAGGAGAGAGTCCCCGACCACCACCACCCACCTCCTTCTCTTGGGAGCAGTGGTCTTGGAACCCCCATCCCTAGGACAGTGCATCTCATGCCTTCCAATTGGTGGAGTCTCCTTCTGTTCCCTTCCCTCAGATGTATCATCTGGTCCACTCTCCGCATTAGTACCTGTGGAGAGAACATGAAAACGGTTACTTACCTGTATCTGCGTTGCTGGTACATGGATGCTCCCCTTTCTTCTTCTGGAGGTCACATGCTGCCAAATTTCTTCACCATCCTCCTGTCCCCGCTGCGCAGACTGCTCTGAATCTCCAGAACATTGTGTCCATAGAAGCATATCCTGATGTCTGTCCAGGAAATCTTCAGTTTCTCTTATGCACCGCAGGGTCGATACTTGTTTCTCCAGACCTTGAACCTTCTCTTCCAATATGGAGACCAGCTTGCACTTTGTGCAGACAAAGTCGCTTCTGTCCTGTGGAAGAAAGACAAACATGGCACATCCAGTGCAGGTCACAACAGCTGAACACTCCCCATCCATATTACCTTCCTTCTACGAGCTTCCTCAGGAGTTGTAGTAACTACTCAGAGAAACCGGCAAGATGTAAGCCTCAGTGAGCTCTCCCCAGGCAAACTCCCTCTGTTAGCCTCTCTGCTGTTTGCCGCTCAGCTGGTTCGCAGCTGACTGGCTTTTTATAACAGTCAGGCCCGCTCAAGGCTCACCTGGAACAAAGCACTCCCAGTTCACACTTTTCAAACAACCAATCAAGCACACTGTCAAACTGTCCCCACAACAGACACTCAGATACTCACCAACACAGCCTCCCTAATGCAGCCCTTAGTGTACCTCCTTTCAGACAGATCCCAGGCAAACTCTCTCTGTTAGCCTCTCTGCTGTTCGCCGCTCAGCTGGTTCGCAGCTGACTGGCTTTTTATAACAGTCAGGCCCTCTCAAGGCTAGGAGTATGGGGCAGTGCAAGACTGGCTTCCTGTAGAACTTGTTCAAACTTCCTCTTCCTGTAGAACTTGTTCAAACCCTCTCACCCCAGCCTCACCCACAAGCTGCCACCACCTGGCCTTTGCTCTTACCTGGAGTTCTTACGGCGTGATAGCAATCGGCCTGCTGCTCTGAGAGTTAGCAGGGCAGTCTGGGATGCTCCCCATACCCCTAGCCATGCCAGTTACACCTTCACCTGGTGCTGAGCAGCAATCTGCCCTCAAGGAGACCACCTGCAAAACACAAGACTCTGCAAACCTTGCTCAGGCCAGGAAGGGCTGCTCTTGTCCTTGGAAGTCCTGTGCCCTTACCCCTGACCATGCCCAGCTGGCAGCGGTTGCCTCTGGTAATGCCAGCATGCTTGCCAGGCCTCTGTCACTCCCATCACTGAGACCTGCCTCCTGCCTTGACGCCAGCATGGCCAGCCTCCTCTCCAAGGGACACACTGTAGTTGCAGCTCCAAGCAGCTGGAAGGCTTTGGTGGTTCCTTTCCCTGTTCTCTGTAGCTCTGGAGTCAGAGGAGCAGAGAGCTGCAGACAGACTTAGCCCTGTGGGACTATTGCTGCTCGGTGTAGAGCCCTGGCCCGTCCACAGTAATGGAGGATCCTGACCCGGACAATAGCCATTTCCATGTGCCAGCAGAAGAAGCCCCCTGGCCAGTTACTCATGAGAAGGTCTCCCAGTTGGTGGGTAGCTTATTTCCTGAAGCAGGAAGGTTTGTCGCCCTGATCTTTTTTTCTTTTCTTTTTTCCTTTCTAGCATTACCATGGATATTCCTAATATTCATTGCAAAATTTAATCCTTTCTGGCATCCTGCTGAGATTTTTGGCCTCAATACTTGTGGCAGCGAGTTCCACAGGTTAATTATAGGTTAGGTAAGAAAGTACTTCCCTTTATCCATTTTAAATGTGTTGCCTTTCTAATGGTAGGAGGAATGGGAGCTCACACTTTATGTTCTCTTAAGCCATTCTTTATTTTCTCTGTCTCCACCAGAGCAGTGGTTCTCCTGGAGCTGTCCGGTGCTTCATTCTGGAGTGGTGATAATTAACTCAGAATCCAGTAATGCCTGTGAGTCATCCCAGATCTCCCCCTGCACCCCCACTGTGCATCACCTTCTACTTATTTACAATAGAAAGCATTTCATCTGCCACAGCTTTGCCCAACTTCATGGGTCTGTAACCTGGATCACATTGGAAAGGCCCATTCTGGGACAAATGGTGCAGTCTGGAATTAACGGTGCAATTAGTATGTCAGCCAAAGTCAGAATTCTTCCTATTTTGCTGTGCTCTCCACACTTTATGATCAAGAAGTTGTGCCCACACATTGCATGCTGGCCTGGACACACACCCATATGCACTCCCACTGTTACTGACACACGCACACTGAGCGAGCTCCAAACATTACCACCGCTGCTTTTGATGCTGCATAAACTTGAGCAGATCTGGAGAAGTCTTCTTTGCTCCCATGTCTCTGGCTGTGAATTCTCCATTTCTCAGTACCTGTACTGCTCACCTAGAATCCAACATGTCTGAGCTGTGGCCCGGCTGGGATTCCAGTTCAGTTTCACCCTGCACTTATATCCAGTGAGTCTCTCTCCTCCTGTGGTTGGACAACAGGGGCTGCATGCCGAATCGTTAGGATTGCAGGGCTGCTGCTCCAGAGAATGATATTCAGAGTGGTTGTGGGAACAGAAACTGGGCGATGGAGGGGTTGTCTCAGCAGAAGGTGTAGTGGGAGGGGCTGGTGAATGATGGGGCTAGCAGGTGAGAAGCACAAATAGGTTTGACTGATACACAGTGGAAACGCCAATCAATTTTGTCAGAGTAAAAATGACTAACATCAATTCAGTACAAATCTCTGGACTTCATGCCATGAATTTTATTTTCTCCCATTAAATTATTCATTTGGCAATAAATCTACTCCTCCCTTCCCCCCCCCCCCGCCCCACAGCACCCCAGAGCCAGAATTTCACATGGCTGTTATCTCCCATTTCAGCACGGAAGGTTCACAAGTGCCACAGAGGTGATGTGAGTGCCTCGGTGCTGGCTGTTCCCTGGGGCAGTGACAGAGCACCCAGGAGGCAGCTGGGTCACTCTGCTGAGAGGTCCCTAGGAGGTAAGGTCATAGTTGAACTTGGTATTCCACTGCTGTAGCAGAGCACTGCGCTGTGCTAGGAGCTGTGATATAGCAGAGGTGATACAGGGAGCGCTCAGGTTCTGGTGGTGTGTTCCAGCAAGGGGGATGTAGTTGTGTCTCAGTGTTGGAAGTCTCAGGCAACTGTAAGAAAACAGAGGGGATGCAGTCCTGCTGGAGATTCCTGGCTGCTGGGATACAGCAGAGCTGACCTAGCTGCTGTATTACAGTGGAGAAAATGCAGTCATGGCTCAGTCTTGCTGGCTCCTGAAAGCTGTAATATGGCAGACGCTGGGCAGTTGTGGTTCCCTGGTGCTGCAAAATTATGGAAGGAGAGCAGTCCTGGGTGCTGGGATATGGTCATGAAAATTCCTCTCCCCACTGGGCTCTACCGCAGTCTCTATTGCACACACTGTTTCTCTAGGGCAGACCCTGACTCTCCTGATCTTCTGCCCAGCTTGGGGCCTTCTGACAAAGATGTTTGAAGAAAACCTCTTGCTGCCCTCTCAGTGTTGGGAGACACAGGATCAGCACAGGCTCCTTGGGGAAACGCTTTGGCGCAGACTTCCCAAGGACCAGAGAAAACATGAGCCCTGCTCTTCTAGACAGTGTAGAGCCCTGCAATGTGATGTTGACATAAACTGTGACCATATAGATCATTGTTGCAACCACTATTCTATATTTGCAGCAAATATTGTACAAAGGTTGTCGTGTGAGGTGTCTATGAAAAGGTTATGATTTGCTGGTTATGATTATGGTATCTGTTTGTATGTATCATTTTTGTAGTTGAAGTTATGAATATTGGCTATGTACTTGTATCTCAATGTGTTTGATTCTAAGTAGCCTCAGTGAAACATTTGGTCAGCTTCTTGAGAAAGGACTATTCGCAGTAAGTGCCCAATCAAGAAATACTTAATTGACAATGGACTTTGGGAGACATCAATCCACATCTGAGCTTTCCTGGGAACGTTGATACTAACATGTAAACACTTCTTTACAGGCCAACACCACTGAGTCATGCATGGACATGTGACTTGCCTATGTGACTCCGAACTACATCTTGCTGCTGTGATTTCCACAGTAAGAACAAAGGGGTGTCCTTCCACATGTCAGAGGATATAAAAGGCCCTGGAAACCCCTCCATTTTGTCTTCAATCCTGCTTCTGACTTCTGGAGGAACTTTGCTACAAACTCAAACTCTGAACAAAGGACTGAATGGCCCATCCAAGCTGTGGATGTACTCCAGAGACTTGATTTAAACCTGCAGTTTATTACATCACTGCTACAAGCCTGAACCAAGAACTTTGCCATGACTGTATGTAATTGATTCCTTCAACCAATTTTAGCTCTCATCTATATTTCTTTCTTTTTATGAATAAACCTTTAGATTTTAGATTCTAAAGGATTGGCAACAGCATGATTTGTGGGTAAGATCTGACTTGTATATTGAGCTGGGTCTGGGGCTTGGTCCTTTGGGATCAGGGGAACCTTTTTTCTTTTACTGGGGTATTGGCTTTCATAACCATTCGTCCCTGTAATGAGTGGCTGCTGGTGATGATACTGGGAAACTGGAGAGTCTAAGGGAATTGCTTGTATGACTTCTGGTTAGCCTGTGGAGTAAAACTGAAGTCCTCTCTGTTTGGCTGATTTGGTGTGCCTTAGTAATAAAGGAAACCCAGCCTTGGGCTGTCACTGCCCTGCTCTAAGCAATTTGTCCTGAATTGATACTCTCAGTTGTGTCCCACCAAGGCAGCATCGTCACAGACCAGAGAAAACATGAGCCCTGCTCCCCCAGACAGTGCAGAGCCCTGCAGAGTAAGGGCCATGGGAACCACACATACTGCTTCTAGTTTGTTTGTTTACTTTCAGTGCTGAGCTGCTGCTGTGGAGGGACGGTTCCCTTCTTCCCCATTCTGCTACTGGATCTGCCGCCCAGTGCTGGGTTCTCTGTGGCTGAGGACTCACCCTTCTGAACCCCCTCTTGCCAGCAGGGGCCTGGCATTCAGCCCAGGAACCTCCTGAACACTGTAGAGACTGGCAGGGTACATTCAGAGCATCCCCTCTCCCCAGCACAGCCTGGCCTTGGTGGGAGAGAAGAATGGGGGAGAGTCCAGAAACTTCTTCCAGTCCAGGACATGGGCAGAGGAGAACTTTGTATGAGCAGCGGTTCCCAGACTGTGGTGTACAGGACACTTGCTGGCTGGCTGCTCACATGGTGCTAGTGCCCCCTCTTCACATTCAGCTGAGGGAGGGGAAAGAGAGACAAATTAGATGCAAAATAGAGGGCACCATTAACTGCTTTCCAGGGGGGCACATGCTCATTGTAGTGACAATCGTGACCTGTGCACTAACCCATCCCTAATGGTGCCAAGTGGGTGCTGCAGCTGCCACCCGGATAAATCGCAATGGGAAATATGAGAAGTGGGGCTGATGAGGGGGACAGGAAGGAAGTGGGGGGCAAACCAAGGGGAAGAAGAGGGGAGTTGTGGGTGTGAGGCGAGAGGAAACAGGAAGGGAGGAAAGGCAGGGGCTGGGCAAGGGGGTGTTGGGTCTGGGAAGTAGGCAGCTGGATCTTGTGGTTGGAGAAAGGATTGGTGTCAGAGAGTCAAGCCAAGGGTTGGAGTCAGAGTCAGAGACCAAGAGCAAGGATGAGGAACAAGGAAGGAAGCAGGAACCTGGAGCAAGACAGGATCCAGTGTAGCAGTCAGGTAGAGTCCAGTTGTGTGGACAACTTCCTGTGCCTCTCTTTGGTTTTAAATAGGAAGCCCTGACCAATGAGAGATCCTTTGAGCAAGGGGTTGGATTAGATGACCTCTTGTGGTCTCTTCCAACCCTAATCTTCTATGATTCCAACCAGGGCCCAAGAAAGGCCTCCCTGATGTAGCTTCAGGTTTCATGGTCTCTCTGCTCAGCTGGTTAGTAGCAAAGTTGCTGGGAGCAGGGAAGTGACAGTTGACTGTGAACCCCCCAGACCCAGGCTGAGACCCATGAGGTTATGACAGGGTGAGGTGGGGGCTGGGCAAGGGCGCTGGCTTCCTCTGGGCCCCAAGGGTGTTTAGCCCCCACCTGCCCTCTTCCCCCAAGTCCCCAGCCCCGCCCTGCCTTTCATAGAATCATAGAATCATAGAATATCAGGGTTGGAAGGGACCCCAGAAGGTCATCTAGTCCAACCCCCTGCTCAAAGCAGGACCAAGTCCCAGTTAAATCATCCCAGCCAGGGCTTTGTCAAGCCTGACCTTAAAAACCTGTAAGGAAGGAGATTCTACCACCTCCCTAGGTAACGCATTCCAGTGTTTCACCACCCTCTTAGTGAAAAAGTTTTTCCTAATATCCAATCTAAACCTCCCCCATTGCAACTTGAGACCATTACTCCTCGTTCTGTCATCTGCTACCATTGAGAACAGTCTAGAGCCATCCTCTTTGGAACCCCCTTTCAGGTAGTTGAAAGCAGCTATCAAATCCCCCCTCATTCTTCTCTTCTGCAGACTAAACAATCCCAGCTCCCTCAGCCTCTCCTCATAACTCATGTGCTCTAGACCCCTAATCATTTTTGTTGCCCTTCGCTGGACTCTTTCCAATTTATCCACATCCTTCTTGTAGTGTGGGGCCCAAAACTGGACACAGTACTCCAGATGAGGCCTCACCAGTGTCGAATAGAGGGGAACGATCACGTCCCTCGATCTGCTCGCTATGCCCCTACTTATACATCCCAAAATGCCATTGGCCTTCTTGGCAACAAGGGCACACTGCTGACTCATATCCAGCTTCTCGTCTACTGTCACCCCTAGGTCCTTTTCCGCAGAACTCCTGCCTAGCCATTTGGTCCCTGGTCTGTAGCGGTGCATTGGATTCTTCCATCCTAAGTGCAGGACCCTGCACTTATCCTTATTGAACCTCATCAGATTTCTTTTGGCCCAATCCTCCAATTTGTCTAGGTCCTTCTGTATCCTATCCCTCCCCTCCAGCGTATCTACCACTCCTCCCAGTTTAGTATCATCCGCAAATTTGCTGAGAGTGCAATCCACACCATCCTCCAGATCATTTATGAAGATATTGAACAAAACGGGCCCCAGGACCGACCCCTGGGGCACTCCACTTGACACCGGCTGCCAACTAGACATGGAGCCATTGATCACTACCCGTTGAGCCCGACAATCTAGCCAGCTTTCTACCCACCTTATAGTGCATTCATCCAGCCCATACTTCCTTAACTTGCTGACAAGAATGCTGTGGGAGACCGTGTCAAAAGCTTTGCTAAAGTCAAGAAACAATACATCCACTGCTTTCCCTTCATCCACAGAACCAGTAATCTCATCATAAAAGGCGATTAGATTAGTCAGGCATGACCTTCCCTTGGTGAATCCATGCTGACTGTTCCTGATCACTTTCCTCTCCTCTAAGTGCTTCAGGATTGATTCTTTGAGGACCTGCTCCATGATTTTTCCAGGGACTGAGGTGAGGCTGACTGGCCTGTAGTTCCCAGGATCCTCCTTCTTCCCTTTTTTAAAGATGGGCACTACATTAGCCTTTTTCCAGTCATCCGGGACTTCCCCCGTTCGCCACGAGTTTTCAAAGATAATGGCCAAGGGCTCTGCAATCACAGCCGCCAATTCCTTCAGCACTCTTGGATGCAATTCGTCCGGCCCCATGGACTTGTGCACGTCCAGCTTTTCTAAATAGTCCCTAACCACCTCTATCTCTACAGAGGGCTGGCCATCTCTTCCCCATTTTGTGATGCCCAGCACAGCAGTCTGGGAGCTGACCTTGTTAGTGAAAACAGAGGCAAAAAAAGCATTGAGTACATTAGCTTTTTCCACATCCTCTGTCACTAGGTTGCCTCCCTCATTCAGTAAGGGGCCCACACTTTCCTTGGCTTTCTTCTTGTTGCCAACATACCTGAAGAAACCCTTCTTGTTACTCTTGACATCTCTTGCTAGCTGCAGCTCCAGGTGCGATTTGGCCCTCCTGATTTCATTCCTACATGCCCGAGCAATATTTTTATACTCTTCCCTGGTCATATGTCCAACCTTCCACTTCTTGTAAGCTTCTTTTTTATGTTTAAGATCCGCTAGGATTTCACCATTAAGCCAAGCTGGTCGCCTGCCATATTTACTATTCTTTCGACTCATCGGGATGGTTTGTCCCTGTAACCTCAACAGGGATTCCTTGAAATACATCCAGCTCTCCTGGACTCCCTTCCCCTTCATGTTAGTCCCCCAGGGGATCCTGGCCATCTGTTCCCTGAGGGAGTCAAAGTCTGCTTTCCTGAAGTCCAGGGTCCGTATCCTGCTGCTTACCTTTCTTCCCTGCGTCAGGATCCTGAACTCAACCAACTCATGGTCACTGCCTCCCAGATTCCCATCCACTTTTGCTTCCCCCACTAATTCTACCTGGTTTGTGAGCAGCAGGTCAAGAAAAGCTGCCTTTTCCCTGCCCCTGCTCCACACCGCCCTGCCTCTCCCTGCTCAGTTCTGCCCCCTCCCCCGAGTACGCCCCATCCCTGCTCCTCTCCTTCTCCCCAGTGCCTCCTGCATGCTGCGGAACAGCTGATCATGGCAGGTGGTAGGTGCTGGGAGGGACTGGGAGGAGATAATCGGCGGGGTCGCCAGGGGATGGGAGGCGTTGGGGGGAGGAGGATCTGGCTGCCAGTGGGTGCTAAGCACTAATTTTTTTCCATCACCCATGGAGTCAGCGCCTATGGGATGGGAGGGGAAGTGTCTGTAAGGTAGTGCCTTTGTAGAGTCATGGATTCCAAGGCCTTAAGGGACCTTTGCAATTGTCTATTCTGACCCCCCCTGTATAACACAGGCCAGAGGACTGTCCCAAATAATTCCTAGAGGAGATCTCTTAGAAAGACACCTGTCCTGATGTCTGGATGAAGACTGGAGAACTTTGTTTGAGAAGCATTTGTACAGAGGACACCCATAGGTTGATCTGGCTCTGTGAGGTGCTGAGACACCCCTGCAGGGATTGTGGGGGAGATGATGGTATCACAGCTCATGGGTTCTGAGCAGGGGGTTAGAGGGGTCTCCCACACCAAAAAAAAATGTATGGTTTTGTAGAGAATTGGTGCCAGGTCTATTTTCTTACCATGTCTAAAGCCTGTCTCTGTCTAAGCAGGTTACCCAGCCTCTCGCCAGCGTGAGGCCTGGGGTGTGTGTAGCACTGCTCTCATTCTCCTGCAGGTTGTTTTTCCCTTTCCTACTCCACCTGCCACCCTCCCACTGGCATGTAAGTGACACCTCCTACATCGGTTTCTACACCAACTTACACTCGCTTATAGTCTTACCAACATGTCACTTACCACCACCATCTGTGTCACCTCTGCTTCTGGCCCCGAATGTACAGTGTGTCACCTCAGTGGAGTATTAACTACAGAATGCTTCCAAGCTGGCCAAGCATAAACCAAAGCATATGTCAGCTCTCCTTACGTTTACAGACAAGAACATCACCTGGCACCATCAGAGACGTGAGCACATGTCGAGCGATCGAGTCTCTGGAATGCAGTGCTTGACTATGCTCCATATCCAGGAGAGCCAGCAGACAGAACCTGAGCAGACAAACCATGTGCAGGTCACAGGCTGGGCCTGGCGCATGCGGCCACAGATACACGGGGTTAGCCAGGCTCCCAAATGTCTCCACAGGCTTTGGATACTGGGGGAAGGACTTTGGTTCTTTCATCTTCTCTTGCTCAGAACTAAATGAATGGATATGTCTCTCATTTTTAACACAAAGCCACAAATAAAATTCCCTGCAAGTGGAAACCTGTCCCCGTTTAGTTAGCCTCAAGGAGGCTTTATCAGATAACAGTTTGCAGCAGCTTTTCATGAAATAAACATGCCACTCACTGCTTGGCAACCCATTTCCCCCAATTTCTTTTTCCTTTTGTTTTGGAATGTGTCGTTCTCTCTGGCTTTTTCAGGGCTCATTAACTCTCCTGTTTCAGAGCAATAGAGGGCAATGGGCTATGGGCATTGCTGTTGGGGAGCTCAAAGAGGGTCCCGGCCTCCTGAGGCTTGTCCCATGTGGTTACTGGGGGGTGCATATGGAGATGCCCTTGCCCTCATTTCTGGATCTGGAATTTCCAGCTCCCAGACCATGCAGCATCTGGCCTGGTCACTCTCCTGTACATGCAGACACCAGGCCTCTCAGAGGCAGGAACCATCAGGATGTTTCATCCTGCTGTCCAGCTGCTAGGGACTTTTTACCTGACTCCCCACTGGCCATGCCTGCAGGGTTATTGTATCAGCCCTCTCCCACTGCTCACAGCTCTCCTAGTTTCCCTCTCCCTTTGCAGATCCCTGGGGCACATCTCTGTGTAAGGAAGGGCTGGGGGACATGGAGGAGCTAGGTGTAGGCTAGTGTACTGGGGAGGACACCCCCTTTGTCTGGAGACCTGTTATACATGTGGTTAATGGTTAATGTTAAGGGCTGTTGGAGTTTCATGGTAGAGTTGTCAGATGATTTGGTCTCTTCCATGGCAGGGGTGAGAAATGTTGCAGGGGAACTGTCCTGGCAGCCTGATGTATGTGGTTTGCCTGCAACCTGTGGCAGATTCTGTGCTTGTTCTCTGTGACAATTCCTCGGAATTGATCTGTTGCAGTCTGAGGTAGCCAGCTTCGAGATAACAATAGCAACCCGTTTCTGAACTGGTAGGATCCCTCTCTTCTGCATGGTGTCAAGTATCATGGGGTAGCTGTGTTAGTCTGTATCCACAAAAACAACAAGGAGTCCGGTGGCACCTTAAAGACTAACAGATTTATCTGGGTATAAGCTTTTGTGGGTAAAAAAGCCACTTCTTCAGATGCATGGAGTGAAAATTACTCCACTAAATTTTCACTCCATGCATCTGAAGAAATGGCTTTTTTACCCATGAAAGCTTATGGATGGCAGAAAAGGAGGCACCCCCCGCATCCTGAAAATACACTGTACCCATGACTGCCAGTGGGCGTTATAAGTTGGCAGTCCCCAGTCAGAGCTCCTGAGAGAGCGACTACTGCCCAGGAACTCCGGAAGGTGGTTATAGTAGTCTCTGATGGTGGTTGGGAGAAGGACCAAGCTCCGCAAATAGTAGTCCAGGTGGAATTTTCCCCCTTGTCCCTAAGGACTGGGATGCATTGCTGAGTTGGCTGGGGAAGCTGCCCTGGGGTGATTGAGATCAGTTTGTGCTGTGGCTTGTGGAGGTGGGCAGAGAGATGGAGGGTTTAACTCATGAGGACCAGGTAGCCACAAAGCCATAGGCGCTGATTTCCCCTCTGCCAGGTGGGTGCTCGACCCCTGCCCCTGGCCCCACCCCTGCCCTGCCTCTTCCTGCCCCTGCACCACCCTTGCCCCCCCATTCCACCCCTTCCTGAAAGTCCCCGCTCCTTTCCCACCCCCAAGTCCCCGCCCCTGCCCCTCCTCCTCCCCTGAGTGCATCGTGTCCCTGCTTCTCATCCTCCCTCCCTCCTCACCCTCCCTCCCTTCCCAAATGCCTTGGCTTGTGGAGCCCCACCTCTAGATGTATTGTTGCTGTCTGTACTTTTCTTGGCTTAGATTACCTAGGGCGGTGGTGGAATCTCCTTCCTTAGAAGTTTTTAAGGTCAGGCTTGACAAAGCCCTGGCTGGGATGATTTAGTTGGGGTTTGGTCCTGCTTTGAGCAGGGGGTTGGACCAGATGACCTCCTGAGGTCCCTTCCAACCCTGATATTCTATGATTCTATTATTCCTTTCTCCCTAACTTGTTCTTTTCTCTCTCCCCCCCCCTTCCTCTCTCCGCTTCTTCTCTCTCACTCCCCCTCCCTCCGCTTCTTCTCCCTCCTCTCTCTAAAAGTATTTATGGTTGAAGATATGGTTGCCAGGCAATATGGAATGTCTTTACTAATTAGTCCCTGGAAAGTGGTTTCAAGCAAAGCAGTAAAAACTGACAAAAAGGATTGGGCCCAAAGATTGAAAAGTTTGTGTCTGCGTGAAGCAGTTTTGTTTAACGCCATAGCCCCTCCCAAATAGGCTAAAAGGGGGGCAAAAAAGGCAAAGGGGTCTTGATCCCTTGGGGGTAAAAATTTGTAAAAAGTTTTTAAGACTTGTCCGCCCTGGAATTTTTCCTACGGCTGGCTGAGCATGCAGGGGAAAACCCTGGCTTTTAACCAAGGAGTTTTAGTGGAACAGTCAAGCCCCAATAATGCTGTCTCTTAGCTATTACTTGTATATATATATATATATAAGCTATAAACTTAAAGCTGAGCACAGCAGAGAAACCATTAAAAACCTGGTCTGCTGTACAGGAAGGGAAACTGAGGTACCATCACCTCATGAATTTCATAAATAACCAGGGATAATTCACCTTTTCCCTTCATTGAAACCTGGCCTGCCTATAGAACAAAACACAGGAAAGTATGGAGGTAATTGTTCCGCTTTCCTGCAATCAGCAAAGAGATTTGTAAAAGGAAGCGGTATTTTAAGCACTAATCTGCCGCCCCTAAAGGGGGTAGGAAAATGTTCTTTTGTCTTTCAGAACTTTAGAAAAGGCGGCACTAGCTGAAGAGCAATTCAGGATACCATGGATCACAACAGGCAACTAGGGTGGTCCCCATGAGCCCTATAGGGGTAATGAGAAAGGGAGGAACTCACTGGGAACCACTGCGGGATAGATGCGGAGGATGCAATGGTGTAAATTGGACAATAATTATGTTAAGCAATTGCCTATCCAGAGAAAATATTTGGATGTGTCCCTTCCCGATGGCCATGGAGGAGCAGACCCAAGAGCCTGTTGACCGGAGTGCATGATTGGGTGTAATATAAATGGGGTATGGAGTATTCTGCTGGGACTATACACAATTCTGTATTATAACACTTGGGAGTACTGGCACAATTACACACATCTACATGCTGCCATCGGGACTTTGGAGCACGAATGGATGTGTGGACCTCATTGCTGTGAACAACTGAACCAGTGTATATGACCCGATTCCATACCAAGTGGTCAAGCTGGTTTGGACAATACCCCACTTCTCTGTGGATATTCAGTGGACTCATGATATGGGCAAAAGCACACGAAACCTGCAGGAGCAGCTTGGTGCAACTGCCAACAATTGGACACATTTAAAATATATTCTCCAGAATTTTACCCTGTCAAAAGAGGAGAAGCAGTGTTTCTTGTGGTGGCCCAGATGTTGGACTATACTACAATGGTCAGGACTCTCAATGCTACTGTGGATCATTATGGCTAGTGGCCTGTTGTTAAGTATATTAATTCTGCAATGTATACTGCAGTGGTTCAGGGGGCCACAGATCCACAAAGCAAAACCATTGATTATAACACATAAAGCAATGTAGGCCCTCTACCAAAGTGTAACAGATAACCCGGACCCAACCTTCTTGGGCCCATCACTATGGGAAGTCTGGAACACTAATTGGAATACATGCAGTATACCCATACGAGGAAAGGTGCAGGGCATTATACTGCACAGAGGGAGGTGGGGCAAATGGAGCATCAACATATTCCATCTTGATACCTGGCCCTTTCAAGAAATGTGCTGTCACATCTGGGCAGTAGGGTCCCAGAAGAAAAGTGAAAAAAAGGGGTGGAGTGTTAGGAATGTTAGGAGGGTGAAGGGAAAACACTCTAACACACCTCAGGTGAATGCTGCCATGAAGCCAAGGGTGTGAATGCTGCCATGAAAAAATGGGCCCCAATGGAAGAGGTGTCTCCTGACTGTGTGACATGTGGGAAAAGCAGAAGGGGTCAGAGCCCATTCAGGCCTGACTGAGAGCCTAATTGGTTCTTTTTGTTTTCCATACTCCAGGGTGCTCAGTGGGCTGGGACTGGCCCCGGTACTGCCTGTATCTGGGCTGGCTGGGGAACAGCACTGGGGCTGGAGTGCTGCCAGTGGAGTCAATCATTCTGGCTGAGGGGTGGGGCCCTGCCTGTAGTCGATGTGTAGGAATGGAGCCCCTGCTTGGAGCCTCTGCCTCTGAGGATACTGTGTGGAGCTGTGACCTTCCCCTCTGACGACGGGAGAGCAGAATGCTCCAATCCTACCTAGTGCAAACTGGGATTTGTAGTAATCTGCCAGTATGGTTTGTGGCCATCCCATGGCATGAAGTTCCAAGTAATGGATGACTCTTCTAGTCATGGACAGAGAATCATAGTCATGGAGAAGACTGTTAAGGTGAGGGCTGGAGCTACAGGCACCAACTTTCCACGGTGCCGGGGGGTGCTCACTGCTCAACCCCTGGCTCTGCCACAGGCCCTGCCCCCACTCCACCCCTTCCTGCCCCCTCCCCTGAGCCTTGCTTCTCCCCCCTTCCCCTCAGAGCCTCCCCAGAGTTTCCTGCACACCATGAAACAGCTGATTGGGAGGTGCTGATTGGCAGGGCTGCTGGTAGGTGGGAGGCACTGGCAGTGGGGTGAGGGAGCAGATGCGGGGCTGCTGACAGATTACTGTGGCTCTTTGGCAATGTACATTGGTAAATTCTGGCTCCTTCTCAGGCTCAGGTTGGTCATTCCTGCTCTAGGTGTTGATTTCTGGCATTGGTTTCTGACTGTCTTTCTCGTTTCTTACCTTTAGCCCTTTCCCTTTCCCATTAAATCCTGCTGTTCTGCTGGAAGGTGTTAATGGCTGCCATCAAGCAGGTCTTTGATCTATGGACAATCACAGACCTGGTTAAAACAGATGGGCATAGGAAGCACCTCTCATTCAGGCTAAATGGATGGAGCAGTTAAATGCTCCTGGAAACAATAGCAAGCTACTGTCCAAGGTACTAGGCCCCATGGGGAGCAAGAAGTAACAGAGGAAAGTTGAGCCTCTGGGACTCATTGCAAATGTGCAGGGAGTAGGCGATTGACTGTGTGCAGCTGTGTGACTGTGGGAGAGAGGTAAAAAGCCAGAAAAGCAGTGGCACTGGTTAGCAGGGCACTGAGAGGCAGCAGAGAGACGAGGTTCTTTGGGGCACAGGGCAAGCTGGAGAGGCAGGTTTGGATTTCCGAGCAAGGGAACTGTCTGCTGTGGTTTGTTCCTGTTGCGTTCAGAAAGCAGGGCTTTTTACATTCTTTATAAACAAACAGGATGCCACCAAACAAATTGCTGACTCATACAATCAATTTCTTCTCCTTATAGAAACAACCTGGCAAGGCCCCGAATAGCAACTACCTGTTTAGGTCACAGCAGCAACGCTGCCTATTTGCCTCTGTTTTGTGTGTTGCTGGCCCCACAGGGCTGTTAATGGTGTGGCTCTGTGCCCCTTTATAGTCCTTCCCTAGGTAGTAGAAGTTTGCAGCCCGACCCGAATCAGATGGGACCTGACATAAGTGTTAGCTTGGGTTGGTCCAGAACCAACCAGACCCTCTTGGGCTCAGGTTGAGTCATCTCTGATCACCAAGTCCTGCCTGTGACAGCTGCATGCCTCACTCATAGTCTCAGAGGTCAGAAGAGACCATAATGTTCATCTAGTCTGACTTCTCATCATTCCATCTTCTCCATGAACTTGTCAAGCTGTGAGTGTGCTGTGGAATGAGGGTGCCAGTGAGTTTGCAGGGAGGCAGTGATACTGGTGGGAGCAGGGCTGACTCCACAAGCAGAAGGCAGCCAGAGGTGGATCACAGGCATGGGGCCTGGGGAGCAGGAAGCCCCCACCAAGTCAAACCCCAAGGACAAGGCAGTGGTGCTGACACAGGTTCAGGAGGAAGTGTTGGGATTGGGTCAGCTCTGAAAATGACTTGACACTCTCAGGTTGGGTCTGGGTCGGCTGTGGGGTCAGGTCGGGCTTTACAATTAGGCCCAAGCAGACCTCTACTAGGGAGTGCTTGGTGTGGGGCACACACTTCTCAGCTCTAGATACCATACCAGGAGGGACCATAAAATTTCCACTTATACGCAGAGATGGGCCACTCCACTCCATCCCACACAGATGATGGGGCCATTGGTTCTGAGCAGAGCCACAACAGGACAATTCCCACCAGCTTTTGTATGGTGGGAAACACTTACACTTGCATTTGGGTGTTCAGTCACCATCTGAATAACCTGCTCTGGTACAAACTGGCCATGAACACATGCAGGCTGGAGATGAAAAGAGGGTTTCTTGCCATCAGAGGGGAGAAGTTCTGAAGCAACCTGCCAATGGGGAGTGTGGGAGGGAGGGCAAACACCCTAACTGATGGAGTGTGATCAGTGTCTGAACAGGGTTTACACCAGGGCTGCTTGTGATAGCAGGATGGGATTCAATGACCCAGCAGGTCCTGTCCACCCACGTCCCCATACACAGGACCAGCAGACAGTGGGGTAGGGGGACAGTTTTTGGAATCAGAATACTTTCTCTGCCCTGTGCTGATTGACTGTTTGCACCAACCCTCACCCTCCCTTGGTGTTTTCACTCTTCATCCTCCTACCATCTTCTCCCCTGACTTGTTCCCCTCCCCTATTCCCTCCCTTTTCTTTCCATTTAACTGATCCCCTCCTAAGTAAACCCACAGGGGGAAAAATCAAGACACTCCCATGCCATATGCTGCCACTGCATAGGTCGCTCTGCTGGTGGGTTCGCCCCCCGCCCCACCCTGGGTCTCACTGGTCTAGATACATTGTCAGCTCTTCAGCCAGGGACCGGCTCTGTGTTTGTGCAGTGCCCAGCACACCGGGGTCCCACCCTTGGCTGGCCCAAGGCACTACTGTAATAAACATGGTTAATAATTATTCAAAATGTTACTGGCTGCCGGGGGAGGGGTGGGGGCAGGGGCAGTAAGAAGGGTTGAAGCTATGTGCATGTTGGTGGCTGCAGCCCTCTGTGTGTCTGGGTGTGTGCACACTCACCCTACCCTTATGTGTGCATTCACGCCCATCTATACACCTCAGGGGGCGGGAAGCATGCATGCCCATCTATACACCAAGATGCGGACAGCAGCATGCACATCCGTGTACACACCGAGGTGGGGGAGGAGCATGCACATCCATCTATACAGGAAGGTGTGGGGCCGGGCTGCACACAAACACTAACCCATAAGGGTATTTTGGGCAGTGTGAAGGTCTCCTAGCTGCTGGGGTTGCTGGGCCCCTGAGCTATGGTGGACTGGGCAGCAGAAGGAGAGAGGGAGCTCATCCCCAGAGGCCTGTGCGAAGTGCCTGACACCCCTGTACATATGATGATTGAGGGCTGAGAGCAGGATGATACAGAGCAATATCAGTAAGTGGTTTTAGTGTCAGCAATCTTCCAGCTTGCTGTCAAAGGGAACATTTAAACGATTTTCTTGCTACTCCAGTGCATTCTGGTTATATTTATACCAAGCCAAGTCGGGGGCTATAAACTTCAGGTTTGAGCAGGGCTGGCTCCAGCTATCACAGGGATTAGAAAGACCAAAGAAGGGATGTACCATTGCTAGTTTAGAGACCTGTGTGGACAGAGAATCCCCAGGGCCTGACCCTCATCATCTCCAACAGTCCCAGCCCCGGGGCATCTGCCTGAACACCTCCTGCTTGTCCAGACAGGACGGGATCCTACTGAGACCTGCAAAGTCAGCCCCTGGTTCCTGGGAAGGTGGGGGTTACTGCTGGAGTGGTCAATACTTCCCTTAGGGGGTGCATGACTGGGCAGTTGCCTGGCTGGGCCCAGCCAGGTACAGGGGTGCTCAGGCCTGGAACCCCCTCTCAGTCCCTACGCCGAACACAGATATGGGAGGGGTTTACAGCAGCTTGAAGGCATGTCCCCCCCCCCCCCCCCCCCCCCCGTGTTCTGGGGCCATTCACACATGCTGAGGACCCTCGCTGCACTGACTGGAGCAGCTCACATCCCCAGAACTATGGGTTCAGGCTATTTGCATCTCGTTAGCTGAGAGCAGCCCGGTGAGATGCCTGGAGCACCTCCCAGAGTGGACATGGAAAGTTCCTTCCCCAGCCATTGTGCCCCAACATGAATTAGAGACTCTGGAGATCCACTCTTCTTCCCCTTGCTAGCTTTCCCGCTCCTCCCCCACACACCCCACACCTGCGATCCATGCTTCCCAGAAACTGAGGGGAGAGGAGGAGGGTGGAGCTGCAGTCTGCATGGGCATGTCAGAACGGCTCAGAGCAGCATATCATAGAATCATAGAATATCAGGGTTGGAAGGGACCCCAGAAGGTCATCTAGTCCAACCCCCTGCTCATGTGGGCTTGCGGGAGGGCTCGGGTCAATGGGACAGGTGGAGAGAATGTGGGGTAGGCTGGAGCAGTGTGTGGTATGAATACAAAAGTGGGGGAGGCTTGTCAGTGTGGGGGGGTGGGGGTTAACCGTGCAGGAGGCAGCATGGGGACTGTGCCCCTTAGCAAGAGGGGGAAGGCTCGTCCCCTGGTTGGGGCACTGGGTTAGGGCATGAAAGCCTGGTTCTGTTCCTGCTCTGCTATGGATTTCCTGTATCACCGTAGGCAGGTCCTCAAGTCTCCCTGTGTCTCAATTCCCCTCTGTGCAATAGGGTGAGAGCCCTGCAGCTCAGGGGCGCGGTAGGATTAATACACCAGAGGGTAGAGCACAGTGAGATGTACTGAGGGGCAGCATGAAACAAAAATAGACATTATTATTACTCTGGCTGAGCTACTGAATGCTGGGGCCAGCACACCCCAGGCAATGGCCTATATTGTGTAAGCCCCGGGCCATGACCAGAGCTTTGACAGAGAACTGGGGTTCTGCAAATGCAGTTTTCTTCATGTCCCACCTTGAACAAGCGACAGTCCTGGATGAGACCTTTGCTCTGTGGGAACCCAGAAGGAAAGTCCCTGCAGTGACATACCTGGGCGGAAGGAGGTGGAGCCATCTGTGCCCTCCCTCCCCTACAAATACCCCAACCCCAACAATGCTTTACAACCCCAGGCTGCAAGAGGGGGCACCAGGATTCCCTTCCCTCCACTGCTCCCCAGTCAGGGGAAGGAGCCCAGATCTCCCTTCTCTGTCAGCTTGCCCCAGCCATGAGGAAAGGCCTCCTGCCCCCTGGAGGGAAAGGAGAGGTCAGAGCTGCGCAGGGGAGTGTGGGGAGGGGAGGAGAGAAAGAAGTCTGTGCCGTGGGGGGGTGTAGCGGGACTTCACCTCTGTCCCCAACCCTCCCACAGCCACGCCCCATTTCTGTCCCACTTTAACATGCCCCGCTGACTCCTTAGTCCCTGCACTGCTCCTGCATCCTCAGCCCAGCTCCTCAACCTTGGGGGAGCTGTGCTGGCCAGGCAGAGAGCGGGGACTGCGCGGGCTAGCCTGGGCGGAGTTCTGTGGCTGGGACACTCACTGCCAAGGAGCCTGGGGCAGGGGAGCAGGGAGCTGGGTTGTGGAACGTGGCAGTGCTGAGAAATGATTTCTAATTGTTATTCTCATTCGGGCTCAGGTCAGTGCTGGTTCACAGGACAGAAAAGGGGCTCTTCCCTCTCTTCTGTGGTGTTCATCAACTGTCCTGCCTGCCCTGCTAGCGTTTCTCTTACACTCTCATTTCCTCATGCCCGTTGGTTTCCACTTCACATTTTGAATAAACCAAGAACATTAACTGCCCAAAACGCCATTCACGCAGCGTTCCTGTGCCCCCTGGGGTCTCGAGTCCTTGCATGGTGCGGTGAGTGGCTAAAGTAAACCTCTCCAACCCAGGAAATCCAATCTCCCCGCCCCGCTCCTGCCCCCGGCTATGCCCTCTCTGAGCGATGCCCCAGCATGACGATAGCACCCACATTAGCATGCTGCCCTCCCAGAGGCTATGCAGTTGGGGTTGGAGCACAAGAACACGTTAGGTCAAAGTCTAACTCTCTCTGTTAAGGCAAAATGCAGACTTAGGTCAGACATAGCAAACAGGAGCCCGTCCCCCAGCCTGCACTCAGACACTGAGCAGGCGCCACCCAAACCAGCCAGGCTTGCGAAACGTTACACCCCTTCTCTCCTGTCCTGAGGAGTCCACTGAGACTGCAGTACCCCACACCAAGGCTGCAGACCACTGCCATGTCTGCCCAAGCTGCCCACAGGCCCCGTGGCAAGAATATCCCTGTGCATAGCTACTGTCACAGCCTACAGAGCTCAGCACTGCCAGGAAAACACGCGCACCTCTCCTTTCTTCACAGTGACAGCTCTGCCAGCCTTTCCCAGCTAAGCCCTGCAACCAGTCTCCGCAGCTAGACCTAACACAGCGAATGCAGCCAGAGCGCCTGCTGGAATTCCAGCCTGGGGAACATCACACAAACAATGGCACGCTCTTCTCATCGTTTTCATGTCTACTTATTATGCCGCCACCCTCCGCCCACCCCGAGTCAGTCCTAGGGGTGATTGCCAGCTCTGGAGCACCCTTACGGGTTGCCTTGCAGGGGTTGTGTGTAGCTTATCCTTATATTTCCTGGTTTTCGGGGGGTGGGGAGAGGGGAGGTTGTTACCTTTACTCTTCATTCTCTGATTCTCGATTCTTTCCCGTTCTGGCAGGGCAAGCGTCAGTGCTGGGCAACTCTGCGTTAATAACGGTATTGTGTAATTCATATCCTCACAGCTCATGTGGCCATTTCCCCGCATGCCAAGCGGGATCAGTACATCCCTCAGCCCCTGCCTGAGTGGAGAGTTCTGGTCTGGCCATGCTTTACGCAGGGGCAAGGCAGGGGGAATCAGACCCTTCGGTTTTGATGCACTCGGGAAATCAGAGATGGGACCAAAGATAGCACCTGCAAGGAGCCTGGGAACATTTGCATGGTATCAGGTAACATGGAAGGCACAGGGTACAAGATGCAAATGAAAGCAAACCCCAGAGCCCTCTCTGTCAGGATTAGGTGTCTGCCATGGTCAGGTTTCTGCAGACAGGCAGAGAAAATTAACCTCTTCTGTGCCAGATCAATTGCAATGTGCCTAGGAGGGGCGGGAGACACTGCTCTGTCCCCATCTTCTGCATTGCACTGCAGCCAGATGTAGAAGCGCCTGGAAATAGAGAGCATCTCAAAGGCAGATTCCCCAGCCGTCTGGGCTCCAGGGATAAGAGAGAAGTGGTAGCCAGGCTCCAAGAAGGGCCCAGGTGCGCCGGCTGGGCTTGGCCTTGATTTCAGCAGTTCTGCAGGAAGCAGGAGCTGTTCCCAGAGAGAATCAGATACCCTCGTGGTCAATTTAGGCTCAGCTAAAGCCCTGCCATGGCTGAGAATTTATTCCATCACGTAACACAGCATCTACAACTTTGCAGGGTATTCTGAGTTCAGGCCTCGGTGGCTCTCCCCCCAAGGGCACCCACCAGCCCATACTCTGCCCCTTTGCCCTACACACATCAGCATAAGGTCTTGCAGTGCATCATCCCTCCCCAGAAGGCAGGAGGAGGGGCAGAGCTCTGGTGCAGCAAGGTCCCAGGGAAAGGCAAAGGAGATTTGTTTGAGCCCCAGGAGGCCCTGCAGTCAGTGCACATGCTGGACATGGGGGGTGTGGGGGATTGCTTTCAGGAAGGAAGCAAGACAGCAGCACAAATAGGAGCCACTAAGGATCTCAACCTGCTCCTTTCCCCACTGCACAGCTCCTGCCAGGCGGCCCTGGCGAGTGCCAAGCAGCCAAGGGAGCCCAGGGCAGGCTAAAGGAGGTTCCTCTCGCTGCATCACCTCAGCACAGCCCAGATCCTCAAGCCAGCTCTTCTGCCCTGCCCTGCCCTGCCCTGCCCTGCCCTGCCCTCCCCTCCAGGAGCAGGACAGAGCCCTGAGGGAGTCACGAGACAAGGGCAGGGGCAACTATAGGCTTCTCCTCCCTGCAGGAGCCCTGGGTTCAGGCAAGTGGGCTGTGCTGCTGGCTCCATGTGTCTCTGCTAAAGGCCTGGGGGCTGAGGGAACAGAGCCAGGTAACGGGCTAAATCCAGCCATGATTGAACCAAGTTGAGCTCCCTCCTCCTGCTCCCACTGGGCAGATAAATCCTTATAAATGCTCTGCTCCTGCTCAGGTCCTGAGACCTTGCTCCCCCGGTAACAAACACCTGCCATGAGGTTGGGCCACCCCGCTCCCAGGAGCAGTTGCGGAGGAGCCATTTCCAAAGCCTGGGAGCTCAATGATTCCCAAGAGAACTCAGGGAGCAGGAGCTCCCTGGCCAGGCCTGGCGGGGGCGGGGGACCAGTGCCTGCAGCCTGAGGAGAAAAACTGACCTTCAGACACAAGGGAAACAAAGGCTTCTCTCAGTAGGAGCAATGGTGGTGGCTCATGGCCCTGACAGGGTGACAGGGAGCAGCCCAGCCTGGCAAGGTCACTGAAGCAGCCCAGCCTGGCAGGAAGCAGCCCAGCCTGGCACAGTCACGGGGAGCAGCCCAGCTTGGCAGAGGGTCATGGGGAGCAGTCCAGCCTTGCAGGGTCACGGGGAGCAGCCCAGCCTGGCACAGGGTTGCAGGAGCAGCTGAGCTTGGCACAGGGTTGCGGCAGCAACCGAGCCTGGCACAGGGTCGCGGGGAGCATCCCAGCATGGTAGGGGCATGGGGAGCAGCCCAGCCTGGCACAGGGTCATGGGGAGCAGCCCAGCCTGGCACAAGGTTGTGGGAGCAGCTGAGCTTGGCACAGGGTTGCGGGAGAAACCAAGCCTGGCACAGGGTCGCGGGGAGCATCCCAGCATGGCACAGGGTCATGAGGAGTAGCTGGGCCTGGCCAGGGTCACGGGGAGCAGCCCAGCCTGGCAGGGTCACGGGGAGCAGCCAGCCTGGCACAGGGTCACGGGGAGCAGCCCAGCCTGGCACAGGGTTGTGGGAGCAGCCGAGCTTGGCACAGGGTTGCAGGGAGCATCCCAGCCTGGCTAAGGGTCATCGGGAGCAATGCAGCACATTTAGTGGCCTTTTCCCTGCCTCAGTGGTTTCTCCTTTTGGATGGAAGGAGGGCCAGACCCCTGGGCTCTGCCAGTGGGCACTTGCCTCAAGATTTGCCCTGTTTCCGTGAGATAGACACATCCTGAGGGATCATTATAAGAAACCTGGCCTAGCCCTATGCAGAAGGGAACAACCATTGTATCAGCCTCCTCACCCAGCCCCACCCACACTGGGAGCAACACCTCTGCTGGGTAGGAGTCTCCTGCCACCCCTGCACCCTGTACACTTCAGACCATGCAGCCCCAGGGCCTGTAAGAACAGGAACTGTCATGGAAAAGCCTTTGCTGGAGCTGAGGGGTAGATGGGCCAACAGCTGGGGCAACGGACAGTCCCAGTCCTAGGTGGAAAGTCCAGAATGGACTATCCCTACCACTGAGAAATCATGAGTCAGGCCCCCCCAGATCATGAGATTTTTAAAAAGAATTAATGTTGTAGATATCTCTTTGGCCAGAGTGGTTAGCTGGTCTTTGTGGCCTTGCTTGGTCATTTCCATTAGGAGGAGAAATGGATGCTGGAGCCAGGCATTTCCTTGGTGCAAGTCTGTTTCTGTACAAAGTGCTGTTTCCCTGAACACTGCAGGAATCAACCAACAGGAGAGTTTCCTTGATCAGAAATCCAAGCCTCTTTTTCCTGATAGCACTCTGCCCAAAAGCTCTCTCTTTACTTTCTCTCGGGGTCTCTTTGGCTGTCCTTGGCTTCCTGCTACCTTCGCTGTCTGCTTCTGTGGTGTTTCAGCAGTGTCTGCTCTCACACCTCACACAGCTCCACCAAAGCAACACCCAGCCCTCTGTGTTTGCATTCAGCCTCCCCCTCTCCCACTCCCCATGAAATCCTCTGTCACACAGCTCAGCTCCTGACCCGCCTTGCCTGTGACCAGTGTTTTGGCTCCTATTGTCTCAGCTGTCTCCATATGGATCTTACCTGCTTCTTGCATTTCCCCTGAATGAAGGCATCTGTCATGCTCACACCCACCAGCTTCAGCTAGGTTTCAACCCCTGCCCCAGGGCACTCTTCTTTGCCTTCTGCTTTCTGAGGGGTTAGGTCCCACTCCACTCCACATTTTCAATCTTTTCTCCACAACCACAAGAGCTAGAAACTTACTTTTTTTAACAAAAGAACCCTGAGATTCTCGTTCATTCTTTTGATTTCACCAGCTGGGTCCTTGCAGCAAAGACTAAGAACTGGCAACACTGATTCAGAGCTTGTCTACACTTACATTTTATATCGCTCTAACTTGCTGGCTCAGGGGTGTGAAAAATCAAGCCCCTGAGCACAGGAAGTTCGAGCACTTTAAAGCGCTAGGGTGGACAGGCTCTGAGCGCTGGGAGCTGTGCTCCCAGTGCTTGCAGCTATTCCCCTCATGGAGTGCTGGGATTACCAGGAGTGCTGGGAGAGTGCTGGGAGAGCCGGCTGACAGTCTCTGCAGGCTAGAGAGCGGGTTGTATTGTTCCCTCTTGGTGTGGACTCCCTGGGGGTCCAGAGCAAGTGGACTCCCTGAGGGGGCCCATGGTGAGAGACAGGTGTGCTGAAGGCTCAGAGAAGTGCGGTTTCAGAAGGCACTGGAGCGCAGGGCTTAACACTCAAGAGATTGTGACTCCAAGGAGAAAGGCTGTCACACTGAAGGGGGTTCCTCCCAGGACCATAGGGAGCTGAGAACACGGGTCCTGTGAGTCCATGCCAGCCTCTCCCAGGCTGAGGGGCAGCAGGGGAGGAAGCCCAAAGGGGCTTCTCTGAAACGTAAGTGGCTGATGCAGGCTGGCATGATGGGCTGATCGGAGGGGGGCACCGACAGCTCACTAGTGAATGGGAGAAAGAGGGTGGGGATTGACCATTAGGGGAACACATGCAGTTCGTGTTTGATGCAGTAGAGCAGGAGGAGGCAGGGAAGGGTTTCACAGAGAGGGGTGACATGGTCAAAGCAACAGGCTAGGGAAAGGACCTTGGCAGCAGCATTCTGCACTGCTCGGAGTGGGGCAGGATGGCATTTGTCAAGGCCAGAGAGAAGCATGAGACACGAGAGGATGAAGGCTGAGCTGATGGTTTTCACCATCTGGATGGATAGGAAAGTACCTTAGAGACATTATGCAGAAAGAATTGGCAAGATTTAGACATAAACTGGATGTGAGGAGCTAGAGAGGGTTAGAGCCCTCAATATTCTCCTCTGAGGACCTGGGTTCCAGATCTTAGGGGATAGTTAGCCAAGGCAGCTCAGCAGGATTGGCAGCCTATCATTGAGATGACTAAGACTGGAAGAACAAAGGGTGCTGCCAATGAGACTGGGCTGCCAATGAGACTGCCAATGAGGCAGAGCTGTGGGGAGCTGAGGTGCATTAGCAGAGCTGTGTTGGTCCAGGGACTGCAATAGAATCATAGAATAATAGAATCTCAGGGTTGGAAGGGACCTCAGGAAGTCATCTAGTCCAACCCCCAGCTCAAAGCAGGACCAATCCCCAACTAAATCATCCCAGTCAGAGATTTGTCAAGCCTGACCTTAAAAACCTCTAAGGAAGGAGAATCCACCACCTCCCTAGGTAACCCATTCCAGTGCTTCACCACCCTCCTAGTGAAAAAGTTTTCCTAATATCCAACCTAAACCTCCCCCACTGCAACTTGAGACCATTACTCCTTGTTCTCTCATCTGCTACTACTGAGAACAGTCTAGATCCATCCTCTTTGGAACCCCTTTTCAGGTAGTTGAAAGCAGCTATCAAATCCCCCCTCATTCTTCTCTTCTGCAGACTAAATAATCCCAGTTCCCTCAGCCTCTCCTCATAAGTCATGTGCTCCAGCCTCCGCTGGACTCTTTCCAATTTTCCACATCCTTCTTGGAGTGTGGGGCCCAAAACTGGACACAGTACTCCAGATGAGGCCTCACCAATGCTGAACAGAGGGGAATGATCACGTACCTCGATCTGCTGGCAATGCTCCTATTTATATAACCCAAAATGCTGTTAGCCTTCTTGGCAACAAGGGCACACTGTTGACTCATATCCAGCTTCTCGTCCACTGTAACCCCCTACCAGGGATTTTAAAGGTGTTTACCCTTCCCTTTATATTTATGACAGGTGTGAAAAATCCACCCCCTCAGCAGCCGACCTAAATCCCCTGTAGACAGAATTCTTCTGTTGCCCTAGCTACCACCTCTTGGGGAGGTGGATTACCTACAGAGAACTACCCTGGGCACCCAGTGGTGCTGCTCTGCCACTTGTAGCATTTTAAAGATAGACAAGCCCTAAGGGACAGGTCCTGCAGACTCCGACACATGGGAGCAGCCTCAGTAAAATCACTGGGCTGTGAGCAAGAGACTTACAGGCCAGCTGTAATATCTTTTCCCCACACCTGTAAAGAATACATTGGAGACACTGGCACCCCCATTTCCTGCAATTCAAGCACTGCCTACTTGGGGCATTTCAGACCATTTCAACAGAGGCCTATGGAGAGCCTAAGTTGCAGCTCAGTTCATCTGGATCTATCCCCCGTCCAGGTGGGCTCAGGCTGCTCTTTGTCTCCAGTCCAGAAGCCCCGCTTCTTCCAGCTGACCATAACCTTCCCCAACAGCTCCTCCTCCATCCTTCATCTTCTCTCATGGGCAAACAGATCACTTGGGCCCTCTCTCTTCGGTCCTTTGTTCCCCCACTGGCTGAAACTGACTGGTCAGGTTACTGGGGTCCTCTCTTCTCAGACCTTTGTCCCCCCATTGGCCAGAACTGGCTGACTTCCAAGCTGGGATGGGCCTCCTGGCCACCAGTTGCTAGGGTACTCAATCTCCAGGCCATTGTCCAGGCTCCCAACTGCTAGGCGAGGTCACACCATGTCCTCTGCAACAACAGACACCCTCACCCACCGCCTCGTTAAACACGCAGCACACAGGGGAAATTGAGACACATACAGCACTCAGGCAAAACACTAAGAAAATCCCCCACTTCAACACAGGGGCTCCCTGCAAACAGCCACAAAACTACCTCCACATCCCTGCTCAGAACTCTTTTTGGCTGTGATGCTATAGTGGTTTGGCTGCGACCAATGTTGTCTCATTGTCTTCTACTTAGATTGTAAGTTGTCTGGGGCAGGGGAGTGTCTTTGTCCTGTGTTTGTGCAGCGCTTGGCACAATGGGGCTCTGGTCCATGACTTGGGCTTCTAGGTGCTATGGCCATACCAATGATAAATAATCGTAAGAACAATAATAATAATAACTAACTATCCCATTACACAAAAGATCCATGCACATTTCTTGCATCTCAGCTTTTGAAGAGGAGCAGGACAAGCCTGCAAGGATAGAATTAAGCAGCAAGTTTTGTCTGTTCTGTGGTTTCAGCCTGGGCAGCTGCCAGAGAAGCCAGCCCTTGATGCAGAATTCTACTCCAGTCTGAGCTTTCAGTTCTTAAAAATGCTTCTGCCTATTATAATTATGATGAAACCCCTGAAAATGTGACCTGTGTATATGTGATATGGTGATGCTTGCCTGAGGCTGCAGAGAGCCTGAAACAATAGCTTTGAGCATGTTAATTCTGAAACCTGCAGATGACTGATTAAATGTCAGCACAGTTAACTACTGTATTCCACTGCTGACTTGTTATAGCAACATCAGCTACTGTGCTTATCAACAGTGCCAGTTGCTTCTGATGCCTCCCCAGGTGCCAAAAGTCTCAACTGGCCCCTAGCCAGTGACCACAAGCTCCAGTTTCTCTGACAGCCACTACAGTGTGGTTAGGTGTTGTCAATAGAAAAGTGGCACACTGAAAACTGAAAATGTGGGGGTTTGCAGCGGGATGTATGGAGTGAGATAGTTAATCCAGATTTAATTCAATCCAAACTTTCAGTGTTGCATGTAAATGGAACCATTGCATAATACCTTCTTGCCAGGCCAGAAGCTGCAGAATCCAGGGGCCTTAGCAATTGACAGTTTAGGCCCAGCTTGCTGCATAACTCCCCAGGCCTTACTGGTGAGGCTAGGACACCCTGTCTGCTATTTGGCTGAGGGGCTGGAGCTGCAGGGTTGAGGGGAAGGTGCCATTTATGGCCCAACGGACATAGAGGCTTTGTAAAGTGCAGTGGTTTAGCCATTGAACTGCATAAATCTCCGGCTGGTTTCCACTGCAGGTGTGAAATACAGAAGCCTCTTCAGCCTTCCTAGAGCTGGGCAGGATTTACTTGACATGAGGTGCCTGCTGCACATTCTTTACACAGTGACACCATTTATAAAGGCTCTGAGATTTATTCCACCTAGAAAATTCAGTTATATGTAGAGATTAGTTGTCAAATGAATATTGTTTGGTTATGTATTTGTATGCTGAAAGATGAATGGCACTGTCTGTGCCAGGTTTCCCACACGGGCTACATACACTTGGAGGCACACACTGGGCCTGGCTGGAAATGCTGCTGCCAAGCTTGGGGACAAGGTGATGGAACCAAAAGTGCTGCTGCTGGGCGCACAGGCATGTTGTTGCTCAGCTCTGCCTCCCTCCCCACTCTCTGGACCCAGCCAGGGGTTGGTCCTGCTCCTGAGGTCTCTTCCAACCCTAATCTTCTATGATTCTCTGATTCTCCCCCAGGACACAGTGTGGGCACAGCTTCCCTGAGATCTTCTACTCACTTTGGGGCTGAGAAGACACAGTCCACAATACATCACTGCTGTCCACCTTTGGGCGTTGCTTACTGATCTCTGGGTCATCAGCCCAGGAAGCTGGTTACCTGGCCTGTATTGGTGTCTGTTCTGATGCTGCTTTAGATCAGTGTTCTCAACCAGGGGTACATGTACCCCTGGGGTATGCAGAGGTCTTCCAGGAGGTATTCAACTCATCTAGATATTTGCCTAGTTTTACAACAGGCTACATAAAAAGCACTAGCAAAGTCAGTACAAACTAAAATTTCATACAGACAAAATGAGACAGTCAGCAATTTGTCAGTACTAGTGGCTGTAACACTTTTGTATTTTTATGTCTGATTTTATAAGCAAGTAGTTTTTAAGTGAGGTGAAACTTGGAGTATGCAAAAGAAATCAGACTGAAAGGGGTCCAGTAGTCTGGAAAGGCTGAGAACAACTGCTATAGATGAACAAGGGGAGAAAGGGAAGGACAGACAAACAGGCATGGAGCAGGCTACATAATAGGGAGTGAAGCAACGAGATGGAGAGAGATTGAGAGGCTATGCAGCCTTGGAGGAAGTGAAAGGAAAGGGCCAAGGGTCCACAAAGCCTGGTGGGGGAAGGAAAGGGAGGGGCCATGAGGCAGCACAGCCCCTGGGGGGCAGGGGCCATGGGGTGGCACAGCCCAGTAGGGGAGGGGAGAGGATCGTTGAACACTTTGCTAGCCCATCTCAGCAGCATAGCCATCCTATGGGTGTGACGCCAGAGCTGCTCCCAAACCGACTGGCACGGGCTTCCTGTGGGGATAGCTCCTGTGGCTCCACCCAGCACTGGGCCCATTAGCTGGCCATGCTGGGGAGGAGGCATGATGACTCACGGCAGAAATGTTATTTTGATGGAAATGGAAATATTCACTTTTGAAAACCTGGAGTCAGAGAGGGGTTACCATGGAAACCCAGCACCCAGCACGGCAGGAGAGATGCAGCTACTGTGTTGGTTGTGGCCGAGTCCATGCATCTGTGTCCATTTGATTGTTGACTTTGCATCTTTGATTGTGTGTGTGTGTGTGTGTGTGTGTGTGTGTGTGTGTGTGATTCTGGGGGGTGGGGAGTGATTCTGGGGGGGGCAGTGCATGAGCCTGTGTGTGTGAGTCTGTGTGATTCTGTGTGTGTATGTGAGTCTGTGTGTGTGTGCGTGTGAGTCTCTGTGTGTGATTCTCTGTGTGTGTATGATTCTGTGTGTGTGTGATTCTGGGTATGTGTGTGTATGAGTCTCTGGATGTGTGTGATTCTGTAGGGGATTCTGTGTGTGTGTGTACGTGAGTCTGTGTGTGCGTGTGATTATCTGTGTGTATGATTCTCTGTGTGTGTGTGTGTATTTCTGGGTGTGTGTTGTGACAGAGTCGGACCAGATGGCTATAGGAGAGTAATTTTTTTTTGAAGCAAAAAAGGTGGTTTTTTTATTTGCATAACACACTTACAAAACAAAACAACAGCATATGCAATGTGTAACACAGCAACCAATCACAATTGTTTTCTCATTAGCTTCAGGGGAGCGAAGTGTTCAAGCTTGCCTGGGCCCAGAGTGGGGGGCTTCCTCAACTCTCGTGGTCTTCCACCCTTCCGAGTTACCTGGTGGTCCAGAGCGAGGGGGCTTCATCGACTCTCAAGGTCTGTCACCCCCTCGAGTTACCTGGCGCCACGCCCGCGTGTCACCAACAATTCCCTCCTCTGAAAGCACCCAACAAAAGGGGCAGGCTGTGGAGTGGACAACCCGGGGGGGGGGGGGGGGGCACGTGCACCCATGTGTGAAAGGACCCCTCTAAGGTGGTGGTGTCCGCAGCAGCAATGGCTGGGGCTGGGGTCCCTTACTCTCTCCCCCCAATCAAAGGGTCAAAACAAAGGGAGCCGGATGGGGACACCGAGCAGAGAGCCTCGGACAGCACCCACCGCTCCTCAGAAGCATCAAGGGAGTCGATGGACTCCGCCCAGAGGAACTCCTCCCAGATACGTGAATGGACCGAGGCTCGGAAAACGGCCCCACAGTCACAGGAAACTCCATCGGCCAACCTCCTCTATCTGGTTTTATAGATGGCCATTTTAGCCAGGGCCAGGAGGAGGTTAACTAGGAGATCCCGCGACTTTGTGAGGCCACGGATGGGGAGTGCATAAATAAAAAGGTGAGGGGAAAAATGCAACCAAAAACATAATAAAAGATTTGTGAGGATCCGGAACAGGGGCTTCAGCCTGGCGCACTCCAAATATACGTGTGCCAGGGTTTCCCTCACTCCACAAAAGGGACAAGTATCTGGGATGGGGCTGAACCGCACCAAGTACGTGCCCGTGCTCACAGCTCCGTGAAGGAGCCGCCAACTGATGTCCCGATGGGCCTCGGAACCAAGGTGGAATATAGGCTGGCCCACTGGGGCTGCTCACCCTCCAAAGGTGGCAGAAGGTCTCGCCACTTTGTGTCGGGGTGGGACACTAGGGTGAGGGCGTGAAAGGTGTGGAGCACAAGCGTCTATAGATGTTTCCTTGGCGAGGTTTGGAAGCATACCGGCTGCAGTTCATGCAGCCGGCTCACCGTAAAGGGGTGAGAGGGTCGATTGGGTCTACGGGGCAGGGGTCCAATTAAAAGATCCAGTGGGCCGGGGGTAGAGGTTGGGCGGGGCGTGCCCTCGAGCAGGACCCGATCGAGGTAAACTCTAGCAGCGGGTGGCAAAGCGGTCTGGAGAGCCCCATGTGCCGAGCGAGCACCAGGAGATCCAGCCAGTCTCCCCGGTCATAGTCCAGAAGGTCTCCGACTCTCGTGACTTCTGCCAGGATCAAGCTCTGGCGCACCGAGGGGGAGTCCACCACCTGCACACGGAGCTGGGGGTTGTGTAGCAGGAGCTCCGAGAGGAGATCTGCCCCCTCGGTGGCCGCCACGGACCTGATCGTTAAAAACCGTTTCCAAGTCCAGAGGAGGTCCTGGTAGAAGACCAGCAGCCCGGAGAGGTCTCGCGGAAGACCTCGCGGACAGAGATAAAAAAGCCGCCGGTCATATCGGAGCCCTCGGATGCGGCGCAGGATGGCGTGCGCCAGTATGCTCCACGCCGAACTGCCTGCACTATAAAGGAGCCTCTGTAGGGCCTGGAGGCGGAAGACGCAGACCTGAGTGTGCAGACACTTCAGGCCCTGTCATCCTTCCTTCAGGGTTAGATGAAGAACCCCTACAGGGGCCCAGTGAATTCCTGACCAAAAGAACCCCAGAATCGATGTCCGGAGGTTGGTCAGGAAACCCGGGGCCGGGACCAGGGTGTTGAGCCGGTATCAGAGCCTGGACAGGACTAGTTGATTAAGCACCAGCACTCTCCCACAAAGGGAGAGACATCGAAGTAGTCCCATCCATTTCCAGAGCCGCTCTATCACCCCACCCTCTAAATTTTCCCAGTTCTCCGGCAGAGAGGGATGCATGGCAGAAAGGTAAACGCCGAGGTAGAGCAGCGGACCCGTGCTCCACCGGATGGTCTGAAGCGCGGGTGGGAGGGAGCTCTCCTGCCGCCAGTCTCCTACCGCCAAGCCAGAACTCTTGACCCAGTTGACCCGGGCAGAGGAGGCTGCCGAATAGATGGCCGAGTCCTGGACCACAAGGAGCACGTCATCAGCGTACGCCAACAGGACCAGCCGCAGCTCCGGCTCCCGCGGCACCAACCCTGTCAACCTCCTGCGGAGGAGGCAGAGGAAGGGCTCGATCGCCAGAGCGTACAGCTGGCCCGAGAGGGGGCACCCCTGCCGCACTCCTCGCCCGAAGCTGACCGGTTCGGTTAGGGTCCAGTTGAGCCTAACCAAACACTCTGCGGAGGCATACAGCGCTCGGAGAAAACTCACAAACTGAGGTCCGAATCCAAACGCCTGCAGAGCGCTCAGGAGGTACCCATGGTCTACTCTATCGAACGCCTTCTCCTGATCAAGAGACAGGAGGGCGAACGACAGACCATCTCTCCGCCCGAGTTCCAAAAGGTCTCGGACTAGAAATAGGTTGTCAAAAATGCTGCGACCCGGGACAGTATAGGTCTGGTCTGGGTGGATCATGTCCGCCATCACGGACCCTAACCGCAGCAAGATTGGTTTCGCTACGATTTTGTAATCCGTGCTAAGGAGCGAGACGGGACGCCAGTTTCATAAATCGCGGAGGTCCCCCTTCTTCAGCAACAAGACGAGCACCGCTCGCCTGCATGACAGAGGGAGGACCCCGCCCTGCAATGACTCAGCCCAGACAGTGACTAGGTCTGGGCCGAGGAAGTCCCAGAACGCGCGGTAAAACTCCACAGTCAGCCCATCCATGCCCGGAGATTTATTGGTGGGCATGCGACGGAGGGCTTCCGAGAACTCGGCCAGGGTGAGAGGCAGCTTTAGCCGGTCTCGGTCAACCACGCTGACTGTGGGGAGTTCCTCCCAGAGCACCCCGCAAGCGCCAGGATCGGTCGGATCCGGGGAGAAAAGGCTTGTGTAGAAGTCACGGGCCCTCCCACACATCTCCTCCGGATCCGTGAGAGGGGCGCCGTCTTCTGCTAGAAGGCAGGTGACGTGTTTCTTGGCCCCCCTCGTTTTCTCCAGGGCATAGAAGAAGCGGGAGCCGCGGTCCATCTCCCGAAGGAGGCGGATGCGGGACCGGACGAAGGCACCTCGGGCCCGGTGGTCCTCGAGGGCCCGAAGCTCCTCACGCTTCTCCCGGCACGCTCTGCAGAGGGACGGGTCCTCAGGGTCGGCGGCCAGGCGCCTCTCCATCTCTAAGACCTCCCGTTCCAACTGCTCTATCGCCGCATTTCTCCGTCGGCTGGTGCCCCGAGTGTAGTCACGGCAGAAGAGCTTGGCGCATACCTTCCCTAGATCCCACCATCGCCGCACCAAGGGAAAGGCACGCCACTGCTCTCGCCAGGCCAGCCAAAACTCCCGGAGGGACATCACGAAGCTCTCATCCTCCAACAGGCTGTTGTTAAAGTGCCAATAGGCCGGCCCCGGTCTCTCTGCACGGAGGGAGACCGTTAAGGTGACTAAATGATGGTCGGAGAATGGGGCCGGCTGAATGGTGGAGGAGTGGGCCTGTGAAAGATGGAAGTGGGATAAGTAAATACGGTCCAACCGAGAGTGGTGCGACCGATGGGCTGCCACCCGGACAAAAGTGAACGTGGAAGTGTCATCTGGGTGATGGTCACGCCAGACGTCCACTAGGGAGTGATGTTCAACTATTCCTCGGAGAATGTTCACGGCGGCTGGGCTCGGCTCGGCCCCTGAGCGATCCTGTTCCTCGAGGGTGGTGTTAAAGTCCCCTCCCAGGACCAGGCACTCGTGCGAATCTAGGGTGCCGAGAAAGTCGGACACCCGCTGATAGAATTGTGGCCGCTTTGGGCTCGTTTGCGGGGCATAGATATTAACAAGATTGACCACGAGCCCCTCCATACGGACTCGAAGGTGCAGCAGGTGGCCCGGCATGGCCTCAGTGACCCCTAGCACCTCGGGCCGTAGGGTGGGGGAGAACAGGGTTGCCACTCCAGCTTGCCAAGTCGTGAAGTGGCTAAAGTAGACCCCGTCCCCCCACTCCAGCCGCCACCTGTCCTCAACGGTAGGGTCCGTATGGGTCTCCTGCAGGAAAACTACAGAGTACCCCCCTTCCCGAAGGTAAGAGAGCACCTGGGACCTGCGGAGAGCCATCCTACAGCCCCTGGTATTCAAGGTTGCAATAATAAGAGGCATCATGCGGAGGGCTGGGGGGGTGGGGGTTTCTCATTGGTGGGGGTGTTCGTGGCCCCCGGCGGGTTGCGCAGCAACCCGTGTCCCATCCCGTGGATGAGTAGATCTTTCCGGAAACCGCGGGCCCGCTCGTAGGCCGCAGCACCGCGCTTTCCTTGCCCTCTGCCCTCCTTTATAAGGGCCCTTGTGGCCTGAAAAATTTGATCAAAGTCCTCCCATAGCTGAAGAGCCAGCTGTACCTTCTTGCGGGCGCCACGGGTGTGTTCTAGGAACTTCCGTAGTGCATGCCGCAGCTCATGGTGGGGTGGGGTTACGATTTCCGGGGTATTCCCTGGTGGGGCTCTTAATACAGCCTCGTGGTCCGCTAAGGCGGGTAGGCAGGGTGTGGACCACCGACAGGGCATCTGACAGGCTGGGGTTATTAAATCCATTTCGCGCCTTGGGGTGGAAGGGGATGGCGGGGGAAAAATTGCAACTCCTAATGGGTCGCGACTAGAAAGTGCAAAGACTGCTCCCTGGGGGGAATCTGCAAAAGGCGGAAAAAAAACAACCCCAGGGGCGGCAATAGCATTGCAGGAAGAGGTAAACTGGGCAGGGACAGGGGTGGGGGCAGGGGCAGAGGTAAGGCTCTGGGGCTCAGGAGGCAAGCAGCTAAAGGAAGGTGCCTCCTGAGCAGAGTCAAGGGTTAAGGGGTAAGGGAGGGGGCTCCCAGTAATGCTAGGCGCTGGCTCCGTGGTGGTCTTGGCGGCCATGGCATCAGGTGGTGGACCACCTTCTGCAGGGTGCTCGCCCGGGAAGGCAATTAGGGGGAGGGAGCATGGGGAAAGGGGGGCTGGGGTGAGGTTGCCCAGCTTGAGGCCAGCCGGCAGTAGATCATCCTCTCCCTGGGTGACCGGGGTCAAATCTAGGGCCTCAATCTCCGCATACACGGAGGAGAGGCCAACTCCTGCCACCCCAGGGGCTTCTCCTCTAGGGCCTGCCTCAACGGTCGCCTCGGGGTTCGCGGGGGGTTTGGGTGGTATCCGGGCAGAAGGGGCGTCCTCAGGGGTCTCGGAGGGGAGGGTCTCCCGTGGAGGGGGGATTCTGCCCTCCAATGCCAGTCTGTCTTCCCCTCCCGACACCAGCGGATGGATCTCACTCGTGGCCGTAGCGGAGGGCTCAATATCAGTGCCTCCCTTCCTGGTCTTCCGGGGGGCTTCCGCGTCGGATGGATGCAGCGGAGCTCGAGCCTTCCGCTTGCCTCGCTTCCCCTGGACTAGGGTCCAGCCCTCCATAGCGTCGTCTGGGGGTTGGTTAGCAGGGGTCGTGTCGGGGGGTGGAGGCGATGGTTCAGGGGTTCGGGGGGGTAGCGGTGAGGCAGCATGAGGGGCAGGGGGTTCTCCTTGGGGCGGGCCCTCTCCTATACCCGGTAATATCTTTGCCACACCTTCCTCCATAGGCTCTGCCAAAGTGGTAATAGCAAGGGTGGGACTCCCTTGCTCTCCCGGGCGTTGTAGGGAAGGAGTCTCCTGGGCTCGGACGGGAGCAGCGATGGATTGAGTAGGAGGAGGGTTGGTTTCAGGTGCCGGGCAGCCAGGGGCGTTGGCAACGACGGGGCCGATGTCCTGCCAGGTCTCGGGGGTCTCGGGTGCCCCTTCCCCCCGGGCCAAAGGGCAGTCTCTGCGGACATGCCCCGCTGAGCGGCAGAGGTAGCACCGGGCCTCTCTGGTGGAGTAAAAGACCCGATAGCGGGCTCCCTGGTAGGGGACTAGGAAGGACCCCTCGAGCGCCTCTCCATCACGCGCCCCTGCCAGCAGTAGAAGCTGCACTTGCCGGCGGAACGAAAGGACGTGACGGAGGGTGGGGTCCTTGCAGCCCAATGGGAGAGGGCTGATGACAGAGGCAAGTTTCCCCAGGGTGGAGAGAGCGGGTAACAGGGCAGCATTGGGTAAAAAGGGAGGAACGGAGGTGAGGACGAGGCGAACGCCCAGGTCTTCTAGCGGCTCTAGGGGGACAAACACCCCCCCCACCGCCAGGCCCCTCTCCACCACCTCCTGGGCGGCAGCCTCCAAAGCTAAGAAAAAAACGACCTTCCCATACATCTTGGAGGCCGCCACAATAGCCGTGGGTCCTACCACCTTCACCAACTCCTGCACGTATGTCTCCACATGGGGCGAGGCGGGCACCAGGAGGCAACGGACACCGTGCCTCCTGGTCAAGGTGGGGAAAGGGCCCCAGCTGCTGGTGATGGTAGCGGAGGCAGTGGGTGGGCGAGATGACGAGGCGGCAGGCAGGGGGGAGCCTGCCACCACCCGGGCATACATCCTGGAGGCCGGGGGAGGGACATTCGCAGAGCTGGTGGAGGGAACAGCGGGGAGGGGCACCATGGTCGATGACGAGGCCACAGCTGTGGGGGCAGCCCCTGCCATGGAGGGCCTAGATGTTTTAGCGGGGCCCTTTCCTTTCTTCCCGCCCTGGCCTTTCCGGCCAGCTGGGGGGGGTCCTAGAATCTGGGGGGGCGGTGGGCGCAGCAGCGGCAATAATCGCCCCGGTTCCTCCTGCTGCCGGTGCCCCAGCGGGGCCGGTGGCAAGCATTTTAACGATAGTGGGGGGGGGGGACCTTGGGGGTTGGGCGAGGGGGTGGGGGAGGGACAGCTGATATTATTAGAGGGGCCTCGCCCCTCTCATTCCCCACCATTGTGAGCAGGGAGAGACGGGGAGACACCGGAAGGAGGAGGGGGAGGGGGAAGCAGATTAACCGCTCCTCCCTGCTGGGCTGCAAGCAGGGCTGGGGGGGGGGGGAATGCCAAATGGGTTGGACTGGGGGGAGAAAAACAAAAATCGGGGTCCGGTAATAGGGGCAAGCTGTGGGATAAGCAGTCCGGGGCGGGGGGTGTAGACTCACGCACGTTTGTCCAAAGAGTCTCGTTTGGTCGGCTGTTATGTCCGGTCCGAAAGGCAAAGTTCAAAGCAAACAGCTGGATCCGAAGACAGATGGCACGACAGCAACTGGTCCTGCACCTAAACAAACCACACTGAACAACAAAGAACACCACCCCACTAACCTTCTGCAGCATGGCCACAAATTATATCTAGCAATCAATCAACAAAACAAATGGTATCAGTAGAACAATGTGAGAGAGCTCTGAAAACCCCAGTCAATGAAAACCTTATGAATCTGTTTTTAAATAAACACTACATCAAACAATACTAACATCCCCACAAAAGACTCAGCAGAGCAGGAGAGCAACCTCTTCCCACAGCCAGCCGGAAAGGATGGACTGTGAAACAGAAAGAAAAGGGAAGGGAAATGGTGTGATACAGGCTGCCCTAACCTAGAAGGAAAGCCAGGGAGCTCTTCAGGTTACAGCATGGAGACCCCACCTGCGCTAATCTAGATCCAGCTACCAGGACACACTGTGATCCATGCTCCAGCAGAGAAAACCCAGGGCACAGGAAGGAAACGTTAGCGCAAACTGAAGATGTCATAGATGCCAGTTCCTTCTGGGAAGAATTTAAACCAAACAAACAGAAACAAAGCCCAATAATCCAGAATGGCAAAACTGGACAGGACACGACCAGACCTAGAAAAAAGAATCCAACTCAGGATCCTGACCCAAGAACAAAACAGCATAATTAGAAAAACAATGACATTTCTAACCACCATTTAAAACTACCAGCCCCCGGGTACCCACATAGTGATGAAGGAACGAAAGGAAGACTCTCAGAAATGCCAACCCAGGAAATCGTGTGCCCCAGATAATATAGCAAATGAGATACTAAAACACAGCACTGAACATCTCCAGGATGCCCTTTTCAAACTGTTTCACCTACCCCTCCCATCTGGACACTTCCCTGAGACACGGTCAGATGTGTATCCATACAAAAGTGGAGGTGCCATCCAAAGAACTAGACAGGCATTGGTGTTAGCAGCAGCAGCAGGAAACGCTTCTGAAGCAGCCAGCATAATCCATTAAAGTTGAATTGGATTCCTCCCTGAGAAATGAACCACCAAGCACATCTCTAGCCTAGAGATGCTCATTTACAAACAGGGGGAAGGTATTTGCCTGCTTCACAGATTATAAAAAAAGCTTTTGACTCATTCTGGCAGCCAGGACTGACCCTTAAATTGCTATCCGATGGAGCGGGCAAAAAAATCTCATGACTGCACTGAAACAAACAACATGCAAATAGGCCTTCAGGCTAGAAAGGCGCAGAGAACAGGGATGTAACCTCAGCCTGACCGTCCTCAGCACAGACATCAGTGACCTAGCAGCCCTGCTGGAGCAAGTCCCAGACCCAGGACTCCCACAGAAGGCCGGTGACCTGGTCTAAGTGTCACCTAAGCACCACAGTCTCCAGAGAAACACGTGCCCACTGGAAATCTCCTGCACTAAATGGGCCCTATAGGGGTATGTCTGCACTCCAACCCCCCACGTGGCAGCAAGTCTCAGAACTGTGGTCCACTGACTGGGTTCATGGGGCTTGCACCATGGGGCTAAAAATTGCCATGGACACTTTCCCGGCCCAGCGAGGGGATAAGTCCCAGAGCCCAGGCTCCAGCCCGAGCGGGAATGTCTACACGGCTATTTTTAGCCCTATAGCATAAGTCGCCCATGCCCCAGGCTCTGAGATTCAGTGCTGAGGGGGTTGTTTTGCAGTGTATATGTATCCTCAGTCACCCAGGAAAAACAAACCTCAGGATATCCCAGAAAAAGCCTCAAACCAGTCTACAGCTTTATTAAAGTGACAGAGATTGAACCCACGCAAAACCATATACAGGGAACTTCAGATGGCTACGAATCCATCATAGGGAAAACTTCTGAAGGCCCCATGCCCCCCAAATCCTTTCTTCTGTGGCTCTGCACACAAACCCTGTCTGTGCCCAGGAGCTCCCACAAAAATGCAGAGCGTGTGCACATACACATGCCCACTGCCACATATGTGCACATATGTGTTCGTACTTACACATACACACCCACACATTAGAGTTGGGGAGGAGGGGGGGGAATGTTTTACTATTTTTTTTTTCTATCAGAAAAACCTGATTCAAAAAAACCAAAACATCTCCAGGAAACAGCCAAACAAAAAGGGTCCTCAGGTCCAAAATGAACATTGTGGTCAGAGGGAGGAGGAGAGTGCTCCACTCCAAAGAGCCAGGGCACTCACTTGGAAGTCCTGCCTTTCCAGATTTGGAGCAGGGATTTGAATGTGAGTCTCCTACATCCACAGTGAGTGCCTTCACCACTGGGCGATACCGTCAGTTCTTCTGGGCCACTAAAGTCAGTTATTTATACAAAGCGATGGAGAGAGTGCTTGTTTTCCAGGGAGTGCTAGCATGCACGTGCCCACCAAGACGCCTGTAGGTATTACAAGAGTATGTCTAGATACATGTGAATAGTAGTAGACAGTGTACCAGTAGGTGACACTCAAGAATACGCAGCCCAGTTCCTAGGTTTCATAGAACCCCCAGTTGTTATTGTTGGGTTCATGTGGGTAGTTCTTTACATTAGCGCTGAGCAGTGGGCACACACAGGCATGTGCATACATGGTACATACACACTTGGAGTAAGGGACTTTTGTCCTTAGGGCTCACAGGCTAAGGCTGAGCCCTAGCCCTTGGCTCTTTTCTCTTTGGGGCTCCCTGCAACGTCTCTTGTGATCCAGCTGCACCTCAGCTATTGTCAGGATGACAATCAACAATGCTGGTACTGGGGTCTGCGCTGATGCAGCTGGGCCTGTGTCTCCTCCACGCTGGGAGGTGGTCCCAGAGGAGATGTTCCCAAAATTACGAAGTTGCCCCATAAGGCCCTGCAGCCTGTGTTGGGCTGGTCACACTGGCCCATCCCTGGATCACCCCACATGCCCTGGAGGCAGGTGACTACTGGCATTTCAGAAACATAGAGGGGGCCATTCGGAGCCGGGGCAAAGCCCCACCTCAGGAACTTATTCCTGGCTAGACTCATACCCCCGGCTGGCTCTGACCTTCCCTCTGCTCACAGCTGGAAAGCAGCCTCACCCCACGGGATATAGCTAAGGGGCTTCAGGCCCTGCTACTGGGCTGGTTCTGTGCCCACCAAGCTGTTCCTGTGTGTACAGATGCTGGGCTGTGTGACAGGTTGCCCCCAGGGTGACATCTGGAACTGGGGTACCACTGAGCCCGCCTGATCCACCAACCAGGCCTCTCTTTACATTGTACTGCTGAGGCAAGCCTGCCAAGCCCTTTCCCAGGCTTCAGACTGTACTTTACCAGCACACATACAGATAGGGACACACCCAGCTGCAGCTACACACCCAGATGCTGAAATCAGCTCTGCATGGGAAGGCTCAGCTAAGGAACTGTCCAGTTATTCATGTGCACACCCCTGTCTGAAGTGTAAACCCATAATTATACCGTCTTGCGCTGCACAGAGAACTATACAGTGTAAGCTCATGAAATTCGCCCCCTCCCTCAATGTGGAGAGGTATATATACAGCTTTCTGCCCCAAGTTATGATTTCCACACACTGGTTTTAGACAAAACAAGTTTATTAACTACAAAAGATATATTTTAAGTGACTACAAGGGATAGCAAACAGATCAAAGCAGATTACCTAGCAAATAAACCAAAACACAATTTAAGCTTAATATACTAAAGAAATTGGTTATAAGTAGCATATTCTCACCCTAAATGTTGTTTTAGGCAGTTTGCAGAGATTCTTGAGGTCAAACTGCACTTGCTTGTAGCTTAAAACTCCAGGTATTCCTTTCACAGGCTAGAAAACTCTCTAGCCTGGGTTCAGCCCTTCTCTCCCAGTTCAATCCTTGTTTCTTAAGTGTTTACAGCAGTCATCTTGGGAGGAGAGTCAGAGAAGAACCACAATGATGTCACTCCCCTGCCTTAAGTAGCTTTTACATATGGCAGGAACCCTTTGTCTCCAACTTTTTAGTTCTCACCCCTTTCAGTGGAAAAACACTTGTATTCCATGATGGAGTCCAGTATCAGGTGACTTGGGCACATGTCTCTGTAGGGACACAGCAGCCATGACTTGGAGGCTGCTTGTAGCGTCCCCAGGAAGGCTCCCTGATGGGGAATTAGCATCTTCTAAGACAGGGGTTCTCAAACTGGGGGTCAGGACCCCTCAGGGGGTTGTGAGGTTATTACATGGGGGGTCGCTATTACATGCGAGTTGTTAGCCTCCACCCTAAACCCCGCTTTGCCTGCAGCATTTACAATGGTGTTAAATATATTTAAAAGTGTTTTTAATTTATAAGTGGGGGGAGGGGTTGCACTCAGAGGCTTGCTATGTGAAAGCGTCACCAGTACAAAAGTTTGAGAACCACTGTTCTAAGACCTATTGTTCTCCCTAATGGCCCTTCCCAGCCAGCCATCTAGACTGACTGCATTCTGTCTAGTGGGTGTTCCCCAGGTGTAAACACCTTTGTAACAGATGCATATATAATATTCCTACCTTCAGATACAAAAATGACACATGCATACAAATAGGATAATCATATTCAGTAAATCATAACCTTCTCAATGATATTTGACATGACCTATTTTGTGTAAAATCCATCATAGTTATGCCATAATCATATCATACCAATATCTATATGAAGAATATGGAGTGTAGTGTCAGAGGCTGCTCCTAGGGTGGGACGGGGGAACAACTTACCACCCAGCCCCTCACATGTCTCTACATTCTGCCCTGCCAGCTCACATCATCCATGCTGCCATCTCCATCGTCCCTGTCAATCCACTCTCCTGAAGCTCCATGTGCCCCACCTCTCGCACTCTGGCTTTCCAGCTCCTGTCTAACGCCACTGCTTCCCCTCCCTTGTAGCCTTTGCTGGCACTGGGGCCTCGGGGTAGGGTGTCACTCCCCTGGCTTGGTGCTGCTTGAGTCCCCAGACAGATACTTCACTGGGCTCCTGCTCTCGCTCACCAAGTGTCCTCCCCTCCCTGTGGCTGAGCACAAGGGGCCCTCCCCTCTTGGTTGAGAACTGGTGAATCTGCTGCTCAGCTGGGTCTCTGGGCAGGTGGCCAGGACAGACCTAAGAGGGAATCAACTGTTTCATTGCACCCACAGCTCCGCAGCTGGCTCATTGCTGGTCACAGGGCTCGTCCACACAGCGTTTGAAAACCTGCAGCGGCGAGTCTCAGAGCGCAGAGCTTGGACTCTCGCACAATGGCTGTAAAACCAGCAGTGTAGCTGCTGTAGCTCCGGCTGGAGCCCTACCCCCTTCCCGGGCTTCAGAGCCTGAGCTCCAGCCTGAGCCCCATCGTCTACACAACTGCTTTTCGAGCTGTGGCGCTAGCCCTGCAAGCCCCAGTCCGCAGACCTGGGCTCTGAGACTTGCTGCCACGGGATTTAAAACGCCACGCAGATGTACCCAGAGAGGCCCAGGGCTGGGCCAGGCTCTCACATAGCCCCAACCGGGCTCACCACTTTCTCAGTCACCCAAGTGATAGAAGAATGCCCGAGGTGGCAGCACTGTAGCAGCTCCAGGCCTGTGTCCCTGCAGGGTGGAGCTGACTAGGCCTACTTGCCCTGAGCACCCGGCCATGGCAGCATCAATGCAGCTCATTTCACTGCTTGCCAACATGCTCAGACACCATGAAACCTGGGACCGTAGACAAGCCCTAGTAGAAGGCAGAGAAGAGTGTGTGCAGGGAAAGCTGCCTGCATGCCTAGTGTGGCAGGGAGACTCGTCTGTGTCCAAAGCAGAGGAGACGTCAGGCGGATAATTAGATCCACAGCTGTGCTCCTTCAGAATCCCATTAGCAGAGCTGTAGCCAAGCGCGCCTTTTGCTTTGCTGTGAATGCTGATGTCACTAGCCTGGGAACGGGGCGGGGGGAGCTGCAAGGCAGCAGGAAGCAACCAGGTCTAGCACCAGAAACAGGGCATTGTGTATTTTCCGGGGAGGGGGATTGGCCTCATGCATCATTACTTGCCTGCATTTCTCAGCAGCCTGGGAGTCTCATTCCTCTCCTTCCATCCTGCATGTGGGGAACTATCCCAGGCGAAGCAGGAAGCAGCTGTGGGATGGATTACCTGGTCTGATTCAGTGCTCTGATAAAAGTCAGACTCCCCTCCTACCCCCAAGGAAAAGGAAGGATGTAGTACAATAGCCAGGGGCCAAAGGAAAAGCTCTCACAGGAACATACCCCTCCCTCCTTCCTATTCCCTGCTTTACATCTTGGGAGAGCCTTGGAGCCACTCCCTCCCCTGGCTGAGGACTGCGCAGGACAGAGAGGGGATGTATCATGTGGGATCACAATCAGAGAATGACGTTGTTATTCACTTTTCTGCATCCGAGACACCTGCAGGAGCCAAACACCCAAATAACAGGTGAGCAACTAGCATCAAGATTCAGAGTGGTAGCCGTGTTAGTCTGTATCAGCAAAAAGAATGAGGAGTACTTGTGGCACCTTAGAGACTAACAAATTTATTTGAGCATGAGCTTTTGTGGGCTAAAACCCACTTCATCGGATGCATGCAGTGGAAAATACAGTAGGAAGATATATATGTACACACAGAGAACATGAAAATATGGGTGTTGCCATACACACTATAATGAAACAGATTGATAGAGCCAGAAGAGTTCCCAGAAGTCACCTACTACAGGACAGGCCTAACAAAGAAAATAACAGAACGCCACTAGCCGTCACCTTCAGCCCCCAACTAAAACCCCTCCAACGCATTATCAAGGATCTACAACCTATCCTGAAGGATGACCCAACACTCTCACAAATCTTGGGAGACAGGCCAGTCCTTGCCTACAGACAGCCCCCCAACCTGAAGCGAATACTCACCAGCAATCACATACCACACAACAGAACCACTAACCCAGGAACCTATCCTTGCAACAAAGCCTGTTGCCAACTGTGTCCACATATCTATTCAGGGGACACCATCACAGGGCCTAATAACATCAGCTACACTATCAGAGGCTCGTTCACCTGCACATCTACCAATGTGACATATGCCATCATGTGCCAGCAATGCCCCTCTGCCATGTACATTGGTCAAACTGGACAGTCTCTACGTAAAAGAATAAATGGACACAAATCAGATGTCAAGAATTATAACATTCATAAACCAGTCGGAGAACACTTCAATCTCTCTGGTCACGCGATTACAGACATGAAAGTTGCGATATTACAACAAAAATACTTCAAAACCAGACTCCAGCCAGAGACTGTTGAATTGGAATTCATTTGCAAATTGGATACAATTAACTTAGGCTTGAATAGAGACTGGGAGTGGCTAAGTCATTATGCAAGGTAACCTATTTCCCCTTGTTTTTTCCTACCCCTCCCCCACCCCCTGTTCCTCAGGCGTTCTTGTTAAACCCTGGATTTGTGCTGGAAATGGCCCACCTTGATTATCATACATATTGTAAGGAGAGTGATCACTTTAAATAAGCTATTACCAACAGGAGAGTGGGTTTGTGTGTGTGGAAAGGGCGGGGGAGGGGAGAAAACCTGGATTTGTGCTGGAAATGGCCCACCTTGATTATCATACACATTGTAAGGAGAGTGATCACTTTAGATAAGCTATTACCAACAGGAGAGTGGGTTTGTGGGGGGGTGGGGGTAGGGAGAAAACCTGGATTTGTGCTGGAAATGGCCCAACTTGATTATCATACACATTGTAAGGAGAGTGATCACTTTAGATAAGCTATTACCAGCAGGAGAGTGGGGTGGGGGGAGAGAAAACCTTTTGTAGTGGTAAACACCCATTTTTGCATGGTTTGTATGTATAAGAACATCTTCTGTATTTTCCACAGTATGCATCCGATGAAGTGAGCTGTAGCTCACGAAAGCTTATGCTCAAATAAATTGGTTAGTCTCTAAGGTGCCACAAGTACTCCTTTTCTTTTTGCGAATACAGACTAACACGGCTGTTACTCTGAAAACTATAATGAGAGTGATCAATTAAGGTGAGCTATTATCCAGATGCAATGTATCATCTAAAGCAGCTGCTCTTCTGGGGCAGGGCAGCCAGCACATTCCCCATCAACAAATACAAAGGGAACAATGAGCCCAGGAATCACACCCTGAGAAGCCTTACCTGAGTGCCAAGAAACTAACGACAGGCAAAGTAAGAATGCCCTGGCTCATTACACCCTGGGACCAGTGTGCATCATGCCCTGGAACCCGCCCAGGCCCTGGGAGAATGTTGCTGCTGCAACAGATAGAGAGGAACTGGTGGGCATCATCGATCAGGAGTCCAAGCAGGCTTTGATGAAGTCCCTCCTGAGAAACTGTAGAGCAACTGTAACTGTAGCAGGAGGGCAAAATGCCAGAGCACAATTGTTTAAACAACAGAAATCCCACCATCCTTGCTGCTCTGAAAGCTAGACAGCTAGGGCTCAGCACTGTTACCATAACGATGCAAGTTTTAAGGGAGAAGGAAGACATGAAGATGGTCTGCAGCCAAAGTGCCTCAGGCTGAGCTCCTGTTTGGGCCTCCCAGGCTGAATGAGGAAGGCTCAAACAGGACGCCCCGTGGTGACCCTGTGTGGTGTCGGGGCACTGTGCTATGGATCCTCAAGAGGAGAGTGAGGTGGTGTTGACAATAGCACCCTCAGGGTGCTGTTTTGCTGGAGGTGCTGTCTTCCAGCTGAAACACACACCCGGAGGTCCCAGCTGCTTTTGGCTCATTAATGATCCCAGAGCATTCCTGGTCTGTTCGGGATCCTCGCTTTGGGTTACACAGCGTGTGTGGCTCACGTCTGTTTCCACGATTCACCCTCCAGAGAGATTCCTGGTTCTTCCTGACAACTTGCCCCATGCAGGGTGTGATCTAGGCACTGTTGTCACTGGCTAGCAGGGCATGCGCCTCCCCTGCTATAGGCATGGATTCTTCAGGAAAGAGGCAGTGGGACGTGGAAAACAGATGCTGCTTCAGACAAACTGAAGGCTTGTGCCAGGGGCTTGGCCTGGTCTGAGGCAAGAGAATGAACTGATAGATTATGCTACATTGTCCCATGCTGACACCCCTCACCTCTCACTTGCTCCTCCTCTCTCAGTCTTACCCTTTGCTTCTCGTGTCCTCCTCCCCCACTATTCTGACCCACCATTAGTGCCTGTGCAGGTTGCAGAAGACCAGTGCCCCAAGAGTTAGTATCTCCGATGGTCTCTTGATATGTGCTCCCCTCCTATGGGAAGTACTGTGGGAACTGACAGCAGGAACCTGAGGCCAAGCCTCAGCTTGCTTCTCAAGACCTGGCTTTCCTGGGGTCTTGGTCGGATGGCTAGGGGAAAGCATTGGCATCCACTACAAAAATCCAGGGAAATATTTGCTAAAATTTGTCCATTTCCTCCTCCTGGCCAGACTGCCATCCCCCTGGAATTCACTCCCACAACATCCTGCTTGGAACCTGAGCAGAGTGCGAACTTCAGCACCAAGCGCTGAGTGACCACAGCAACCCAATCTTACCTCCACACCAGAAACGTGCTTGTGCACTCAGTCAGCCCAGGAATGTCCCATACCATGTGTATTCTGGCCACTTACAACCAAACAACAGAGCTGGGATTTGTGATCTGGAGAATCAAATCACTGCAGCCAGTTGTCTGTGAACCATCCAGGGACTGGAGGAGCCAACTAGGGGGAGAGCTTTTCTTGACCTGCTGCTCACAAACTGGGAAGAATTAGTAGGGGAAGCAAAAGTGGATGGGAATCTGGGAGGCAGTGACCATGAGTTGGTCGAGTTCAGGATCCTGACACAGGGAAGAGAGGTAAGCAGCAGAATACGGACCCTGGACTTCAGGAAAGCAGACTTCGACTCCCTCAGGGAACTGATGGGTAGGATCCCCTGGGGGAATAACATGGGGGGGAAAGGAGTCCAGGAGAGCTGGCTGTATTTCAGAATCCCTATTGAGGTTACAGGGACAAACCATCCCGATGCGTCGAAAGAATAGTAAATATGGCAGGCGACCAGCTTGGCTTAACAGTGAAATCCTTGCGGATCTTAAACATAAAAAAGAAGCTTACAAGAAGTGGAAGATTGGACAAATGACCAGGGAAGAGTATAAAAATGTTGCTCGGGCATGTAGGAATGAAATCAGGAGGGCCAAATCGCACCTGGAGCTGCAGCTAGCAAGAGATGTTAAGAGTAACAAGAAGGGTTTCTTCAGGTATGTTGGCAACAAGAAGAAAGCCAAGGAAAGTGTGGGCCCCTTACTGAATGAGGGAGGCAACCTAGTGACAGAGGATGTGGAAAAAGCTAATGTACTCAATGCTTTTTTTGCCTCTGTCTTCACGAACAAGGTCAGCTCCCAGACTGCTGCGCTGGGCAACACAGCATGGGGAGTAGGTGGCCAGCCCTCTGTGGAGAAAGAAGTGGTTAGGGACTATTTAGAAAAGCTGGACGTGCACACGTCCATGGGGCCGGATGCATTGCATCCGAGTGCTAAAGGAGTTGGCGGCTGTGATTGCAGAGCCATTGGCCATTATCTTTGAAAACTCATGGCGATCGGGGGAAGTCCCGGACGACTGGAAAAAGGCTAATGTAGTGCCCATCTTTAAAAAAGGGAAGAAGGAGGATCCTGGGAACTACAGGCCAGTCAGCCTCACCTCAGTCCCCGGAAAAATCATGGAGCAGGTCCTCAAGGAATCAATCCTGAAGCACTTACACGAGAGGAAAGTGATCAGGAACAGTCAGCATGGATTCACCAAGGGAAGGTCATGCCTGACTAATCTAATCGCCTTCTATGATGAGATTACTGGTTCTGTGGATGAAGGGAAAGCAGTGGAGGTATTGTTTCTTGCTTTAGCAAAGCTTTTGACACGGTCTCCCACAGTATTCTTGTCAGCAAGTTAAAGAAGTATGGGCTGGATGAATGCACTATAAGGTGGGTAGAAAGTTGGCTAGATTGTAGGGCTCAACGAGTAGTGATCAATGGCTCCATGTCTAGATGGCAGCCGGTATCAAGTGGAGTGCCCCAAGGGTCGGTCCTGGGGCCGGTTTTGTTCAATATCTTCATAAATGATCTGGAGGATGGTGTGGATTGCACTCTCAGCAAATTTGCGGATGATACTAAATTAGGAGGAGTGGTAGATATGGTGGCAGGTAGGGATAGGATACAGAGGGACCTAGACAAATTGGAGGATTGGGCCAAAAGAAATCTGATGAGGTTCGACAAGGATAAGTGCAGAGTCCTGCACTTAGGATGGAAGAATCCAATGCACTGCTACAGACTAGGGACCAAATGGCTAGGCAGCAGTTCTGCGGAAAAGGACCTAGGGGTGACAGTGGATGAGAAGCTGGATATGAGTCAACAGTGTGCCTTTGTTGCCAAGAAGGCCAATGGCATTTTGGGATGTATAAGTAGGGGCATAGCCAGCAGATCGAGGGACGTGATCGTTCCCCTCTATTCGACATTGGTGAGGCCTCATCTGGAGTACTGTGTCCAGTTTTGGGCTCCACACTATAAGAAGGATGTGGAAAAATTGGAGAGAGTCCAGCAAAGGGCAACAAAAATGATTAGGGGTCTGGAACACATGACTTATGAGGAGAGGCTGAGGGAACTGGGATTGTTTAGTCTGCAGAAGGGAAGAATGAAGGGGGATTTGATAGCTGCTTTCAACTACCTGAGAGGTGGTTCCAAAGAGGATGGTTCTAGACTATTCTCAGTGGTAGAAGATGACAGGACAAGGAGTAATGGTCTCAAGTTGCAGTGGGGGAGGTTTAGGTTGGATATTAGGAAAAACTTTTTTACTAGGAGGGTGGTGAAACACTGGAATGCGTTACCTAGGGAGGTGGTAGAATCTCCTTCCTTAGAAGTTTTTAAGGTCAGGCTTGACAAAGCCCTGGCTGGGATGATTTAATTGGGGATTGGTCCTGCTTTGAGCAGGGGCTTGGACTAGATGACCTCCTGAGGTCCCTTCCAACCCTGATATTCTATGATTCTATGACAGGTTTCAATGACTGGAGGGTGGGATAGCTCAGTGGTTTGAGCAATGGCCTGCTAAACCCAGGGTCATTTAGGGATCTGGGGCAAAAATTGGGGATTGGTCCTGCTTTGAGCAGGGGGTTGGACTAGATGATTTCCTGAGGTCCCTTCCAACCCTGATATTCTATGATGCTATGACTGAGATATCCTAAAACCAACTGTGTAACATAACCCATGGCACACAACACGTGGGGACCCATGATCTCCAAAGGGATATCCTATGCAGCAGAAAGGGGGCCACCACATATGCTGTTTCCTTACCATAATGATCCGCATAGATCTACCCCTTTCCATTGCCTATCCTCCACTTCCCCATCCTCCGCCGCCTCCCTTCCCACCCCCCTCTCCTTCCCCATAGCCTGGCCTCCCTTCCATTCCCAATCCCACTTCTCATTTCCCTTTCCTCAGCCCCCATTTTCCTTCTCTTTCCTTATTGCTCACCTCCTTTCCCCAGTCTCTGGCCCCCAGTCACTTTTGCACAGACCAGTTGTTACCCATAGCAGCCCTCACAGCAACAACTTACATGGACATTTGCCAGTTTAATGAACCTTTTGCTTCTTGCAATGCAGTTTAGCAGCTGCAAACTAGGGGGAGGCCATGCGCCCAAGCCGCTTTCCGGAGGCCTCCATCCCCAGTGCATCCCCCTCTGCCCTGGGGGATTCGCATCCTCCGGACAGTCTGGAGCGTTCCAGCAGTCTCGGAGTTAATACGCGTTGAGGGGCGGTCTGCTCTCTTTGCCGGCTCCCATGAGCCCCGTGCCAGCCCCGGGACTCGGAGAGGAAAGCTGCTGCCAGGGAGCGCAATGACAATGAAGAGCAGCACTTCTTCAAAACCAACGGCATGGAACTTACAGGCAGATTAATTTAGCATGAACCAAACGCTAGTGCAACAGCAATGCCCTGCAGCAACAGGGACCAAGCGTCGCTCAGGATTCCGGGGGCTTTGCCAGGGAGGATGTTAGTCAAAGCTGAGCTCCTGTGAGCAGTGAGAGTGCCAGAGCGCAATGGGGGAAGGGCAGGCGCCGAGCCCAGAGACAGCAGGCACAGCGTGCGGGGCAGGGCCAGGAGCGCTGGCTGGGAGCGCTGGGGAAGGAGGGAGAGAGGACCACGTCGGCTGGGAGCGGGCATGCAGAGCGGTGCATGGTGAGTGGCAGCGGGAGAGCTGGGCACGGAGCAGCACTGAAAATCTGTGGGGTGGCAGGCTACTCTGTTACTGCATCCCGCCGGGTGGAGGGGCGCAGCTAGCTCAGGAGGAGCTAGTGGGTGAGAGAGCACGCTGTGCACATCCCAGCCCATGGCATGCGTGCGTGCCCATTCCACAGCCCAGCCCAGCCGTGCCCTCCACACTATGGGGGTGACGGCCACATGACATGACACAGAAAGGCTGTTGCAGTAAATAGTCAATCCCCAGGCAATGCAGTTCAAATACTGCACGTGCTGTGACTCCCTCTATGGGATGCCACAAAAACAGCACCGCACTACAGCGGGGGGTCTGTACCTTTCCATACTACAGTGAGAGACCCTCCCCCTGCCGGGCTCCCAGTCCCCTCCTGCTGGCTTTTCAGTGTGCTGTGTCCTGAGGGCAGCATAAGCCCCAGCCCCAACACCACTGTATTCAGCTCGACCTTAATAAAGGGCAGCTGGAATGGAGAAGCCCCCAATATGTTCAGTATGCTCAAGACCCTGTGAGTACGTCTACACTGCACACTAAGTGGGCTCTGACTCAGATTTGAGCCCAGCCCCCACTTCTGTCCACACACAAATCAGTCTGACTCAGGTCCTAGGGCCTACTAGGGGGGTGGGTCAGAGCCCGAGTCCTGCTGTGACTTGGACCAAGCCCTGTAGTTTTGCAGTGTGGATGCAGCCAAGCCACAGACCCGCATCAAAAGGTCTGTGCGGTGCAGTATGGATGCATTAGCACAGCTGGGAGACCTGGGGCCGGCAATTGTAAACCCAGGTTTACTATGCAGTGTGGAGGTTCCAGCGTGGGCTCAGAAACACTGAATCCACACCGGCCCTGCAAGAACTGAATTAGGCCAAGTGGGCCCAATCAGCCAGTTATGCTGCAAACTGGGGAGATGTCAGCTGTGTGGAGGGAGCTAATTAGAAGGAAGCTCACCTGTGAGGGAACAGGCACGGCTTCTATAAGACCAGAAGGCTGGCAACTGTGGGAGGCAGGAAGCTGGCAGTCCCTCTCCCTGAGGTGAGGAAGAAGGAAGAACAGGAGTGAGAGCAGTAAGGTGGGTTTGATGCAGACCTACAGGGCCCCGGAGTGTAGCCCCAAGTAGAGGGCAGGCCTTGGTTCCCCTGCCAGGCACTACAGAGTGGTGCTGCTAAGGGTAGTTGGTACAAAGTCTGCCAGAGTCACTGTGGGTGTGACACAGGGCTGCGGGCCTGAGGGCTGCCTGAAGCTGCTTTGAAAGATGCCCCTGGAAGGCAAAACCACTTTGTGACCAGGCCAAGGGCTGAGTCATGAAGAGGAAGCAGCAGCTCCTGGAACATGAGAGGGGCTGCAGATAGAGAGAGAGAGGCAAAGAGATGAGTGCAGCTGCAGAAAGGGTGTTGCCCTGGTGGAGTTCATCCCCAGAGTGGCCAGGAGCAGGCGCCACTGAGCAGGGAGTAGCACATCCCATCACACCGGGTCCCACAGAACTGGGTTTGCAATGCGGTGCAGACATATCCTGTGGCTCCCACGGGCCTGACCGGGAGCCTGTGCAGACGCTAGCACGCCAGCAAGGGAGCCTGGGGGTGGAGTTACCATCTCTTCTTTCTAATTGAAAAGTTAATACTGGCTGCTCCGTGGGAGCTCTAGCACTGCCCATCATGGGCCACATGCTCAGAGTGGCTGCTCCTGTGGCACAGAGAGCAGGAGTTAGAGGCCTCAGATTTGCAGCTGTGGGTGTAACAATGGGAGTGTGAATTGAAAGGAGGGCAGCCGTAGGCCTGTCAAAAGTGCCCCCATTGGCACCGCAAGAGCAGAGCTGGTACCATGCAGCCTAAACCCCCTGCGGCTGCAGCACTCCAAGTGCTCTGTGGGCATGGCTGGGAGCTTCATTTCTGGTCTCCCAAATAAAATCCACCAGCCAGCTAGCATGGGTCTCTTGTCTCCCTGATAGCAATAGCTCCCACCTCTGCTCCCCAGCCTGTTTGCCCCACATTGGGCTCTCTGCCTTGCCCCTCTTGCACCAGCTGGCAGACCTTCTCCTTCCCATTTTAAGCGCTCAGCTGAGTCACAAGCTGCCCTTCTCCCATTGCCAGGTCACAGGCTCCTCACGTCCCCTTTTCCCTGATCACAGGCTGGCTGGCTCCTCACTCCCGAAGCCACAGCTTTCCCCCAGCCCTTGGTGCTGCTCCTGCAGAGGGGAGGGAGATCTGCCCCGGATGCTTTGATTACCCTGAAAGAGCCCCAAGAGGGCAGCCAATGAGCATGCTCTAATCTCAGCGCAGAGCTGCGCATTCAATGGAAGGGGGAGTGAAACGGTGCACCCCTCCCTGGGCCGCACTCCCTGGGCTGCTTGGTGCTGCCAGCCCTTCCTCTGACTGACCTCTGTGCTGCAGCACCACAAAGGGCAGGGTCTCCCAGACCCTGCTGTGCGCCCCACTGTGCAGCTAAAAGAAAGAAAGAAGAGGAGATTTAATTGGAGGGGGCCAGCCACATGGACCCTCAGAGTCAGCCACCGCTGGGGAATAGTATGCAAAAACTGTAGCAGCAAATATTGGATGAAGAGGCAGCTCAAACACACTGACTACCACTAGTGCCAGGTGCTCTTCTGCACTGTCTGTCTGCTAAATGCCAGCTCCTGTACAGAGTGATCCACTTCTGGTCCCACCCACATTCTGTCTGTGTCCCACCCCGCCCACAACCTCCCATGTCCAATGCACCTAGTAATACAGTGAAGTTAAATGTTCTGCAGAAAAAAGACCATTAAAAAAGTCATGTCATTCAATCACATTCCAGGTTGTAAGAGGTGTTCTGTCTGTGTTAGGCTAAATAGATGACTGCCGGTGAAGTTGTTTACACAGACATTTCTGTAAGCGTAATTGTCATATGCTGGGTGAACTTCACCATGTGCAGAGAGCTTACATGAGGCCTAAGCACCTGTGAAATCAAACAATGTCTTCCAGGGAAGGAGAACTCCACTGGAGGTCAAACAGATCAGTCTTTCCTGTGACCCTCACATCAAGAAAAATCGAATTTCCCAACAAAATACAGTAAAAATCAAACCTGCTTATATGCAAACACTGGGAGTCATTGAAAGGCAAAGCCACTTGCAAACTAGGGTAATTCTGTGATTGTGAATGAAAAGCCAAAGAAAGTTCAAAAATGCATTCATCCACATGATTCACATCAGCCCTTCAAATAGCAACATAGCCTATGAACACTATTAAAGAAGTTAATTATTTAACTATTGAAGACCTAAGCTCCAAGAAGGAAAAATAGCCCTCGTATTAAATGTAGCACATACACTATGGCAAGTAAAGGTAGATGAGCCAAGCTCTAAGCTAGTGACTTTTACCAATTGGAGATTAAAAATGTAAAGGAATGCAATTTGGTGTGCATTCTGCTCCCAGCATATTTCAAGAACCATTGCACAGATCTTTGAGGAATTTCAAGGCACTGAAATTAAAATATATGTTCTTTTAATTAGGGCTAAGGAGTGTAAATAACTCAATGAAACACTTTTTTCAAATCAAGACTGGATGTTTTTCTAAAAAATCTGCTCTAGAAATTATTTTGGGGCAGTTCCCCAGCCTGTGCTATACAGGAGGTCAGACTCACTAGATGATCACTATAGTCCCTGCTGGCTTTGGATTCTAGGTAGTGCAAGCCTGGCACAGATCATGGGTATGGTTTCAGGTAGTTTGTTTGCTGACCAGGTATGTTCATTATCTGCAGCTCCTTTGTGCTGCCATTTATGGGCAGTTCTCTCCTTCCTCTATCAGTTAGGTAATTTGCATTAACACAGACCCTTTCTGGTTTGCTTTTGGATCCAAAGCCATCAGCAGCTCAGAGACTCTGTCTTAAAAGGGACACAATCAACTTTCACCAGAGTTTTGATTTCTTTTCACTTTCAACTCCTGCTTCCAAAACACACAGCAATCTGAAAAAGAAAACACAACCTATTTTGGATCCTTTTGGAGCCCTAATAGGATTTTAATTAAGTAGCATGTTTTGTTTGGATTTCTTTTACCCCTTCTACAATATACACTGCACATGTCCTGGGAAAAATGCACATTCCTTTCATAGTTTAACTTCTATAACATTATATTAGCCATATCAATTTTTACAAAAGGTGTAACTGTTTCTTTTGTGCTCACAGAGTTTTCATGTACCTTTATCAAAGTGACAGTCTGATTACTCAGACCCACCTTAAGGCTGTGTTTCTAATGTTGCTTCTTCTCTTTTCTTTTTTTGTGCACATCACCCCTGCTGTTGCTCCAGAGGGGCACTGTCTTTTTTAATTTCTTATTGTTTTACTACAGCTTTTATCTACTATTTTTTTACCAAAAAAAAAAAATTAAAATTAAAAAAAAAAAATCCAGAATTTCTCCCCATTCTCCTGGGTTTGACTGCCCTGCTGCAGCCACGACTTTGGTCTTTAAAACGATATTGAACTTTATAAAGCATTGAGGTACCTTAAGGGTTAAATGCTAAATACCAAAGCCAAACAACACTGTTACCTGTGTCTAGCAAAAAGTGTCTGTCAGTTTTGCAACTTTGAATGAAAGATTCAAATTCAGACGACGGCCTTAGGCTTTAGGCCTTACAATATGGCTGCAGACAAAGGCCTAATACTTACGTATGTGACACTGTAGCCCACATTCATCATAGGAATATTATTATTATTATGATATGATTTATGACATAATTATGATGCATTTTGTACAAGATAAGTCACGTGAGGTATCATTGGGAAAAGTTGAATCTGATTATCCTATTTGCATGCATGTATTATTTTTGTATCTGAAGTCATTAATATTGACTAGGGATCTGTATTTCAAATGGGTTTACTCTGAAAAACACCCACAGCCAGCCTTTCAGGTACAACAATGAAGAAGTCAGCTGGGGCTGATGGCCCATCAGCAAAGACAATGGACTGTGGAATTCCTTAACCTTCCTGTGGGCATTTTGGCCAGCCTGTAAGCAATGACTACGATAACACTATGAAGGCAGGTGACCAGACCACATGTCTCCGGACTCCATCTTGGGATGACAGTATTTTTCCACAAACTGGTTTGGGAACCAAGTTTTGAAACAAAGGGTTCCCGCCATATGCTAACGCTAAATAAGGTAGGGAGTGATATCATAGAATATCAGGGACCTCAGGAGGTCATCTAGTCCAACCCCCTGCTCCAAGCAGGACCAATCCCCAACTCCCCAGATCCCTAAATGGCCCCCTCAAGGATTGAACTCACAACCCTGGGTTTAGCAGGCCAGTGCTCAAACCACTGAGCTATCCCTCTCATCTGTTGTTCTTCACACTCCACACAAGAAGACTCCTGGAAACACCTGAGGAACAAAGACTGAAATGGGGAAAGTGTTGGACCCTGGCTAAAGGAATTTCTAGCCTGTGTATGAAAGACCTGGGGATTCCAAGCTGTAAAGCAAGTGCAGCTTGTGCCTTAAGAATCTGCAGCCAGCTTATATCATCAGCCAGGGTGAGAGTTTGCTAATTCATATCCTATCTTTTTAGTATCTTAGACTTAGTTTTAATTTTTTGTTTATTTGCTATGTAATCTGCTTTGATCTGTTTGCTATCACTTATAATCATTTAAAATCTATCTTCTGTAGCTAATAAACCTGTTTTTGCTTTATCTAAATCAGTGAGTTGGAGTGAAGAGCTTGGGAATCTTAGCTCAGAGAAGCTGTTGCATATTGCTCTCCACATTGATATGGGAGTTAACTCTAGGAGCTTTTGCTGTACAGTTCCCTGTGCAGCACAAGATGGTATAATTTGGGATTTATGCTCCCGAGGGGGTGCGTGCCTGGGGACCTTGGCTTTAGCCTTTCTACTGTTGGTTTGTGCAATGGCTATTCAGAGAGCCTGCTTGTAACTGCAGCTGGGTGCGTATCTCTCTGTGCTGATGCTGGTGAAGTGTAAGACTGGGAGAGTGTCTGCAGCTTGTCAAACCAGCACAGTGTGAGAGGGAGCCCAGGCTGCTGGGTTAGAGGACTCAGCGGTACCCCAGTTCCAGGTAACACCCGTGGGGGGGTGGACTTGTCACACCCTACTCACTGAATTTGCAATCAATCCTAGGGAAAGCCTGTGAACCCCATGGTTTAGCTTGTGTTTGGCTTTGCTGTGAGGCTCAGTGCCTTGGGCAGTGGCTTCCTATTGTTTCAGCTATCACTACACAAAAGGACATTAAATTGCTTCATCATTCAGTGTGAATGGTGGTTAGCACTCCCACTGGCTTTAATTAGGTCTGTGTCTGAGCTGTAGATCAAAGAGTCATTTGGTGACAGCCATTAACACCTTCCAGTTATGTCTCTAGCTTTAATGGGCGTGAAGAAAACCTTGAACCATGTGCACCTGAGGCAGTGCTGTCTGCCTGAGGTTGTACCAGTCTGAAACAATACCTCTGAGAGGTGTGATCTGCCCCTTTCATCTCAATGAAGTGTTGCTTATGAAACCTAAAGATGACATTTTGCTTTCCAATACTGTTCTCTATTTCAATACTGATCCTTATAGCCAAGTCGCTAACTGTGTATGTGATGTTATCTGATTAAAAATATGACCATATTGATCATTGTTGCAACCACTGTTATATATTTGCAACAAATCTTGTACAAAGGTTGGCAAGTGAGGTGTCTATGAAACGGTTATAATTTGCTGGTTATGATTATGCTATCTGTATGCATGCATTGCTTTTGTATTTGAAGTTATAAGTATGGGCTCTATACCTGTATTTCAAATGTTTGCTCCTGGGGTAACATCCACAGGGTATTTAGCCTGCACATCTTGAAGGGACTATTCAAATTAACTAGCTAATCAAGAAACACTTAACTGTCAATGGACCAGGGGAGACGTCCATCTATACGAATGGACTGTCCTGCAAACGTTCTATCTGAAGTATAGGTAATGGCTTCCTGCAATGACTAGGCAAAAATGCATGGACATGTGACTTGTCCATGTGATTCCAACCACCATCTTGTTACTGTACTTTTCCACAGTAAGAACAATGGGATTCCCTCCACATGGCAGAAGATATAAAAGGCCCTGGAAACGCCTCCAATTTGCCTCTGCCCTACTCCAGCCTCCTTTCTGCCCAAACCTCAGGACTTTACTAATGGGAGAATTCTAACTAATGGACTGAGTTCCTTCCAATGATTTGGAAGCAGCCAGAGACTTGACTTTAGCGAGCAGTTTATTCCATCACTGCTACAAACCTGAACCAAGAAGTTTACAATTACTATATGTATTTGATTCCTTTAACCAATTTTAACTCTCACCTTTTTTCTTTCTTTTTATGAATAAATCTTTAGGTTTTAGATACTAAAAGATTGGCATCAGCGCGAATTTTGCGTAAGATCTGAGTTATATATTGACCTGGGTGTATGGCTGGTTCTTTGGGATCAGAAGAACCTTTTATTTGATGAGACTGGTTGTAAAGAGCTACTCATCTCTGAATCCAATGTTTTTGGTGGTGACATAAGAACTGGAATGCCTGAGGAAACTGCTGTTCTGATTTCTTGTTAGCCAGTGTAGTGAAACAGAAGTTTACTTTTGTTGCTGGTTTGATATATCTTATGGAAGAATAACTACCAGTTTTGGGTTGTGTTTGCCCTGTTTCTCAGCAGTTTGTCCTGAGTTTGGCATTCTCAGTTGTGGCCCTCTGAGGCATGGTTACAATGTGCTATCCCAGAAACCCATCCTGCTTCCCACTGCTGCCCAGACAGGGAATTAAATATCAACAAATAACACAGGGGCTGCTGTTCTGACTGCATCACTCATTTTTGTATTTCACTCATTACAAAAACCGTGGGATTTCCCATCTGCAGCCTCAGAGGCTGAAGAGGGGCCGGTGGGGGTTGCACTCTGAGCACAGGCATTAAAAAGAGGGAGTCAAGTGGGAGGCAGCTACCTGAGGGATCAACGCTGCCTGCTTCTCCCACAGCATCCTCTAGCCAGCCTGCCCCACCCAGCCAACCTGGGGAAGCCCCAGCAGAGGCCTAGGCCCAGTCACCTCTGAGTGGAGCTGCTAAGCTGCTGTTTCTCCACCATGAGAGCTGAGACTCCTCCAACAACAGCCACCACTTCCCAATGACACCCCCAATTCCCTCCCCAGACCCTACCCTTGTGTGCCCCATAAGCAATCCCCAGCCATTGGGTGCTGACTCACAGCACACTGCTGACTTTGCTGCACGGGGCACAGAGACACCATGGCAATGGGCACTTTACATATGCCTAGGTTAGACAGAAGCAGAGCAACCAGCACCTGTTCAGGTGTTGGGAAGAGCTTCTGTCTCCTACCAGCCTCCAGGAACCAGAGGCAGCTGGGAGCTGGGGTGGGACTGCTACTTCCCAGCACTATCCCCTGCTCCGCGCACTAGCCCCCGACGGGCTCGCTGGGTGTGAACAGTAGGGAAACCCGGCTGGGTGGTATGTGCTAGCTGCACCCCTTCCTGCAGCCAAGCCTGGCACAGTATTCTGCTGTCCTGACCAGGGCCTCAGGCAGCTGCTCCCTCCCCAACCCCTGCCCCACTGCTGGGAATGGTAGCCGAAAACTCCAGCTCAAATGCTCCTAACAGGGAGCAATTCATTCCATGAGCCGTGTCTTCCTAGGGTGCCTCGTTCCTTGCCCCCAGGGCCCAGCCCAGGCCCTGCGGCTCTGCTGCTTCATCATCCTCAAGTCTCAGGAGGTAGCCATGTTAGTCTCTATCCACAAAAACAACCAGGAGTCCGGTGGCACCTTAAAGACTAACAGATTTATTTGGGCATAAGCTTTCGTGGGTAAAACCCCCACTTCAGATGCATGGAGTGAAAATTACAGATGCAGACATAAATATACTGACACATGAAGAGAAGGGAGTTACCTCACAAGTGGAGAACCAGTGCTGACAGGGCCAATTTGATCAGGGTGGATGTAGTCCACTCCCAATAATACATGAGGAGGTGTCAATTCCAGGAGAGGTAAAGCTGCTTTTGTATGAGCCAGCCGCTCCTAGTCCCTATTCAAGCCCAAATTAATGGTGTTAAATTTGCAAATGAACAGACTTCAAAGAGAAACAGCAGAACTAAACTTCATTTGCAAATTTAATACCATTAATTTGAATAGGGCAGAGCATGGTATGGGTGGGGTGGGGCTCAGACAAGGGGTTGTGGCTCAGACCACAGGATGTGGCTTGGAGTGGGCTGGGACCCTGAGTTGGGCATGGCTTCCATCAGGACACCACTTGAATCTCTGCATCGCTTGTAGCCAGGATGCAGCTTGCAGCAGGGCCATGGCTTGGAGCGTGGCGGGGCTTGCAGCAGGGCCATGGTTTGGGGCGGGGTGCCGCTTGAAACTGGCATGGCATCCAGCACGGGTGATGGCTCATGGCATGTCATCTCAGAACTGATGTATATGGCAGCAGGGGCTGGCTAGAAGCAAGTTCATGGCTCAGGGCACGGTATGGCTTGGAGGGGGCCAGGGTTCAGAGCAGGGTCCATGGCTTGGAGCAATTGCTGTGTCTCAGACAGTGTCCAGTTCTGGGGGATCCATGCTAGGGGCTGGAGCTCTCTCTCTCTCTCTATCTCCCACCCCCATTTGGTTTCTCAGTTCTCCAGGCTGGCCTTTGGCCCCAATGCAGCTGGCCCCTGCCCTTTGAGGCTCTGGCCCCGATCCAAACAGGTTCCTGGCCCCAATCCATCTGGCCGGTGCGCTTTGGGGCCCTGGCCTCACTCCCACTCATGCCCAGGTTGAGCTGGAGGGGCTGAGTCTGTTAGGGAGCAGGCAGGTGGCACCAGGAGAGAGTGGCTGTGGGAGCATGTGGAGGGGAGGGGAAGCTTGGAACAATCCAATTTTGCAGGCACTGCAGCCTCACAGGGACATGAATAATGGGAGGTTGATGCTAAACTGGAGCCGTAATTTTCATACCAGTGCAAACAGATCCAAATTGTGATAAAAGGTTTTCATCTGCGGAGGCTTGGAGAGGCCCCAGCACTCTGATTTATGGTGCCTCTTAATGTCGCATCTGACAGCACTTCGCAAACAAAATGTTCCAGCCATAAACTAGCAGGAGAGTGAGTTAGTGGGGTGGGAGGGAGAGCAGCCCTTCTGCTGCAAGTTGGTCTGTTCTGCTGCCCTATGTGGCCCCTGGGAGAGGGGGGCTGGCACTGGGGTGCAAAGGGGGGCCAGGTGGAGGAGAGGAAGAGATGAGTTGCAAGCCGCTGCCGAGAACATCTGGCTCTGCCTCCAGAGCCCCTTGCCTTGGGCAGAGGGTCGGGCATGGCCCGGCCAGCGCTCACCTGGGCCAGAGAAATCTGTCACACTCCCCATGATGCTTCTCCAGGGCTGTCAAGGTTCCTTCCCCACTCTGAACTCTAGGGTACAGATGTGGGGACCTGCATGAACACCTCCTAAGCTTACTTTTACCAGCTTAGGTTAAAACTTCCCCAAGGTACAACTTGCCTTTGGACTTTCGCTGCTACAACCAAACGTCTAACCGGTATTATTATTATTAGGAAAGAGTCCGTTTGGAAAAGTCTTTCCCCCCCAAAATCCTCCCAAACGTTACCCCCGCCCTTTCTGGGGAAGGTTTGATAAAAATCCTCACCAATTTGCATAGGTGACAACAGACCCAAACCCTTGGATCTTAAGAACAATGAAAAAGCATTCAGTTTCTTAAAAGAAGAATTTTAATAGAAGAAAAACTAAAAAGAATCACTTCTGTAAAATCAGGATGGTAAATACCTTACAGGGTAATTAGATTCAAAACATAGAGAATCCCTCTAGGCAAAACCTTAAGTTACAAAAAGACACAAAAATAGGAATAGCCATTTCCTCCAGCACAGCTTATTTTCTCAGCCATTTAAAGAAATCAGAATCTAATGCATCTCTAGCTAGATTACTTACTAAGTTCTAAGACTCCATTCCTGTTCTGTCCCCGGCAAAAGCATCACACAGACAGAGAGGTTCTCCCTCCCCCCAGCTTTTGAAAGTATCTTGTCTCCTCATTGGTCATTTTGGTCAGGTGCCAGCGAGGTTATCCTAGCTTCTTAACCCTTTACAGGTGAAAGGGTTTTTCCTCTGGCCAGGAGGGATTTTAAAGGTGTTTACCATTCCCTTTATATTTATGACACGCCCCCCAAATCACAGATAGGGTGGAACGCTGGCTGGGATTTCTTCCTGGAGCTCTAGGAAAAAACAGAGTTAATAAGACACATGCACCTCTAAATATACTACCAAGTATATAAAGACTAACAATATTTTCCACATCTCAAGGACGATTTTCCCAGAATCAACTGGTTAAACTTTCATGGGAGAGTGCATCAGCCACTTTGTTAGAAGCTCCTGAGATGTGTTGGATGTCGAAATCAAAATCTTGGAGAGCTAAACTCCACCGAATACGTTTTTTGTTATTTCCCGTGGTGGTATGAAGCCACTGTAGCGCAGCATGGTCGGTTTGCAGGTGGAAACGCCGTCCCCAAACATATGGGCGTAGCTTTTCCAGAGTGTAGACAATGGCGTAACATTCTTTTTCATTGACTGACCAGTTGCTTTCCCTCTCAGACAGCTTCTTGCTGAGCAACACTACAGGGTGGAATTCTTGATCTGGTCCTTCCTGCATTAAAACTGCTCCCACACCACGCTCAGACACATCTGTGGTTACTAGGAACGGTTTGTCAAAGTCTGGGGCCATTAGTACAGGATCAGACATGAGTGTCGCTTTAAGCTGGTTAAAGGCCTTCTGACACTCTTCGGTCCACTGAACGGCATTCGGCTGTTTCTTTTTGGTTAGGTCTGTCAGTGAAAAAGAATGTTATGACAAGGGCTAGTGGAGCCCGTCTGGCACAGTCCCTGGGGAGCCCCTGCTCTGTGGGGCTGGCCTGGCCCCGGGAGCTTTGCTGGCTCTGGGGCTGAGGCCCGGATGCCCAGGTCAGCGCTGCTGGCTTCTCTGCACTGCTCCTGCTCCCTGAGCTACAGCCAGGCAGAGCCACCCTCCCAAGCATAGCGGTACCTGGGCTCCTCCTCTGCAGCCTGCCCCCACCCATCCCTGCTCCCCCTCCCTGACACCTGCCCCCTCCCCCTGCCCCTGCTCCCACCTCTTGCCAGCTACCTCCTCTCTGCTACCTGCCCCTGCCCCCTCTCCTACCCCCAGCCCCCTACCCCAGCACCCTCCCCGTTCCTGCTCTCACCCTCTGCCCCCTGTCCCCACCCCCTATCCCTACTCCTACTCCCTGCCAGCTGCCCCCACCCTGTCCCTGCTCCCACCCCCTGCCACCTTCCCCTACCCCCTCTCTGCTACCTGCCCCCACCCTTGCTCCCATCCCTGCTCCCACCCCCTGTCCCTGCAACCTGCCCCCTCCTTGCCACCTGTCCACATCCTCTCCTGCCCCTGCTTCCCCTGCCCCCGTTCCCTCCTCCCATGCTGGCCACTTGTCCATTGTGGGGACTGTGACCCTCTACTTCCGGTCTTCTGACCCTGGCAGCTCCGCTTCCTCCAGGCTCTCTCGCCCCTCCCTGCCCAAGGTCCTCATCCTCCTGCAGGCTGCCGATCCCCTGCCCAGCAGCTCCTTCCTCTGCAGAAGGCTTAAAGGGCTGACCATAGCAGACGGGGATGGTAGAGAGGACCCAAGGATAGGCCTGCCCTGCCCCCCACCGCCTTCTCTGCTCTCTCCCAACCCCTCCCTGAGCCTGTTATTGCATGTGAAAAACTGATCCCCTGCTTTGCCCCCCCTCCGTGCCCCAAAGGCTGGGTTGCCTGATGAAGGGGTTAGGGGGAGGGGCATGTTTGAGAGCTGGCCACTGCCTTGCCTCATGGTCCCCCTTAGGGTTGCCAGGTGTCCAGTTTTCGATCAGAACACCCGGTCTAAAAGGGACCCTAGTAGCTCCAGTCAGCACCACCGACGGGGCCGTTAAAAGTCCGGTTGGCGGCACAGAGGGCTAAGGCAGGCTAGTCCCTACCTATCCTGGCACCACACTGCACCCCAAAAGTGGCCACCAGGTCCGTCTCCTAGGCCGGGGGGGGAGGGCATGGGGCTCCGCATGACACCCCTATCCCAAGCACCAGCTCTGCACTCCCATTAGCTGGGAACCATGGCCAATAGGAGCCGGGGGGCAGTGCCTGTGGGCAGGAGCAGCACATGGAGTCTCCTGGCACCCCCACCTAGGAGACGGACCTGCTGCTGGCCGCTTCCAGAGCACAACATGGAGCCAGGACAGGCAGGTACCCTGCCTTAGACACACTGCACCGCTGACTGGGAGCTGCCGGAGGTAAGCCCACGCCCCAACCCCAAGCCCCAACCCCCTGCCCCAGCCCTGAGCCCCCCCAAACCCAGAGCCCCCTCCTGCACCTCAAACCCCTCATCCCTGGCCCAACCCCAGAATCTGCACCCCCAGCCAGAGCCCTCCCCCTCTTCACCCAACCTCGGACCTGATCCCCCTCCCGACCTCCAAACCCCTCAATCCCAGCCTGGAGCATCCTCCTATACCCCAAACCCGTCATCCCTGCCCCACCCCAGAGCCCGCATTCTCAGCCCAGAGCCCTCACCCCCTCCCACACCCCAAATCCCTGCCTCAATCCACAGCCCCCTCCCACATTCTGAATCCCTTGGCCCCACTCCCCAGCCTGGAGCCCCATCCTGCACTCCAAACCCCTCATCCCCAGCCCCACTCCAGAGCCCTCACCTTCTCCTGCACCCCAACTCCCTGCCCCAGCCCGGAGCCCCCACCCCCCACATCTGAACCTCTCATTTCCGGCCCCACCCTAGAGCCTGCACCCCCAGTTAGAGCCCTCTCCCACTCCCACTCCCCAACCCCCTGCCTCAGCCCAGTGAAAGTGAGTGAGGGTGGGGGAAAGTGAGCCATGGAGGGATGGGGAATGTAGTGAGCAGGGGCATGGCCCAGGGGAAGGGGTGGGGGAAGGGGCAGGGATAGGATGTTCAGTTTTGTGCAACCCTAGCCCCCTGTACTGAGCAGGAGCAGAGGGGCCCTTGATCCCCTCCTAACAGTGAGGCCTGGCCTGCCTGCACAGGCCTCTGGATCTCATGCTCCCCATCTGCTCTGAAGCTGATGAACCCTAGAGAGACTGCCATGGGGACCCCAGGCACAGCCTCTGGAGCTTGGGCCCCACAAGCTCAGGGCCTCTGTGTCTGCAAATCCCACATGCCGCCAGGCCTGGGGTGTGGCTAGCACAGTCCACGGGGGCTGGGCACAGAACGGAGAATGAGGCCCTGTTTCTTGCATTAGAGGGAAATCCACACAGGAAGTGGGCAGCTGTGAAGGGTGCCTGGACAGGGAGGGGGATGGGAAAGTCTCAATTCTCATAGGGTCAGAGAATGGCTCCCATGAATGGGAGGGGAAATATCTCTGTATGACACCCAGGCCAGGTCTATACTACAGTCCTATATCAGCATAACTATGTCACTGAGGGGCGTGAAAACCACCTCCCTGAGTGACATAGTTATACTGACCTACCCCCCCATGTAGACAGCGCGATTTTGGTGGGAGAGCTTCTTCCATTGACATGGCTACTGCCTCTCAGGGAGGTGGCTTAACTACGCCAATGGGAGAAACTCTCCTGTTGGCATGGGAGCATCTTCACTGAAGTGCTACAGTAGCGCAGCTGCATCAGTGCAGCTGTCCCCATGCAGCATTTTAAGTGTAGACCTGCCCACACTTGGCTGTATACACACAAAGTTCCTGGCTCTGAAGCTGAAGGCGTAAGGATTCAAAGAGCAGCCCAGCACTGAAAAGTCTCCGGGGAGCCTGTGATGTTCCCCTCTGGTGTTATCTGGACCGTGATCATAGAATATCATAGTTGGAAGGGACCTCAGGAGATCATCTAGTCCAACCCCCTGCTCAAAGCAGGACCAATCCCCAATTTTTGCCCCAGATCCCTAAATGGCCCCCTCAAGGATTGCACTCACAACCCTGGGTTTACCAGGCCAATGCTCAAACCACTGAGCTATCCCTCTGCTAGGTCACCCCAATCCTTGACTCTGGGAGCCAGCCTTACCCTGTTCTTCTCTGAGAGCCCCCACTCCTGGGCTGTTCATGCACAGCCTCTAGCAAGTAAGCTGCTCCTTGGATTGTGCAACCGAATGACACTAGCCAATATCTCTGGTCCCAGACACATCTCTAGGAACCTCCGTCTTGCAGTGCCCAGTTATGCCTGCTGAACGCTGCAAGCTTATTTGAGTTCGTCAATTTAACAAAGAAATGGATATGTACCAGATTTGTTATCACAGGGGGAGTCTCTGACGTGCTTCAAACCAAACGTACGGCTTCAGGTAGAAGAAACTAACAGATTTATTAACTATGAAGACAGATTTTAAGTGATAAATCAAAGCACAACAAGTCAGATTTGGTCAAATGAAATAAAAGCAAAACACATTAAGCTGTTACTTTCAGTGCCCTTACAAACTTAGATGCTTCTGACCATAGGCTGGCTGGTTGCTCTCCCCTTTGATCAGCACTTCAGTCGCTTGGTGGTGGTGTCTGTAGATGTAGGTGGAAGAGAGAGAGAGAGCATGGCAAATGTCTCTCCCTTTTATCATGTTCTTTCTTCCCTCTTGGCTTTGCCCCCACCCTTCAGAGTCAGTCCCAAACTGACCAAGGGAAGGGGGGTGACTCACTCAAGAGTCCAACAGATCCTTTTGTTCCTGCCTAGGCCAGCGTCCTTTGTTCCTGTGAGGCTGGGCTGGGTTTGTCCCATACGTTCCCTGATGAGGTGTGAACTGCCTCTCTGCTCTTGGATAGTTTTTACCTGGGCTTATTTTAAGCCATGAAGACATATTTTCAGCCTCATAACTATATACATGAAATTATAACCTATAACACTGCTATAATATTACTGTAACAACAATTACTATAACGTCACTATAACAACAACGCTCAGTGCATCATGAGCCTTCTGAAGACACCCGACATGACAAACTTTGCATTGGATACCACACAATCATTTTACAAAGATTAACATGGGGGTGCTGGGTGTTCCCCCAAGGTACAGAGCATCACAGAGCCAAACTAACTAAATCACAAAGTACTGCTCCATCAGGAAAGACACAGTAGATGGAGGTGACACTCCTTCATTAAGACTAAATGGAGGAGCAATTAAGTGCCTCTTTATGTGGTGATGGTTGAAACAATGGAAACCACTGCCCAATGAATTGGCCAACATGGCAAGGCCTGAGCAGATGCTCAGCCATGTGGACCAGGGGTTTCCCTGGGACTGATTGCAAATGCAGGGGCTGGGGCATTGACTGGGTGCAGCTGTGTGTGCATGAGAGAGAATGATAGAGGCCAAAAGCAGGAGAAGCTGTCATGAGTGTAGCCCTCAGAGGTAGCAGAGACAGGACTCCTAGGGGCACAGGGCTGGCTGGAAAGAAAACAAACAAACAACAGAAACCAAGGAAAGTCCCAGACAAAAAAAAAACAACCCTACATTAATCTGGAGTTCAGGATGAGAGCACAAATCATTAAGCTAAGAGAAAAAAAATTCAGAGTAAAAGTTACAAGAAATCCAAACATGCTAAGCTGTGGAAATGCACAGTTACCCTAAACAACATTAACTCTGCCCTGTAGTGTGACTAGGCAAGATTCCTACATTTAAGGCATTTGAACATTTGTAGACCCAGATTCTTTTTTCCTTCATGGCTCACTATAGGCTGCACATGCAGGGCGTATTTCTAGACTTTTGAGTGGTCCACATTGCACCCTTATCATTCTCTTAAGATAATAGTTTGGCTGTGATATATACTGTACATTATACACACATTTGCAGCATGCATATCTTTATTTTGTTGTGGATATTTTTCAGATGCTGGTTGTGTGTGAGACTTCGTTCTAATGTCACACCAAGATATTCTAGTGGATATTTGGAGTGGGATCCACTGGCTATGGAAGTCCATGTGCAGTTCTGTCCAAGCCTTTTGATTGTTTTGATGGAATGCTGGTACAACAAGTCTTGGTGAGGGTTGGTTTTAGCCACCAACACAGTAGAACCTGAGTTATGAACACCTAGGGAATGGAGGTTGTTTGTAACTCTGAACAAAACGTTGTGGTTCTTTCAAAAGTTTACAACTGAACATTGATTTAATACAGCTTTGAAACTACTATACAGAAGAAAAATGCTGCTTTCCCCTGGTTTTTTTTTTAGTAGTTTACATTTATCACAGTACTGTACTGTCTTTGCTTTTTTATTTGTTTGTTTGTTTGTTTGTCTCTGCTGCTGCCTGATTTTGTACTTCTGGTTCCAAATGACGTGTGTGGTTGACTGGTCAATTTGTAACTCTGGTGTTCGTAACTCTGAGGTTCTACTGTATAAGAAATATTCTTCTACGATATTAAGGTCTTTGGTTCCGGTTTCTTCTCTGATAGGTAAATCCCGAGCCTGTGTAGTCAGAGCACTGGTATCAGCCCAGACAAATCTCTGTGATGATGTTCGGGGACGGTCGATTGGGTAGGTATTAAAGAGGAGCAGTGCTAGGACTGATCGCTGTGGTAGGCCATCACTGAGAGGGCGTGGCAAACTGACCTGGCCACGAAGGAAAATGCAAAGCCTGCAGTTGGTCAGAACTCAGAAGCATGTTATCAGTGCGTTGCACTGGAAAATTCTGCTGGCTTTCAGGAGGACACCATATGGTATCGCAGGCTGAAGACAAGTCTAACAAAGCGGCCCCAGTCTTGAGTTTTTTCTGGAATCCTACTTCAGTGTTGCGTTAAGCCTAAGACTTGGTCAGTGCAGTTGTGGCCTGGTTGGAAACCTCTTGTTCATTCAGTAACATTGCATAAAGATGGGTGTAAATCTTAGCCAGAAGCTAGCAGATATGACCTGGGGAAACTAATGCAAAGACCCTGTGAACCTTTGCACTTGCCCTTTGTCTATACCGCAGAGTACCGCTCACATGTCTGGACACATAGGTCCACACACCATTTGTCGGCTCTCAACCTAACAGCACCATGTCAATCATTATGGGCACAATTAAATCAATGCCACAACTCTGGCTTCCTGTAAGGCCCACATCCACCCTTCCCGATGTCGCCAAGCCATGAGAATCCTTTGGGAGTCCCATCATACTCAAGGAAACAAGGATCTTCCAATACAAGAAGACCTAAATAACATACTGAGCTCCTGCAGTGCAAGAGCTCAAAGACTCAGAGTTCTCCCCTGAGGATCAATGGTGAGCGCAATGGAAGGACACCAAGGTCCAAGACAAACACTCATCAAGGACCCAACTGAAGAACCCAGGAGCTTTTTACCCTCACAGAAAATATGGTCTACTTTAAATCGCATCCGTGCATCACACGGGGACTGAGACACTCCTATTTCTGACTGTGGAAACAGACTTCAAGCTGTGGAACACCTCATCAGTTAGCATCCAGCGATCATACCCTAATGGGGTCTCTACCATCCCCTCCATGTCACCTGAAGCAATGAATTGGCTTGCCAGCCTGGACCTGGACATCTGACATTGCTGTTTTAAAGCCGTATGAAAGAAGAAGATACGGAGTGTGTCCACACTGGAGCTGGAAGGTCTCATTTCCTGTTTGAGCAGACAGACTTGCACAAGCTCTCATCAAGCTAGTGCTAAAAACAGGCTGCAAAAGCAGTGGGAGGAGCTAGCTGCCCCAAGAGTCCCTAGATATGTACTTGGCAGCTAGTCCCTCCTGCCACTCACCCACAGGGGCTACGCTTCTCTTTTTAGTGTGCTAGACTGATCAAAACTAGCATGGGCATGTCTGCTCGAGCTGAAACTTATACCTTCCAGCTCCAGTGCAGATACCCATACATCACAACGTACTGCAATGGATGTAGCTACCATCACGCTATACGCCTGCACTGCACCTGACCAGGGATGCCCCAGGAGCTGTGCCAGGAACTAACAAAAGGTGCCACAATGAATTGGAGAGCTGTGCATGGACATGCTGCCCCAGGCTGGCTTGTCTGGCCCTTGAACTCTGCCTGGGTCTGTGGGTGAGTAATACTGAGCTCTGACACTAGCCTGCTAAACAGGCCAGTGGCAATTTCCCGTGCAATGGTAGCTATTGGGGCCATTGATGTATCACCCTGGAAGCACAGTCTTCCTCAGGAAGCATTAAGATGCCACAGGTGCACTGGGGAGTCATTCAGGAGGCTGAATCCACTCACTCCTCTCATGAGGGCATTCAGGGAAGCTCTGAGACTCCTTTGTGTTGCAAAGCAGATGCCCAAAGGGAGGCTGATGCCCAGGTTGCCTGCTCCAGGCCACGTGGAGAGGAGGGAGCTGGGGGCTGAGCAGGAGCAGGTTTTGTTCAGCAGTCAGCTTTAGCTGGGAGTCTGTTGAGTCCTTGGAGAGGCAGAGGAAGACAGACAAGAGGCTTGGCCAGAAGCAGTGGCCTGGGCTGTAACCCAGGCAGTTAGACTCCAAGGCCATGGTTCCTGCCACAGGTGCAATGCCTACCTCTACATCCAGAGGCTTTTGATAGGTGCTCAGGAAATGTAATTCCCCCTCTGCATTGCCTCCTGTTTCTTGCTCCAGATGAGGTAGTTCCCAGTCGCCTTTCACAATGTACTGGAAGGAAATGGGGTGGAATGTTCTTTCCTGTCTTTATACATCAGGCAGCCCCAGCCCTACTGGGGAGGCATCACAGGCCATCAGACAGGAAAACTGAATGAATGAATCAGTACACAAGCTTTGTGGCTTGGTTCCTCAAAAGCCTTCTTTTGTGTCTCAGTCTGAATGCATTTCCGATCTCTCCCTAACAATGCCGATGTTACACTAACTTAGACTGACAAAATCTTCCAGGAGAGCTCAGCATTGTCCCCAAAACACCTCTGCTCTGATGCATCCTGGGGCACAGCCAAGTCGTCAGCAGCTCCTGCCTTCTCCTGTGTGGCTGTGCCCCTTCTGCAGGAATTCTGGGAGGCAGTACACTCCTTTGGTCATCTCTCAGTCCATATTTTCTCAGAATCTCTTTGGGATTTTCCCTGTTTTCTGGCTCTCTTGGTGTGAATGTGGCACACAATAGTGCCCTCTAACTCTGCATCTCCTGATCCGTTGCTCTCTGAAATGCTGCTGAACACTGGCTGAGCCATAGGGAACCCTGCCAGGCCTTTGCAAAGTTCAGAGCATGGCGTATTTTTCATCTGGTGCCAGCTCCTGTTGTTGCCATCCCAGAGACCGGTCCAGTCTTGTCAGCATCACCTGTCTGGCATGTGATGCCTGGAGTTTGGAATTCACTCTGACCTGCTGTGATGTTCTCCTGGTGTTATCTGGACCGGTGATCTGCTAGGTCACTACAATCCTCGACTCTGGGAGCCAGCCTTACCCTGCTCTGCTGTGAGAACCTCCATTCCTGGGTTGTTCCTGCACAGCCTCTAGCATGTAAGCTGCTCCCAGCTATGTGAGTGAGCACTTGTGGCCAGCCACTACTTGGGTTGTGCAACCGAATGACACTAGCCAAGATCTCTGGTCCCAGACACAAGCCTAGGAACCTCCATCTTGCAGTGCCCAGTTATGGCCACTGGACACTGCAAGCTTATATGAGTTTGTCAATTTAACAAAGAAATTGAATAGAATAAACAAACGAATTTATTAACCACAAAAGACAGATTTTAAGTGATTATAAGTGAAAGCACAACAAGTCAGATTTGATCAAATGAAATAAAAGCAAAACGCATTCTAAGCTGCTCTTAACACTTTCAATGCCCTTACAAACTTAGATGCCTCTCACCACAGGCTGGCTGGTTGCCTTTCAGCCAGACTCTCCGCTTTGATCAGCACTTCAGTCACTTGGTGGTGATGTCTCCTGATGGAAGTGCAAGAGAGAGGAAGAGCATGGCAAACGTCTCTCCCTTTTATCATGTTCTTTCTTCCCTCCTGGCTTCCACCTCCCTTTCAGAGTCAGGTGAGCATTACCTCATCGTAGTCCCAAACTGACCAAGGGAAGGGAGGTGACTCACTCAAGAGTCCAACAGATCCTTTGCTGCCTAGGCCAGCGTCCTTTGTTCCTGCGAGGCTGGGCTGGGTTTGTCCCACACATGTCCTGATGAGGTGTGAACTGCCCCTCTGCTCCTAGAGAGTTGTGCCTGGGCTTGTTTTAAGCCATGAGGACACATTTTCAGCCTCATAACTATATACATGAAATTACAACCTATAACATTACTATAACAACAATGCTCAGTGCATCGTGAGCCTTCCGAAGACACCCAACATGACAAACTTTGTGTTGGATACCACACAATCATATTGTAAGGATGAACCTGGGGGTACAGGGTGTTCCCTCGAAGTACAGAGCATCACACCCACCTCCAACCAGGCCTTTATAGGGGTTCCCTACAATTCCTTATGTCAAAATCTGCTCTTGGAGCGCACACAGTCAGTGCTGCCCAGCCACTGAACTCCACAGGAACATTGCATCTACCTGTCTTACTATGGATTTGCACAATGCACAAGGGAGCAGGCAGCATTTCAGCAGTGGCAGAGCCCACAGCTCTGCCATTACAGTGGATACTCGCCCTGCGTTTGTATCTAGTACAAATGTCTGTGTTGTGTTTAGTTCCCTGCACAGAACACAGCCCAGCAGCCCAGTTTAACTTGCCCAGCCAGTTTCTTCCAGTCTGTGAAGGCCTGTGTCCTTTGGTACAATTACTGGCTAGAGTTTCTATCTTATTTTGCCAGTAGGAAAGCTTAATGTGTGCATCTGTTCTGAGATCACAGACAGAGCAGTCCCTGCATCAGTCCCCACCCACTTAAACATCATTTCCATTCACACTCCCCTAGTGCAGCCCCCTGGCCTCCCGCTCATTCCGCACTGGGCACAGGTCTGAGGAATGGTCTGAAGGCACTGGCTGAGCAGAGCTCGCTGCACTGGGGGGTTAATTCTTAACTGTTGGAAACCAGGGAAGTTCTGGAGAGTGGGGGAAAGCCAGTGTTGTGCTGGTATTTAAAATGGTAGAAAAGATGTCAGAGACAGGATACTGGACTGGATAAGCCTTGGGTCTGATCCAATCAGGCAACTCCTATGTTCCTCTGGACCCAGGTAATTAGAAGCCAGTTAGCATGACATGGTTCCCAGGGAAAATAATGGAATCGCTGATATGGGGCTCCAGCATTAAAGAACTAAAGGCTGGAAATCTACTGACTGTTAGTCCCCATGTTTCATGGTAAATAGTTTGCGGTAATGTTGAAGTGTCTAAGGCCCAGATTTTAAGATATTTTGACGTTGCTCTGGTTAGTACTGCTATGCCTAAGATTCACAAAGCTTCACAAAGGGACTTAGGGGCCCATGGCCTCTTTAGGTGCCATTGACATTCTCAAACCACCGTGCAGCTGCTGCCTGACCATGGAGGCACCTAAATTTCTGCTGGTGGGCATGTGCAAAGCTGACTACATCCTGACACCACCCAGAGCTAACAAACTGCTCAGAGCACACCCGCAGGATGGGCCACACACAAAAGGCACCCAGGGATAAACTTACAGGCTGCACCATAGCTAGGGCCCTACCAAATTCATGGTCCATTTGGCCATAGGATTTTTAAAATCATTAATTTCATGATTTCAGCTATTTAAATCTGAAATTTCACAGTGTTGTAATTGTAGGGCTCCTGACCCAAAAAGGAGTTGTGGGGTGGGGTGGTTGCAAGGTGATTGGGGAGGGGGTGCAGTACTGCTACCCTTATTTCTGTGCTGCTGCTGGTGGCAGCGCTGCCTTCAGAGCTGGGCAGCTGGAGAGTGATGGCTTCTGGCTTGGAGCCCAGCTCTGAAGGCAGAGCAACCACCAGCAGCAGTGCAGAAGTAAAGATGGCATGGTATGGTATTGCCATCCTAACTTCTGCGCTGCTGCCTACAGAACAGGGCCCTCAGTCAGCAGCTGCCACTCTCCAGCTGCCCAGCTCTGAAGGCAGCAGTGCAGAAGTAAAGGTGGCCTGGTATTGCCCCCCCCTTACTTCTGTGCTATTGCTGGCAGGGTGCTACCTTCAGAACTGGGCACCCAGCCAACTGTTGCTGCTCTCCAACTGCCTAGCTCTGAAGGCAGCACAGAAATAAGGGTGGCAATATCATGAACCCTCTAAAATAACCTTGCAACCCCCCTACAACTCCCTTTTGGGTCAGGACCCACAGTTTGAGAAACGCTGGTCTCCCCCGTGAAATTTGTATACTATAGACTAAAAACACACAAAAGACCAGATTTCTCGGTGGACAGTTCTGTGGCTGAGAAGGCTCATGTGAGTGTGACTGTTGGGTGCATAAACAGGGATACTGAGTGGGAGCAGGGGGTGAGTTACCTCTGTATATGGGACTGGTGACGTTACTACTGGAATTCTCTACCAGGTTTGGTGCCCACAGTTTTAGAAAGATGATAAAATTGAAGGGTTCATAAAAGAACTAACAGTGCTAAAAAACCTGCCTCACTGTGAGAAACTTAAACTCAGTCTAGTTTATCAAAGAGAGCTAGAAAAGCTCAAGTCTCTAGGACCTACCCTTGGCAAAATATCCAGCTAGGCCAGGAGTACAGGTGTCAAGGCTGATTCCCCACTCTGGCACTTCAAGTGCAGAAGATGGGGCCTGTAAGGATTCTAAAAATTAATACTGGCCACTCCAGGCTTATATTAAACCCCAAGGTTACAGCTTTTCTCTGACCTTGGATTGGTAGATGCTTCCACCACCCAAGTGCAGAACCCCTTTGAGAGCCCAGGAAGGTGCACTTGGGAATTCCTTCTTGTACCCTCAAGCCCTTTCACACAGCCCCCTGGGGAAGAGCTGAGAAAGAAAAGGAAAAAAAAAAGGAAATCAGCTGTTGCCACCAGCAACAAACAACATGTGCACAAACCTCTTAAGACACAAAAATCCAATTCTGTTCTTTAAAAAGGTAAATTTTATTAATAAAAAACATAAAAAAGAAAATACAGCTGGGAACTCAAGCTTTTGCTAGAATTAAAAAAAGAACAACTTCAAGGATTAAGCATCAAGAATAGCTTTCTTGAGGTCCATCTTACAGGTTACAAACAAAACAAAACCACCCGGGGTTAGCACAGATGAATCCACAAACCATAAAGAAATAAAAGGGATAAACCTAATCACATCTTCCTAGACATTTCCTGATCTGCTTACATATCTGGGGGTTTTAATGAGAAGTTTCTATGTATGATACTGATGATTTTTCATACCTGGCCCAAGCTTCTCACACCTGTTCTGCCCTGTTCGCCTTTCCCAGGGAGAACAACCACAGATAGACAAAAAGAGAGTCTTGTTTAAATTTTAAAAAGTTTTAGCCTTCCCATTGGCTCTTTTGGCCAGGTTCCCACTCATTTCCTTTTACCTATGCATCGCAGTGAGACTTTTTAACCCTTTACAGGTAGAGCGATTAGAGAACAGCTACTAAGAGGGATTTTATATCTACTGGCTGGCTGGGTGTCCAAAAAGGGAGTTTACCCCCTCCCACTTCATTTATCACACATCCCCCAAATCACAGACGGTGTTGGCCAGCCTGGTTCAGGTCGGGTCCACACCAGCTGGGATTTCTTCCTGGAGGTTTAGGAAAACAGAGTTAATACGATACATGCACCTCTAATGTTACTACTAATTACATGAAGAACTAAACAGTATTTTCCATATTTTAAGGACTACAATGACTTAGAATACAGGGACATTTTTATTTGGCTGATTCTGGGAAACCTTCCTGGGAGAGTGCATCAGCCTCTTTGTTAGAGTATCCTGAAATGTGTTGTATTTCAAAATCAAAGTCTTGAAGAGCTAAACTCCACCAAAGAAGTTTTTTGTTAGTCTCTTTGATTGTGTGAAGCCACTTCAGTGCAGCATGGTCAGTCTGCAGGTGGAAACGCCGTCCCCAAATGTATGGGCGTAGCTTTTCCAGAGCATACACAATGGCGTAACATTCTTTTTCTGAGACTGACCAGTGGCTTTCCCTCTCATAAAGTTTTTTGCTGAGAAACATGACAGGATGGAATTGTTGATCTGGTCCTTCCTGCATTAAAACTGCTCCTACACCACGCTCGGACACACCTGTGGTTACAACGAAAGGTTGGTCGAAGTCCAGGGCCCTTAGTACAGGGTCAGACGTAAGGGCTCCCTTAAGGTAGTTAAAGGCTTTCTGACACTTCTCAGTCCACTGAACTGCATTTGGCTGGTAGGTCGGTCAGTGGGGTGGCAATTTGGCTGTAGTGTGGTACAAATCATCTGTAATACCCAGCCAAGCCCAAGAAGGATTGGACCTGATTCTTTGACTTAGGGACAGGCCAATTTTGGATAGCATTTACTTTAGTCTGTAGGGGGTTGATAGTTCCTTGACCCACCTGGTGTCCAAGGTACGTTACCCTGTTTAGACCTATTTGACATTTTTTGGCCTTAACAGTTAATCCTGCCTCCCTTATATGTTGGAAGACAGCTTGGAGGTGTTTCAGGTGTTCTGCCCATGAATCTGAGAATATAGCCACATTGTCAAGGTAGGTGACTGAAAATTCCCCAAATCCAGCCAGAAGGTTATCTACAAGTCTCTGGAAGGTGGCAGGTGCATTTCACAGTTCAAAAGGGAGCATATTAAATTCATACAGTGATGAAGGCTGACCTTTCCTTGGCTGGGTCATCTAGAGGCACTTGCCAGTACCCCTTAGTTAAGTCTAAGGTGGAGATGAATTGGTCTTGTCCCAGTTTCCCCAATAGCTCATCTGTGCGTGGCATTGTATAGTTTCCTGGGTGAGTTACAGCATTTAGCTTATGGTAGTCCACGCAAAAGTGGATTTCCCCATCTGGGTTGAGAACCAGAACCACTGGAGAGGCCCATGTGCTTTCAGAGGGGCAGATTACATGCATCTGTAACATGTCCTTGATCTTCCTTTCTATTGCAGTTTTGGCTTGAGGAGCCATCCGGTAGGGTTGGGCTCTAATTGGGCGAGCATCACCTGTGTCAGTGGAGTAGTATGCCCGTTCTGTCTGTCCTAGGGTGGCTGAAAACATTGGCACAAAGCTGGTGCACAGTTCCTGGATTTGCTGTTGCTGCTTATGCCTAAGGGTGATGGAAAGGCTCACCTCTTCTACGCCACCATTGCTTTTCCCTTCATAATAGACTCCTTCAAGCCTCACAGTGTCATTTCTCTCCTGGGCTGTAAATTGGAGAACCTTGAATTCTTGGGAATAAAAGGGCTTTAGAGAATTAACATGGTATACTTTAGGTTTTAGGGTAGGGTTTGGGAATGCTACGAGGTAATTAACAGCTCCCAGGCATTCTTGGACCATAAATGGCCCCTCCCACGATGCTTCCATCTCATTGGCCTGGACTGCTTTCAGGACCATGACTTGGTCACCTACTCTGAAGAAACGCTCTCTGGCATGTTTATCATATCAGGCCTTTTGCTCATTTTGAGCATCCTGTAGGTTTTCTCAAGCAAGGACTAGAGAGTCTTTGAGGGTGCTTAGCAGGTTGGTTACAAAGTCCAAAATGTTTGTTCCTGGAGAAGATGTAACGCCCTCCTATTGCTGCTTCACCAACTGTAATGGCCCCTTAACTTTGTGGCCATAAACGAGTTCAAAGGGTAAAAAACCCAAACTGGGATGTGGTACAGCCCTGTAGGCAAAGAGCAACTGCTGCAACACTAGGTTCCAATTATTGGAGTGCTTATTCACAAATTTATGTATCATGGCCCCCAAAGTCCCATTACACTTCTCCACTAGGCTATTTGTTTGGTGGTGGTAAGGGGTGTCAACCAAGTGGTTCATCCCATGAGTTTCCCAAAGACTTTTCATGGTCCCTGCCAGGAAGCTAGTTCCCGAATCCATAAGGATGTCGGAGGGCCAACCTACCCTGGCAAAAATGTCTGCCAATGCCTGGCTCACACTTTTAGCCCTGGTGTTGCTTAAAGCTACAGCTTCTGGACATCAGGTGGCAAAATCCATGAAAGTCAGTATGTACAGCTTTCCTCTGGGTGTCTTCTTAGGGAAAGGACCCAGAATATCCACAGTTACATGCTGAAATGGAACCTCAATTATGGGGAGTGGCTGGAGAGGGGCCTTGACCTGGTCTTGGGGCTTTCCCACCCTCTGGCACACCTCACAAGATCAGACATAGGTAGAAATGTCCTTGCCCATTCCCTCCCAGTGGAATGACTTTCCCAAGCAGTCTTTGGTCCTATTCACCCCATCATGGCCAAAACTAGGGTGATCATGGGCTAAGCTCAAGAGCTTTTCCTTATACTTAATAGAAACTACCAACTGTCTTTGAGGATGTCAGTCCTCCTTGTGCCCATCAGAAAGGGTTTCCTTGTATAAGAGTCCTCCTTCTACAACAAACCTGGACATATTAGAAGAGCTGAGAGGTGGTGGGTCACTCCATGCCGCCATCCAAGATCCCTTGAGGCTTTCATCCACTTCCTGCTCTGCCTGGAACTGTTCCATTGATGCTGGAGACATTAGTTCCTCGCTGGATTGTGGACTTGGGCTTGGTCCCACTGGAAGTGATGCAGGTGATGGGGATGTCTCCGTAGACTGTGAACTGCTCTCTGCTGGGGAACTAGGCTGTATTTCAGGCTCCAGTTGAGCTTCTTGTGCTGGTTTAGCTGCTGCTGCAGGTGCAGGCTCTGTGGTACCCTTTGGTGCTGGCTCTGCTGACTCTGGTGGGGTTGCAAGCATGGGCTCTGGTGCTGCCTGCTCTGCCAGTTCCAATCCTTGGGCTGGTTCTGGCTGGGTCCCAGGAACTGGATCTACAACAGCTGCCATAGACTCTGGTCTGGGGTCTGGTTCCACCACCTCTGGCTAGGTCCCCGGGCCTGTGGTATCAGGGGACACAGACTGGGTCCTTGTAGGAGGCTCAGGAGTGGAGTTAGGTGTGGAGGCCTGTTTAGCCTGGCTGTGGGTGACCATCCCCACCCTTTTTGTTAGCCTCACATGGTTGGCTAAGTCTTCTCCCAGCACCATGGGAATGGGATAATCATCATAGACTGCAAAAGTCCATATTCCTGACCAGCCCTTGTACTGGACAGGCAATTTGGCTGTAGGCAAGTTAAAAGAGTTGGCCTTAAAGGGTTCCACTGTCACTTGGGCCTCTGGGTTGATGAATTTGGGGTCCACCAGGGATTGGTGGATAGCTGACACCTGTGCTCCAGTGTCTCTCCACTCAGTAATCTTACTCTCGCCCACACTCACAGTTTCCCTTTGCTCTGGGTGTATTTGCGAGGCATCTAGGCCTGAAGGCTCTCGGTGGGCTCCCGGGGTGATAAGTTGCAGTCAGCTGGTGCTCTTGGGGCAGTTGGCCTTCACATGCCCCAGCTCATTACATTTAAAGCATCACCCAGCTAACTGTGGGCTGGGGCGAGATGTGTGCTTGGAAAGTGGGTGGTGGGACAAGAGAGCGTCTGGGCTCTCCCTGGCTGTGTGGAGGGCTCCTCCTTGCGAGGTGGGGACTTGGGCTGACTCCGATGGCGGGGTGTCATCTTGGGTTGCCCTTTCTGGTATCCCCACCAACTGTTGCTAGCTTTCTGCTTCTCCGCCACCTCCACCCATTTGGCTCCAATCTTTCCCGCTTTGATTACAGTTTTGGGCTTCCCATCTAGGATGTACCTTTCTGTTTCCTCAGGAACACCCTCTACGAACTGCTCCATTTGCATTAGGAGAGACAGATCTTCCAGAGACTTAACACTTGCTCCTGATATCCGGGCATCCCAATTTTTTACAGTGTGGTAGGCGTGTCGGTAAAATGCCACGTCTGGTTTCCGCCTTAGGGCTCTGAACCACCAACAGAAATGCTCGGGTGTTAGCCCCATTCTGATTCTGGCCTTTTGTTTAAAAAGTTTGTACTTGTTCATGTGTTCTTTAGGCATTTCAACTGCCACTTCTGTTAAGGGTCCACTGAGTTGTGGCCTCAACTCCACCATACACTGGTCTGTAGGAATGTTGTACCCAAGGCAGGCCCTTTTGAAATTTTCTAAGAAGGCCTTTGTATCATTGCCCGCCTTGTATGTGGGGAATTTCTTGGAATGGGGAGTGGTACTTGGAGGAGGACTGTTAGGGCTACTTGGTTGAGCCAGCTTAGCCCTTTCCAGCTCTACATGCTTCAGTTCCATTTTCACCTCCAAGCGCTTCACCTCTGCTTCCGCCTCCAAGTGCTTTATCTATGGGAAGAAATTCCTGTCTTCCACAGTTAGAACTCTGTCTGGGTTAAGGGCATCCCTCCATCTTGGCACCTGGATCTCAGGTTGGGGAGGACTAACCCTTCCTTCCGGGGAAATCTCCATTCCTGCTTCTCCTCCTTGCATTTATATCAATGAACTGGATGTCTGGCTTGATCAGGGTCTGTCTTCTCCATGGCATGCCACTTTGGGAAGACTGGTTGCTCTAAGGATTCGGTGCCCCACCGCAACCTCGTGCACAGAGCTGCCCTACTCTAGCCTAGCTATTTTGTTGCCACTAAGCTATAAAAAAAATAAACTGCTTGTTGGACTCTCTGGCTTTGCAGTCTGAACCCTTTGCATGCCTGTTCCCCCTCAGGCAGCAGAGAAAAGAAAAGAAAAGAAAAGAAAAGAAAAGAACCTCCCTGGCTTTGCAGGCTGCCAAAAGGAAAAATGTGTCCTTTTAAAATCCTGAGGACTGTGTCTCTGGTACAAAATGATCCAACCAATGCCACCATATCAAGGCTAATTCCCCACTCTGGCACTTCGAGTGCAGAAGTGGGGGCCCGCAAGGATTCTAAAAATTAATATTGGCCACTCCAAGTTTATATTAAACCCCAAAGGTTCTGAAGTCCCAAGCTGGCAGGGAAAATGGCCTCAGAGGTAGTCTCAGTTTCCCTGCCAGCTTGGAACTTCAAAACCCTGTCTTGTTGAGCCAGACATGCTAGCCTGCTGCAAACACAGACCCAGGTCTGAACCACATCCCCTAAAGCTGCAGACTTTAACTGAAAACCACTTAGTATGTACTCCTGTCTCCAGCACCCAGATACCCAAGTCCCTTTATTTGGGGAAAATGGTCACAGTGACCTCTCCTTCCACAATCCCCCTGGGTGCTCACAAGTTGTCCCAGGGGTTGGATTCAACTATGCTCTGTGTCCTGCAGCTGGGAGCAATGCTGAGAATTCTGCTGGGATGCCTGACCAGAAAACATTGCTGCCAACTCGCCTGAGTGCAATGCGCCTGTGCCTGTGGGTGGACAGTGAACCATCGTGGGAACACCCTGTGCACTACCTCGTGCTGACTGCGCTGCAGCTAACTACAGTCACAGTAACTGGAACCTAGACATACCCATAGACATAAAGAGCCTCTGGCCAAGGGAGCAGCCACCTTGTGCTCTGGCTCCTGCTGTGTGGGTTTGTGTGTGTGTGTGTTCCCTCTGATACAGACTTGGCCATTCCACCTGTTACCAATTGCAGATTTTTTAGTAAAACAAGTCAGTGCCAAATACAGCCGAACACCTGTGGATAGCCAAGAAGATAGGTGAATACTTCTCCTTGTCTGCTAACAGAGAGCCATGCAGCCCAACATGGGAGTTCTAGCTCTGAATCCCCCTGGGCTTCAATGTACAATTACTCTGTGTCCAAGGAAAGTCCAGTCCCTTTGGCCTAGGAGCCCACCATACAGTTCTGTCATTCTGCTACTGAAGCCGATCTCCCCTTGCAGAAATTCTCCAGTCCTAATTCTCCAGGACTAGCGTAGCCCAGGGGGCCACACTTCTGGATGTTGGCTTAATGAGACCTCACTCCACTTTTCAGGAGGAGCCAAGTCTGATCAGCCTCAGTAGCCTTTTTGCTGCCATTCTGATTGGCTTTGGGCAGAAAATGGGAATCTTTCTAACGAGTTTGTTCAAAAGGAATTTTCCAGGTTTTACTACAATTGCTAACTGCCCAGGCACCTCCATTCCAGCTGTCCGACTCCAGTACTCCCCAGCTCAGGCTGCTTCTATCTTCAGTAGCAGTTAATTATGTGACCTTCCCTTTTCTGTTTGGTGAGTGAATTACATATTCAGAATGTGCCCTGGGAATCCCCTACTGTGCCTGTGTCTCAGGGCTCCGGCATTGCTGATTCTAAAGAGTTCCTTTATTGTTTCTGGAGAGGCTTGCGTTGCCACACCAGTGCTAGTTTGTCACTCACTTTCCCCTTTTATGAAGCATGTGTATGTCTCTGCTGCCTCCTCCCTGAGTCACTGTCAGCCTCTGTGGAAACCCCAGTAATGATAAGAGCCAGACTGAAGCATTCAGCACTTAGTTCATGGCTCCTACAGAGAATTATTAGAGCATCTGTTTCTTTACTCTCTAAAGCACTTTCAGATGATGTTTTCCTGGGCTGAGTCTGTTTGTATTTGAAAGGGAGTTTGTACAGATTTTCCTTTCTGCTGCTCACGTTGCATGTAGAACTGCTGGGCTGGGGGAGATCAACCCTTTCCTATTTCCACCCAGTTAGGACAATCACATTTGACCCAGTGTCAGTTACTTTTCTCCCCTCCAATAGGTGTGGGGGAAGGGAATCACTTTGTCTAACAGCCTCCTACTACTTGCTTGTCTCACTGTATCCTTGGCTGGTGGCATGTATTTTCCATGTCTACATGATGTCTAAGAGGACATGCCAGACCCAGCTCCATGTGCTCCAATGTCCTGACTCTGACAGTGGCCAGGACCAGCTGTATTAGTGGAATGTACAAGAATCCTGCCTCAGCAGAAATGGGATACTCTTCCCAAGGGGAAGTGTCCCCAGAGCCCTACCCACCAGATCCTGCACCAGGAAGGTTTCCAGCCCTGCCTCAACTCTTGGCATTTTGTGCTGTTTACCTTTTTCAATGCAGAGCTGAGCTCCCTGTCCCTGACAGGACCTTCTCCAGTGCATGGGGTGTGGGTAGCCTGCTGGGATCCTTTGGGCACATCTCACCTAATTGATTCCTTGCCATTGCATGGATCTCAGTCATTGGTGCCCCTCAGTCCTTCCTGTTCTCTGCCTGTGGCACACAACAATGCACTCTCCAGAGGTCTGTAATGCATTGGTCCAACTAAAGTCACTGGGCTCAATATAGGGGTATTTTGGGAAAATGTAATGGTCTGTGATTTACAGGAGGTCAGAGTAGTTGATCTAATGGTCCCTTCTGGCCTTGAACTCTAGGAAATTTATGATGCGGAGCGGGGCGTTGAGCTCCTCTGGGGCCCGGAGGAAGCTGGCACCTGTGTATGGAGGGGATGATATGATGAGGTTGCCTACAATGGAATCTGGCCCATCCGCAACAGCTATTAGCAAACATCTCCAGTGACCAGAGATGGGACACTAGAGGAGGAGGGCTCTGAGTTACTATAGAGAATTCTTTTCCAGGTGTACCACATGCTCAGGCTCTAACTGATCAACATATTTGGCATGGGGAAGGAATTTGCCCCTGGGTCAGACTGGCAGAGACCCTGGGGGGTTTCGCCTTCCTCTGCAGCATGGGGCCAGGTTACTTGCTGGTTTAAATTAGAGTAAATGGTGGAATTGCAATAACTTGAAGTCTTTAAATCATGACTTGAGGACTTCAGTAACTCAGCCAGAGGTAAGGGGTCTGTTACAGGAGGGGGTGGGTGAGGTTCTGTGGCCTGCAATTTTCAGGTCAGACTAGATGATGGTGATGGTCCCTTCTGGCCTTAATCTTATCTGTCTATGTGGACCTAAGGCAAATGCCTGACAGTCCATGTACATTCTGTCAATACAGTTACCTTTATGAAACAAATGTGTAATCTCATCCAAAAACAATATAAAATTTGTTTGACAAGATGTATTTTCCATAAAATCATGATTGGCGTTAATTGGCTGAGAGCGGCAAGGCCCTACTGTCTATTTTTCTAACTGTAACAAAATAACTTTTGAAAACCCCATCCAATCAATTCCAAGATCTCAGGGAATGTTTGAGGTATCTAAGGGAAAAATCCTGTTAATTTTGGTGAAAATCAGAGAAACTTCTCATGACACAGGACAGTTCACTTCTGGTAAACACAGAGCCTGTTCTGCTTGGGGTAGTCGTACATCTGTAGTTTTGGAACATTTTGTAGTTATAGAACAAAAAAGGAAATATTTGGATTGATGAAACCTCAGGACATTGCAGGTAAGAAGTTCCTAGGACACTGAGATCATATGAAAACCTGGGACTGTCCCAGCAAACCCTAGATAGGTGATCAAAACCCTAGATATGTGATCAAATAAATATAGAAGAGGTACCATGTATGGGCTGTGAGGATGTCTCAGGGTATGTCTACGCTAGAAATGCTATTGTGGCACAGTAGTGTAGAGACTCCAGTGATGAAGGGGTTCTTCCACTGATGTAGCAAATCCACCTCATCAGGAAGCAATAGCGAGGTTGATGGAAGAATCGCCCCGTGGTGTGAATTTTTGAGCGATATAGCTAGGCTGACCTAAATTTTAAGTGTAGACCAGCCCTCAGTGATGCAGACATAGGGTGGCCAGGACTGAGGCGCAGGAGCAGAGGTGAAGTTGTTTGTAGAACCTTAGACCCCTCAACTCTGATATATGTAGGTCTTTCAAACCACAATGTTCCAGCTTAACTCTGGTGAAACAATGAGCTGGAATGAATTTCCTTAGCTTTCTTTTGCAGACAACAACTGTGAGTGGGGTGTTAAGTGGGGCACACTACAAGAACTTTGGTGTTGGATTCAAGAAATTACGGCAAAAGATGGGGTGGGTGTTTTTCTCCTTGCTTTTATGTTCATGAATCCTGCTTGTGCTGTTTTCCCTGGTTAATGCTAGGTTGCTTTTATTAAAGAAAACTCGTTCTACACTCAGACTCTGTGCTTGTGAGTGGGGACATATTGCCTCGCAGGGGCACCCAGGCGTGGTGTGTAATTTTCCCAGGTTACTGGGTGAGGGCTCGAGCCGGTTCTGTGTTGTATTGTTGAAAAGGCACTCCTAGATATTGAACCCAGCCTAGTTGCTGTCAGCTCCACTTGGCAGAAGGGTTACAGATAATGTACTAGAGAAAAGCTTGATTTCAGAGAGACTGTGGTACAGGGGGAAGGTACTGGAGCAGCTTGCTGCCTATGACGCATGGCTGAACAGTTACAGAGGTTAGCCTTTTTGGCAGCAAGCTGCCAACCCCAGGTCAACAGACCTGGGCTCATGGGGCTCGCACTATGCCACTAAATATCACTGTGTAGATGGTGCTTTTAAGTGACACTTTGGGCTGGGGCTCAGGCTCTGGCTCTGAACCCCCCTCCCGCCAGCTTCAGAGCCTGAGCTCTGGTCCAAGCTGCAATGTCAACCCAGTAATTTTTTGTGACCTAGTACAAGTCTCGCAAGGCCAAGTCTGTCCACTTGGGCTCAGAGGGAGATCCCCGGGCACACTGGTGGCTCTGGTCGTTGATCCACCACAAACTTAGGCATTGGCTGAGCTTCCCCTCTCAGGGCCTCTGGAGTTCTCCCATCCAGGTCCGACAGTTCAAGAGTAGGTCTCGTCCCTAGTGCAACTGTCTGCTTTGGTGTCATTCCCTGGTGCTTCGACAATGCCAGGCTCCTCCTACCCCTCAGTGCCTGAGGACTTCAAGGCCTACCAGGACCTTTTGCAGCACATGGCTGAATCTGAGCATCCAGACAAAGTACCTGCAGAAGAATACTTACAAATGACTGGGTGTTCTCCAGCCATCTGCCCTGGGGAGGATAGCCCTTACTGTTAGTGATGCACTCCTGGAGTCTGCTATGGTTCTTTGGAGTACTCCAGCCTCAGTGCCGCCTCTGGCAAAGCATTCAGAAAAATGCTATCAGACCTATGGAGGGTTTTGAAGGCTTCTGTTCCCACCTGGTCCCTAATTGTAACTGCAGTGAATGATAGGGTACGTTTAAGTCTATGCCCAAGGACAGAGAGTCCAAGAGGATGGACTTAACAGGTAGAAAAATCTGTAACTCCTTTTCCATACAATGCGAGGTATTGCGAACCAGAAGGCTTTGCTGTCCAAGTATGATTTTGCTAATTGGACAGCATTGTCTAAACTTTTGTAGAGCAGTTACCTGAAGCCTGCAGGGAGGAATTTCAAGTGCTTGTTGCTGAGGACTTTTTGGTGGCCAAGACATCCTTGCAATCAGCTTTTGGACAGGGCAGATACATGGGCCACAGTTATGGCCTCGGCGGTAACCATGAGAAGGGCATCTTGGTTGCAAAATTCAGGCAGCAAGACTGCTTCAGAAAGGGTCATAGATCCCAGAGGCGGAAGCCTTTGGGTTCTGGGTTTGGTCTGTCGACTCATCCTCCCCACTGCATCTACCAAGTGTCCATTTTGACTTTTCACAATATTTGGGGCTCCACTACAACTGACAGCTGGGTCCTGTGCACCATAAGATCAGGTTATGCAATCCAGTTCCTTTCCATCCACCCTCCCACCCTGTCCCTCTTCAGGGACCCCTCTTGCAGACACTCTTCCTTAAGCACCTTCAATCTCTACTACCGTTGGGAGCTTGGGAGGAAGTTCCTCTGCAGCACTGGGGCCAAAGGTTTTATTCCTGGTACTTTCTGGTTCCCAAGTCCAAAGGAGAGGTGAGACCGATTCTCTCTCTCTGCAACCTCAATACTACATACACACACACACACACACACAAACATCAGGTATGTGAGGTTCCATATAGTACCCCTGTCAAATATCCTCCCTGTGTTAAATGAGAACAACTGGCTTGCTGCTGTGGACCTTCAGGGTGCTTATTTTCATGTGGTGATTCTCCTGCACCACAGACAGTTTCTCTGGTTTATCATGGCGCACTGATGATATCAGTAAACCATACTCCCCTTTGGTCTGGCCTCTGCTCCCTGGGTTTTTACCAAATGGTTGTAGTGATAACGAACCTCAGGAAGAGGGGAATTCAGATCTTCCTGTACCTGTACCTCACCTGGTTACTGAAGGGCAAGTCCATGGGTGAAGTTCTTTGTCACATACACTTTACGCTATGCTTACTCGATCACCTGGGTCTCAGTTTCAACAAAGGCAAGTCAACGTTGGTCCCCACTCAAAGAATTGAGTTCATTGGGGCCTTAATAAATTATACAAGTTTGAGAGCGCTTCTGCCAATGGACCATTTTCAGGCGACTCGTCATGTGTGTCTGGAGCTGCACTCTCAGCCTTCAACTACAGATAGAGTGTGCCTAAGGCTGCTGGGTCATGTGGCTACTTGCCAAGTTGTTTCTTTGCCCTCTCCAAATGTGGCTTAGGACAGTTTATTGTCCAGCCCATCACTCCTTGGATGGATTGGTCTGGCTCCCTCCACCAATCCTAGACTCCTTATGGTGATGGTCAGTTCAGGGCAATGTATGCCAGGGCATTCCCCTCCTTGGTCCCCACCGACCAGGACCATTGTCACTGATGTCTCCTTGATAAGCTGGGAAGCACATCTGGGGTTGCACCCTAAGTTTTTATTTAAATTGAGGTCTCAATTTCACTTGAACCAGGCAGTGCATCTCCCTGTGTTCTGTCCTAAGCCACATTCAACACTGGTGGAGCAGCGTCTTCTTTCACTGGACGCTGCTTCACCTTTTACTTGGACAGGACTAAACTCTTCTGTGCTTTGCCTCATCTGTTTGTGTCGTATACAGACTGGATGAAAGGACGAGCAGTCTCTTCACAGATGATCTCTAGGTGAATAACTTCCTGCATCAAGACTGGGTACAAAATAGCGTGAAAGATGCCCCTTCCAAGGGTGCAAGCTTACTCTACGAGGGCAGAGGCTATGTTGATGGTGTTTTTAAGTGAAATTTTAGTTTTGGACATTTGCAAGGCTGCCACTTGGTTGTCTGTGCATATGTTTACCAGCTATTATGCCATTGCCACGGCATCCAAAGCAGATGCAAACTTTGGTAGAGTGATCCTGCAGTCCTTGTTCAAGTGGACTCGGAGCCCCACCTCCAGGGTGTGTGGAATACACGGCTGCATCTATTCAAAGAAGAACAAATAGTTGCTGTAACTGTGGCTCTTGAGCTGTGATGCAGACGTGTTCCATGACCCATCCCCTAGCCTCTCTGCAGTGGAGTCTATACTCTTGATGTCTGGTGCGAAGAAACTGAGGGGGGTCGGGGCAGCACTGCCTCATATAGCTAGGAGAGGGGCGATGGCCACAAGGCAACAGCCCCAACCCCTCTGGGTACTGCTAGGCAAATTCTCTGGCTCCAGTGCGCTGAGTGCACATACACGTGTGTGGAATACATGTCTGCATCCCGTCTCGAAGAACCACAGTTACAGTCAGTAACTGTTTCTTTGCTGCTCAGCTGTGCCTCCGCAGGATGACTGTACCAGCTCCAAAAGCCACTGAAAGCAGTTCTGAGTAATGGTAGGGAAGGCAAGTCCTGCCCCGCATTCCTGTCCACCAGAGCAGCAGGTCTGAGTGAGGCTGTGATTGGGAGTGTAGGGAAGAGAGAAAACAGTGTGGGGAAGCCAACTGATTTTGAGAGTGAAAGAACAGTTTCTGAGAGTTAGGAGGAGGGGTTTGAAATCCAAACTCCTATTGCCAAGGGAATAGGAGTTGTTAGAATTAATAATGCTCTGCACTTAGGCGGCACTTTCCATCTCTGCAGCACCCTTCCGCATGAGCTGAGTGCTGTGAATTACAGCACTAGCACCAGAGTCGCTGCCTCAACTTCATAATCACACAAAGTTCTGTGATCTGGAAAGTGCTTTTATAAAAGTGCAAAACAAGTTTCTCTCTGTGGGGCTTGTTACAATTCTGGATCTGGAAGTGGGGTGTATAGCATAACTGACAGGGGAGAAAGTGTCCCACCTTCTCTGAGGCAAGCCGAACCATACTCAGGGTCTGTCTAGGCTGCATAGAGTACCTGGGCTCTGACACATGTTTGAACCTATGACAAGGAGGTGTGGCCTCCCTCAAAGATTGACAAAGAGAGACCACAACCTGCCCCTTGGATTACAGAACCAGGAAGGCCACACCCACCCTGCCAGAAGCTGAAAGGTGGGACAGGAGGTGGCAGTGCAACCCTTCTGTGGGGTTTAGATGTTGCTTGTAATTATTAAAATTGGGAACACTGGCTGTTGGGAGTCTGAAAGGACAGGAAACAGGAAGGAGGGGGGAGGAGTTGAAGAGGCTGAGGGACAGCTACTGAGGGTGCAGCAGCAGCTTGGAAAAGAGGTTTCCACTTTAAAAAATAAAGTCCTGTTGAAGTTTGTTAGTACCTTGCCTGGCTACTACAACACCTTCTGCCAGGTGGAGCCAGCACCATCCAGGGCCGGGTTCAATATCTAGGGGTTCCTTTTCAATAATACAACACGGTACCAGCTTGAGCCCTGACCAAGTAATCTGGCAAAAGTACACACCACCCCTGATCACCTCTGAGAGGCAATACTTCCCCACTCGAAAGCACAGAGTCCGAGTGTAGAAAAGACACTTCTAATAAAGGGAAGGAAGTCACCTGACATTAATTAGGGAAAATGCCACAAACAGGATTCATGATCAAAACTGTGAGCAGGACATCCACCCCAGCATGCGTGGGGCAGTGTCTTCTGCCTCGTGTTCTTGAGTTCTACAACCAAAAGTTCCTTTACTGTGCCCCTCTCTGCTCCCTCACCATACCCCACTCATAGTGATTGTCCTTAGTCAGTGAGGACCCGAGGTGCATCTGTGTGAGTTCACCTCCCACCCGGGGAAGAAGTCACCTTGCTTACTCCGCCATCTGAGCACTTGCTCTGGCTGGCCACCCAGCCAGCAACTGCTCCTCTCCACTGGCCACCCCGCCAGCTGCGGTCCTCTCCATTGGCCACACCGCCAGCAACTCGTTCTGCTTACCACTTCACCAGCCACTCGTTCGCCAGCTGACTGTCAGTCACATTTTGCTGTAACCTGCCCCTCTGCTGTGATCTCTGAACATCAGTCTCTTAGTAATTTTCAGCTCCTTGCAGGCTGGGCACAAACACTGCCCCATTTCAAGTGATTTCAGCTCTCCGTGATTTTTAGCTCTTAACAGGCTGCATAGAAACACAGTCCCCCCACAACTGGTTGCAGCTCTGATGGAGCATTTTAAAATAACAGAGGGTCCTAATAAAGCCTATTTAGCTCTTTCATTGAACATTGGGGAGAAACAGGTTAACCCAGATCAGGGTGCACTTGGGGAGAGTCTACACTTCCTGGCAGGGACACCTGTCCCCATCCCTCTTATTTTCAGAGGGGTCTGGCATTCGAGCCCCTGTTTTAACAAGGTCCTTTCAGCAACGATGATCCTTTCATTTGGGGCAGATTAAGCACAGTTCTACTACAGGCCAGAGCCTCCTAATGGTTTGCTGCCCCGCCCTGCTTGAGAGCCTGGGTTCATAGTTACAAGTTTTGCATGCTGTCTGGGATTAGTATGCAGCATGAGCTTCACTTTTCAGGCTCCAGCAATCCCCCCGGTGCTAATGCTGCCTACTTGTGGCCCAGGGCTCTTGGAGCTCTCAACTTTCAGGCAGGGGTTATTAAAAGAATTGCTTTAGCTGATCATGACCTCTGGGGTTTGGATCCTGGTGCTTTGGAGATCTGCCTCCTAGCCTGTTTCTGATCCTGACAGTTGAGATCACCTAGGAGATGTATGCTGACCATTCATATGGGGCTAGGTCTCCCTTTAAAATGCTACAGTGCCACAGCTGCAGCTCTGCAGTATAGACATGTACCACAGCAAAGGGAGGGTTTCTTCTGTCACTGCAGGTAATCCACTCCCCATCCCGCCACGAGAGGTGGAAGACTTTTTCCATCGATGACCTAGCACAGTTTATTCTGAGGGGTACATCGGCTTAACTACATTCTCAGGTACGTGGTTTTTTCAGCCCCCCCCCGGGAGAGACATAGCTATGCCAATGTAACTTTTCACTGTAGACCAGCCCTGAGGCCTGTCTACACTACAGAACATAGGTTAGGTCGACATAACTCTGTGAGCATCTACATTAAAATGTAGCTCCCACCAATGCAACTCGCCCACCTCAACAACTCAATAACTCCACTTCCATGAGAGGCATAGTGCTTAGGTCAACATAGTTAATTCGAGGTAGTGTCAGTGCAGCCACTGAGCTGGTACATCCACTGTCGCTGCCTTTCAGAAGCCATGCCACAATGCCCCACACTGACAATTAAATAGGTGCAAGCGTTCTCGGTGAGGATGCACACCTCCGACACAAGGAGCATAGTGTGGACATTCAAAAGCGATGTAATTACTGAAGTGGTTGTACGTTGACGTATCTTAGGTGGAATTAATTTTGTAGTGTAGACTCGCTCTTAGTCTGATGTGTTGGCCTGGGGCAAAGCATTCCTAGCCCTGGGCTCTGAAACTAGCTTCCCCTCTTGGTCCCCCAAGTTTGCTGACCTCCAGGGCACTTAGCAATAGAGCTAGCCAGGAACAGTTTCCTGTCCCATGACAGTTTTTGAGACTTCAAAATTTCTTCCTGTCCCAAAACAGGACAAAAAGTCAATATCTCAAAAACGTTCATGCCCCAATAATAAAAAAAAAAAATTCAGATTGGGTCAGTCAAAATGTTTCATTTCAATAATTTCAAAATGTTTTGTTTGAATTTAGATCTTTTAAAAAAATATTTTAACCTTTTTTTAGAATAAGTGAACTAAATATTTGAAACAAAAAGTCATTTTGATCAAGAAACAGAACATTTTTACTCTTTGGAAACTTTTTTCCCCAGAATTTGTTTGAATCAGGTGATTCGTCTAAACCAGTGGTTCTCAACTTATTTATTATTGTGGGCCGCATATGCGGGCCACAATGTCTTACCTGGGGTGCAGGAGCCAGGTGGCAGGGCAGCGGCAGCCTGGACCCAGAGCCTGGACCTCCATCATGCGAGGCCAGTGGGCTGCCTACCCGAACGCACAGCTGCCCTGGACCCCTGCTGCACAGGCCAGAGGCTGCCTGCCCTGAACGCTGGACTCCCACCACACGTGGCCAGGCAGCTGCCCCAAAGCTTGCAGGGCTAGGCAGCAGCCCTGGATCCCTGACCCCGTGGGGCCGGCCGGGAGCCCCGGACCCCAGACCCCTAACCCTGCCGGGCCGGCCGGCAGCCTCGACCCTGGACCCTGCTGCACAGGGCAGGCTGGCAGCCCCCGACCCCACCACGTCAAGCAGCCAGGAACCTGGACCACGCCTCGCGGGCTGGCCTTTAGCACACAGCTGAGCTGAGCTGCAACTGTATGCTAACTGAGCCGCATGCAGGCCACACGTTGAGAACTGCTGGTCTAAACCAACCCTTTCTCATGAATTGTTTCAGTTTGGACAAATTGACCTTGGCCGATGAAAAACTATTGTCAGAAGATTTGCAGTCAGCTCTGCTGGGCCTATCTAGACAAATTCAGACTAGCTGTAAGGCACACATCTTAACAGTGAGGGTAATTAAGCCTTGACACTGTTTACCAAGGCTTGTGGTGGATTGTTTTTCTAAAAGATCTGCTTGACTTCAAACAGCAATTAATTCCGGGAATGCATATGGCCTGAGGTTATCCAGGACGGTCAGACTAGATGATCACAATAATCCCTTCTGGCAGAGACGCCAATTTCCTGAGTTCCTGGGGGGTGCTCAACCCTCACTCTGCCCCAGGCCCTGCCCCTCTCCACCCCTTCCCCCAAGTCCCCACAGCCACTCTGCCTCTTCCTGCCCCCACTCTGCCCCTGCCCTGCCTCTTCCTGCCCCCGGTCCTTCCCCCCCACCCCTTCCAAGTGCTTCCTGCACACCGCTGAACAGCTGTTCACTGGTGGGGGAGGGGGAGCTGGGTGGGAGGGGGAGCAGCTGATGGGCGGGGCTGCCAGTAGGTGCTGAGCACCCACTTTTTTTTTTCCCCTATGGAGTTGGTGCCTGTGCCTTCTGGCCTTGGAAGCGATGCACAGATCTATACTGCAAAGAAAACCTCCATGGCAGTGGGTCTCAGAGACTAGGGCTCACGCTCCAGGGCTAAATATAGCAGTGTAGACATTGAGACTTGGGTCAGAGCCCAATGCCTGAAACCCAGCTTAGGAGGTCCCTTCACAATTAGCAATCTTGGGTGACAGCTCATTAAACAGCTTCTCAGGATTTAAATACCCAATTTCTGTCCTATCAGCAAACATATCTGTGTGAAACCTCTTCAAAGAGCATCCCATTCATGCAACTGGAAGCGGTTCTAACAAGCGCAGTTGTTCTGCTCCCACCCCTCCCCACTCTGTATTGCTGATCAGACAGGCCATCGCCATAGCTGATCAAACAAACTCACAGGGCAAGTTGTGCTGCTCACCAGCAGGTAGCTGATCATGAACCCTCATCTCCCACAGTCTCAGCTCCTCAGCAAGGCTGGTTTGGCTTCTGGAGAAGCAGCTCGTGATGGTGAGCAGGCTGAGCTTCTCCACAGCAGGCTCTAGCCAACAGACAATGTTGGGTGTTTGTCGCTGTCTGCAGGGGTTGCTAGGTCCCTGCCCCCCAGCAGCTGACTCTGGGCTCTGGAACTCTGTCTCTCCTCTCAGAGGTTTGGCTCAGAAGCAACATTCTCATCTTTGCCAGTCGTTTGCAGAGGTGCTATCCCATGGTGCCTCCTGCAGGGGCCTTTGGCAAATCGGCCCAGGCTCCTGCCTGGATTCATTTGACACAGCCCATTAGCAGATGCTGTCAGTGGTGCTGAGTGTTCCACCAGTTGGGGGCCTATTCTACACATGTAGATCGAGCAGATCGAGGGACGTGATCGTTCCCCTCTATTCGACACTGGTGAGGCCTCATCTGGAGTACTGTGTCCAGTTTTGGGCCCCACACTACAAGAAGGATGTGGATAAATTGGAGAGAGTCCAGCGAAGGGCAACAAAAATGATTAGGGGTCTAGAGCACATGACTTATGAGGAGAGGCTGAGGGAGCTGGGATTGTTTAGTCTGCAGAAGAGAAGAATGAGGGGGGATTTGATAGCTGCTTTCAACTACCTGAAAGGGGGTTCCAAAGAGGATGGCTCTAGACTGTTCTCAATGGTAGCAGATGACAGAACGAGGAGTAATGGTCTCAAGTTGCAATGGGGGAGGTTTAGATTGGATATTAGGAAAAACTTTTTCACTAAGAGGGTGGTGAAACACTGGAATGCGTTACCTAGGGAGGTGGTAGAATCTCCTTCCTTAGAGGTTTTTAAGGTCAGGCTTGACAAAGCCCTGGCTGGGATGATTTAACTGGGAATTGGTCCTGCTTCGAGCAGGGGGTTGGACTAGATGACCTTCTGGGGTCCCTTCCAACCCTGATATTCTATGATTCTATGTGGTCCCAGGCACCCACAGCTGGCCGCATCTTCCCAGCCACCAACGTCGCTAATGGGCTTGTTCCAGGCTGTATGCCAAGAAACCATTTTAATGCCAGTAATAAACTCTTCCCTGGTCACAATACTGATCTGGTATCTGAATCTTTAAAACTGATCAGCTTAGCCTTGCACGCACACATACACATACACACACAAATTCATACACACACATATATATACATATAGACATGCACACACATATACATATACGTATTCATACACAAAAATACACGTATTCAGACTCCTATATACACACACATATACACACACACGTATACATATACATATACGTACTCATACATAAACACACACACATTCTCCCTTGCTCACCCAAACAAGCTGGCTGTTCTAATGTCAATTCCCTGTGTAAGGGGACTGTTGCCCCCTTACTAACATTCAATGGGGGTGTTTTAGTTGCTAGCTCCCAGTACTAAAAATGGGGAAGGGTCGATGGGGAATTAGGATCCTGAGACTGACAGCCCCCAGGAACAATGAGGAGAGGCCAATCCTCCAGGTCAGCCTGAATGACAGGGCAGGCAGGCTAATCAGGGAGTCAGGAGGCCAGGGAGGTCCTGTCCTCCGTGTGAGCTGGAATTGCCTGGGTCAGACAGAGTGGGGTCGAGCTAAGGAGAAAGCAGGGGCCCAAGCTAAGCTGGGGAGCAGAGCTGTGCCAGATCCAGAGGGGCCAGAAAAGCAGCCCAGAGAGAGCAGACCCTGTCCTGGGAACAGAGCTGCAGCCCCAAAGCCAGAGGCACAGCCCAGAGAGAGCAGACTTGCCCTGGGAGGACAGGTGCAGCAACCAGAGCCAGAGGGGCCAGAAAAGCAGCCCAGGAAGCAGGTCAGTGCTGGGAGCAGAGTCACAGAAGCAGCCTGCAGAGCAGACCTGTCCTGGGAGCAGAGCTGCAGCAACCAGAGCCAGAGAGGCCAAGGAAGCAGCCCAGGGAGCTGGAGGCAGAGCAGCAGCAGCAGTGCAGAGACAGAGTGGTGGAGCTGGGGCTGGAGCAGTCTGGAACTGGGTGCGGTGAGCAGTTGGGGAGAGCGAGGGGGACCCTGGGCAGCAGGCCCAGCACAGGGAGACACGTCAGCCAAGAGACTCTGCAGGCCAGGCTTGGATCGTAACCCCAACAGGGCGGGGGCAACACTGGGAAGAAGGGTCCTACCACTTAGAGCCTGAGAGCGTGTGGCCACCACCAGAGCAAGTGTCCAACCCACAGCATCCCTGCAGCACAGCCAGGGCCTGAGCAGGAGGCCTGGGACTTACAAGGAACAGACTGTGAACTGCCCTGACATTCCAGAGACACTGTTTGTGATGTTCCCTGCCACAGAGCGGGTTGATGTGTTTCCTTTAACCTTTCCCATTATTCCTTATTCTTTTTAAAATTAATTGTTGATTAAATAACTTGCATTTGCTTTAACTTGTATGTAATGGTCAGTGGGTCAGAGAAGTGGCCAGTGCAGAGAGAGTACCTCAGAGTGGGGCCCCGTCCTAGGTGAGCACAGCAGGGTTGGGGGTCGAGCCCTCCAGGAATCCTGGGCCCAGCCTTGTTGGGGTTACGAGGACTCTGCCAGACAGGAGAGTGGAAGGGGAGTCCTCAAAGGCAGGGAGGTCACTGGGTAAAGGAAGTGGGAGCGAGGACTCAGATCCTTTCGCTAGCCCTCTTCACCGGGGTAGTGCAGAAGTCAGGAAAGTTCCCCACAATAGCGGGACTATTCCCCCACTTACACCTGTTACACAGGAAAGCCCTTCCTTCCCTAGCCTGCCTGTCAGCTCCCACAGGCTTTAGCACCAGAGCTGTGTGAAAAGTAGGTAAAAGGTCCCAGGACAGACCTCCTAACTGTGGGCTCAAAGACCTTCATTACCAACCCTGCTAAATTACCATCCTCCATGGCCATGGTTTCTGTTGAAGCACTTTAGTGCTGGGTGCTTCTGAAGACCCCACCCCACCCATGCTCTGCGCAGCAAGGCCCAGACAAAGGGCTAGGAGGAGACTGGGCTGCCCTGCCTGGTGCCTCTCCCTAAGGGGTAGGAGGTCTGGTGAGTGCTCACTGATTATTGCTATAGCTGCTGGACCTTGCCCAAGTAATGAACTGCCAACTGGTACACAACCCTTGTTGCAGCTCTTCCCGGGCCAGTGTTAGGGGGTAGCTAGAAGGGCAGTTGCCCAGGGCCCCACACAGCAGGGGTCCGGCCTCGGTTTCAGAAATGTTGCAGAAATCCAATGTGTGAGAAGGTAAGGGAGGTGGGGTTGGGGCTCACTTCTTAGTTTCTGCCCTGGGACCCAGTGAGTCTAAGGCCAGCCCTGAGCCCACCCAGGCTGGTCTGTCTCCTCAAATGCCGCCTCTGTGTAGGTAGATCAAGCAGTGTTGAGGGCCAGCTGCAATGGATGAGAATCTGCCTGCCCTGGCTGTGCTGCCCATGATTTGCCATGGAGACTGCTGGCTGTGGCTCTGGGGTGGTATCTTATTTAGTCTCTCAATGACAGGCTCTTCTGCCAGTACTGTAGCACCACCAGCCCTGTGTAGAGAGCCCAGTTACCCGCAAGACTGAAATGCCAGCACACCCGAGGTGAACATGTCAACAGGTACTGGAAGAAAAGATGATTTCAACACAGCTCACTCCAAGCTATTGCTCTCAGCAGAATATCTGGGATGGTAGCAGCAGGAGAGCCCTGGATGATTTAGTCGGGGATTGGTCCTGCTTTGAGCAGGGGGTTGGACTAAATGACCTCCTGAGGTCCCTTCCAACCTTGATATTCTATGATTCAAGCATACCTTAAATCAGGGGTAGGCAAACTTTTTGGCCCGAGGGCCACATCTGGGAATAGAAATTGTATGGTGGGCCATGAATGCTCACAAAATTGGGGTTGGGGTGTGGGAGGGGGTGAGGGTTCTGGTTGCTGGTGTGAGCTCTGGGGTGGGGCCACAAATTAGGAGTTCAGGGTGCGGGAATCAGACTGGGCCACTTCCCTGGAATCAGACAGAAGAAAGGGGAGCGTCCATGTACCAGCAACGCAGATCCAGGTAAGTAACCGTTTTCGTGTTCTCTCCACAGGTACTAATGTGGAGAGTGGACTAGATGATACATCTGAGGGAAGGGAACAGAAGGAGACTCCGCTGATTGGAAGGCATGAGATGTACTGTCCTAGGGATCCAGAGTAACAGCCGTGTTAGTCTGTATTCGCAAAAAGAAAAGGAGTACTTGTGGCACCTTATAGACTAACCAATTTATTTGAGTATAAGCTTTGGTGAGCTACAGCTCACTTCATCGGATAGGGATGGGGGTTCCACGACCACCACTCCCAAGAGAAGGAGGTGGGTCGTGGTGGTTGGGGTCTCTCTCCTCAGGGGGACTGAGTCATCTTTCTGCCGCCCCAACCGGGAAAACCGAGAAGTCTGCTGCTTGCCAGGAGCTAGGACTCACGATGTGATGGAGAGCCTGCTGAGACTCACCAAGCCCTCGGATCGCTACCCCTTCCTGCTTCTCCACGTGGGCACCAATGATACTGCCAAGAATGACCTTGAGCGGATCACTGCAGACTACGTGGCTCTGGGAAGAAGGATAAAGGAGTTTGAGGCTTAAGTGATCTTCTCGTCCATCCTCCCCGTGGAGGGAAAAGGCCTGGGTAGAGACTGTCAAATCATGGAAGTCAAGAATGGCTACGCAGGTGGTGTCGGAGAGAAGGCTTTGGATTCTTCAACCATGGGATGGTGTTCCAAGAAGGAGGAGTGCTAGGCAGAGACGGGCTCCACCTAACGAAGAGAGGGAAGAGCATCTTCGCAAGCAGGCTGGCTAACCTAGTGAGGAGGGCTTTAAACTAGGTTCACCGGGGGAAGGAGACCAAAGCCCTGAGGTAAGTGGGGACGTGGGATACCGGGAGGAAGCACGAGCAGGAGAACGCAAAAGGGGAGGGCTCCTGCCTCATACTAAGAAAGCAGGACAAACAGCAAGTTATCTCAAGTGCCTGTACACAAATGCAAGAAGACTGGGAAACAAGCAGGGAGAACTGGAAGTCCTGGCACAGTCAAGGAATTATCATGTGATTGGAATAACAGAGACTTGGTGGGATAACTCACATGACTGGAGTACTGTCATGGATGGATATAAACTGTTCAGGAAGGACAGGCAGGCCATAAAGGTGGGAGAGTTGCACTGTATGTAAGGGAGCAGTATGACTGCTCAGAGCTCAAGTATGAAACTGCAGAAAAACCTGAGTGTGTCTGGATTAAGTTTAGAAGTGTGAGCAACAAGCGTGATGTCATGGTGGGAGTCTGCTATAGACCACCAGACCAGGGGGATGAGGTGGACGAGGCTTTCTTCCGGCAACTCACAGAAGTTACTAGATCGCAGGCCCTGGTTCTCATGGGAGACTTCAATCACTCTGATATCTGCTGGGAGAGCAATACAGTGGTTCACAGACAATCCAGGAAGTTTTTGGAAAGTGTAGGGGACAATTTCCTGGTGCAAGTGCTGGAGGAACCAACTAGGGGCAGAGCTCTTCTTGACCTGCTGCTCACAAACCAGGAAGAATTAGTAGGGGAAGCAAAAGTGGATGGGAACCTGGGAGGCAGTGACCATGAGATGGTCGAGTTCAGGATCCTGACACAGGGAAGAAAGGAGAGCAGCAGAATACGGAGCCTGGACTTCAGAAAAGCAGACTTTGACTCCCTCAGGGAACTGATGGGCAGGATCCCCTGGGAGAATAACATGAGGGGAAAGGAGTCCAGGAGAGCTGGCTGTATTTTAAAGAATCCTTATTGAGGTTACAGGGACAAACCATCCCGATGTGTAGAAAGAACAGTAAATACGGCAGGCGACCAGCTTGGCTTAACAGTGAAATCCTTGCTGATCTTAAACACAAAAAAGAAGCTTACAAGAAGTGGAAGACTGGACATATGACCAGGGAAGAGTATAAAAATATTGCTCGGGCATGCAGGAGTGAAATCAGGAAGGCCAAATCACACCTGGAGTTGCAGCTAGCAAGAGATGTTAAGAGTAACAAGAAGGGTTTCTTCAGGTATGTTAGCAACAAGAAGAAAGTCAAGGAAAGTGTGGGCCCCTTACTGAATGAGGGAGGCAACCTAGTGACAGAGGATGTGGAAAAAGCTAATGTACTCAATGCTTTTTTTGCCTCTGTCTTCACGAACAAGGTCAGCTCCCAGACTGCTGCACTGGGCAGCACAGTATGGGGAGGAGGTGACCAGCCCTCTGTGGAGAAAGAAGTGGTTCGGGACTATTTAGAAAAGCTGGATGAGCACAAGTCCATGGGGCCGGATGCGCTGCATCCGAGAGTGCTAAAGGAGTTGGTGGATGTGATTGCAGAGCCATTGGCCATTATCTTTGAAAACTCATGCCGATCGGGTGAAGTCCCGGATGACTGGGAAAAGGCTAATGTAGTGCCCATCTTTAAAAAAGGGAAGAAGGAGGATCCTGGGAACTACAGGCCAGTCAGCCTCACCTCAGTCCCTGGAAAAATCATGGAGCAGGTCCTCAAGGAATCAATTCTGAAGCACTTAGAGGAGAGGAAAGTGATCAGGAACAGTCAGCATGGATTCACCAAGGGCAAGTCATGCCTGACTAATCTAATTGCCTTCTATGATGAGATAACTGGCTGTGTGGATGAGGGGAAAGTGGTGGATGTGTTGTTCCTTGACTTTAGCAAAGCTTTTGACACGGTCTCCCACAGTATTCTTGCCAGCAAGTTAAAGAAGTATGGTCTGGATGAATGGGTGGATAGAAAGTTGGCTAGATTGTCGGGCTCAATGGGTAGTGATCAAGGGCTCCATGTCTAGTTGGCAGCCGGTATCAACCGGAGTGCCCCAAGGGTCGGTCCTGGGGCCGGTTTTGTTCAATATCTTCATAAATGATCTGGAGGATGGTGTGGATTGCACCCTCAGCAAATTTTCAGATGACACTAAACTGGGAGGAGAGGTAGATATGCTGGAGGGCAGGGATAGGATACAGAGGGACCTAGACAAATTAGAGGATTGGGCCAAAAGAAATCTGATGAGGCTCAACAAGGACAAGTGCAGAGTCCTGCATTTAGGATGGAAGAGTCCCATGCACCGCTACAGACTAGGGACTGAATGGCTTGGCAGCAGTTTTGCAGAAAAGGACCTAGGGGTTACAGTGGACGAGAAGCTGGATATGAGTCAACAGTGTGCCGTTGTTGCCAAGAAGGCCAATGGCATTTTGGGATGTATATGTAGGGGCATTGCCAGCAGATCGAGGGACGTGATCGTTCCCTTTTATTCGACATTGATGAGGCCTCATCTGGAGTACTGTGTCCAGTTTTGGGCCCCACACTATAAGGATGTGGAAAAATTGGAAAGAGTCCAGTGGAGGGGAACAAAAATGATTAGGGGACTGGAACACATGACTTATGAGGAGAGGCTGAGGGAACTGGGATTGTTTAGTCTGTGGAAGAGAAGAATGAGGGGGGATTTGATAGCTGCTTTCAACTACCTGAAAGGGGGTTCCAAAGAAGATGGATCTAGACTGTTATCAGTGGTAGCAGATGACAAAACAAGGAGTAATGGTCTCAAATTGCAGTGGGGGAGGTTTAGGTTGGATATTAGGAAAAACTTTTTGACTAGGAGGGTGGTGAAGCACTGGAATGGGTTACCTAGGGAGGTGGTGGAATTTCTTTCATTAGAGGTTTTTCAGGTCAGGCTTGACAAAGCCCTGGCTGGGATGATTTAGTTGGGGTTCGGTCCTGCTTTGAGCAGGGAGTTAAACTAGATGACCTCCTGAGGACCCTTCCAACCCTGATATTCTATGATTCTATTATTCTTTTGGCCACAGCATCACATTGGGAGCTCATGTCTGATGATTATCCCCCAAGAGAACCAAATCTTTTTCAGAGTCACTGCTTCCCAGGATAGAGTCCCCCATCCTGTAAGTGTGACCTTCATTCTGTCTTCTACATATGTATATAGTTACATTTAGCAGTATTAAAATGCATATTGTTTGCACCCAGCTTATCAAGCAACCAAGATCACTCTGTATCCGTGACCTGTCCTCTTCATTATTTACCACTCCCATAATTTCTGTGTCATCTGCAAACTTTATCAGGGATGATTTTATGTTTTCTTCCAGGTCATTGATCAAAATATGAAATAGTATAGGGCCAAGAACAGATCCCTGTGGGACACCCCTAAAAACATACCCATTCAATGATGATTCCCAATTTACAATCATGTTATGAGACCTATCAGCCAGCTTTTAATCCATTTAATGTGTGCATGTTAATTTTATATGGTTCTAGCTATTCTCTTGCCAGGGATCGATGTCACACTGACCAAGCTATAACTATTTGGGTTATCCTGTTTACCCTTTTAAAATACTGGCACATCATTAGCTTGCTTCTGGAACCTCCCCAGTATTCCAAGGTGTATTTAAAGTGAACATTAAGGGTCCAGCAAGCTCCCCAGCCAGCTCTTTTAAAACTTTGGATGCAACTTATCTAGATCTGTTGATTTTAAAATGTCTAACTTTAGTAGCTGCAGTTTAGCATCATCCTGATAAACTAGTGGAATGGAAAGAGTGTTATCATCACCATGTGATATGACTGCGTCATCATGTGCTGCGGCTGGTCTGTGTGTTTGCTCTGACTGACTGTCCGGATTGTAGGGTTCGATTATGGCTGGCTGGTGCTGTCAGGCTGGCCCAGGGTGCTCTTGTCCAAGTATAGTCCATTTCTGCTTTTTTGATCTGAAAATGAATGAATAAACTGAGACGCTAGTTCTGGTAGGGTCCAGATTGAACGTGGACAAGCGTGACTCAGTTACCTTCAATGAACAAGTGCTGGTAAGGAGGAAGGAAGTGGCTTCCTCTAGCCAGGAGGGATTTTATAGCACTGTATACAGAAAGGTGGTTACCCTTCCCTTTATTTTTATGACAGCTGGTCACAACTAATTTAGACATATCTGTTGTGATGTTCCCCTTGTGTTATCTGGACTGGTGAACTGCCAGGTCACCCCAATCCTTGACTCTGGGAGCCAGTCTTACCCTGGTCTGCTGTGAGAACCCCCACTCTTGGGTTGTTCATGCACAGCCTCTGGCACGTAAGCTGCTTGGATTGTGCAATTGAATGACACTAGCCAATATCTCTGGTCCCAGACACAACCCTAAGAACCTCTGTCTTGCAGTGTCCAGTTATGCCCGCTGGACACTGCAAGCTTATATGAGTTTGTCAGTTTAACAAAGAAATTGATATGCACCAGACTTGTTATCCCAAGGGGAGTATCTGACATGCTTCAAACCAAATGCACTGCTTCAGGTAGAATGTAGTTAATAAATTTGTTTGTTTAAAGATAGATTTTTAAGTGATAATAAATCAAAGCACAATAAGCTAGATTTGGTCAAATGAAATAAAAGCAAAATGCATTCTAAGCTGATCTTAACACTTTCAATGCCCTTACAAACTTAGATGCTTCTCACTACAGGCTGGATGGTTGCCCTTCAGCCAGGCTCTCCTCTTTGATCAGCACTTCAGTCGCTTGGTGGTGATGTCTGTAGATGGAGGTGGAAGAGAGAGAGGAAGAGCATGGCAAACGTCTCTCGCTTCTATCATGTTCTCTCTTCCCTCCTGGCTTCCCCCCCCCCCCACACTTCAGGGTCAGGTGCGGATTACCTCATCATAGTCCCTGACTGGCCAAAGAAAGAGGAATGACTCACTCGAGAGTCCAACAGATCCTTTGTTGCTGCCTAGGCCAGTGTCCTTTGTTTCTGTGAGGCTGGTTTGGGTTTGTCCCATACATGCCCTGATGAGATGTGAACTGCCTATCCTCTCTTGGAGAATTTTGCCTGGGCTTGTTTTAAGCCATGAGGACACAATTTTCAGCCTCATAACTATATACATGAAATTACAACCTATAACATTGTATAACAATGCTCAGTGCATCATGAGCCTTCTGAAGACACCCAAGGTACAGAATGTCACAATTGTATATATGTAATTGGGCTTATTTTTTCCAACGTGCATTACTTTTCACTTAACCCAGCAGTCGCTGCACTGCTGGCCCTTCGGGCAGGGACTTTTTGGGGACGGCAGGTACCCAGTGTTGGTTGGGCAATGTCCACATTATGCAACTGCTAACAATTCTGGTGGAAAAAAAATCTGACAATTTGGTTAGAAAAGAAGGGGGAAAATTAAGCTTTGGGTAAAAATATTTTTCTCAAAAAATGAAACCATCTGGGTCCCAAACATGACTGATGCAAAAGTCGAAGATGTTTGGTCAACAAGTAGAAAAAAACTGGAGCTACAACTGATTCTCCTAAAGACAGAAGGCTCCTGTATGCATGGTGGTGACATGTGGGGCCTTCCAGGCACAAACATTTTCACAGCCCTGAGAGATATAGCTAGGTTAAACTAATTCTTCAGTGTAGACCAGGCCTCAGTATCTATTTGTCTGTTGGAGTGAATCCCGTCCAGGGCAAGATTTCTGTTGCTGCAGCAGTGGAAAGCTGAGGAAACTACGAACACAGAGGGAGCAGACTTGTCTGTGCATTATCACTGTAGGGGCTAAGTCATCGGTTGCATCCAGTCAGGCCTCCATCCAGGCCTGGATGTCTCTGACAGGGCAGACAAGGATTCCCCATCCCTCAGTGGGTGGGGTGTGTGCTCCTTATGCTGGCCTATTCCACTGGCTGAGAGTGTGTTGCCATGGCGTCACCTCCTGTGAGGAGGGATCGAGAGCTGCCCTGGTGCTAGACTTGCCTGATCCCTGGGTAACACCGACATGGCTGGGATCAAACCTGGGACATCTGGAGCTTAATGAAGCCTCTACTGCATGAGCTCAAAGGCATGTCTCTTAGCTGTAGCAGGCGCATCAATCTCTAGCTGGTCTAGCTGCCACTAGCAGGGGACAGAGTGCCACACCAAGCAGGCATGGGTTACCCCTGCACAGCTTGGGGCTGTGGTTGGCTCCTGCCCAGCGGGAAGGGAGGGCAGCGAACCCTCTGCTCTCTTCTCCTGAGCAGCCATGCAAGGCCAGCCCAATCGGGGTGCTTAGCACACAGCAGGGCGCAATCCCTCTGAGCAGCATGCAGTGGAGCTGCACCTTTGTGAGTGGGAAAGCTGCTGACTGAATGAATCCCTTGCAGTGGAGAAACAAGCATGAGGCCATTTGCCCATCTGTTGTTCAGGCTCTAGTGGTGGGATGTTCAACAGCAACCAAATCCCAATATCAGGGGGTAGCCGTGTTAGTCTGTATCCATAAAAACAACAAGGAGTCCAGTGGCACCACAAAAGCTTATGCCCAAATAAATCTGTTAGTCTTTAAACTGCCACCAAATCCCAATAGATTTCAATGGGACGTGGGCACCTGCTTGCTGAGATCATGTCTGCCTCTGCACAACACCCCACAATGCCCCAGCTCCTGAAGGTTTGTTCCCATTCACTGGCTATTGCCAAGTTCAGGAAAGGTGCTCACACAGCTACGAGTGCCCCCCCATTGGTGCTGTCTGTGGGTGCTTCAGAGGCAGCGGGGGCTTGGCTGCTCCCTGGGGCAGAACAGCAATTCGTGGGATGATTTGTCCTAATATATTTACCCTCATGTGCCAGTCTGTGCTTCCATGCTGCTCTTGCGGTGATGTTTACTTATCTGTTTACTTTACTTATTACATGGAGCTGGCATGTGCTGAGGGCACTTGTGTCTTGTCAGGGTTGTGAAGTTCTTTAGAGATTTCCTTTCCCAGTTTAGAGCTGCATTTCCAGTTCAGTATGTGATGCAGCTTCAGTGTTCCGTGACTAATACATCAGGAGACGCATCACGGGTGTGTGTTCGGGGTAGAATCGTGTCTGCAGTTACTCCTGCATGTTACAGAGCAACATGAGGAGGGATTCAGAGTAGCAGCCGTGTTAGTCTGTATTCGCAAAAAGAAAAGGAGTACTTGTGGCACCTTAGAGACTAACCAATTTATTTGAGCATAAGCTTTCGTGAGCTACAGCTCACTTCATCCACACAGAGGAGTACAAGGGGATCCTCACACACCCCATCCTCAAGAGCCAACTTACAGCATGTCCTCTACACAAGGAGCAACATGAAAGGAACAGCCAGTGGGCCCCCTCCAAGACTAATGATCTGAGACGTAACGATTTTGGAGATGGAGAAGGTGGCAGAGAACTGACCAAGTCAGCTAAAGCTGGTAAAGAGCAGATAAGGGCAGCAAAATGGGAGAAGGGGAGGAAGAAGCAAAATGAATTAAGCCAGGCAAGGAGGTTAAGAATTTCTCTTACAAATACTAGAAATCAAAACAGAAATACTAGAGAGAAAGTAGGCCCATTAATAAATAAGGAGGATGATTAAATTAATAATGGTTCTCAAATGGCTGAGCTACTGCACAAGGTTCTAAAACCAGCCTTTAATCAAAAAGAGCGAGAGAGAATATGTATCATCAGTAAAGAAAACCTTGTCAATACAGCTATTGATAAGAGGCAGCGTGAACCTCTGCAGCTCAGCTAGTCTGGGGGATGTGCATCCCAGAGAGTTATAGGAGGAAATAAAGAACCCACAGAAAATATATTTGTGTGAAAGTCACAGAGAACTAGGGAGAAGCCAGAGTACTGGAGAAGAGTAAATGTGGTATAAGGAAGGAAGGAAAGAATGATCCAGCTTGTAGTGAGATAATGGACCAGCTAGTAAGGGGGAACATCTGGAAGGGAAAAGAACTATGAGCCAGATTCCAGTAGCAGCAGCCTCGGCATTCTTCAGAAACGTTAAATTTTTATCTCCATTAAATACTGGGGCTAAGCTTGCCAGGTGTCCAGTTTTTGACCGCAACCCCCTGGTTGAAAATGGACCCTGGCAGCTCTGGTCAGCACCATTGGCCAGGGCATAATATGTCCGGTTGGGAGTGCAGGCAGGCCCCCTACCTAGCTCTATGCAACTCCCAGAAGTGGCGACATGTCCCTTTGGCTCCTAGGCGTAGCGGCAGACAGGGGGCTCCGTGTGCTCCCCTCACCCCAAACACCGGCTCCGTACCTCCCATTGGCTGGGAACCGCAACCAATGGAGCTGTGGGGGCAGCACCTGTGGGTGGGAGCAAGACAGTACATGGAGCTGAAGGGACATGCTGGCCTTCCTGGGAGCTGCCTGAGGTAAGCCATCGGGAGCCCGCACCCCTCATCCCCTCCCGCACCCCAACCCCCTGTCCCAGCCCTGAGCTCCCTCTTGCACCCCAAAGCCCTCATCCCCTGCCCCTCCCCAGAGCCCACACCCCCAGATGGAGCCCTGACCCTCCACCCACACCCTAACCCCCTTCCCCAGCCTGGACCCCCCTCCAGCTCCGTGAACCCCTCATTTCTGGCCCCACCCCAGAGCCTGCACCCCCAGCTGGAGCCCTCACCCCTTCCCGCAACCTCGCCCTCTGCCCCGTCCTGGTGAAAATGAGCAAGTGAGTGAGGATGGGGGAGAACGAGCGACAGAGGGAGGGGGATGGAGTGAGCAGGGCCACGGCAGGGGGCGAGGCAAGGGTGTTCCATTTTCTGCGATTAGAAAGTTGGCAACCTTAAGTGTATCAGGGAGTATAGGCCCTATGCAGACAAGGAAGGGGCCAGAGAGGCCCTGGTGGCAGGGCTAGCCCCACCCCGCCAGGTGGGCTGTCAATAATGCATGATAGGCAGGAAGCCTTTAAAAGAGATGAAGCTGCAGTCGGCAGGTGCAGGCTCCCTCTGAGCAGCAGGAGTGCATGAGACCTTCACTCAACCAAGAGGAGAGCACAGCAGGCTCCCACGGTATGACAAACAGGTTGAGACTATCCCAGAGACCCAGTCAGAGCTGTTTTCCCCAAACTCATTGTGCTGGGGCTGGATCGCTGGCAGTATTATAGACTTGCCACACACTCCTTTGCTGGGACAGGCAGGGAGTATCCCTGAATTCAGGAGAGGTCTGTGACTTTCATTCTGATCCCCCAGCCAGAGAGATTTAAGGAAGGTCACAAAGAGCAAAGCCCTTACCCCCACTGCAAATAGTGGGGGAAGTGAGGCCTGTGTTGTAACCACCCAGTGTAGCTGTGCCATACTAGGGTACAATCCAGACCAATGAGTAGCTGGCACCCCTGCTCTGTAACCTGGGCTGCCCTCTGCACTGTTTTGCTGCTGGATCCACCAACCTGGATTGCTCACAAACAGCCTCCAGCCTGCAAATCACTCCCAGCCATGTCTGTGTGTGCTGCAGCCAGCCAACCCTTGGCTCCTACCGGCCTTGGTTATGCTGCAGGGTGACCCCAGAACACTCCCAGTGTTAGCTTCCCCCCTGGATATGTATGGCTTGTATTCCTGAGCCCTCTCCTAGACAATAAAAATTCAGATAAAGTCTGTATTTCTTTAATAGAAATAATATGCACATACCTTGTTACCTCAAATGGAGTTCCACAGACATTTCAATTTAAACACACTGGATTAGATAAAACAATAAAACAAGTTTATTAAATACAAAGAGATATTTTAAGTAAGTACAAGTAATGAAGCATAAAAGTGAGAGATGGTTACAAGAAAAATAAAGATAAAATTCAACTGGTGCCTAACGTAACAAACTATGTTAAATTCAAAGCAAAGTTTTTCTCACCACATGCTCTCAGCAGTATTACTGACCAAACTTCTTGACCAAAGTTCTGAGGCTAAGACCCCTTCTCCAGTTCAATGTCTGCTTCCTTTGTCCCTTCTTGTGCAGTGAATTGATAGAGAGAGTGTGTGTGTGTGTGTGTGGGGGGTGTTTATCCCTCCTTTTTATAATATCAGTCCCCCTCTTGGAAAACATTTCCAGCTGAGATTCTGGAGACAAAAAGTCTATGGAGAAGGATGTTACCTCACCTCTTTGAGATTTCTTTGTCTATCCTTCCTGCCTGATGACTCTGTTTACTGCTTAAAAGCAGATTAAGCAGAGCATACATTGTTTTGTTTGAGACAGAGCTGTTTGCCAGCTTCTGCTGTAGTTTGGAACATGCGTTAATAGCATTATACAGGGAAATCTTATAACTTCACATACAGTGTTGCCACACATATTTTATCAGAAGAACATTGACCAGCAAATGATGAGTTTCAGATGGTACCTCTGTGATGAAGTGGGGGAGTTTCTTGTTTTTCCTTGTTTCCTATGGGGGATTTTCTTGGTTTTCCTATGGTTTGCATGCAGAGGGGGTGGGATTCAGTTTCCCTAGATGCTACAAGTTTAACAAGATGATGGGAGAGGGAGTTTGTTGTTACAGAGGACCGGCGAGGGAACTTGGGACCCCAACCACTGGCGTGGAGAATGGAGACCCCAGCAACTGGTGACCTGGTGACCCGGAGGCCCAGCTCAGGAGTCACAGCCAGTTCTGGCCAGCGGGAGGACAATGGGCTGCAAAGAGAGGCGAGGAGGCCCGGGCGACCCTGTTTACGACCCTATTTACCTGAAGAGAAGACAATGGACAGAGGCGGGTCTTGGGGCCGGTGATATCAGATGCCCAGCTGGGAAGCAGGGGGGCTCTGGGCTGGAGAGAGGGAGCAGGCAGAGCCCACCTGGATGCAGGAGAGACTTAGCTGTACGGTGCTGAGGGAGGCCAGGCCTGAGGCCCTGAGAGTCTCCTGTGCTGTGTTCAACGCTCAATAAGTCCTCCTGTTTTGCGCTGGCTGAGAGTCACTCCGGTCTAGGGAACAGGGTTGCATCATCCCCTTCGGGGGGTGGAGGCCCTGGGGGTCTAGAGCGAGTGGACTCCCTGAGGGGGCCCACAGCAAGAAACAGGTGTGCTAAGGCTCAGAGAGGTGCGGCTCCAGGAGGTGGAGGGGCTTAACCCCGAGAGAGAGTGGACCCCTGGGAGAAGGGCTGTCTCACTGAAAGGGGCACCCCCCCAATGAACCGCACGGGGCCAAGAGTGGACACGATCTGTGAGTCCATGACAAACTCACAAGGCATATCTTGTACAAAAATTGTCACAGTTGAGTGTAGGCTGTGGACACAGGGGAACATTCTGTGACAGTAGCTAACAGGGTGTGGTCAGGTTCCCCCACCTGCCGAGGGAGAACCCACCAAGGACCCTGTTACAATCCATCCCCCAGCCCACACAAACACACCCCACTGTGGCTCAGAGCCCAACATTTTCATTGATGTAAAACTAATCCAGGATTATTTGAGAAATGGGTTTTCCACTATGTTCTCCATGCAACCAGTTCTCCTCTGTGGCCCTCAGCTCCCAGGACATTGTCTAGAAGCCCAGCTCAGAAACCCTTCCCCCACACCTGCCAGGAAGTGGGGAGCTGATACCTTCAGTGGCTTAACTCCTCACCACCACCCATTTCCTCAGCTTCTGGGCTAGTCTACACCTGGGCTTATTGCCAGCTGGGTTTCTGGCTTCCATGTCTCATGGCTGCAGGCTGGACCCTGGCCACCTGCTGCCTGGTTCCATGGGGCATGTTATGATATAGATATTCAGGCCTGTCTGTAAAGGCCTATACTCTATGAATTTAGGTGTATTCTTATCACTTAGCTAGTTATAGAGGTATAAAAGAAAGAATCAAAGTCACTGTCTGCCGGTGCAAGAGCCTTCTCTTACTGTGACAGTCTGAGGCCCTGTTCTTAGGCTAAGGCCTTTGGCTAAGCAACAGAGGCAGCCATAAGCTGGGAAGCGAAGGGTCACATCCTCACATTCCAAACTAGTCACATTGAAATAAGGTGCTATTGGGCTGTTAGGAATACAATCCTGTCCTGATAATGCCTATCGCCTCCAGAGAAAGGGAAGTGCCTAGAAGATGTAAAAGGAAACTTAGTTTGATAGCATCCTGTCTGGCAAGAACTCACTTATCAATAGCTGGGATGTGAAATCCTCATTTCTGTGTTGTCCCCATTTCCCTATTGTTTTTCTGTATAATCTCTGTCTGGTTTTGTGATTGTTTCTGTCTGCTGTATAATTAATTTTGCTGGGTGTAAATTAATTAATATACTTGGTTATATTTGGGATATAATTGGTTAAATAATCATGTTACAATATGTTAGGATTGGTTAGTTAAATTTCAGGAAAATGATTGGTTAAGGTATAGCTAAGCAGAACTCAAGTTTTACTATATAGTCTGCAGTCAATCAGGAAGTGAGTGAGTGTGTGTGTGTGCGGGGGGGAATGGGAACGTGGAATGGGGGTGGGGAAATTTGGAATCATGTTTTGCTAAGGGCAGGAATGGGAAAAGGGACACAGGTGTAAGGCTCTGTGGTGTCAGAGCTGGGAAGGGGGACACTAAGAAAGGAAACTGGAATCATGCTTGCTGGAAGTTCACCCCAATAAACATTGAATTGTTTTCACCTTTGGACTTCGGGTATTGTTGCTCTCTGTTCATGCGAGAAGGATCAGGGAAGTAAGTGGGTGAAGGAATAAGCCCCCTAACAGGGCAGTGCAGGGGGCATGCATGGGGATCCAATTAACTACCTTGTGGGAAAACTGAGGACCAAGAGGCAGCTGCAGGCAGGTTCCAGCCAGGCAGGGAGACAGAAACCACAATGTTGGCATCTGAGGCAGCACTGTGGGGGATTGTGGGGCAGGAACACTGAATTCTGGGGCATCATGGCAAAAATCACAGAGCCCACAAGCTCTGAATAAGAGGAATGGGGCATACCTCCCCTCTCCAAGTTGTAATTTCAGGGTCTTTGCAAACTCTGGTGGGCGTCACCATATCAGTTATACCCAGTCACATTTATGAGGTTTTCTCTACATCATTGTTTTAATTGGGACCTGCAATTGTGGAGTCCAGTTCCTCAGTGGGGAGAGAATTCTGCAGCTGCAAAGCAGGTCAGACGTGCTCACCAGCCTTCCCCTGTGGGATTACAAACTGAGAGGAGGAGCTAGGCCCTCTGTTCAGTGGACTGGGTTCTGCCCTGTGCCCCGGGCCGAGGGGGAGGGATGCTATACTACCCAACCCTGGTGTTTGTCCCTGCAGAATGGAGCAGATCACTGTCACACCCCAGCCCTGCATGCCCCTTATGCTGGGTTGGGGGTGGCAGCTGGCAGCCCATTCTACTGGCTTTGCAGTGGGAATCCTGTGTTGGCCATTTGTGGGCAGAATCTGCCACCCAAGTCACACAAAGGGTGTGGAGTGCAACAGGAAATGAGGCCTGGCCCTGGGTGACACTGGAGCTTTTGATCCAGTGTCTCATAGTACATAACTGAATGGGGAGGAGTGATGCCAGCCAGGGCAGAGATGCAATGAAAGGGCCTCAAAAGGGGACAAATACAGGACAGGGTTTTCCAACTTAACTAGAGATTTTGGGTGCCCAGTGTCAGTCACCATAAAGGGCCCAATGGTCAGAAAGTGCTGAGTGCCCCATCTGTGAGAATCTGGACCCTTGGATTGTGCCACACTGGGCACCAAGCATCACTGGAGGCCTCAGCCTTGGATTGGAAGTTCTGAATGAGTTTAATCTGGACTAAAAAAACCCTACTGCCTCTGGGTGGAATGGCCAGAAACACAGGAGAGTGGGAGGAACCAGGGAATCAAGCATGCATGAGTCCCAGTGGGAGAGTAGGCAGCGGATGAGCTTGCAGTAGGATGTGATTTAGGGGTGCATGCATGGACTCAGCGATGCTAAAGCCAGATCACCCAATTTGTCCTGCAGAGAGCATTACTCAGGGCCTCCTGCCTTCAGGCCAGTGACCTGTGGGTGGGCTAGAGCAGCTCTGTACACAGAGGCTGCATGTCACAAAGCAGGTCCTGGCAGCCCCTCTCCATGTAGCACTGGCCACAGCATGTCTGGAGGCTGCACTCATTTCCTGGCACTTCAGCACCAAAGAGACAGAGACAAAACAGGGAGCGTTTAGAGAAATTAATGCTAGGGGCTGAAGGAGGGATTTCGGAGGCAGATTAAATGAACTAAATCTGTCTAGGCTGGCCAAACAGCCGCTGGGCTGGGGCAGGAGAGCTGTCCTAGTACTTCAAGGGTGGGGAGCCCCACGAAAAGAGTGGAATTGCTTAGCGGGCATCAGAATAGAAAGCGGGGGTTGGAACAAAAATTAGGCTGAATAACAGGAGCCAGATCCTGACAGTGGGATGAAGCCCACGTGCCTGCCTCAGCCTTTCCTGCAGTTAGTGACAGTTTGCCACGGGAAAGGCTTCAGAGCGGGGCCCCTTGAGACCTGCCGGGCTGTGGGATCACTCTCATTGGCACTCCCATCTCTTGGGCTGTCTGAGCTCTCCCTGCAGGAGAGACAGCAGGGGCCTGGCCTGGCCTGTGGGTAGTTTCTGAGAGTCTCTGAGGTTGACATAAGTGGGGTGTGGACAGGAAGAAAATGCGTTTGGGGGAAAGTGGTGAGTGTGTGGTGAGCAGGGTAAGAAGTGCGTGTGGAGCAGATGGTGTGGGAGGGGGTGTTAGGGTTGCCAACCTTCTGATTACAGAAAAACCGAACACCCTTCCCCTGCCGCTTCCCCGAGGCCCCACCCCGCCCCTTCTCTTAGGCCATGACCCCACTCACTCCACACACCCCATAGTCACTCGGTCTCCCCGACCCTTTTTCACTTGCTCATTTTCACCGGATTGGGGCAGGGGGTTGGGATGTGGGAGAAGGTGAGAGAAGCGGGCTCCGTGCTGGGTGGCACTGACCTCAGGCAGCTCCCAGGAAGTGGCCAGCTTGTCCGGCTCCTAGGCATGGGGGTGGCCAGGGAGCTCCACGCACTGCTCCCGTCCTCAGGCACTGCCCCCACAGCTCCCATTGGCCATGGTTCCCGGGCAATGGGAGCTGCAGAGCTGGCACTCGGGGCAGCACTTGTACCATGGGCAGAGGCAGCATGCAGAGCCCCCCTGGCTGCCCTTGTGCCTAGGAGCTGGAGGGACATGGTGGCCACTTCCAGGAGCTGTGCTGAGCCAGCTGCTGCAGCCAACCACACTTTTAGCAGCCTGCCGCCAGGGTCCCTTTTCGACTGGGCATTCCAGTTGAAAACTGGATGCCTGGCAACCCTGCGGGGTGTGGATAGGTAGCTGGGGGCATGGAGGGAGGGGCGAGAGGAAGAACAGTTGCTGAGATAGTGCTTTCCAGTGATTGATCATAATTACAGCAGTTCTCTACAGGAGCCTCCTGGAAAGGAAGGAAGACACAGCAAAGCAAAATCTTGTTCACCTCACTGGACGCTCCAAAGGAGCCAGTGGCAACTAGTGAGCCCCTGCACCGAAGGTTGCTGAAATATCTAGCAGCAGTGTGGGCACCCCACATCTGCCAATTGCCAGGCAGAGCTCACCAGAGATGTGGAACCTGATTCTCAGCACGGCTCAGATACTTGCAACACAGGAACGGAGGGAGGGAACAATAGTACTTTCCGGCCACCTTGGTGTTTCTCAGGATGCTGGACATGGCAGGGGATCTGTATGGTCCTTGTTGTAAATTAGAGCACACACCGGGCTGCTCTAACTTATGCACAGTCTGAGCATAGGTCCCTAAGCTGCTCACTCCTCCAGGCACAACTGAGCACACCCCCGGCCTGGCACACCCCTCTGCCATGAATGTGAAGGGGGCTGTTCTTCCAGCTCCACCCCAGCTGGGAGCCCCCTGACCCTGAGGGCACATGGTTGGAGGAATACCTGGCCTTTATAGCCGTGTTCTGGCACTGGTGCGACATAGGGGCCCTAGGGTTGGGGAGAACTGGTCCCCTTGACTCTAGAGAGGCTGTTGCTGAGTCACATTCCAGGCTCTTCTTCCCTCATGAAGGATAGAATTGGAGACTTGATGTTATATGTGAATCTGGCAAACAGGAGTTCTGGATCATCCCTATGCACCTTATCTGGGGTGCATCGCCATGGACCCAGACCTGCCACTTTCCAGTGTGTAATGCCAAGTCTGCAGCAAGACCAGACAGGCAGAAAAGTCAGTCCCTCCCCTGCAAGCTGCCAATGCACTGGCTGTGACAGGCAGGGTGGTCCCCAGGCTGATGGGTGCTGCACAGGTGGGACAAGGCGGGCCCAACAGGGCATTGGCTGGCACCAGGGTGACATTGTAGATGTATTTTGGGGCAGGGTTTGTTTCTTCCTTCCAGGCACCCGGAATGATTCTCTGGGTCCATGTTCATGCCACCCCTGCCTGCAAGCCTGTCTCACTGGGAAGGAGCACGCAGCAGGGAGATGTCTGAGTCTCCGCAGACGAGGGGGCTGCTGAAAATATGGAAACTGCATTTCTGAAAGATCCATGGCAGTTTGCAGACACAGGGGTATATATCAGCTGTGTCAAGAATGACCCCAGCCTCTGGCAGAATGGGGGGCTATGGAGATGGGCTCAAGTCAGGCACCTCTGCGACAGCCATGTCTCAGGCTCATTACTGCCAGTCCAGCACTCTGGGATCAGCCCCCTGCATCCTCACTGCTGCGAGACATCTGACCGTGACCACCACGCACCCTGATGCCTTCTTCAGTCTGCACCTAGCCAGGAGACAGCACTCCATCTCCTGGAATGTGGGCCTGCCACAGTGACAGGCCGGCTGCACAGCTCCCACATGCTCTCACTAGCAGTGAGCATGCAGACCTCACAGAGCAGCTGGGCCAGCAGGCCGCAGTTTCTAGGTACCATCAGCCTATGGGACCACCCACCTCACTGGCTCCCTGCCGAATGCAGGCTCAGATCCAGTGTCTTTGTGTCAGTCTTTGAAGCTTTCCATGCATTGGCCAGAGAGAGATCACCTGCCCCATGGCAACCTCCTTGCACTGTTACTTGCCTCAGGGATGATGAAGCCATGCACTTGGGGGCTGTGAGAGCAGGAGGCAGGGTCCCTAGCCACAGGTTGAAAGCTTGGAACTGGCCAGAGAGGAGATGCAAATAGCGCAGATCTCACAGCCCCAGTGAACCCGGTGACAGGGAGGGGAGGAGGCAGACACAGGGATCAAGGAAGTGGATAGAGTGAGCACAAAAGGGGAGAGTGGGTTGGGGGAATCCTAGTCTAGATTGCCTAGTGCATAATGGCAGGAATCAGGACCAGCTCTAGGGCGGGCGACCCATACAAAGGGCAAGTTAGTCTCTCTCTGACCTGCTACCAGGGTTCCCAAGGGCTTCCCAAGCCCTTCCCTTGAAGGCAGACAACAATGGCACGGAGCCGGAAGGGTAAGGGTCTGGCATGACCTAGAGAATAACAAGCCGCTTTTCTTAAGCGCTAACTGAACTGACACCAGCAGGCCAAAGAGCTAGTTCCAGTTGGGACCAGTTCAGTAGCAAATTCACCTGCCAATGCTCCCCCGGCGGGCAGGTGGGACGCTGACCAGGGCAGAGGGAATCATATGCAGCAATGGATTTATTCACCAAGTCTCTCTCCTGCTGGAATAGCATCAGCCCAGCTCCCTTCCATTTATTCCTCCCCTGAATTAATTCAAAAATCTTTTCAGATTGCTGTTGCTCAGTGCATTGATTGCGGACATGCTACATTTGAACTGGGTTGCTCTGTGGTTGGCTAGACACATCACGTGGTGTTGTTTTTGTTCCCAGGTTGGCTGAGAATGCAAGCTCTTCTGGTGCCAATATTAAAATTTGCTTTCTGCAGAGCTGAGTGCCAGGAAAGAGGCTTGCTGCCTCAGGGGCAGGAGCCCAGGGGGAACACAGGCAAAGCAAATTCCTGGAAGGGCTCAATGAATATTTGCAAAGGTTTCTTGCGTTTTTCACCCAGCTTTGGCATAGAGAGACAACATACACAAGCAATGAAACACCCTAGAGAAGCATTACATCATCAGAACAAACTGTCATTGGCTGATCAGTGACCCTGAGGGGAGGAGGCTGTTTCCTAGCAACTTCCGCGGACTGGCAACCCCTTTTGTGGGTGTCGCATACATCAAAGTTGTCACTGGATGGAATGTAAAACTGGTCCTCTGCTCCCCCAGCGTTCACCTCAGCTAGGAGGGGATTTTCAGCCAATTATTGCAACCTACCTAGATGTCCTGGACTCTGCCAAGTGCTAGAGACACCCCTGTGACTTGCTCAGTTCTCCCAGCTAGATGCCCAGTCCAGCAGCTCCCCACCCTGTCACACCAGCAGCTGAATCCTCACCGCTGGAGCCAGAAACAGCCCCTCTGGCCCTTCAGGAAATACCCTGTCACAGCCAGCCAGAGCTCCAGCACTGGGGGAAGGATGGGCAATGGGGGGACAGACAGACACCCCTCTCCCGCATCTGGACTGTTCCCACTCACAGAATGCCTGGAACTTTCCTGACTGGCTGAGCAGAGCTCAGTCCCTCACAAGGCCGTGTGCCCTTCAGGGGCTGCCGTTGTGTGGAAGGATGTGGCTGTGACCCCCAACCAAAGGCATCCTCTGGTTTGGAAGGTAGAGTCTGGGCTACAGGGAGTAGCAGGCCCCGGTTGCTGTGGTAGAGTGATGTGAAAACAGAAGTGTGTACTTGGTAAATAAAATCCATGCCTTAATAAAGAGAACAATGCAACAGCCATCCGCTCATCTCCTATGGACCCCACCACCGCCACCACTTCCTCTCTCCTCCACTAGCTTTCTGCGTACAGCATGGCAGCACTCTGCTCTGCCGGCCCTGGGCGAATGCTTGGGGGGTGGAGGGGTCACGCTCGTTTGTGCTACGCTCTAGTGCCTGGATATGGCAGCTGGCATCTCATGGACATGGCGCCTGTGCTCACAATGCCCACAGGCTGGGGATTGGACCCCCAGATATCACACGGCAAACCTGGTCAGGCTGCTTCAAGACACTGGGCGTCCCAGGGGTGCAGCTGGTACATACGAGCAGAGGGGCACTCCCCTACTCTCCCACTGCTACCCCACAGCTCCTCCTCCTGCTTTAACCACTGGCACATGCTGCACCAAAGGGAGGGGATGAGCTACTGCCCCATCACAGGCTGTCTGAACCAGCCAGGTTCTCTACAACCCCACGACTGGGTGTCAGCCAGCTGGTCCTTATGCCCCATGCCTGCCTGGCTTCCACGTCAGCCAGCCCCACAGGGAGCTAGTATCTGTTAGTTCTTAATAGAGTTATTATTTTAGAGTAAACAAGCAATGCTGGCCATCAGTCAGGAGGGTAGATCAATACCCCGCCGGGAACACAGCCGGCCAGTGCCAATCAGTGTCACAGAACAGAGTTCTCATCCACACAGCAACCCTGACCCTTGACAGCTGGCAAAGGAGAGAGGATGGGCCTGGGGCTCTGAGCACGTGCCCTGCCAATGAGCACATCTAGGACTTTGGCTCCCTGCACCTAGCCCAGGGGCGGGCAAACTATGGCCTGGGGGCCGCATCCAGCCCTTTTGATTATTTCATTGCAATAATCACTGGCCCCTCCTTGCATTACTGCCCCTGCTCCATATTCCCTGATGTGTGGCTGCTTCTGGGCGTGTGATCGTGTCTCTGAGCTGCGGCCTGCAGGGAGCGGGCTGCACCTGACAAGTCCTCTAAGGTAATTCCCTGCGAGTCCTAAGGGCCAGCCAACCCACAAGTAGGGTCTAACCAGATGACCCCAAGGCAGGATCTAGGCATCTATGCATGGGAGTGTTGGCTCCAAGGTACCCCAAGGCAGGCCATGGGGCTGCACAAGTGTCCACCCTCTTCAGCATCCGACCCCAAAAGGTAGGGGGGAGGCGTGGTCTTTCCCTGCAAGTTACTGAAATCCAATTTCACCTGCAGTCTAGAATTTGTGCAGCAGTTCATGGAGAGTGACAGGGAATGGACTGAGATTGCTTAGAGGGGCAGCAGCTGAGCAGCCATGAGCTGCCTGGAAAAGAGCCACAACTGATCTTCAATTACCAAATGCACTGCGCTTCCACAGCAGTAGAGAGAGAGCGAGAGAGAGAAAGAGACAGAGACAGAAAGACACATAGAGAGAGAGTATGATAAAGAATATAGAAAAGAGAGGCAGACAGAAGAACTAATCGCGGATGATTGAGAGAGAGGAGAGAGAGTGAGCAATTGAGACAGAGTGATGAAGAATATGTCAGAGAGACAGGAAAACTAATAAAGAATAACAAATGCCTCAAGCCAACTGCAGAGCCCGAACATCTAGTCATGGACATGTGCACTGTGTACCCCCATGCACCAGCAGTAATCCCCCCCAGTACATACCTAACAACCACCAGCATCCCCCCAGTACAAACACACGTGTACATACAGTACACACACACACACACACACACACACACACACATGCATACAGTGAGCACGCACACACCCCATGTACATACATGTGCTCACACACCATGTACATACAGAATGCACACACACACATACATATAGTACACACACACATGTGTACGTACAGCATATGCACATACACTGTGCACATACTGCATGTGCACACCCACACCATGTACATACATTTCACATATATGCACACAAGACTGCAGGCAAATAAGCCCATGTATCTTCCTGGCAGAGCAAACATTCATAGAATCATAGAAGATGATTTAGTTGGGGATTGGTCCTGCTTTGAGCAGGTGGTTGGACTAGATGACTTCCTGAGGTCCCTTCCAACCCTGATATTCTATGATTCTATGATTCTAAGATTAGTGTTGGAAGAGACCTCAGGAGGTTACCTAGTCCAACCCCCTGCTCAAAGCAGGACCAACACCAACTAAATCATCCCAGCCAGGGCTTTGTCAAGCCTGACCTCAAAAACCTCTACGGATGGAGATTCCACCACCTCCCTAGGTAATCCATTCCAGTGCTTTACCACCCTCCTAGTGAAAAAGTTTTTCCTAATATCCAACCTAGACAACCCGCACTGCAACTTGAGACCATTCCTGGCCATACAGGGAAGCATTTACACACACGTAGATGCTGAGTGGTATACACCGGTGCATGTGCCCAGCGTATGCACCTGCCATACACTCCCCTCTCCATGTCTGGCGTACACTCCCCATAGTGCACATGCAGTACTTAGGGCGGAGCACAAGCCGTTGCACTGGCTTGGTTCAATTTGTAGGGTTCTTGTGAGAAGGAGAGTTTGTCCCGATTCCATTAGAACTTAGGATATTTGATCTGCACTTTCCTGGCTGGCTGACTACACAGTGGTGCCCTCTGTTCCTGCCCAGCAGTGCCCACTCTGCTGCGCTGCTTCCCCATCTCCCAAAGGCGCCAGGTGCCTCCCAGCTATTCAGCCCCCATACACTCGGAGCAGAGCTGTGAAGGTGAGAATCATAGAATCATAGAATATCAGGGTTGGAAGGGACCTCAGGAAGTCATCTAGTCCAACCCCCTGCTCAAAGCAGGACCAATCCCCAATTAAATCATCCCAGCCAGGGCTTTGTCAAGCCTGACCTCAAAAACCTCTACGGATGGAGATTCCACCACCTCCCTAGGTAACCCATTCCAGTGCTTTACCACCCTCCTAGTGAAAAAGTTTTTCCTAATATCCAACCTAGACAACCCGCACTGCAACTTGAGACCATTACTCCTTGTCCTGTCCTCTTCTACCACTGAGAATAGTCTAGAACCATCCTCTCTGGAACCACCTCTCAGGTAGTTGAAAGCACCTATCAAATCCCCCCTCATTCTTCTCTTCTGCAGACTAAACAATCCCAGTTCCCTCAGCCTCTCCTCATAAGTCATGTGTTCCAGATCCTAATCATTTTTGTTGCCCTTCGCTGGACTCTCTCCAATTTATCCACATGCTTCTTGTAGTGTGGGGCCCAAAACTGGACACAGTACTCCAGATGAGGCCTCACCAATGTCGAATAGAGGGGGACGATCACTTCCCTCGATCTGCTCGCTATGCCCCTACTTATACATCCCAAAATGCCATTGGCCTTCTTGGCAACAAGGGCACATTGTTGACTCATATCCAGCTTCTCGTCCACTGTCACCCCTAGGTCCTTTTCTGCAGAACTGCTGCCTAGCCATTCGGTCCCTAGTCTGTAGCTGTGCATTGGGTTCTTCCGTCCTAAGTGCAGGACCCTGCACTTATCCTTATTGAACCTCATCGAACCTCATCAGATTTCTTTTGGTCCAATCCTCCAATTTGTCTAGGTCCCTCTGTATCCTATCCCTGCCCTCCAGCGTATCTACCACTCCTCCCAGTTTAGTATCATCCGCAAATTTGCTGAGAGTGCAATCCACACCATCCTCCAGATCATTTATGAAGATATTGAACAAAACCGGCCCCAGGACCGACCCCTGGGGCACTCCACTTGACACCGGCTGCCAACTAGACATGGAGCCATTGATCACTACCCTTTGAGCCCGACAATCTAGCCAACTTTCTACCCACCTTATAGTGTATTCATACAGCCCATACTTCTTTAACTTGCTGACAAGAATACCGTGGGAGACCGTGTCAAAAGCTTTGCTAAAGTCAAGAAACAATACCTCCACTGCTTTCCCTTCATCCACAGAACCAGTAATCTCATCATAGAAGGCGATTAGATTAGTCAGCCATGACCTACCCTTTGTGAATCCATGCTGACTGTTCCTGATCACTTTCCTCTCATGTAAGTGCTTCAGGATTGATTCTTTGAGGACCTGCTCCATGATTTTTCCGGGGACTGAGGTGAGGCTGACTGGCCTGTAGTTCCCAGGATCCTCCTTCTTCCCTTTTTTAAAGATGGGCACTACATTAGCCTTTTTCCAGTCGTCCGGGACTTCCCCCGATCGCCATGAGTTTTCAAAGATAATGGCCAATGGCTCTGCAATCACAGCCGCCAATTCCTTTAGCACTCTCGGATGCAACTCGTCCGGCCCCATGGACTTGTGCACGTCCAGCTTTTCTAAATAGTCCTGAACCACTTCTTTCTCCACAGAGAGCTGGCCATCTACTCCCCATGTTGTGATGCCCAGCGCAGCAGTCTGGGAGCTGTCCTTGTTATTGAAGACAGAGGCAAAAAAAGCATTGAGCATTAGCTTTTTCCACATCCTCTGTCACTAGGTTGCCTCCCTCATTCAGTAAGGGGTCCACACTTTCCTTGGCTTTCTTCTTGTTGCCAACATACCTGAAGAAACCCTTCTTGTTACTCATGACATCTCTTGCTAGCTGCAGCTCCAAGTGCGATTTGGCCCTCCTGATTTCATTCCTACATGCCTGAGCAATATTTTTATATTCTTCCCTGGTCATATGTCCAACCTTCCACTTCTTGTAAGCTTCTTTTTTATGTTTAAGATCCGCTAGGATTTCACGGTTAAGCCAAGCTGGTTGCCTGCCATATTTACTATTCTTTCGACTCATCGGGATGGTTAGTCCCTGTAACCTCAACAGGGATTCCTTGAAATACAGCCAGCTCTCCTGGACTCCTTTCCCCTTCATGTTAGTCCCCCAGGGGATCCTACGCATCCGTTCCCTGAGGGAGTCGAAGAGACAGAACTGGCTCCTGGGCTCCTGGCTGGTCTCTGGGCTGCACAAGGGTCTCCCAGCCGCAGGAGAACTGTGGGCCATGTGATGGCAGCAGGAGGAAAAGGAACCGGGGGCAGGGGAGAGGAAGAGGCCCTGGGCAGGGCCTGTGCAGAGGAGAGCTGAGTGGGAGCTAGGGAGGGAGCAGGGGGCCGAGCAAGAACTGGCCAGTCTTCTCAGCTCAGTTGTGCCCGAGTGGGGCCATGGGAAGGCAGGGCCAGGGGCAGGGATGGCATGAAATGAAGACAGGATAAAGAACAAAATGTGAGTGAGGCTTTTGGAGGAGGCGGGAGAGGAGCAGGGTCTTGCACACAGCTGTTTTCACCCCAAGCCCATTGCACTGGCCTGGGATGCTTCTCTCCCCACCTTGGCCACACAGGGCCCTGGCTGCTACCTTCTCCCTTCCAACCCCAGCACAGCCTCTGGTCTCTGAGCCCACTGGCAAGAGGCCTGTGCTGCTCTGGCTCTCATGGGATCCTGGCTCTGTCGCTGTGATGGCTCCAGACTTCAACAGAAAACTGAACTTTCCCCACAGATCATCTCCATTTTCAACCAGCTCCATTTGTAACCCTCCCCTGCCCTTCCCTTCCCTTCCCTCTTCTCCCCTCCCCTACTGTCCCGTCCCCTGTCCTGCCCTGCTGTCCCCTCCCCTCCCCTGTTCTTCCCACCCTTCCCTCCACTGCCCTGCTGTACCCTCCTGTCATAAATATAAAGGGAAGGGTAACCACCTTTCTGTATACAGTGCTGTAAAATCCCTCTGGCCAGAGGCAAAATCCTTTCACCTGTAACGGGTTAAGAAGCTAAGGTAACCTGGCTGGCACCTGACCCAAAATGATCAATGAGGGGACAAGATACTTTCAAATCTGGAGTCGGGGGGAAAGGCTTTTGTCTCTCTGTGTGAAACCTTTGCCGGGAACAGATCAAGGATGCAAGCCCTCCAACTCCTGTAAAGTTAGTAAAGTAATCTAGCTAGAAAATGTGTTAGGTTTTCTTTGTTTTGGCTTGTAAATTCACTGTGCTGGAGGAAATGTGTATTCCTGTTTTTGTGTCTTTTTGTAACTTAAGGTTTTGCCTAGAGGGATTCTCTATGTTTTGAATCTGACTGCCTGTAAGATTATCTTCCATTCTGATCTCACAGAGTTGTTCTCTTATCTTTTTTAGTTCTTCTAATAAAGTTCTGATTTTTAAGAATCTGATTGCGTTTTTTGGGTCTTAAAAATCCAAGGCTGGTTTGTGCTCATCTTTTTTATTCTCAAGCCTCCCCAGGAAAAGGAGTGTAAGGGCTTGGGGGGATATTTTGGGGAAATAGGAATTCCAAGTGGTCCTTTCCCTGTTCTTTGTCTAAATCACTTGGAGGTGGCAGCATACTGTTCAAGGACAAGGCAAAGTTTGTGCCTTGGGAAAGTTTCTAACCTAAGCTGGTAAAAATAAGCTTAGGGGGTCTTTCATTCGGGTCCCCACATCTGTACCCTAGAGTTCAGAATGGGGAAGGAACCTTGACATCTCCCCTGCCCTGTTCTCCCCTCCTCTCCCCTGCCCTCCCTACCCTCTCCTCCCCTGCCCCTCCTACCCTCCCCTACCATCCCCTTCCCTGCCCTGCCCTGATGTCCCCTCCCCTGTTCTCCGCTCCTCTCCCCTCCCCTGCCATACCCTCCCCTCTCCTACTGTCCCCTCCCCTCCCCTGCCCTCCCCTCCTCTTACCTGCCCTGACCTCCCCTCCCCTACCTGCCCTTCCCTCCACTGCCCTGCTGTCCCCTCCCCTGCCCTCTCCTGCCCTGCCCTCCTCTGACCTTTGCCCCTCTGTGCCAGCCTCAGGACTGTCCAACTCTGGGGCCAGGTGATAAAAGATTGTTACCATGTTCTGGTGTCACTGTAAGTGCTCTCCGAGAGCAGTGTGCCCAGAAGGAGAATTCACTTCAGGGAGCCATGGAGAGAGACAGGGATCACTGGTGCCAACAGCTCAGTCTTGGAGTTGTGGAGGCCACAGGCCTGTCAAGGTGGAACTGTGTGGGTCCTTGGGGCCTGGCACACCAAGGGACTGGTTACAGGCTGGCCTTCAACGAGAGCCTGTGGATCTGTGATACACACACCTTCCCATGATAGCTGAATGCCTTTCCTGTATGTCCAGCACACACAGCCACAGAGCCATACTCCCAGACTGGCTCAGATGTGAGAGGCTGCCTTCAGCCCCCACACTGCACAGCTGCCCACCAAGGGGAGCATGCAGAGGGGCATGCCCCCGAGTGGGAGAGCTCAGGGAGATGCAGACATTCCAAGGCCAGAAGGGACTACTGTGATCATCTAATCCGACCCTCCATGTAGCACAGGCCAGAGACCTGCCCCAGAATCATTCCCAGAGCAGAACTCTTAGAAAAAACAGCCAATGCTGATTGAACAATTGTCAGTGATGGAGAATCCACCAAGAGCCTTGGTAAATTATTCCAGTGGTTAATTGCCCTCACCACTAAAAATTGATGCCATATTTCCTGTCTGAATTTGTCTAGCTTCAATGTCCAGCCATTGGATTGTGTTACACCTTTCTCTGCTAGACTGAAGAGCCCATTGTCAAATATTTGTTCCCCCCGTAGGTACTTATAGACTGTGATCTAGTCCCCCCTTAACCTTCTCTTTGTTATGCCAAATCATAGAATCATAGAAGATTAGGATTGGAAGAGACCTCAGGAGGTCATCTAGTCCAACCCCCTGCTAAAAGCAGGACCAATCCCCAACTAAATCATCCCAGCCAGGGCTTTGTCAAGCGGGCCCTTAAAAACCTCTATGGATGGAGATTCCACCAACTTGCCAGGTAACCCATTCCAGTGCTTCACTACCCTCCTAGTGAAATAGTGTTTCCTAATATCCAACATAGACCTCCCCCACTGTAACTGTCATCTTCCACCATTGAGAACAGCCGAGCTCCATCCTCTTCAGGTAGTTGAAGGCTGCTATCAAATCCCCCCTTACTCTTCTCTTCTGCAAACTAAACAAGCCCAGTTCCCTCAGCCTTTCCTCGTAAGTCATGTGTCCCAGTCCCCTGATCATTTTCGTTGCCCTCCGCTGGACTCTCTCCAATTTGTCCACATCCTTTCTGTAGTGGGGGGCCCAAAATGGGATGCAATACTACATATGTGGCCTCACCAGTGCCGAATAGAGGGGAATAATCATTTCCCTCAATCTGCTGACAATGCTCCTATTAATGCAGCCCAATACGCCGATAGCCTTCTTGGCAACAAGGGCACACTGCTGACTCATATCCAGCTTCTCATCCACAGTAATCCCCAGGTCCTCTTCTGCAGAACTGCTGCTCAGAATCATAGAATCATAGAATATCAGGGTTGGAAGGGACCTCAGGAGGTCATCTAGTTCAACCCCCTGCTCAAAGCAGGACCAATCCCCAACTAAATCATCCCAGCCAGGGCTTTCTCAAGCCTGACCTTGAAAACCTCTAAGGAAGGAGATTCCACCACCTCCCTAGGTAACCCATTACAGTGCTTCACCACCCTCCTAGTGGAAAAGTTTTTCCAAATATCCAACCTAAACCTCCACCACTGCAACTTAAGACCATTACTCCTTGTTCTGTCATCTGCTACCACTGAAAACAGTCTAGATCCATCCTCTTTGGAACCCCCTTTCAGGTAGTTGAAAGCAGCTATCAAATCCCCCCTCATTCTTTTCTTCTGCAGTTCCCTCAGCCTCTCCTCATAAGTCATGTGCTCCAGCCCCTAATCATTTTTGTTTTCCTCCACTGGTCTCTTTCCAATTTTTCCACATCCTTCTTGTAGTGTTGCCAGTCGGTCCCTAGCCTGTAGCAGTGCATGGGATTCTTCCTTCCTAAGTGCAGGACTCTGCACTTGTCCTTGTTGAACCTCATCAGATTTCTTTTGGCCCAATCCTCCAATTTGTCTAGGTCACTAAGGACCCTATCCCTACCCTCCAGCATATCTACCTCTCCCCCCAGCTTAGTGTCATCTGCGAACTTGCTGAGGATGCAATCCATCCCTTCATCCAGATCATTAATAAAGATGTTGAACAAAACCGGCCCCAGGACCAACCTCTGGGACACTCCACTTGATACCAGCTGCCAACTAGACATCGAGCCGTTGATCACTACCCGTTGAGCCAGACAATCTAGTCATCTTTCTATCTACCTTATAATCCATTCATCCAATCCATACTTCTTTAATTTGCTGGCAAGAATACTCTGGGAGACCATATCAAAAGCATTGCTAAAGTCAAGACATATCACATCCACTGCTTTCCCCATATCCACAGAGCCAGTTATCTCATCATAGAAAGCAATCAGGTTGATCAAGCATGACTTGCCCTTGGTGAATCCATGTTGACTGTTCCTGATCACCTTTCTCTCCTCCAAGTGCTTCAAAATGGTTTTCTTGAGGACCTGCTCCATGGTTTTTCCAGGGATGAGGTGAGCTCCTTGAGTCTGTCACTGTACGGCAGGGTTTCTAATCCTTTAATCATTTTTGCGGTTCTTCTCTGAACCAGCTCCAATTTAGTAATATTCTTCTTCAGTTGTGGGCACCAGAATTGAACACAGTATTCTAGTAATCACCTCTCTGCTCCTATTCAAGAGTCTCGTATTTATGCATCACAGGATCTCATTTGCCCTTTTGCCCACAATGTCACACTTGGCGCTCCTGTTCCAACTCCAAAATCTATTTCAGAGTCCCAGGATAGAGTCCCCCATACTGTAAATATGACCTGCATGATTTGTTTGTATATGTCTACAGTTACATTTAGCCATATTAAAATGCATATTGTTTGCTTGTGCCCAGCTCACCAAGCAATACAGATCGTTCTGAATCAATGACCTGTCCTCTTGTTTATTTGCCACTCCCGCAATTTTTGTGTCACCTGGGAAATTTATTGTTGATAATTTTATGTTTTCTTCTGGGTCATTGAAAAAATGTTGAATGCCATAGGTCCAAGAAACGATCCCTGCAGGACCCACTAGAACAGGGGTGGGCAAACCTTTTGGCCCAAGGGCCACATCGGGGTTGCGAAAAGGTATGGAGGGCCGGTTAGGGAAGTCTGTGCCTCCACAAACAGCCTGGCCCCGCCCCCTATCTGCCCCCTCCCAAATCCCTCCCCCTGAACCCCCCCTCAGAACTCCCGACACATCCAACCCCCCCCGCTCCTTGTCCCCTGACCGTCCCCTCCCGGGACCTCCCACCCCTAACCGCCCCCCACCCCCGGGACCCTCGTCCCCTCCCGGGACCCTCCTTCCCTAACTGCCCCCCCAGGACTCCACGCCCTACCCAACCCCCCTGCTCCCTGTCCCCCCCTGGGACCCCTGACCCCCCAACCCCTATCCGACCCCCACCTGCTCCCTGTCTCCTGACTGCCCTGACCCCTATTCACACCCCCGCCCCCTGACAGGCCCCCCGGGACCCCCGACCCATCCAATCCCCACTCCACTCCTTGTCCCCTGACTGCCCCCTCCTGGGCCCCCCATCCCTAACTGCCTCTCCAGAACCCCACCTCCTACCCAACCCCCCCTGCTCCCTGTCTCCCCCCCCCCGGACCTCCTGACCCCCCAACCCCAATCCGACCCCCCCGCTCCCTGTCTCCTGACTGCTGCACCCTGAACCTCTGCCGCATCCAACTGCCTCCTGTCCCTTGACTGTCGCCCGGGACCTCCTGCCCCTTATCCAATTCCCCCTGCCCCCGGCCACCTTACCATGCCACTGAGAGCGGCAGGACAGGCTTATTGGAAAGCCTGGGAGGTGGGTGGGCGCAAGCCGCGCTGCCTGCGCGGCAGCATGGCTGCAGGGGAGAGGGGCTGGGAGCTAGCATCCCTGGCCAGGAGCTCAGGAGTCGGGCAGGACGGTCCCGCGGGCCAGATGTGGCCCACAGACCGTAGTTTGCCCACCTCTGCACTAGAAAGACACCTGTTTGATGATGATTCCTCATTTACAATCATATTTTGAAACCTATCAGTTAGCCAGTTTTTAATCCAATTAATGTGTGCCCTATATATTTTGTATCATTCTGGTTTTTTAATCAAAATATCATCTGATACCAAGTCAAATGCCTTAGAGAAGTCTAAGTATATTATATCAACCTTTATGAGCCAAACCTGTAATCTCATCAAAAACAGATATTCAGTTAGTTTGACAGGATCTATTTTCTATAAAGCCATGTTGATTGGCAGTAATTATATTACCCTCTGTCACCACTGGGGCACCTCCTTGTGGCTGTGTTGGAGAATTAGCTCTGCCCAGGTTCATGCCCCCTTCTGTCAATCACTCATGCCAGGGGCCCACTTGCTTTCTAAGCCCTGGTCTACACTAGGACTTTAGGTCGAATTTAGCAGCATTAAATCGATGTAAACCTGCACCCGTCCACACGATGAAGCCCTTTATTTCGACTTAAAGGGCTCTTAAAATCGATTTCCTTACTCCACCCCGACAAGTGGATTAGCACTTAAATCGGCCTTGCCGGGTCGAATTTGGGGTACTGTGGACACAATTCGACGGTACTGGCCTCCGGGAGCTATCCCAGAGTGCTCCATTTTGACCGCTCTGGACAGCACTCTCAACTCAGATGCACTGGCCAGGTAGACAGGAAAAGAACCGCGAACTTTTGAATCTCATTTCCTGTTTGGTCAGCTTGGCAAGCTGCAGGTGACCATGCAGAGCTCATCAGCAGAGGTGACCATGATGGGGTCTCAGAATCGCAAAAGAGCTCCAGCATGGACCGAACGGGAGGTACGGGATCTGATCGCTGTATGGGGAGAGGAATCCGTGCTATCAGAACTCCGTTCCAGTTTTCGAAATGCCAAAACCTTTCTCAAAATCTCCCAGGGCATGAAGGACAGAGGCCATAACAGGGACCCGAAGCAGTGCCGCGTGAAACTGAAGGAGCTGAGGCAAGCCTACCAGAAAACCAGAGAGGCGAACGGCCGCTCCGGGTCAGAGCCCCAAACATGCCGCTTCTATGATGAGCTGCATGCCATTTTAGGGGGTTCAGCCACCACTACCCCAGCCGTGTTTTTTGACTCCTTCAATGGAGATGGAGGCAATACGGAAGCAGGTTTTGGGGACGAAGAAGATGATGATGATGATGAGGTTGTAGATAGCTCACAGCAAGCAAGCGGAGAAACCGGTTTTCCCGACAGCCAGGAACTGTTTCTCACCCTGGACCTGGAGCCAGTACCCCCCGAACCCACCCAAGGCTGCCTCCTGGACCCAGCAGGCGGAGAAGGAACCTCCGGTGAGTGTACCTTTTAAAATACTATACATGGTTTAAAAGCAAGCATGTGAAAGGATTGCTTTGCCCTGGCATTCACGGCTCTCCTGGATATACTCCCAAAGCCTTTGCAAAAGGTTTCTGGGGAGGGCAGCCTTATTGCGTCCTTCATGGTAGGACACTTTACCACTCCAGGCCAGTAACACGTACTCGGGAATCATTGTACAACAAAGCATTGCAGTGTATGTTTGCTGGCGTTCAAACAACATCCGTTCTTTATCTCTCTGTGTTATCCTCAGGAGAGTGAGATATAATCCATGGTCACCTGGTTGAAATAGGGTGCTTTTCTTCAGGGGACACTCAGAGGAGCCCATTCCTGCTGGGCTGTTTGCCTGCGGCTGAACAGAAATGTTCTCCGCTGTTAGCCACAGGGAGGGGGGAGGGTTGAGGGGGTAGCCACGCGGTGGGGGGAGGCAAAATGCGACCTTGTAACAAAAGCACATGTGCTATGTATGTAATGTTAACAGCAAGGTTTACCCTGAAAGAGTGTAGCCAGTGTTTTATAAAATGTGTCTTTTTAAATACCGCTGTCCCTTTTTTTCCCTCCACCAGCTGCATGTGTTTCAATGATCACAGGATCTTCTCCTTCCCAGAGGCTAGTGAAGATTAGAAAGAAAAAAAAAACGCACTCGAGATGAAATGTTCTCCGAGCTGATGCTGTCCTCCCACACTGACAGAGCACAGACAAATGCGTGGAGGCAAATAATGTCAGAGTGCAGGAAAGCACAAAATGACCGGGAGGAGAGGTGGCGGGCTGAAGAGAGTAAGTGGCGGGCTGAAGAGAGGGCTGAAGCTCGAATGTGGCGGCAGCGTGATGAGAGGAGGCAGGATTCAATGCTGAGGCTGCTGGAGGACCAAACCAGTATGCTCCAGTGTATGGTTGAGCTGCAGCAAAGGCAGCTGGAGCACAGACTGCCACTACAGCCCTGTGTAACCAACCGCCCTCCTCCCCAAGTTCCATAGCCTCCACACCCAGACGCCCAAGAACGCAGTGGGGGAGCCACCGGCCAACCAGCCACTCTGCCACAGAGGATTGCCCCCAAAGAAAGAAGGCTGTCATTCAATAAATTTTAAAGTTGTAAACTTTTAAAGTGCTGTGTGGCATTTTCCTTCCCTCCTCCACCACCCCTCCTGGGCTACCTGGTAGTCATCCCCCTATTTGTGTGATGAATGAATAAAGAATGCATGAATGTGAAGCAACAATGACTTTATTGCCTCTGCAAGCGGTGATCGAAGGGAGGAGGAGAGGGTGGTTAGCTTACAGGGAAGTAGAGTGAACCAAGGGGCGGGGGGTTTCATCAAGGAGAAACAAACAGAACTTTCACACCGTAGCCTGGCCAGTCATGAAACTGGTTTTCAAAGCCTCTCTGATGCGTACCGCGCCCTCCTGTGCTCTTCTAACCGCCCTGGTGTCTGGCTGCGCGTAACCAGCAGCCAGGCGATTTGCCTCAACCTCCCACCCCGCCATAAATGTCTCCCCCTTACTCTCACAGATATTGTGGAGCACACAGCAAGCAGTAATAACAGTGGGATATTGGTTTCGCTGAGGTCTAAGCGAGTCAGTAAACTGCGCCAGCGCGCCTTTAAACGTCCAAATGCACATTCTACCACCATTCTGCACTTGCTCAGCCTGTAGTTGAACAGCTCCTGACTACTGTCCAGGCTGCCTGTGTACGGCTTCATGAGCCATGGCATTAAGGGGTAGGCTGGGTCCCTAAGGATACATATAGGCATTTCAACATCCCCAACAGTTATTTTCTGGTCTGGGAATAAAGTCCCTTCTTGCAGCTTTTGAAACAGACCAGAGTTCCTGAAGATGCGAGCGTCATGTACCTTTCCCGCCCATCCCACGTTGATGTTGGTGAAACGTCCCTTGTGATCCACCAGAGCTTGCAGCACTATTGAAAAGTACCCCTTGCGGTTTATGTACTCGCCGGCTTGGTGCTCCGGTGCCAAGATAGGGATATGGGTTCCGTCTATGGCCCCACCACAGTTAGGGAATCCCATTGCAGCAAAGCCATCCACTATGACCTGCACATTTCCCAGGGTCACTACCCTTGATATCAGCAGATCTTTGATTGCATGGGCTACTTGCATCACAGCAGCCCCCACAGTAGATTTGCCCACTCCAAATTGATTCCCAACTGACCGGTAGCTGTCTGGCGTTGCAAGCTTCCACAGGGCTATCGCCACTCGCTTCTCAACTGTGAGGGCTGCTCTCATCTTGGTATTCATGCGCTTCAGGGCAGGGGAAAGCAAGTCACAAAGTTCCATGAAAGTGCCCTTACGCATGCGAAAGTTTCGCAGCCACTGGGAATCGTCCCAGACCTGCAACACTATGCGGTCCCACCAGTCTGTGCTTGTTTTCCGAGCCCAGAATCGGCGTTCCACAGCATGAACCTGCCCCATTAGCACCATGATGCCTACATTGGCAGGGCCCATGCTTTCAGAGAAATCTGTGTCCATGTCCTGATCACTCACGTGACCGCGCTGACGTCGCCTCCTCGCCCGGTATCGCTTTGCCAGGTTCTGGTGCTGCATATACTGCTGGATAATGCGTGTGGTGTTTAATGTGCTCCTAATTGCCAAAGTGAGCTGAGCGGCCTCCATGCTTGCCTTGGTATGGCGTCCGCACAGAAAAAAAGGCGCGGAATGATTGTCTGCCGTTGCTCTGATGAAGGGAGGGGCGACTGACGACACGGCTTACAGGGTTGGCTTCAGGGAGCTAAAATCAACAAAGGGGGTGGCTTTACATCAAGGAGTATTTCAGGCAGGACTTCACGGAGGGTTCCAATAAGAAATGGTGCACCTAAGTTATTGTTCTTATTGGAACAAGGAGGTTAGCCTGGCCTCTGATTGATACATGGCTAGATTTACCTCGCTGCACCTTCTCTGTGAGTGACTGCAGTGTGACCTAGAGAAATGAGTCCCCTAGACGGGGGAGGAGGCAAATGAGTACAAAACAAATCTGGTCTATTTCTTGTTTTGATCCACTCCATCTATCTTTTACATCTTTGGCTGGCAGCAGACAGTGCAGAAGGACTGCATGCCATCCACATCTCATGGCTGCTCGGCAGAAGACGGTACAGTACGAATGCTAGCCATCCTCATCTCTTGCCTGCCTGGCAGAAGATGGTGCAATATGACTGCTAGCCATCGTCATCTCTTGCCTGCCCGGCAGAAGATGGTACAATACGACTGCTAGCCATCGTCATCTCTTGCCTGCCCGGCAGAAGATGGTACAGTACGACTGCTAGCAATCCGTATTGCCTGCCTGCTCACCATAAGACGGTTCGATAGGACTGACTGCAGGACTAAAGAGAATGACCTGGTAAAGTCACTCCAAATTTAGTCCCTGCGCCTATGTCTGCCCAGACGCTCCCAGCCGACGTGGCCAGGAGCACCTCGGACATGACGAGGACGGCTACCAGTCGTACTGTACCGTCTGCTGCCAGAAGGCAATGGGTTGCTGCTACCGTGTAGCAATGCCGTACCGCGTCTGCCAGCACCCAGGAGACATACGGTGACGGTTACCTGAGCGGGCTCCATGCTTGCCGTGGTATGGCGTCTGCACAGGTAACTCAGGAAAAAAGGCGCAAAACGATTGTCTGCCCTTGCTTTCACGGAGGGAGGGAGGGAAGGGGGGCCTGACGATATGTACCCAGAACCACCCGCGACAATGTTTTAGCCCCATCAGGCATTGGGATCTCAACCCAGAATTCCAATGGGCAGCGGAGACTGCGGGAACTGTGGGATAGCTACCCACAGTGCAACGCTCTGGAAGTCGACGCTAGCCTTGGTACTGTGGAAGCACTGCGCCGAATAATGCACTTAGAGCATTTTCTGTGGGGACACACACACTCGAATATATAAAACTGATTTCTAAAAAAACGACTTCTATAAATTCGACCTTATTCTGTAGTGTAGACATACCCTAGGAGTCGTAGTGCTTTCTTTTCGTGGCTTAGCCCCTCCTCTTCATGACTTAGCCCTCCAGCCAGCTCACCAGACAGTTTTCCCCTTCTGGGGTAACAAAGGTTCAGCAGACCAGCTGTCTGGGTGCCATTCCAGGCAATCTTCCAAATCAAGACTGTGCCACTTTTCCCATGGATGGCAGGGGAACCTAGACCTGCCCAGTGACCTTACAATGAGCAGCCAAGTTCTGCAGTATTGCAAACTTTTTTTTTTCTGTTACCTGGGCTCCCTCCTATTCTTCTCCACCACGCCTCTGGGTATGTCCTTCCCTCAGAGTCAGGAGCCTTCCTCCTTTCCTCTCTGAGCCCAGAGAGTGACTGCAGAATTCTACACAGCAGCACCTTCTGCTCTCCCATCCTGGCTGTACACAGGACCTGCCCAGATGGGCTCCCTCTTCAATCAGTGCTTATTAATCAAGCCTACCTCTCTCCCAGGTATGGCCTGCCATCTTAATTAGCCCTTTCTCACCTGCCTTAACCCCTTCAGGGGCAGTGTGAGGTAAACACCCCATCACACCCTCTTTTAGTTCTTTATTGATTGAGTCCCATATCAGCCATTGCATTATCTTGCCTGGGATCAATGTCAGGATGACAGGCCTATAATTACTTGGGTCATCCTGTTTGCCTTTATTAAATACAGGCACAACATTAGCTTTCTTCCAGTCTTCTGAAACTTCCTCATGTTCCAAGACTGATTGAAAATCAGCATTAAAGGTCAAGAGAGCTCTTTAGCCAGTTCTTTTAAAACTCTTGACTGCAAATTGTTGGGACCTGCTGATTTAAAATGTCTAACTTTAGTAGCTGCTGTTTAACATCCTCCAGAGATACTAGTGCAATGGGAAGAGTGTTATCATATGCTATGACTACATCTTCTGTTTTTCCCCAAATACAGAACAGAAATATTCATTGAACACATCTGCGTTTTCTGCATTATTATTGATAATTTTACCATTTCCATCTAGTAATGGACCACGGCCTTTGCGCAGATTCTTTTCCCCTTATGATGGAGGGCAGGGGATGGTGCCACTGATGAGGGAGGGCAGGGGCATGATGTCCTTCCCCGGGGGAGGAGGGAAGGAGCATGGTGTGATGCTCTGTGCCTCAGGGGAGCACCCTGCACCCCGATGTTCATCCTTATAATATGATTGTGGAGTATCCAATACAAAGTTTGTCATGTCGGTTGTCTTCGCAAGGCTCATAATGCCCTGAGCATTGTTGCTATAGTAATGTTATAGGTTCTAATTTCATGTATATAGTTATGAGGCTGAAAATGTGTCCTCATGGCTTAAAACAAGCCCAGGCAAAATTCTCCAAGACCAAAGGGGCAGTTCACACCTCATCAGGGCATGTATGGGACAAACCCAGCCCAGCCTCACAGGAACAAAGGACGCTGGCCTAGGCAGCAACAAAGGATCTGTTGGACTCTCAAATGAGTCACCCCCCTTCCCTTGGTCAGTTTGGGACTATGATGAGGTAATGCTCACCTGACTCTGAAGGGGGGTGCAAAGCTAAGAGGGAAGAAAGAACATGATAAAAGGGAGAGACATTTGCCATGCACTCTCTCTTCCACCTCCATCTACAGATACCACCACCAAGCAACTGAAGCGCTGATCAGAGGGGATAGCCTGGCTGAAGGGCAACCAGCCAGCCTGTGGTGAGAAGCATCTAAGTTTGTAAGGGTGCTGAAAGTGTTACGATCAGCTTAGAATGCATTTTGCTTTTATTTCATTTCACCAAATCTGACTTGTTATGCTTTGACTTATAATCCCTTAAAATCTATCTTTTGTAATTAATAAATTTGTTTGTTTATTCTGCCTGAAGCAGTGCATTTGATTTGAAGTGTGTCAGAGACTCCTCTTGGGATTACAAGCCTGGTACATATCCATTTCTTTATTAAATTGACGAACTCATATAGCTTGCAGTGCCCAGTGGGCATAACTGGACACTGCAAGACAGAGGTTCCTAGGGTCCTGTCTGGGACCGGAGATATTGGCTAGTGTAATTTGGTTGCACAATCCCAGCAGCACCTGGACAAAGTGCTCACTCACATAGCTGGGAGCAGCTTACATGCTAGAGGCTGTGCGTGAACAGCCCAGGAGTGGGGGTCTCACAGCAGAGCAGGGTAAGGCTGGCTCCCAGAGTCGAGGATTGGAGTAACCTAGCAGATTGCCAGTCCAGATAACACCAGAGGGAAACATCACACATGGTGTCAGCAGGATCACAACAGTGTCCCTGCAGAGGTGTGCATCTCTCTTGTTTTTCTCCCTACTTAGTGTGTCTGGTAGTTAAATGCCCCAGTCCTCACCTGCTCCAGCCTATCCCCAATGAGCCCTTTGGGCTGCTTGGACAAACAAGAGACAACAGGGTGAGCAGTGGATTGATTGTGGAGCAGTGTCTCACCGACATCAATCCCTGGCCATCAACTCTAGTCCCTGGCCCCACTAAACTGCTGCAGACGAGGCTGCACTTGATTAACTGCCGCTAGCTCCAAAGCTGAGAGCCCTGGTGGCCCAGCCTGGCTCTGACGCCCAGGAGCTGGTGTGTAGGGGCTTGCTAACCCCTTTGTGGAGAGAGTGGGAGGCTGTCATAGCAGGCAGGCAGCCCCAAAGAGCAGCAGCTCCAGGGAGGCCAGGGCCCAGTAGGTTGTGTCAGGACCCCCTGGGAGCAGGATTTGGGAGAGGCCCGAGAGCAAGACTTGTTTTGGGACAGTCACTGGTGTTACACACCAGCCATGTGAAAGTGAGCAGAGTTCCGGGCTCACACCCTTCTCCAGTAGTTGTGGTTTTAAAAGCTTCCCAGGATTTCACAATTGCTGGTATTAAATTTATGAATTTCCCCTCATGCCAAATATCTGCATATGCCATTGCTTCCGCGAGGGCTGACGTCACACTGCCCACAGGCCAGGAAGGCACCATTCCCCTGAAGGCTTTGCATGTGGAAGAGAGGCTGGCTCTAGTCAAGGTGGTCACCAACTCCCATTGCTTCCAGTGGGACTGATGCCAGGTGAAAAGCTCTGCTCTGCTTCAAAGAGGGATGAATTCAGGGTGGTTCTATGGCCTGTGTGAGGCAGGTGGTCAGACTAGGGGTAAAACCTATGACTGTATAGATCAGGCTGCTCAGGGAAGATGGCCATTACTCTCTTAGAAGGGGCTGGAGAGAAATTTTGAAGATCCTAGAGGCTGGGGGGTCGGGGGGGCAGGGGTGTGACTGAGGGCCCAGGGGAATGAGGGTGTGGAGAGAGGAATGCGGATGCAGAGATGGAGACTTCTGGGGGTTTAAGGGAATTGGGGTGCCAAGAAGATGGAGGGGTGCAAGGAAATGTGGGATGCAGTGGGAGACTGAGAGTTGGGGCACAGGATAGAGACTAAAGAGGGGCAGGAGGAGGCTGAGGGGTGCAGAGAACAGGAGGTGGCAGCAGGAAAATGTGGAGTAAGATATTTCACAACTGATCATGATCTGACGATATTTGGTGCTTTTCTTAAAGCCCCAGCTCCTGGAATCAAGAGGCCACAGGAGAATCTCAGCTTTCATTGCAAAGAGAAGACCTTGGCAGTGTGCCAAGGGCATCCTGCAGGTTCAGGGATTGGCAAGCAAAGCAAAAAACCCAGCCTTAGTATTTTAAAAATATCTCCTGATCTGAAGCCAGTCTCACACTTTTGGGGGCTGTGACTCAATGCTGGGGTTGGCCACACTGGATACTGTAAAGAGAAAGGGAGGGAAAATGTGGGGACATGTGAGTGCAGGGGACAGGCCAGGGCAGGAGGCTGTGGGGAAGCACAGGGAGAAAGTGAGGGAGGGAGGAGACTGGGGTGGGGGGAATGGAGGTGTTGGGCACTGAGGTGCTGGCAGGAACTTGCACCTTATTCAACTGGGCCCGTTGTGGCATGCAATTAACACATTAGCATGACCAAGACATCTTAGCATGCAGGACTCTGGGGCAGAGGATTACGGGAAGGGAAAGCTAGTTTGATAAATAGGAAACCCAGTTTTTGCTACATTCAGATTCCATGAGAAATAGCAAGGAGTCATGAGGGCAGGATTCTTTCGTGAGGGAAATGGTGCAAGGGGAATACAGACCTAATAGCATTTTAATTATTGTATTGTAAAGGGATTCCAGCCTGATGAGCTTTAAAGTAACTTTTCTCCATCAAGATGGCAACTGTCACCCACTTCCTAAATGTAAAGATTACCATAAAGCTGACTCATTTAAAGGAGTGAATGGTGATATCTGGACATAAGATGTTCTATTTTATTTTTAATTTTGCTAATGGATGAATGTTGAATGGTGGTTGTTGCTAAGGGTCTTTTTCAATCAGTAATTGTAGCCTGATCTATAGATTCTGTATTAATCATATTGATTACTTAAGAATTCCCACTTATCACTCCGAGGTTTGACAGGTTCTTGTCAAACTTTCAGGCCCAGTATTATCAAAATCACTGTTCTGCTGGGAACCCCGATGTGCACAACTGCAACGCTCACACTTCAGGAACTGTTGATAATAGTTCATTAGTACACTTAGCAAAGTCACAAACACTCTAACCCAGCATGGTGTTCAGAGATAACACAGAACGTCCATCTGCACATCCAGTTACTCACACCACCCCTCTCAGAACAACCTGAAATGTCATCCATCATCTTCCTCATCCCCATCACCATCACCTTCCTCATCATCACCTCATCATCCTGGTACCTCCCACAGCCAAATCTCTGCCTCTCCTGCCCACAGGCTGGGATACAGATTTTATAACATGTTACACTGACACCACTGTGTCTAATGCATATTCAGCATGGGGTGCTTCCTCAAACCTGGTCTCTGTTTAGTATTCTTGATATTGTTACCCCTTTTGGCCTGGGTGGTTAGCTAATATTCAGGGCCTTGCTTGGTTGTTTCCGTTAAGAGGAGAAATTGATTATATGAATCAGGTATTTCTTTGGTGCAGTCTTATTTATTTAGAAGGAATGTTCAAAGTCCTGTTGTCCTGAACACAGCAAGGAGAAAAGAGGTGGAGACAGTTTCTTTGCTGACAATTCCAAGCCTCTTTCCAGGCATCACTCACCCCCAGAAGTTCTTGCTTTTCTCTCAGAGTCACACTACAAGTGTTTTTCTGGCTGTGTCTGGAGCTTCCTTGATGCCTTCTCTGCCTGCTTCTCTAGTGTTTCTTCTGCTTCTCTCTCACACACACAGCTACAATCAAATCAATCCCCAGCCCCTACATATCAGATCCCTAGGAAACCTCTTGGACTTCTTGGCCCTGCCACTGCCCAGGCTTGCTTGAGGCTAAGTCCTTGGGCAGTGTTTTTCCATTGCTTCAGCTATCACTCAGCAATGAGGCATTTAATTGTTCCCTCATTTAGCCTGAATGGAAAGCTGTATCCCACCCAACATCTTCAAGAGGGAGTCTGATTGTCCACCCATCCCAGCATAACATTATTTGGGGGGGGGGGTGTCATGGACATGCAGCCTCTGTGGGATGCAAACATCAAATATTTATTTTAAATCGCTGACTTAAGAAGGCCTTTTCCCAGGTTTGATGCTCACTGAAAGTGCAACTCACACAGAGCTGGACCAAGCTGCAGGGCTCCAAGATCTGCCTCACAGCAACTTTGTCTGAAGACCTTGGAAGGAGGCGCTGCATGGTAGAGTCAGCAAAGATGCAAACTCTTAGAATGAAAGGTATGGCCAAGACGCATCCCCCTTCAGGTCAACAAGTGCCCTGCAGGAAGCCTGACATTTCTGGAAGCTCAGGTGGGCCTGCTTAGGGAGAAGAAGTCCAAATATCAACAAAGAGGCTACACCAGCCTTTGACCAGCCCCCTGGCATCCAAAAGGTCCTGTTAGCAAGAAGTGCTGTGCCCGTAGCACCTTTGTCTGGCTTTCCAATGCTGAAAGAGCTCCGAAGACCAAGAAACCTGAAGAGTTGGCGAGTCCCCGGGTAGCTTCAGCATCTTATTTTTTCTTTTTCTTATTTACCTTTTGTTTTTATTAACTGGGAGATGTCCCAGGCTTTTAGTCTTTACTTTTAGGGAATGGAAGTGTGACCGTGTGCAGAAGCATGTGTGTGTGAGCACCAGTGGACGCCCACATGCTGCAGGTGCCACAAAGTTCACCAGGTCTGAACAGTCCTAGCTGCCCCCAAGGTTCTTGGTCAAGCGTTCTGCATTCTGTGCTCTTGAGAATCCAAGAAACATACAGCTGTCAACTGTAAAACATTAAGCAGGAGTTGTCCAACTTCCTTTTCTTGGAGCATTCCACTGAGCCTGTATTGTGATACCTGGGTGGGGAGGGACTTTTTAGCTTTGGGGTTGTAGTTAGGACATTAAACAATCATTTGGTTTCAATATCTAACCAGCTCCGATCCGGACCTTCCTTTGGTGATGATCTGTAACTGGGATTTCTAACCAAATGGAAGCCACCTCTTTAGATCACTTCTTAGGATTTATAATGATTGATTATGTGTTGAATGAATCTGACGATTGGACTAATTTGATTATTTGTTTCCAATCCAATATTGATACCAGCTTGTTGATCTGATCCTAGCATGATAGTTGAATTGCTTTAAGTTTAGCTTAGTTTAGCGTTACTAACCGTAGCTTTGCTTTGGGAATGTGCCTATAGAGTCATAACTTTAAGGTCATTTTGGCTCACCTCCTGAGTTTGGTTTTGTTTGTTTAGTAGCTTTAATTCAATTTATAAAAAGATGCAGTTACATTTCTCTCAATCAGCAATGTGGGTTCAGACCCCCTGAGGACCTGGGCAGAGTCCAGCCCTCAAAGCCTGGTTTGCTTCTCCTAATTAGCCTGTGCCTCTCACAGTTTGTACATAGTGAAGCCTGTTTGGCACAGACTCTGAGGCCTAATTCTCCACTGCCTTGCGCCTTTGGAGTCAGCTGCACCAGCGCAAGGTGGATGTCAGATGCTGCCCTTGCTCTGCCCACGGGTAAGGTAAAGGAGACTCAAGCCCTCAGATTGGATACACAGAGAGGACATGCACAGAGTTTCAGCTCCAACTCCAAGTCCTGAGCTACACACAAAATTGCACCATTAACAAAAGTTGTGACTTTAAAGCAAATGAGTTAAGCTGTTGGCTATGTGGACACACTTATACTGTATCCTACTGGGCATATTTCAGGTTAGCTTTTGTCAGTAAATTACAAGCACAAGCTAAACCCACAGAACCAATTTTGAACCAATATAGGAGACAGCACAAGGATTTACACCAGTTTAAGTCCAAGGTATTAAACTGATTTAATTAAACCCATGCAATGTGTGTGTATGCACAAGGCCCAAGACCTGTTCTACAGAGTCAGTTGTACCAGCACAACTATGCCATCTGGGGAGTGACTTTGTACCAATGAGGTGATACCAGTACAAGCCCTAGTGTGGATGTCATTGCACTGGTGTAAAGGGGCCTTCTGCCGGTATAGCTTGTCCTCCTTCCCATATGGGAATAGCTATACTGTTATACCAGTATAACTGTGTCCCCACAGGAGGGGGGTAAACTATTCCGGTAGAGTCGGAGCAATGTAACTTTTGTGTGTAAACAAGGCCAGAGAGAAATGCTCAGGGAGGAGCCATGCTGTCCTGGGAAATAGCCAGAGCTGCAGCTAGACTGGAGGCCCTAAAAAACCCAGCTGAAAGCAATGGCTGCTGGAACACAAAGTGATAAAATGCAGCAGAGAAAAGAGATGCAAGTTCTGGCAAACACCCATTGCCAAAGTCCAGGGAGACAGGACAAAGAGAAGCAGCAGCAGCAGCTTCACACCCAATGGCACCTGAACTGAACACTTTGCAGTGGCCCACAGATGATAGATCTGCTGGCAATGAACCCAGAGATCAGTAGGGGATGAATCTGCACTGGAGGGATACTGAGTTTCAGTGGCCTGCAATGTGCAGGAGGTCAGACTAGGTGATCACAATAGTCCCTCTGACAGTGTCCAGCAGCCAGATGCTCCAGAGGAAGGGGCACAAAGGCGGTAAGAAGAGGTTCTTTAGCAAGAGAAAGATGAAGGAAAGTGGAGGTTCTCTCCTTAGGAGGGAAGAAGACCTAATAACAGATGATGTCAAGAAAACTGTCATGTTTAATGCCTATTTCACTTTAGTCTTCCTTAAAAAGGTTAATGGTGACCAGATACTCAACATAATTAGTATTAACAAGGAGAAAGGAACACAAGCCAAAATAGGGAAAGGCCAGGTAAAGAATATTTAGGTAAGTTAGGTGAATTCAAGTGGGCAGGGCCTGATGAAATTTACCCTAGGGTACTCAAGGAACTAGCTGAAACAATCTCAGAACTGTTAGCGATGACCTTTGAGAACGCCTGGAGGACGGGTGAGGCCCAGAGAACTGGAGAAGGGCACACACAGAACCTTTTTTAAAAACAGGAACAAAGAGCCCCCCCCCCCCCCTCACCCCCCAGAATCACAGAGCAGCCAGCCTAACTTCAATCCCTGGAAAAATATTCGGAAGAAATGATTAAACACCAGCGTGTAACAGGGTTATACGGAATAGCCAGCATGGATTTGTCAAGAACAAATCATGCCAAACCAGCCTCATTTCCTTTTCTGACAGGGTCACGGCCAGTGGATAGGGGAAGCAGTAGAGGTGATATACCTTGGTTTTAGGCTGGTTTTTGACACAGTCCTACATGACATTCTCATACTCTAACTAGGGAAATGCAGGCTGGATTAAATTGCTATAAGGTGGGGGCAACGCTTCCCGGGGTACCTGGGCTGTGTGGCTCCTCGCTATCATCCACTTTAGTGGGAGGGAGACTTGTCTGTTCCTGCCAGGGCCCAGCTCCCTGACACCACCAGCCTCTGGTAGCAAAAGCACTTCCCTCTCAGCCCACACAGAGTCCACTGTCCCGCTGCTCAAAGCAATAGACACATTCCCACTCCTGAGACCTCCAAGTTCCACCTGGCATATCCAGCCCCTGCTCTGCTGGGCACTCACAGAATGCGCAGAGCCACTACTCCCACCGGACCGGTGCACACCCACTTATCAGTTCCATCGCAGGGTCATCGTGCCTCTCACACACAGCACTTAGACATGTTTATAATGAAAACAGGTAATGTATTTAACAGAGAACCGAGCCTCGAGAAGCGAGTAGAATTAATGGAAACAAAGGATCACCTAGAAAATAAAATAATAGAATATCAGGGTTGGAAGGGACCTCAGGAGGTCATCTAGTCCAACCCCCTTCTCAAAGCAGGACCAATCCCCAATTTTTGCCCCAGATCCCTAAATGGCCCTCTCAAGGATTGAACTCTCAACCCTGGGTTTAGCAGGCCAATGCTCAAACCACTGAGTTATCCCTCCCCCTTCATGCACCCTTTAGAGCCTAAATTTACCAAACAAGCCAGTCCTCTGTCCCATATAGGTCAGTCACCTGTCCCATATAGGTTGGCTCACCCAAAGTTGTCTCCCACATTAAACAGCCAGACCAGCTGTGATCCTCCATTCATAAGACAAGACAGCTGACAGCTTGTCCCCTAGGTGAAGGATAACTGGGTGTATCTCTGCCCCCTCCCCCCGAAGATATAGTTCCATCCATCCTTTGTCTTCACTTTTAAACAGGGTAACTCCCAACCCCTACTGCTTGTGCTTTCCTGCAGAGAATCTCTCCTGGAGACTTTGTAATCTCTTGATTAGCATTTGGCTCCCTTGGTTGGCATTTTGTTCAGACTGTAAATAGGCAGCCACTGTAAAGTATACAATACTTAGTTCACATCTAGCCAGCCAAGTAGAGAAGTGTCTCCTACCTGAAAGAAACTTGTTTATCACCTTTTGGTGACCAGCCCCAACTCATAGATCTTAAGATCATAATTTTTAGAAAAGATACATAGCTTCTTACATATCATCCATACTTACATTTGGCACTGATTGATAACCAGTGTGACACAGGCTTTGTGTAGAGACCTGACAAGACACCTTCCTGTGAACTATGATTAGATACCAGACTCAGGGGATCTCTGTATCCCTGCACACCCATGTACCCCCTCTACTTGGCACTATGGGGTCCCTGGGCACTGTGGGTATACAACTGGTTGAAAGACCATACTCAAAGAGCGGCTATCAATGGTTTGCTGTGAAACTGGGACTGTGTATCTAGTGGGGTCCTGCAGGCTCAGTCCTGGGTCTGGTGCTATTCCATATTGTTATTAATGACTTGGATAATGGAGTGGAGAGTATGCTTATAAAATGTGCAGCTGACACCAAGCTGGGAGAGGTGGCAAGCGCTTTGGAGGACAGGAATAAAATTCAAAAAGACCTGGACAAATTAGAGAATTGGTCTGAAATGACTAAGATGAAATTCAATAAAGACAAGTGCTAAGTACATCACTTAGGCAGAAAAAAATCAAATGCACAACTACAAAATGGGCAATAACTGGGGTAGGCGGTAGTACTGCTAAAAAGGATCTGGGGATTATAGTGTATCACCAAATGAATATGAGTCAGCAGTGTGATGCAGTTGTGAAAAAGGCTGATATCATTCTGGAATTTATTAATTAATGGGAGTGTCATATGTTAGACATGGGAGGTAATTGTCCTGCTCTACTCAGCACTGATGAGGCCTCAGTTGAAGTACCATGTCCAATTCTGGGAGCCACAGATTAGGAAAGATGTGGACAAATTGTAGAGAATCCAGAGGAGAGCAACAAAAATGATAAAAGGTTTTTAGAAAACCTGATCTGTGGGGAAAGGTTAAAAAAGTGGGCACGTTTAGTATGGAGAAAAGAAGACTGAGGGGGGACCTGATAACAGTATTCAATTATGTTCAGGGCAGTTACAAAGAGAACGGTGATCAATTGATCTCCATGCCCACTGAAGGTAGGACAAGAAGCAATGGGCTTAATCTGCAGCAAGATTTAGGTTAGATACTAGGGAAAACTTTGTAACTCTCAGGGGAGTTGGACTAGGCTCCAAGGGAGGTTGTGGAATCCTCACCACTGGAGGTTTTTAAGAACAGGGTGGACAAACCCGTCAGGGATGGTCTAGGTTTCCTTGGTCCTGCCTCAGAGCAGGAGGCTGGGCTTGATGACTTCTCAGGGTCCCCTCCAGCCCCACAGTTCTATGATTTTATAAGAAAAACCTTAAGGACAATTATGGGATATGCCTCCCTATGGGAACTCCCTCCCTCACAGTTTACCAAGGATCATAGGAGATTCTCCATCACAGGGAACTTTTAAATCAAAATTGGATGTATTAATTTATTTTTAAAGATCTCCTCTAGTCCACACAGGAATTGTTTGGGGACAGGTCCCTGACCTGTGCCATGCAGGAGGTCAGGCTAGATGATCCCAACGGGCCCTTCCGGCCTTGGAACCTATAGATCTAGGAAACGACCCCACTGCGCGCACACACACACTTGTGGGAGAATCTGGGTTGCACTCAGAAGCAGGAGGGGTTAGATCCATTATAAAGGTATTTTTTATCCTATTGAATGTAACTGGATCCAGATCAATGTCTCATCCCCTTTCAGCTCCCCTCAGCTTTTGGCTTCAGTGACTTTCCATACACTGACCTTGTTGGGAAAAATGTCACGGCTGCCCATACAGGCAGTGACCACCCGCTTTTCAGCTCTGTGCCACGTCTCCCAGCACGGAGGCCTTTGGTGCCAGGGTCTGTCTGTGCTTGTCCCAGGTGGAGAAAAAAAAGGACCAGCACCAGTGCAGTGGTTGGAGACATCAGTGGAGTGCCTCGTGGCAATGTCCACAACTTGATGGAGCTGGTGTGAGAACTGAACTCCTTCGTTCAGTTATACATTGCTGGCCTTTCCTTGCATTGAGTATGTCCTTGTCCTTGTGCTCTGAGGATTGGTCGCTGGAAGCCTGGCCTCTCTTCTCTGCATCCTCCATCGCTTGCTCCATCTGCAGCCTGTCCCCTCTTCACCGTGTCCTCTCTACACTAATCAGCCTCAACCCTTTCGATTCCTCCAGATACGAAGGGTCCCCAGGCCGCTGATCATTCTTCTTCCCTGACTCTGAACCCCTTTGCTGCTCTGTCATTTGGGGACAGGCTGACCAGCACTGACCCAGTGTCCCATCAAGCCAGCTAATGGCGTTATCACTGGCTCAGTACTGTTTGCCATCTCCTTCCTTATGCTCCTGCATGCTTGTTTGCTTTTCTGCCCACAGCCGCACATGTAGGCAAGGGCTGCACTGAGCTGCCCACCGGGATGCTTAGGTCTCTTTCTAAGCAGCTCCAGTTAATTTAGAGCCCGGCAATGTGTGTGAGAGTGCAAATTATTCCCCGGTGTGGGCTTTGTCACACTGAACGTTTCCTTCAACGAGTATTGCTGGAGCTCGTGCCAATATCACACTGGACTGGAAATGGATCTTGTGAACAGGAAACAGGCATTTATAATCTCCTAGCTCTCAACTTTTCCAGAGCGCTGTCCCCCTTTCAGGAGTCTGATCTGTCCTAGCCAGGGGTTCGTTTGAACCTTGAGCATCCTGTGGAAGGATGAGGGACAAAGTTAAACCTGGTGAGACAGGGGAAGTCTGCTGGAAGTCTGTAACTCAGAGAAAGCAGGAGGGGGATGGGGCGTCGGGGAAGGTGGGGGATGGGAGATTGGGGGAAGGCAGGAGGAGATGGGGGCTTCGGGAAAGGCAGGAGGGGGTGGGAGGATTTGGGGAAGGTGGGGGATGGGGGGTTTGGGGAAGGCAGGAGGGGGATGGCGGTGTAACCCCCAAGGAGATTACCTAGATTCCTGGTGGCAACTCAGGGAGAGGCACACTGCCCCTGGTAGGGAAGGGGAGCCAAGGCAGACTCAGAGTCTGCCTGGCAACCAATAGGCAGCTTGGGAAAGGGGAGAAGCCATTTTTGAGTCAGTCTGGAGCCAGCTAGGGCAAGGGCAGGACTGGCTGTGTGGGGAGCCGGTGAGTCCCAGGCCTGCATGCAGGGTTTCCACTGAGAACTGGCCTCTAGGGACTTGAAAGCAAGATCCCTCAGCTGGGCTTTCCCCTCTCCACTGATGACTCCCAGTTTGTAGAGTTTTGCTGGGAAACTTCCCCAGCCAGGCTGAGTTAGTCCTCCAGCTCCCTAGGTGAGACCAGTCACCACATGCTCAGCTCTGCTCTGGCTGCTAGTCCAGGGCTGCTGCCTGCTGTGAGTGTGTCTGGACGCTGGGGTAGGAGACTACAGTTTGGAGTTTAGTGTAGTTGTGTAATCTGCACCTTGAGCCCTGCACCCCTTTGTGGTGAGGGGAAGTCCTGGGACCAGAAGCAGCCTGGCAAACAGAGACTAGGGACACCATCCCTGCCCATCCTGGCTAATAGCCATTGATGGACCTATCCTCCATGAATTTATCTAGTTCTTTTGTGAACCCTGTTATAGTCTTGGCCTTCGCAATATCTTCTGGCAAGGAGTTCCACAGGTTGACTGTGCATTGTGTGAAAAAATACTTCCTTTTGTTTGTTTTAAACCTGCTGCCTATTAATTTCATTGGGTGATGTTCTTGTGTTATGTGAAGGGATCAATAACACTTCCTTATTTACTTTCTCCACACCAGTCATGGTTTTACAGACCTCTATCAGACCTGCCCCCCTTTAGTCATCCCTTTTCCAAGCTGAAAAGTCCAGTCTTTTTTAGTCTCTCCTTCTATGGAGGCTGTTTCATACCCCTGACCAGTTTTGTTGCCCTTTTCTGAACCTTTTTCAATTCAAAATTTTTCTTTAGGTGGGGTGACCAGATCTGCTTGCTGTATTCACGGTGTGGGGGTACCATGGATTTATAAAGTGACATTATTATATTTTCCATCTTATTATCTTTCCCTTTCTTAATGATTCCCAACATTCTGTTTGCTTTTTTGGCTGCCACTGCATACTGAGTGGATGTTTTCAGAGAACCGTCTACAATAACTCCAAGAGCTCTTTGTTGAGTGATAACAGCTAATTTAGACCCCATCATTTCATATGTATAGTTGGGTTATGTTTTACAATGTGCATTACTTTGCATTTATCAATATTGAATTTCATCTGCTATTTTGTTGCCCAGTCACCCAGTTTTGTGATATCTCTTTGTAACTCTTCGCAGTCTGCTTTGGACTTAACTATCTTGAGTAGTTTTGTATCATCTACAAATTTTGTCACCTCACTGTCTGCCCCTTTTTCCAGATCATTTATGAATATGTTGAATAGGACTGGTCCCAGTACAGACCCCTGGTGGACATTACTATTTACCTCTCTCCATTCTGAAAACAGACCATTTATTCCTATCCTTTGTTTTCTATCCTTTAACCAGTTATTGAACCATGAGAGGACCTTCCTTCTTATCCCATGACAGCTAACTTTGCTTAAAAGCCTTTGGTGAGGGACCTTGTCAAAGACTTTCTGAAAATCTAAGTACACTACATCTACTGGATCACCCTTGTCCACATGCTTTTTGACCCCCTCAAAGAATTCTGGTTGAAACTATAGTAAAGAACAGAATTATCAGACACACAGGTCAATATAATTTGTTGGGGAAGAACATGGTTTTTGTAAAGGGAAATCAGGCCTCACTGATCTACTGGGGAAGCTGAGCAGCATTTCCCTAGCTCGGGAACAAAGAATTACAGTGGTTTGAGGTCGGGGGTTAAGAGTTGGCTGCTGGAGGCAGTTGGGGGGCTCTGACCTGGGATTGGGACCAAGGAGGTCAGACGGACAGAGAGATCTTGAACCGAGGGGTTCACTACAGTTTGGCTGGGCTATGACCAGAATAGACAAGGCTTTAACCTTTATATCTCTGTGCTAACCTAAGGACTTCCTGTGCTATGTGCCAGTTAATGAACAAACCCAACTGATTTGACAATGCTGTCTGAATGTCACTGCAAATGCCTTTGAGCCTTCAGGCTACACAGAGATCTTCTTCAAGGGAAGAAAAGTAAGAGCCCTTTGTGAGCTCAAAAACTTGTCTCTCTCATGAACAGATATTGGGCCAATAACAGTTATTCCTTCCCCCCATCTTGTCTCTCAATCACTACAAGCCAGGTTTTCTAATCCTTCAATCATTCTTGTGGCTGGACACAGGATTCCAGCAGTGGTCGCACCAGGGCCAAATGCATAGGTAAAATAACCTCTCTGCTCGTACTTGAGATTTCGCTGTTATGAATCCCAGGATCGTATTAGCTCTTTGGGTCACAGCACAGCACTAGGAGCTCATCTTCAGCTAATAAGGGGACTGTTCCTAGATCTGCCATAAACTTTTTATGCAAGTTTTGGAAATTTCTTTTAGGTCTCTTGTGACACTGGCAGATCTGGTGCTAGCTCATGCCAAGGCCTCAGGGCTCAATGAACACTTGGAAATGCATAGCTGAAAACCAGTCTTGCTTCCCTGTGTTTTACCATAATCATACTAGATATTAAATGGTAAGTTGATAAGAATGTGTTTAATGTTTAGACATTAGAAAATGCTTGTAGGATGCTGCATGTATTGCTCTCACCTCTAAGCTCTACAGCCCATGGTATAAAGTTATATTAAGCATTTGCATAGTATATACCACTGTAACTCATCAAAGGAGAAAGAAGTCTGTGCAATGCAAATTAAGAACTCTAACTGGAAAGTACTAATTTCTGCACACGGAACACAAATGGTCATTGTGTGTGAGAAATCAAAGATCAGTCTCTAAGCGCATTTCTCTCTCTCTCCATCATGAAAGAAAGGACCCACATGGATGCTGTTTTGTCAGCTTGGTTTCTGTAAGAAAAAGCTATACATATGGACACAAGAAAAAAATGTTTCATCTCTGGACTCTTTGGATTCTAACAGGCCAGAATAATTGAAGGAGAAGGCAGAAATCCCCAGAGTTACTCTGAGTAGCCCGGAAAGACTTTTGGGAAACTGGCAGATTACATCTCTGCTGCCTTTTGAAGTTATAAACCATGACTCATCAGTACATGTATATTTTATCTGCTGTAACCTCTCATTAACTCTCATTTCTTTGCTAATAAACCTTTAGTTAGTTTACTATAGAATTGACTACCCGCGTTGTCTTTGATGTGAAATCTAGGATGCAAATAGGTGAGGGGCTGGTCTCTTGGGACTGGGTGTAACCTGAATTTTGTGATTGATTTTTGGAGTAAAGCAACCCTCTATCACAGAGTCTTGTTTGCCTGGGTAGCAAAGTGGATCAGAGTGCCTACAGGGATTGTCTGTGACCTCTTGAGTTCGCTTATAGTGCCTAAGGGGTTTGCAATTGTTGATTGGTGAAATCTAGATATAGTGCTTACAACCAGTTTGGGGGTTATACCCTATTCAGGGCAGTCTTCCAATACACCTAAGTCCCCAGAACAGTGTGACGCCTTTTATGCTTCATTGCCCTGTCTACAAAATGGACCTGAGCACACTCCCCCCAGCCAAGGGGTGTTATGGTGAGGGGCATGGGAAGCAATGGAGAGTGTATATCTACCTTGGTGTTTCTCCTGTTTGACAATAAATGTGTTCTCCCCTGCCATTGTTTCTCTATCAGCTATTGACAGAGACTCCTGTCTGGTTTTCAAAGAGCTGTTTCTTAAACTTTGCATTATTCCTGCCACTGAGAACTGCCTACTGCATGAGTCAGGGTCACATTCTGCACAGGGTCAGATGCTGAGGTGTGATTCTCTGTCACAGGGTGGAGAGGGGGGGAATTCAGGCCAGGGAGAGGGAGCCCTTTACAGCGAGTCTTGGGAAGTCTAGGATTTTCTGAAGCTGAGAATGTGTCAGGGAAACCTGCCATGAAATGTTAGAAAGCAGGAGGCGTTCCCTCCCTTCCTATTGGTTTTGGAGTCATAATGGGATCCACATCAGCTCTCTGATAGGACTGTAGGTGCCACCTTAGCTATTCTCCATGCTGTCACCTGAGTAACAACATGCACTGGCCCTGCAGAGCCAGAAGCACTAGCCCTTCTACTTCAGAATGTGGAGGTTACTAACTGCAACTGGAGGATCTTTGAGATGTGTGGGCCCTAACAGTATTCCCATGTGGGTGCGCATGTGTGCCATGCACTCAAGTCCAGAAGTTTTCCAAGCAGTGTCCATTGATCCACACATGTGCAGTGTCTCCCCTCGTGCTCCCGACCGAGGACATAAGGGGAGGTGTGGGTCAATGCCTCTCTAGTGCCTCCTCTTACCACAGTGTAATCAAGTCTGAAGCAGAGGCGAAGGAAGGTGGGTAGTGGAATACAGATAGGGAACACACATCTCAAAGATCCTCCAGTTATGGTAAGTAACCTCTTCTTCTTCTCTGAGTGCTGGGCCCTATGTGTATTGCACACATGGGTGACGTGTGAGCAGTGATCAGTGTGGAGGTAGGTGCGAGGAGGCTGATGGCAGAGCCTTTTGCAATGTGGCCCTGCCTGTTGCCCCATCCACAGCTGATGAGTGTCAGGGTGTAGTGTGCCAGAAATGTGGCTTTGCAAATGTCCTGCAATCGGATGTCTGATAATGATGCCATGGAGGCAGCTTGCATCCACATGGAATGAGCTGTAACACCCCTGGGAGGTTTGCTATGTTATAGCATTCTAGGATGCATCCTGAGACACACTTAGAAATTCTCTGTGAGGATATGGCTTGGCCCCTCGATATTTCTGCTACGGCAACAAAGAGTCTCAGAGACTTTCTAATAGGTTTGGTTCTCTGCAGATATAACACTAGGGCATGTCTGTCATCGAGGAAGTGTCTTGTCATCAGGGGAGGCATGAGGTTTTGGAACAAATACAGCTAAGTGAATGGTACGGAATTTGGACACAACCTTGGGGAGGAGTAATGGGGTATAACTGGAGGGTGACCTCCTTGTGGAATACTGTGAAGGGAGGGTCTGCCATCATGGCTGCTAGCTCACTGAGCCTTCTGGCCAAAGTGATGGTTACTATGAATGCAACTTTCACGGAGAGGTGGGTCATGGCACAGATTGCCAGAGGTTCCAAGGGCAGCCCTGTGAGAGTTGACAGATCAAGGTTAAGGTCCCACTGGGGCATGGGTTTGATGCCTGGTGGGAAGTTTCTGATCAAGTCTTTCATAAAATGTACTGTCACTGAATGCGTGAAAATGGAGTGTCCTCTACCAGGGAAGGAAGGCGCTAATCGCTGCAAGGTATTTTCAGGGCGAAGAGATAGTTGAGGATAATTGGAATGCTCACCATTAGCAAGAGGATGGTGGTGGCAGTGCACTCAGTCGAGAAGTGGCACCCAGTAACATGTTCTGGTCAATTCTCTCCTGCTTGGTTAAGGGCCTAGGCAAAGCATGAGAGTCCTCTGTCTGACGCTCATCCATACACCAAACTGTGAGGTGGGGTGAGCTCCGGTGCGGGTGCCTGAGCCTCCCATTGTCTTGTGTCAGGAGCTCTGGGAATGGGCATGTGGATAGCCTTAGGAGATCAGTGAACCAGAACTGTCTGGGCCAATAGGATGCTAGGATGAGGATGGTGGCTGTGTCTTGGTGAATCTTCCAGAGAACTTGTGGTATGAGGGGCATAGGAAGAAAGATGTATTAGAGGTTACCCATCCAGGGGAGCAGGAGAGCGTCACCCTGTGAGTCGCTGCCTTTGGCCCCCCTGGAGCAATACATTGGAAGCTTCTTGTTCTTCTGGGATGCAAAGTGGTCCCATAAGGGAGTGCCCTACCATGCAAAGATGTTCGTCAGAATTGTGTTGTGTATTTCCTATGGTCATAGTCAATGTAGAAAATTTTGCTTAGACTGTCCAACAATAGTTCTGAGCACCCAGGAGGTATACGGCCTCTATGGTAACCTGGTTTCTGACTCACCAGTTCCACAGTCTGACTGCCCCAGGCAGAGGGGATGAGACCTCGTTCCTCCCTGTTTGTTGATATATACCACGCCGGTGATACTATCCAATAGTATTTGCTTGTGGAGGTAGCATATGAGGGGAAGGAAGGCCTTGCAGGCAAGGTGGTCTACTCTGAGCTCCAACAGATTTCTGTGCAGCTGGGCTTCCCCTGGCATCCATGCATCCTGGGTTGTGTGGCAATCTAGGTGAGCGCCCCATCCCATAAGGGAAGTGCCTGTCACAATGGTGGCCTCAGTATGGGAGGGCTGAAGGGGATTGTTCCATGACCTTGGTTGGGCTGGACCACCAAGCCAAAGAGGCAAGAACTCCTGAGGGAGAACTCCAGTGACTCTGGAATTGATGCAATCCCTGGTTGGATGGTAGGTCGAGTGGCACCGCAAGTGGACCCTGGCAAAAGATGGCACATAGGTGCTGGCAGCCTTATGGCCCAAGAGGGAAAGGGACTGACACACCGTCATGTGGGGCTTGGGATGATGCGAGCAATCAGGCTGCTCATCATCTGAAATCTGTTGGCTAGAAGGAAAGCTAGTTCCAAGACCGAGTCCAGACATGATCTTATGAAATATATCGTCTGTGTAAGTGACAAAACGGACTTGTCTTTGTTTATGCAGCCTCTAAGAGACTCTTTTGAGAAGACAACTTCTTATTGGGAATGTCCCACCAGAAGCCAGTTGTCTAGGTAAGTCGTATGACCCTGGCATCACATCTGGGCCGCTACTACCGTAAACATTTTCGTTAAGACCTTTGGTGCCATTGCAAGACCAAAGGAAAGGACGCAAATCTGGTAGTGTTGCTGTCCAGTGCTGAATACTCGGAATTTCCTGTATAATAGGTGAATGTCCACATGGAAATATGTGTCCTTCATGTCGAGAGCCACAAACCACACTCCCTTTCTGGAGGGAGGGATTATTGATGCCAGTGTAATCATCTTGAATTTCAGCTTCCTGATGAAAATATTGAGCTGTCAAGGTTCCAGGATGGGTCACCAGCCTCCTCCCTTCTTGGGGATGAGGAAATATTGGAAATATCTTCCCTGGTACTGAGGCAGAACAGCCTCTGCCAGTGAAGTAGGGAGTCTGCCTCTTGTTGAAGAATTAGTTGGCAGGAGGGAGCCCCGAGGGGAAGCCAGGTGGGTGGTTTGTGAGGTGGGAAGGAAAGGAAGTCTATGGAGTAGCTATGATGGATAATCTCCAGAATCCAATTGTCCATGATGATCTTGCTCCAACTGTGGGCAAAGAAGGTGACGTGGCCTCCAAAGATGATGGGTGGTGAAATAGGCGGCATCAGTGGTGGTGCATGGGTCTCAACCTGGATGTCAAAAGTGGCCTTTGCCCTGAGGTTGGGAGGACATGGACAATGTGGTAGTGGGAGGAGCCAGGAAACAGGCTGTCTGGGATCTCAGGTGCTTTCAAGGAGGTTCAGGTGGCCATTGGTAGTAGGAGAAATAGGAAGAGGGTGGCCATGATCTGAAGGGCTGTTTTGATTTTTTCCTGGGGGCTGGAGTGTAGATCCCCAGGGACGTTAGGGTGGATCTCACGTTCCTCAGGGAATGCGGACATCCACTCATCTTTTAGCTGATTGGCCTCATCGAAAGGGATGTCCTGAATAGTATTTTGGACCAATGATTGGACCAAGAGTCTTTATGCACGACCAGCCCTGTGGTTAAGGATCAGGATGCAGTATCAGCTGTGTCCATTTGCCACCAGCCTCCCTCATCCACCAAGGACTGGGCCGGATCTTCAGCAGGGAGTTTGTCTTTGAACCCCACCAGCCTGGTGTAAGTCTTAGTCATATTTAGCCAACAATGCCTGTAGATGGCAATATGAAACTGAAGGCCTAGAGAGGAGAAGATGTTCCTGCTGAGGAGATTCAGCCTCTTTGATCCTTTATCTGGCAGGGTGGATTTCTGGGAGTGCTGCTAAGCCCTTTCTGTGGCTGCTTGCATTCCCAGTAAATTAGGGGCAGGATGTGTCAAGAGGAAATCAGCTCCTTTGGCTGGCACAAAATAGAGTCTCGTGGCTCCCTTTGGGGTGGGGACACACAATGCTGGTGTGTGCCAGACCTTTCCAGCAGGTTCCAGTATGGCCTCATTTATGGGGAGGGCCACTCTGGATGGTCCCTGTGGCTGTAAAATGTCCAGGAGACCATGTTGGGGTTCCTGGATCTCCTCCAGCAGGATTTTCAAGGCAGTAGCCACCCTTTGGAGCAGATCTTGATATTGCCGGTGGTCATCTGGCGGAGAGGGTGATTAGGAGGATCCGGCAGTACCAGCTCGGCATCTTCCTCCTGGTACACTGAAAGAATGGTCTGACAAGAGGGGGAAGAGCAGTAGGATTCCTGTGACAGGTCCGGGAGTGTGCTATACAGACAAAAGGAGGGGGCTATGGGTTGTGGTGGGCCCCACGCAAAGTGATACCAGGCGTCCGGGGGTGGGGGGGCGGGGCAGTCATAGCTGGGTGGATACGATAGCTGCAGCTGTGTATCTGGGCTTCTGCACCATGTCGGAGACATCAGTGGGACTATTTCCTCTGAGTCTGATGACGGTGCCATGGGAAAGGGTGGTACTGTTGGTACCAGGAGGCCCCTGTCCAATTGATAATGAAGGGGTCTCTCCTGCGGCAGAGTAGGAGCCTCCCTGAGAACCATCAGGCCCAACAAAAGTGAGGACTGTGGATAGGGGAGGAAGACCTCTTCCAGTGTCAGAAAAGTCTCTGTATAGCTCAGAGTCTGTGGGGTTCCCATCGAGACACCAGAGGGACCTGGTCTGACCACCGACACTGGCCAGTCTCCATATTGCTGAGGCAGTATCGATGGTACATCTGGACAGGTGTTGGTGGATGGGATTGGCCTAGCTGCATGCCCTTGTACCTGGTCACTGTCAGTATCACTGGATCCCTCTTCTTCACCCTACCCGTCAAGCAGGGACCCTTCGGTGCTGGTTCCATGGGATCTGTACATGACGTCTCACCTGACTTGGCATGGCTCAGGGAGGGAACACACTTCTTGTGGGCAATTCACTGCGGTGATCTGCCCTCATGCCCATGACAGTGTTTCTTACGCTCATGGGCAGCCCTGTGTTCTCAGTACTTGGGCTTCGGTGCCAACGGCTCCGCTCCATAGGTCATGCTCAGAGAGGCACCGCTGGTTGGCTGAGGCCAAAGTATAGGGGGTCTCCTGGGCCAGGGTCAGATTGGGGCCTCATAGCCTCTCCCATCAGGTGCTTCCTCAGCCTGAGTGCTCAGGCCTTTCTGGTTCTGGGCAGAAAGGAGTTACAGATGCTGAACTTTGCAGAGATGTTCACCTCGCCCAGACCATAGTGGCACCGTTGATGCTTATTGCTGCTGGGAAAGGAGCGAGGGCAGGAAACACAGTTCTGGAAGCCCGGGACCCCAATAAAGATGGTTTCCCCCAACTTGGGGAAGGACGTTTCTTATGCTGTACTAGACTATACTATGTACAACTCAGATTTCTAAACTAGAAGATAACTATTGGTAGCAAAGACGTACAAAAACCCTTCCAGAGCTTAGAAGAGGGAAGGGGGACAGGGATCCAACTCAGGCCCAGGCAGCAGTCAGAAGGAACTGGAGGGCCATCAACCTGCACTGCCCCTTGTACCCTGAATAGGGAGTATGAGGGGAGATGCTGCGCATGTGCGGGTCAATTAATGCTGCCTGGAAAAAACTTCTGGATCCAGGCACATGGCATATGGGCACCCAAGGGTGGAATACACCTGGGACCAGCATGCCATGGAGAACAGGCCTCTCCTGCTTGAGCAGAAGGGCTACGAGCAGCTGCCACCAAAATGGTTCCCTGCCCTTTCTAAGCTGCAAACAGCCAATAGAGGGCAGCATTCTCATGCAGCTGGGGCCCTGCCCTGCTCTCCCCAAAGCCAATGGCAAAGAACTCCTCTTGAAATCAATGGGAGCATGGCTGGGCTGAAAGGGTCAGCTGCACATTGTAAACAACTTGGCTTAATTAAAACCTGCCTCCTCCAATTAAGCCAGCACCAAGCTGTCTAGGTGTTTCTGCGCTTGTCTTGGCTGCAGTGTTAAGCTGGGCTGTTGCTGGGGTGCTAACTAACCTGCCTCCCAGCCGCACACAAAACCCTATCACTCCATGCCCTGCGGCTTTACTCCACGGTAGCTGGCTCATCCTGGGGTTTAGGCTTTGCCTCGGGCGGGTCACCCGCCTGCATTGCAGTGGGAATGCAGGCCAAGGCACCTGAGTCAGTCAGCTCTGTGGGGCAGGGACTTTCTTGTTGTTCTACATTCTTAAAGCGCCTGACACAATATGGGGGTTGTGGCCAGTGCCTGGGATTCCCAGGCACTACGACAATTATTAATAATAACAAAAACTAGGGCTGCCAGTCTGCCAATTCCTCCCAATTCTCCCCAGGACAAGCAAGTTCTCCCACAATTCACTGGGAGAGAATGGCAGAGCAGCTCAGCTCAGTGCCGCACAAAGAGCCACAGGTCGTGGACCAGGGCTGGCCTTACCATGAGGCGAACTGAGGCAGCTGCTGGGGGGGGCACCACTAGGACCCAAAGTTTCAAAGTTTTGGCCCAAGCGAGGGGGCATGGGGCTGTCATTTGAGCTCCCCGCCTCAGGTGCCAAAATGTTGTGGGCTGGCCCTGACGTGGATGCAGCAGGGAGTGGGACATACTTAGGGAGCTCAGCACCAGCGAGGATGCAATAACCCCAGCAGGGCTTTGAACCGGGGCTGCTCACACCTGGGCTAGGCTGACCTGGCGCCGATCACCTGGGCTGCTCACAGCGGTAAAGACATGCCCTATGGAAAGCTTGGAGGGGCAGCAACAAGTCCTTGTGGAGACAGGGGACATTTCAAAGCCTTGCCTTCAAACTTTGTGGAATATTCCCCTTTGCTGCAGGGGTAAATCTGGCAATTTTCAGGCCAACCCGATTTCCCAAGCCAAAGATACAGTGGGGCCAAAAGGGGGCTTTATGATGGCAGCCAGCTGTCCATGCTGAGAACAGGGGGAGGGGGATTAACACCTAAACCACCAATAAATCTCACACCTATTTCTTCACTGGAAAAGCCTGAAATGATAGTTTGTGTCTCTTTGTCTTTTGTCCCAGTCACTCTGGCTGATCTTTACAGTATTGGAGCTGAGATAATATGGTGATTGGCACTCTGGAAAGATAGATAGATAGATAGATGATGATGATTAGATTAGATACTATAATTGTATACTGTATAAGAAGGCTTCTCCCATTTTGTGGTGGCAGCTGTAACAGACTGTATGACTCATTGTCACTAATTACACTCATATTTGCACTCAGTCCTAATCACTCCCTTTCGAACTGAGTGACTTCCTTGGTGCTGGTGTGATTAAAACACAATACAAACCAACCATTCCAGGGGCTGTAGCTCAAGACTGAGGGGCATCAGCAGAGCTGTGATGGGGGTGCCCAAGACTGGCAAAGTAGCAGTGGGAGGTGAGGGGGTGTTCAGTCAGGATTGAGATGCATTTACACACCTGTGGAGGGGCCCAGAACTGGAATGGTGGAGATGGAGTGTTCAGGGCTAAGGTGCCTTGACAGAGCTTTGGGGTGAACAAAATTAGTCAGGACTTGTTGAATAGCAAGGTGAGGTGCAGGCTGGTCTGAGGTGTGGGGTCAGAAGTGGCTGGCAGTGATTGGCAGTCGAGGTAGCTGAGTAGATACCATTGGTTTGGAAGATCCCAGTTCGCCCTGCAAATGCAGAAGGAATATTGTGGCTTCTCAGATTAGCTGCTGTTTGCAACTTCTCTGCCTTAACCTGCCTCTGGGAATAGACTGAATTGCAAACTCTGCTGGGGCTTCAATTCAAGGGTTGGGGGAAGGATGTTCTAAATTTCCTAATCCCTTTCATCAACACTGCCAGACAACTGGAGAGATAGGAGCAAAGGCTGGCCTGGGTTTCCCCCTGCCTCTGTCCAAGCCATCCTGTGAGCGATTACAGGGGCTACCCTCCTACTCCAAGAAATCCCGCCACCCTCCACCCCACGTCCATTGGGCCAGGTGTGAGGCCAGTTCCCTTGGCAAGGCGTGGAGCAGACATGCCCCACTCATCCAGTGAGTACCAGCAATACGCAGACAGGGGATAACTGCAGAGGGCACGACCTCCCACAAATGAAAGCCAGCCTGGCAGAAATGACTTGTGGCTTCCCCAAGGCAACGCCAAGCACTATTGCTGCTTCCTGAGTCTGCCCAGCAATGGGCCTGGGTTCCATCCCTTGCGGGCAGGCTAGGACTGTACCCCTCACTGTGGTGCCTGGGTGCCACCCAGGAAAGCAGTCGCTGATGTGACAGGCATTTCTCCATCCCCAGAGGGTGCCAGACACTGAGGCTTGGCCCCCCAGGAGGCACTGCTCAGACTGAGCATGTAGTGATGCAGATAGGTCAGGCTGCCTGACACTGCCACTCCCTAGGCCAGGGGACACCAGGAGCTCTTCACCAGGAGAGCTAGCCCAGAGCACTGTGCCTAGTGCAGGCACAGCTTTACTGGCACCACTGGGCTGGTGCAGCTATAGGTTATCCCTCCCCCTGAACAAAATAAGCTGGCCTGGTAAAAGTGCCTTTGCCATCTAGCTGCATTTACGGTAAGGACTTCTGCCAGTCAGAGCTCGCCCCGAGTGACACAGCCATGCCGGCCGAAGTCTGTAGTACAGACGCTGCTTTTGGCTGCCTACAGCTCTGCCAGCCTGCAGCCGCCAGTGCTGGAACTCCCGCCCTCACGCTCAGCCACCGCATGATTTTCTTTCTGAACATTTCAGTGAAGGCAGCTTTGCCAAGGAGGCTGTTTTGCCAACCTAAAACTGAACAGCTCTAGGCCTTCAAGCTTTGGAGCTAGGGCTTGAAATTTGGCAGGGGTCTCCCTTGGGTCAGGGAGGTGCCTATAAAAATCCATTTTAGCTGGGCTAAGATAAGCCATAGAAACTTGCCCCTTGCTATATGCTGACCCCATACTTCTCTGAATGTTACAACGGTACTGTGCATTTTCCCAGGCCAAAGTGAGGTGCTGCCCAGCCCGCCTGCTTGTGAAAATTCCTGTTAGCCTAAGGGAGGGTGCTCTGAGCTGGGAACAAGGGGACCATGAGTCCCAATCTCATTTCTTCCTCTGAGTGTTGTTAAGTCTTTAATCTTCACAGACTTCCTTACTGAGCAAGAACTCATACTCCTGCTCTAGGAGGCCGGCCCGTACCAGCCCCACATTGCACAGATAGGGCAACTGAGAATTTGTACTAGGTCATTTGTGACAGAGTTAGGAACAAAAGCCATCTCTCGTTCACTGAGCCATTCTGCCTTTCACAATGACTAGGCCAGTGCTGTGTGCTTGACTCTCCATTTTTAAGTCAGGCACTCAACAGTAAAGAAATGCCCAAATTAAGGTTGCCAGCAAATGCAATCTGCATTCAAATATCAGGCTCCTCCTGCTGCAAGCCAGGGAGGAGGGAGAGCTCTTAAACTAAATGGTTGGATGCATGTGTATGATGGGAAGTGTCAGGCAACGTTAATGGGCTGCTCCCGTACACCAGTGGTTTTCAACTTTTTCCTCATGGCCCAGCTGAAGAAAATTGTTGATGCCCGTGACCCAGCATAATTATATCTTTTGACTAGAGTTTTCATAAAATCATAATATTGCAATACATTCCAGCTTAACCCACTTTACATAACTAACATAGACACTAGCATTAGTAAGCTTATGGTAAGGAGCGTGGGAGGTGGCCGAGGGTGGAGTGCGGGGGTGAGGGCTCTGTCTGGGGGTGAGGGCTCTAGGGTGGAGCTGGGGATGAGGGGTTCAGGATGCAGGAGGGGGCTCAGGGCTGGGGCAGAAGGTTGGGAAACAGGGGGGTGAGGGCTCTGGCTGGGGGTGCAGGCTCTGGGGTGGGGCCAGGGATGAAGAAATTGGGGTGCAGGCAGGCTGCCCCAGGGCTGGGGCCAGAGGACGCCCCCCAGCCTTCTCCCCGCTGGCAGCACAGAGCTCTGGGGGAAGGGGACCCGCTCTCCCACTGCAGTCAGGTGGCAGGGAGTACGGAGCTCCGGGGGAAAGGCTTCTCTCTCTCCCTGCTGGCAGCAGTGAGCTCTGAGGCCTGGGAGAGGCCCAACTTGCTCCTCTCCCCAGTTCCCGCCCACCCCCTACCTCTCTCCTCTCCAGGTCCCCCTTTAGAACTGCTGCGTGGCAACAATCGTTGGCGTTTGAATCAGCAAGGCGACCCAGTGCCTGACGTTCCATGACCCAGTACTGACCTTCAGCAGGACCCGCTGTGCAGGGCCTGTACTTTGAAAAACACTGCCCTACACCATCGCCACACACCGCTGCCAAGCAGCTGCTGCAGGGGCCAGGCAGTGTGCAGCTTCCCTGACTCAACCTGTCTCCGACTCATGTTTGCACTGACCTTCCCAGCTCAGGTCTGGCGGTGCTGGCACACCGGGGGTGGGAGGGGACAATGTTGTTATCCCCATTTTGCAGAGTCGGAAACTGAGGTATGGTGTGGCGACCTGGGCACCCAGCGAGTCAGTGGTAGGATCGCAACTGGATCCCAGCATCCTGGAGCCCTGGCCTCGGCATTAAGTCCCCAGCCCATGCTGCCCCTTTTGACCCTGCAGCGTTCCCTTGGTCCCTTTCCCTCTCCTGTTCCCCATCACTCTCCCAGACCTTCACCCATCACTGGTGTCCCTCTCCTTGCCTTGCCTGGCCTGTCCCCCTTCCCCTGGCCCTTTGTCTTGCCATGAGCCTGTCTGTCTCCCCCTGAATTTCACTGGAAGTCCCCTGGTGCCATCCTCCTCCTTCCATGGCTACCACTGGGGTGACTGAGCTGCTCAGGCCCAGACAACAGAGTGCTGAGCCCCTCCCACTCCCTACTGTGCTCCTGAGAGAGGGGCAGCGCCAGCGGGGTGGCAGTGAGCAGAGAAGGGGGAGCGTTGGAACCCTAGAGGGGGAGCTGAAGCGGAGACCTGGCTCCTTGCTGCAGCCCACGTGAGGACACTTCAGCGGGCTGTGAGGTGACACCATGTGCCTGCCCTGGGGTGACCTGGGAGCTGTTCACAGGGTGGGTGGGAGAGGAGGACACTGCAGGGACATTCATGCCTTCCTGCACCTCAGCCAGAACCTCTCATGCTGCCGGAGATGCAGATCCCCCTGTGGTTGCTGTGGGTCCCAGCTTTGGGCAGCCAGGCCATAGTCTGTCTGTGTGGGCTGCTGTCCCGGAGCTGTAGCAGGGAAGGAGCTGCTGGAGACACATGGCTTGGGGTGGACAGAAGGTGCGAGGATTCAGTACCCCAGCCCTTCTGCCTTCCAGTCAGCCCGTAGCTCCCTGAAAAACCTCCCACCTCCCATCCCTGACCTTCAGCTGGACCCCTGCCTCCATCTACAAGGCCCCCAAACTGACTCCAGCACCAACCTACCTGCCCCAGCACCCACAGATGTCCCAACACCCCACCCCACCCAACCCAACCCCAACAGTACCTAGTTACTCTAGCCTCCAGCATAAGCCCCAGACAGCACCCAGAAGGCCTGGCTCCCCATTACTCTCCAGCACCCACTGCCCCAGAAACCTGCTATCCAGCTCTGTCATAAATATAAAGGGAAGGGTAAACCCCTTTAAAATCCCTCCTGGCCAGAGGAAAAATCCTCTCACCTGTAAAGGATTAAGAACCTAAAGATAACCTCGTTGGCACCTGACCAAAATGACCAATGAGGAGACAAGATACTTTCAAAAGCTGGGAGGGAGAGAGCGAGAAAAAACAAAGGGTCTGGGGCTGTCTGTATGCTGCTTTTGCCGGGGACAGAACAGGAATGGAGTCTTAGAACTTTTAGTAAGTAATCTAGCTAGGTATGTGTTAGATTATGATTTCTTTAAATGGCTGAGAAAAGAACTGTGCTGAATAGAATGATTATCCCTGTCTGTGTGTCTTTTTTGTAACTTAAGGTTTTGCCTAGAGGGATTCTCTATGTTTTGAATCTAATTACCCTGTAAGGTATCTACCATCCTGATTTTACAGAGGGGATTCCTTTATGTCTATTAAAAGTCTTCTTGTAAGAAAACTGAATGCTTTTTCATTGTTCTAAGATCCAAGGGTTTGGGTCTGTGGTCACCTATGCAAATTGGTGAGGATTTTTACCAAACCTTCCCCAGAAAGTGGGGTGCAAAGGTTGGGAGGATTTTGGGGGGAAAGATGTGTCCAAACTACGTTTCCCAGTAAACCCAGTTAGAGTTTGGTGGTGGCAGTGGAAATTCCAAGAGCAAAGGGTAAAATTAATTTGTACCTTGGGGAAGTTTTAACCTAAGCTGGTAAAAGTAAGCTTAGGAGGTTTTCATGCAGGTCCCCACATCTGTACCCTAGAGTTCAGAGTGGGGGAGCAACCTTGACAAGCCCTCTGACCCAACACCCACCACCCCACCTATCTCTCCCAACCTCAAGCTGCCAAGGCTGGCTCCACCACTGCTTGGGGCAGGATGTGCTGACCAGAAGAAGAAAGTTATGCTATTATGCAAATTATGAGTATGTATGAAAACTTCCTCATGAAATCCTTTTCATACATCACACCCATGAAGCTGTACAAACTGGCAGCTTGGAGTAGAGAGCAAGGGAGGGAGGGGCCTGAGCCTAGGGGACAGGGAGCAAAGAGTGTGGGGCAGACCAAGCCGCAGGAATGGAAGCTGCTGAGGGGCAGGAGCTACAAGGGCAGTAGTGCCACCCCCCACCCTCCCCAGCCCAGCTGCAGGGTGGAGAAGCACTCCCTTCAGGGGAGCACCCTAGAGATGCGTGCAGAGCCCCCAGCTGGGGGCTGGACAGACAGCAAGGGCTGAAGTGTTGTGGGGCAGGAGCTGCAGCACCAGGTCAGAGAGAGCAAGGCCAAGTGCCCAAAGCAAGGTGGGCACCAGCCTCAGAGCAAAGTCTCACCCACCGCTTCTGGGACAGGGAGGGAGATAATGATGTCCCCCGCCCACTGACTCACCCACCCCCCCCCAGGACTCAGACCTGATCCATCCCATACTCTAGACACTGAGCTGACTCATCCCTTGCCCTAGATGCCAACCCATCATCCTCCCACTCCCTAGAGACACTCACCAGACCCAGACCCATCCCTAGACACTGACCTTACCCATTGCTGACCCATTGATGGGGCTGATCTGTGGGAGGAGGTCCTTGTGGCATCTGTTGGTGGGACTGATATGGGGGTGAGGTTCCCATGGCGTCTGTTGGGGAGGCTGATCATGGTGGTGGTGGGTCTCTGTCCATTAGGCTGATCTCTAGGATGTCCCTTTGATGCCTGTCACTGAAGCAGAAGGCAGGGCTGTATCCCCGACCAGCTGTCCAGCACGCCAATCCTGGGCTGTCACAGAGACCATAATAACCTAATAATGGCCATATTCAGTCAGACCAATGGTCCATCAAGCCCAGTATCCTGTCTGCTGACAGTGGGCAATGCCAGGTGCTTCAGAGGGAATGAACAGAACAGTCAATTAACAGTGATCCATCCCCTGTCGACACTCCCAGCTTCTGGTAGTCAAAGGTTTAGGGATACCCAGAGCATGGGACCGCATCCCTGATCACCCTGGCTAACCACTACGCCACTGTGAGGGACCTATCCTCCATGAACTTATCTAATTCTTTTTTGAACCCAGTTATACTTTCGACCTTCACAACATAACCTGGCAACAAGTTCCACAGGTTGACTGTGCGTTGTGTGAAGAACTACTTCCTTTTGTTCATTTTTAAACCTGCTGCCTATTAATTTCATTGGGTGACCCCTGCTTCTTGTGTTATGAGAAGGGGTCAATAACACTTCCTTGTTCATTTTCTCCACACCATTCATGATTTTATAGACCTCTGTCATATTTCCCCCTTAGTTGTCTCTTTTCCAAGCTGAGAAGTCCAAGTCTTTTTAATCTCTCCTCATACAGAAGCTGTTCCATACCCCTAATCATTTCTGTTGCCCTTTTCTGTACCTTTTTCAGTTCTAATTCATCTTTTTTGAGATGGGGCATCCAGATCTGCACGCAGTATTTAAGGTGTGGGGGCACCAGAGATTTATAGAGTGGCATTATGATATTTTCTGTTTTATTGTCTATCCCTTTCCTGACAGAGGCCGCTCTTATCCCGTCCCTACCAGCTGCTGTGCTCCCCCTGGTATTGGGGCACCCATGGGGGCTGATAGACAGCCTGTGTCAGTGTGCCTTGGGGCAGGAGTCGCTGCAGGGTATGGATGTGAGCAATGAGTGTGGCACAAGGCTGCCAAGCACACACATCACACTTCCATTGGCACTGAATCCACGGGCACCCCCCATTCCCAATGCATTGTGCCCTGAGGAGTAGCTGGGTGGGGGTGGAGGTTCTCATTACTAAGCCGCATGGCATGCCCCTCTCCAGTCCTAGAGCTGAGCTCCATGGTGAGTGGCTGGGGTGTATGACCGACATGGTAATGCTGTGTAACAATCTCACAACACTGAGGCCAGGTGTACACTACCATTTCCTGCAGTATAACTGATGTCACTCAGGGGTGTGAATACCCCCTCCCCCAACGATGTAAGTTACACTGACCTAAGCACCGATGAGCATAGCACTGTTGAAAGGAGAGCTTCTCCCACGACAAAGCTATTGCTTCTCACGGGGGTGGAGTTATGCCTGTCGGCATAGAGTGTCTTCACAAGCGGTGCAGCTGCACCCTGTAGCGCTTCTAGTGTAGACTAGCCCTGAGCTGTGATAAGCTAATGACCAGTGCGTGCGACCTTTGGTTGCTGAGGTGTGAGTGTGTATTACACTCCCTGGTCTGAGTGTGTTGTTCTAGCCAAACAGGTCTGCTGGAAAAACAAGCAGGGAAAAAAATCAATGGCTCTAGCTAAGCACCCTCCTGGCAAACATTGGCTGAACAATTACAGGCCAATGGCATATTCCCAGCCAAAGGCAGAAGTGACATGGCTGCTTTGCCAGGCTGAGAACTAACTGATCAAAGGGCTATAAACAGTTAAAATCCCCTCTCTGGAGAGCAGGCAGGTGTCAGCTCTCAGGGGACAGGCTGGGACAGACAAGCTCTCATGAAGGCGCCTGAAGCAGTTGGGCCTTTTGCAGAGCCAGGACATGGTAAGTATTAGGGGAAGGCAGGCATCCCAAGAGAACAGACATATAGGCACTGAGCCAGAGTCGGGTGCTGAACCTGAGTCAGGCCTGCTGAGCTAATCACGGCTAGCACCAGGGTACTGCAGGCCAGGGCCTGGCAAGGTTGGCTAATTTGCTCCTTGTGCTTGATCCAGGCCCCATATGGAAACACCCTACTCTGGAAATGGGGTAATGGTGAATGGATGAGCCAAGCTCTCAGCCTCGGTGGGTGGCCAGGGGTTTTTCCCCCACAGGGAGGGAGTGCTGTGGGGCCGAGGAGAGGAAGCAGGGAGGCAGTGAGCCTATGCAAAGCCCCTCATGCACATAGTCCTCTCCCTGATTCCGAGGACCCTGCGGACGCAACCCACGGGGAAGAATCCAGCAGGCACAGCACCCAGGTTTTCACACTTTTATTGTAAAGCTTTGGGAAGGGCTAATTACAATGGAGTTTGTCATCTGACAGCTCAGCAAACAAACAGAAGGGGAGAGAACAGAAAGGGGCTCACAAGGTGTCATGCTCACTGCTCCGAACAGAAAGAATTACAAGGGAATCAATTGTGCTCACAGTGCCTGGGAAAAACCAAACCCAAGGCCCAAAGCCTTCCCCGCACAGGGAAATGCATCACACGTTGAGAGCAATACAACCTTAGCAAGAGGCGCTGCCTTAGACATAGGTCACCATCTGAAAAATAGCTGGGTACTTTCCTCTGACACAGGATTTCTCCTTTAGAAAAGCTACACCTGCATGTACATAAAACTGTACAAAAAACAAGGCATCACAAGCAAGGAAATGAAATCTCGTATAAATAGAACCAACACTGAAGAGCTACAATGGGGTCGCTTGGATCCTTCCCTCACAGCCCGACTGCTCCCTGGCTCCCACCTTTGGTTTTACCCCCTGGCTTGTCCTAGTGCAGTGTTAAATACAGTGAACCCCCCTCCCTCCCTGAGGGGCATCTGTAACTCCCCACCCCCCTTCACTGTGCTTGTCTAGACCGGAGCCTGTGGGGAGCCTTCCCTCCCCCATGTGCAGAGGCTTTATCCTTCTGGCTTATCTTTGTGCAAATGAGCTTCTCCCTGCCAGCACCAGCACCCTCTCCCCATGGCAAATCCCCCGCACCACCTCCACCCTCATGCTGGGGTGACCCCAGAACCCCTCCCCCCATGGCCAATCGCAGCACCGCCTCCACCCTCATCCTGGGGCTGATCCCAGAACCCCTCCCCCTGGGCTGATCCCTAGCATCACCTCCATCCTCACCCTGGGACTGATCCCAGAACCGCTCCCACCCTTGGATGATCCCAGCACCACCTCCACCCCCACCCCTGGGCCAATCCCCAGCACCACCTACACACTCACCCTGGGCCAATCCCAGCACCACCTCATCCCTCACATGTGGGCTGATCCCAGCACCACCTCTGCCCTCCCTGCTGAGGCAGATTCCCCCCTCAGTCCCAAACCAAAGGGTCTGAGAAGCACAGATGGCTGTGTATGCAGGCTGAGTGAGCTGCTGTGCTGCCTCAGGCAGCTCCTGAACCAAACCAAAGGGCTGTGAGCCTCAGGGTTCCCTGAGTGACCCAAGCAGCGAGTAGGGGAGCCATCCTGCAGACCAGGCCATGGGGAGAGCCAGGGCCCACTCTTTCCCTCTTGGAAGCAGTGCCCCATATCTGTGTAGGTCATATAGCTCTCCTGGGGAGCCTGCCCCAGAGGGATGCTGCCCCAGACCCGAGCCTGGGTGTGGGGAGCGAGCATCTGAGCTGGCAGAGGAATCAAGGATCCTGGCCTAGGTGGCCAAATTGCACATTCTGCCCAGTTAGGCCCTGAAACTAGAACTACAATAAAAACATATTCAGGAAAGTGACGTGCTCAGGCAGCCAGGCCAGGGGGAGCACGGGCCCCACAGCACTGCCAGCAGAGCAGAACAGGTATGCCTGGACGGACACCCACCTGGAGGCGATGTCCACTACAGAGACCCACTGGACCAGTGCCCTCCAAGCAGGGGAGCTGTGACAGGAGAGGTGGGAAGGGGGGGGTCCTGACTCCCTTAAGCGGCACCTCTAGATGTATGAACTGTGGTGGCACAGTCCCCCATCACATCACATCACAGGGTGACACAAGAACAGGGAGCTGGGGGAGCGGGCAGGGTAGGGCAGGGCAGCTAGGAGCCTCAGTCTCTGCGGCCCTTCCGCAGGCCTTGTCAGCTCTATGCCTTTTTGGCCTTGAGCTCCTTGGGCAGACCTGGTTCAGCTTGTGTCCATCAGGCCACACAGCCCTGAGGAAGCTACGCCATGAAGTTGGCCATATCCCATCACCACTGCCAGAGCAAAGGGTCGGGAGCTACTCAGCAAAGGACTGAACACCAGGAGGCAAGGGAGGGCAAGTGCCATTGCCCCGAACCTCCCGAGACTCACTGCAGGAATTGCAGGCCTCTGGGCCTGATGGGATGGGGCTGCAAATCCCTCTCCCTGCAGGAAGCACTCAATGTTGAACAAGTCCTGCCTAGCCACCCACAGGCACCAGAGAGGAAAGGCTGCCCTGCCAGGAGACACAAAATGTTCCCACCCCCTCCCCCTATGTTCAAAGGCCAAGCATGGACCAAAGATAGGAAAGGGGATGTTATCCTGAAGCTGCCATTGGCCTCACTGCCCAAGGAAGAGCTGAGTGATGAAGAGTGCTGAGGAGATAGGAAGGGAAGAACAACGGGGCATCTCACCCGCCTTCTAGCACCCCTACTAGATGAGGAGAGGAAAGGAGGTATCCTAGAGAGAATGGGGCATGACTCACCCTCACCCTGCTCCAGGCGGGACAGCCCAAGTGTCTGGAGCAGGGGGTCAGGCCAGAGCTGGAACAATTGAGAATGGGACAGAAACCAAGTCACCAAAACAGCTCCAAGGCCTCCAAGAGAGCAAGAGAGTTCAAGCAGAGCCAGCAGAAGCTCCTGTGTCCCACCAGGGCCACCCCTTTGATCCACACCCTGCTAGGGCTGGCCAAGCCACGGGCCATTCCTACGGGCACCTGTTCAAGCTGACGGCACCCATCCTTCCTCTCTACCCTGCACAGTGTCTCCCTGGATTTGGTACCCTGTGAAGGGGAACTCAGATGCTGCTGGCACCTGGCATTAGGGTGCCACCCCAGGGAGACTGGATGACCTTTGACACTGGAAGAGGATGCTGGAGCCCTTGAGAGTGGCTCTGTGGCCTAAGGGCAGCGGGACTCCAGCTTGCAGGGGCCAGTGGCCCCTGGTGTGACCCTGAGACAAAGCTCCTCCTCACAAAGGCAAATGGTGGCTTACAGGCGGACAGGTCAAAGGTCAAGTTCATGGCACAGATGGCCCCATGGGAGTTCCCTGCACTACAGCAGGCGCAAGGGGAGGGGTGAGGCCCAATGACCTGTGCCTCCCTTCCCTCCAGCAGAGCTAGAGCCAAGGACGTCTGCAGCCAGAGATATAGTTATCAAACCGGTGCTCCCCAGGCCTCCTCCTGGCTCTTTCAGCTTTGCCATCCACTGGCACACAGCCAAAAGGGACCCCTCAGCATAGGCCCTCATCTCTGGTACTGAGCAGTCCCTGGACACCCTGCAGCCCATGGGCACAGTGACAGCATTTGGCAAGCGGGCCAGGATGTAAAACCAGAAAGCCTCCAGCCGCACTGACAGGCCCCTGCCCGTCTCCTCCCATTCCCAGCTGTTTGAGGAACCAATCACATCTCTATTTACAATATGGAACAGGAGTGTGGACAGAAAGCTGTGCTCCCCTGTGCTCTTCCATGCACCAAACCATTCAACGCTGGAACTTGCTCCCTGTGGTTTGTTTTGTTGAAATGTCTTTTGTTTCAAGGACAATAAAAGTTTCAATCAGGCAGGATTTGAATGTCATTCCTAAGATTCATATTTACAGGAGTCTACAGTAAAGCAACAGGCAGCTTGCTCCCTGTGCATGCAGACACCCTCTGTCCTGTGCCCCAGGAACTCCACCAGCTCTGCATGGACCTTTGGTACCTAAGCCCTTCACCCCAGCCGTGTCCTCTGCACTCGGAGCCTGCCCAGCCCTCCCTGACACAGCAGTTCAGAGACGCACCCTCAAGTGCTTGGAAATTCCTTAGGTTTCACACACACACCCCCGGCCCGAAGACAATGAGTTAAAAAGGCCCTCCTGTCCCTTGCCCTGCCCTGTGTCCTCAGAGGCCAGTTGGGGCATCTCACCCGAAGGGGGGTGGAAACTGGGAACGACCTGGAGAACCGGCTGCAGGAGCGATAAAGCATTAAAGTTTCAAATGTTCCTCTGGAAACTGGCCTCAGAAGTGTCTGCTCCCCACCCCTTGGGCCCAGCCTCACAGGTAGATCTCCCTCTTAGCGGTTTGAGACGAGGGGGTGGTGGCTGGCTGGAAGTCCGAGGTCTGGGTGAGAGGAATTTCCTCCATAGGGGAGTCCTTGCAGGGCTCATGGCTACTGTTGGAGAAGGCACTGTATGTGGGGAGCAGGCGGAGGTTGGCCATTTTGGTGCTGCGCTCTTCCGAGAGTCTGGGGCTGCCATTCCCAACTTGCTCTTGACTCCCCCGTTCTTGGTAAGGCACAAAAGTGGAGAGTTTCAGGGCATTCTTGGGCCTGTGGTTCGGGGAGGACTGGCCAGGCATCCAGCAGGTGTCAGAGTGGCCGAACTCCGTGCATTCCCGGGTGCAGGTCCCAGTCATGGCAACATCAGGCAGAGGCCGAAGATCTGTGGAGAAGAGAAATAAGAGCGGCGTTAACCCTATGCGCACAAGCCCCACAGCATGGGAGCCACTGCTGGATCTGGATCCTAGGGCACCGCTCAGGCCTGACCCCCCCCAGCGCTAAGCACATGGCACTTTGGGGGACATTTCACTGACAGGCTTCCTGTCGTGGCCTCTGCACTGGTGGCAGGGGCAAAAGGGACTCTAGAAGGTGCCCAGTAATGTCCCATCTCTGTCACCCCGTCCCAGGCCAGAGAGGACTCCAGTACTTCTGGAAGCTCACTGCCATGAGGCCCTGTGGAAGGCTGAACAATCACAGTTAGCACGAGCACCTGGAGGCTGGCATGGGCCACGTGTCACAAATTGCCCTGTTCCTGGGAGGCAGAGGAACCCTACGGCAGAGCCTGGCCCAAGGCCATAAAAAGGCATGGCAGAGCTGGGCCTAAAACCCGGGACTTGTGATTCCAGCCCCCATCTTCAAACTCACTGCTGCAGCAGCCCTGGGGCCGAGGCCCTTTCAGGCTCAGCACAGGCCCTGTTGCAAGTGTGCCCCTTACACCCAGGCAGACACAGCCACTGACCCAGCGCATCTGGCATTCACCTGCCTCCATGCTGCTACAGGGAATTCCCCGATCGACAGTGATGATATCGCAGAATGCCAGGAGGGAGATGAAAATAGCACACCAAAGGAGAGAAAAACTAGGTCACCAGCTACCACCCAACTCCAGGCACAGCCAGGCATTTTTGGGTACCAGCCATTCCTCCCCGGGCACAGTCAGGCATCCGTGGGGACCAGCCACTCCCCCGACACAGGCACCAGCCAGGAATCACTGGGCACCAGACACTCCCCACCCTGGGCACAGCCAGGTGTACCTGGATATCAGGGCAAAGCCTGGTATACCTGAGTACCAACACACCCGCAACAAAGACAGACATCCCTCGGGCCACCTACTGCCCCACTCTGAGGCAAAGTCAGACATGTTTTCATGTTCTCTCCACAGGTACTAATGCGGAGCGTGGACTAGATGATACATCTGAGGGAAGGGAACAGAAGGAGACTCCGCCGATTGGAAGGCATGAGATGCACTGTCCTAGGGATGGGGGTTCCACGACCACCACTCCCAAGAGAAGGAGGCGGGTGGTGGTGGTCGGGGACTCTCTCCTCAGGGGGACTGAGTCATCTATCTGCCGCCCTGACCGGGAAAACCAAGAAGTCTGCTGCTTGCCAGGAGCTAGGACTCACGATGTGACGGAGAGACTGCCGAGACTCATCAAGCCCTCGGATCGCTACCCCTTCTTGCTTCTCCACGTGGGCACCAATGATACTGCCAGGAATGACCTTGAGCGGATCACTGCAGACTATGTGGCTCTGGGAAGAAGGATAAAGGATTTTGAGGCGCAAGTGGTCTTCTCGTCCATCCTCCCCGTGGAAGGAAAAGGCCTGGGTAGAGACCGTTGAATCGTGGAAGTCAACGAATGGCTACGCAGGTGGTGTCGGAGAGAAGGCTTTGGATTCTTTGACCATGGGATGGTGTTCCAAGAAGGAGGAGTGCTAGGCAGAGACGGGCTCCACCTTACGAAGAGTGGGAAGAGCATCTTCGCAAGCAGGCTGGCTAACCTAGTGAGGAGGGCTTTAAACTAGGTTCACCGGGGGAAGGAGACCAAAGCCCTGAGGTAAGTGGGGATGTGGGATACCGGGAGGAAGCACGAGCAGGAGCGCGCGAGAGGGCAGGGCTCCTGCCTCATACTAAGAAAGCAGGACAAACAGCAAGTTATCTCAAGTGCCTATACACAAATGCAAGAAGCCTGGGAAACAAGCAGGGAGAACTGGAAGTCCTGGCACAGTCAAGGAATTATGATGTGACTGGAATAAGAGAGACTTGGTGGGGTAACTCACATGACTGGAGTACCATCATGGATGGACATAAACTGTTCAGGAAGGACAGGCAGGGCAGAAAAGGTAGGGGGGTTGCACTGTATGTAAGGGAGCAGTATGACTGCTCAGAGCTTAAGTATGAAACTGCAGAAAAACCTGAGTGTCTCTGGATTAAGTTTAGAAGTGTGAGCAAAAAGGGTGATGTCATGGTGGGAGTCTGCTATAGACCACCGGACCAGGGGGACGAGGCTTTCTTCCGGCAACTCACAGAAGTTACTAGATCGCAGGCCCTGGTTCTCATGGGAGACTTCAATCACCCTGATATCTGCTGGGAGAGCAATACAGCGGTGCACAGACAATCTAGGAAGTTTTTGGAAAGTGTAGGAGACAATTTCCTGGTGTAAGTGCTGGAGGAACCAACTGAGGGCAGAGCTCTTCTTGACCTGCTGCTCACAAACCGGGAAGAATAAGCAGGGGAAGCTAAAGTGGATGGGAACCTGGGAGGCAGTGACCATGACATGGTCGAGTTCAGGATCCTGACACAGGGAAGAAAGGAGAGCAGCAGAATACAGACCCTGGACTTCAGAAAAGCAGACTTTGACTCCTTCAGGGAACTGATGGGCAGGATCCCCTGGGAGAATAACATGAGGGGGAAAGGAGTCCAGGAGAGCTGGCTGTATTTTAAAGAATCCTTATTGAGGTTACAGGGACAAACCATCCTGATGTGTAGAAAGAATAGTAAATATGGCAGGCGACCAGCTTGGCTTAACAGTGAAATCCTTGCTGATCTTAAACACAAAAAAGAAGCTTACAAGAAGTGGAAGATTGGACAAATGACCAGGGAAGAGTATAAAAATATTGCTCGGGCATGCAGGAGTGAAATCAGGAAGGCCAAATCATACGTGGAGTTGCAGCTAGCAAGAGATGTTAAGAGTAACAAGAAGAATTTCTTCAGGTATGATAGCAACAAGAAGAAAGTCAAGGAAAGTGTGGGCCTCTTACTGAATGAGGGAGGCAACCTAGTGACAGAGGATGTGGAAAAAGCTAATGTACTTGCCTGTCATCACGAACAAGGTCAGCTCCCAGACTGCTGCACTGGGCAGCACAGCATGGGGAGGAGGTGACCAGCCCTCTGTGGAGAAAGAAGTGGATCGGGACTATTTAGAAAAGCTGGATGAGCACAAGACCATGGGGCCGGATGCGCTGCATCCGAGAGTGCTAAAGAAGTCGGTGGATGTGATTGCAGAGCCATTGGCCATTATCTTTGAAAACTCATGGCGATCAGGGGAAGTCCCGGACGACTGGAAAAATTTTTATTTTTTTTTATGACGAGATAACTGGCTCTGTGGATGAGGGGAAAGCAGTGTTGTTCCTTGACTTTAGCAAAGCTTTTGACATGGTCTCCCACAGTATTCTTGTCAGCAAGTTAAAGAAGTATGGGCTGGATGAATGGACTATAAGGTGGATAGAAAGTTGGCTAGATTGTCGGGCTCAGTGGGTAGCGGTCAATGGCTCCATGTCTAGTTGGCAGCTGGTATCAAGTGGAGTGCCCCAAGGGTCGGTCCTCGGGCCGGTTTTGTTCAGTATCTTCATTAATGATCTGGAGGATGATGTGGATTGCACCCTCAGCAAGTTTGCAGATGACACTAAACTGGGAGGAGAGGTAGATACGCTGGAGGGTAGGGATAGGGTCTAGACTCTAGAGTAACCTAGACAAATTGGATGATTGGGCCAAAAGAAATCTGATGAGGTTCAACAAGGACAAGTGCAGAGTCCTGCACTTAGGATGGAAGAATCCCATGCACCGCTACAGACTAGGGACCGAATGGCTAGGCAGCAGTTCTGCAGAAAAGGACCTAGGGGTTACAGTGGACGAGAAGCTGGATATGAGTCAACAGTGTGCCGTTGTTGCCAAGAAGGCCAATGGCATTTTGGGATGTATATGTAGGGGCATTGCCAGCAGATCGAGGGACGTGATTGTTCCCTTTTATTCGACATTGATGAGGCCTCATCTGGAGTACTGTGTCCAGTTTTGGGCCCCACACTATAAGAAGGATGTGGAAAAATTGGAAAGAGTCCAGCGGAGGGCAACAAAAATGATTAGGGGACTGGAACACATGACTTATGAGGAGAGGCTGAGGGAACTGAGATTGTTTAGTCTGCGGAAGAGAAGAATGAGGGGGGATTTGATAGCTGCTTTAAACTACCTGAAAGGGGGTTCCAAAGAGGATGGATCTAGACTGTTCTCAGTAGTAGCTGATGACAGAACAAGGAGTAATGGTCTCAAGTTGCAGTGGGGGAGGTTTAGGTTGGATATTAGGAAAAACTTTTTGACTAGGAGGGTGGTGAAACACTGGAATGCGTTACCTAGGGAGGTGGTGGAATCTCCTTCCTTAGATATTTTTAAGGTCAGGCTTGACAAAGCCCTGGCTGGGATGATTAAGTTGGGGATTGGTCCTGCTTTGAGCAGGGGGTTGGACTAGATGACCTCCTGAGGTCCCTTCCAAACCTGATATTCTATGATTCTATGAAAGTCAGACATGCCTGGGAACCAGGTGCTAGGTGCCCCTGGGCACCAACCACTGCTTCAGACCAGACACAGCCAGGCAACCCTGGGCAGCAGCCACTCCCCCATGCTGGATACATCCAGGCAACCCTGGGTGGCAACCATTCCCTCATGCTGGATACATCCAGGCAACCCTGGGTGGCAACCATTCTCCAACGGTGAGGTAAGCCAGGCATCCTCACTTACCAGCCACACCCTGGACACACCTAAACATCCCTGGGCACCAGCCACTCACCAAGCGTGGGGATAGACAGGCATTTCCGGGGCACCATCCAATCCCTACCCCAAGACACAGCCAGGCATCCCTGGGAACAAGTACTCCCCCATGCTGGGCACAGCTCTTTGGGCATCAGCCAGTCCCCCATCCCAGGCACAGCGACGCATTTCCGGACAAAAGCCATTCCCTCGGCCCAGACACAGCTAGGCATCCTGACAAAAGGAATAAAGGAGAGTAGCAAAATACGGACCCTGGACTTCAGGAGAGCAGACTTTGACTCCCTTAGGGAACTGATGGGCAGGATTCCCTGGGAGGCTAATATAAGGGGGCAAGGAGTCCAGGAGAGCTGGCTGTATTTTAAAGAAGCCTTATTGAGGGTGCAGGAACAAACCATCCTGAAGTGCAGAAAGATGGCAGGCAACCAGCTTGGCTTAACAGTGAAATCTTCGGTGAGCTTAAACTCAAAAAGGAACCTTACAAGAAGTGAAATTTGGACAGATGACTAGGGAGGAGTATAAAAATATTGCTTGAGCATGCAACGGTGTAATCAGGAAGGCCAAGGCACAATTGGAGCTCCAGCTAGCAAGGGATGTGATGGGTAACAAGAGGGTTTCTACAGGTATGTGAGCAACAAGAAGAAGGTTAGGGAAAGTGTGGGACCCTTACTGAAGGCAACATAGTGACAGATGATGTGGAAAAAGCTGAAGTACTCAATGCTTTTTTTGCCTCGGTCTTCACAGACAAGGTAAGTTCCCAGTCTGCTGCACTGGGCAACACAGTATGGGGTGGAGGTGAGCAGCCCTCAGTGGTGAAAATACAGGTCAAGGACTATTTAGAAAAGCTGGACGTGCACAAGTCCATGGGTCCTTATCTATTGCATCCAAGGGTGCTGAGGGTTGGCTGATGTGATTGCAGAGCCATTGGCCATTATCTTTGAAAATCTGTGGTGATCGGGGGAGGTCACAGACGATGGGAAAAAGGCAAATATAGTGCCCATATTTTTAAAAGGAAAGAAAGAGAACCTGGGGAACTACAGCCTCACTTCTGTCCCTGGCAAAATCATGGAGCAGGTCCTCAAGGAATCCATTCTGAAGCACTTGGGGGAGAGAAAGGTGATCAGGAACAGTCAGCATGGATTCACCAAGGGCAAGTCATGCCTGACCAACCTGATTGCCTTCTATGATGAGATAACTGGCTCTGTGGATATGGGGAAAGCAGTGGATGTGATATATCTTGACTTTAGCAAAGTTTTTGATATGGTCTCCCACAGTATTCTTGCTAGCAAGTTAAAAAAGTGTGGCTTGGATGAATGAACTATAAGGTGGATAGAAAGCTGGCTAGATTGTCAGGCTCAACGGGTAGTGATCAATAGCTCGATATCTAGTTGGCAGCTGGTATCAAGCGGAGTGCCCCAGTGGTTGGTCCTGCGGCCGGTTTTGTTCAATATCTTTATTAATGATCTGGATGATGGGATTAATTGCATCCTCAGCAAGTTCGCAGATGACACTAAGCTCAGGGGGAGGTAGATATGCTGGAGGGTAGGGATAGAGTCTAGACTCTAGAGTAACCTAGACAAATTGGAGGATTGGGCCAAAAGAAATCTGATGAGGTTAAACAAGGACAAGTGCAGAGTCCTGCACGTAGGAAGGAAGAATCCCATGCACTGCTACAGGCTGGGGACCGACAGGCTAAGCAGCAGTTCTGCAGAAAAAGACCTGGGAATTACAGTGGACGAGAAGCTGGATATGAGTTAGGAGTGTGCCCCTGTTGCCAAGAAGGCCAATGGCATATTGGGCTGCATTAGTAGGAGCACTGCCAGCAGATCTAGGGAAGTGATTATTCCCCTCTATTCGGCACTGGTGAGACCACATTTGGAGTATTATGTCCAGTTTTGGTCCCCCCCACTACAGAAGGGATGTGGACAAACTGGAGAGAGTCCAGTGGAGGGCAACGACAATGATTAAGGGGCTGGAGCACATGACTTATGAGGAGAGGCTGAGGTAACTGAGGTTATTTAGTCTGCAAAAGAGAAGAGTGAGAGGGGACTTGATAGCAGCCTTCAACTACCTGAAGGGGGGTTCCAAAGAGGATGGAGCTCAGCTGTTCTCAGTGGTGGTAGATGACAGAACAAGAAGCAATGGTCTCAAGTTGCAGTGGGGGAGGTCTAGGTTGGATCTTAGGAAACACTCTTTCACTAGGAGGGTGGTGAAGCACTGGAATGGGTTACCTAGGGAGCTGGTGGAATCTCCATCCTTAGAGGTTTTTAAAGGCCCGGCTTGACAAAGCCTTGGCTGGGATGATTTAGCTGGTGTTGGTCCTGCTTTGAGCAGGGGGTTGGACTAGATGACCTTCTGAGGTCTCTTCCAACCCTGATATTTTATGATTCTACGATCTCTGGGCACCAGGCACTCCCCCATCTTGGGCACAACTAGGCATCTCTGGGAACCAGCCATTTTCTCTACTGAAGCACAGCCAGCCACCCATGGGCACAGGTCACTCCCCTATTTCAGGCACAGCCAGGCATCGTTGGGCACCAGTCATTCCTCTGCACCAGGCACAAGCAGGCTGTACCAAGTACCAACTGCTCTTCTGCCCATGGGACAGCCAAGTAATTGGAGTACCAGTCACAGAAATCCCCCCACCCCGCTCACCACTCTCCCAAATGGACACACACATACCAGGGCCTCCTTGCTCTACACACAGAACACCCCCCTCCAGAGCACCCACCTAGAGAGATCCAGCCAGGTGCTGGGACCCAAGGGAGGCCGCTTCGGCCTCTTTTATTTTTGTGCTGCAGGGATCACACAATACCACACACACTACTACCTTCTACCTCTCTGTCACTCTCACCCACAGACACTATACCACACACGTGATACCCGGCTCTCTCTCTCTCATACACACACACTGCCACAAACACTATTCTCTTCTGCCTCTGTCACCCTCCGGGCCACACACTATACCACATAGAGAACACCAACTCTCTCTCTCTCCCACACACACAGATACACACAATGCCCCACACACTACTCCCTTCTGCCTCTCTGTCACCTTCACCCACAATACCACATATGCAACATCCTCTCTCTCTCTCACACACACACCCACACATACACACAGTGCCACACACACACACTACTCCTTTCTGCCTCTCTGTCACCCTCAGCCACACACACACTATACCACGCATGCAACACCCCTGTCTCTCTCCCTCTGTCTCTCTCTCACACACACATATACACACAGTGACACACTACTACTTTCTGCCTCTCTGTTACTCACACCCACACACACACTATACCACACACGCAACACCCTCTCTCTCACACACACACACACAATGCCATACACACTACTCCCTTCTGCCTCTCTGTCACCCTCACCGCCAACGCATTATACTACACATGCAAGCCCCCCCCACACACATACACAGTGCCACGCACACTACTTCCTTCTGCCTCTCTGTCACCCTCATCAACACACACTATACCACATACACAACACCCCGCCCTCTCTCTGACACACACACACATACACACAGTGCTACACACTACTCCTGTCTGCCTCTCTGTCACTCACCCCCCCACACTATACCACATTCACAACACCCCTCTCTCTCTCACACACACACACGTAATGCCATACACACTACACCCTTCTGCCTCTCTGTCACCCTCACCGCCAACACATTATACCACAAATGCAAGCCCCCCCCCACACATACACAGTGTCACACTCCCTTCTACTACTACTTCCCTTCTGCTACTCCCTTCTGCGTCTCTGTCACCCTCAGCCACACACAGTATACCATGCATGCAACATCCCCTCTCTCTCACACACAAACGCGCACACACACACACACAATGCCACACACACTACTCCCTTCTGCCTCTGTCACAGACAATACCACACCACCCCTCTTTCACACACACCATACCCGCAACACCCCTCTTTCACACACACATACACACAATACCACATGCACCACACCACCACACACTATGCCACACACACAACACCCCCTCTCTCTCACATATACACAAACACACAATACCACACACACTACTCTTCTGCATCTGTCATCCTCACCCACACACACTATACCATGAATGCAACACTCCTCTGTCTCTCACACACATACATACACACAATGCCAGATACACTGTTCTCTTCTGCCTCTGTCACCCTCACAACCACACACTATACCACACACAAAACACCCCCCTCTTTCTCTCTTACACGCACACACACACACAATGGCACACACACTACTCCCTTCTGCTTGTCACCCTCACCCCCACACACTATACCACACACACAACACCCCCCATGCACACACCTACACACAATGCCACACACACTATTCTCTTCTGCCTCTGTCACCCTCCCCACCACACACTATACCACACATAGTACACCCCTCTCTCTCTCACATACACACACATAAACACAATGCCAAACACACTACTCCCTTCTGCCCCTCTGTCATCATCACCCATAAACACGAAATCATGCATTCAACACCCCCGCCTCACACACACACACACACGCCACACACACTACACCCTTCTGCCTATGTCGCCCTCACTCCCACACACTATAGCACACATGCAACACCCCTCTCTCTCTCTCTCTCACACACACACACATATACACAATGCCACACACTAGTCCCTTCTGCCTCTTTGTCATCCTCACCCACACACACTATACCACGCATGCAACACCCCTCTGTCTCTCACACACACACAATGCCACACACACTACTCCCTTATGTCTCTCTGTCACCCTCATCCCCACACAGTATACCACGCACACAACACCCCTCTCTCTCACACACATAAACACATGCACACAATGCCACATACACTTCTCCCTTCTGCCTCTGTGTCACCCCCACTCAGAACACATTATACCACACACATTACACCTCTCTCTCTCTCTCTCACACGCACACACACACACACTATGCCACATATACTACTCCTCTGCACACACAATACCACACACATTATATTCCTATGCACACAACATTCCTTTCTCACACACACATTACATCCTCCACACATTACAACACACATAATACACCCCCACACTATACATCTCTCACATACACTGTGCTATTGAGAATACATCCACACACAGTATACCAAAAATACACTCCACATACTCAACACCACACACAATACACCTCAAAACATGTGGGATTCCCCTCAATATGCTACACTGCAGACACACAATACTGTTCCAGAGAGACACAATATATCTACAATACTGCCACCACACACAAACTCATCACACATACACAATTTTTCCAACACGTAAATACATGACACAATGCTGGATATATACATCAAATACTCAGACACAATATCCACACATATACACAATACTCTCCCCATCTCCTCCACAGACACCTTATACCCCCCCCCACCACAGAAATACTACATCGCACAGATAACAGTATCCCCCCCGCATCACCCTCCCCCAGTACTCTGGTTCCCAAGGAGAACACTGTACTGTACAAACACGTGCACAGTGCTTCTCCACCCCGGAAACACCATCTCTCTCTCTCTTCTCTCTCTCTCTCTCTCTCACACACACACACTACTCCCCCACAGAAACAGGCATACAATACCACAATTTGGGGGAGAAAGACCACCCAGCTGCCACATCGCCAGCCCAGAGCCTGGAGTGTGACACAGCATCAGACATTGCTGCTACCCACAGAGGGTCCCCATGTCTCTCCCACTGTCATGAATATAGGGGGAAGGGTAGTAACCTTTATGTATGATTGGCAGCTGTACTGGATTGCCTTTCCTGTAAAGGGTTAAGCAGTTCAAATAACCTACTTAGCAGCTGACCAGAAGGACCAAAGAGGAAAGAAGATACTTTCAAATCTGGGCGGGGGAAGGATTGTTTTGTTATTCTGTGTGTTGTTCGCTCTCCGGAGGGAGAAGCCAAGCAGACACAATATCTCCTAAAACATATATCTGGAATAATCCATCTAAAACCACAGAAACTGTGAGTAGGGCAAGGAAATGCGTTATGTTATCTCTTGTTTTGGCTTGTGAATTTCCCTATGCTACAGAGGTAGTTTCATTCCTGTTTTTGTAACTGTGAAGCTGAGCCCAGAGGGGAATCCTCTGTGTTTTAAATCTTTTATTACCCTGTAAAGTTACCTTCCATCCTGATTTTGCAGGTGTGTTTCTTTTATTTTTTTCTTTATAATAAAAGTTCTTCTTTTAAGAACCTGACTGATTTCAGTGTCCTAAAGACAAAGGTTCTGGTTGAGCTCACATTACTAAGGCAACTGGTTGGTATTTTAGTCTCAAGCCTCCCCAGAAAAGGGAGTAAAGGGGTTTGGGGGGATATATTGGGAGGATAGGGATTCCAAGTGAACTTCCCTGAATTTTTGTGTAAATCACTTGGTGGTGGCAGCAATATACCGTCCAAAGACAAGGAAAGGAATTTGTGCCTTGGAGAAGTTTTAACTTAAGCTGGTAGAATATAAGCTTAGGGGGTCTTTCATGTTGGACCCCACATCTGTACCCCAGAGTTCAGAGTGTGTGGGGGGAACCCTGACACCCACTGAAAATCCTTCCCAGTTCTACTGTGCCCCAATGCCCCTCTCCAATAGCTCCCTTCCATTGCCTGCTCCCCTTCCCACAGCTCTGAGCTCTTGGGCACAGTGACTCTTGAGTCTCCTTTGGCACTGGTTTCACACAAGGCAGACTTCCTACAAGTAAATACATAAGTTCACTAAGCCAGGTCCCCGCAGAGCCAGGGCTTAAAATCTGAGCTCAGTGAGTCAGGGGATTGGCGCCACGGATCAGGTGCTGGGGATCAGAGGTCAAGCCACACAGATTGGATGCTTGAGTCAGAGGTGAGAGCTATGCGGCTAGGAGCTGCAGGTCAGACAGAAAGGGTTGGCACTGGGAGTCAGAGTTAATGATCAACTGATGTTCTTGAAATTGTTGTTTTTCAAAAATAACCCATCAGCCACCACACTCCACACCTCCAGCTCCTGAAATAACTGTGTCACCCCCACTGGTTTCCCGCAGCTCCTGCAGTGACTGCCTCATCCCCACTGCTTCCCACCCGCTGCTCCGGCATCACCTGTGTGGTCCCCATAGTGCCCTCCACACCACTGGCTACTGCAGCGGCTGTATCGTGCCCACAGGTTCTCCCTCCCCCAGCTCCTGTATCGGTTATGTCACCCCCTGTGAGTCCCTCCCGTGGGCAGGGAGGCTCCTCCCTTGGCCCATCCCCTGGGGCACATTAGCTGCAACACCCTGGTGGAAGCCGTGCGGACATACCTCGGTTCAGAGCCCCATTCACAGCCTGTTCCGCTCAGGGGACTCTAATGAGGAGCAGAAAAAGGACGACAGGGTCACATCATTATACAGTCCCCAGTCTACACACTCCCCACAGGACCCTGCCAGCCCCTCCAGGCTGCATCAGCCCGCCCCTGCATCTCTGCCTTGCACCTCTTTCCCCCAGGCTTCCTCTGATATCTGCTGTCTTTACCAGTGACTTGGGTGCCACTGGCCCCACCCTAGGCTCCACCAGACTATCTGGCCAACACTGCCAATGAGGTCTTCCTCTAACCTGCTCCTAACCTGCTCCAGTTCCCCCAGACCTCCACTGGCCCCCGCTCAGCCTCTGCAGAACCCCAGCCAGTACCACCCACCTCCATCCTTCACTAGTCCCCTGTCTTTGCCAGCCCTTCCCCACCACTGACCATGCCAGCTCCCAGCCTTTGGATCTCTCTCCTTTCCCACCAGTTTTTCTTCACTCTCCACAACTCTGCTTTCTTTCTGCCACCCTCCATATACAGAGCCCTGCCAAATTTACAGTCCATTTCAGTCAATTTCACAGTCATAGGATTTTAAAATTTGTAAATTTCATGATTTCAGCTATTTACATCTAAAATTTCATGGTGTTGTAATCATAGGGGTCCTGACACAAAAAGAAGTTGTGTGTGTGGGGGGGGGATTGCAAGATTATTGTAGGGGGGGGTTGCAGTACTACCACCCTTACTTCTGCGCTCCTGCTGACGGTGGCGTTGCCATCAGAGCTGGGCAGCTGGAGAGCGGCGGCTGCTGGCAGGGAGCCCAGACTTGAAGGCAGAGCCACTGCCAGCAGCAGCACAGAAGTAAGGGTGGCACAGTATGGTATTGCCACCCTTACTTCTGCGCTGCTGCCTGCAGAGTTGGGCCCTCAGTCAGCAGCCGCCACTCTCTGGCCATCCAGCTCTGAAAGAAACGCAGAGGTGATGGTGGCAATACCAAGTCCCCTGTAAAATTCTTTATGACCCTCTGCAGCTCCCTTTTGGGTCAGGACCCCCAACTTGAGAAAGGCTGGCTTCTCCCATGAAATCTGTATAGTATAGGGTAAAAGCACTCACAAGACCAGATTTCACGGGCTGTGACTCATGTTTCATGGCCACGAATTTAGTAGGGCCCTATCCATATCCAACTCCTTCACCAAGCAACTCCCTGCCCCAGAGCTTGGCACTGGAGTTAGATTAGGGCAGGGGACACCTGACTAGTAGAGCACAAAGCCCTTCATGCACAAAGACACAGGCACTCCCACTTCAGACATGGACATGCCCACTCACACTCATGGACATGCCCAGTCACACACTCACAGATGTGCACAATCACACAAACATGCACATTCACACAAAGGGACATGCACAGTCACACGCTCACACTCACATACACTCACACAGACATGCATACATACATGCATGGGCAAACGTGCTCTCACACACCTGGATGTGAACACTCACACTCACAGACGGGCACAAATAAATGGACACATCACAGTGATGTCCATTTGCTCAGCTGCAAAATCAGGTGCTCACCCATGACAGGTGCTAATGACAAAAGGCTTGCACATGCCCACATGAAAACACCTGATTTGCCCGTGCAGGCCCGAGGAGCTCAACTGCACTTAGGAGGGAGGGGAGTCAGCGTTGGTATGGGCCATGCTATTTCCAGGGGCTGTGCATCTGAGTGTGTCTGTGCATGGAAGGGAGTAAAAATTTGGGACTCAGTGAGGGCTACGTGTGTTTGTGCAAAACCTTTTAGAAATCCCTATAAATGCCCAGAGAAATGGACAAGTAGTGCTTTCAGCATTGTGTAAGCTGGGGGGTCAGGCAAGCTGAGGGGGACTGCAGTGGGGGGGGCATAAGGGAGCAGTAAGCAACGATAAGGGGGAGGGAAGCATGTAGGGCCAAGAAAATCAGGGGGTAGGATGGAGGGAAGGGAATGCTGAACCAATGACGGAGGGTGCAGGGAGAGATGAGTGGGACAATAGGAAAGTGCCTGGGGATAGGTAGTGAAAGGCAGGCAGCTGGCAGAGGGAGGCAGGCTGAGAGAGCTGGCATGGCAACATTATGGAGAGGGACAAGAAGTGGGGTGGGTAGGGGTGGTGAAGCACAGCAGGGGAGTACATTGGGGACAGTCAAGAGAGTGTTGCGAAGGGGTGCATTGGTGAGCATGGCAAGGTGCTGTGCATGTGCAGAAGGGACGGGGTAGGGCAGTGGGGCTGGGAGCATGGCAAGGAGGGAAGGGATTGAAGAGTAGGGTGAAGAGGGATGGGGGAATGAGGTGGGAGTATGGGAAAACATGGTGCAGCAGCAAGGGACGATAACTGTGGCGTGGGAGGGACAATGGACCGCGGTGGAGTGGGGGAGCACAGAAGAGTGTGGGAAAGCAAAGAGGAATGGCAGTGTGGTGGGCTGGGAGTGTGCAGAGAGGGAAATGGGGGGCTATGGCAGGGTGGGAAGGGGCAGGGAAGCACAGCAGTGGAGGGAGCACTGGGGGAACACAATGAGATGTGGGATTCACATATTTTAAGAGCAGGAGGGACCAACAGATCATCCAGTCTGACCTGCTGTGTAGCCCAAGCCAGAGAACTTCAACCATTCATTCCTGTACTGGGCCCAGTAACTTGTGTTTGACTAAAGCATCTTCCAGAGAGGCAGTCAGCTGAATATGAAGACATCAAGAGCTAGAGAATACACCAGTTCCCTTGGCAGTTTGTTCCCAGGGTTATTCACCTTCATAGCTAAGATGATATTCCTTATTTCTAATGTGAAAGTCTTGCTTCAGTTTCCAGCCATTGGCTCTTGCACTTTCTCTGCTAGAAATATTTTCATCCCATGAAAGCACTTACACAGTGAAATCATAGCCTGTAAGTCTTCTTTTTGAAGCGCACAGATTAAGCTCCATCAGCATCTCACTCCAGCATCTTCTCCAGCCCTTACAGTGTGAAAGCACAGCTGGGACTATTTCTAACATGCCTCCCCTTAGGGCCGAGAACGGTACAGTGATTCCCGGAACAACCACCCAAACACTGCACTACACTTCAAAAATGTGTCTTGGTGTTGATTCCCTCAGAAAGGGCTCTTCTGAAAATGATGAACACTCAGGTTCCTGCTTCCCTGGGCACCGCACCTTAACAGCAATGAACCTTCGAGGTATCACTTCCCTACAGCCCTGCTCCCCTGGGCAACACACCCCTATGGCAATGAACCTTTGTGGTATAAGTTCTATACTGCCCTGCTCCCCTGCGCACCGCACCCCTAGGGCAATGAGTATTCGCGGTATCACTTCCCTGCAGCACTGCACCCCTGGGAAACACACCCCAATGGCAATGAACTTTCATGGCATCAATTCCCTACCACTCTGCTAGACTGGGCACTGCGCAATGAACCGTTGCGGTATCACTTCCCCACTGGCCTGCTCCCCTGGGAACCGCAACCCTACGGAAATAAATTTTTGCTGTACCACTTCCATACGGTCCTGCACCCCTGGTTACAGCACCTATGGCAATGAACCGTCACTTCCCTAGCGCCCTGATCCCTTTGGCAACAAACCCCTGTGGCAATAAACCTTGGTGGCATCACTTTAGAATCTGCTAAACATACTGCTCCCCTGCATACTATGGCAATGAAACTTTGCGGTATCACTTCTATACTGTCCTGCTCCCCTGCACCCCGAGGACAAAGAAACTTCACAGCGTCACTTCCTTAGCACCCTGCTCCCCTGCGCACCGCACCCCTATGGCAATGAACCTTCGGGGGAACACTTCTCTACTGCCGTACTGCCATGGGCACTGCACCCCTATGGCAATGAACCTTTGCGGTACCACTTCCCTAACACCCTGCTCTCCTGGGCACCGCACCCCTATGGAAATGAATCTTCACAGGAATACTTCCCTACTGCCCTGCTCCAGTAGGCACAGCATAGCTATGGCAATGAACCACGACATCAATTCCCTATGTCCCAGCTCCCCTGGGCACCGCACCCCTATGGAAATGAACCTTGGGGGCATCACTTCCCTTCATAGAATCATTGTATCATAGAATATCAGGGTTGGAAGGGACCTCAGGAAGTCATCTAGTCCAACCCCCTGCTCAAAGCAGGACCAATCCCCAACTAAATCATCCCAGTCAGGGCTTTGACAAGCCTGACCTTAAAAACTTCAAAGGAAAGAGATTCCACCACCTCCCTAGGTAACGGCATTCCAATGCTTCACCACCCTCCCAGTGAAAAAGTTTTTCCTAATATCCAACCTAAACTTCCCCCACTGCAACCTGAGACCATTACTCCTCATTCTGTCATCTGCTACCACTGAGAACAGTCTAGCTCCATCCTCTTTGGAACCCCCTTTCAGCTTGTTGAAAGCAGCTATCAAATCCCCCCTCATTCTTCTCTTCCGCAGACTAAACAATCTCAGTTCCCTCAGCCTCTCCTCATAAGTCATGTGTTCCAGTCCCCATATCATTTTTGTTGCCCTCCGCTGGACTTTGTCCAATTTTTTCACATCCTTCTTGTAGTGTGGGGCCCAAAACTGGACACAGTACTCCAGATGAGGCCTCACCAATGTCGAATAGAGGGGAACAATCACGTCCCTCAATCTGCTGGCAATGCCCCTACATATACATCCCAAAATGCCATTGGCCTTCTTGGCAACAACGGCACACTGTTGACTCATATCCAACTTCTCGTCCACTGTAACCCCTAGGTCCTTTTCTGCAGAACTGCTGCCTAGCCATTCGGTCCCTAGTCTGTAGCGGAGCATGGGATTCTTCCTTCCTAAGTGCAGGATTCTGCACTTGTCCTTGTTGAACCTCATCAGATTTCTTTTGGCCCAATCCTCCAATTTGTCTAGGTACCTCTGTATCCTATCCCTACCCTCCAGGTTATCTACCTCTCCTCCCAGTTTAGTGTCGTCTGCAAACTTGCTGAGGGTGCAATCCACGCCATCCTCCAGATCATTAATGAAGATATTGAACAAAACTGGCCCCAGGACCGACTCTTGGAGCACTCCGCTTGATACCGGCTGCCAACTAGACATGGAGCCATTGATCGCTACCCACTGAGCCCGACAATATCGCCAGCTTTCTATCCGCCTTATAGTTCATTCATCCAGCCCATTCTTCTTTAACTTGCTGGCAAAAATACTGTGGGAGACTGTGTCAAAAGCTTTGCTAAAGTCAAGGAACAACACGTCCACTGCTTTCCCCTCATCCACAGAGCCAGTTATCTCGTCATAGAAGGCAATTAGATTAGTCAGGCATGACTTGCCCTTGGTGAATCCATGCTGACTGTTCCTGATCACTTTCCTCTCCTCTAAGTGCTTCAGAATTGATTCCTTGAGGACCTGCTCCATGATTTTTCCAGGGACTGAGGTGAGGCTGACTGGCCTGTAGTTCCCAGGATCCTCCTTCTTCCCTTTTTTAAAGAGGGACCCGACATTAGCCTTTTTCTAGTCGTCCGGGACTTCCTCCGATCGCCATGTGTTTTCAAAGATAATGGCCAATGGCTCTGCAATCACATCCGCCAACTCCTTTAGCACTCTCGGATGCAGCGCATCCAGCCCCATGGACTTGTGCTCATCTAGCTTTTCTAAATAGCCCCGAACCACTTCTTTCTCCACAGAGGGCTGGTCACCTCCTCCCCATGCTGTGCTGCCCAGTGCAGTAGTCTGGGAGCTGACCTTCTTCGTGAAGACAGAGGCAAAAAAAGCATTGAGTACATTAGCTTTTTCCACATCCTCTGTCACTAGGTTGCCTCCCTCATTCAGTAAGGGGCCCACGCTTTCCTTGACCTTCTTCTTGTTGCTAACATACCTGAAGAAACCCGTCTTGTTACTCTTAACATCTCTTGCTAGCTGCAACTCCAAGTGTGATTTGGCCTTCCTGATTTCACTCCTGCATGCCCAAACAATATTTTTATACTCTTCCCTGGTCATTTGTCCAATCTTCCACTTCTTGTAAGCTTCTTTTTTGTGTTTAAGATCAGCAAGGATTTCACTGTTAAGCCATGCTCGTCGCCTGCCATATTTACTATTCTTTCTACACATCCTTTCCACCCTACTCTCCTGGGCACCGCACCCGAATGCCAATGAACCTTCGCAGCATCACTTCCCTACCACCCTGCTCCCCTGGGCAATGCACCCCTATGGCAATGAATCATCATGGTACCAATTCCCTACGGCCCTGCTCCCCGGGCTCCACACCCTATGGAAATAAACCTTCGTGGCATCACTTCCCTACCACCCTGCTTACCTGGACATCACACTCCTATGGCAACGAACTTTCGCGGTGTCACTTCTCTACTGCCCTGATCCCCTGGGCACCTCAGCCCTATGGCAATGAATGACAGCATCACTTCCCTACTACCCTGCGTGTCACTGGGCAATACACTCCTATGGCAATGACCTTTGTGGCATCACTTCCCTACCACTCTGCTGCCATGTGTGCCGCACCCCTATGGCAATGAACCACGGCATCACTTCCCTACAGACCTGCTTCCCTGGGCACCGCACTGCTATGGAAATGAACCTTCGCGGTTTCACTTCCCTATCGCCCTGCTGTCTGGGCACCTTATCCCTATGGGAATGAACCACAATATCATGTCCCTACCGCCCTGTTCCACTGCACACCGCAAAAGTACAGCAATGAACCTTTGTGGCATCTGTTCCCTACTGCCCTCCTCGCCTGGACACCACACCCATATAGCAACGAACCTTCACGGCATCAATTCCTTACCGCCCTGCTCCACTGGGCACTGCACCCCCATGGCAATGAACCACAGCATCGCATCCCTACTGCCTGTTTCAACTGTGCACTACAACCGTACGGCAATGAACTTTCACGGCATCACTTCCGAACAGCCCTGCTCCCTTGGACACTGCACCACTATGATAATGAAAATTCACAAAATAACTTCCCTACCACTCTGCTGCCCTCGGCACCTCACCCCTATGGCAAAGAACCTTTGCGGCATCACCTCCCTACAGCCTGGCTCCCCTGGGCAAAACACCGCTAAGGCAATGAACCTTTGCAGCATCGTGTCCCCACCACTCTGCTCCACTGGTCACCGTACCCCAATGGCAATGAAACTTGATGACATCACTTCCCTGCAGCCCTGCTCCACTGGGACGGCACCCCTATGGCAATGAACCACGGCATCACTTCCCTGCAGCCCTGCTCCCCTGTGCATCACACCCGTGTGGCAATGAACATTTGCGGAATCAATTCCCTACTGCCCTGCTGCCCTGGGCACCTTACCCCATGGCAATGAACGACAGCATCACTTTCCTACTGCCCTGCGTCACTGGCAGGGGTTCTCAAATTGGGGTCGGGACCCCTCAGGGAGTCGCGAGGTTATTACATGGGGGGTCGCAAGCTATCAGACTCCACCCCAAACCCTGCTTTTCCTCCAGCATTTATAATGGTGTTAAATATATAAAAATGTGTTTTTAATTTATAAGGCGCGGTCACACTCAGAGGCTTGCTATGTGAAAGGGGTCACCAGTACAAAAGTTTGAGAACTCCTGCCCTATGTTAATGAACCACGGCATCAAGCCCCTACAGCCCTGTTTCAATGCGCACCGGAAACGTACGGCAATGAAACTTTGCGGCATCACTTCCACACCGTCCTGTTCCCCTGGACAGCGCACCCCTATGGCAATGAACATTCACAAAAACACTTCCCTACTGCCCTGCAGCCCTGGGCACCGACCCCTACGGCAATGGACCATGGCATCACGTCCTTACAGCCCTGTTCTACTGCGTACCACACCCCTATAGCAATGAACCATTGCGGTATCTCTTCCCTACTGCCCTGCTGCCCTGGGCACGGCACCTCTATGGCAAAGAACCTTGGCGGCATCACTTCCCTACAGCCTGACTCGTCTGGGCAAAACACCGCTAAGGCAATGAACTTTCATGGTATCACTTCCCTACCGCCCTGCTCCACTGGGCATAGTACCCCTATGCCAATGAACCACGGCATCACTTCCCTGCAGTTCTGCTTTCCTGGGCACCGCACCACTATGGAAATGAATCTTCGTGGCATCATTTCCCTACTACCCTGCTTCCCTGGACACCACACCTCTATGGCAAAGAACCATGATATCATGTCCCTACCGCCCTGTTCCACTGTGCACCGCAACTATACGGCAATGAACCTTAGCAGTATCACTTCCCTACTGCCCTGCTTCCCTGGACACTGCATCCCTATGGCAATGAACCTTCGCAGCATCACTTCCCTACCACTCTGCTGCACTGGGCACCGCACCCCTATGCCAATGAACCACGGCATCACTTTCCTACAGACCTGCTTCCCTGGGCACTGCACTGCTATGGAAATGAACCTTCGCGGTTTCACCTCCCTACCACCCTGCTATCTGGGCACCTTATCCCTATGGGAATGAACCACAATATCACGTCCCTACTGCCCTGTTCCACTGCGCACCGCAAAAGTACAGCAATGAACCTTTGCAGCATCTGTTCCCTACTGCCTGGACTGCTCACCTGGACACCACACCCATATGGCAATGAACATTAGCGGAATCACTTCCCTACCGCCCTGCTGCCCTGGGCACCTCACCCCTATGACAAAGAACCACGGGATCACATCCCCACCGCCCTGTTCCACTGCACACCGCACCCATATGGCAATGAACCATCGTGGTATCTCTTCCCTACCACGCTCCTCCCCTGCACACCGCACCACTATTGCAATGAACATACGTGGCATCACTTCCCTACCTCCCAGCTGCTCTGGGCACCTTACTCCTATGGCAATGAACCACGGCATCACAACTCTACGGCCCTGGTCCACTGCGCACCGGAACTGTACGGCAATGAACCTTCACGGCATCAATTCCTTACCGCCCTGCTCCACTGGGCATCGCACCCCTATGGCAATGAACCACGGCATCGCATCCCTACTGCCCTGTTCCACTGTGCACTACAACCGTACGGCAATGAACCTTCACGGCATCACTTCCTAACAGTCCTGCTCCCTTGGACACTGCACCACTATGATAATGAAAATTCACGGAATAACTTCCCTACCACTCTGCTGCCCTCGGCACCTCACCCCTAAGGCAAAGAACCTTTGCAGCATCACCTCACTACAGCCTGACTCCCCTGGGCAAAACACCGCTAAGGCAATGAACTTTTGCAGCATCGCATCCCCACCACTCTGCTCCACTGGTCACCGTACCCCAATGGCAATGAAACTTGATGACATCACTTCCCTGCAGCCCTGCTCCACTGGGACGGCACCCCTATGGCAATGAACCATGGCATCACTTCCCTGCAGCCCTGCTCCCCTGTGCATCACACCCCTGTGGCAATGAACATTTGCAGAATCAATTCCCTACTGCCCTGCTGCCCTGGGCACCTTACCCATGGCAATGAACGACAGCATCACTTTCCTACTGCCCTGCGTCACTGGGTGCCATACCCCAATGGCAGGGGTTCTCCAATTGGGGTCAGGACCCCTCAGGGGGTCGCGAGATTATTACATTGGGGGGTTCGCAAGCTGTCAGCCTCCACCCCAAACTCCGCTTTTCCTCCAGCATTTACAATGGTGTTAAATATATAAAAACGTGTTTTTAATTTATAAGGGGGGGGGGTCGCACTCAGAGACTTGCTATGTGAAAGGGGTCACCAGTACAAAAGTTTGAGAACTACTGCGCTAAGGTAATAAACCACAGCATCAAGTCCCTACCACCCTGTTTCAATCCGCACCGGAAACGTATGGCAATGAATCTTCGTGGCATCACCTCCACACCATCCTGATCCCCTGAACAGCGCACCCCTATGGCAATGAACATTCACAAAAACACTTCCCTACTGCCCTGCAGCCCTGGGCACCGACCCCTATGGCAATGGACCATGGCATCATGTCCTTACAGCTCTGTTCCACTGCGTACCACACCCCTATAGCAATGAACCATTGCGGTATCTCTTCCCTACTGCCCTGGGCACGGCACCTCTATGGCAAAGAACCTTGGCGGCATTACTTCCCTACAGCCTGGCTCGTCTGGGCAAAACACCGCTAAAGCAATGAACTTTCATGGTATCACTTCCCTACCGCCCTGCTCCACTGGGCACAGTACCCCTATGGCAATGAACCACAGCATCACTTCCCTGCAGTTCTGCTTTCCTGGGCACCGCACCGCTATGGAAATGAATCTTCATGGCATCATTTCCCTACTACCCTGCTTCCCTGGACACCACACCTCTATGGCAAAGAACCACAATATCATGTCCCTACCGCTCTGTTCCACTGTGCACCGCAACCATATGCAATGAACCTTAGCAGTATCACTTCCCTACTGACCTGCTTCCCTGGACACTGCACCCCTATGGCAATGAACCTTCGCGGCATCACTTCCCAACTGCCCTGCTGCACTGGAAACTGCACCCCTATGGCAATGAACCTTCACGGCATCACTTCCCTATCGCCCTGCTGCACTGGGCACTGCACCCCTATGTCAATGAACCTTCGCGGCATCACTTCCCTACTGCCCTGCTCCCCTGTGCACTGTATCCCTATGGCTACGAACCCTGGCGGCATCATTTCCCCAATGCCCTGCTTTCCTGTGCACCATATCCCAATGACAACGAACCTTTGCGGCATCACTTCTCTATCGCCCTGCTACCCCGGGCATTGCACCTCTATGTCTATGAACCTTCGTATCATCACTTCCCTACAGCTCCGCTCCCCTGGGCACCTCTCTGCTACAGTGCTACTTCCCCCTAACAGGTTTCAGAGTAGCAGCCGTGTTAGTCTGTATCCACAAAAAGAACAGGAGTACTTGTGGCACCTTAGAGACTAATACATTTATTTGAGCATAAGCTTTCACGGGTACAGCCCACTTCATCGGCATGCATCCACAGTATTCCCCCTGGGCACCCTTCCCTCATATTGCATCTCACATGGGATGTGGCTGCTCTGTATTGGATCCCTCTGGGTACTGTTCCTGGGTACTAACAACAACACCACACCCCTTCTCTCTGGAGGCAGTTGTGAGCGGGCCACGTACAGATCCCAATAGTCCTAAGTACCCTCCTTTGAATTCCCAGGGCGAGAGTGCTGAGCAGCCTGGCCCTCCCAATTCAGCATGCCAGACCTCCTCAAAAGCAAGGCTCAGCAGGCGCTTGGCTTGGCAGAAGCTTAATAGCTCTCACCCAAACTGCCCTTTGAACTGACTTTTTTGAAGGATTGGCCATGCTGTGGGTTCCCACTCATGTACCCCCCCCCCCCCCCCAGCCCTGTCCACCCAGATCTGGATATTAGACCATCCAGACAGCAGCCTGTTCTCCCAACCCACAACCTCAGACAGCCTTGGGCACAGCATCTGCCTTACACTGCCAAAGGGCACACAGAGGTTCCTGGCTTAGGGAAGGAGCGGCCAGCAATGCAGCCTCCCTGAGCTCCCCATACCAGCTTTGTTAAGATCTCTGCCTTCCTATCACTGCACATGGACACAAGCCAGAGAGCTTTGCCTCCCGCACAGCATAGCACCAATTTCACTTTCCATCCCTTGAGGCAGGCTGCTGAAATGGTGCCTACTTCCCCAAGAGGAAGCAATGAATTGGAGCAGATCACTGTGGAAAGAGATCCTAGAGATCGAGGATCTGCAGAGTAAGGGATGAAAACACATACACACAGAGAGTCCCTGGGCCCCACATCAGTCCCTATGGCACTCAGACTGACAGCTTCTGGGACCCTACCCCATCCCTCCAACATTCCAATAGACAGTTTCCGAGCCTCAACAGTATACCCCCAACACCCAGACAGTTGCTCCTGAGCACCAACACCATCCCTCCAACACCCAGACAGCTTCTGAGCCCCAGCACCATCACAATAATGTCCAGACAGAGGCTTCCAGGACCCCAGCATCATCACAGCAAAACCCAGGTAGACAGCTACAGGGATCCAATACTGACCCTGTGACTCCAACAAAGGTGGCTCCTGGGTCCCAACATGATATTTACAAAATTGGACAGCTGGCACACAAGACCCAATACCTGTTCCTAAACACTCATACAGATGGCTCCCTAAACCCAACATTGTCCATACACAGAAATGGCTCCCTGGACCCAACATTGACCTCCTACAACACCCAGACGGACAGTTCCCAAAACCTAACACCATGCCTACAACACCTTCACAGAAGGATCCTCAGAACTAGTGCTGACCACCACAACAAAAAGACAGATGTCTCACAAGTCCCAACAACACACACACAGCTCCCCAGGACCAACACTCATCCCTACAACACCTGGACAGATGGCTCCCCTGGCACCAAACAACGGCACCTAAATCACACATATGGACAGCTCTCTCTGGAATTAACCACTTCTACTAAATCCGGACAGTGGGCTCCAGAAACCAAACAATGGCCCTAGAACATACCAGAATAACTCCTACAAAACCAAGGCAACTGTTTTCCCAAACCCCATCTAAACACGCCACCACCAAGACAGGGGGCTGTCCCAGACCAAACATTGGCTCCTATCATACCTAGATAGACAAGCTCCAGAGAGCAGCACCAATCCCCACAGCACTCAAACAGCTGACTCCTCAGACTCTGCCAAAGCCCTCACAGCACCCAGATACAAGACTATTGTTATTGACAAACAATAACCTCTTCAAACTCCAGACAGCTCCCAGACTCCACACTGGTCCCAACAACACCCAGATGGATAGTTATGCAAGACCATATTCAAGCCTCTACAACAGACAAATTAGATTTTAAGGTTTTGGTACTGGAGGCATTTCTTCCTTTGTGTTTATACAGAGCCTAGAATAATGGGCTTCCATTCCTGATCAGGATCTTTATGCACCATCATAATAAACATAACAATAATTACATTTTAAAAATTATGTTAAAGAATATTATGCAGGTTACAAAGTCAAGCACTTAAAAGTTAGGAAATGTCAGAATTAGGGTTGTCCATGCAAGCTTAATTCATCTCCCTTGCATGTATTATGATGCAGTCTTTAATTACATAATCCCATACCATTTTTTTCACAGAACCCCTGCCTCATTCAGTGCACTAGATGGACAATGCTCTGTAGTCTGTAGGAGTCCCACCACATTTGGTGCAGAAGCTATAAGGTGTGTAGCAAGTGAGGCAGGGGATTGCAAGAAGTTCCTACTCGAAAGTATAGAAGTGCTAGAGTTTCTCAATTAAATGGCAGAATGCATTTTTTATCATGGGCAAAACAACATATTTCCCCTAGCTTCATTCTCTGAAATGACTGAACTGGTTTTGCTGAAACTTTCCCAAAATATTCAGCCGGAGGTAGATGCTGATCAGGGAATATTTAAGCCTTAACAGTTAAAAGTTTGACAAAGTTATAAGCACCTGAAAATGGGGTCCTACAATAGAAAGTGTTGGGCTATCTTAACACAGGGTTTGCTACCTGCAGTGCCTATACTATGCTAATAATTTATTTAAAATTACATCCTGAAACCTACACTATCCAGATAGACAGCTGGTCCCAATTGAGCCCTGTGACACCCACATAGACAGCTCTGCAGATTAACCATTGTCCAAATAACAGTCCTTGCAACATCTTGACAAGCAGCTCCCCAGACTGACTAAGGACTCTTGCCATACCAGAACAGATATATTCCTGGATCAACCAATGGCTTTGCAATATCCAGTCTGGAAGTTGTCCAGACTGACTAACAGCCTTAGCAATAGGCAGCTCCTTGAACTGACCAAAGACCTCAGCAAAAAAACACACAGAATGCTTTGCAGACCGAGATACTAGTGGAAAGGAAAGAGTGTTAACATCTTATGGAAAGCAGTCTCATCATACGTTTTTTCTCAGATACAGAACAGAAATATTAATTGAACACTTTTGCATTTTCTGCATGATAATGTGCAAAAGAATAAAGTCCAGACCATGATATTTATTCTTGGTGCTATGGCCGACGAATAAAGCTGAAAACTTTAGCCACATGAGCTAGGAGGAAGAATTTAACCAGAAAAATATGAATGATAATTGAGAATTGTTTACGAACATGGTACTAGATACCCACCCAAAAAGTCACAATTGAGGAAGAAGGCCATATTGGTTAAAAAACTGACCTCGTTTAGAGGAGAAGTGAAGGCAACTATAAAAAATAAAAATAATAATATATAACAAATAGAAGTTAATAGTAATGAATATAAATAAGAGGCTTGCAATTGTAGAAAATTGATAAGGGAGCCAAAGGAACACAAGGATAAATCTATGGCTATCAGAGTAAAGGAAAATAAGAGGGAATTTTAAAAGTATATTAGGAACAAAAAGAAACCAGACAGTGATATTGGTCCATTACTGGATGGAAATAGTAGAATTATCAATAATAATGCAGAAAAGGCAAAAGTGTCCAATTAATATTTCTGTTCTGTATTTAAGAAAAAAATATATTATGAGACTGCTTTCCATAAGATGATAACACTCTTTCCTTGTTAAATAGCTGCTACTAATATTAGACATTCTTAAATCAGTAGGTCCAGATAACTTGCATCCAAGAGTTTTCAAAGATCTGACTGAGCAGTCAGTCAGGACTGTTAACTGGACTGTTAATGTTGTTTTTCAGTTAGACTGGAACACCAGGGAAGTTTCAGAAGACTGGAAGAAAGATAAAGTTGTGCCAACATTTAGAAAGGGTAAATGGGATGGCTCTAGTAATTATAGGTCTGTCATTCTGACATACAGCCCAGGCAAGATAATGGAGTGGCTGACATGGGATTTGATTAATAAAGAATGAAAGGAGGGTAGTATTATTAATGCCATTTAACACCAGTTTATAGAGAATAGATCCTGTCATACTAACTTGATATCTTTTTTTGATGAGATTATAAATTTGATTGATAAAGGTGACAGAGTTGATGTAACATGCTTAGACTTCTGTAAGGCATTTGACTTGGTATGGCATGATACTTGGATTTAAAAACTACAAAGATGTAGATTGAACATGGCATACATTAAATAGATTAAAAGACGGCTAACTGATAGGTCTGAAAATGTAACTGTAAACAGAAACTCATTGAACAGGTGTGTTCCTCTAGTCAGGTCCTCCAGAGATAGGTTCTTGGCCCTACACTATTTAACATTTTTATTAATAACCTGAAAGAAAACATAAAATCATCCCTGATAAAGTTGGAAGACGGCACAAAAATTGGGGGAGTTGTAAATAATGAAAAGGACAGATCACTGTTACAGAGCAGTCTGGATTGCTTGGTAAGGTGGGCACAATGGTTATTAGCCAAGATGGTTAGGAATGCAACCCCATGATCTGGGTGTCCCTAGCCTCTGATTGCGAGAAACTGGGAGTGGACGACAGGGGATGGATCACTTGATGATCACTCACCTATTCTGTTCATTCCCTCTGATGTACCTGGCATTGGCCACTATTGGAAGACAGGATACTGGACTAAATGAACCATTGGTCTCATCCAGTATGGCTGTTCTTATGTTCAGCAAACAATATGCATTTTAATATGGCTAAATATAACTATATACATCTAGGAACAAAGAATGTAGGCCATAGTTACAGGATGGGGGGCTATGCTGGGAAGCAGTGCTCTGAAAAAGGTTTGTGGGTCATAAGCCCCCAGTGTGACACTGTGACAAAAGGGATAATGTGATTCTTGGATACACGGGACTCTCAAGTAGGAGCAGAGAGGTTATTTTACCTCTGTATTTGGCATTGCTTCAACTACTCCTGGAATACTGTGTCCAGTTCTGGTGCTCACAGTTCAAGAACAGTGTTGATAAATTGGAGAGGGTTCACAGCAGAGCCACAAGAATGGTTAACACATTAGAAAACCTGCCTTATAGTGATAGACTGAAGGAGCTCAATCTATTTAGCTTAACAAAGAGAAGGTTAAGGGGGCAAGTGATTATAGTCTGTAAATACCTATATGGGAAGCATATATTTAATAATGGGCTCTTTAGTCTAGCAGAGAAAGTATTACATGATCCAGTGGGTGGAAGTTGAAGCTAGACAAATTCAGACTGGAAATAAGGCGTAAATTTTTAACAATGAGGGTAATTAACCACTGGAATAATTTACCATGGGTCACAGTCAATTTTCCATCACTGACAATTCTGTAATTAAGATTGGATGTTTTTCTAAGAGATCTGGTCTAGGAATTATTTGAGGGCAGGTCTCTGGCCTGTGTTATACAGGGGGACAGACTAGATGATCACAGTGGGCCCTTCTGGCCTTGCAATCTGTGAATCTGTTAAAGTGAATCCGTGAGCCCATCTGGTACCTGGGCAAGTGTCAGGAAACGAATGACACACCATAGCACAGCAGCTCCTGCTCTTCTCCCTCTGAAATGTGGAGATGGGATTGCCCAGCAGAATGGCTTTCTGGCCTCTGTGCATTCAGCCCTCCCCTGCATTGGCTTAAATGTCTGTGCAAATACGCATGGGAACACACACATGCCACTCACACAAGGCTTCAACTCATACACCCCCTTATAGGTAATATCCTACTTGTCACACGCATACACTGTCTCTTGCATGCGTCCCTTCTTGACCCTTTTCACAGACATCTCCCTTGTGCAGCAATCCCTATGAACAGGATTCTCCATACTCCTGCAGGATTCCAAGTGGTGAATCTGACCTGCCTAGCTGCTCATCCTGCTATTTCTATTGCTGAGTACTTCAGCTCCTCTGATCCAGAGAAGGAAGTCACCTGTGCCAACACCTCACACAAGCCCCCTGTCTCTCTGCCATCTGCTTTATGACTTGACAGAGCCAGTGATAGCCTGGGACAGCCTCTGCCAAGGTGGGTGGACTGGGAGTGCTTGAGCCCATATGATGAAGGGGTTGGGCCAGGCTGGGAATTGGGCTTGTTCTATTAGGAGTGGGTTGGGAGTGCCAGGCCTGTGTACTGAGTAACAAGAGATAAAATGGAGCCATCAATTAGCCCCTCCCAGGAGCCCTGTGTGTGCTGACCCTGGCACTGCTCCCAACTTCTCCACAGAGCCTGCTAGTAGGGGCTGGTCGGTGCATAGCTCTGGCACCACGCCCTCTGCTGTGCTGCTCTTTCCAGGTGATCCTATGAGATGCAGGAATGTGCCTTATCTAGAGCTCCTGCCCACTATAGGAATACAGGACTGGAAGGGACCTGCTGGATCACCAAGTTCCATCTCCCGCTATTGCAGGCAGCCCTGTCATATAATCTCATTTATAAACTTATCATGCTCCATCTTTAATCAGTTTGGGTGTTTGCCCCCACAACCCCTATTGGGAGGCTGCTCCAGAACTTCCTTTCTCTGATGGTTGGAAGCCCTCTTCTCATTTTCAGCCTGAGCGTGTTCAAGGCCAGTTTATCCCCATTTGTTCTTGTGCTAGCATTGGCCTTTGGCTTCAATAGCACTGCCTCAGGCAGTACTCCTGCCTGTAAGAACATAAGAATGGCCATACTGGGTCAGATCAAAGGTCCATCCAGCCCAGTATCCTGTCTACCGACAGTGGCCAATGCCAGGTGCCCCAGAGGGAATGAATCTAACAGGTAATGATCAAGTGATCTCTCTCCTGCCATCCATCTCCACCCTCTGACAAACAGAGGCTAGGGACACCATTCTTTACTCATCCTGGCTAATAGCCATTAATGGACTTAACCTCCATGAATTTATCTAGTTCTCTTTTAAACCCTGTTATAGTCCTAGCCTTCACAACCTCCTCAGGCACGAAGTTCCACAGGTTGACTGTGCGCTGAGTGAAGAAGAACTTCCTTTTATTTGTTTTAAACCTGCTACCCATTAATTTCATTTGGTGGCCCCTAGTTCTTATATTATGGAAACAAGTAAATAACTTTTCCTTATTCACTTTCTCCACACCACTCATGATTTTATATACCTCTATCAAATCCCCCCTTAGTCTCCTCTTTTCCAAGCTGAAAAGTCCTCGCCTCTTCAATCTCTCCTCATATGGGACCCAAACCCCTAATCATTTTAGTTGCCCTTTTCTGAACCTTTTCTAATGCCAGTATATCTTTTTTGAGATGAGGGGACCACAGCTGTACGCAGTATTCAAGATGTGGGCGTACCATGGATTTATATAAGGGCAATAATATATTCTCCGTCTTATTCGCTATCCCTTTTTTAATGATTCCTAACATCCCTTTTGCTTTTTTGACTGCCGCTGCACACTGCATGGATGTCTTCAGAGAACTATCCACAACGACTCCAAGATCTTTCTCCTGATTAGTTGTAGCTAAATTAGCCCCCATCATATTGTATGTATAGTTGGGGTTATTTTTTCCAGTGTGCATTACTTTACATTTATCCACATTAAATTTCATTTGCCATTTTGTTGCCCAATCACTTAGTTTTGTGAGATCTTTTTGAAGTTCTTCACAGTCTGCTTTGGTCTTAACTATCTTGAGCAGTTTAGTATCATCTGCAAACTTTGCCACCTCACTGTTTACCCCTTTCTCCAGATCATTTTATGAATAGGTTGAATAGAGTTGGTCCTAGGACTGACCCTTGGGGAACACCACTAGTTACCCCTCTCCATTCTGAAAATGTACCATTTATTCCTACCCTTTGTTCCCTGTCTTTTAACCAGTTCTCAATCCATGAAAGGATCTTCCCTCTTATCCCATGACAACTCAATTTACGTAAGAGCCTTTGGTGAGGGACCTTGTCAAAGGCTTTCTGGAAATCTAACTATACTATGTCCACTGGATCCCCCTTGTCCACATGTTTGTTGACCCCCTCAAAGAACTCTAATAGATTAGTAAGACATGATCTCCCTTTACAGAAACCATGTTGACTTTTGGGCAACAATTTATGTTCTTCTATGTGTCTGACAATTTTATTCTTTACTATTGTTTCAACTAATTTGCCCGGTACTGACGTTAGACTTACTGGTCTGTAATTGCCAGGATCACCTCTAGAGCCCTTCTTAAATATTGGCGTTACATTAGCTGTCTTCCAGTCATTGGGTACAGTAGCTGATTTAAGGGACAGGTTACAAACCATAGTTAATAGTTCTGCAATTTCACATTTGAGTTCTTTCAGAACTCTTGGGTGAATGCCATCTGCTCCTGGTGACTTGTTACTGTTAAATTTCTCAATTAATTCCAAAACCTCCTCTAGTATCACTTCAATCTATAACAATTCCTCAGATTTGTCACCTACAAAAGATGGCTCAGGTTTGGGAATCTCCCTAACATCCTCAGCCATGAAGACTGAAGCAAAGAATTGGGATAGGAGAGAGATAGGTCAGGGGTTTGAGCTTTGGTCTGCTAAACCCAGGGTTGTGAGTTCAATCCTTGAGGGGGCCATTTAGGGATATGGGGCAAAAATTGGGGATTGGTCCTGCTTTGAGCAGGGGGTTGGACTAGATGACCTCCTGAGGTCCCTTCCAACCCTGATATTCTATGACTCTATGGAGAGTTTCTCTGCAATGACTTTATTGTCTTTAAGTGTTCCTTTTGTATCTTGATCGTCCAGGGGCCCCACTGGTTGTTTAGCAGGCTTCCTGCTTCTGAAGTACTTAAAAAACATTTTGTTATTACCTTTTGAGTTTTTGGCTAGCTGTTCTTCAAACTCCTTTTTGGCTTTTCTTATTACATTTTTACATTTAATTTGGCAGTGTTTATGCTCCTTTCTATTTACCTCACTAGGATTTGACTTTCACTTTTTAAACGATACCTTTTTTTCTCTCACTGCTTCTTTTACATGGTTGTTAAGCCACGGTGGCTCTTTTTTAGTTCTTTTACTGTGTTTTTTAATTTGGGGTATACATGTAAGTTGAGCCTCTATTATGGTGTCTTTGAAAAGTGTCCATGCAGCTTGCAGGGATTCCACTCTAGTCACTGTACCTTTTAATTTCTCTTTACCTTACCTCCTCATTTTTGCATAGTTCCCCTTTCTGAAAGTAAATGCCACAGTGTTGGGCTATTGAGGTATTCTTCCCACCACAGGAATGTTAAATGTTATTATATTATGGACACTATTTCCAAGCAGTCGTGTTATAGTTACCTCTTGGACCAGATCCTGCACTCCACTCAGGAATAGATTGAGAGTTGCCTCTCCCCTTGTGGGTTCCTGTAACAGCTGCTCCAAGAAGCAGTCATTTAAAGTATCGAGAAATTTTGTCTCTGCATTTCGTTCTGAGGTGACATGTACCCAGTCAATAGGGGGATAATTGAAATCCCCCACTATTATTGAGTTTTTTATTTTGATAGTCTCTCTAATCTCCCTTAGCATTTCATCGTCACTATCACTGTCCTGGTCAGGTGGTCGATAATAGATCCCTACTGTTATATTCTTATTAGAGTATGAAACTACTATCCATAGAGATTCTATGGAACATGTGGATTCATTTAAGATTTTTATTTCATTTGATTCTACATTTTATTTCACGTATAGTGCCAATCCCTGCCCCAGTACGACCTGTTCTGTCCTTCCAATATATTTTGTACCCCAGAATGATTGTGTCCCATTGATTGTCCTCACTCCACCAGGTTTCTGTGATGCCTATTATATCAATATCCTCCTTTAACACGGGGCACTCTAGTTCATCCATCTTATTATTTAGACTTCTAGCATTTGTATACAAGCACTTTAAAAACTTGTCACTGTTTATTTGTCTGCATCTTTTATGATGTGTCAGATTCATTATGTGAATGTTTCTCATCTGATCTGGCCCATACTTTATCCTCTTCCATCCCTTCCTCCTGACTAAAACCTGGAGAATCTTTATCAATACACTCTCCTCTAAGAGAAGTCTCTCTCTGATCCATGTGCGCTTCTGCAGCAATCGGCTTTCCCCCATCTCTTAGTTTAAAAACTGCTCTGCAACCTTTTTAATGTTAAGTGCCAGCAGTCTGGATCCACTTTGGTTTAGGTGGATCCCATCCTTCCTGTATAGGCTCCCCCTATCCCAAAAGTTTCCCCAGTTCCTAATAAATCTAAACCCCTCCTCTCTACACCATCGTCTCATCCATGCATTGAGACTCTGAAGCTCTGCCTGCCTACCTGGCCCTGCGGATTTCTGAGAATGCCACCATAGAGGTCCTGGATTTCAGTCTCTTTCCTAGCAGCCTAAATTTGGCCTCCGGGACATCTCTCCTACCCTTCCCTACATCATTGGTACCTACATGTACCACGACCACTGGCTCCTCTCTAGCACTACACATAAGTCTATCTAGATGCCTCCCCAGGCAGGTAAGTCACCATACGGTTCTCCCAGTCATCACAAACCCAGCTATCTATGTTTCTAATGATCTGTCTCCCTCATGATCCCCCCAAGAGCTTGGTGTTTGCAGATCCTCCTTGGACTAGCACAAATCTGAAGTTTCCATGGGTCTGTGGTGGCCAAAGCAGCAACGCAAAAGCTCTTCCCCACACCGGGCAAGCTGCCCCCAACGTGCCTCAGGGCATCCCAAAGCTGCAAGACACTGAGCTCCTAAGGGTTGCACACAAGGGGTTAAGGTAGCGTGGTGTGTGCTGCAGGAAGAACCTGAGCAGTGACCCTGGAGCCTTGCCTTGTGCCTGGGCCTGTAAAACAGGCAAAGGTATAATCTCCCCCTTGCTTGCCCCAGCTGCTCAGACACTCTTTGGCTTCAAGAATTTCAGCATGGCTGCCGGAGAGGCATGGGGGGATGGCTGGTCTACTGAGTCCCTGGGATCTCTGCCCACACCCAGCATGTTTCCAGGTGAAGCTTGGGCACCCCTGATGCCACGTCCCCTGGACTTGCCTCTCCCATCTCCTTCAGCCACCTACTGCAGCTCATCTCTCCAGGCAGGTTCCCTCCAAGGATTAACCCTCCCTCTGCTCTGGAGCTTCTCAAAACTGATCAGAAAGAGCCCAAGCGAGCATGGTAGCAGACTCCAGTGCACCTATCTCCCCACTTTGGGGCTCTGCCCCTTATCATTTAATTAAAATTGCAGCAAGGCTCCCCGCCAGGGTGCAGCTAATCAAGGAGGTCATGGAGCGCAAACATCCACATGCCAGCTAGAAATGGCACAGGGGGAAAAAGGGCAGGTAGTCAGTCCCAGGCAGTGCAACAAAGGGAGGCGGGGGGGAGGGGGGGGGCAGGGCAGCAAAGGGTGGGGAACAGGCACAGAGACCCCCTTCCACCTTGCACTAATTGAGAGGGGACACCTACCCCGCATCAGCAGGATCCCAGGCACAGATCCAGGGAACAGGGTCACCAGCTCACACCAGCCAGCTCCACTCTGCCAGCCTGATCCGCAGCACAATCCTGCAGGGACAACTCTAATCCCCACAGAGTCCTCAATGACAGTGCTACTCAAAGTGGTGGTCCGCGAGCCATCGGCTGCCGGTCTGCGCACACACTGGGCAAAAAAATTGCCGGTCCCCCACATCAGATAGCTTGAGAAGCACTACTCTAGGAGGCTCTAATGCCTAGAAAGCTAATGAATTACCCCTTTCCCCCAACCCATGCTCAGGAAGCTAACGAACGCATACCCCCAGGCTTAGAGAGCTAAGCAATTACCCCCCCAGAGCTGAGGGAGCTAAGGAATTACCCCCCTACCTTCTGGGAACCTTAATTCTACCTTAAATGTTTTTGCAAGTGAACTTCCCTTGTTTGTTGAGAGAGTGGGGGTAATGAGGGGGCATGTCAAGGGAGAATGGGGGCTCCTTCCATGTTCATGACAGCTTCAGCTCCCAGCACCCCTCTGCTCCTGGCACCTCTGGGAGGGTTGGAGGGGTCTATATTCATGCGGCTGTAGGAAGCTCAGGTAGGGAGACAGAGGAGCCCTAGAAGGATTCCTTCAGGCAGAAGGAAGGGGCTTGTGGGGGAGAAGGGGCTCTGTACTCTGTTGTGGGTTTCCTTTTACACAGGAACCAGGGGGAAGGGAGCCTTGGAACCCTTCCCACAAGGAATCTTGGGAGACCTCTAGCTATGTACCCAACACAGGAGGCCATGGAGGATGCATGAAGGTGACTATGACTAGAGGGGACATTTGTTAGGAGGGAGGGCACAGTGGGAGGAATTGCTGAAAGGGCATAGCAGGGCAAGGGGGAAATGGGACACTGTTTCCTGGAATCCCAATGGCTGTGGATTAAAAAAGATTACAAAATTCAGCTCTCAACAGACCACTTGCCTAGCCAGAAGAGGAAGCACAATGCCTGGGATTTTGTAGGTCCCACCCAGGGTATGTCTACACTGCAGTCAGAAGTGTGACTGCAGCTTAAATTGTAGGTAGTGTGAGAACAAAGAGCAGTGAAGATGTGGGCTGCAGCAAGGGCTGTAGAAACACGACTGGAACCCTCATAGAATCATAGAATATCAGGGTTGGAAGGGACCTCAGGAGATCATCCAGTCCAACCCCCTGCTCGAAGCAGGACCGATCCCCGACTAAATCATCCCAGCCAGGGCTTTGTCAAGCCTGACCTGAAAAACCTCTAACGAAGGAAATTCCACCACCTCCCTAGGTAACGCATTCCAGTGTTTCACCACCCTCCTAGTGAAAAAGTTTTTCCTAATATCTAACCTAAATCTCACCCACTGCAACTTGAGACCATTACTCCTTGTTCTGTCATCTGCTACCACTGAGAACAGTCTAGAGCCATCCTCTTTGGAACCCCCTTTCAGGTAGTTGAAAGCAGCTATCAAATCCCCCCTCATTCTTCTCTTCTGAAGACTAAACATCCCCAGTTCCCTCAGCCTCTCCTCATAAGTCATGTGTTCCAGTCCCCTAATCATTTTTGTTGCCCTCCGCTGGACTCTTTCCAATTTTTCCACAACGTTCTTGTAGTGTGGGGCCCAAAACTGGACACAGTACTCCAGAAGAGGCCTCGCCAATGTCGAATAGAGGGGAACAATCACGTCCCTCGATCTGCTGGCAATGCCCCTACTTATACAGCCCAAAATGCCATTGGCCTTCTTGGCAACAACGGCACACTGTTGACTCATATCCAGCTTCTCGTCCACTGTAACCCCGAGGTCCTTTTCTGCAGAACTGCTGCCTAGCTATTCGGTCCCTAGTCTGTAGGGGTGCATTGGATTCTTCCGTCCAAAGTGCAGGACTCTGCACTTGTCCTTGTTGAACCTCATCAGATTTCTTTTGGCCCAATCCTCCAATTTGTCTAGGTCCCTCTGTATCCTATCCCTACCCTCCAGCGTAGCTACCACTCCTCCCAGTTTAGTATCATCTGCAAACTTGCTGAGGGTGCAATCCACACCATCCTCCAGATCATTTATGAAGATATTAAACAAAACCGGCCCCAGGACCGACCCCTGGGGCACTCCACTTGATACTGGCTGCCAACTAGACATGGAGCCATTGATCACCACCCGTTGAGCCCGACAATCTAGCCAGCTTTCTATCCACCTTATAGTCCATTCATCCAGCCCATACTTCTTTAACTTGCTGGCAAGAATACTGTGGGAATACCCTCGGTAGGTACTCACGTTCCTAGCCCGCACTACTGCTGTGACTAAATACACCCCTCTATTCAGAACCTACACACTATTGTAATAGTCTTTGTACAAGGTATGCTTTGTATGATATCATTTGAAAGCTCATAATTTGCTGGTCAGTGCTGTCCTGATAAAATATGTGTGGCAACATTGTATGTGAAGTTATAAGATTTCCCAATATGATGTTATTGAGAGCATGGGCGGGAGGGATAATTCAGTGGTTTGAGCATTGGCTTGCTAACCCCAGGGTTGTGAGTTCAATCCTTGAGGGGGCCATTTAGGGATCTGGGGCAAAAATTGGGGATTGGTCCTGCTTTGAGCAGGGGGTTGGACTAGATGACCTCCTGAGGTCCCTTCCAACCCTGAAATTCTATGATGTTATGAACACATGTTCCAAACCCAAACCAACAGCCCTGCCTAAACAGAAGTTGGCAGATAGGTTTGTTCTATACAATGGAATATATACTTGTCTTAATTTGCATGTAAGCAGTAAACAGAGTCATCAAGCAGGAAGGGAAACAAAGGAAGCTCAAACAGGTGAAAAAAACCAGCAGGGAACATCCTTCCGCACCGAGTCTTTCTCTCTCAGCTGGAAATGGTTTTCAAGAGGGGAACTGGAACCAAGGCTGGATTTCCAATTAGGCACACTAGGCACACGCCTAGGGGTGCAAGCATTCTAGGGGCTCCTAAAAATTAAAAGTGGGTTAAAAGTTTAAAAGGGAATGGAGGTTGTCTGTAACTTCGAAATGTTCCATAACTCTGAAGAAGAGGTTATGGACTTCAGCCACATGGAGGGTTGGGGCTGCAGCTGCGGGGGAATGAAGATGGGGGTGTCAGGGCTCTGGGCTGGGGAAGCAGGGGAGTCGGGGTTTCTGACTGTCAGCGCTCTTGGCGGGGGACTCAGGGCTTCTGTCCCGTGGGAGCCCTGGAGCTCAGCACTTTAGACCTGGGGGGAGTGCTGGGGTTGGGGTTTCAGCCCCATGGCTCCGCTCCTGGTTTCAGCCTTGTGGGGGCCACAGCTCGGAGCTTTAGCTATGGGGGGAGTGCTGGGGCTGAAACCAAGAGCAGAGCCATGGTGCCAAAGCCCCAAGCCCCAGCGCTCCCTCCTGTCTAAAGACCTGAGACCCAGTGCTCCCTAGGGTCAGAAGTCCAGAGCCCTGACACTGAAGCTCCAACCTTCCAACTGAGCCGCTGCTGCCTCATTGAGGGCTTCCGGTTCCACAGGGTGTCCGGTTGATCAGTAAGTCCATAACTCTGGTGTTCGTATCTTTGAGGTTCTACTGTATTTAAATTATTGTTTATATTTCTTTTCCTTTTATATTTTACAGAAAATATGAAGGTCTGCTGTAAGCAGGGAGGGTGCTGAAGATACTATGCCTCAGGACATGTAAGGCGTAAATCTGGCTCTGACTGGAACTATAACTGAGAAGACAAGATCCATTAATGGACGAAGGCACCAGGCCAGGTTTATTGTTAATGAATACTAGTATTCCACTGACTCTACTGGACCACTAATACATGTATGACCGTAACAATGGAACAACTCAGTAAACTGTGGGACACTCCGTTCCTCCCTAGGCTAGACAGAGAAACTTCCTGTGAGGCTCTATTTTATACATCAATACAAACAAGTTACATATTGCCCCTCTGACGTAGTTAGTTGACACCCTTTGACCAGTTACCACCCATTACCTTGTACATCTCTATCCATCACACTGTCATCCTGACCTTATCTTTACGATGGGTCAGTGTGTTCCTGTTATCTTTAGGGAATGTGTTGGTATCAAGGTATTTTGGTACAACCCTTCTGGAATGTGTTTGCATGAGTGCTCTGTACCTAGCACCTCTTAGGAATGTGTGTTTCTGCAATATCAACCCTAAAAAGGAGTACTTGTGGCACCTTAGAGACTAACAAATTTATTTGAGCATAAGTTTTCGTGAGCTACAGCTCACTTCATCAGATGCATGCACTGCATATGCTTATGCTCAAATAAATTTGTTAGTCTCTAACGTGCCACAAGTACTCCTTTTCTTTTTACGGATACAGACTAACACGGCTGCGACTCCGAAAAATATCAGCCCTGTTCTTACCAGACTCTGTGGGCAGGGCCTGCCTCTAGCTCAAAGCCAGATTTTGCTTTATTTTTATCAAAGTTTTGACAGCTACTTTAGCCCAGGCCTCAGGCCTCATACCAGGCCTCTAATAAAAGGGCTTATGTCTTAGGCTCTCTTCCTACTACACCACTAAAGCTAAAAAAGTGGGGCTGGATGACATTCAATGGCTTTCCTTGTGAAAGGGTTGCCATGGCAACCCGCTGGCCTGTGGAGAACCTGACCACATGCTAGCCCCCTACCTAACAGATACAGCTCAGTCTGTGTACCAGATGTGACTGCTGCACAAGTCCACTCTCAATTTAAGGCAGCCATCTTAGATGCCTTTGATATTTTGACAGAGACTCATCACCAGTGATTCTGATGGGAAAGGTTCCCACCTGGGGCATGACCATGGCAGTGGCCCTGTGTTTCAGAGAATATTGGTGGTGGTGATGGCTCCAATGCAATGCAAAAATGGGAGCTCAGGTAGCCAAAAGAATTGTCCTAGTGCAGTTTACTGAAGGGTGTGACATCAGCCTGCAACCCCGTCCAAGGCTGTAACTTAAGCAAAGAATTATCATGTCACCATGGGGCCTATGGTGGAGACCCCCTAGGGTGGTCTGTCCCTCACCTTAGCTGACAAAGGTGGTGGAAGGGAGAGCAAGGAAGGGGGAGGTGAGGACCGAGGACATGGTAACCTGATCCCAGCAAGGCCACAGCCACAGATCAAGAGTGGTGGTGGGGAACACGCCTCTGCCAGGCCCCCAGCTTAGGAAGGGTGGGTTCAGGCAACAGCCCTTCTCTGAAACTGACAAGGAGTGCAGGAGACCAGGAGGAGTCAGGCACTTCCGTTGAGACTGCCTGTACATCGATTGTCTTTACAACCAAGTATGGGTGGCTGACTCCAGGGCTTGTAATAAGGGGCCGCGGATACTACTAGAGCCCATGCAAGTGAACAGAGTGGAGGTGCAAGGGTTGATGGACTGGTGTTGCTGCCAGACTCTGGTGAGGGTGAGTCTGGCGGGACTGGAAACAGTTCCCATGGACACCATCTATTTGCAGTGCATCCATGGGGGTGCATGCCCTTACCTGGCAAAGAAAGTGCTGATGATGGTGCAGAATGACAATGAGGAAATCTGTGTAGAGGTAGCCCAAAACTTCATATATTCTCTGATAATCAGACGGGATTGGAGGTTTTTAGAGACTTAATAAAGTCTGAGAATGGGGAGCCCTGGAAGGGACAGGCAGTGATACTAGTGATGTGGGGATTGCGGGGCCTCAAATCTGCAGGCAAGGAGAAGGAGGACCCAAGGAAAGGAACATCAGTCCTCACAGACGACTGGGGCAGGCCTGACTTCCCTTATGGGGGAAGAACAACAGAAGGGTCTAATGAGCCTATGGAGACCGACCTACTGTTGGACAAGGTTGATTCTGTGGAGGAACAGAGGAAGGACGCAACATTAAGGCTAGCCTACAAACACCATGCCTGAGTTAATGGGGAGATTGTGGAGACCTGATTCCTGAAGCAATGAGAGGGAGACAAATTATAATTACAGGGAGACAAAGTGTGTAGAGCAAAGAAAGATCAGCAGACTGGAGAGGTTAAAATGCAACTTCTCATCCCAAAGAAGTACTACAGGGAAATATTAGAACTGGCCCACACCATATCCTATGGGGGACATCTGGCTCTGGAGAAAACACAAAAACGAGTGACACTGTGGTTTTAGTGGCCAGGTGTCCAACAGGAGGTGTGAGAGTACTACCCCTTCTGCCCAGAATGCTAGTGGACAAGCCAGAAGATGGTACCCCAGGCCTCCCTGATATCCCACCCCATAGTGAAATTGGCATGGACCTGGTGGGTCTCTTAGAGAAGAGTGCGCAGGTTTCTAATACATATCAATCATACAAAACTATGGCATGAGATACCCCAAGGTGATTCCACTCCACTCCACTCCCTTGCCCTTGGCTCACGAAAGTATTTGCCCAGGTGGGGATCCCTCTGGAAATAATTACTGATCAGGGAACCAACTTTGTGTCTCAATTTATGAGAGAGTTGTGCAGCCTGTTGAGAATAAAATCCTTAAGAACGTCAGTGTATCATCCCCCATCTGACAGATTAGTGGAGAGATTCAGTAAGACTAAAAAGTATGCTGCAAAAGTTCGAAGCCCTGGAACCTTGCCACTGGGACCAACTGCTTCCGCCCTTCCTGTTCGTTGTCTGCGAGGTCCCACAGGCATTGATGGGCTTCTCATTCAAATTACTGTATGGGAGATAGCTGAGAGGAATACTAGATCTCCTTTGTGAGGCATCGGAGGAACAAGGTTCCAAAGCCGCTAACTCGATACAGTATGTGTTATGGCTGAGGGAAAAATTAAAGACCTTAAGTGAATTTGCAAGGGAAAATCTAGGGTAAGCAGAAGCCTACCACAAGGGAACCTGTGTCTGGGAGTTCCAACTGGGAGACCAAGTATTACTTCCGCTCCTCACCTCAGAATCCAAACCGTTGGCCAGATGGCAAGGCCCTTCTGAAGTGATCAGATGGATTGGAGCAGTAAACCATGCCAGGCAAGAGGCAGGACACTAAGGTATACCACGTCAACCTGTTAAAGGCCTGGAAAAATTGGGAGGGGCTCCTGGTAGCACCATTTCGCCCAGAACCTGAACTAGAGCCACAGGCCCCTGTAACCCTCAGTTCTAAACAAGTTCCAGTGGGAAAGAACCTGCAGATGGAACAAAAATGGCAGATCCGAAAACTGGCTCAGTCCTTAGCTTTGGTCTTTTCTGAAGTACCTGGACAGACTCACCTGGTGTTTCACCACACAGAGACTGAACCAGAAAAAGAGGTGAGAGAATTTTCTACAGTTGCTGATACAAGTGGGAAATAGTACAGAAGAGCTACAGGCTGTGTTAGACCTCGGGGTAGTTGAGGAGTCACAGAGCAAGTGGCAAAGCCCCATAGCATAGGCAACTAAACAGGACGTGTCTTCCAGATTCTGCATAGATTGCCGAAAGGTCAACAGTGTCAAAATTCAATGACTAGCTGATGCCAAGGGTAAACGAGTTGTTAGAGAGGTTAGGGGCTGCCAGTTATATCACCACCATCAACCCACCCAGAGGTTACTGGCAGATCCCTTTGACTCCAGAATCCTGAGAAAAGACAGCCTTCTACATGCCATTCAGCATATAACAATTTAAGACTATGCCCTTTGGCCTACATGGCGCAGCAGCTACCTTCCAATGTGCAGTTGCATACATTGATGAAATTGTCATCTATAGCACATCCTGAAGCAAACATCTAAAGCAGTGGTTCTCAACCTTTCTGGACTACAGTACCCCTTTCAGGAGTTTAATTTGTCTTGAGTACCCCCAAGTTACACCTCCCTTGAAGACTACTTGCTTACAAAATCACACATAAAAATATAAAAGTGTGACAGCACACTATTACTGAAAAATTGCTTACTTTCTCTTTTTTACCATGTAATTATAAAATAAATCAATCGGAATATAAATAGTGTACTTATATTTCAGTGTATAGTATATAGAGAAGTATAAACAAGACATTATCTATATGAAATTTCAGTTTGCACTGACTTTGCTAGTGGTTTTATGTAGCCTGTTGCAAAACTAGGCAAGTATCTAGATGAGTTGATATAACCCCTGGAAGATCTCTGGGTATCCCCAGGGGTACATGTACCCCTGGTTGAGAAACACTGTTCTAAAGCAGGTAGTGGTAATCTTGCATGCCCTCAAAACTGCTGGACTTATAGCTAACCCATCCAAGTATTGCCTAGCTAACTGGGAGGAGATGTACCTAGAGTATATGGTGGGGAGGGGCATCTATGCCCATTGGTAGGGAAAGTCCAAGCCCTAGCAGAATGCCTGCCACAAAGAGGCAGGTCTGATGTTTCCTGGGATAAGCAGGATATTATAGATGGCTTATTCTGGATTTCACCACAATTGTGGCCCTACTGATGGACCTGGTGAAGGATGCAGCTAACAAGAAGATCCAGTGGTCCCACAACTGCATCATGGCCTTCAGAAAATTAAAGGATCCACTGACTGAAGAACCTGTCCTGTTCCACCCTGATTTTTCCAAACACTTCATTTTGCAGATGGACACCTCTGATGTTTGCCATGGGGCCATGCTTTCACAGGAAATTGAGGGAGAAGAACACACAATTCTTTACCTCAGCCAAAAATTGTTCTCCCAAGAAGTTTCTTACTCGGTAATCTGGAAGGTGACTGTGGCAGTGAAATGGGCTATCAAAGTGCTCCGCTATTATGTATGGAGCCAGCCATTCCATCTGGTAGTGGATCATTCACCCCATCAGTGACTGCATGCCATGAAAGATTATAACCTCGGATCATGTGAAGCTACCTCTCACTGCAGCCAAACAGGTTCAAGGTACTACACTGAGCAGAAAAAGACCATAGGAATGCAGACTTCTTCTCAAGGGACAGGGAACTTGTTTGCACAGACTGTCCCTGCGATGTCCAGCCTGAGGTGGAGGGTGAGTGATGGGGTTTACAGACTCTTCCATAGGGTTAAAGGAGTAATGGAACAGTACCGGACCACGAGGGCCCCTCCCCTCAGCAGCTGCAGAGCATGCTCCAAAAGGAAGGTCTGCTTAAAAAGAAACTCTGACAGGTAAGCAGGAGGAGAATGAAGGAGAGACTACCTGCATGCAGGAAGCCAGGCTGTAGCTTCTGGAACAGAGGGATGTGCAGGGAAAGAGTCTGGACTGTGAGTAAGACCCAGCTGGGAGGCCAAGTGTCTGACCCCCTTTTTCCCCGCTTCTCATAGGAATGGCCACACTGGGTCAGACCAAAGGTCCATCCAGCCCAGTATCCTGTCTACCAACAGTGGCCAATGCCAGGTGCCCCAGAGGGAGTGAACCTAACAGGTAATGATCAAGTGATCTCTCTCCTGCCACCCATCTCCACCCTCTGACAAACAGAGGCTAGGGACACCATTCCTTACTCTTCCTGGCTAATAGCCATTAATGGACTTAACCTCCATGAATTTATCTAGTTCTCTTTTAAACCCTGTTAATAGTCCTAGCGTTCACAACCTCCTCAGGCAAGGAGTTCCACAGGTTGACTGTGCGATGGCTTGGGGAACACCACTAGTTACCCCTCTCCATTCGGAAAATGTACCATTTATTCCTACCCTTTGTTCCCTGTCTTTTAACCAATTCTCAATCCATGAAAGGATCTTCCCTCTTATCCCATGACAACTCAATTTACGTAAGAGCCTTTGATGAGGGACCTTGTCAAAGGCTTTCTGGAAATCTAAGTACACTATGTCCACTGGATCCCCCTTGTCCACATGTTTGTTGACCCCCTCAAAGAACTCTAATAGATTACAGAGTGGTAGCCGAGTTAGTCTGTACAAAAAAACTTCAAAAACAGACTCCAACGAAAAACTGCAGAACTGGAATTAATTTGCAAACTGGACACCATTAAATTAGGCTTGAATAAAGACTGGGAGTGGATGAGTCATTACACAAACTAAAAACTATTTCCCTGTGTTTATTTTTCCCCCTACTGTTGCTCACACCTTCTTGTCAACTGTTTGAAATGGGCCATCCTGATTATGACTACAAAAGTTTTTTTTTCTCCTGCTGATAATAGCCCACCTTAATCAATTACTCTCGTTAGAGTTGGTATGCCAACCCCCATTTTTTCATGTTCTCTGTGTATATATATATTCCTACTGTATTTTCCACTGCATGCATCTGATGAAGTGGGCTTTAGCCCACAAAAGTTTATACTCAAATAAATTTGTGAGTCTGTAAGATGCCACAAGAACTCCTTGGTCTAATAGATTAGTAAGACATGATTTCCCTTTACAGAAACCATGCTGACTTTTGCCCAACAATTTATATTCTTCTATGTGTCTGATAATTTTATTCTTCACTGTTGTTTCAACTAATTTGCCCGGTGATGACGTTAGACTTACCGGTCTGTAATTGCCGGAATCACCTCTAGAGCTCTTTTTAAATATTGGCGTTACATTAGCTATCTTCCAGTCATTGGGAACAGAAGCTGATTTAAAGGACAGGTTACAAACCACAGTTAACAGTTCCGCAATTTCACATTTCAGTTCTTTCAGGGAAGAGTATAAAAATATTGCTCAGGCATGCAGGAGTGAAATCAGGAAGGCCAAATCACACCTAGACATTGCAGCTGTCAAGAGATGTTAAGAGTAACAAGAAGGGTTTCTTCAGGCATGTTAGCAACAAGAAGAAAGTCAAGAAAAGTGTGGGCCCCTTACTGAATGAGGGAGGCAACCTAGTGACAGAGGATGTGGAAAAAGCTAATGTACTCAATGCTTTTTTTGCCTCTGTTTTCACGAAGAAGGTCAGCTCCCAGACTACTGCACTGGGCAGCACAGTATGGGGAGGAGGTGACCAGCCCTCTGTGGAGAAAGAAGTGGTTCGGGACTATTTAGAAAAACTGGACGAGCACAAGTCCATGGGGCCAGATGCGCTGCATCCGAGAGTCCTAAAGGAGTTGGCGGATGTGATTGCAGAGCCATTGGCCATTATCTTTGAAAACTCATGGCGATCGGGGGAGGTCCCGGACAACTGGAAAAAGGCTAATGTAGTGCCCATCTTGAAAAAAGGGAAGACGGAGTATCCGGAAAACTACAGGCCAGTTAGTCTCACCTCGGTCCCTGGAAAAATCATGGAGCAGGTCCTCAAGGAATCAATTCTGAAGCACTTAGAGGAGAGGAAAGTGATCAGGAACAGTCAGCATGGATTCACCAAGGGCAAGTCATGCCTGACTAATCTAATTGCCTTCTATGATGAGATAACTGGCTCTGTGGATGAGGGGAAAGCAGTGCACTTGTTGTTCCTTGACTTTAGCAAAGCTTTTGACACAGTCTCCCACAGTATTCTTGCCAGCAAGTTAAAGAAGTATGGGCTGGATGAATGGACTATAAGGTGGATAGAAAGCTGGCGAGATTGTCGGGGTCAACGGGTAGTGATCAATGGCTCCATGTCTAGTTGGCAGCCGGTATCAAGTGGAGTGCCCCGAGGGTCGGTCCTCGGGCCGGTTTTGTTCAATATCTTCATTAATGATCTGGAGGATGGCGTGAATTGCACCCTCAGCAAGTTTGCAGATGACACTAAACTGGGAGGAGAGCTAGATACGCTGGAGGGTAGGGATAGGATACAGAGGGACCTAGATAATTTAGAGGATTGGGCCAAAAGAAATCTGATGAGGTTCAACAAGGACAAGTGCAGAATCCTGCACTTAGGAAGGAAGAATCTCATGCACTGCTACAGATTAGGGACCGAATGGCTAGGCAGCAGTTCTGCAGAAAAGGACCTAGGGGTTACAATGGACAAGAAGCTGGATATGAGTAAACAGTGTGCTCTTGTTGCCAAGAAGGCCAATGGCATTTTGGGCTGTATAAGTAGGGGCATTGCAAGCAGATGGAGGGACGTGATCGTTCCCCTCTATTCAACATTAGTGAGGCCTCATCTGGAGTACTGTGTCCAGTTTTGGGCCCCACACTACAAGAAGGATGTGAAAAAATTGGAAAACATCCAGCAGAGGGCAATGAAAATGATATGGGGACTGGAACACATGACTTATGAAGAGAGGCTGAGGGAACTGGGATTGTTTAGTCTGCGGAAGAGAAGAATGAGGGGGGATTTGATAGCTGCTTTCAACTACCTGAAAGGGGGTTCCAAAGAGGATGGATCTAGACTGTTCTCAGTGGTAGCAGATGACAGAACGAGGAGTAATGGTCTCAAGTTGCAGTGGGGGAGGTTTAGGTTGGATATTAGGAAAATCTTTTTCACGAGGAGGGTGGTGAAGCACCGGAATGCATTACCTAGGCAGGTGGTAGAATCTCCTTCCTTAGAAATGTTTAAGGTGAGGCTTGACAAAGCCCTGACTGGGATGATTTAGTTGGGGATTGGTCCTGCTTTGAGCAGGGGGTTGGACTAGATGACCTCCTGAGGTCCCTTCCAATGCTGATATTCTATGATTCAGCACTCTTGGGTGAATGCCATCTGGTCCTGGTGACTTGTTACTGTTAAGTTTCTCAATTAATTCCAAAACCTCCTCTAGTGTCACTTCCATCTGTGACAATTCCTCAGATTTGTCACCTACAAAAGGGGTAGGTGGACACTGGGAAGACCCAACTGAGTGTTTGAACTACTGAGACTGTGAATCATAGAATCTCAGGGTTGGAAGGGACCTCAGGAGGTCATTTAGTCCAACCCCTTGCTCAAAGCAGGACCAACCCCCAATTTTTGGCCCAGATCCCTAAATGCCCCCCTCAAGGATTGAACTCACAACCCTAGATTTAGCAGGCCAATGCTCAAACCACTGAGCTATCCCTCCCCCCTGAAGGAAGAAACCCTCTGCAGAGGGAGAAGCTGAGTGCCACAACCACGTTCCAAACTGAAGATAGAACAGGGGGAGGTAGGAAGTGACCTAAGGGAGACTGGTCTGTTGTAAAAGCTAGAGCTGACTGAATATCAACTCATCCCTTCCCCCTTGGGCCTTGGGCCAGGAGCCAGTGAAGAGGAAGGGCGTGGGTCCCCCTATACTTTTTCCTCTTCCTTCACCAGACCAGGGGAACCCATGGAGTCCAGTAGATGGTGGACTGTAACTTGGTCACTAGACCTTCAGATTGCCTGGCAAGGCCATCCCGAGACTCTGAGAGACTGTTGAGCCTTGGCTTGCTGGCCCCAAATGAACCCAGCTGCAAGTGCCCATGACGTATGCATGTTCACAACAGGGCTGAGGAGATCCTGAACTCTATTTCCTGGCTTCCATGACCTTACCTGGAAGAGGGTCCCATCACATGTCAGTCAAGCTCCACTTTTTCCAGCAGCTGCTGGGACACACACACACACGATGCAGTGTTGGGGGTGTGACAGGCCAGGGCTCTGGGCAATCTCCTGGCACTTTGCTTTCCAGGTCCTTATATGTCCTTGCATAAAAATACTTAAAAAATATATTAGCTATCTGTCTAAAATACTTATATGGTTCTCATGATTTTAGTGCCTGAGTTCCTCACAATCATTATGGAAATAATATTGTTATACCCATTTACCAATGGGAAGCTGAGGCACAGAGAAATTAGTGACTTGCCCAAGGACACAGTGGGAATCAGTGGCTGAGTAAGGAATTGAGCCCATTTCTCCCAAGCTTCTGATCCACTGGGCCATCCTTCTTTTAGTCATATTTTGGCCTGTGTACCTGAAAAAACTGTATTGACTGTACTGAACTGGCTTCCAAATTACTTCAAAAATATATCAAAAGAATGTTATGATTGCTAACTCTTGCCTTTTTTAGGTGCAATAGATAGTCCAGTATATGTTGGATAGAGGACTGCATCAGTGAGATTCCAGTTTGACAAGTCCAGGTAAAGAAATGCCTCCATTTTGACAGGTAAGCAGCTCTGATAGAGGGCTTTCTACTATTTAATAAGACATGGCGAAATTACTCCAAACAAGACTGCTATGTGAGATTTAGCAATGGAGCTTCCAGGCAGTTAAATGAAGGGCCTGCAGGTCTGGGTGGAGCAACTGATATTGATCTTGGGAGATCAAGTCCGAGTGTAATGGGAGTGAAACTGGAGTTGCCTCTGACAGGTCCAGTAGAGAGGAGAACCAGTGCTGGCGAGCCACGCTGGGGCTATTAATAACTCGGGCCTGGTTCCACTTGATCTTCAGTAGCACTCTGGGAAGGACTGTGATTGGGGGAAAAGCATAAAGCAGCTAGGGTAGCAGAAAAGCAACTATGATACAGCCTGACAATTTTATTCTTTACTATTGTTTCAACTAATTGTAGCCTTGCAGCAAGCAAATTGATGACATTTTCTATTGGCCTTGTTTGGAAACAGGTCTATCTGTTGGAAAATGCAAACCTAGACACCATTCGTGACCTTGATATATTGCTGTGATGCTCTGTACCTCAGGGGAACACCCAGCACTCCAATGTTCATCCTTGTAAAATGACTGGGTGGTATCCAATGCAAAGTTTGTTATGTTGGGTGTCTTCAGAAGGCTCATGAAGCACTGAACACTGTTGTTATAGTGATGTTATAGTAATTGTTACAGTAATGTTATAGGTTATAATTTCATATATATATAGTTATGAGGCTGAAAATGTATCCTCATGGCTTAAAATAAGCCCAGGTAAAAACTCTCCAAGAGCAGAGAGGCAGTTCACACCTCATCAGGGCAGGTATGAGACAAACCCAGCCCAGCCTCAGAGGAACAAAGAACGCTGGCCTAGGCTGCAACAAAAGGATCTGTTCGAGTGAGTCGTCCCCCCCGCCCCGCTTCCTTTAGTCAGTATGGGACTGTGATGAGGTAATGCTCACCTGACTCTGAAGGGGGGGAAGGGGGAAAGCCAAGAGGGAAGAAAGAACATGATAAAAGGGAGAGACGTTTGCCATGCTCTCTCTCTCTTCCACCTTCATCTACAAACACCACATCAAGTGACTGAAACGCTGATCAAAAGGGAGAGCCTGGCTGAAGAGCAATCATCCAGCCTGTGGTGAGAAGCATCTAAGTTTGTAAGGCATTGAAAGTGTTAAGATCAGTTTAGAATGCATTTTGCTTTTATTTCATTTCACCAAATTATCCTTTGACTTATAGTCACTTAAAATCTATCTTTATAGTTAATAAATTTGTTTGTTTATTCTACCTGAAGCAGTGTGTTTGGTTTGAAGTGTGTCAGAGGCTTCCTTTGGGATAACAAGCCTGATACATATCAATTTCTTTGTTAAATTGACAAACTCATATAAGCTTGCAGTGTCCAGAGGACATAACTGGACACTGCAAGATGGAGGTCCTAGAGTTGTGTCTGGGACCGGAGGTATTGGCTAGTGTCATTCAGTTACACAGTCCAAGGAGCAGCTTACATGCCAGAGGCTGTGCGTGAACAGCCCAGGAGTGGGGGGTTCTCACAGCAGAGCATGGTAAGGCTGGCTCCCAGAGTCAAGGATTGGAGTCACCTAGCAGATCACCGATCCGGATAACACCAGAGGGGAACCTCACAATTGCCACATGAAAGTAGGCATCTCTTAAATTGTAGGCAGTCCCCAGGATCTAGGGAGGCAATAATAGAAGCCAGGGTGATTGTGTGGAACTTTATCTTTTTGTTGAGCTGACACAGGTCCAAAATAGGTCTGAGACTGCCCTTTGGCTTGGGGATTAGGAAATAATAGGAGTAGAACCCCTTTCCTCTGAGACTCTGCAGAACCTCCTCTACAGCTGAAGGAGAGACTAAACCTCCTGAATTAAGAGTTTGCCATGAGAGTAGTCCCTGAAGACTGAAGGGGAGGGAGAGTGTGGTAGAACTGAACTGGAGGGTATATCCTACTTCCACGTGGCTTAACACCCAATGGTCCTTAGTAATGCAGGACCAAGCACTGAGAAAGTGGGAAAGGCAGTTTGCAAATAAACAAAAAATGGGGTCTAACATCCTGGGAACTGGTATGGCCTCCACTGCAGAAGCCATGGACCTGGCTGCTGAGTCCACTGAATCCAGTGCAGCTTGCAATGAAGCTCTTGCCACAGATTTCCCCTCATCCACTTACAAGAACTCCTGCCTAGTATCTTCTGGCAGCATGTCTCTAAACTTGAGCATGGTGCCACAGACATTAAAATTATATTGGCCAAAGAGCACGTGCTGGTTGGCAATCCTAAATTGCAGCCTTCTCCTCCCCGAGTAGAATAAACTTTCCTGACAAACAGATCTAAATTTTTGCATCTTTTGATTCAGGGACTGCATCTTATAGAAGATAGCATGGTAGGACTGGAAGGGACCTGGAGAGGTCGTCTAGTCCAGTCCCCTGCACTCAAGGCAGGACTAAGTATTATCTAGACCTTCTCTGACTGGTGATTGTCTAACATTCTGTGCTAAATGAAGGGGGGTGGGGGTTAAGCTCTGTTTTATGGACACCTAGCCAGCCAGTTAGCTATAAAGTCTTTCTTGGTGGCTGTTCTCCGCTTGCTTTACCTGTAAAGGGTTAACAAAGTCCCCCAGGTAAAGGAAAGGGACTGGGCACCTGACCAAAAGAGCCAATGAGAAGGCTAGAACTTTTTTAAATGGGGAAAAAATTTCCCCTTTGTGTCCGTTGTTGTTCTCTGGGAAAGAGGGGAACAGGGAGCAGTTATGCTATGAGAAGCTTTAAGCCAGGTATGATCATAGATCATCAGTTCATACCTAGAAATACTTATTTGGAACCCCCAAATGTGTAAGTAAATCAGGAATGTTTAGAAGATGCAATTAGGTTTATTTCTGTTTATTTCTTATGGCTAGTGGACTCCTCTGTGCTATCCCCAGATGCTTTTGTTCTGCTTGTAACCTTCAAGCTGAACCTCAAGAGAGCTATCTTGATGTTTAATTTTTGTAATTGTTTCTTTTAAGATCTAGCAAAAAGCCTAAGTTCCAGATGTATTTTCTTTCTTTTTGTTTTTAATAAAATTTACCTTTAAGAACAGGATTGGGCTTTTTGTGTCCTAAGAGGTTTGTGCACATGTTGTTTAATTAGCTGGGGACAACAGCTGATTTCCTTTGTTTTTCATTCTCAGCTCTTCCCCGAAGCGGGGGGTGAAAGGGCTTGAGGGTACCCCACAGGAAGGAATTCCCAAGTGCACCTTTCTGGGTTCTCAAAAAAGGGAGGGGTTTTTTTGCATTTGGGTGGTGGCAGCATCTACCCATCCAAAGTCAGAGAGAAACTGTAACCTTGGAAGTTTAATACACCCTATTGGGATGCAGGCGTCTGCCAGAGTGCCTTAACGGGATCCATATTTGCCTCACTGAGAGGCAAGGTCACTCTGGAAGGATCTGCTGAGGCCAAAATATCTATCAGGAGGTGCAAGGATTCTTTCACTTCCTCCACCTGGATGCCCAGGCTTAAGGCCACCCTCTTTAACAATTCTTGGTGGGCCTTATAGTCATCTGGGGGAGGTGAAATGCCCCCTGATGAGACTGTGTCATCAGGAGAGGATGAAGAGGGGGCCAGCATAGGCTCAGGCTGCTCTTCTTCCATCACTTGTCCAGTGGAGACCTCCTCATCCAGCTCTTGGCACCTGGTACTGGGCTCAGGAACAGGTTCAAGAACAGGAGGTACCTGGTGGGCAGATACTGCACGCCTCTCCAAGGTGACTGAATAAGAATGCCTAAAATATAATCTAGAAAAAACATAGGGAAATCCCACAGATTCCAAAAAGGCAACTGGACAGGTGTAGGCCCCAAGTGACCTCCTGACCACCCACTTGATGGTACTCCTGCAGAAGGATCCCTTGCAGGGTAGTAGTGCTTCGACGGGGACTAGAGAAAGTGGCTCCAAGGTTGGGAAATGTACGACCCAACCTCTGATTAACAGGAGGACGGCTCTCCTTCCGGTAGCCATGGAAGTGCTGCTGCTGATGGTACCAGTGACTGAGGCCAAATCGCAGGTCGCAGCATAGCAAGCATTGCGGGCTTCCCCCCTCAGTGGTACCAAAGGACAAGCCATCTGAGGCAAATGGGGCTGACACAGTAACGAGCACTACAGCAATGTTGTTGGAGCCCCTGTGTCCGGTGGTACCAAGAGTGCCGACTCCTGTACTGTTGGTGATACCAGCACTGAAAGTGACAAGAGATCATTGGTACTGAGCACGCTTTAGGCATTTGAGGCTGCCAGAAATTTCTTGTGCAGTTCCACAGATGCGGAAGGTGCTCCCTCAGGGTCTGGACTCAACAGTACCTGCCTCGATGCTGGAGTCATTGCTGCTGGTTTCTTGGGTGCTGGAGAAGAGGAGTGCTTGGACTTCAGCTGCACTTTCCTCTTAACCCCATGCCTAGCAGACTTCGATGCCAGAGATCTTCTTTTGGTGGGCTGCTTGGAGGTCTTATGACTCTTCCTCGGCAATCGGGAGGGTAAGCCGTTTTGGAACTCAGGCAAAGTAGGAGGCACACTCCTAACTGACACAACATACTGACTGACCTGGCTCTGACAGAGGTCTCAAGCCTACCTCAATAAGTAAAAAATGTAGCCTGACTTCAAGGTCCTATTTTATGAAAGGGTTAAAGTCACTGCAGATCTGGCACCATATACAGGGTCAAATTAAATGTATACCCCCAAATTAAAAATCACAGTAAGAGAATCAAAAAAGTGCCACTATGGCTAAACAAAGTAAAAGAAGTGGTTAGAAGCAAAAAGTCATCCCTTAAAATTTGGAAGTTAAATCCTACTGAGGAAAATAGAAAGGAGCATAAACTCTGCAAGTCATGTATAATTAGGCAGGCCAAAAAAGAATTTGAAGAGCAATTAGCCAAAGACTTAAAAATTAACAACAAAATATATTTTAAGGACATCAGAAGCGGGAAGCCTGACAAACCATCAGTGGGGCCACTGAACAATCGAGGTGCTAAAGGAGCTCTCAAGGAAGATAAGGCCATTGCATAGAATCATAGAAGATTAGGGTTGGAAGAGACCTCAGGAGGTCATCTAGTCCAACCCCCTGCTCAAAGCAGGACCAACACCAACTAAATCATGCCAGCCAGGGCTTTGTCAAGCCAGGCCTTAAAAACCTCTAAGGATGGAGGTTCCACCACCTCCCTAGGTAACCCATTCCAGTGCTTCATCACCCTCCTAGTGAAATAGTGTTTCCTAATATCCAGCCTAGACCTCCCCCACTGCAACTTGAGACCATTGTTCCTTGTTCTGTTATCTGCCACCACTGAGAACAGCTGAACTCCATCCTCTTTGGAACCCCCTTTCAGGTTGAAGGCTGCTATTAAACCCCTCTCTCTCTTCTCTTCTGCAGACTAAACAAGCCCAGTTCCCTCAGCCTCTCCAATTTGTCCACATCCTTTCTGTAGTGGGGGGCCCAAAACTGGATGCAATACTCCAGATGTGGCCTCACCAGTGCAGAATAGAGGGAAATAATCACTTCCCTCGATCTGCTGAAAATACTCCTACTAATGAAGCCCAGTATGCCGTTAGCCTTCTTGGCAACAAGGGCACACTGTTGACTCATATCCAGCTTCTCATCCACTGTAATCCCCAGGTCCTTTTCTGCAGAAAAATTGCAGTGAAGCTAAAAGAATTCCTTGCATCTGTCTTCACTACAGAGGATGTGAGGGAGGTTCCCACACCTAAGCCATTCCTTTTAGGAATTGCTAACAGAATGCTGGGAATCATTAGGAAAGGGATAGATAATAAAACATAAAATATCATATTGCCTCTGTATAAATTCATGGTACACCCACATCTTGAATACTGCATGCAGATCTGGTCGCCCCATCTCAAAAAAGATATATTGAAATTGGAAAAGAAACAAAAATTAAAAGGGGTATGGAACAGCTTCCATATGAGGAGAGATGAATAAGACTGGACTTTTCAGCTTGGAAAAGAGATGACTAAGGGTAGATATGATAGAGGTCTATAAAATCATGACTGGGTGGAGAAAAATAAATAAGGAAGTGTTATTTACTCCTTCTCATAACACAAGAACTAGGGGGTCACCCAATGAAATTAATAGGCAGCAGGTTTAAAACAAACACTAGGAAGTATTTCTTCGCACAACGCACAGTCAACCTGTGGAACTCTTTAGTAGAAGATGTTATGAAGGCCAAGACCATAACATGGTTAAAAAAAGAACTATATAAGTTCATGAAGGATAGGTCCATCAATGGCTATTAGCTAGGATGGGCAGGGATGGTGTCCGTAGCCTCTGTCTGCCAGAAGCTGGGAATGGGTGACAGGGGATGGATCACTTGATGATTGCCTGTTCTGTTCATTCCCTCTGAAGCACCTGCATTGGCCACTGTCGGAAGACAGGATACTGGGCTAGATGGACCTTTGGTCTGACTCAGCATGGCCGTTCTTATCTAGGTAACAAATCTGAGGAACTGTCCCAGATTGAGGTGTCAATAGAGGAGGTTTTAGAACAAATCGATAAATTAAACAGTAATAAGTCACCAGGACCAGACAGTATTCACCCACTCAAGGAACTCAAATATGAAATTACAGAACTACTAACTGTGGTATGTAACCAATCATTTTAATCAGCTTCTGTACCAGATGACTGGAGGCAGGGGCACTGGTATAGAGGGGGCCAAGGGGCCATGGCCCGCCCACTTTTTCAAAGTAGACAGACCTGGCCCATCTACCTTTTGACACGGGCCTGGCCCTTTGCTCCTTCTCTTCCCCCTGAGACCCCACCCCCTGGTCAGGCTAGAAGCTAGAACCCATCTGGGTAAGAGCAGCCTGCAGAGCCCAGGCAGCAGGGGGGGGGCCCCTGACCCTCCATCTGCCTGGGGTGGGGATTCAGGGGGCAGGGACATGGGCTAAGGGCTTCTCTCAGGCCCTCACCCCACCCCGGGCAGGTTGAGGGGACTGGGTTCCGTGGCCTGGCTTCAGCTTCCAGCTTGGCCAGGGGTGGGGCCTTAGGAGGAAGAGGAGCGGCAGGGGTGAGGCCATGGAGGGGGTGGGGACTCGGGGTCCCCACACTTTTAGGCAGAATCAGTCAGCCCTGAGAGATAGCTAATGTGATGCCAATTTTTAAAAAGGTCCCAGAGGCAATCCTGGCAATAAAAGGCTGGTAACCCTAACTTCAGGAGCAGGCAAATTGGTTGAAACTATAGTAAAGAACAGAATTATCTGACACAGATAAAAACGATTTGTTGGGGAAGAGTAAACACAGCTTTTCTATAGGGAAATCATGCCTCACTGATCTATTAGAATTCCTTGCGGGGGGGTCAAACAAACATATGAACAAGTGTGATCTAATGGATACAGTGTAGCTGGACTTTCAGAAGGCTCATAAGCAAAATAAGCTGTCATGGGATAAGAGGGAAGGTCCTCTCATGGATCAGTAACTGGTTAAAAGACAGGAAACAAAGGGTAGGAACAATTGGTCAGTTTTCAGAATGAAGCAAGGTAAATAGTGGTGTCTGTACTGAGACATTGCTTTTCAACATGTTCATAAAAGCAGTAAACAGTGAGGTGGCAAAATTTGCAGACGATACAAAATTACTCAAGATAGTTAAGCAAAGCTGTCCAAAGCTTTTATACTGCTTGGACTCTCAGGGGCAAGGATTAATAAGCATAAGCAAATGATCCCCAAGCTTGGACTAAATTAGCTCTAAAGGACATATAGAACTTGCTTATTATAGTAGCTTCTATTACTCTTTGAAACTTAAGACTGGAACTCATTTGTGTGTATATATGTTTACCAGCTTTAACCTTGTAAATAACTCTCTTATTTCCTTTGGCAACTACTTAATAAACCTTTAGACAGTTTATTATAGGATTAGCTACAAACTTTATCTTGGTTTGAGATCTAAAGATGTAATTAACTTGGGGTATGTGACTGGGAGTAACCTGAATATTGCTCTGATCCTTGATGTAAGGGACCATCTATCACAAAGGAAAGCTTACCTGGGTGGCAAGATAGACCAAAGTACCAGATTGGACTGTCTGTGACTCCATGTTAAGGCTGTTAAAGTGCTTGAGGAGTTTATTCTTGATAACTGGTTGGTGAAATCTAAGGGCATGTCTACACTACAAGTTTATATTGACCTATGTTAGGTTGACTTATAGCCACTGCAGTAATTACTGCAGCGGTTCACATCCACATCCTTCTGTTGGTGATGCGCATCTTCACCAGGAGCACTTCTACTGACTTAAGAGGGGCAGTGTTGGGGGGGCTAAGAGCCTGGGCTCTCAGCTCCTTGCAGCTCCCCACCCCCCACCAGGAGCACAACTCCCGTCAGGAGAGGGACAGCGTCCAATGTTCCCTCTTTTGGCAGGCCCAGTAATTCCATATCAACAACATGTAGCCACATACCACCCCAAGCAGGACTGCTAACACCCATAAAGCACAACACATAGCCACATGCTGCCCTGGGCAGGGTCACTAATATCCATGCACTATGACACACAGCCACGCACCACCTTACCAGGGCCACTAACACTCACCTGACCGGATGCACAGACATGCACCACTCACACAGGCCTGTTAACTCATGTTGACTGCCACACACTATCCCACGCAGGTCCACTAAGAACCATTCACCGTGGTATGCATCCTCATGCCATTCTAAGGTGATGAGAGTTATTCTGAAGTTGCACCTTACCTGGGAGTGGATATAAGGAAATGAATGTGTAGAAGTTGGGTTTATCTCACTTGGGGAGCCCTTTGAGCTGGTGGGAATAGAACAATTCTATCAATTGAGTTCCTGTGAGTTAAAAGTATGGTTGTGACAATCTTGGAATCTATCTGTGTGAACTCATGGATTCCAGTTTGATTTTATAAACTCTCTGTATGTTATATGCTTATGTTTGATTTTTACTGTATTCTTGCATCATTCCTCTTGTGTGAAGGGGAGGGGAACTGACCCATGGGGATCTGCCCCTGAATGGGACAGTTGGTAGGGACCATCAACAGTTGAATAATCTTGCTGTAGCAGAACAATAAGGTGCCTGACACCCAGAGGAACCCATTTTTCCAAGCAATGGGTCAGGGCCATTTGGTCATTCATTAGGTCATCTGGCAAAGGGGACTACAACTTCATTTAAAAAAAAAAAAAGCCTCCATCCAGCAAGAGAAAGGGGAGAAGACCAGGACCAGAAGCTGACATGGCTCAGCAAGAGGAGAAAAAGAAGAGGAAGAATCCTGAACCACCTGGAAACACACAGACCAAATCCCAAAGGCCTTTTGAAGTGAGGAAACTAAGACAGGGATTTGGGTACAGGATATCTGTATATCTCTTGTGCTATCTAAGAGTTAAGTGTGTATATATTTAGAAATGCCTTAGCTGTGTTTGTGTGTTATTTGCTTACACTTTCGTGTAGTCCCCAAAGGGGAAAGCAGTACACTGGAAGACTGGCAGCTTCAGTTGTCCTCTGAGAGCATGCACGAGCTCTTGGGGACCTAAGGAAAGCCAGCACTGGTTTCAGGGCCCAGGCAATTGGTGTATGGGGTTGGCACCTGGAATGTGTTCCTGGAGGCCCATAGCCAGATTGACAGTGCCTATACTCTGCCCAACCTAAGAAATAGAGCTGGGAAAATAGTGACTTTTTTAATTCACAGGCAATTCTACGCCCCCCTTCCCCCCCCGCCCCGCCCCCCAAAAAGTTTTGTTTTGGATCGAACTTAAAACCAAAATGTTCTGAATTTTCAGTAAATCAAAACATTTTAAGTGAGATTGAAATTAAACATTTCAATTGCCTCAGTTTTGTAAGGATGCAGGGAATAAAACCTAGGTAAGCAGAGCCTGGGGTGGCTGATATTCCCACCATACCAGCAGAAGGCCCTGCAGAGGCACAGCCAGGAAGCGGTGTGGAGAATAGGCGTTGCAGGAACTACCACCCACAAGACCCAGAGTGACAGTACCCTGCAGTCCTCTGATTGGCCAAGTGCCCCTACTTAATCCCAGGTGTTGGCCCAGGAAGTTGTCTGAGCAACCACATAGACCTTGTGTGACGTTATTGACAGAATCTGTAACTGTATAGATTGTTGTTGCAACCAAAGTCCTGTAGTGGCACCAAATCTTGTAAAAAGGGGGTCAAATAAGGTGTCTAAGACAAGGTTATGGTTTTCTTGTTATGATTATGCTATCTGTATATGTGTATCATTTTTGTAGTTGAAGTTATGCATATTGTCTCTATACTGTCTGTATTTCAAACTTATGCAATCCTTCTGAGTGACACCCCAGACAAATTGGTGTCAGCTCTGCCTAGCCTGACACCAAGGACCATCAGCTATACAACTGACCCACTGAGAGAAGGCAGACACGCCTTGTGACTGAGCAAGGTATGCAGGGACATGCCTATGGACAGAACTCTGAGGTTTTTCCAGGCCATGTGATGGACAGCTTGTCCTTGGGACAAAGAAAGAAAGATCACATGGCAAGAGACTATAAAAAGCTGCTGCAGCTTCTCCATCTTGTCTTCAACCCTGCTTCTTACCTCTGGAGGGACTTTGCTACAAACAGAAGCTCTACACAAAGGACTGATCATAGAATATCTCAGGGTTGGAAGAAGCCTCAGGAGGTCATCTTTTTGTTCCTAATAAGCTTCTTTTTATTATCCTTAATTCTGCTAGCCATAGATTTCTCTTTGTGTCCATTTGCTTCCCTTATCAATTTTCTGCAATTCCTAACTTCTGATTTATATTCGTTACTATCAGCATCCCCTTTCTTCCATTTGTTTGAAATATTTCCTTTTTTTATTGCTGCCTTTTCTTTTCCACTAATCCCCGGGTAGTTTAACCAATTTGGCATTCTTCCTAAATTGTGGGATTGTGGCTTTTTGGGCATCTAGTAAAGTGTTCTTAAACAATTCCCAGCCTTTCCTTACCAGAGCAAGTCTTCAATATAATGGGAACAGATGTCTTCAGAGTGAGCAAGGGAGCTGGCAGCCTTACAGGTAAGTAATGCAGGGGTCCCCAGCTCAGTATTTCACACTCTACCAGATGACAGCATTGCAGAGTGCTGGATAGGAAGTGGGGGACATCCTGGTCAGGTACTAAAGGTACCAACCAATTGTGTTACCAGGGAAGATGGCATATGTCAATGCCAAAATACTGTTGAGCTCTCCCTCAACAGCCTACTAAATCTTTTTGGAAAGGCTCATGCAGCCTTTGCAATTCAGAACTTCACTGCAGCTTGCACGGTAGGAGGTGTCCAATAAGGAAGGATCCAAAAGTGTCTGTGATAACCAAATAAGGGATGACTTACAGAAGAAAAGACACAACTACCATGCAGTTTGCCTTCCAGCAGAAGAGATATCAAAAGATGATCATCCACCCATCAGATCTCTTAGGCTTTGAACAGTCTCCTGGGGAAAATGGTGAAGACCCATCATTTTGAACATTTATTACTAGACTAGATAAAACTCTAGAAAATGTACAATAGGGTGCAGTCCTGCACCTGCCACAGATGATAAGCTGTGTGGGATCTAATAATAGATTTTCTCCAGCATTAACTTCTCATTCTATGGGCAAGAATGGCCTATGCTTCCAAGATCTCAGAAACAAAACTAGATTTCCCTGTATGGCCCTTGTTGAGTTGGCACTCTTAGAGGACTAGCTGGAGAAACTGAATGAGTTGATTCAAAGTCATGATGATATCTGCTCCATAGGACTCCTTAATTTGGGTCACACTACTACTCTGAGCTATGAAATTCCTAATGGATCAGATCCTAATATGCTAGCCTCACCAGAGGAATCTCTAGCTAATTATCATGAAGTAAGGTAGCAGTGTAACTAGGTACCTTTCAAGCTACAGATCCCTTCGCCTGGTTCCACAGTCACCCAGTGTATCGCCTAGGTGGATCAGAATTTTTGACCCTATTCTCATATTCTCTGTTGATATAATTATCTTTGTTAGACAATCTGAAGAACATAGAGACAGGCTAGAGTTAATGTCAGAAGAATCAGTGGAGCCCTGGCCTCTCACTCTTTCTGCACTGCATCAAGTTTGTGTGTGTACCAGCAGCTGCAGGAAACAGGGGAGCCTGACTAACATGTGAGGGGAGCTTGACCCAGGCCAGGTGATGATGGCCACAAAATAGAGTTCTGTATCTCTTCAGCCCTGTTGTGTATGTGAACATGGTGTGTGCATGCATGTGTGTGTTGGCAAGCACGTATGTGTGGTGTGCATGTGTGTGTGTGTGCACACCTGGCTGCTGTCCATGGCAGTGAGCATGTTAGTGAAGGCACCTTACTATAGAAGGGAGGGGAAAAGTTTATGAGCAGAGACTGATATTTTCAGCTTTCAGGGGAGTCATGTTCAGGTACTTCAGTCAGAGGATGTGCCTCCTTTGTGCAGGGCACTACCCGGGACGAGTGTCCCCTGCCCTGTCTATGGTCTAGCTCAGTGGTTTTCAAACTTTTTTCTGGCAACCTAGTTGAAGAAAATTGTTGATGCCCGTGCCCCAGTGGAGCTGGAGATGAGGGGTTTGGGATGTGGGAGGGGTTCAGGGCTAGAGCAGAGGGTTGAGGTACGGGGATGAGGGCTGAGGGATGGAGTCGGGAATGAGGGTGTGGAAGGGGGCTCTGGCCTGGGGCAGGGGGTTGGGGTGTGGGAGGGGGTCAGGGCTCTGGGCTTGGGGTGGAGACTCTGGGCTGGGGATGAGGGGTTTGGGGTGCAGGAGGGGGCTCCAGGTTTGGGGGGGCTCAGGGCTGGGGCAGGGGATTGGGGTGCAGGAGGGGGTCAGGGCTCTGGGGTGGGGCAGGGGATGAGGGGTTTTGGGTGCAGTAAGTGGCTTTGGGTTGGGGGGGCTCAGGATTGGAGCAGGGGATTGGGGCATGGGGTTGGGGCATGGGGTTGGGGCTTACTTCAGGCGGCTCCCAGTCAGCGTTGCAGTGGGGGCTTCCTGCCTCTTCTGGCACCACGGACCACACTGCGGCCCAGAAGTGGCCAGCAGCAGGTCCGACTCCTAGGCGGAGGTGTGCAAGCGGCTCTCACGTGCAGGCACCACTCCCCCCACCCCCCAGCTCCCATTGGCTGGGAACCAATGGGAGCTGGTGCTTGGGGCAGGGGCAGCATGCGGAGCTGGTGCTTGGGGCAGGGGCACGTGCAGAGCCTTGTGGCCCCCCAACCTAGGAGCTGGCTGCAACCCAGTGCCTTACATTTCATGACCCAGTATTGGGTCACAACCCGCAGTCTGAAAACCACTGGTCTAGTTCACTCCTTGCACTCTGCTCTCCTGCTGAGAATTGAATATCTCAGAGATCAACAACATAGTGGGGTCTAAATTATCTCCCTCTGCTGGCTAGTCAAGGGGTCTCTCCAATAGCATGCTGACAGCTTTGCTGGAGCTGAAACTGACCTGAACAGGATTAGAATGATAGAATCATAGAATATCAGGGTTGGAAGGGACCTCAGGAGGTCATCTAGTCCAACCCCCTGCTCAAAGCAGGACCAATCCCCAATCAAATCATCCCAGCCAAGGCTTTGTCAAGCCTGACCTTAAAAACTTCCAAGGAAGGAGATTCTGCCACCTCCCTAGGTAACGCATTCCAGTGTTTCACCACCCTCCTAGTGAAAAAGTTTTTCCTAATATCCAACCTAAACCTCCCCCACTGCAACTTGAGACCATTACTCCTTGTCCTGTCCTCTTCTACCACTGAGAATAGTCTAGAACCATCCTCTCTGGAACCACCTCTCAGGTAGTTGAAAGCAGCTATCAAATCCCCCCTCATTCTTCTCTTCCGCAGACTAAACAATCCCAGTTCCCTCAGCCTCTCCTCATAAGTCATGTGTTCCAGACCCCTAATCATTTTTGTTGCCCTTCGCTGGACTCTCTCCAATTTATCCACATCCTTCTTGTAGTGTGGGGCCCAAAACTGGACACAGTACTCCAGATGAGGCCTCACCAATGTCGAATAGAGGGGAACGATCACGTCCCTCGATCTGCTCGCTATGCCCCTACTTATACATCCCAAAATGCCATTGGCCTTCTTGGCAACAAGGGCACACTGCTGACTCATATCCAGCTTCTCGTCCACTGTCACCCCTAGGTCCTTTTCTGCAGAACTGCTGCCTAGCCATTTGGTCCCTAGTCTGTAGCTGTGCATTGGGTTCTTCCATCCTAAGTGCAGGACCCTGCACTTATCCTTATTGAACCTCATCAGGTTTCTTTTGGCCCAATCCTCCAATTTGTCTAGGTCCCTCTGTATCCTATCCCTGCCCTCCAGCGTATCTACCACTCCTCCCAGTTTAGTATCATCTGCAAATTTGCTGAGAGTGCAATCCACACCATCCTCCAGATCATTTATGAAGATATTGAACAAAACCGGCCCCAGGACCGACCCCTGGGGCACTCCCCTTGACACCGGCTGCCAACTAGACATGGAGCCATTGATCACTACCCGTTGAGCCCGAAAATCTAGCCAACTTTCTACCCACCTTATAGTGCATTCATCCAGCCCATACTTCTTTAACTTGCTGACAAGAATACTGTGGGAGACCGTGTCAAAAGCTTTGCTAAAGTCAAGAAACAATACATCCACTGCTTTCCCTTCATCCACAGAATCAGTAATCTCATCATAGAAGACGATTAGATTAGTCAGGCATGACCTTCCCTTGGTGAATCCATGCTGACTGTTCCTGATCACTTTCCTCTCGTGATCTCGATTAATCATCAAGAAGGGAAAAAGAGTCCAGAATAGTCAGAATCCCAGAGGCTAAAGGCAGCTGCAGGTCTCACTAGCCAGAGGAAGGACTGTGTGGCTAAAGCACAGGGCCAAGATTCTGTTGCTGACACTGCAGCCTGACCATGTCCCCTCCTCTTTCTGAGCCTCAGTTTCCCCACCAAAATCTTCCCCGGCAGATGCCATATGCTGTCAGTGGGAACTCTACTCTGCTGCTTGTTTCAGTCTTCTGTGAGTCCCCATCTGTCCCTTGTTCTCTCTCTCCTTCCTTCATCTCCTCCTTTGTCCAGCTCCAGTCTCTCCTCCTTTCCTATTCCCTCCTCTGTTTTCACACGGCCTTCATCCTATCCAGAACACTATCATTATTGATGACACTCAGTCATTGCTCACCCAACTGACATGGTGTCATATCAGAATCCTCCTCACAGGTCCCTCAACAGTCCCTTGCACTCACCCAGCTCTTACCTGAGGGTTATTACACAGCATACGCAAGAGACCCCAAGAACCCCACCAGCCAGGCCCCAGACCTCCCCTTTCTCCCTTTTTTCCAGGCTGAATGTTTTTCCTCTTTGGGAGGAAGTGGTCTGTATGAAATTCCCACAGACAGAGGGGGAGCTTTACGCCATTTTAGCACATCCTGGATTCAGGGGCCACTTCAGTCCTAGAGATTGCTCTAACTTGGTCTGGCTGCTCCTGCTGGGTTCATTGAGCAGCCCAGAATAGCTGGAGCATAGTGCACTCCAGCCATATCCTCTCAGGCCCCTGTCCCAGAAACTGATAAGGAGGGATTTGAGGCACATCCCACCAGGCCTTTGCCACCATGCAATCCCCATTGCACCAAGGGTATTCCCAGTGGAGAGATCCAATGGCTTTCCAACCCCCTAGGCTGCCTGAACCCCCCGCACCCCCCCCCCCCCCCCCCCCCCCCGTAGGCTTTGGCCACAGCAAGTGCCCAGCAATGTGCTCACGCAGACGCCCTTTATCTACCCTGTCCCAAGTAAGAGAACCCCTGTTTATTTCCATCTCTCCCAGCACTAGGAAAATTCACAATGACAATTTTGCTGCCCTGCTCTTCCCCAAAGGTTTCTCTGCAGCCCACTTAATGAGAGGCCTCATTTCAGAGGAAAACTCCTGCATGTCAGAATGCAGACGGCAGAGTAAGGGAGGTATTGGGCACATGGCCAGAGCCTGGACAGGAGGAGGCTACTTAGCCTGACAGAAGATAGCCTGGGGAAGTGGTTAGTTGGAGACAGACCGGCCCCTGGCACTCGGAGGGCCAAAGACAGTGCCCACGCCATGCCTGAGATGGAGAAGAGGCAGATGATCTGCGGTGGGAGCGAAGAAACATTTTTGATGGGACCATAAAAAAAGAGTTAGGCTGTTATGGCGAACAAACTCAATGGAAAGCCCTGATGCCTTTGGGTTTGCCACAATCATGCTGCACCATGTTCCCTCTTCTTCCAATGTCTGTTGTTATCCCAAGGTTGGTCCTTTTGTATTCTCCCTCTCTGCCACTACGAAGGCTCCCATGGCTTCAATATCCACCTCTACACCAAGGAATCCCATAGGCCCTTTCCACTCCATCTTGTTTCTACCCCAACTGCTCCTCTGAGTCTGTTTAAACAAGAGTCTGGAATCCAGTTTTAACATATAACATATAACTGTACATGCTAGTCTAGACACTCCCCTGGCCTTTGTTCCAAGACACAAAGAGTTGTGATTTGCCCATGGGCTCAGTCACAAACTGTATCATAGAATATCAGGGTTGGAAGGGACCTCAGGAGGTCATCTAGTCTAACCCCCAAGATCTCCCCTTCAACTATCCTCCATGATGTTCTGCTGACAACTCAAATCAGAGCCTTCTGGTTCCCCTCCTTCCTGTGCCATATCAGCCCCAGGCATCCCTTTAACTCCTTTACTCCTACCTCTAATGTCCTGTTTTCTCCTTTCTTCCTCTCCAGTGACCAGCTTTCTGAGCCCCTTCTCATCCTTGGTGATCTCTTGCCTTCAGAACTGTGACTTTCTCTGGCCTCCCTGCCTCACGCTGTCCAAGGCTGTCCCAACATGGCTGCTAACCCCCACACCTATCCCTCCTCCATGGGATGCAGATTTGCAAGTCTTTGAAGTGCCTGCACCAAGACAATCTGCAGGAAGGAGGCTGACATGCATGCAGCAGGCTCTCTTACCGTTCTCAGGGTGCTCCATCTCCCCAATACTACCATCGGGTGTGGTGCGCTCATAATGATCCTCAGGAAGAGCTAGTGGCCCAATCCGGGGCCCTGATGATGACTTGCTGCTGGGCGTCTCTGACTCTTCTAGCCCGCTGTCATAGTAACTATGTTGAGAGGGGTCCTGCAAGTCCTGTGCCTGATTAGCTGCAGAGAATGTCACTCGGCGATGAGGTAACTGCAAAGAAGAAAAGAAAAGAGATAAGAGGTGATACCAGCCACCCACAGGGAGTGATCAGGACTGGTTATGAAACCTGACCTCCCCAGCAGAGCACTGAGGACAAAGAACCACAGCTTTCTCTTGACCCTAAGCCCTGCCAACTGAAAAAATCTCTCATTTCATGAGCCCCCCAATGGACAACATCTCCAACCTCAGAGTATCCCCACTCCCCTCCCAACAAAAAATGTCACCTCCCCTCATCTCAGGTGTCTCCCCTTGACTGACACCATCACTCACCTCAGGGTCTTTCCGGTTTTCACCAAAGAAATCTGCCCCCCAACAGACATCATCTCTCACCTCAGAGTCCACCTTCCAATTTACACCATCTCAGAAACACCCCACCACCCAACAGACATCATCTCCTATTTCAGAGCTCCATGGAATCACCCCCTCATCTCCCTTACTACCATATCACCTCAGAGAACCCCCAATTGACATAATCTCTTACCTCAGAACCCTCCCTGACTAGCAGTCCCCCAGCTAACATCATCTCTCATCTCACAGTCCCCCACAGGAATTACATTACACCAACTCTTATCTCAGAGCCAACTCCTTCCACAACAGACACAATCTCCAACTCAGAGGAACCCCAGCAGAGTTCCACAGAACAGCGTGCCAGAACTGCCTGATCTTTGACTACCCAGCTGACACAATCTCACACCTCAAAGTCCCATTCACACCTGACACCACCTCTAACCTCAGGGGTCTTCCCTCAACTAAAACCATCTCTCATCTCAGAGACCGTGATTGACATAGACTCATAGACTTTAAGGCCAGAAAGGACCATCATGATCATATAGTCTGACCTCCTTCACTTCAGAGGCCACAGAAACTCACTCACCCACTCCTGTGATAGGACCATAATCTCTGGATGAATGCTGGAAGTCCTCAAATCTTGATTTAAAGACTTCAAGTGATAGAGAATCCATCATTTACTCTACTTCAAACCAGCAAATTAAGAGTGCCCTATGATACAAAGGAAGGCAAAAAAAACCCAGGGTCTCTGCCAATCTGACCTAGGGAAACACTCCTTCCTGACCTCAAATATGGGAATCAGTTAGACTCTGAGCATGTGGATGCAACCCACCAGCCAGACACCTGGGAAAGAATTCTTTATAGTAACTCAGAGCCCTCCCCAGTGTCCCAATTCCAGCTGTTGGAAATATTTACTGATCTCTCACCTCAACCCCCACTGACACCAACACTCACCTCAGAGTCCCCCAAGTGATACCAACTCTTACTTCAGTGCAAACCTTACTATTGATACCATCTCTTACCTTAGAGCAACCCTTCCTGACTGCTACCAACTCTCTCCTCAGAGCAACCTTGCGATTGATACCAACCCTCACCTCAGTGCAATCCTCCCCTGATACCAACATTCAAATCAGAGGGCACCACGGATTGACACCACTTCTCACCTCAGCACAATCCCCTTGATTGATTCCAACTCTCACCTCAGTGCAACCCCCAGCTGACACCAACTCACACCTCAGAGTAACCCCCCAATTTATACCAACATTCACATCAGAGGGTACCGACTGATACCACCTCTCACCTCAGCACAATCACTTTGATTGATTCAAACTATCACATCAGTGCAATTCCCCTCCATCCCAATCGATATCAACTCTAACCTGAGCATTACCCCCTGATTGACAGCAACAGTCACATGAGAGAAATCCCCAGGATTTATACCAACTCTGACCTTGGAGCAACTCCCCGATTAATACCAACTCTCAACTCAGAGAAACCTCCCTCATTTATGCCACCCCCTCTCAGTGCAACCCCACATTTCACACTAATTCTCATCTTAAGAGAACTGCCGCCCCCCCACTTGATACTAACTCTGACCTCAGAGCAACCCTTCTGATTTACACCACCTCTCACCTTACAGCAGGCCCCGATTGACTCGAACTTTCATTTCAGAGCAACCCTCCAATTAATATTAACTCTCATCCCAGCACAACCCCAAAATGATTCAAATTCTCGCCTCATTGCAACCCCCTTGACTGATACCAGTTCTCCCCCCCGATTGACAGGAACTCTGAACACTGAGCAACCCCTATAATTGATACCAACTATCACCTCAGAGAACACACACCCAGCTGACATCAACTATCACAGCAGAGTAACACACAACCCCAGTTGGTACCAACTCTCACCTCAGATTAACCCCAACTGACATCAACTCTCAGCTCAGAGCAATCCCCGGATCATTAAAACTATCACCTCAGCACAACCCCCCACGGATACAAAAAATCTCACAGCAGAGCACCCCCCTGCCCCAATTGATACCACCTCTCACATCAATACAACCAACTTGATCGATGCCAACTTTCCCCTCATTACAGCCCCCAATCAATATCAGCTCTTACCACAGAGCAACCTCCTGAATGATACCAATTCACAATTCAGAGCAACCGCCCACAATTTATACCAACTCTTACCTCAGAGCAACCCCCCGATTGTCACCAACTCTCACTTCAGCATAACCTCGTCCCCATTGATACCAACTCTGATCTCAGTGTAACCCCAGCCACTGATACCAATTCTTACTTCAGAGTGCTCCTCCCGATTGATAACACCTGTCACCTAAGCACAACACCCTCAGTAGTGCTTAGGTGACAGGTGTTATAAGAAGTATAAAAATATTGCTCAGGCATGCAGGAAGGCCAAATCACACTTGGAGTTGCAGCTAGCAAGAGATGTTAAGAGTAACAAGAAGGATTTCTTCAGGTATGTTAGCAACAAGAAGAAGGTCAGGGAAAGTGTGGGCCCCTTACTGAATGGGGGAGGCAACCTAGTGACAGAGGATGTGGAAGAAGCTAATGTACTCAATGCTTTTTTTGCCTCTGTCTTCACGAACAAGGTCAGCTCCCAGATTTCTGCACTGGGCAGCACAGTATGGGGGGGAGGTGACCAGTCCTCTGTGGAGAAAGAAGTGGTTCAGGACTATTTAGAAAAGCTGGATGAGCACAAGTCCATGGGGCCAAATGCACTGCATCTGAGGGTGCTAAGGGACTTGGAAAATGTGATTGCAGAGCCATTGGCCATTATCTTTGAAAACTCATGGCAATCAAGGGAGGAGCTGCATGACTGGAAAAAGGCTGATGTAGTGTCCATCTTTTAAAAAGAGAAGAAGGAGGATATGGGGAACTACAGGCCAGTCAGCCTCGCCTCAGTCCCTGGAAAAATCATGGAGCAGGTCCTCAAGGAATCAGTTTGAAGCACTTAGAGGAGAGGAAAGTGATCAGGAACAGTCAGCATGGATTCACCAAGGGCAAGTCATGCCTGACTGATCTAATTGCCTTCTATGACAAGATAACTGGCTCTGTGGATGAGGGGAAAGCAGTGGACGTGTTATTCCTTGACTTTAGTAAAGCTTTTGATATGGTCTCCCACAGTATTCTTACCAGCAAGTTAAAGAAGTATGGGCTGGATGAATGGACCATAAGATGGATAGAAAGCTGGCTAGATCATTGGGCTCAACTGGTAGTGATCAATGGCTCCATGTCTAGTTGGCAGCCGGTATCAAGCAGAATGCCCCAAGGGTCGGTCCTGGGGCCGGTTTTGTTCAATATCTTCATTAATGATCTGGAGGATGGCCTGGATTGCACCCTCAGCAAGTTTGCAGATGACACTAAACTGGGAGAAGTGGTAGCTACGCTGGAGGGTAGGGATAGGATACAGAGGGACCTAGACAAATTAGAGGATTGGACGTGATCATTCCCCTCTATTTGGCATTGGTGAGGCCTCATCTGGAGTACTGTGTCCAGTTTTGGGCCCCACATGCCAAGAAGGATGTGGAAAAATTGGAAAGAGTCCAGTGGAGGGTAACAAAAATGATTAGGGAGCTGGAGCACATGATTTATGAGGAGAGCCTGAGGGAACTGGGATTATTTAGTCTGCAGAAGAGAAGAATGAGGGGCAATTTGATAGCTGCTTTCAACTAGACTCATAGAATATCAGGGTTGGAAGGGACCTCAGGAGGTCATCTAGTCTAACCCCCTGCTCAAAGCAGGACCAATCCCCCATAGTTGTCCCAGATCCCTAAATGGCCCCCTCAAGGACTGAACTCACAACCCTGGGTTTAGCAGACCAATGTTCAAACCACTGAGCTATCCCTCCCCCCCTCATAGACTTTAAGGTCAGAAGGGACCATTATGATCGTCTAGTCCAGGGGTCTCAAACTCAAATGACCACGAGTGCCACATCACTGACACCCCCCCCTCCACCCCTTCCATAAGGCCCCACACCTGCCCCGCTTCTTCCCACCCCTGTCCCGCCCCCATTCCAACCCCTTATAGAATCATAGAATCATAGAATATCAGGGTTGGAAGGGACCTCAGGAGGTCATCTAGTCCAACCCCCTGCTCAAAGCAGGACCGATCCCCGACTAAATCATCCCAGCCAGGGCTTTGTCAAGCCTGACCTGAAAAACCTCTAATGAAGGAAATTCCACCACCTCCCTAGGTAACGCATTCCAGTGTTTCACCACCCTCCTAGTGAAAAAGTTTTTCCTAATATCCAACCTAAATCTCACCCACTGCAACTTGAGACCATTACTCCTTGTTCTGTCATCTGCTACCACTGAGAAGAGTCTAGAGCCATCCTCTTTGGAACCCCCTTTCAGGTAGTTCTCGTCTTCAGAAGAGAAGAATTAAACATCCCCAGTTCCCTCAGCCTCTCCTCATAAGTCATGTGTTCTAGTCCCCTATCATTTTTGTTGCCCTTCGCTGGACTCTTTCCAATTTTTCCACATCCTTCTTGTAGTGTGGGGCCCAAAACTGGACACAGTACTCCAGATGAGGCCTCACCAATGTCGAATAGAGGGGAACGATCACGTCCCTCGGTCTGCTGGCAATGCCCCTACTTATACAGCCCAAAATGCCATTGGCCTTCTTGGCAACAAGGGCACACTGTTGACTCATATCCAACTTCTCGTCCACTGTAACCCCTAGGTCCTTTTCTGCAGAACTGCTGCCGAGCCATTTGGTCCCTAGTCTGTAGCGGTGCATTGGATTCTTCCGTCCTAAGTGCAGGACTCTGCACTTGTCCTTGTTGAACCTCATCAGATTTCTTTTGGCCCGATCCTCCAATTTGTCTAGGCTCCTGTTCTTTTTGCGGATACAGACTAACACAGCTGCTACTCTGAAATGTATCATTTTTGTATCTGAAGCTAGAAATATGAAGTATTAGTCTGAAGTCCTATTGTAACTATGCAAAGTGTGGACCATTAATGGTGGCTTGGAATCTTGATGGCTCCCATTAATTAGGACAATTGGTTGTAAATGGCTCTGTTTATTTGTAAGCCTTCCTGTGTCCGTTGGTGCCAGCCAGTGAGTAATGAAGTCTCACAGGGCATGTGAACATGTCACATGATGCTGGAATCCATCTTAAACCTGGTGCTTTTCCGTTTAGAAGGAAGGGTGGGAACCCAGAGAGATTAAAAGGATTCCCGCCTTGTGCCAAAGATATAAAAGGGGGTGGAACAGAACAAAGGGGGCTGTCAGTCATGAGAAATCCCCTAGTTACCACCTGAGCTGGAACTAACAAGAACTGTAGCAGGGGAAAGGATTGGGCCCAGACTAAGGAGTCTAGTCTGTGAAAGAAGCTTATTGGAACATCTCTGAGGGTGAGATTTACCTGTATTCAGTTTCTTAAATGTATTAGGCTTAGACTTGCATGTTTTGTTTTATTTTGCTTGGTAACTTACTTTGTTCTATCTGTTATTACTTAAAACCACTTATATCCTACTTTTTATACTTAATAAAATCACTTTTGTCTATTAATTAACCCAGAGTAAGTGATTAATACCTGGGGGAGCAAACAGCTGTGCGTATCTATCAGTCTTATAGAGGGCAGACAATTTATGAGTTTACCCTGTATACGTTTTATACAGAGTAAAACAGATTTATTTGGGGTTTGGATCCCATTGGGAACTGGGTGTCTGGGTGCTGGAGATAAGTGACTTACTGAGCAGTTTTTGATTAAAGTCTGCAGCTTTGGGGGCATGGACCAGACCTGGGTCTCTGTTGCAGCAGACTAGTGTGTCTGGCTCAACAAGGCAGGGTTCTGGTGTCCCAAGCTGGCAGTGGAAAACAGGCTCAGAGATAATTCCAACACGCCAGGTGACAATCCCAAGGGGTTCTCTGTGACTGAACCTGTCACAGTCTTCATGACAGTTAACAGACATAGGAGAGTAGTGCAGGATCCATCCCTTCTCACAAAGATGCTGGGGTGCAGAGCAAAGAAGAGCTGTTGAAAAAATGCTGCGAAAGAAAGCCAGAAGCCCATGGAGTGCTGGGACAGACAGCAATGCATCACGGGACATTTAGCACTGTCCCAACATGCGCCGCGATCTGCTCCATCGTCCCACAACATCTAGCGACAGAAGGATTGTGGGATAGGTACCCACAGTGCATTGCTCACACTGTTGATGATGGTCCCCCCACTGTGGATGCAATCTGCCGACAGAGGGAGAAAGTGTGAACATGAAATTGTGATTTTTATTATGTTGATTTTTGGGTGTGTCATCACTTTTGTCGACACAAATTGGTAGTGTAGACATGGCCTAACTCTCACCTCAGAACCACTGCCTCTGATTGACACCAAGTCTCACCTCAGCACAATTCCCCCTCCTCCCCGAAACTAACTCTCACCACAAAGCCAACCCACCCCTCTTAAATGGGAATTAAAAGGAACAAGTCACAACAGTGAAATGCCTACAAGCTATATGGAAACTTTTTTAAAAGGCCATAATAGAGGCTCATATTAAATGTATACCCCACATAATGATGGGTCTAAATTAGCTGTTACTACTCAAGAAAGAGATCTTGGAGTCATTGTGGATAGTTCCCTGAAAACATCCACTCAATGTGCAGTGGCTGTCAAAAAAAGAACAGAATGCTGGGAATAATTAAGAAAGGGATAGATAATAGGACGGAAAATATCATGTTGCCTCTATATAAATCCATGGTACTCCCACATCTTGAATACTGTGTACAGATGTGGTCGCCCCATCTCAAAAAAGATATATTGGAATTGGAAAAGGTTCAGAAAAGGGCAAGAGAAATGATTAGGGGTATGGAATGTCTTCCGTATGAGGAGAGATTAATAAGACTGTGACTTTTCAGCTTGGAAAAGAGACGGCTAAAGAGAGATATGATTGAGGTCTATAAAACCATGACTGGTGTAGAGAAAGTAGATAAGGAAGTGTTGTTTACTACTTCTCATAACACAAGAACTAGTTGTCACCAAATGAAATTAATAGGCAGCAGGTTTTAAACAAATAAAAGGAAGTATTTCTTCACACAACGCACAGTCAACCTGTGGAACTCTTTCCCAGAGGATGTTGTGAAGGCCAAGACCATAACAAGGTTCAAAAAAGAACTAGATAAATTCATGGAGGTTAGGTCCATCAATGGCTATTAGCCAGGATGGGCAGGAATGGTGTCCTTAGCTTCTGTTTGCCAGAAACAGGGAATGAGCAACACTTGATGATTACTTGTTCTGTTCATTCCCTCTGGGGCACCTGGCACTGGCAACTGTCAGAAGACAGGATACTGAGCTAGATGGACCTTTGGTCTGACCCAGTAGGGCCATTCTTATGTTCTTATAAAAAACATAGTAAGAGGATAAAAAAATGCCACCATCGCTTAACAACAGAGTAAAAGAGGCAATTAGAGGCAAAAGGGCATCCTTTAAAATTGGAAGTCAAATCCTACTGCGGAAAATAGAAAAGAGCATAAACTCTGGCAAGTCAAGTGTAAAATTAGGCAGGCCAAAAAAGAATTTGACAAGCAACTAGCAAAAGACTCAAAAAAACCCAGCAAAAACATAGAATCATAGAATATCAGGGTTGGAAGGGACCTCAGGAGGTCATCTAGTCCAACCCCCTGCTCAAAGCAGGACCAATCCCCAATCAAATCATCCCAGCCAAGGCTTTGTCAAGCCTGACCTTAAAAACTTCCAAGGAAGGAGATTCTACCACCTCCCTAGGTAACGCATTCCAGTGTTTCACCACCCTCCTAGTGAAAAAGTTTTTCCTAATATCCAACCTAAACCTCCCCCACTGCAACTTGAGACCATTACTCCTTGTCCTGTCCTCTTCTACCACTGAGAATAGTCTAGAACCATCCTCTCTGGAACCACCTCTCAGGTAGTTGAAAGCAGCTATCAAATCCCCCCTCATTCTTCTCTTCCGCAGACTAAACAATCCCAGTTCCCTCAGCCTCTCCTCATAAGTCATGTGTTCCAGACCCCTAATCATTTTTGTTGCCCTTCGCTGGACTCTCTCCAATTTATCCACGTCCTTCTTGTAGTGTGGGGCCCAAAACTGGACACAGTACTCCAGATGAGGCCTCACCAATGTCGAATAGAGGGGAACGATCACGTCCCTCGATCTGCTCGCTATGCCCCTACTTATACATCCCAAAATGCCATTGGCCTTCTTGGCAACAAGGGCACACTGCTGACTCATATCCAGCTTCTCGTCCACTGTAACCCCTAGGTCCTTTTCCGCAGAACTGCTGCCTAGCCATTCGATCCCTAGTCTGTAGCTGTGCATTGGGTTCTTCCGTCCTAAGTGCAGGACCCTGCACTTATCCTTATTGAACCGCATCAGGTTTCTTTTGGCCCAATCTTCCATTTTTAGTGCATCAGAAGCTGGAAGTCTGCCAAACCATTAGTGGGGCAATTTGATGACCGAGGTGCCCAAGAAGCACTTACCAGGACCAGATGGTATCACCCAAGAGTTCTGAAGAAACTTAAATATGACACTGCAGAACTACTAACTGTGGTAGGTAAATTACACTTAAATCAGCTTCTGTACCAGATGTCTAGAGGATAGCTAATATGACACCAATTTTTTAGAAAAGTTCCAGAGGCAATCCTGGCAATTACAGGCTGGTAAGCCTAACTTCAGGAGCAGTCAAATTCTTTGAAACTATAGTAAAGAACAGAATTATCAGAGACATAGATAAACACAATTAGTCGGGGAAGAGCCAACACAGCTTTTGTAAAGGGAAATCATGACTCATCGATCTATTAGAATTCTTTGAGATGGCAACAAGCATGTGGACCAGTGGATATAGTGTACTTGGACTTTCAGAAAACCTTTGACAAAGTCCCTCCCCAGAGGCTCTTAAGCAAAGTAAGGGGTCATGGGATAAGAGGGAAGGTCCTCTTATGAACCTAAAAGACAGGAAACAAAAGGTAGGAATAAGTGGTCAGTTTTTAGAATGGAAAAAGGTAAATAGTGGTGACCCCAGGAATCTGTAGTGAGATCAGTGCTGTTCAACATCTTCATAAATGATCTGGAGAAAGTGGTAAACAGTGAAGTGGGAAACCTTGCAAATGATACAAAATTATTCAAGATAGTTAAGTGCAAAGCAGACTTCAAATTGTCACAAAGGGAATCTCACAAAACTGGGTGACAAAATGGCAGAAAAAATTCAATGTTGACAAATGCAAAGTAATGCACATTGGAAAACATACTATACATACAAAATGATGGGGGCATTAAACTAGCTGTTACCACTCAAGAATGAGACCTTGAAGTCATTGTGTATAGTTCTCTGAAAACATCTGCTGAGTGTTCGGTGGCAGACAAAAAATACCTAACAGAATGTTAAGAACTATTAGGAAAGGGACAGATAATAGGGCAGTAAAAATAATGCCGCAATATCAATCCATGACATGCCCACACCTTGAATACTGAATGCAGTTCTGGTTGCCTCATCTCAAAAAAGATAGATTAGAAATGGGAAAGGTGCAGAGAAGGGCAACAAAAATTATTAAGGATTTGGAACGGCTGCCATATGAGGAGAGATTGAAAAGACTGGGACTGTTCAGCTTGGAAAAGAGACGACTAAGGGGGGATATGACAGAGGTCTATAAAATCATGAGTGGTGGGGAGAGAGTGAATAAGAAACCATTATTTTACCCCTTCGCGTAACAGAAGAACCAGAGATCACGCAATGAAATTAATAGGTAGCAGGTTTAAAACAAAAAAAAAGGAAGTATTTCTTCACACAAGGCACAGTCAACCTGTGGAACTCATTGCCGGAAGATATTGTGAAGGCCAAAACTATAACTGGGTTCACAAAAGAATTAGATAATTCATGGAAGATAAGCCTATCAATGGCTATTAGGGAAGATGGTCTGGGGTGCAATCCCATGCTCTGTGTCCCCAAGCATCTGACTGCCAGATGCTGGGAATGGTTGATGGGATGGATCACTTGATAATTGCCCTGTTCAGTTCATCGCCTTTGAAGCATCTGGCACTGGCCACTGTCAGAAGACAGAATATTGGACTAGAAGGACCACTGATCTGACCCAGTATGGCAATTCTTATGTTCTTATACCACCTCTTATCTCAGAGCAACCTCTCAACTGATACCAACTCTCACCTCAGAGCAACCCCTGCCCATTGACACTAACTCCCATGTCGGAGGAACCTCCCATTAATACCTCCCTGACGGCCCCAACACGGACCTGACCCGGACTTGCCGTGGCCGGGGGAGAGGAGCCCCTCCCTCAGCCCAGCCCGGCCCAGGCCCACCCGAGTTGCTGGGGAGAGGAGCCCCTCCCTCAGCCCAGCCCAGCCCCACCAGAGCTGCCACAGCCAGGGAGAGGCACCTCTCCCCCGGCCCTGAGCTGCTGCGGCAAGGGCTGGGGTGAGTCCTCTTTCCCCACCACAGTCCCGGGGCAGCCTGCACCCCAAACCCCTCATCCCCGGCCCCACCCCACAGCCAGCACCCCACCACACCCCTCATCTGCCCCACCTCAGAGCCTTCACCCCTAGCCAGAGCCCTCACCCCCTGCACCCAACCCTCTACCCCAGTCCTGAGTCCTCTCCTGAACCCCTCATCCCTAGCCACATCTCAGAGCCCCCAGCCAGAGCCCTCACCCACACACACCCCAACCCTCTGCCCCAGACCTGAGCCCCCTCCCACACTTCGAACCTATCGGCCCCACCCCCATCACATGAATTTTGTTATGTGCACCAATATGAAGGTGATGTTTCACACATCACCTCCATATTGGTACACATAACAAAATTCATTCCGCACATGGACGTAAAAAATTAGAAGGAACACTGATAACTCTCACCTGAGAGCAACCTCACCTAATTGATATCAAGTCTCACCTTACAGCAGCCCCCCAATTTACACCAACTCTGACCTCACTGCCAGCCAACAATTGATCTCAACTCTCACCTCAGAACAACCCTCTGATTGACACCAGTTCTTACCTCAGAGCAACCCCCAACTGACACTAAGGCTATGACTACACTAGAGAGCTTACAGCGACACAGCTGCACCAATGCAACTGTAAGCTCTCTAGTGTAGCCGCTCTAAGACGACAGGAGAGAGCTCTCCCGTCAACTTAACTACTCCAGCCTTGCAAGAGGCAGTCGCTATGTCAGCAGGAGAATCTGCACACTGGCACTTAAGTCAATATAAGTTATGTCACTCAGGGAGTGGCTCAGTCCCACCCCTGAGCTACCTGACTTATGTCAACTTATGCTGCAGTAAGAACGATGAGTACTTGTGGCACCTTAGAGACTAACAAATTTATTTCAGCATAAGCTTTTGTGGGCTAAAACCCACTTCATCGGATGCATGCAGTGGAAAATACAGTAGGAAGATATATATGTACACAGAGAGCATGAAAAAATGGGTGTTGCCATACTCACTATAACGAGAGTGAGCAGTTAAGGTGAGCTATTACCAGCAGGAGAGGGGGGGAAAAAAAACGTCTTGCATTGATAATCAGGATGGCCCATTTCCAACAGCTGACAAGAAGGTATGGATAACAGTAGGGGGGGAAATAAGCATGGGGAAATAGTTTTACTTAGTGTAATAACCCCTCCACTCCCAGTCTTTATTCAAGCCTAAGTTAATGGTGTCCAGTTTGCAAATTAATTCCAATTCAGCAGTCTCTCGTTGGAGTCTGTTTCTGAAGGTTTTTTGTTGTAGTATTGCCACTGTAATCGAGTGACCAAAGAGATTGAAGTGTTCTCCGACTGGTTTTTGAATGTTATAATTCTTGACGTCTGATTTGTGTCCATTTATTCTTTTACGTAGAGACTGTCCAGTTTGACCAATGTACATGGCAGAGGGGCATTGCTGGCACATGATGGCATATATCACATTGGTAGATGTGCAGGTGAACGAGCCTCTGATAGTGTGGCTGATGTGACTAGGTCCTATGATGGTGTCCCCTGAACAGATATGCGGACAGAGTTGGCAACGGGCTTTGTTGCAAGGATAGGTTCCTGGGTTAGTGTTTTTGTTGTGTGGTGTGTGGTTGCTGGTGAGTATTTGTTTCAGGTTGGAGGGCTGTCTGTAAGCAAAGACTGGCCTGTCTCCCAAGATCTGTGAGAGTGAGGGATCGTCCTTCAGGATAGGTTGTAGATCCTTGATGATGCGCTGGAGAGGTTTTAGTTGGGGGCTGAAGGTGACGGCTAGTGGCATTCTGTTACTTTCTTTGTTGGGCCTGTCCTGTAGTAGGTGACTTCTGAGTACTCTTCTGGCTCTGTCAGTCTGTTTCTTCACTTCAGCAGGTGGGTATTGTAGTTGTAAGAACGCTTGATAGAGATCTTGTAGGTGTTTGTCTCTGTCTGAGGGGTTGGAGCAAATGTGGTTGTATCTTAGAGCTTGGCTCTAGACAGTGGATCGTGTGGTGTGGCCTGGATGAAAGCTGGAGGCATGTAAGTAAGTATAGTGGTCAGTAGGTTTCCGATATAGAGTGGTGTTTATGTGACCATCGCTTATTAACACTGTAGTGTCCAGGAAGTGGATCTCTTGTGTGGACCAGTCCAGGCTGAGGTTGACGGTGGGATGGAAATTGTTGAAATCATGGTGGTATTCCTCAAGGGCTTCTTTACCATGGGTCCAGATGATTATGCGTAGTGTAGCCTAAGGGTTCTCAACCTTTTTCTTTCTGAGGCCCACCCAACATGCTATAAAATCTCCAAGGCCCACCTGTGCCACAATAACTGGTTTCTGCGTATAAAAGCTAGCGCTGATGTTAGGGAGTAGCAAGCAGGGCAATTGCCTGGGGCCCCATGCCACAGGGGCCCTGCAAAGCTACATTGCTCAGGCTTTGGCTTCAGCCCCAGCTGTTGGGGCTCAGGGCCCCGGCTTCAGCCCCATGCGGTGCGGCTTTGGCTTTCTGCCTTGGGCCCAAGTGAGTCTAATGCTGCCCTGCTTGGCGGACCCCCTGAAACCTGCTCACGGCCCCCCAGCAGGCCCCAGACCCCTGGTTGAGAACTACTGGTGTAGACACACCCTAAATTTCAGCTCAGAGCAATCATCCTAATGATACCAACTCTTACCTCAGCACACCCCTCTGATCAATAGCAACTCTCACCTGAGAAAAGAAAAGGAGTACTTGTGGCACCTTAGAGACTAACCAGTTCATTTGAGCATGAGCTTTCGTGAGCTACAGCTCACTTCATCGGATGCATAGCATATCGTGGAAACTGCAGAAGACATTATATACATACAGAGACCATGAAACATCACCTGCACATCCACCAATGTGATATATGCCATCATGTGCCAGCAATGCCCCTCTGCCATGTACATTGGTCAAACTGGACAGTCTCTACGTAAAAGAATAAATGGACACAAATCAGATGTTAAGAATTATAACATTCATAAACCAGTCGGAGAACACTTCAATCTCTCTGGTCACGCAATCACAGACATGAGGGTCGCTATCTTAAAGCAAAAAAACTTCAAATCCAGACTCCAGCGAGAAACTGCTGAATTGGAATTCATTTGCAAATTGGATACTATTAATTTGGGCTTGAATAGAGACTGGGAGTGGCTAAGTCATTATGCAAGGTAGCCTATCTCCCCTTGTTTTTTTCCTACAAACCCCCCCCCAAGACGTTCTGGTTAAACTTGGATTATTGCTGTGCACATTGTAAGATGAGCTATTGCCAGCAGGAGAGTGAGTTTGTGTGTGTGGTTTTTGGAGGGGGGTGTGGGGGGGGGGGTGAGAAAACCTGGATTAGTGCTGGAAATGACCCACCTTGATTATCATGCGCATTATAAAGAGAGGTTTCAAAGAGGGATGGGCTATTACCAGCAGGAGAGTGAGTTTGTATGTGGGGGGGGGGGGAGGGGGGAGGTGAGAAAACCTGGATTTGTGCTGGGAATGGCCCTACTTGATGATCACTTTAGATAAGCTGTTACCAGCAGGAGAGTGATGTGGGAGGAAGTTTTGTTTCATGGTCTCTGTGTGTATATAATGTCTTCTGCAGTTTCCACGATATGCTATGCATCCGATGAAGTGAGCTGTAGCTCACGAAAGCTCATGCTCAAATAAACTGGTTAGTCTCTAAGGTGCCACAAGTACTCCTTTTCTTTTTACGAATACAGACTAACACGGCTGTTACTCTGAAACCTCTCACCTGAGAGCGCACCCTGATTTATACCAGCTTTCACCTCAGAACAACCCTTCGATTGTCACCAACTCTCACCTCAAAACAAGCCCCCACTGATACCAACTCTCACCTCAGAACAATTCCCAAATGACACACTATCTCTCAACTCAGAGCCCTCCTTCTGGCACCAATGAATAACTGACATGATGTGCCCACTGTGCAATCCTTCACATCAGAGCCCTCCCTGGCAGAGCACAGTGAAGAAGAGTCCCTGGTATACCTGATCCCTGACTGACACAATCCCTCACCTCACAGCCTTAACACAAACTCAAAACACCTCCTCACCTCAGGTGTCTCCCCAAGTTGGCTCCATATCTTAGCTCAGAACCCCCTTGACTGACATTACCGCTCCGCTCAGAGCTGCCCCCTCCACAACTGATGCCATTTCTCAGCCAGAGCCCTCCCTAGTAGGGCACCACCAACAAGGGTCACCATGCTTGCCCAATTCCTAATTCCCCAGCTGACACAATCTCACACCTCAGATTCCTTTCCACTGATACCAACTCTCCCCTCAGGGATCTCCCGCAAACTGACACCATCTCTTTTCACAGCCCTCAGGACTGACACCATTTCTCACCTCAGAAACACCTGGCCCTACCCCACTGAACGACACAATCTCACTTCAGAGGGTACTTACCCCACACCGAGTGACATGATCTCTGAACTGACAGCCCCTGCTCAAAGTCACCAGAGCCCTGGGCTGTGTAGCTGTCTCCCCTCATGGAGCTAATGGATCCTGTGAGTTGTGTGCCGAGGCTGGGTTTGGCTCAAGTGTGTGGCTGGGGTGAGGTTCTCACACCTTCAGCCCTGCTGGTGAAATCTCCAGAGTCTCCTTGGTTCTGAGAAGCAGAGAGGAAGGGATCATGCCAACTGCTGGTCAGGTACCTCTGGCCTAGGTGCGGGTATTGGTTTCTTCCCCAACTGGTGAAGAGAGGCAGCCTGGAACAACAGTTCAGGCAAGTGTGAACTGCCCCATTAATCCAAAGCAGGGTTAACTCTGAAACCTAACTGTGATACTTCAAATGTCAATTATTATAGCAGAAACATCACTAATGTGCTTGTCTGACAACTGCCAATTAATTCTGATGCCTCCCCAGATGCCAAAAGTCCCAACTCCCCCCTAGTCAGTTGCCAAAATCTCCAGCTTCTCCACCAGCTACTACAATGCAGTACCTTACAGTACTGAAACTCTGAAAGCCAAGCCAAATGTACAGAATATCAAAACAGCTGATATGGGGGCCACATGAATGAGATAGTCAATTTCAGATTAATTAATTAAATCCTTTTTAAATTGATCCAGAGCTACTGCAAGATTTCTAGTCTGCTGTGCCAACCAGGCAGTCTTGCCACAGAACTACAGGTCCAGCTTACTTCACTATACATAGAGTCCTTACTGTTTGTGAACATAAGAATGGCCATACTGGGTTAGACCAAAGGTCCATCATGCCAGGTGCCCAAGAGGGAATGAACAGAACAGGTATCATCAAGTGATCCATCCCCTGTCGCCCATTCCCTGCTTCTAGCAAACAGACGCTAGGGACAGCATCCCTGCCCATCCTGGCTAATAGCCATTAATGGACCTATCCTTCATGAACTTATCTACTTGTTTTTGGAACCCTGTTATAGTCTTGGCCTTCACAACATCTTCTGGCAAAGAGTTCCACAGGCTGACTGTGCATTATGTGGAGACTTCTTCACTTGTCACTGAAAAGCAGCTGCATCTGGGGGAGAACACAGGCATACAGAAGTGCAATACAGTATCAAGGACTAGAAGTGAAGGGAAATCTCATATATGATGGAAACCACTTGCAGGGATTTATGGAGGCAGAATTTGAATTACCTAGTTTCAAATTGTCCAGGGTAAAGAACTTATGCTCTTAGAAAGCCAGACCTTAGATCATCAATGGCCATAAGTGATCAGCCTTTTGGTTTTACCCTCATTTGAATGCCAGTATTCCCTGCAGCACAGCATCCCTTAGTACAGGGGTAGTCAATAGGAGGACCGCGGGCCAAATCTGGACAACCAGACACTTTTGAACAAATCGCAAAATCTTTTTATTTACTTGTTATTATCATTATTGTTATTGTGATATGAAAAATGTTTCTCTGGAGTCTGGACCTTGACTATATCTTGCCCAAGAAATTTGGACCTTGACAAAAAATAATTGACTACCCCTGTCTTAGTACTTTGGGGTTAGCACTGACTCAGAGCAGACAGCACTCCCCTATCAAATTACCCACTCCCTGCAGCACAATGACCCCTAGCACAATACTGGGGCATCAGTCAGCACTGACTCAGAGAGAAAAGTACTCCCTACTGAGTCACTCACACCACTCCCTGTAGCACAATATCCCTTGCATCATGCTGGCATATTGGGACCATCATCTGAGATGTAGACAGTTCACAGCACAATGTGGTATCTGTAAAGAGCACATTTGTTATAGAAGGTGTATTTGCAAATGAAGGACAAAGGGCATATGTACTCCTAGTGACTTTGGACACTTCCAGTGACATATCCCCAGATATTTTTTCTTCCTTGATTGTGACCTGGAGATCAGGCCTCTTCCCACAGCACTCACACAAGTCCCCATTGTCCCCTGAACACCTCAAGGTCCCAGATCTTCAGAGATACAAGGCTACTGCGATAGTCCAGTGTGGATACAAGACCAACCCAGAGCTACAGTTCCTCAGTCAGCTGTCCTGATACTGTTAAATACTATTTAAGGGTCGGGGGCGGGGGGAGAATTGAGGCAGAACAAGGAGCAGCAGGATTAACAGGATCCACAGGGCTACAACTATTTCAATGCACGGGGGATCCAGAACTACCCCAGCAAGTTCAGTGATTCATAGGCCTGGTCTACACTGGGGGGTGGGGAAGGGGGGGGGGCAATCGATCTAAGATACGCAACTTCAGCCACGAGAATAGCGTACCCGAAGTCGACATATCTTAGATCGAATTAGAATCACTTACTTCGCGTCCTTGTGGCACGGGATCGACGGCTGCCGCTCCCCCGTCGGCTCCGCTTCCGCCTCTCGCCCTGGTGGAGTTCCGGAGTCGACAGCAGAGTGATCGGGGATCGATTTATCATGTCTACACTAGACGCGATAAATCGATCCCCGATAAATCGATCACTACCCGCCGATCGGGTGGATAGTGTAGACGTGGCCTTAGAAAAATAGGAACGGCCAGACTCGATCAGACCCAGCTCCACCCAGTCCAGTGTCCTGCCGCCAACAGTGGGCAGCACCTACTGCTTCAGAGCTGTAGGCAGATGTGGGGCAACCTCCCCCTGCTCCCCCAAATTAGACCTCATCCTGATCTCTAATCATTAGAGACTGGCTTAAACCCTGAAGCCTGAGGTTTAATATCCCTTCCACAAAGTGTGTGTCAGAAATTATGGTAACTCAACTAATTGTGATAACTAAGATTCATAGCTTTTAAGGCCAGATGGTACCATTATGATAATCTAATCTGACCTCTTGCATAGCACCAGCCAGAGAACCTCACCCATTGATTCCTGCATCATCCCCATTACAGTAACTGTGGTATTTCAAGTTGTGTTGTTCACTGTTGGATTCTACTTCTGGTCCTCATGAGCCCCATGTGCACAAGATCGGAATCTCTGGCCACCAGTGACAGTTAAATCTGTGCTTGTGCTCTAGATGCTCTCATGTCCACTCCAAAGAGCATAAAGGGTGGAGTGGGCCCAACATAAATACTCCAGGTGGTATAGGAGGTTGTAGTAGGGGGGCAGGAGGGTGTGTTGTGCAATCCATATGGGCAAAACATCTAAAAAACCCCACAATTACTGTAGGGCAGGTAACTATTCTTTCTTCTTTGTGTGATTGTCCAGATGGATTTTACTTCTGGAGACTAGCAAGTAGTGAAATAGGTGCTTAAGTCCTATTTAAATAATAATTATAAGACAGCTCTACCAAAGCAGGCATCAGATCTTGAGCCCTCAACTAAGGAACAGTTCTGGGTGAAAGCATAAACTGATCCCCATGTAGCTGCCCTGCAAATTTCTGAAAATGGTATGCTTTTTAGACAAGCTGCAGAAACTGCCTGAGCCCTGACGGAGCGGGCTGTAACCTGCACAGGTGGATCTAATCTTGTTAACTCAGAGAATAATATAATACAATTAGAATCCCTTGTGGGCAGTCTCTGAGTGGATACTGCCTGATATATCACCCTAACAGCAAATGCTACGAACAGCCTGGGGGAGCTTCTAAAGGGTCTTGCTTTATCAAGGTAATATAAATGAGCTGTAACAAGTAAAAGGGTGTGCAATTTGGCTCCCTACTGGTTGGAATGAGGCTTGGGAAAGAACGTTGGCAAGTTAAATCATCTGAGTCAGATGAAGATCTGAAACAACCTTGGTAAAAACTTAGGTTGAGACCTAAGGGTCACTTTTTTTTGATGGAACACCATAAGGTGTAAGCTGGACCAGCCGCGAGGGCCTGAATGTTCCGTCCCCTACCCTTCAAGCTGATATTTGAGCTTCTAAAAAGGCTGTTTTCATAGACAGATGGGATAGAGAGCTCAAAAGGAGATCCCTTAAATTTTCTAAGATTTTCTAATGATCCCAAGAAGGAGAGGGCTCCTGGACTGGGGAAAACACATGAATAAGGCCCCTGAGGAATCTAGCAACTATAGGATGGGAAAATATGGTGTGATCCTAGACAGGACGATGATGAGCTGATGTTGCTATTAAATGTCCCTGATAGAGCTGATGGATAGTCCTGAGTGCTTTAGGGCAGGGATAGGCAACCTTTGGCCCATGGCCCACGAGGGTAAGCCCACTGGCGGGCTAGCCCGGTTTGTTCACCTGCCGCATCCGCAGGTTCAGCTGATCGCAGCTCCCACTGGATGCATTTCGCTGCTCCAGGCCAACAGGGGCTGCAGGAAGCGGTGGCCAGCACATCCCTCAGCACGTGCTGCTTCCCGCAGCCCCCATTGGCCTGGAGCAGCGAAATGCGGCCAGTGGGAGCTGCGATCAGCCAAACCTGCGGACGCAGCAGGTAAACAAACCGGCCCGGCCTGGCGGGGGCTTACCCTGGAGGGCCGCATGCCAAAGGTTGCCAATCCCTGCTTTCGGGGTACCTAAGAGTCCTGGATAGTAGGAAGCGGGGCTTCTAAGTACAGCTCGTCAATCATTTTTAGATGAAATTTTTTTTGTCAGAAAATGCTGATTTGACAAAACTGAAACTGTTTACAGGAAAAGGTCAGTTTTGATGAATTTATCAGGTATTTTTCAGTCTGAAATGACCTTTTGTTTAGCTATTTTACGCTAATTATAGTTTATCAGTTACAAAACCAAAAAAAGCTCATAGTTAGTTTTCCAGACCTGAAGAAGAGCTCTCTATGGCTCAGAGCTTGTCTCTCTCAGCAACAGAAGTTGGTCCAGTTATAGATATTACCTCACCCACTTTGTCCCTCCAATATCCTGGGACCAACATAGCTACAACAACACTGCATACATTACTTAGACTGTTAGTCTGCAAAGCACAGGAAGAAATGTTGTGCATGTTAGATGAATAGCTCTGAGTTCTAGAACATTTACGTGGAGGTGAGTCTCTTTGGGAGTCCAGAGGCCTTGGGTCTAATGGTGGTCTACAGGTGTGCTCCCCATCCAAGTGTGAAGGTATCGTCATCTTGGTAGGTAGAGATGGAGAAAAGAGTACTCCTGTGCATACCTGGAGAGGGTTCTTCCACCAATCGAACAATGAGAGGACTTCTCAGGGGATCTGCACTCTCATACCCATGTGTCGTGTGCTGGGTAGATACACAGATTTCAACTGCCCCTGCATGGAGCATGAGTTAAGGTCTGGCATGCTGTGTGACATAAGTTCAGGAGACTATGTAACCCAGGGTATCTGAGGTATACCCTTACAGACATTTGTGGCTAAGTCTGCCCCTGGTTGATGAGGTCTACCACAGTCCTGAATCTCTCTCTTGTCGATGTGGAATCCAGCACTGCCCCATGAACTCTATTTTCTGGGTCAGCAACAGTGATGCCTTCTCTTTGTTGATCCTGAGACGCAGTATAGTGAAAACATGTAGGATTAGGTGAAGAGTCGATCACCTGCTGTAGTGATCTCCCTCGAATGATCCAATCTTCAAGGTACAGGTATATTTGGCTCTTGTCATCTTAGGTGAGCCACTACCAAGCACTCTTTGAATATCCTTTGGTGCTGTTGAAAGAGAAGAACTCTGTAATGGGAACCTCCCACTTGGAATCTCAGTTTGTGAACCAGGTGAATTGATATGTCAAAGTAGGCATCTTGTAAGACAAGAGCCACAAACCAGGCCCAGGAACCTAAGGATGGGATTATAGAGGCTGTTACTGTCTTGAATTTGAAAGGCGGATGAACTTGTTGAGTCGATTCAAATCTCAGCCAGTATGGAGTTACCAGAATGATCATGGCTTTGTCTTTTTTGATCTTGGAAATCACCCTGGGAATCAGGGAATTGCTGGAAAGGCATACAACTAGCCTCCACTATCAGAGCAACGCATCTAGTAGTTACACCAGGCTCAGATACATACCAGTCTCCCTGGAATAAGGACGGGATAATTTACCAAAAAGTGAGCATCTTGAATGTAAATGTTCTTATGTTCCTGTTGAGTTTTGAGGTTGCTCTTCTTGGGAATCAGGGAATAGCAGGAATAAAATCACTTCTTTTGGTGTTCCTGCAGGATCTCCTCTATGAGTCTCTTCCTGAAAAGGGACTCCACCTCTTCCAATAGAACTCTCATGAGATGGGTTTGTGAAGAGGGAAGGAAAAGGGAGAGGAAGGTGAGGAGGCCTGGGGCAGAACTGGATGATGTTTTTAATTGTCTCCAAGACCTCATCAGTCTTTTCATGAAAGAAACTGCTGCCCTCATAGGGAAGATCTTTAATCCTGTCCTGTATTTCCAGCATAAGACCAGAGAATTTTAGGCAGGAATATCTTCATGACACCACCCCAGTGACCATAGTTCTGGTACGTGAGTCAGAGGACTCACAGGCAGCTCTTAAAGAAAGCCTGGCCAGGATGTGACTCTTCATTCCTAGGTTCTTTACTGCTTCCTTTTGCTCCTCTGGAAGGGAATGCAGGATAAGAATCATGGCAGCCCAAAGGGCAAAATCATACTGGGGTATGATGGCGATGTAATTGGCTACTCTTAGGCCAAAAGAGCCAGATGAATATACTCTCCTGCCAAACATGACCAATATGTGCGGCTGTCCAAAAGGGCAAAACATGAGGCTCTAGTTCCCCCTGATCTTCCTTGTGCTGCAGACACCAGTATAGAGTTGGCTAGTGGCTGTTGGTGAAAAACTGGTGACCTTCAGACGGTACTGCCTGCATCCTGTTTGCACATTAGGAAACAAGGGGATGATGAGAAGGGAGAAAACCAAATGTTCCTGGCTGGGTTCAAGAGGTTGGAACTGAGTAAGAAAGATAGTTTCTCCTTCCGATGTGACTGCAGGATCTCAAGGAAGGGATTGGGAGTCTCCAGTGTCATGCCTCTGTCTGTAGTTGAACAGTCTGTGCCATCCTCCCCAGGAGCTCTTGAAACTGTCTGTTCATCAGCTGGAAACGCAGAAGCAGCTCCAATCTGGTTTTCAGGGGAGGTGGCTCCCATGATGTCCTTCAAGGGATACTTGTACAGTTCTTCAAGGGCCTGTTCTCTTCCTAGTCATCCTCGCCAGGCTGATCTTTATGAGAGCTAGGAAGGGGCACTGGGTGACCCAGTGCCAGTGATAACAGTGGGTCAATGCTGGGTGACCCAGTGCCAGCAATAACATTGTCTGAGATGTGTCTTGGAAAAATTTTGATGCCAAGAGCACTGGCACCTGCATGATTCCTAATGCTTGGGAAGAAAGAAGGGCTTGAAGAGCCAAAGGTTACATCAGTGCAGATGACATTTGCCTGGAAGTGTCTAAGTCTTGTATGTAAGACAGCATCAATAGTGGGACAGTTCCTTGTATGAGATGAGGCTGATGGTTGAAACAAAGAATTTGAGACCTAAGGCCTGTATGGGAATCCCCAATAGCATAAAAGATTCTCTATGTCAGTTCTGGGACAAAAGAGGACGGCTAGATGATAAGTGGAAGCTGGATGACACAAAGTGCTGAGGGAAGGTGACCAGAATCCACCCCAGTATTCTCACACTCCGGCATGGAGATTGAGTCCTCAGAATACTCAGTGGCAAGGTATCCAGGTAAGTTCAAGCCAGAATGATCCACACTGGGAAAGTGGGATGTGATGGTGTCGATGGCACTGAGAAGAGAGTCTGAAGGCAGTTCTGAGTAAATGAGTAAGACACAGAATGTTGATGCTTCCTCTGTTTCTTTTTATTAATATTCTCCAAAAGGACATGTTTCCTCTTCTTTTTCTTAAAGGGACCATTTGGCCCTGGAGGATTCCCATCAATGCAGAGTGCAGAAATTGTGCTCAGTGCTGGGGCACTAGTTGGAGCCAAGAGAGTGGCCCATGCCATCAATGCCAGCTTAAGCTTGACTGTTATCTTAGCCTTAGTAGATGCCAATGGCCGATGGTTGGTGTCTAGGAATAGGGTCAATTTTCAGATGAGGTCATAGATTCCAAGGCCAGAAGAGATCATTGTGACCACCTAGTCTGACCTCCTGTACAACACATGCCAGAGAACGTCCCCAAAATAATTCCTTGGGCAGATCTTTTAGAAAAACATCCAAACTTAATTGAAAAATTGTCAGTGATGGAGAATCCACCATGACCCAAGGTAAATTGTTCCAATGGTCAATTACTCTCACTGCCAAAAATTTACACCTTATTTCCTGTCTGAATTTGTCTAGCTTCAACTCCAACCATAGGATTGTGTTAGACTTTTCTCTGCTAGACTGAAGAACCCATTATTGGGGGAGGGATAGCTCAGTGGTTTGAGCATTGGCCTCCTAAACCCAGGGTTGTGAGTTCAATCCTTGAGGGAACCATTTAGGGATCTGGGGCAAAAAGTGGGGATTGGTCCTGCTTTGAGCAGGGGGTTGGACTAGATGACCTCCTGAGGTCCCTTCCAACCCTGATATTCTATGATTATTAAATATTTGTTTCCCATGTAGGTATTTATAGACTGTAATCAAGTCCCTGCTTCACCTTCTCTTTGTTAAGTTAAATAGATTGAGCTCTTTGAGTCTATCACTGTAAGTTAGTTAGTTAGTACCCATTACTCCTCTGGCATTTAAGGCAGTGACAAAGCACCTCCACTCCTGTCTGTTTCTGGCAAGTCTTTTAATGGTTCCCCAGCTGTGCCCCAGGTTTTTAAGCTCAGCTTCCACAGCTCTTCGCCATGTTGTTTTCGAGCAGCCTCATTTTTGCTTGCCTTCAGGTGACCATCTTATTGCTACTCTGGTGATGGAATCAGTTTCTATCTGAAGCACATGACCGATCCATATCCAACGCCTCCTGGCAATGATGTTGCTCATATCCTCTTGGCTGCATTGTGTCAATAGATCTTGGTTTGAGATTGTTCTGGGCCAAAAGATACAGAGGATTTTTCTGAGACAGGTTGTATGGAATAAAGACAGTTTGGACATGTCATACTTTGTGCATTCTACACCATAAAGTAGTGTTGAAAGTACACAGTTCTGATAAATCTTGAATTTGGTTTTCGTGTTGTATATTGATGATTTCCAGATTGTTTTTAAGCTCCTGAAGATGTTCCTGACTTTACTGATTCTGTTCCGGATGTCCTGGCTTGTTCCACCATCTTGGCTGATGATACTGTCCAAGTATGTGAATGTTTCTACATTGGTGATCCTTTATCCATACTGGTGATGGTGAGGTAATATTAAGGGTCATGATATCTGTCTTACTGCGGTTGATCTTCAGTCCAATTTGCTGGCTGAATGTGTTGAGTCAGGTTGTTTTTTCTTGTATACAGTGTTGGGTATGTGATAGAAGAGCAAGATCATTTGTGAAGTCCAGGTCTTGAAGGCATGAGAAGAGCGTTCATCTAATGCCTCTTGGTATGTCTTCTGTTGTATGCCACATTACCCAGTCAACGGCAATGTTGAAGAGGATTGCAGACATGACACACACCTGACGTACTCCTGTTTTGACTTCAAAATTGACCGCACTGTGATCAATACTGCAGGTAAAGTTGGAATAGAAGCTTTTGATGATGTTGATTATAGGGAGGGGGATTCCACTGTAAGGCATATTTTCTAATCTTTTCATCATTCTTGTAGCTCTTCTTTGAACCCTCTTCAATTTATCAACATCCTTCTTGAATTGTGGACACCAGAACTGGACACAATATCCCGCAGCAGACACACCAGTGCCAAATACAGAGGTGAAATAACCTCTCCACTCCTACTCGAGATTTCCCTGTTTATGTATTTAAAGATCAATTAGCCCTTTTGGCCCCATCATTGCATTGGAAACTCATGTTTCACTGATTATCTATTATGACCCTCAAATCTTTTCCAAAGTCACTGCTTGGCAAATTTCCTTTATTATCCCAGTTATGCAATAAGCATATACCAGCAGTTGCATAACATGCCCCGACGAAGATTTTTGCAGAGACAACTCAAACAAAGAATGTAATGCCCTTTAAAAACTGTAAATAGAATATTAATTGTAAAAAACCTGACCACCAGAAACTCTAAATTTGTGGCTAGGGCTCCAGTCTTAATTCTCCAAACAACCTTTTTAAAGACAAAAACTTCTCTATCTGTACTGATGCAGCAGTGTGTTTGATGGTCAGGTAGGACAGAGAGTTCTTGGAGTAGAGTGTTACTTACAGGAAGGGCAGAGACATAGGCCTATACTGCCCCTTCCGTATAATCTGCAGCTACCAGTGCAGAAGCCAGATTAGTATACCTATCAATGAAATCTTCTCTGAGGAGTACCGCATGCCTATAATGCTCAATAGCTTCTTGCAGCTGCCCACGCTCCTTGTATGCATTCTATAGAGCCTACTTGAATCAACAATGGCTTCTATTTTATAGCCAAAGTGCTGAAGTGAGTGGCCCAGTCCAGTCTGTGAGGTTGAGGGGACTGTCATACAGGACCTTGGTACTGATGCTGGTCGAGATATGGGATGCAGGAACAGAGAGGTCAGATGGGCCAGGAATCTGAGGTACCTTTCCCTTTTTGTCAGGGCTGTAAAGGCATGGTAGGCCACACACTGAGTAATTGAATGAGATCCTCACAGGCACATGAGTCACTGGATGTGAGCAGCAGTCTCCAGGATGACTGAGGGACAAGAGATACTGAGCTCAAGGACAAAAACAGGACCAACCGAGGACGCAGGATCAATAGAAAGGAAAGATGACTATCCTATATCTACATATAATGCTATAATAACATTATATTTACAAATATACACAGAAAAAATTAGAGACAGCTCTAGCAAAACAAAGGTGCTGAGTACCAGTCCCTCTCTGCTTGTGCACCCAAATAGACATGCATTTGGAAGACAATTCTACATCACAATGACAGAGGAGCCAAACCCCACAAGCTGGGAATACATAAGTGTCATAGAAGAAGAAGAATAGTATCATCTCCCCCCATTCCCTGAACCCCTTGCTCCCGTGGCCTGTGTGTAATAGTGGCCCCCCCCGGAATCCACTGAGCCTTTCGCCCCCTGTGGCCTCCGTGTAACTATAACCTCTCTCCCTGGTAACTGTGTGAACTCTTTACTGCAGCCTTGCTATAATTATGGCTTTCCTACCATTCCCTGAACCCACAGTTTCCTGAAGCCTACAGATGATTGTGATCTCCCCAGCTTTTCCTGTGTCCATTGTTTTACATGGCCTGAGTTTCACAGTGACCTCCCCAGACATTCCTCAAGATGGTTGCTCCCCCTGGTCAGTGTGAAATTGCAGCATCCCTGCATTCCCATTGCTTATCATTCCCAGTGGCCTGTGTATAACACTGGGCTCAGCTACAGTTCAAAGACCCAGTCAATCTGCGGGACATGTATCTCATCATTGTTATTCCAGCCAAGACACAGCTGTACATTCCAAATAGTCAGCATAGTTCATTATTCTGGAACTCTGTATAAGGAATCTGCTGGGCAGGGCTGGGTCAGAGGGCAGGGGATAAATGAGGTGGGTACAGATGGGTCATTGGGCAGAGGATGAAGCCGTTGGGTACAGATGGGTCAGAGGGAAGGAGATGAATCAGTTGGGCGGGGACATGTCAGAGGGCGGGGGATGGATGATTGGCAAGGACAGGTCAGAAGGCAGGGGACAATGGCCATTATCTTTGAAAACTCGTGGTGATCGGGGAAGGTCCCAGACAATTGGAAAAAGGCAAATATAGTGCCCATCTTTAAAAAAGGGAAAAAAGAGAAACCGGGGAACTACAGACCAGTCAGCCTCACTTCAGTCCCCGGCAAAATCATGGAGCAGGTCCTCAAGGAATCCATTTTAAAGGACTTGGAGGAAAGGAAGGTGATCAGGAACAGTCAACATGGATTCACCAAGGGCAAGTCATGCCTGACCAAGCTGATTGCCTTTTATGATGAGATAACTGGCACTCTGGATATGGGGAAAGCAATGGATGTGAAATACCTTGACTTTAGCAAAGCTTTTGGTACAGTCTCCCACAGTATTCTTGCCAGCAAGTTAAAGAAGTATGGATTGGATGAATGGACTATAAGGTGGATAGAAAGCTGGCTAGAGTGTCGGGCTCAAAGGTAGTGATCAATGGCTCAATGTCTAGTTGGTAGCAGGCATCAAGCGGAGTGCCCCAGGGGTCGGTCCTGGGACCGGTTTTGTTCAACATCTTCATTAATGATCTGGAGGATGGGATGGATTGCACCCTCAGCAAGTTTACAGATGACACTAAGCTGGGGGGAGAGGTAGATACGCTGGAGGGTAGGGATAGGGTCCAGAGTGACCTACACAAATTGGAGGACTGGGCCAAAAGAAATCTGATGAGATTCAACAAGGACAAGTGCAGAGTCCTGATCTTAGGATGGAAGAATCCCATGCACTACTACAGGCTGGGGACTGACTGGCTAAGCGGCAGTTCTGCAGAAAAGGACCTGGGGAATACAGTGGACAAGAAGCTGGATATGAGACAACAGTGTTCCCTTGTTGCCAAGAAGGCTAACAGCATATTGGGCTGAATTAGTAGGAGCATTGCCAGCAGATTGAGGGAAGTGATTATTCCCCTCTATTCGGCGCTGGTGAAGCCACATTTGGAGTATTGCATCCAGTTTGAGGCCCCCACTACACAAAGGATGTGGACAAATTGGAGAGAGTCCAGCGGAGGGCAATGAAAATTATTAGGGGGCTAGAGCACATGACTTATGAGGAGAGGCTGAGGAAACTGGGCTTATTTAGTCTGAAGAAGAGAAGAGTGAGGGGGGATTTGATAGTAGCCTTCAACTACCCGAAAGGGGGGTTCCAAAGAGGATGGAGCTCGTCTGTTCTCAGTGGTGGCAGATGACAGAACAAGAAGCAATGGTCCCAAGTTGCAGTGGGGGAGGTCTACGTTGGATATTAGGAAACACTATTTCACTAGGAGGGTGGTGAAGCACTTGAATAGGATACCTAGGGAGGTGGTAGAATCCCCATCCTTAGAGGTTTTTAAGGCCCAGCTTGACAAAGCCCTGGCTGGGATGATTTAGTTTGTGTTGGGCCTGCTTTGAGCAGGGGGTTGGACTAGATGACCTTCTGAGGTCTCTTCCAACCCTAATCTTCTATGATTCTATGGATGAATCGGTTGGGCAGGGATGGATCAGAGGGAAGGGGATGGATTGATTGAAAAGGGAGCAGTCAGAGGACAGGGGATGAATCGATTGGGCAGGGAGGGGTCAGAGAGGCGGGGATGGATTGGTTGGCCAGGGACATGTCAGAGGGCAGGGGATGGATCGGTTGGGCAGGGATGGGTCAGAGGGCAATGAATAAATTGGTTGGGTGGGGGAGTCAGAGGTCAGGGATGTGTCAGAAGGTAGGGAAGGAATCGTTCGGGCAGGAACGTGTCAGAGGGCAGGGGAGGGTCAGAGGGTACGGAAGGAATTATTCGGGCAGGGACATGTCAGAAGGCAGGGGACAGATTGGATGGGCAGGGATGATTCACAAACAGCATCATGAATCTGCTGAGGGAGAAACTGTTACTGCTTTATTGTGCCTGGTCTGAGGATGACGGGTCCCCAGGCGAGAGGGTTCGGTGCTTTGGAAGGCTTTTGTGGAGGGGTGGGACACAGGGGCAGATGTTTGAGCTCTAGGGGCATTGGTGGGAGGTACAAGTGTAGCCTCCAAACTGGAGCTTTGCACCTGATTGCAGACACTGCACCCTGCACTTCCTCCAGAGGGGAAATCCACATCCACCTGCCCACCTGTACTCCTCTAATGGAAGAGCCCCTTCTCACCCTGCCACCCTGGGGGGATCATAGCGGGCTTGCATTAGCCTTGAGTGTCTGTTGAGGGGAAGTGATGTCATTATTGTGTTTTGTTTGGGGTGGGTCTCACATTGTGGGGAACGGGGGGTATTACTAAGGCTGACCCCTCCCCCGACTTATTCCTCCCAGGGAAATTACAGTGGCAGGATGTCCCCCTGCTCCCTGGGGCATAACCTGGGGCAGCCCCTCCCACATCAGTGGACAGCAAGGAAGTGCGCTTGTTCTCAGCTGGCACAGTAGGTAAGAAGCCCATATGAGCACTCATTTAGCCTGGGGGCACATGCCATGCTGCCTCCCCCTTTGCTGGTGTCCTCAGCCAGGTGGAGAAGCTCGTGCTGGGGGCTCCAGGGTGTTTGAGATCACATGGGTCAGTGGCCCTGTTCCATGGCCTTGGACTCCGACTCTCCCTTTGGCTGTATCACATATTGATTCTGCCACCTGGCAGGGCAGAGTCCAGACCATTCGTCTGAGAGAGCAGGGATGCAGCAGGCAGAGCAGGGAGAGGGCATGAGGTGGCAGCTTGGAGACAAAGAGACTGGACAGCTCACCAAAGGAAACATAGAGTGGCCCAGGAGGGAGCTGCTGAGAAGGGCAAAGTGGAAAAAAGATCATTAAGGAAAACCTGGGGTGTGATCCAGATCCCCAGTCCCAAGGCAAGATGTAGCAGTACTGTGGTGTGCTGCAGCCCCAGCCAGCAGAAGAGGCAACTCCCACAACATTGGGCAGGCGGTCCCCAATGCCCTAGGTACACACTCATGCCCTCTGTGGGACTGGCAATCACTCCACAGTCCCTGCTTCCAGACACCCCTGTCACTAACCCTAGGAAAACACATGCTGGTGAGAACACACTAGATGCAGTTGGCCCATGAGTACACGCCCGGGCATTGGCCATTGTGTGGCTGCAGAACACTCACATGTGACCCACACTACTGCTAGCAGTGATCCCTACTCAGCCTTTTTAACACCCCCACTCCTTCCAGCATGATTGGCAATTCCCTTCCTCTCCTCCCCGTCATACTCAGAACACATCCTCCCCTCCTCAGCATTAGCTTTGTCCATTGGATCCCACTCCTGGTGTGCGAGCACCTCACGTGCGCAAGATCAGAATCTCTCAACCAGCAGTATCTGGGGGGACTGCACCTGTGTCCTCCATGTCCTCATGCCCCGCACCAACGGGTACATAGGACAGAGTGGTCCTAACTGCTTCTCACTTCCATCGCAAATTCAGAATTCCAGAAGAGCCAGACAGCAAAGGAGCAGGGATGGAAGGTGGGGTTTGGGATCCATATGGACAAAACATCTTGAAGAACTACAGTTACTGTTAGGTCAGCAGTTGTTCTTTCTTTAAAGAGTCTTTGTCCATCTTGATCCCACTCATGGTGGCTAGTTAGCAGTTCCCAAATTAACAGGAGGGACATAGTTACAGATAGATAAAGGATTGCAGAACTGTTCTCCTGAGTCTGGCCTCTGAGCTAGTTGCCAAACCCAAGGCATTATGCTTGGCAAAGGTATGTGCTGAACTCCAAGTGGCTGCCCCACAGCTCTTTGATACAGAAGTATTTATTACACATGCTGATGAGGTTGCCAGAGCTCTAGTTGGGTGGGCTCTGATACCTGAACGAAGGAGCATATCTGCAGTGGATAACAGATTGTGATACTGGATGATCAGCTTGGATAATCTCTAAGAAAAGATGGCTTGACCTTCTGCAGTCTCCCCCAGCACCACAAATAAACAGAGTGATTACCTGAAGGGCTTTGCCCTGTCTGAATAATAGAGGATGGCTCTGGACAGCTAGAGGGTGGAGCTTGGTTCCTCCCAGGTTTGAATGAGGTTTGAAGAAGAAAATGGGGCAGTGAATTATTTGGTTTCAGTGAAAAAATCAGACACCCCATTGGTAAGGAATTTAGGGTGAAGGTCTCAGCACTGCCTCATCCCTGTAGAAGGCAACATAGGGTGGAGCTCTGGCTGAGGTGACCAACACCAGAAGGCGGCTTGAGAGTGAGATAGTGCAGAGAGCACTTGGGAAAGGGGAGGAGGAGTGGGAGGGGGGTGTCCGTAAGGCCCATAAGAACATTAAGGTCCCAGGACAGGGGAGGCTCCTGACTCAGGGGATTGGCACAGACCAGTCCTTTTAGGAGTTCTGAAACAGGGGTGAGAGAACACTGGTGTAAGTTTGAACAGGTGTGTAGCATGCTGAAACAGCTGCTAGTTAGACCATGATAGCGCTGAGACCCCTCAACCTGAACTGGAGGATGTAATCCAGACTCTTGGGAACAGGAGCTTGCAATGGGTCGAGACCTCATTGTGAAGCCCAAATGGAAAATCTTTTCCACTTGGATCTGTAGACTGATACTGGAGAGGGGTAAAAGACTTCCTGTTCTGTATGAGGATCTCTGGGATCTCTCTGGAACAGTCCTTGTCTGTTGTACTCAGACAGCCAACTTCCAAACTGCCAAGAGTAGAGATGTGGGGTCTGGGTGGAGAATTTGTCCTTGATCCTGGAAGAGCAATCTGTGGGATGGGGGAGAAGGCATAAAGGAGACTTTCAGACTTTAGCTACCACATGGATGAAGGATGAATGCATCCTGGAGGTACAGTGGGTTGGTACTTGCTGTGGCAGAAGGGCACTTGTTATTTCTGTAGCTGACAAACAGGTTTATGACAGGACAGCCCCATCTGCAGAATACAGCCTCAAGAACAGAATCCTTCAGCAACCACTTGTATTTGGCTGAGACCTGTGTGCTGAGGTGACCTGCCCAATTGCTGTTTGTTCCTGATAGATGAAGGACCATAGGGGAGTTATCATATGAGAATGTCACCATGTCCAGGCTAGATCACTTCCTGCCACAGATGGGATGAGCAGGCAACCCTGACTGTTGAGATACTACATTGTGGAGTTGTGGTATGTAAGGATCTGTATTGTGGTCCCCTGCAGGAGCACCAGAAAGGCTCTGTGGGCTGCTCTAATTACTTGGAGTTCCAGCACATTGACAACGAGGACTCTTGAATCTGTAGGTGGTTTAGATGGCCCTCACCAACCTGTTGTGGAGGAGAAGTGCAGAATGGGACCCCTCTGGGGACCATGTGCGGTTTTGCCCACCAGTGCAAGGAGAAGTCAGGACTTTGAAGAGAGGATCTATAAGATGTTAGGAGGGTTGGTAAACAGATCGGCCAGTCTTGGATGTGGGGAGGTGGAGTCTAGCAGGAGGCATCACATAAGCATAGCGCCATGTGACCTAAGAGTTTGAGATAGGCTCTTGCTGTAATGGAAGTCATGCATGTGATGATCTGAAACCTGTCTAGAGAGAGGTACAGCTCTGCTGACTTGGAATCTGAAAGGGCCTCTATAAATTCTGTGGACGGGCTGGGAGCATGGGATGTTGAGGGTGCTGGATATTTTTGGAGGGGACTCTCCCTCTCAGAAGCCAGTCATCCAAGTACAGGTAGATGTGTATTCCTTGCCATCTCAGATGGGCCACCACTACTGGCAGGAATTTTGTGAACATTCATGGAGCTGTACTGTCATGGCCATGTCCTACTGTGCACCAGAATCCTCACTACATGAAACTAAGCCTCCAGGACAAAGTGTTGAGAGCTGCAAGCCAATCCTAAGATTCTACGGCAGAGATGCTGAAGGCTAGTGTCACCATTCTGAATTGAACTGGGTATGTGAATGTGTTTAGTTGTCTCAGGCCCAGGGCAGGAGGCATACCGTAACAGGAATAGACACCCTTCCCTCTACACTCCTACGGTCCTTCTTACTTACTCCTAGATAAAGTAAGGAATCCACCTTCTTCCCTCAGTTGTTTCTCATTAAATGGGTCCTTGAAGAGGGAGTGAGAGAGGAGAAAACACTGTAACTATATGGAGTGACTTTGATAATAATCTCCAATAGCCTATGGTGCCTGCTGTTTGGAAGATGATGCCAGGTAAGTGATAGCTGTGATGAAATGGGGATTTTCAGCAATATTTTTATGATCCCTATGTGTGCCTCAGTTTTCCCTGTATGCTTCATTGTTACCCAGTGGGTGGCAAAGGACTGTTTGCTCTCAGGGCAGGCTATGAGACATAGGTATGACTGTCACTAGCTGTCTGAGTTTGAATGGGTCATTGGGAAAGGACTGGCTAAGAATCCGAGAAGACAACAGCAAAGTCACTAGGTCATGGACACCTAGCAGCCAGAGACCAAGCGGGAGATGGATTTCCCCACCTCTCAGCAGGAGAGCTGAGCACAGACCCCAGCTCCAGAACAAGAGGCTGGGAAGGGATGAGGAGGGGGATCAGAGGTGGCTGCAGGAAGGAGTCGGGACTCTTACCTGGGAACTGACTAAGGAGGTCAGTCGGAGACAGACAGAGCTTGAGCCATGGGGTTCACCACAGCATGGCTGGGCTCTGTGCTGGCCAAGATGAACTTGGGCTATGCTTTAACTTTCCTTTCTCTGTGCTAACCTTAAAGACTTCATGTGCTGTGTCCAGTTGACTAATAAGCCCGATTGTGTTGACAGCGCTGGGTGAGTGTCATTGTCAATGCTGGTGAGGTGCATTGATTCCTGCAGTGGATAAGTCTCTACCAGGCCTTAGTGTCAGTTGGACAGCACCACAGGAGCCAGGAAACAGAGTTGAAAACAAGAGAGTTTATGGAAGGAGTGTGTGGGGTTTTGTTTATTGTTTTTGTTTTTTCTTGACAGGAGCTTAGGAGTGAAGGGTACGAAAGCTACAAAGGCAGCACTGGTATTGACCCTAGGAATGGAAAAGACAGTGAAGATGACTGGATGTGGAAGCTGCAGGATGTACATTATCCTGGACAGGGTATCTGAAAGGTTTTTATAAAGTGCTGCCTGATAGATCTGATGGAAAAGAAGATCTGAGGTCTGGAGATGCAGGTAGAAACTACGGCTGAGTTTTGAGGTGGATTTGACCAGATGATGGAGGGAAGGTGAAAGGAGGCTGAATGGAAAACTCAAGACTTGCTGATGCAAGCTGGACTGGAGAACTGTGATGGTAGACTGCTAAATGAGGAAAGTGGCCAGTGAAAGCATGTGACTATAAGAACAAGAAGAGGAAAAGACCGGCTAGTGAAGGATAAATAAAGCTGAAGAACAGGTTTGCTCATCTGGAAAATGAAGGGGCACAGCAGGCAGTAACAGAAGGTGGGAGGGCAAGGAAAAAGAGAAGAGCAGCTAGTCCTACAAGAAAAGGGGAAGAGTCAATGGAGAGAGCCAGAGTTCAGAGCAGGATAGAAGATGACTCACAGAAGGTTCCAAGCGAGAACAGAAGACAAGAGGACTTGCATCCAGAAAGAACAGGAGGAAGGCTGGTTGAGCTGAGCTGGAGAACAGAAGGGTGTGCTGCCTGCCAGGAGCTAAAATACAGAATGTGGACCTGAGGCTGAAGAGGATCCTAATGGGAGCAGGAAAGAACCCACTTTCATGTGGCAGCAAACGATATTGCTAGATTACCCTGGGAACACATCCAGGGAGACTGTGCCATGCTTGGGAAGATGCTTAAAGAAATGGAGGCTCAGGTGATCTTCAGTGGGATTCTACCTATGATGATCAACAGATGGCTCAAGCAGTAGTACGATAAGGAGGGCTTTGGGATGTTAGACTACTGGGAGGCATTCATGGACAGAGGACTGTTCTCATGAGATGGACTAAACCTGAATAAAGAGGGAAACAGACTTCTGGGATGGAGGTTGGCACAACTGATTAAAAGAGTTTTAAACTAGGAACTCAGGGGAGACCATTGGGAGATGCTCATGTAATCTCCACTCCTGATTGTAATATTGAGCAGGAGGAAAATCAAGTAAGAGAGGACACAGGAACAGAGAAAAGAATAATAGAGGGCAGGAGAATGGACATCAAGAGGAAATACAGTGTCATTGGTATCGGCACTAACAGGCAGGTCAGTGATACTGGCAGCAGAATGACTGTACCTAATCAAGTGAGGAATCTGGGCTAAGCCAAGCAACAACTATATTAAGGTGTCTATATTCCAGTGCAAGGAGCCTGGGTTACAAAATGGAGGAACTAGAACTACTGGTGCAAGAAGTGAAATCAGATATCATAGGGATAACAGAAACATGTTGGAATAGCAGTCATGTCTAGAATACAGGGATTGAAGAGTATGTGCTGTTCAGCAAAGACAGAAATAAAGGCAAAGGTGGTGGAGTAGCATTGTATAATAATAATGAGGTAGACTGTCAAAAAATTAGAAGTGATGGAATGGATAAAACAGAATCTGTTAGGATCAAAATCACTTTGAGGAAGAAACTTAACAAAGGCTCCACTGGGATAGCATTTGGAGTATGCTGCAGACCCCCAGGATCCAGTTTGGATATGGGTAGAGACCTCTTTAATATTTTTAATGAAATAAATACAAGTGGGAATTGTGTGATTATGGGACACTTTAATTTCCCAGATATAGATTAGAGGACAAGTGCTACAAATAATGGTAGGGCCCAGATATTCCTGGATGTGACAGCTGGCAGATTTCTTCTCTAAAGAGTCACTGAGCCAACAAGAGGTGATGCCATTTTAGATTTAGTATTGCTAAATAGCGAGGAGCTCATAGAAGAACTGGTTGTAGAGGACAGCCTTGGTTTGAGTGATCATGAGCTAATTCAGTTTAAACAAAATAAACAAAAATAGATCTGCCACGAAGGTCCTTGATTTCAAAAGGGCAGACTTTAAAACATTAAGGGAAGAAGTTAGGCAAATGGTCTGAACTGAAGAACTCAAGGATCTTAATGTGAGGGAGGCTTGGAATTACATTAAGTCAAAGTTGCAGAAGCTATCTGAAGCCTGTATTCCAAGCAAGGGGAAAACATTGGTAGGGACGGGTTGCAAACCAAGCTTGATAAACAAGCATTTCAAACAGGTGATTGAGAGAAAACAGAACTTCTACAAGGCAGAGTGGATAAAAATAAATGATTTTTTTTTAAAAAAATTTAAAATTGGATTTTTTTGATAAAATGCTTTTTGAGGAGAAAAAACTAAAGATAGTTTTAATTAAGATACATTATAGCTCAAAGATATCTCATCAAGGAATAGGGATTATAAATTCTAACTCTATAGGATGAGACAATATATTCATGTAATGTTTAAGAAAAGTTTTGTAAATGAGGTCCAATAGTTCATGGGACTCAATCTTATTTAGGGACCCAATCTTATGGGTTCCACAGGCTTCTGTATGGATTATTTAGGTTAATCTTTCAATTTACCCAATGGGACTCAGTGCTCATTCTAGAAGATACCATCAGAGATGCTTAGTTTTGCAGTTCTCAAACTGTGGATTTGTGTCTCCAGAGGTAACTGGCTTGTTAACAGCAAAAATGTTTTAAATAAATAAATAATATACATAGGTGAGAAATAACAGACCTCAACTCTATTGTCCCTCTGCAAATATGTGTACACAGAGTCAATCCCTTACCTCTCTCTAAAAGTGCAAAGTTTTAAAAAGTTCAATGAATATAAGATTGTTGGGGGCGGAATAGACCTGGACAAGGAGAAGAAGTCTGGAGATAAATGTGAGAAGTGAGGAACATATGCTTGTTTTGTTAAAATATTATATGTTTGCTGTTGAAGAAAAAAATCCAGAATACTTAACGTTGTTTTAGTTAAATAAAACAATTTAAATGTCTGTCTGGTGATGTTCTCCTCCTAATACAGCATGGCAAGAAAATCCTCCAAATATTAATGATTAACCTGTTGAATTGGAGATAGTTCACCTCCCAATGACTTCATAAATATCTGCTTCAATTACCTTTGGTAAATGAAATAACCAATCATTCATTTTCTGATATAGCTGTAAAACTAATCTTAAAAGTTTTCAAAATAGATCACTGCTTTAAAATGTATAGTGCATACCTCCTAAAAATGAAACCTACATCTAACTCTCAGTTGTGAAGAATATGTATTAAGGTTATAACAACCAACAAGAATGCACTTTTATGTAGAAAACCATGATTAAATCGAGTCTTCCTGACTAGTGATTTAAATCAAGTAATGGAAGATGGGCTGGATCAGCAAGGAAAGCTACCTCTTGGAGATCAGAAAGTGTAGGGTAAAAGTGAGAACTGCCAAGCAGCGTTGGACCTTGCAAAGGAAATTAAAACCAACAGTAAAAGGTTCTTTTACCATATAAATAAAAAGAAAACAAGGAAAGAAGAAGTGGGATGGATAAACACTGGGAAGGGGTGCAGATTAAAGATAATCTAGGCATGGCCCTACACCTAAATGAACATTTTTTCCCAGTTTTTAATAATGGTAATGAGGATCTATGGGGTAGTGGCAGCATGGCTAATGGGAATGATGACAAGGAAGTAGAAATTACCACAACCGAGATGGAAGTCAAATTCAAACAGTTTAATGAGACCAAACTGGGGGGCCCGGATAACCTCCATCCAAGATTATTAAAGGAACTGGCACATGAAATTGCAAGACCAAAATAGCAAAGATTTGTAATGAATCCATAAACTCAGGGGTCATACCCTATGACTGCAGAATTGCTAATACAGTACCTATTTTTAAGAAAGAAAAAAAGTGATCCAGGAAACTACAGGCCCATTAGTTTGGCCTCAGTTGTATACATGGTTTTGGAACAAATTCTGAAAGAGAAATAGCTAAGGTAAACAGTAATTGAGACAAAATACAACATGTTTTACAGAAGATAGCTTGTGCCAGACCAGCCTGATGGTTTTTGGTTTTTTGTTTGTTTGTTTTGAGAAGATAACCTATTTTCTAGACAAAGGAAATGCAGTAGATCTAATCTACCTGGATTACAGTAAGGCATTTCATATAGTTCCACATGGGAAATTATTAGTGGAATTGGAGAAGATGGGGATTAATCCAAGAATTGAAAGATGGGTAAGGAGATGGTTAAAGGGGAGACTACAACGGGTCATGCTGTCAGGCTGGAGGGAGGTTACTAGTGGAGTTCCTCAGGGATCAGTCTTGGGACTAATCTTATTTAATATTTTCATTAATGACCTTGGCATAAAAAGTGGGAATGCGCAATACAAGTTGTGAATGATACGAAGTTGGGAGATATTGCCAACACGGAGGACCACCAGAATATTATACAAGAAGATCTGGATGACCTTGAAAACTGGAAAAATAGAAATGGGATGAAATTTAATAGTGCAAACTGCAAGATCTTGCACTTAGGGACTAACAACAAGAATTTCTGCTGCAAGCTGGGGATGCTTCAGCTGGAAGCTACAGAGGAGAAGAAAGACCTGGGTGTATTGGTTGATCACAGGGGGATGACTATAAGCCACCAATGTGCTGTGGCCAGGAAAAAGTCTAATGCAATACTAGTATGCACCAAGCGAGGCATTTCCAATAGAGAAATATACAGTACCATTATACAAGGCACTGGTGATACCTCATCTGGAACACTGTGCAATTCTGGTTTCTCATATTTAAGAAAGATAAATTCAAACTGGAACAGGTGCAGAGAAGGGCTACTAGGATGATCAGAGGAATGGAAAACATACCTTATGAGAGGAGACTGAAGGAGCTTGGCTTGTTTAGCCTAACCAAACTAAGGCTCAGGGGAGATATGTCTGCTTTCTATAAGTACATCAGAGGGATAAACACCCCAGGTGAGAAAGGAGTTATTTAAGTTACGTGTCAATGTGGACACAAGAACAATTGGCTAAAAACTAGTCAACAACAAGTTTAGATGAAGGCTTTTACCCATCAAAGACAGTGAAGTTCTGGAACAGCCTTCCAAGGGGAGCAGCAAGGTGGGGGTGCGGGAAACTAACTTGTATCAAAACTGAGCTTGATTAAGTGTCTGCATCCTACCCAGTAACTCCTGGAAGGACTGAAGTTGCAGGGCGTGGTACTGGAGTGTACATTACCACCTCATCCTGCAAAGAGGAAGACAGATTTGTAGGAGAGAACCATAATCTTATGATGCTTCCTCTTGAGCCTCTGCCTCCTAATATTGTTTTCTCTCTCTTTCTAGTGGGCTAGTCAGCACCTAACTGGTGACGGGAATATAGTAATTTGTGGGTTGTGAGAGGGAGAGCAGCTTCTAGAGGGTCTAGACCAGGGACCCTGAATGCCAATATGGTTAAGATGAGAAGCTAAAGGGACAGGGCGAAGAAGATGCTGAGGCCTGAGGAGACATCTGCTAAGGGATATCAGGACATCTCAGGGATATTTAGGAACTCTGGGACCCCTAAAGTCTGCTGGCAGTGATCTGGGAGTTGCTGTATTCAGAGGCTCCCTAGGAAGTGGAGGGGAATGGACATCTAGAGAAGGGGCTCAGCTTGATTCTGGAGAGGAAGAGTGGCCAGCGGAGGAGGAGGAGTAAGCCTGTCCTAGGTGCTAGGATAGGAGACTACCAGTAGCAAGGGTTTAATTCTGATTGGTGTCAGAGGCATTGGTACCGAGGTCAGTGCTGGGGACTCAACGTCACGAGATGGTAAAGGTCTTTCGGTACTGTGATGAAATGGGACTGTTCTTAATGTTTCCTCTGAATACTATAGGGGTGCCTCAGTTTCCCGTATGCATTTCTTAAGTCTTTAGGTGATGGGATAAGGGGGGTGTAATTGTTGCAGAGCAAAGGGCCAGTGTACATAAATGGCTGACACTCCGTCTCCTGGCAACTGATGGCCTGGGCCCTCCCCCCCCGCACGGAGAACAAAGGAATCAGGTGACCTCCTGGCCTGGGAAAGGGACAAAGCCCAGAGGAGGAAGGGTGGAGAGTGAGTCAGTTTGGGCTAGCTGGGGACGAGGAGCAAAGTGCAGCCGTGGTTGTCTGGCTCACTGCCCCCCAAAATGGACCCGGCTGAGGGGTCCTGTTCTCTGTACCTAGAAGATCTGTTTTAGACCGTGTTCCTGTCATCTAATAAACCTCTGTTTTACTGGCTGGCTAAAAGTCACGTCTGACTGCGAAGTTCGGGTGCAGGACCCTCTGGTTTCCCCAGGACCCCGCCTGGGCGGACTCGCTGTGGGAAGCACACAGAGGGACAGAAGATGCTGAATGCTCAGAGGGCAGACCCAGGAAGGTGGAAGCCGTGTGAGCTTTTTGCCCTGAAGACAGTCTGCTCACAGAGAGGAGGCTCCCCCAGTTCCAGAGCATCGCCCGGGGACTCCGTGACAGGTACTAACACCGAGGTCAGTACCAAGGGTGTCAGCGACAGAATGGACTTGGTCCAACTCGGAACCAGGTGAGGCAAAGAGTCACCACCAGGGTGAGCTGGCCTCAAGGCTTGGGTTTAGAAGAGTCAGAAGACCCATCACTTTCAGTTTCTTTGATCTCCCTTCGGGGGGGAAAGAGGATAGGTGCCATGAGTCGAACATAGAGCAGTGCTCAGATCTGCCCTGCACTAATGAGGTGGAGGTGGTACTGTGCTTTAGCATTGTGCTCCCAGCCAGCATGGGACTCAGATTGGAGAACTGAGAATGACTACCTGAAGGGGATGCAGGCCGGTTCTCGGTACTCGCATCGGAAGCCTTCAGGGAAGAATCGCTACTTACAGGGGCCCTGAAGGAGTGGGATCTTTGGGAGAAAAGTCCTTTTGTGGAGTCAGAGGAACATCTCCCCAGTCTGATGCTCCTCTCATGGATCACTCCAGTAGGCCGAGTTTTAGCTGGATATCTCTGAAACCGTGACCAGCGCACACAGCCACAGTCTGGAATGTGTCTTTCGCCCAAAGCGAAGAGACACTAACCATGTCCATTGGTTAATAAGATAAGTCCATCACACACTGTACATGGCTTGAGGACCAAGGATTTAGGCTGGGTGATTGGGCAGGAAGGTGCCTCAGCGCTGAGTGTAGTTATGGGAATGGCAGAGATTTTAAAGAAAGAAAACAATCAATGGAGATGCCAACAGGGCAGAAACGTGCTACTCAGTTCCCCTAGCCAGTCAAATACACACTAGCGGACGGGATGGAGGGGTGTTACAGGGCAGCAGAAAGACAACTCACTATTACAGGTTGTCAGGGCTGCCCTACCCTATATGCCCTCATGTGTGGGAGGGCTCAAGGACATGCATGGCCCCAATAGACACTGCAGGTCAAGAGATCTCAACCTCGTACATGAGGCGCACGTACCACGAGTGGGATCCGCAGACAGAATTTGCTGCACAAATGCCCACCTCCCTCCCAGCTGCCCAGCACTGTCCTCCCTGGCAGACTGACCCCCACGGCACAGCCAGGAGCTCCCACCCCTTGTGGCACCAGGAAACACTCATCCCCTGGCATCACTGGGTGTAATCTCAGCAACAAGCTCCCCGGGGGCCTCACCTGAGTTGCAGTCACACCCCACATACTCCTGCCACGCAAGGAGACTTGGCACTCATCCCATGGTTCTCGAGGGGCAGGGCTGCCTCACACTCCATCCCCCCCGCTATAGGAGCAAGTAACCCACAGTCCACATGCCCCTACTGCCAGACACCAGCCCCAGCTGTAACTGACACGAGACCAGCACACGCCTCTCAGTACGTTCCGCCTACTACCCATGGGGAGAACACAGGCACTGGCCAGCCCCACTCTGACATGACACAGCTGCCCACAGGGACACAGCTGGCCCACGTCCCAAGCACAGCCCCACCCCAGAGCAACTTGCCCTCCACTCCCTCCTGCCCCACAGCACCCTGCCCTGAGCACCCTGCCCTCGACCCCCTCCTGCCCCATAGCACCCTCCCCACCTGCTCCACAGTACCGTCTTCCACCTCCTCCTGCCCCACAGAACCCTGCCTTCCACCTCCTCCTGCCCCACAACACTCTGCCCTCCACCCCCACCTGCTCCACAGCACCCTGCCCTCTATCCCCTGCCCCATAGCACCCTCCACCTCCGCTACCCCACAGCATCCTGCCCTCCACCGTTCCTGCACTAAGCACCCTGCCCTCCACCCCTGCCTGCCCCATGGCGCCTTGGACACTGATACCCACCCTTCCACAGGAGCCTGGCTAGTGACAGAAAGGCCTATGAACACACCCAAGCAGAGGGCAGCTGAATCCATTTTTGCCCCAGTAATCGGGTGAATAATTTGCCAGACTCAGCTCCTGGCCTGGTTCCAGAAGGACTGTGAATACCAAGAAGCAGCTCTGCAATGGAGCCGGGGAGAGGCAGTGCTGGGAATATCAATCAGAGCCACTTGGATCCCCAGCCGGGCGCACAAACAGCCAGGGCTTCGGTAGTTAACAAAATCCCCACGCAACCCCCTAGCCGAGTCAGGGCCAGGCCAATGCGGAGCTCCATGCTATGCTGCAGAGGCACAGCAACAGGCAAATGGGGACCCTGCCAGGGGCGTAGGGCAGAGACTCCCCCACACAAAGCATGAGGGAGGGCCTGACGGCGGGGCACTCCCAGGCAGCTCTTTCTCTCAGCAGTGTGTGGTGCTAGCTGCAGGTGCAGCCAGAAGCATGGCATGGCAACAGCATAGGGGCGCTGTGAGCGTGGCACACTGCATGGAGTCGATGCACACAGATCTGACACACACACACACACACACACACACATCCCGGGGGCACAGGCTCCTTCCACGGCCTGAGCCCAGGAGCAGCCTTTAGGACAGGGGTTCTCAAACTGGGGGTCGGGACCCCTCAGGGGTTCGCAAGGTTATTACATGGGCAGTCACGAGCTGTCAGCCTCCACCCCAAGCCCCACTTTGCATCCAGCATTTATAATGGTTTTAAATATATAAAAAAGTGTTTTCAATTTATAAGGCGGGTCACACTCAGAGGCTTGCTATTTGAAAGGGGTCACCAGTACAAAAGTTTGAGAACCACTGCTTTAGGCCATGTTGAGCCAGAGCCTGAGTGACATCTGTGCCCTGCCGGCTTTTTGCCCAGGGCCCCACCCTGCCGCATGCTGCTGATTGGGAAGCTGCAGTGCAGATGGGTCCAGCTCTGCTCTGCTCATCCCAGGCCCTGTGAAAGATCCCCAGCCACGCAGCAGCTGCCTCACGGGATGCTGCCCCTTGGCACAGCTGCTCCAGGCCCTGGGGATGTGACTACCATGGGCAGCTTTGCAGCCATTTGCTCTGACCTGTAGGCACTCATAGAGCACTAGGCCAGAAACCCATTCTTCCCAGCCCCTAGGTCCCAGGGGCAGCAGGAGGATGACAGCCCCAGCACCCAGCTCCAGAGCAGAAGGGAAGTAACAGCCAAGAAGAAGTGGAAGTGGAACTGTTTTGGGCCCCACACTACAAGAAGGATGTGGAAAAATTGGAAAGAGTCCAGCGGAGGGCAACAAAAACGATTAGGGGACTGGAACACATGACTTATGAGGAGAGGCTGAGGGAACTGAGGGAACTTAGTCTACGGAAGAGAAGAATAAGGGGGGATTTGATAGCTGCTTTCAACTACCTGAAAGGGGGTTCCAAAGAGGATGGCTCTAGACTGTTCTCAGTGGTAGCAGATGACAGAACAAGGAGTAATGGTCTCAAGTTGCAGTGGGGGAGATTTAGGTTGGATATTAGGAAAAACTTTTTCACTAGGAGGGTGGTGAAACACTGGAATGCGTTACCTAGGGAGGTGGTGGAATCTCCTTCCTTAGAAGTTTTTCAGGTCAGCTTGACAAAGCCCTGGTTGGGATGATTTAATTGGGGATCGGTCCTGCTTTGAACAGGGGGTTGGACTGGATGACCTCCTGAGGTCCCTTCCAACCCTGATATTCTATGATTCTATGAAGGCTCCAGCCAGCCTGGGACAACGTGCTCTGGGCAGCTGGAACTGCCTGTAGCATGGCTAGGATCTCTGGGGCAAAGCCAGTCCCCAGGCAGCACACACATCAGGGGTAACCTGTCCCACTAATAGCACGGCTGCAAGGATCTCATAAATCCTGATGGGCCCCATTCCCAGAGAATTACACAGAGACTCAGCATCACCCCCACACTCCAGAGTACAGGCCGGGCAAGACCTCCACACTGCCTCCCGTCCGGGATACAGGCTAGTCACGGCCCCCGCAGCACCTCCTGCCTGGAGTACAGGCTGGGCACGGCCCCCGTGGAGCCTCCTGCCCAGGGTACAGGCCGCGCATGTTCCCCGCAGAGCCTCCTGCCCAGAGTATGGGTAGGCCAAGAAGGCATTCACAAGAAGACGCAAAAATAAACAGTAACAATTTTTTAAAATATATCAGAAGCAGGAAGCCTGACAAATAATCAGTGGGCCACTGTATGATCGAAGTGCTAAAGGAGCACTCAAGAAAGACAAGACCATTGCAGAGAAGCTAAATGAATTCTTTGCATCGGTTTTCAAAAAGGATACCCAAAAGGCTAGCTCTGATGTGGGTAACAAATCTAAAGTGTTGCCCCACATTGATGTCGCAGTACAAATTGAACAGATTAATAAACTAAACAGTAATAAATCACCAGGCCCAGACGGTATCACCTGAGAGTTCTGAAGGAACTCAAACATGAAATTGCAGAAGTACTAACTGTGGTATATGTAACCTATCACTAAAACAAGCCTCTGGACCAGATGATGGAAAGTAACTAATGTAATGCCAATTTTTAAAAGGGGCTCTAGAGGCAATCCTGGCAATTACAGGGCAAACTTCAGGACAGACAAATTGGCTGATATTATAGTAAACAACAGAATTATCAGACACAAAGATAAACACGATTAGTAGAGGAAGAGTCAACACAACTTTTGTAAAGGGAAATTGTGCCTCATGGATCTATTAGAATTCTTTGAAATGGCAACAAGCATGTGGACCAGGGTTAGTCAGTGGATATAGTGTACTTGGACTTTCAGAAAGCCTTCGACAAAGTCCCACCACAAAGGCTTTTAAGCAAAGTAAGCTGTCATGGGATAAGAGGGAAGGTCCTCTCATGGATCAGTAACTGGTTAAAAAACAGGAAACAAAGGGCAGGAATAAATGGTCAGTTCTCAGAATGGAGAGAGGTAAACAGCAGGATCCCCCAAGGGTCTGCACTGGCACCAGTGCTGTTCAACATATTAATGATCTGGAAAATGGAAATCACAAAGTTTGCAAATGATACGCAATTATTCAACACAGTTAATTCTAAAGCTGACTGCAAAGAGTTCCAAAGGGATCTCACAAAACTGGGTGAGTGGGCAACAAAATGGCAGATGAAATTCAATGTTGATATGCAAAGTCATGCACATTGAAAAAAATGATTCCGACTATACATATACAATGATAGGGTCTAAATTAGCTGTTGCCACCCACGAAACAGATCTCAGAGTCATTGTGGATAATTCTCTGAAAACATCAACGTAGCAGTGGTCAAAAAGGCTAACAGAATGTTAGGAACCATTAGAACAGTGATAGAAAATAAGACAGAAAATAAGATAAAGCAACTATATAAATCTATGCTGCGCCCATACCTTGAGCACGACGTGCACTTCTGGTCACCCCATCTCAAAAAGGTTATAGTAGAACTGGGAAAGGTTCAGAGAAAGGCAACAAAAATTATCAAGGGTGTGGAACAGCTTCACTACGAGGAGAAATTTTGGCTGTTCATCTTAAAAAAGAGAAGACATGGGGGGGATATGACAGAAGTCCATAAAATCATGAATGGTGCAGAGAAAATTATTAGAAAAGTGTTAGTTACCCTTTCCCACAATACAAAAACCAGGGGTCATCCGAGGAAATTAATAGGCTGCAGGTTTAATAAATAAGGAAATACTTTTTCACACAACACAGTCAACCTGTGGAACTCATTGCCATGGGATGTTGTGAAGGCCAAAAGTATAGCTGGGTTCACAAAAGAATTAGATAAGTTCATGGAGGATAGGCCTATCAATGGCTATTAGCCTAGATGATCAGGGACACAACCCCATGCGCTGGGTGACCTGAAACCTCTGACTGCCAGAAGCTGGGAGAGAAGATGGGGTGGATCACCCTCCAATTGCCCTGTTCTGTACATACCCCCTGAAGCATCTAGCACTGGCCACTGTCAGAGACAGGATACTGACCCAGTATGGCCGTTCTTATGCCACAAGGAACGGGACACTCAAGTGTCCTGCACACCTCCATAGGCACCTGCCTGCAGTGGGCACAAGAGTGCAGGAACCAACCCCTGGGATAAGGGGCAAGGGAGAGAATGGATCCCACAGGGCAGTGGTCAGGGACTGAGTGTGAGGTCAAAGCAGAGGGATAGCTCCCTCTCCTCCTGCTGGAGCGTGGCTCCTTGCTCCCTCTCCCACGCAGACCCCACTGCAGTATGGAGACCTGGTCAGTAACTGCTCCCAGAGGCAGCCCCTCTGCATGCACACACCACACTGCCCTGCTGGGTGCGAGCACTGACCGTTGCTGATCCCGCTGCACCCAGTAGGGTGCATGGAGCAGTTCCAGGCGTGCGCTGGCAAGTAGCGTGGCCAGGTGCCCAGTTTTCGACCAGGAAATCTGATTGAAAGGGGGACCTGACAGTGTCCGGTCCGATCTATTGACTGGACACCCAAAATCCAGTTACTGTGAGCAGGGGAGACAGGGAGCTCCAGATCATCACCCACTCCAGCCTTTACTCAGTCAGGGCCATCTCCTACCTTTGTTGTGCGGCTGCAACTCCCAGCCCCGACCCAGCCAGGCGGGGACGGAAGCAAGCAATGGGGTGGGAGGGAAGAAGAGGAATGGATGGGGGCGGGGCCTCAGGGGAAGAGATGGGCAGGGGTGGGGCTTTGGGGGGAAGAGGCAGAGCAGGGTGGAGCCTCAGGGGGAAGAGGCAGGGCAGGGGCGGTTCCACCCCTGCTGGAGTGTCCAGTTTTTAAATATTGCCAAGTTGGCAACCCTAGTGGCAAAGCTTGATTCCAGCACAGGGAGGGGTGTGTGCCGTGCTGTGCCGTGCTGTTATCATTCACCAGCACGGCACAGCCAGCCAGGGACATGCCATGTTCCCTCCCAAGCCACCCTGCCCTGGCCTATCCCACAGGCAGGAAAACAGGACTCAGGCACAAGGAAGCCAGGGCACAGGAGAGGAACTAGCCCCAGGGCACAGGCACAAACACCAGGGCTAGGAGGAGTGGAGCCTGACCCAGGGATGGGGGTTGCTGTGGGGCGCAGCCCTGGAAATTTTCCCCAGGTGCAACTTAGGCTCCACGGTGTGGGGGAGGAACCCCAAACTATTGCTGCCCCTTGACTGCACAGGACCGGGCCTTGTAATGCCACTTCTAGGCTCACCTGCTACGTCCCCACAGGGAGAGAGGTTGGGGTGGTGGATAATGTGGATGTGGATGTGGTTGGGGTGGTGGATAATGTGCCACTGCCCCCAGCTGTACTATGGGGGGATGGACTGCGGGGGGGGGGGGGGGGGGGGGGGGGGGGAGCGGGAGCGGCAGAGCCCCCTTTCGTTCACTCCCCCTCCCCGCACCTCTGGGCCTTATGGAAAACAAGACACAGCATTCAAAAATATAAAACTTTATTGAGGGCAAATTCAATGGGGGCAGTCCAGGCCCATGGCAGATCCCATTCCCATGGGACACACAGGCTACAATGCAACAGGGGGAGCCAAGTCCCATGGGACACACAGCCTACAATGCAATGGAGGGGGAGGGGAGCCCAGCCCCAGGACACACAGGATATAATGCCAATGCTGCAGCCCCCCCCTCCCTCCCCCCCCATGGGCAGATCGCAACAGGGCCCACAGAGCAGGAGCCCAGCAAGATGAGGCAGCCAGGCAGGATGTCCTCAAGGCCTTTGACCCTCCACCTCACCCATCACCTCCACAGCCTGGCTCCCAGGACCTTTACTCTGTCCCCTCATGCAGCAAGACACACCTATCCCCAACTCTCAGCAGTGACCCCGCCCTGAACCTCAGCACAGCCACCTCCTGCTCCCCAGCAGAGACACCCCACCACCACAGTCCCGGCTCCCCAGCCCCGACACTCGGCACAGCCACCACCTGCTCCCCAGCAGAGACCCTCCCCAGCCCTGACTGGCACAGCCATCTCCTGCTCCCCAGCAGAGACCCCAACTCCGCGAGCCCTGGCTCCCCATTCCCGACACACAGACAGCCCTGGTGCAGCCCAGCCCCCTCACTTATGGTAACAAGCTGTGCTCTGATCTCCTCTGCAGTGGGCTTGGCAGAGGCTGCAGCATCAGCTCCTGCAGCTCCAGCGACAAGCCTGATGCTCAAGCTGGAGCAAAGGGCCAAGCACCCCAGGCAGCGAGGGTTGGCACTGGGACACAGGCCAGGCTCCCCACCCCAGGCAGCCACACCAGGAGCCGAAGAAGCTTCTCTTACAGATTTGCTTTGCCCCTCCCCCGGGAGCCCAGAGCTGGCACTTCAGAGGCTGCTGATAGCAATAATGGGCTGGGACTGGGCACAGCACCCCTGACCCAGGCAGGGCAGGAAGTCAGCTCCTTGTGGGACCAGCAACGGGCAGGCCCCAGGCAGCCCAGCGCAGCTGGAGCAAGCGCGACTCACTGGATGGGAGGAGTGAGCACTGCCATCTGCTGGTGCTGGCAGGCCTGGTCTCTAGCCCAGTGCTTGGCTGCTACTGGGGCCCAGGGGCTGTGGATCCAGTCCATCCACACCCCTCACCCAGCACATGCAGGGTTCCTTCCCATTAGGGGAACCCCCAGCAATGTAGCCCAGCGGCTACCAGCCCCATCAGCCACAGGCGGCTGCCCGCAGGTCACAGTGCTTCAGCCCCTGCCCTTTCCTGCCCCAGGAAGGAGCCATGGCTAGCTGCTCCATTAGTCCTCTGCCAGCCCCCCAGGCCATTCCCGTGCGGCCGGGGGTGGGTCCATGCTCATTCCCACACCTCCGTCCAGATGGCGCCCCGATGCAGAGGGGGTGCGTCCGGCGGGCTCAGAACGAGCTCTCCTACCTGCTTGTTGGTGTATTTCTGGGGATTGGTGCGGTAGCTGTAGTCAGAGTACTGTTCGGAGCCTGTTGAGTTGTTGTCCCCAGTGCCCACAAAAGTGTTAGTGGCAGGCAGGTCCTGCACCACCTGGTGCTTCTTAGAGGCGGAGGGTGACTGGGGCTGCAGCTGGATGGAGGGCAGTGGGGAGTTGGAGCGGTAGTGGCGCCCCAGGTCCGGGCTTCCGGGCGGGTAGTTGAGAGGCAGGTGGATGCGGGGGCTATCACTGACAGACTCGTTCATGAGGTTGAACTTGAGGGACTTCTGCAGCCCTGTCTCCTCCTCATCCTCGGACGGTTTGGGCGGTTTGGGGGACTTGCTCTTCTTCACTTTGCCCTTGCTCTTGCTGCTCTTGTTGCCCTGCTTGGGGGCGTACAAGTCCTTGGTCTCCTTCTTGCCCGCCTGGTAGCCACTCTTGGCCTCCCTCTGCCGGCAGTAGCGCACCAGCACCACCAGTACTATGACCAGGGTGACGGCCACGATGCCGGCAATGACGCCGAAGAGGATGTTGCTGCGCTGCTTGCCGCGCTCGTACTCGGGGTCACCGGCAATGTCGATGTCCAGCGGCGTGTCCAGGCTGTGTCCCAGCAGGGTCTCCAGCAGCGTGCGGTTGGCCAGGGTCTCATTGATGTAGAAGTGCACCAGTGCGGTGCCGTGGCGTGAGGGCTTGCCCCTGTCATTGACCCGCACCACCAGGCGGTGCAAGCCGTGGTGCTTGCGCAGGATCTCCTTCTCCAGCGTGATGTCCCCGCTCTGCGACGAGATCTGGAACAGCTCGAAGGGGTTACCCCCCGTGATGCTGTAAGTCAGCTCTGCATTGACCCCCGAGTCAATGTCCTCAGCCTTGACCTTGCTGACCTGCTGCCCAGGGCTGGTGTGGGGCAGGATGTGCTTGTAAGAGGCATTCGAAGGAGAGGTGATGAAAGGGGCATTGTCATTCTCGTCCAGCACGTTGATGGTCACCCCCACGTAGGCGGATCTGGGAGGGTCCCCGCCATCCACAGCTTTGAGCCGAAAGGTGTATGTGCTCTGCTGCTCCCGGTCAAAGGAGATGCTGGAGAGGATCGTGCCAGTGCCATTCTGGATGACAAAGTCCCCGTTGTCCTGCTCCACTGACAGCTGGATTCGGGCGTTGTTGCCCTTGTCAGCGTCAATCACTGTCACCATGCCCACCGGACTCAGGGGAGGCATGTTCTCCATCACTGAGAAGTTGTAGCTGCTCAGCATAAACTTGGGGTCGTTGTCGTTCCTGTCCATGACATTGATGGCCACAGATGCAGTGCCCTTGAGACTGGGACTGCCCTTGTCAGCTGCCACCACCAGGAACTCGTAGCGCTCCCTCTGCTCCCGGTCCAGCACCGTCTTCACTCGGATCTCGCCTGAGTCAGGGTCGATGGAGAAGACGCCCTTGGAGGACGGGTCCATGACCAGGGAGTAAACCAGCTTGGCATTGGAGCCGCTGTCAGCATCGCTGGCGCTCACCTCCACCACCAGGTCATCAGGGGCATTGTTCTCGGGGAAGGCCACCTCGGTGAGGCTTTGGCTGAAGACTGGGGCGTTGTCATTCACATCCACCACCTGCACCTTGAGAGAGTTGGTGCTGGAGAGGGGCGGGTTCCCCGAGTCCACAGCCACGATCTCGATGGTGTACTCCTTCACCGCCTCGTAGTCCAGCGGCGTGGTGGTCTGCAGGAAGTACTTCTTCTTGCTGTCACTGCCCGTCTCACTGGCCTGTCTCAGCTGGAACGGGACATCACCAGCAACCACACAGGTGACCACAGCGTTCTCACCCTCATCCCGGTCAGACACCTGTACCAGAGCCACGGCCGTCTCCACAGGCACATCTTCGGAGATGTTGGCCATGCCGTCCTGATGGGTGACAAGGCCAATGCCCCGGATTTCAATGGAGGGGGCGTTGTCATTCATGTCCTTAACGGTCACCACCACCTGGGTGCGGGCACTCTTGGGATTGGCCCCCTTGTCCTTAGCCAGGACAGAGAACTTGAGGATATTGACGTCCTCCCGGTCAATGGGCCCCTGCACAGTGATGAGGCCCGTGGCCCTGTCCAGGCGCAGCAGGCGGCGCACCATGTCCGTGGCCTGGTGGAAGGAGTAGTCAATCTCAGCATTGGCGCCCTGATCTGAGTCGTTGGCTTTCACCTGTGGGAGGAGGAAGAGGAGGACAAGGTGAACAGGAGCAACCCTGTCCATGTTGCTCCAGTGAAACTGGCCTGACCGGTTAGGCTGCGTCAGCCCCACTCCCTGCTGTCCTGCTCTGGCATGCAAGGAATTCTCCATGGGAACCAGCCAGCCAGCAGGTCTGACACCCAGCAACAGGAAGGAACAGCCAGGAACTAGAATGCAGCCCCTCCAAGTGAGTCGGCCACACCCTGCTGGGCCCTTGCTCACCCCTTTGCTAAGATGAACCCTGATTCACCGCCACACTGCAGTGAAGCTAGTTACATGCAGCCAAAGACACCACCCGGGAAGGCTGGGTTAGAACCCACTGCTTCCCATTCTGGGCTGCTGCTCTGAAGCCACGCAGGCAGCCCAGTGCCTGCTCCTGGGCTGTCCTGACCCAAAGCCAGTCCAGAGGCTGCTGCAGTTCAGTGCAGACAGCTAGTGATTCCCAGGGCTGGGACAGCAGGAGGCTGCAGATTGGGATTGAGGAGCTTGAGCGGAATTGGGTGTTGGGGGAGCCCAGGACTGGAAGAATGGGAGGCGGGCTGAGGTTCCGTACTGTGGGGCAATGGCAGAGCTGGGGAGGAGCTCAGGGCTGGGATAGCAGGGGGGGTGGCAGGGAGCTGTGGGTCAGGACTATGGGGACCAGCCTAGCTGGGGAGTGGGGGGAACCGAGGACAGAAATAGCATGTAGGGGGGAGAGGCTGGGATGGAGGGGCAGCAGCAGAAGTGGGGGAGGTGGGTCCCAGGGCTGGAACAGCTCCAGACTGGGGCCGAGAGATGTTGGCTGAGTGGAGGGACAGAGGAGAGCTGCCCATACTCTGCATGGCTCCATTCCCCACACACACACACACCCGGCTCCTGGCTTCTCCCGGTCAGGAGTTCTGCATTCACATAAGCCTGTTTCCACATTTATTATTTGCTTTCTAAAGAATCGAAGGTTTGTCTAACATTTGCTTTCCTAATCAGCTCTCCAAGCGGGCTCCTCTCTCCCCCATTTGCGGCTCTGCCGTTATCTCGCTCAGCAGATTTGGATGGAGAACAAAAGTTGTTAAATGTAAATTCCACCTTTTACCTCCACTCCCTGAGCTGAGGAGTCATTTTCCTCCTGAAAGATAAAAGCTGAGCAATGGCAGCAGCAGAGCTGCAGCCCATTCTCCTGTCGCTTCTGCCTTATCTGCCTCCAACTTTCGCTCTCTGAACAGTGAAAAATGAATTCTTAAAATTCACATCAAAATTAGCGAGCCGAGCAGCCGAGTGCTGGCCGCGCTCCGCTTATTAAGATGGCAGCTGCAGATAAACAGATGTCAGCTCCCATCAGCTCAGTGCCCCTTCCACCAAATCCACAGAGACCCACCCCTCAGGGCCCCCAGCCAATCAAGATGGGCATTAGGATGCCACGCTTGGACTCAAAATTCTCTCTGTGGAGTCTGTGGCATGCAAGCGGCCTTTGGCTGCCCCGGGGCTTCAGAGACAGCCATGCCACGTTTTGTTTGTGCATGTACAAGAGAGGCTGCACCATCCCACATCTCCCCGGGGAGCAGGCGCTTCCCAGGGGCTGCCAAGCCAAAGGAGCCTGCTTTACTCTCAGAGGCGTCAAATGCTGCTGAAAGGGAGACTAATTTCCTGTCTGTAGCCAGCATTTAGCACAGCTAGGCAGTGGGCAGGCTTCCCAAGCACAGCGCTGCCAGTGCCCCTCTATCCTGACCTGCAGCCCCTGCTAGCCCAGCCCTGGCCTTCCCCCACTTCTTTTCCATTCCTAATCTTACCAACTTACAAAACCCCTGCCACTTGTGATCATGCCATGCCTGAAACCAGGTCCCCAGTGGTGCCTCAGCACATTTCCAGACAGACAGACTATGAGGCCTTTGGGACAAAGACTGTTCTTTTTGTTCTGTGTTTGTACAGCATCTGGGGCCACAGGGGGCTGGGCCATGACTGGGGCCGATGAGAGATACTGTAATACTCCTAATAATGTACAGTGCCTACTGCAATGTGGGCCTGGTCCGTGACTGGGCCCCCTTAGTGTTCCCATAATACACCTAATAAATAATAATCATAGTAAGTAATATAGAGACACTCCAGCTGCTCCACCCCCCTCCTTTGAAAGCTGATGAAGAAAATGGGAAGCTGGCCTGGATGGTGCAGCTTATGCGCGATGCTTGGTGCCCCACTGCATGCTCACCTGAAGGACGGAGTGCCCCACGGGGCTGTTCTCCGAGAGCTCCGCCTCATACAGGGCCTTCTCGAACTTCGGGGTGTTGTCGTTCATGTCCAGGATGGTTATGCGCAGCAGGGCGCTGCTCGCCCGTGGTGGGCTGCCTCCATCCTGCACCTTGATGGTCAGGTCATAGGAGTCCCACTGCTCTCGGTCCAGGTTCCCCATGACAATCAGCTGTGGCTGCTTCTCATCCTGATCCTCAGCCACCTGTAGGCCAAAGAGTTCCTGCGCCTCAGGCCCAGCCAGGAGCTCGTAGGAGGCGACCCCATTGGCTCCTGCATCACGGTCCATGGCCAGGGGGATGGGGAAGAGTGTCCCAATGTTGGTGTTCTCAGGAATGGCCAGCGTGATGACGGGTGAGGCGAAGTTGGGCGTGTTGTCGTTGATGTCCAGCACCTCGATCTGCCCCTCCAGCAGGCGCGGGCTGCTGTTCATCTTCAGGTCCGTGATGGACACCTCGAACTCCAAGAAGCAGTGGTCCCCTGGGAACTGGCTCTGGCACTCCCGCAGGCTCTCTCGGTCGATGGAGGTCTCCGTGGTGTAAATGTCCCCAGTCTTGCCATCCACACGCAGGTAGGGGGCCCCCACTTCCAACTTGTAGAGGTGCCCCACGTCAGGAAAGCCGTAGTCGGCAGCCAAGCTCCCAATGAGTGTGTTGGGCGGCTGTTCCTCCTGCACTTTGTAGACTACGCGTGTCCCAGCGCCCAAGATGGGGAGCTGCAGGAAGAGCCACAGGCCCAGGCAGGCTGCCAGCCACGTCATCCTGTGCTGGACAGGGGCTGCAAGGAAGCAAAAACACCACAGATTAGGGACAGCATGCTCCATCCCTTGGGCCTCCTCGCTCCCCACAGGCCCCATTCGCTGCCACTCCATGTCCAACCTGGCTAGGAATGAGAAACCCCAGTCCTACTGCCAGCCATGAAGCAGCTGAGCAGTTCCCTGCTCCACACACTCACCTCCCTGCTGAGCTGGTCACAGGAGCTGATTTCCAGCAGCCCTCTGCAACCCCCCAACATCGGTGCCCAGGGGAAAGGCTCCTGCAAGCCCTGCCTGCGTAAGGACACAGGCACTGAAACCCAGCCCCACGCCTGTTCCTGCCCACCAGCTAGTCACAACGCGAACGGACACTGTACCCAGGTAGATGCACGCAGGGCACGCTGCAGAGGGCTTCCGCCTGCAGTGCACAGCATGCTCTAGCCAGAGAGACAGCCTCACGGCGCAGACCAGAGACCCTGCATCCCCCACAGCACTCCAGCGACACGCTGTAAGCGAGCGAGCGCCTCCACCCCGGCACTCCAGTGACACGCTACAAGTGTGCAACCCCCCCAGTGCTGCAGTGACACATGCTACGAACACACCCCATCCCCATCCCCATCCCCACCCCCACCCTACAGTGACTCACGCTATGAGTGTCCCCACCCCATCCCGGCACTGCAGTGACACGCTGTGAGCAAGCGCCACCCCTCTCCCTCCCCCCGGCACTGCAGTGACACATGCTATGAGCATGCACCCCCTCCCCCTGGCACTGCAGTGACACACTGCATCACGTGCTCTAGCCAGAGAGACAGCTTCGCGGCGCAGACCAGAGACCCTGCCCTCCCACCCCCCGCCAGCGCTGCAGCGACACGCTGTGAGCAAGTGCCTCCACCCGGACATTGCAGCGACACACTACAAGTGTGCAACGCCCCCCCAGTGCTGCAGTGACACATGCTACGACCGCACACACATCCCTGTGCTATGGTGACTCATGCTATGAGCTTCCCACCCACACCCCGGCACTACAGTGACACGGTATGAGCGAGTGCCCCCCCCAGTGCTGCAGTGACACACGCTACAAGTGCACACACACACACCCCGGTGCTGCACGGACACATGCTACAAGCGCACGCTTACCCCCCATGCTGCAGTGACACAAACTGCGCCCACACACACACACACAGACCCAGTCCTGACTCCTGGCCCCAGGGGGCTGCAGTACAGCAGACAGAAGAGACTCTCAGGGCACTGGGGTCACCCCATAAAGCAGCTCCTAACCTCAGAACTGCCCCACGTGGAGTGGAACCCGCACAGCACTGCTGTGCTGGCCCCGAGCTGGGCTCCCTGGCTACACAGGGCAGGCTGGGGCTCCACCCCTGCTCACACTGGTATGAGCTGTGGGCATACACCAGGTGGGGGGCAGAGAGGCAAGGTGAGACCCCTCCCCTCCTCATTACCCCAGGCCCCGCAAGATACACACGCACAGTAACCTCCCCCCAACACATAGAGACAGTCTGACCACCTCCAACACACACACACACACCTTGCCAACAAACACACACAGTCTGACCCCCACCAACACACACAGTAACCTCCCCCAACACACAGAGTCTGACCGCCAACACATACAGTGTCTGACCCCCACCAACATACATATACACACACAGAGTAACCTCCCCCAACATACACAGTCTGACTGCCTCCAACACACACACACAGTAAACTCTCTCCAACACACACACACAGTCTGACCCGCTCCAACACACACAGTAAGCTCCCCCAACACACAGAGTCTGACCTCCAACACATACAGTGTCTGACCCCCACCAACACACATACACACACACAGAGTAACCTCCCCCAACACACACAGTCTGACTGCCTCCAACACACACACACAGTAAACTCTCTCTAACACACACACACAGTCTGACCCGCTCCAACACACACAGTAACCTACCGACTACATACACTGTCTGATCCCCTAACACACGCACAGTCTGACCACCACCAGCACACACACAGTAGCCTCCCCCAAACACACACTGTCTGACCCCTCCAACACACATAGTAACATCACCCCAACACACACACACACTGTCTGACCTCCGCCATGCACACACACAGTAACCTCCCCCCAACACGCACACACTGACTCCCTCCGCACATATACATACACAAAATAACCTCCCCCCCCTACACACACACACACTGTCTGACCCCCCCACCAAACGCACACACACACTGTCTGACACCCTCCATGCACGTGCACACACGCACACACACACACACACACACACACACAGAGTAACCTCCCCCCGACACTCACACACTGTCTGACCCCCGCCAACACACAGGAGCGCCCCAAGAGACAGAGGGCTTGACTACCAACACAGATCCAATAAGCAGCCCACAGTGGAAGCCATGTACCTGACACATACACGCATTAACTTCCTCCCTAGAAACAACACAATCCCAGCCAAGCACCTGAACGCAAGCACTATACAAACTTGCCAACCTCTAGCATGACTGTCCAGAACCAGAATCATGGCCCCACGCCCCCTATTTCCCAGGGACCCACATACAGCACTGCTCCCCGCAACCCATCACCCTGCCCATGCCCCAGCCTCACGCCTCCACAGAAACACCTCCTGTGATGAACAGACATGCAATGCCGTACTCCTCCCTCCCCACACTGCAGCCCCCAGCCCCTCAACACTACCCACTATGCACCCCACACAACCCCAAACCTCCACCACACACACACCTCCCACCTCAACCCCGAAACACACAATTCCCTCCTCTCCAGTTCTTCCTGGTTCAGTTACTGCACTAAGGGCCAGCATCTCCCCCGGGCACAAGGCTTGAACCCCTCACTTCTCCCCCATGACATTCAGCCCCCCATCCTGGCTGCTACCTTCAGCTCTAAGCTCCGAGCTCTTCTCTGAACAGGCAGGCTCTGCAAGGGGAGGGCCAAGAAAACAGCAGGAGATGCCCATGAGAACAATGCCCACTCCCCTACAGAGTTCCACCTCCCCTTCCCTCAGGCCCAGGCACACCCATTGGGGCTGCAGCTGAGATAATGGCAAGAGAGATGCCCACCTGGCCCAGCCCCTCCAAGCATGCCTGGCCTCACTGCCTTCCCTGAAAATCAACCCCACGAGCAGTGCCAGGCCCCAGTGGGTCAGAGCACAGGACCCTTGGCAGTGCCCTTCCCAAACCTCACCCTATCCAGCAGGGAGCGTCTCTGAGTGCCCATAGGATGGGGGGCATTGGGGAGGGTTACAGGTGCCTGGCAACCAGCACAGCCCCTAGAGAGATGCTGCAGCTTCAAGCCTGTGGGAGGCAACACCTGAGCAATGGGAACCCCAAGCACAAGGATCCCTCCAGCCCAGAAGACCCCTCTCCCATGTAAGCTCCAGACCACCCCGCACACGGCAAGCTCCCCCAGCCCTTCTCTTTCCACCCACACACTCAGTAAGCTGCCCCCCAACACAGAGCCAGCCCCCATGCTACCCTTCCCCCACATATGGCCAGCCCCCCTCCCCCACACATAGCGAGTTGAGTCTCCCTCCACAGCACAAAGTGATCCCATGGGGTACTACCCAACTCCCATTCATTGTGAGCTCTCCTCCCTCCCCCCGCCAGGGAATCCCTCAGTTCCCCACCCCACACTCTGCTACATGGTGCTCTGACCCTGGGTGGGCCCGTGCTCCCCTCAATAAGCGAGTGGGGCAACAGGCAGTGCCAAGAGCAGCTAGGGTGCCACACAGTTTAGCGCATTCCTCGAGCCACTAGCTCACAGCCCGTCACAAGTCCCTGACCCCAGCCCAGCAGAGGGGACCCTGTGCAGCCCCTCCTCTCCTACACAGACCACAGCCTCTTCCACAAGCACAGATGACAATCACAGGGAAGTCTTAGCAGCCCTGCTCCCAGGCTCCCAGCCGTGGGGCCTGGCTCTCCCTCCCTGGAAGAGCTGTCCCACTTTGCTAAGTGCCTTTCATGCAGGACTAAGAAATCCACCCCTCCCTGGCAGCATGAGTGAGACAGGGGGCTCTGGGATGGCAGGAGCATCCAGCCCAGGAGCTGCCCATGTGTGGGGCAGGCCCATTTGTCCTGGCAAAGTGTGAGAGCAAAACAAGCCCCTCCCAGTAACAAGGCAAGGGACACCAACACCAAGACTCAGCCCTGACCCAGGAGAAGCACATTGCCAGGCACAGAGAAGAAACAGAGCAAAATCCGCTTTGGTGGAGAATGGCTCCCAGAGGAAGGCAAAAGGCTGACAGCAGCCACAGGGTGCCACATGCCCGGACCGCAAGTGTGCGTGCCCTTCTCAGGCACCCTATTGCTCGGTAGCATCTTAGAAAATGGCCGCGTATGGAGCAAGACAAACAAATACTATCTAACCACAGGGCCTGGGAGAGTCCAAGTTGGACAGACCCCAAGAGTCGGTCGGGATCTATTGAGTTCCCTGGTGAGGCCCTTTTGGAGCTGCAGCTGGGCCTGGAGCTGCTCCCAGAGGTTGTTTCCCCATGTTTGTTTATTCTAGGCGTGGGTTCCAACTGTCGTTCCCATTGGGTGAGGTTCGGGGCAAAGGTGAAAGTCATAGGGTAAGGCAGTCCCTGTGCCTAGCAGGCAACCTGAGTCAGCCATTCCTAGGCTCTGGGCCAGGTATCTCGCAGGGCTCTGCACCCAGCAGCTTCCACTGTGACCACTAGTGGGGCTGGGCAAGCCCAGCGCTCACCCTGCTACCTCTCTCACTGCAGCAGGAGCCAGAGGCAGAACACGGACCAACACTCACTCCCAGGACAATTCACCTTCGCCTGAGCAGGCGCTGTATTTTTGCCTCTGGTCCCCCACCATCCTCTGCTGGTGCAGAGAGGGTGCGTGAACAACTCCCACTCACTGCATGGCTGTGAATGACATGCTGCAGAGCTCCAGCCTGAGAATCATGACCAACAGCGCGGCCCCTTGGGTACAGTGAAGCTGTTCACCAATGGTAAAGCTCATCTGTGCAGGATGCACTGGAACCAATTCCTCCAGGAGCTAAGGAATGTACCAGATCTCCCCAGCTTCTGCTCAGAGAGCCAGGCATGCTCCTACAACCCACCTGCACCGCTAAACACCAGGAGCAGTTACCATTTACAACCCAAACCACTCCACTGCACACACAACTCTCCCCCAGGAAGAGGGTGAGCAACAGAGCAAACCACACATGGCATCACTCAATGCACCATCAGAAGGTGCTCAGATACTGCTGTGATGAGGGTGGGATCAGAACCTCTACAGAATTACACCCAAGGCGCTGTGTACAGGAACATGAGGGTTGCAAAGTCCAGAACTCAAAAGTTAAGAAATGCCAGAATTAAGGTTCCCTGTGGGACCTTCATTAATCCCCTTTGTGCGTGGGCATTAGGAGACAGTCTTGGATTACATGCTCAGATACTGTTGTTTCCACAGGACCCTGCCTCATTCAGGGCACATAGTGGACAGTGCTCCATGCTCAATACTTCTGTTTATCCTCATCATTCACTGCATGGCCCCAGGTCTTATTTACTGCACACCACTCAAACTATGACCTGAATAAAGAATAATTCATTTCCTCTGGGGCTTTTCTATATTGCTCATCACTACAGCATCGGAGTGCTTCACACATATTAATGAATGTGTCTTCACAATGCCTGTCAGGTAGAGGGGATGTTGTCCCTATTTTGCACATGGGGAAGAGAAGCAGAGAGTTTAAGGCCAAAACTGCCAAAGGTGTTGAACAAATTTTAGATGCCCAAATCTGAGAAGGCCCAATCTTAGCATTCGCTAACATCTAGTACAGGGGTAGGCAACCTATGGCATGTGCCAAAGGCGACCTGGGATACGGGCTGCCGGCCCCCTGCCAGCCGGGGTTCCATCCGCTGGCCCCGCTTAGCCGACTGCCGGCCCCAAGTCCCAGCCACCGGTCCGGGAGGCTCTGCTATCAGCCTGGGGTCCCGGCCGCCAGCCCAGGGCTCTGCAGCTACCACCAGCTGTGACCCACTGGCCCCAGCCTGGGGCAGTGAGGGGTGCAGACAGGAGCAAGAGGGGGCTCAGCACCCCCATCTTAAAAATTGTTCCAGCGCCACTGTACTGGGATATTTTTAAGTCTTGATTTGCTGCTGACATCACTATCATGCCACGTGGAACAGCACACTGCGTTTGATGTTGAGATTAGAATGTACATGCAAGAACTGGAATCAGAATTTTCTGACAGATTTCAAGATTTCCAGCGATTTGGCCCAATGCTTTCTTTTATAATTAAACCTGAAAACTTCAACAAAAGCGACTTGCATTTGTCTGTATTTCAGTGGATGGGTGTTGAAGATTTCCGAAATGCAGCTCATTCAGTTAAAAAGCTCAGAATTGTGGGCATCTAAGTTTGGAGTTCTGCGGAGTGTACTTGAAGTTACCGAGAGAGATTGTTGGGCCTCTGTTCTGACCTGCTGGACGTCCCTGCCAGTGAAATTTAAGTGTTTGAAGAAAATTGCGTTTGCAATGCTTTCAGCATTTGGATCCATATACCTGTGTGAACAGGTATTTTCACACATGAAATCTGTCCTCTGTCCCTCTCGGAGCTGGTTAACAACTGATCACTCAGAAGCCTGTGTGCAGCTTAAAGTATCCAAATACATGCCAGACATTGGAAAACTCAGCAAGGAAAAGCAAGGGCAAAGATCACACTAAACTGATAAGATCTGCATTTTAATTTAATTTTAAATGAAGCTTCTTAAATATTTTAAAAAGCTTATTTACTTTACATACAACAATAGTTTAGTTATATATTATAGACTTATAGAAAGAGACCTTCTAAAAACATTAAAATGTATTACTGGCATGCAAAACCTTAATTTAGAGTGAATAAATGAAGACTCGGCACACCACTTCTGAAAGGTTGCCGACCCCGATCTAGTATGTTCAAAGCACAGCTCCAGTGGACTTCAGCTGCAGCTGTGAGCACTCAGCACTTCTGCAGCTTTGGCCTAAGGTGTCCTAAGCCAGATGCCCCACAATGAGAAACACCTAAGTCGCCACCTGTGCAGACTCCAGTTTACCCAACATCTCATGCAGGCTACAGACCCTATTCCAGAGAGAGGGAGAGACCCCAGTCCTAAAGGCAGTATTCAACTGCCACAGTGAAACCATCCTTTCTCTTCCTGCAACCCCCCCCACACACACACCACCACCTCACCCTGTCCCCACTCTCTAACCTCTGCAGCAGAGGAGGCAGGGGCTCCACAGAAAGCAGCCTCCTTCACTAGACAACCCTGATTCATCCCTAGAGCAGATCCGCCCTGTGCACTGAAGGAGACAGGGGCCCAGTGCAAAAAGCAGTATGTGAACACATAATTAAAGGCTGTATCATAATGCATAGGTACAAGAGGACTGAATTAAGATTACATGCAAAATTAATTCAGGCATTCCCTAATTTTGAGTGCTTGACCTTGCAACCCTAATGTTCCTTTACAGATGCTACTTCCTACTTTTAAAAAACTTAACAATTGAAAAAAACACTAATTTCATTGTGTAAAACTGTACCGACACCAACGTGGGTCATCAGTGGGGCTGGGATCCTTAGCACAGTCCTCTGCCATGTAAGCTAACATTCACTGATAGCAGTAGTAGGTTGTCAACCTCAATATGGACCTACCACTAGAGGGGGCTGGAGACATACTTTATCAGTGGGTTTCACACATAATTTGCTGAACAGTAAAGTTGAAACTAAGGAATCCTGGATTCAGTCCCAGGTTCTGGAGGGGAGTGTGCTCTAGTGGTTACAGATCTCTCCGCCCCATTTCACCTTGTCCCTCTCCCTGCTGCTTTCTCCTGTCTTCCTGCCCCTACTTACTCCCAGCTCTGCTCCTAGCCTCCCCCTCCAGAGTTCATGGTCCTGCCACTCTCCCCCCATTTCCCCTTCCCTGCTGCCATCCCCTGCATCTGTCCCCAGCTCCTGCCATGCTCACACCCTGATCCTATTCCCCTCCCCCCATGGCTCCTGCCCCCCCTCCACTACCTTGTTCTGTCCCCACTGCCATCTTCCGCCCCCCATTCTGTTCCATCCCTTCTTCTGAGTTCCTGCCACACCCTTTTCCTCCTCCTGCCTGGACACAGCAGAGGGGCACTGATGGCATAGGACAGACAGCTCCCCTGCTCCACAGCAGCCCCTGCCCTTTGGGGGAGAAACAGCAGGGAAAGTCCTGCTCAGGCCCCGCAGTCCTAGGCTGTAGCATGCTCAGTTCAGACAGAATCGTTGAGATTTTAGAGGCTGAACCTCTCTCCACTGAGCATGTGCACACTAAGATTTTTCAAAGGCTTTTCACTTGACCAAATTTGGGTGTTTTTTCCCAGGAACAGCAAAAGGCACCTCCCCAGCATTGGAGTGACCCCCTTTCAAGCCTTAACCCCCAAGCATGGTGGTGACAGAGCTTCTCAACCCAACAGCAGTGGGAACGTTTCTAACATGGTCAAACATGGTATTTCTCAGAAATGGCTGAGCCCTTTGAGCTGAACCCTTCCAAAAGATCTAGCCGGAAGGCAGACAGCGAGTGTGAGAAATTCCAGCCTGAAGATTTGGCGTTTGGTAAAATCATACCAACAAGCAACTAAAAACAAGATCTTATCCTGGCAGCCATAGCTACAGGCAGTGCTGCCTGGCCATGTAGCCTGAAACAGGGCAAGGGAGAATCACACCTGTGCATCCCACCACAGCAAGTCCCTGTCCAGGGCTCTCAGGCCCGCCCCCACCACAGCAGCTCCAGGCAGCAGGAACCCCCAGACCATTCCTAGGCACAGAGGGAGCAAGATTTGCGAAGCAGGCACCAGCGGCCTGGAGCCTGACACCCACACAGGGTGGGTCACATTACACTATGCACGAGATCGCACCTGCCCTGCCTTGCCCACTTGCCCCAGAGCCGGGGCAGTTCCAGCACTGACCAGCCCTCCCAACCTTAGCCAAGCCAGGCTGGAGCTGTCAGGACTTAGCACAGCCTGACCCTGGGCGAGAACCCTGGGGGAGCTGAGCCCCAGAGGGAGGCTGGCAACTGGGTAGTGACTCCAGAAAAAAGGGGGAAAGGGATTAAAGGGGAAATGCCATGTCCGCGCCCCCCCCCCCCCCCCGCCTTCCCACTACGCACCCAGGGGCAGGGCACACGCGCGGGGGGCGTGCGCACACACACGCGCGCGGGGAGGGGCACACACTCTACAAGCTCTCGGGGAATTAATCACTGGCCAAATCCCAAAGCTGCCGTCATGGAGCTAGGGCCAGGCAAGGAAAGCGGTGGATAAGGGTTCGCTTGGACCATTTAGAAAGGGACACCTGCTTTCCCTGGTACCTTCTCGTTCACAGGCACACACACAAGCAGCGCTAGTGGCACATACACAAACCCCATGCCAGTGGCGCTCACACACAAACACATCACTCACCCCATGCCAGTGGCGCGCGCGCACACACTGTGCCAGCGGCGATCGCGCGCGCGCGCGCTCCCAGTCCCTCTCTCGCACTTACAGCAGCATTTGCCCGCACCCGAAGCAGGCTTGGTTTTCCTGGGGAAGCTATGGGGCAGGTCGGGAGCTCGGGGGCCAGTGGGGAGCGATGCAGATGAGCCCGTTTCAGCCACGGTGGGCGATCGGGGAGGCGCTGGTCTCCTGGCGGGCTCTGGGCAGCCTCTCCCGGGGATGGAGGCAGCAGCACAACAAGTGTCAGGAGCCGCGTGCGGCGCTGCTGTCCGGTCAGGCCACGCCAGGGCACTGCAGCGCGCAGCCCGGCAGCCCTTTCGCTTCGCCAGCCCCTGGCCCCGGCTCTGAGCAGCCGGCGAGAGCCCCTGGCGCAAGCAGCTCCACCCCGCCCGGCCCTGGCTGGGGCTAGGGCAGCTCCGCGATCCACCCTTGGTGCCGAGGAGAGGGGGAGCTCCTCGCCCAACAAGCCACGGGAATCTCCGGGGACGAGACGGGTGAAGCCCGGGAGCCCATGGCGGGGACGGGGCGGCTGCGCCCCGAATAAGGCTCCGATCCCCGGGCAGCCTCTGATCACGGCTCAGCACAGAGCTCAGCACAGAGCCTGGAAAGAAAGTTGGTGGCCCCACAAGCGGCGGAAGGGCAGCCGCTCCTGGCCCCTTCTCCCTCGCCCGGCTGCCGGGAGGCGCGTCCCTCCCTCGCTGGGGGCAGCATCCGCCTCGCTACCCAGCATCGCTTCTGGGCTCCACTCCCCCTTCCCGGGCACCCAGCTGCCCCGCACTTGGACGCAACCCGCCGCCCCAGCAGCCAGCGCAGCCGCCTGGTCCCCGAGACCCGGCCCCCGCCTCGCTCCCTGCTCGCGCGGACCCGGCCAGGAAGACCCGCGCACTCCCGCATTCCGACACACACTGAGGCATCGCTGTGGGGCAACTGGGGGCTCCCGGGTCCAGCCGCGCTGGGGCACCGAGCACCGGGCAGGCTTCCGGCTGCGGCTCTTACTTGGTTGCGGGGAGCGCCGTGTGCGCGGCTCCTCCGGCTTCTCCATCCCCTGTCCCTGCCGGGACCGGCTCCGCTCCGCGCCTCCGGCTGGTTCCCCACAAAATAGGCGGAATCCCGGGGGACCCGTGGCGGCCGGTCGGGGCTGCGGCTCCCTCCCGGCTCGGCGAGCGGGGCTGGCGCAGCCGTGTCCGTCGCAGTGTCCGGCTCTCGGCGTGTGTGAGGCTGTGCCAGGGACGCACCGAGCCGACCTAGCCCCCTCCCCCTTGCTGCTCCGCCTCTTGCTGCCGCCAGCACCGGGAGGTGGAGCCCGGCGGGGCGGGGGCTCAGCGGATCCGCCGAGCGCTGCGGCTGGGAGGCAGTTGGAGCCTCTAGCTTGCGTTGCGGTGGGTCGGAGCCGGAGCTACCCGCCTGTTCCCCTGCGAGCAGCCAGCCCGGGCCGCCACCTGCACTGCCCGGCCGGGGGCGGATCGGTGCACGCATGGCTAATCTCCCCAGGAACCAAGCCAGACCCCAGCCCTGCGGTAGCGCTTACGGCAGAGCCCCGGGGCGACCTCCAGTTCTCTGGGGACTGAGCAATGTGCCCCCGAAAGCCTGGCGGGAGAGCGGAGCCAGCGCCGAGTTGTCCACCACTCCGCTGAGCTCCGGCTCCGGGGCAGTCCAATGGCCGGCGCGTCCGCGGCTGCCCCCACCCCACCCCCCGCATCCCGCCTCTCCGGGGGCCAAGGAGCTGCCCGGCCCGCCCAGCCCTTCCCCCGTGGGAGCGGGAGGAATTGGCCCCATGACTCCAAGGCAGAGCTGCGCTCCTGGAGCTGCTCGAGATGCTGCCCACGGCTCCCGCCGAGCCGGTGCGCTCCCCTGGAGCAGAGATGCCCTATGAGCACCGCACGCGACCGGTCCCTCACCCGCAACAGACCTTGCGCGGCTGCCCTTCTCCCCCACAAGCCCCTTCCCACCCTAGGCTTCCCTGCCAGTCGGGGCCCGGAGCGCAGCTCAGTGAAGGGGCCAGAGCTAGGTGTTGCCCATGGAACAGCAGGCCAGAATTTGGCTTCACTAGCCCGCTGGGGAGCTAGGAGAGGGGTTGGTCGAGGCCCTCCCACCGGCCCCTGGTGACAGTGCCCCGCCGCTCTCAGCCCAGCCAGCAGCCGCCCCTGCAAGAAATGCAGCTAGGGAGGAGCCCAGGGATGCTCAGCTCCTCCCAACAAACAGCTCTGGCTTCCGCGGGCCTGCTGTGGGCCAAGGCGCAGAGCTTGTATATGCCCCGTTCCCGAGTCAGTGACCGTGGGCCGGCGGGGACAGGCTGCCTGGCTGCGGCTTGGAGCCCTGCCCCAGGTCCGGGGGTGCCTAGGTGGCAAAAGAGCAGGTCACTGACCTGGTGTCAGCACCCTGGTGAGTCACGTACGCTCTTCTTACAGGCGTCAGATCCCCGTTGGGCAGAGCTGAGCAGCTGCAGGTTCCCCACCGGCAGTGCAACTTCCCCCTCCCCCACTACAGGGCTGGGTCAGGAACCTTGTTTGCACTTCTTGGGACCTCTTGTGTATGGCAGCCTGATGGGGGGAGGGGAGACAATTCCTTGTCAGGGCTACGCCCCACAGCCCGTGTGCTCTAGGGCAGTCCATTCCCTGTGATAGTCATCCCTGTGCCAGCCGCTCCAGTGACACCTGGCCCCTCTGTTCCGTTAATGTGCGAGCGAGTTGCCTGCGTTTGCAGCCTGGAGTCCGTCTCTGCAGCATTCAGCCGAGCTGCGCGGGGACTCTCCTGGCCAAGGGCGGGGCGGCTGACCAGACGGGCTAGGTGCTCTATGGTGCCGAGTGAAATCTGCAGGCTGCGGGCTCGGAGCGGTAGTGCGGGGGGAGGAGGAAGTTCTTCACATCCCTGCCCAGGAGCGGATTGACAGCTAGATTTATTGCCCAGGGATGGAGCTCCTGCTCCGCTCTCCCGCCGCTGAGGGCGTGGGCGGCACGGAGGAGCCCTACTTCCTGCTGAGCTACATGAACCTGTTGCATGCACAGCACAGCCCCCCGCCCCTCTCCTCGCACACTTGCTGTCACCTCGCCTTTGATGACCCACTGCACCATCTTTTAGAGGCTGCTTTTTCCTTCCATGGAGCCGGCTCCGGCAGCCCTGGCCGTGGTTCAAGGCTCCTTCCCCGAGGAGGAATCCATCCGCCTCTTCCTGGCTGAGACTCAGCGGGCGGCACCGAAGCGTGGTTCCCTTCCTGGTGGGCAGGGAAGGGAGGCAGAGAGTTGTCAGGAACTGGTTCCTCTTGGGGTGGGGGTCTTGCCCTCCCAGGGAACTCAGAGGCTTTCCTGGATCTTTTTAATGGCAAACTTCTCTGCTTCTGCCCAGCTGGGCCAGGTTTTTCTTTGGTGTAAAAATTCACCTGCAATCCAATCAGCAGAAGACATCAAAATCGGAGGAGACCAGACCCCCTGAAGGTCAATGCCCCTCTGCAAAGGGAGCTGGTGAAATCAGAGCTGGCTGAGAGCCAGGGATTATTTATTATTATTCATAACTGTATTATTAAAGAGAGGGAATAATGAGCCTAGAGACAGAATGCAAGCAGCTGCCTTCATTATAGGGCTTCAGAGAAGGGGCCAAGATCCAGAAGCAGAGAGAGGCCGATAGTCTGAAGCACTGTCTTAGGTGAGCCTGAAGATTCAGGATGGGTTCCATTAAGAGACGCTATGGAACCATGGATATAAACTCAGGCCACAAGCCCCAACATCTGAGATATGTTGGTGTGACGATGGGATGCAGCAGGGAGTGGGGAGTGTTGACCTGGGAATGTGCCCTGGGGATGGGAGACCTGAGAGCCTGTCACCTGAGCCGGGAGGGGGAGGTAACACCTCTGCCCAGGAATGTGAACACAGGCTGCAGAAGGGAACCTGCTGGGGGCGGGGGGGGGGGGGTTAGTTTCAGTTTGGTGCTGGGTGGAGGAACGCAGGGAACCCCAGGGCTGGGGTCTAAGCTCCCTGCTCCCCCAGAAGGACTTGACTGAGGTGTCCTGGTTGTACCCACAAGCTCTGTTTTGGACTGTGTTCCTGTTGTCCAATAAACCTTCTGTTTTACTGGCTGGCTGAGAGTCTCAGTGAATCCCAGGAAGAGGGGTGCAGGGGCTGGACTCCCCCACACTCCGTGACAGCTGGAGGCCCAGATTTTCAATATTGTGAGCAAAAAAATGTGTGGCTAAATTGCATGTCTGGTTCCCATAATTGTACATGAAGGGAGAGAGACTGCAGATGCATCCCTGCTTCGACTGCGCATTTGCACAGGCTTGGAGGGTGTCTGCAAGTGCCTATTCACACATGGCCCCAACTGTAAAAGCATTGAAGAAATAATGTGATGGAATCAGGACTCATCTTTTTCCAGTCTGTTCCCAAAGTCTGGAGCCCAGCACCAATAGGAACCATTCCCTGAGGTGTCATTGCCTGGGTGAAAGGGGATGGAGCACTTGATCCTGTTCTGTTCATTCCCTCTGAAGCATCTGCCACTGCCTACTGTTGGTTAGATGGACCCAGTATGGCCATTCTTATGTAATGCTGCTTCCGAGGCCAGGGGTGACGTACATGCATATATGCCATCCTGTACAGAGACCTGGGTGGGCATATCACCATGGGCACCTCTTCCAACATATTGGACACGTTCTCCAGGTGTCTGCATTGGAATGGGTTCCACCAGTCACTGTGCTCCTTTGTGCTGCATGCCAACCCGTACAGTGCATTGCACTGCCCGCTGTCTGGGTGTGCAGTGCCAAGTGCAGGTGCCACCCTGGGCAGGGTCTAAACCAGGGTTACAGCAGTGTAGCCCAGTGCAGCACCCTGGCTGGGAATCTGACCAGTCAGCTGAGGCTCATCAGACTCGATGAGCTGAAACCTTGGTGACAGTCACACCAACGACCCGATGTCCTCTAAGAAGGGGAGGCGTCAGGATGATTCCATAGCATAGGGCATCGGCACTGGCAGCATGAGAGTGCAGGGGAGGCAGGGACATTTTTCTCTCTGCTTCCCTGAACTGCCAATTGGCATTTGAAAATGGGGCCAAGCAAGGTGCTAGGCATGTCCCATGGAGAGCCCCTGCCCTTTTGCCCACCCCACCTCTTGCCTTCACTTCCCTTTCCTCCTCCCATCCTGGTGCTAGTGCTGGTCCCAGGCCAGGCAAGTTGAACCATCATGAGGGAGTCCCCCAAATCCAGGACATAGCATTTGGTTTCCATCTTCGTCCCCAAGGACCCCTCTCAATAACCACCATGGAAAATCAGTCTCCCAGGCCCCTGGCCCAGTTCACCCTCCAGGAGAGTGCTGAGGCTGCAGTATGGCCCAGGCAGGATACCCCAGGCTGGTCTGCTCTGGCATCACACAGAGACAGCTGCTCCTCAGTGCCACTGGGGCCTTGTCAGAAGAACAAAGCCTGCAAGGGAAGAGCATCCAGATAAATCTCTGGGAAAGCAAGAAGAAAGGGAAACAAGGCAAGCAAATGAACCTTACAAGAGAATAAATACCCCCTCCCCAACACACACGCAGCAAACCTGTCTGCTGTCTGCTGTGAGGAGTTCAAAGGCTCTTCTGTTCTCTCTCTCATCTGCTCTGGGCTCCTCGAGAGAGGCAGCAGCCTGGATTTGGGCAGCAAATGCTAATAACCCAGATGTTCTGACAATGCATTCGTTCCTCCAATTAAAAACAAAAGATCCCCAAAACTAAACACAAGGAAATGAGCAACATGAAAGAACTGCTCCCCTCATGCCAACCTCCACTCCTGATAATGTACGGGTGCAGAGATATTGGGAGGCTTGGAGACTCCAGCCAGGATCCAGACCATAACTGGGATCCCAAGGGAGACTCATCAGTGTCTGGGGTGTAGCAAAGAAGATGTTGCACTGATTGTAGGATGTAGCTGGGGAGGTATTGTGCTGACTGTGGGGTGTATCTAGGAGGGTGTTGCGCTGATTGTGGGCTGTAGCTGGGAAGGCGTTGCGCTGATTGTGGGGTATATGCCTCAGTGCTGGGTTTGTGGTGGAGGCTGAAGCATGCACTCTTGGAATGGTCTCTCTCTCTCTCTCTCCTGCCTGCAGGATGCCTGCTGCCGAATTATTGAGAGATTGTTTTTATTACTGTTTTAACTCTTTTTTTAACCTTGTTTTTCTCTCGGCTGCACTTTCACTCACTCATTAATTTTGGTATTTTTCTCACGGTATATAACCCCTGTCACGGCTGCCATGGCAACAGGAGGGAATGTGCTCAGCACTAAAATATCCTCTCAAAAATAACAAAAATAGGAAAACAGAGGCAGCTTGTGTCGGCCGCTGCAAATGCAGATCTGGCCCAGCTTCTGCAGTGATGGGAGGCCCAGAGATGCGGCAGGCTGGTGGAAGCCCCAGCCCTCCAGCTAGCTCAGTCCCCACAAACGCATATCCTGTCTTCATGCCTAGGTTCCATCTTTGCTCAGTCTGTGATCCCACCATCTGATGGACCCCTCAAGCCAAGGTCTGCGGTTGAATGCTGGAAGTGGGCCCCCTCACTCTACCCCTCCCCAGTGCTCACTTCCGCTTCTCTGGGGAACAGCTCCCAGTACCTGCCAAGGCAAATCAGACCCCTAAAGGAAATCCAGGTAAAGCCAAGTGAAAGCAGCTAGAGATGCTGTGAATGGCCATCTTTCTGTACTTGGGCATGGCTCTGACCTTCAGCTTCCTGGCTCTGACAATGCTGGTGGCCTGGAGGGGATCTCCCCAGCCTTTTTCACAGGCTCCTAGTGTTTTACACACTCCACTTCCTTTGTCCTTGACCCAGGCCCTTGCACGCTCTCTGGCTCAAACACAGGAGCTGAAAGGGCAGCCCCTGAGCAGGCAAGGACACAGGGGAGTTGGAACAATGTTTACAGTGGGGGAGCTGAGAGCCATTGAACCAAACTGTAAACCCTGTATTTCATGGAAACCACTTCGAGCTGTGGAGTGCGGCAGCCCCCCCCGTTCCAGCACTGCTGACATGGAAAGAAGGGTCAGACCCCAGGCAGTACATCATCTGGGGGGATCTGGCCCCAATGGCACAAACTCACAAGCTCTGTCTCACTCATACTTAAGGCTCAATGACATGGAAAAAATGGCTGGCTGATTCCATCTGATTTGCCTGCCCAGCCCCCAGCCCAGTCAGAAGCCCTGACGCTCCCCCTCCCTGCTTGGGGGTCTCTGCTTTGAGCACCTCCTGTGGAGCTGGGATTGCACCATTCACTGACACCTCACATCTGCTCCTGGCGGGGCCTGGCCTGAACCCTCAGAGGGGAGCCAGTGATTAATGCAAGGGACATATGGGCAGCTGGGAGCCCCACCAGTCCCAGGAGATACAGGAGCTAGGAGCCACAGGGAGAGTCCCAGGGGGATACAGGCACCTAACTAACTTCTGCAAAAATAAATTAGCCACTAACAGAAAAATCCTGTTGGGAAGGAAGAGGAGGTGGCCAGCACCAGCTTGTCCTTTTCTGTCTGACTGTACGCAAATTCCTGCCTGGGAGGGCACATGATAGCGTACCCCCTTTGCTTTCAGTATGTGTCAGTGTGGATCCTACTCTAGGTGAACATGTGCCTCATGGGGAGGACAGCTGTGTCTGTCAGGGCCGTGCACGAGCCCTGCACCTTCTTGTGTCCCTGTGCGAGGGAATGAGGATGGAGCAACCACATGCCTCCCTCAGTTTCCTCTTACTGCTCAGAGCAGCGAGAGGGGACCCAATGAGCATCTGACCTGCTGCTCTCTGTGGAGCTTGCTAATCCTGATTTATAAACAAAACCCACCACAGAATCCTGCTCATCAAACAGACCTGATGGGACTGAAAACAACGAAACAAAGGAGAGGAAAGGATGACTTCTTCCTCCCACCCCCTGATGCACAGTCCTGGACGTGTACCCCTGGAAGCCGCCCTGGACACCCCTCATACAGCGGGGCCTGGCTCTGTGTACAGACTGCCACACCTAATGGGGGAATCTAAAACATCTGGATCTAAGCTCTGCCCATCTTCGGGTGGGCTCCTCTCACTCACAGATGGCCACAGCCACGGCCTCTTGTGCCCTGGGGAGAGCCACATTCCAAACCGATGCTCTGTTTGCTGCTCCCTGTTTGCTGCTCCTTTTCTTCCGTAAGTGCAGAAACTGCATCTATTAGAGCATTCTAGAGGGCCACTTCTGACCCAGAGGACACAGCCACATCCAAACCAGAGCCAAAGAAGTTGTCCCCGCCAAGTGCCCCCTCTAGCAGGCACCCACAATCCAACAATGAGAAAAAGCTGCTGAAAACATTGGCACTGGCAACCTCAGCATGGGCAGCCTCCACACCAGCATCTGCTTTGGCACCAGCATCCCCAGAACCAGCACTCTCTGTATTGGCAACCCTGGCATCGACCCTGGGCACTGATGGACCCAGAGCTCTGTGTGACCCAGCACCAAAGACTGCCCTGACCTGGATGACTGGCTGATTAGGGACAGAGCCCCATAAGAGATTACAGCAAACCCCAAATATGCTCTCTGTCTGCGGGCCTCCTTGTGTACTGTGAAAAATCGTCCCTCACCCCATCACAGGCAATAGAGCTCATAGGAGCCATGCTTGCTTCCAGGTTAGCCAGGAATTATCTTCTGGAGGACAGATTGCTACCATTGTTACTGTTACTAAGTGGAATATAATCAAACCCAACCACATGGTCCAGCTTTGCCTCACATGGCGAGGCAGCATGTCCGGGGCACTTACATGCCAACACTTGCCAGACTTCACCTCTGGCCCCTTCAGCTTTGGCTCAGGTCCATCTACTCCACAATGAGATGCCAGATGATCAAGAAAGTCACATCCCAGCTCATGTCACCTCAAAGCTGAATGGGTGTGTGTGACATACTGTACCTTGGGGGAGCATCTTGTAACCTCCATATCCCTCATTTTTATATAATTGTGATCTTACATATAAAGAATGCCTTGTAAAGTATCAGGGGAAGGGTCATGATCTGCTGAAAATCATTTCTCTATCCATATATGTATGTCATTCATGCATATGAAACTGAGAATTGTGTTGTATGGTTGTCACTAAAACATGTGGTAAATTGGGGAATCAGCCAGATATTAGCTCCACAGAGGCAACAGCAAGGCAAGTAATCAACACCCGTGTGGGGTGTGAAACAACCCACCAACAGCCATTGTCCAGCAAGGGAGCTACAGTTCGATGACTCACCTGCATGAGGCCCACCAGGGAAATTGCTCAACCTTGCCTGGAGACTCAGCAATGCCCCCAGATGTGCCTGGACTTGTGCTCCCCAAGCACATAGGACTGAGTGTATAAAACTGACACAGTGGCCACATGCAGGGCCTTTTCTCCTGCCCCACCTACTCTGCAAGCAACTAAGACACTGAGAAGAAAACAAGACTCCAACACAGGAGATTGGCCCAGGTTTAAGGAACAAACCTGTATATTAAGGACTGCAGTATCCAGTGGGGTGAGAAAAACTGCTTAATCTAGATGTTGCCCAGTCTAATAGGGTTGAGAGTTTACACTGCGTGGATATATTTTCTTTTCTTTTGGTAACTAACTCTAACTTTTTGCCTATCACTTAATATCACTTAAAAATCTATCTTTCGTAGTCAATAAATTTGTTTAACTGTTTATCTTTACCAGTGAGTTTGTATGAAGTGTGTGGCAAATCTGCTCAGGTTTTGCAAAGGCTGGTGTATATCCATTTTACATTGATGAAGTAGTGAACCAACTAATACATCTGCATTGCTCATCCTGAGCAGTGCAAGATGGTATATTCCTGGGGTACAGTACTGGGAGCTGGGGGGATTTGGCTTTGGTGCCTTTCTCTGTGAGATTCATGAGTGGCTCTGGGAGCATTCATGCAATCTAGCTGGGTGTGTGGGGCTCCACATGCTGTTGTGCTGAGTGATCACAGCACCTGGAGGTGTTTGCTGCTGGTCACTAGCAAGGCATTGTGAGAGACAGCCCAGGCTGGAGAGAGTTAAGGGGGCACAGTGGTCCCACAGTCCCAGGCTGCACTCCGGGGATCCCGTCACACTGGGTAGGCCCTCCAAAATGTGCGAAGGGAGGTTTTGTCTCGGTCCCTTCCCCAACAATGACTTTTGATACTGGACACATCTTACACGGCTCCTTCAGGCTGGGGAGCCCACCTGGACCATGTACAAATGCAGGGAGCTGGTCCACTGCAGACGTAGGACATCACATAAACATGGTGGAGCTCTGGGTCATCAGACTAGCTTGCATGGCATTCCTACCTGTTCTATGGATTTCCACAGTGCAGATCTTGACAGACATCTACAGTTGTCGCAGATCCACAGGCCTGGCTCTGGAACAGTCTCTTGGAGGACCCCTCAGTGTGTCAGCCCCCAAAGGGTCACACTTTCTCTCTGGGTATGTCCCTGGTCTTCACCACCTTCTGAGGCTGAACCTCAGAGTCTTCCACTGTCCTGCTTCACGCCGGGAGGTCCCTGCAGCGAGTCCACCTGGACTGGGCATGGGAGGGAGACTTACACACCCAAAGGGAGCCATGCAGTCCCAGCTTCCTGGCTCTCAAGCACTGTAAAATCAGGAGAGTTCATTAGATGTTTGGAACACGGCGTAGAGAGTCCTTAGTTAACATAGAGAATGGAAAGTTACAGCAAAGTCCGGTCTGGGTTCCTCCAGACCCCAGTGCTCTCCTGACCCCTCCTTAGTCCCAGTCAAGAAGCATCTCTCTGCCTTCAGCAGCCCACACTTAATCCCCCCACCTGGTCTCTCCCCAGTCCTTTGTCATTGTTCACCTGGCCTCCTACTTAGCTGGTCACACCTGGCTGGCTTTCTGCAGAGGGGTCGGCCAACCGTGGTCATTAGTTGCTAGGTACCAAATTTCTGGGCAACTGGAGTGGCCAATTGGACATTGTTTTCTGGGACTTTCCATGAGCATGAGCCCAGGCCCCAGACAGCCAGGCATCCATCACACCTGGACCTCTCCAAAGAGTAAACGATCTTTTCCCCCACCTAGTTAACCATGCAGCACATGGGGAAACTGAGGCACGCACAATATTCATATAAAATATTATGAAAAATTCCCACTCTGTGACATCAATATACTACATAAACACACAAGCAGCTTTGCCACTTTGCCATCACCACTTTGCCAGTAAGGTATCCAGACATGGTGCCACTGACACAGAATAATCCCAATGGATCTTCACCTACCAAGAGTCAGCAACTTCTAGCGGACTTCCTAAGAAGACAGTCTGTCCCCAGTCACTGCCAGGGTCCAGCTTGGAGCTGGTATTCAGCCAGTGGGGAATTCCCATAATAGATCTGCTTGCCAGCAAAAACAACACCAAGTCTCAGAGCTTTTATAATATATATACATTCTTAGACATCTGTAAGGCATCTTGATTAAAAAACTAAAATTAACGTGACACACATTAAATGGATTAAAAACTGGCTAACTGATTGGTCTCAAAATGTGTTTGTAAATGGGGAATCATCACTGAATGGGTGAGCTCCCACAGGGGTCAGTTCTTGGCCATATACTCTTTAACATTTTTTATCAATGACCTGGGAGAAAATATAAAATCAACACTGATAAAATTTGCAGATGAAACAAAAACTGGGCGTAGTAAATAATGATGAGGACAGGTCATGGATACTGAGTGATCTGGATTGCTTGATAAGCTGTGTGCAAGGAAACAACATGTGTTTTAATTCAGCTAAATGTAAATGTGTGTATCTAGGAACAAAGAATGTGGGCCCTACCTACAAGACAGGGACTCTATCCAGGGGAAAAGATTTGGTGGACGGGGGAAGGAGGAGGGTATTAATAATTAGCTGGACAGCAGCTCCCAGCCTGATGCTGTGGCCAAAAGAGCTAATTGGATCCTGGGATGCATAACAGGGGAATCTCAAGTAGGAGCAAAGAGGTTATTTTATCTCTGGATTTGGCAGTGGTCTGACTGCTGCTGGAATCCTGTGTCTGGTTCTGGTATCCACAATTCAAGAAGGATGTTGATAGATTGGAGCGGTGTCAGAGAAGAGCCACGAGAATGATTAAAGGTTTAGAAAACCTGCCTGATAGTGATAGACTCAAAGAGCTCAACCTGTTTAGTTTAACAAAGAGAAGGTGAAAAGCAGACTTGATCACAGTCTGTAAGTACCTACACGGGGAACAAATATTTACAATGGGTTCCTCAGTTGAACAGAGAAAGGATAACACAATCCAATGGCTGGAAGTTGAAGCTAGACACATTCAGGCTGGAAATTAGGCATACATTTTTAACAGTGAGGATGTGATAGGGTGTTCCCCCCACACCTGCCCTGAAGGGGTTAATTAACCTTATAGGGCACACCTGGGGAAGAGTCAGGCTTGATTAATAAGCACTAATTGGAGATGAATCCCTGCTGGGCAGGAACAGGGTGGGCTTGTATAAAGCCAGGAAGTTGTGAGCATGAGGGGGAAGAGGTTATAGGCACTGTCTGGGCACAGAGAGGTGGATAAAAAGAAACCCTGTGGGTAGAAGGGGGTGGGCAAAGGCTCTGGGATCCCAGCCCTGCAGGACAAGTTTATCCGGAGATGGTACAGGGAAGAACGCCTGTGGACGGTAGAGTAGGAAGAAGCCCAGGGAAAGAGCAGTGAGGGCTGAAACAGTGTAGACCTTGGCAACTAATAATAGAATCCCCGGGCCAGAATCCCTGGGCCGGGTTCCCGGGCCAGCCACTGGGGAAGTGGCACAAACTGGGAGTTACAGAAGGTTGCCTGAGACAGCATAGGGGCAGATTGTCAGGTGGGACTTGGTTATGCTGGAAGGAGAAAACTGTGTAGTGACCTGGCTGGAGGGCTGAGTCACAAAAAGAAAGCACCCTGAGTCCTGGGCGAGTGAGTGATGGAAAAGGGTGCTAGACCTGATGGGAGCTGATCTCTGGACCCTGCCATGAGCAGGTGCCACAGTGAAACCTGTGATGGGTAATTAACCATTAGAACAACTTACCCAGGGTTATGGTGGATTCTCCATCACTGGCAGTTGTTCAATCGAGATTGGCTCTGCCCTGGAACTGATTCTCAGGAAAGTCTCTGGCCTGTGCTATCCCGGGGGTCAGACTAGATAGTCACAATGGTACTTTCTGACCTTGGAATATATGCACTTTTGCTCCAGGGAGGACGTGAGTCCAGGACTGCTACTAGATGCCTTCCTTCAGCTGCGGAATCAAGGCCTCCTACAGACGTTCCCACTGATTCCTTGGTTTCCCAGTGTGACACCTAAGATCTGATGGGACAGAGCCACAATCATCCTTGTATCTCCATACTAGGCTGACACCTCCTGCAGATGCCCGAGCAGCCATCTATCCAGCTTGGCCAGAGTGCCCAGACCTGTTCCCACAGAACCACAGGCAGATCAGATTTAAAAATTTTATTAAAGTTAACTTGTGTAAATTTGATTTTAAATATTAAGAGGGAAAGTACTGTACATCTGGGGTCGGGCTTGGGTTATGGGGGATTGCAAGTATCGGTTACAAGGTTCACAAGGTACACACAAAAAGAAAAGGAGTACTCGTGGCACCTTAGAGACTAACAAATGTATTAGCGCATAAGCTTTCATGAGCTACAGCTCACTTCATCGGATGCATAAAGTGGAAAATATAGTGGGGACATTTTATATACACAGAGAACATGAAACAATGGGTGTTACCATATAGACTGTAACAAGAGTGATCAGGAAAGGTGAGCTATTACCAGCAGGAGAGCTGTGGAGGGGAGGGGGGGAAGAGAAACCTTTTGTAGTGATAATCAAGGTGGGCCATTTCCAGCAGTTGACAAGAACTGTAGAGGGGGAAATAAACAAGGGGAAATAGTTTTACTTTGTATAATGACACATCCACTCCCAGTCTTTATTCAAGCCTAAGTTAATTGTATCCAGTTTGCAAATTAATTCGAATTCAGCAGTCTCTCATTGGAGTCTGTTTTTGAAGTTTTTTGTTGAAGAATTGCCACTTTTAGGTCTATAATCGAGTGACCAAAGAGATTGAAGTGTTCTCCGACTGGTTTTTGAATGTTATAATTCTTGACGTCTGATTTGTGTCCATTTATTCTTTTACATAGAGACTGTCCAGTTTGGCCAATGTACATGGCAGAGGGGCATTGCTGGCACATGATGGCATATATCACATTGGTAGATGCACAGGTGAACGAGCCTCTGATAGTGTGACTGATGTGATTAGGCCCTATGATGGTGTCCCCTGAATAGATATGTGGACACAGTTGGCAACGGGCTTTGTTGCAAGGATAGGTTCCTGGGTTAGTGTTTTTGTTGTGTGGTGTGTGGTTGCTGGTGAGTATTTGCTTCAGGTTGGGGGCTGTCTGTAGGCAAGGACTGGCCTGTCTCCCAAGATCTGTGAGAGTGATGGGTCATCCTTCAGGATAGGTTGTAGATCCTTGATGATGCGTTGGAGAGGTTTTAGTTGGGGGCTGAAGATGATGGCTAGTGGCTTTCTGTTATTTTCTTTGTTGGGCCTGTCCTGTAGTAGGTGACTTCTGGGTACTCTTCTGGCTCTGTCAATCTGTTTCTTCACTTCAGCAGGTGGGTACTGTATTTGTAAGAACGCTTGATAGAGATCTTGTAGATGTTTGTCTCTGTCTGAGGGGTTGGAGCAAATGCAGTTGTAGAGCTTGGCTGTAGACAATGGATCGTATGGTGTGGCCTGGATGAAAGCTGGAGGCATGTAAGTAAGTATAGCAGTCAGTAGGTTTCCTGTATAGGGTGGTGTTTATGTGACCATCGCTTATTAGCTCCGTAGTGTCCAGGAAGTGGATCTCTTGTGTGGACTGGTCCAGGCTGAGGTTGATGGTGAGATGGAACTTTGTGACTTTGTCCTCACCCATAACTATTTCACATTTGGGGACAATGTATACCTTCAAATCAGCGGTACTGCTATGTGTACCTGCATGGCCCCACAGTATGCCAACATTTTTATGGCTGACTTAGAACAACGCTTCCTCAACTCTGATCCCCTAATGCCCCTACTCTACTTGCGCTACATTGATGACATCTTCATCATCTGGACCCATGGAAAAGAAGCCCTTGAGGAATTCCACCAGGATTTCAACATTTTCCATCCCACCATCAACCTCAGCCTGGACCAGTCCACACAAGAGATCCACTTCCTGGACACCACGGTGCTAATAACCGATGGTCAAATAAACACCACCCTATACTGGAAACTGGATACAATTAACTTAGGTTTGAATAAAGACTGGGAGTGGATGTGTCATTACACAAAGTACAACTATTTCCCCTTGTTTATTTCCCCCCGCCTATTGTTCTTGTCAACTGCTGAAAATGGCCCACCTTGATTATCACCACAAAAGGTTTCTCTTCCCCCTCTCCCCCCCACAGCTCTCCTGCTGGTAATAGCTCACCTTTCTTGATCACTCTTGTTACGGTCTGTATGGTAGCACCCATTGTTTCATGATCTCTGTGTAGAAAAATGTCCCCACTATATTTTCCACTTTATGCATCCGATGAAGTGAGCTGTAGCTCATGAAAGCTTATGCTCTAATAAATTTGTTAGTCTCTAAGGTGCCACAAGTACTCCTTTTCTTTTTGCGGATAAAGACTAACACGGCTGCTACTCTGAAATCTGTCATTATGAAAGGTACATACATATCACATAACCAGCATAGATCCAGTTTGGGGTGTGGGAGTTTTTAAAGCATCAGTGGATAAGTGGGCTCAGGTGCGCCACCCATGGAATGTATACACTGCACCTGGAGTCAAAGTCACTGCACCGGAAAGCATGAATGTTGGCTTGCTGAGTGCTATAAACAGAGACTGCTCCTGTGAGTTCAGGAGATCCTGATACAGGGCAGGAAAACATCTTTGTGAGAGACATGGATTGAAATTTAGAGGTTCTCAGTGTGGGAAGCCCAGCATAGCCTAGGCCCAGTGTAGGCTCTGTTACCAAAAATCCTTGACTAGTCTGGCTTGTCATTCTGCTCCATCGAGGTCCACCCTGCAGCAATCTTGGCTTGTCATCTGATGCAATCATTTGCAGTCTGATCACACTCCATGGCCTCAAGCTTCCTCAAAGGCCTGTTAACTGTTTACCCACCTGTCGGACCCAACTCCAGCATGTGACTTCAACATTGTCCTCCTGAATCCCATGGTGCCCCCTTTGGAGCTCTCAGTTTGCTCTTTGCAGCATCTCATGCTCAGGGTGGCCTTTCTGGTCACCATCACTTTGGCTACGTGTGATAGCAAGCAGCATCCACTCCTGATTGGGCCTTCCTGCAGAACATTTTATAAGGTCATAAACTCTGACCTTGCACATGTGATAAATGAAGTGTGTGTGTGTGGTGGGGGAAGGTAGCTCCCTTTGATGGGCATCCAGCCAGCCAGTTAGTTGTAAAATCCCTCTTGGTAGCTGTTCTCTGCTTGCTTTACCTGTAATGGGTTAAAAGTCCCCCAGGTAAAGAAAAGGAAGTGGGCACCTGACCAAAAAAGCCAATGGAAAGGTAGAACTTTTTAAAATTGGGAAAGAAACTTTCCCTTTGTCTGTTGGAGCAACAATGCTATAAGCAGGAATGCTGTGTAAAGTTTGAACCAGATGTGAAAACCATCAGATCATATCTAGAACTACATTTAACAACCCAAATATGTAAGTAAATTAGGAATGTTTAGGAAGATGCAATTAGGTTTATTTCTGTTTATATTTAAGGCTTGTGGACTCCTCTGTGCTAACCCCAGATGCTTTTGTTTGCTTGTAACCTTTAAGCTGAACTCCCAAGAAAGGTATTTTGGGTGCTTAATTTTTGGAATTGCTCTTTTAAAATCTAGCAAAAGCCTAAGTTCCAGATGCATTTTCTTCCTTTTTATTTTTAAAATTTTTACCTTTTTTAAGAACAGGATTGGATTTTTGGTGCCCTAAGAGGTTTGTGCATATGCTGTTTGATTAGCTGGTGGCAACAGATAATTTCCTTTGTTTTCTTTCTCAGCTCTTCCCTGTGGGGGCGGGGAGTGTGTGAAAGGGCTTGAGGGTACCCCACAGGGAGGAATTCCCAAGTGCTCCTTCCTGGGTGCAAGGTTGGTTTTTTTTTGCATTTGGGTGGTGGCAGCGTTTACTAAGCCAAGGTCAGAGAAAAGCTGTAATCTGGGAGTTTAATACAAGCCTGGAGTAGCAAGTATTAATTTTCAGAATCCTTGTGGGCCCCCACCTTCTGCACTCGGAGTGACAGAATGGGGATGCAGCCTTGACAGCATGTGAGATGCACACACAGCTAGACGGGGACCCACACTGACTATGTCATCACCAAGAACCTCAGGGAGTGCACATGAGCAAGCCAGCTTTCCCTGCCCCCGCCGCACAGTGCTGGGCCCACCCTCCTGGCTGTGATCAGGCCCTGGGGTTCAGCTGGCATTTTCCCCAAAATAAAGAGACTGGCTCAGCATGACCTCCAGAGCCACAAACAGGGGCAGAGGGGAATGACCTGTACGGTCAGAGAGGGATGGAGCCGGGCACTCTGTAGGGTGATTGAAAGATGGAGCTGGACGCTCTAAAGGGCCACGGGGGGCGGAGTCAGGCACTCCATAGGGCCACAGAGGGGCGGAGCCGGTCATTCTATAGGGTCACTGAGGGACAGAGCAGATCACTCCATAGGCCCACAGAGGGACGGAGCTGGATGCTCTGTAGAATAATAGAAGAATCATAGGTGATTAGGATTGGAAGAGACCTTAGGAGGTCATCTAGTCCAACCCCCTGCTCAAAGCAGGACCAACACCAACTAAATCATCCCAGCCAGGGCTTTCTCAAGCGGGGCCTTAAAAACCCCTAAGGATAGAGATTCTACCACCTCCCTAGGTAACCCATTCCAGTGCTTCACCACCCTCATAGTGAAATAGTGTTTCCTAATATCCAACCTAGACCTCCCGCACTGCAACTTGAGACCATTACTCCTTGCTCTGTCATCTGCCACCATTGAGAACAGCCTAGCTCCATTCTCTTTGGAACCCCCCTTCAGGTAGTTGAAGGCTGCTATCAAATCCCCCCTTACTCGTATCTTCTGCAGACTAAACAAGCCCAGTTCCCTCAGCCTCTCCTCGTAAGTCATGTGCCCCAGCCCCCTGATCATTTTCATTGCCCTCCGCTGGACTCTCTCCAATTTGTCCACATCCTTTCTGTAGTGGGGGGCCCAAAACTGGACGCAATACTCCAGATGTGGCCTCACCAGTGCCGAATAGAGGGGAATAATCACCTCCCTCGATCCGCTGGCAATGCTCTTACTAATGAAGCCCAATATGCCATTAGCCTTCTTGGCAACAAGGGAACACTGTTGACTCATATCCAGCTTCCCATCCACTGTAATCCCCAGGTCCTTTTCTGCAGAACTGCTGCTTAGTCAGTCAGTCCCCAGCCTGTAGCAGTGCATGGGATTCTTCCGTCCTAAGTGCATGATTCTGCACTTGTCCTTGTTGAACCTCATCAGATTTCTTTTGGCCCAATCCTCCAATTTCTGTAGGTCACTCTGGACCCTATCCCTACCCTCCAGCGTATCTACCTCTCCCCCCAGCTTAGTGTCATCTGCAAACTTGCTGAGGGTGCAATCCATCCCATCATCCAGATCATTAATAAAGATGTTGGACAAAACTGGCCCCAGGACCGACCCCTGGGGCATTCTGCTGGGTACCAGCAGCAACTAGACATTGAGCCATTGATCGCTACCCGTTGAGCCCAACAATCTAGCCAGCTTTCTATCCACCTTATAGTTCATTCATCCAATCCATACTTTTTCAACTTGCTGGCAAGAATACTGTGGGAGACTGTATCAAAAGCTTTGCTAAAGTCCATATATGTCACGTCCACTGCTTTCCCCATATCCACAGAGCCAGTTATCTCATCATAGAAGGCAATCAGGTTGGTCAGACATGACTTGCCCTTGGTGAATCCATGTTGGCTGTTCCTGATCACTTTCCTATCCTCCAAGTGCTTCAAAATGGCTTCCTTAGGACCTGCTCCATGATTTTTCCAGGGACTAAGTTCCCCAGGTTCTCCTTCTTACTTTTTTTAAAGATGTAGGGTCAGATATGGGGAGTTGGCATATCTGAAGATGGCCCCTCTGGTGCCTGAAGCTTGGTGGTTCTCCCATTTCTTTCACCTTCTTCCTGGCACCTTGAGCCCTTTTCTTTTTGGATCCTTGGCCACACTGTGATCCTGCACAAGGGGGCTGGCAGAAAGTAGGACAGGGATGCACCAGGCTCCCCAGGCCAGGCCAAGGACATGCCAGGCTTCTCGTGCTGGGGCAGGGATGCATCAGGGCAGGGATGCACTGGGCTCCACTGTATTCCTTATGTTGGCTCCCCTTTGGCTCCATTCCCACAGCCTTTTGTTCCCACGGGTCCGATCGGACAACATCTCATGAAGCCCCACCCAGTGCCAATCCCAAATGAGCCCCCTCTCTCAGCACATCCCATGATTCCCCCTTCCCTCTTCCCACGTGGGCTCTGCCAGCAGTGAATTGCCAGCCAGGGTGACACTTACTGAGTTGTCACCAGGCACCTCAGGAGCCCCAACCTCCGGGCCGTGGGAACAGCGCCGTTGGCCTGTGTGCCTGTAGAAGCCAGACAAAGGGGGCTATATGCCTTTGGGCCTCCTGTACCCTGGGTTGCCTGGGGCAGGGCTGGGTTAGCCTCCGGCCCCAGGCAATCACACCCAGTGTCCAGTTACCCCTGCTCCCTGCAGGCCCCAGGATGAACCATGCAAGGCTCCTGCTCACACCCACCACTTGCTGTAGCTTATCCAGCAGCAGAGCAGAGCATGGAGCCATGTGCTTGATGGGCAGGGCCAGCTGTGCCTGCTCTGGAGGCTGCTGGATCAGATCTCCCCTCATCCGCACCGCCTGCTTGCCTGCACCAGCCTCAGCTGCAATGGCTTCTCGAGAGCTGCAGCAGCTGGGCCTGCCCCTTAGCCTGTGTCTGCCATGGCACACTTGTGCTGGGCCTGTCTGTCAGGCCTGCCTGCCTTGTAGGGGAGATGCCTGGCTTTTTCAGAGAGCTCCCCCACCGCCAACACCATTACATAGCCAAGAAGAATGTGCAGTGAGGTACAAGCTAAGCCCCCCACCTCCCGCAGGGCTCTGCATCTTCCAGGGATAGGATTGATCCCCCACTCAGGGCTCCCAACTCCCCTCACCCCGGGGGTAGGACTAACCCCCAGGGAGGAAATGGATCAAATGAAATAATAAGAAATACCCAAAATACAGAATAACAATTATAAAACATAAATATAATTGCATGCAACTCTCTTTGTAACCCTCCTGACTAAGCAAGGCCTTGTACCCATGGTGTGTGTTTTTACATAGGTTCCCTGCTCCCCTCCATCAGTCTGTGGGCTGTCCTTGTTGGAATGGTTTCATTGCAAACCCCCTGTCGGATGAAATTGGAGGTTGTGTTAATACTTGTGTCCTTGAAGTGCAGTATGTGATAAATGCTGCTGGGAAACAGGGAGGGGCAGACCTTGCCTAGGAGAGCTCCACACAGGCCACAACTGCATTGAATAAACGTCTCTCAGCCGAAATGGTCTCGGTGTCCATGTGTAACATCAGAACTCCCCAGAGACCAGCTGTTCCCATCCTCGGGGCAGTTCGGGGTGCCCCTTTTTGGGATGAGTTTGGAGGGGTCTCAGGGCCAGCTCCTATGTCAACTGCTTTGCACTGATTGGTTGACCCAGCAGACCAGCCTGGACCATGGCAACTGAACCGCCCCATGGCCCCGAGAGGCAACTCCCAGACCAGTGTGAGGCTGCTGGCAGGGTGGGGAGTGGGGGAAGCTGCCCTGCCGCTGCCCAGGGATAATCAGAGGGCTCGTCCCCAGGGCTGCACGGGCCACACAATTTGTTGCAAATGAAGTTTAGGGTTGTATGCAAAGCTGGGAGGTATTGCCAATTTAGAAAAGGACAGGGATATCCTACAGGAGGATCCGGATGACCTTGTAAACTGGAGTAATAGTAATAGGATGAAATGTAATAGTGAGAAGTGTAAGGTCATGCATTTAGGGATTAATAACAAGAATTTTAGTTATAAGCTAGGGACGCATCAACTAGAAGTAACGGAGGAGGAAAAGGACCTTGGAGTATTGGTTGATCATAGGATGACTATGAGCCGCCAATGTGATATGGCCGTGAAAAAAGCTAATGCGATCTTGGGATGCATCAGGAGAGGTATTTCCAGTAGGGATAAGGAGGTTTTAGTACCGTTATACAAGGCACTGGTGAGACCTCACCTGGAATACTGTGTGCAGTTCTGGTCTCCCATGTTTAAGAAGGATGAATTCAAACTGGAACAGGTACAGAGAAGGGCTACTAGGATGATCCGAGGAATGGAAAACTTGTCTTATGAAAGGAGACTCAAGGAGCTTGGCTTGTTTAGCCTAACTAAAAGAAGGTTGAGGGGAGATATGATTGCTCTCTATAAAAATATCAGAGGGATAAATACCAGAGAGGGAGAGGAATTATTTAAGCTCAGTACCAATGTGGACACAAGAACAAATGGATATAAACTGGCCACCAGGAAATTTAGACTAGAAATTAGACAAAGGTTTCTAACCATCAGAGGAGTGAAGTTTTGGAATAGCCTTCCAAGGGAAGCAGTGGGGGCAAAAGATGTATCTGGCTTTAAGATTAAACTCAATAAGTTTATGGAGGAGATGGTATGATGGGATAACATGGTTTTGGTAATTAAATATTCATGGTAAATAGGCCCAATGGCCTGTGATGGGATATTAGATGGGGTGGGATCCGAGTTACCCAGGAAAGAATTTTCTGTAGTATCTGGCTGATGAATCTTGCCCATATGCTCAGGGTTTAGCTGATTGCCATATTTGGGGTCGGGAAGGAATTTTCTTCCAGGGCAGATTGGAAGAGGCCCTGGAGGTTTTTCGCCTTCCTCTGTAGCATGGGGCACGGGTCACTTGCTGGAGGATTCTCTGCTCCTTGAAGTCTTTAAACTATGATTTGAGAACTTCAATAGCACAGATATAGGTGTGAGGTTTTTTTTGTAGGAGTGGTGGGTGAAATTCTGTGGCCTGCGTTGTGCAGGAGGTCAGACTAGATGATCATAATGGTCCCTTCTGACCTAAATATCTATGAATCTATGAATCTATGTGTAAATATGCAAATTCAGTGGCTATTAGCCAGGATGGGCAGGGATGGTGTCCCTAGCCTCTGTCTGCCAGAAGGTGGAATGGGCGACGGGATGGATCACTCTATGGTTACCTGTTCTGTTCATTCCCTCTGGGGCACCTGGCATTGGCCACTGTCAGAAGACAGGATACTGGGCTAGATGGACCTTTGGTATGACCCAGTATGGCCGTTCTTATGTTCAAATGACCTTGCTAACTAGTTTGCATAAAATGTTGCATAGGTAGCAGCACAAACCTTGGCAGCTTCCAGGTGAGACATGGGATCCAAGCATTCTGTTTGCCCACCATGCTGCGAATGCTGCTTGAAAATGCCGTGGCTGAAGGGAACTTTATGGGAGTCCCTTGGGGATTTCCCAGGGGCTTCTGGGACTTGGACCTCCTCTACCATAGTTCTTCAGGGCACCCATGTGGAACCCCATGAGGCTTTTTGAAATCACCCAGAAGGCACTGCTGCTGGCAGCTCTTGCAGGAGCTCTCAGATGCATATGCAGTGGGCAGTGCAAATGGCGGTGGTTCAAGCCCACTTGTAAGGCTGCCCAGATCAATTGCACTGGTGAACGCAGACACCCTGAGCAGTGCATCCAGCCGGTGCAATGAGGACGGGTTAGTGTCTCTAATGCAGACCTGTGCTGAGGCCTCGTCTGCAAAAGGGAGTGTCCCCTTGCACCCATTCCCAGAGCTGCACTGACCCTGCTGCCGTGGTGGCTGGATGAGGTCTCAGCACAGATACCTATCCTGGCTGCACCATGTTAGGCCTTAAGCACATTAGAGAATGGAGCTGTTCCTATGGTAACCATACATCCCATTTTGGCTGGGACAGTCCCTTTTTAAAGTCCTCTCCCGGATGCCCTGACTTTTCTGGCAAAAGTGAGCATTTGTCCTGTTTGCTCTTGCTGATTTGATCAGTTGGCAAGAGCAAACGGGACAAATGCCCAGTTTTGTTAAAAAAAGTGGGGTGTGAAGGAATGTAAAGCGGGGTGAGGGTCAATGCCAGCCCCGCGCATGGGGGCGGCAGGCTCGGTCGGGGGGCAGGCAGGGCTCAGGCAGTGAGGGCTCAGGCAGGGCCCTAGCCTCGTGCAGGGTGGGGGTGTGGGGCTTGGGAGAGCAACTCGGCCAGCCCCGTGTGGAGGGGAGCTCAGAAGAGTGGCTTGGGCTAGCTCTGTGTGGACGAGGGGGGTTCGGATTAGCCCCACCCTGTGTCCCATTTCCCTTTGGGAAATATGGTCACCCAAGGACTGCAACTCACATCCCCTTCCTCCTGGCTAGGTGTGGGGAGGGTCCTGATCGAGGAGGAGGGCCGGTGGGCTGGTGAAGCAGCAGCCGCATGAGGGCAGAAAGATTTCCCCAGAAATGTGAGCCCCATGTGGAACAGGCTGTGATGGCTAGACATCAAGCTGAGGGCAGGTCTGTGTGAGGGGCAGCAGTAGCTGGGCAGGGAGCCAGTGAGAGACACTCCCTGAGCTTGGCCTGGAAACCTGCAAGCTCCTGCTGGCTTGAATAGAGTCTGGACTGGAGGGACACCCCAGGCACTGGTGCTGAAGGGCCCCGACTCTGGATTAGACAGCCCTAGCAGGGATCCAACCAGGAACTGCTGCTGCTGACTTTGAAATGTAACTGTTTAGGCCTCTGTACCTAGCGGTGTCTGTACCCTGCCTTTTCCTTCCAGCCCTAGGAAAATACCCTTTCCCTGAGCCATGTGCCTGAGCGGTTATTGGGACCCACCACAGCTATAGCCCCTGCAATGTGGAGAGTGGTGGTACTCCTGGCATGCTACTGGTACTCTAGGGGTTTGGGATACTCCTGCCCTGAGTAGCCCAATCTTTACATCCCTCTAGGTGTTTTATCATATGGCTCTAAGTGATAGTTTCAACCAGTTACCTTGTGCTGAAGCAAAGCTTATTGGTCTGTAATTCCTGGGTCACGCTAGGGCCCTTTAAAAATAGAGGCACAAGGTTTGCTGCCCTCCACTACAGTAGCTGATTTTGATGAGACATTACCACTGGCAGCCCTGGCACTTCGGAAGTTCCTTCTAAACTCTTGTCTGTGCCGTCTCGGCTGAGGAATTTGTTGCTCTTTATTTATGTTTGTTCCAGCACCTCCTCTTTTGAAAACTCAGTCGCTGACTTCAATCTCTTACTACCCACGAGAGTAGGTTGGGGTCAGTTCCTCCCCAGCATCTTTTATGGTGAAGACTGATACAAAGAAGAAGAAAGGGGAGCGTCCATGTACCAGCAGCACAGATACAGGTAAGCAACCATTTTCATGTTCTCTCCACAGGTACTAATGCCAAGAGCGGACAAGATGATACATCTGAGGGAAGGGAACAGAAGGAGACTCCGCCGATTGGAAGGCATGAGATGCACTGTCCTAGGGATGGGGGTTCCACGACCACCACTCCCAAGAGAAGGAGGCGGGTGGTGGTGGTCGGGGACCCTCTCCTCAGGGAGACTATCTGCCGCCCCGACCGGGAAAACCAAGAAGTCTGCTGCTTGCCAGGAGCTAGGACTCACGATGTGACGGAGAGACTGCCGAGACTCATCAAGCCCTCAGATCGCTACCCCTTCCTGCTTCTCCATGTGGGCACCAATGATATTGCCAAGAATGACCCTGAGAGGATCACTGCGGACTATGTGGCTCTGGGGAGAAGGATAAAGGAGTTTGAGGCGCAAGTGGTCTTCTCATCCATCCTCCCCATAGAAGGAAAAGGCCGGGGTAGAGACCGTCGAATCATGGAAGTCAATGAATGGCTACGCAGGTGGTGTCGGAGAGAAGGCTTTGGATTCTTTGACCATGGGATGGTGTACCAAGAAGGAGGAGTGCTAGGCAAAGACGGGCTCCACCTAACGAAGAGAGGGAAGAGCATCTTCGCAAGCAGGCTGGCTAACCTAGTGAGGAGGGCTTTAAACTAGGTTCGCCGGGGGAAGGAGACCAAAACACTGAGGTAAGTGGGGACATAGGATACCGGGAGGAAGCACGAGCAGGAGAGCGCGAGAGGGGAGGGCTCCTGCCTCATACTGAGAAAGAGGGACGATCAGCGAGTTATCTCAAGTGCCTATACACAAATGCAAGAAGCCTAGGAAACAAGCAGGGAGAACTGGAAGTCCTGGCACAGTCAAGGAATTATGATGTGATTGGAATAACAGAGACTTGGTGGGATAACTCACATGACTGGAGTACTGTCATGGATGGATATAAACTGTTCAGGAAGGACAGGCAGGGCAGAAAAGGTAGGGGAGTTGCATTGTATGTAAGAGAGCAGTATGACTGCTCAGACCTCCGGTGTGAAACTGCAGAAAAACCTGAGTGTTTCTGGATTAAGTTTAGAAGTGTGAGCAACAAGGGTGATGTCATGGTGGGAGTCTGCTATAGACCACCGGACCAGGAGGATGAGGTGGACGAGGCTTTCTTCCGGCAACTCACAGAAGTTACTAGATCGCAGGCCCTGGTTCTCATGGGAGACTTCAATCACTCTGATATCTGCTGGGAGAGCAATATAGCGGTGCACAGACAATCCAGGAAGCTTTTGGAAAGTGTAGGGGACAATTTCCTGGTGCAAGTGCTGGAGGAACCAACTAGGGGCAGAGCTCTTCTTGACCTGCTGCTCACAAACAGGGAAGAATTAGTAGGGGAAGCAAAAGTGGATGGGAACCTGGGAGGCAGTGACCATGACATGGTCGAGTTCAGGATCCTGACACAGGGAAGAAAGGAGAGCAGCAGAATACAGACCCTGGACTTCAGAAAAGCAGACTTTGACTCCCTCAGGGAACTGATGGGCAGGATCCCCTGGGAGAATAACATGAGGGGGAAAGGAGTCCAGGAGAGCTGGCTGTATTTTAAAGAATCCTTATTGAGGTTACAGGGACAAACCATCCTGATGTGTAGAAAGAATAGTAAATATGGCAGGTGACCAGCTTGGCTTAACAGTGAAATCCTTGCTGATCTTAAACACAAAAAAGAAGCTTACAAGAAGTGGAAGATTGGACAAATGACAAGGGAGGAGTATAAAAATATTGCTCAGGTAAGCAGGAGTGAAATGAGGAAGGCCAAATCACACCTGGAGTTGCAGCTAGCAAGAGATGTTAAGAGTAACAAGAAGGGTTTCTTCAGGTATGTTAGCAACAAGAAGAAAGTCAAGGAAAGTGTGGGCCCCTTACCGAATGAGGGAGGCAACCTAGTGACAGAGGATGTGGAAAAAGCTAATGTACTCAATGCTTTTTTTTGCCTGTCTTCACGAAGAAGGTCAGCTCCCAGACTACTGCACTGGGCAGCACAGCATGGGGAGTAGGTGGCCAGCCCTCTGTGGAGAAAGAAGTGGTTCGGGACTATTTAGAAAAGCTGGACGAACACAAATCCATGGGGCCGGATGTGCTGCATCCGAGAGTGCTAAAGGAGTTGGCGGATGTGATTGCAGAGCCATTGGCCATTATCTTTGAAAACTCATGGCGATCAGGGGAGGTCCTGGATGATTGGAAAAAGGCTAATGTAGTGCCCATCTTTTAAAAAGGGAAGAAGGAGAATCCGGGGAACTACAGACCAGTCAGCCTCGCCTCAATCCCTGGAAAAGTCATGGATGTGGTCCTCGGGGAATCAATTTTGAAGCACTTGGAGGAGAGGAAAGTGAACAGGAACAGTCAGCATGGATTCACCAAGGGCAAGTCATGCCTGACTAATCTGGTTGCCTTCTATGATAAGATAACTGGCTCTGTGGATGAGGGGAAAGCAGTGGACATGTTATTCTTTGACTTTGGCAAAGCTTTTGACACGGTCTCCCACAGTATTCTTGCCAGCAAGTTAAAGAAGTATAGGCTGGATGAATGGATTATAAGGTGGATAGAAAGCTGGCTAGATTGTCGGGCTCAACGGGTAGTGATCAATGGCTTCATGTCTAGTTGGCAGCCGGTATCAAGTGGAGTGCCCCAAGGGTCGGTCCTGGGGCTGGTTTTGTTCAATATCTTCATTAATGATCTGGAGGATGGCCTGGATTGCACCCTCAGCAAGTTTGCAGATAACACTAAAATGGGAGGAGTGGTAGCTATGCTGGAGGGTAGGGATAGGATACGGAGGGACCTAGACAAATTAGAGGATTGGGCCAAAAGAAATCTGATGAGGTTCAACAATAACAAGTGCAGAGTCCTGCACTTAGGACGGAAGAATCCCATGCACCGCTACAGACTAGGGACCGAGTGGCTAGGCAGCAGTTCTGCAGAAAAGGACGTAGGGGTTACGGTGGACGAGAAGCTGGATATGAGTCAACAGTGTGCCCTTGTTGCCAAGAAGGCTAACAGCATTTTGGGCTGTATAAGTAGGAGCATTGACAGCAGATCAAGGGACGTGATCATTCCCAGGGCCGTCTCTACTCATACCCAATGTACGCAGCTGCATAGGGCACCAGGAAATTTGGGGCACCAAATTTCCTGGTGCCCTGCGCAGCTGCATGCGGCTCCAGCCCCTGTCCCGCCCCTGGTCCATGGCCCCCATCCCTGCTCCACCCCTGCCCCGCCCCAGCCTTGCCCCCACTCTACCCCATCCTCAAAACCCCTGCCCTGCTCTGCCCCCACCCTGCGTCTTCCTGCCCCTGCTTCGCCCCATCCCCATCCCCACTCTCCTGAGTACTGCAGCAGGGCTGGGCCTGCACTCACTGGTGGCGGGAAGTGCTGGGAGGCGGTTTCTCCCTGGCCCCCCAAGCCAGCCCCGCCCCGCCCCGCCCCCCCCATGGAGGCCTGGACCCCTCCACACACCTCCCGTGGGGGAGCGGTGTAGGGCCCCAGAATAGCTAGTGACAGCCCCTATCATTCCCCTCTATTCGGCATTGATGAGGCCTCATCTGGAGTACTGTGTCCAGTTTTGGGCCCCACACTACAAGAAGGATGTGGAAAAATAGGAAAGAGTCCAGTGGAGGGCAATAAAAATGATTGGGGGCTGGAGCACAAGATTTATGAGGAGAGGCTGAGGAAACTGGGGATGTTTAGTCTTCAGAAGAGAAGAATGAGGGGGGATTTGATAGCTGCTTTCAACTACCTGAAAGGGGGTTCCAAAGAGGATGGCTCTAGACTGTTCTCAGTGGTAGCAGATGACAGAACAAGGAGTAATGGTCTCAAGTTGCAGTGGGGGTAGTTTAGATTGGATCGTAGGAAAAACTTTTTCACTAGGAGGGTGGTGACGCACTGGAATGGGTTACCTAGGGAGGTGGTGGAATCTCCTTCCTTAGAGGTTTTTAAGGTGAGGCTTGACAAAGCCCTGGCTGGGATGATTTAGTTGGGGATTGGTCCTGCTTTGAGCAGGGGGTTGGACTAGATGACCTCCTGAGGTACCTTCCAACCCTGATATTCTTTGATTCTATGATTCTTTCTGCCCCCTGGCCAGACCCCAGTGCACCTCCAGCTCCGTGCAGTCTTTGCTTCCCTCTACCTGTGGGGCCCTGCCTGTCTCCACGGAGCCACCTCTGACTGGTGCAGTAGCCTTCCCAGTCTTGGCTGGTTGCGGCAGGGGAGGGGCAGGGATAGACCGTGTGGGGGGCTTGGCTGGGTCCCTCCAGGCAAGTGGGTCCTGAGGTAGCCTGGTTGGGGCAGGCCCTGGACTGGCTGATTGTGCCACTCCCGAGGGGCCGGAGCAATTCCCCACCCCGGCTCAGCCCGGCAGACAGTTGCCTCCCAGCAGTGCCAGTGAGTGTGGCTGGGAGGCAAGGCATGGGGGAATGGGTCTCTGGGGGGACCTGGGGGCGGGGTGGTGCTGAGCAGTGAGGGGGCAGGGAAGATGTGTGTGTGTGTTGGGGTACTAGGGAGTTAGGGTTGTGTGTGGGGTACTGGGCAGTGGTGGGAGGGCTGTGGGCAGGGGTGACACTGGGCAGGAGTGATGTTGTGCAGGGCACTGTGCATTTGTGGCAATTGTGGGAGAGGGGCAGTGGGGATTGGGGTGGGGACGGTGGGCATAGCAGGTCCAGGGGGGCTCTGACCATAGGGAGTCGGGGGGTGAGTTGGGCAGGGGGGACTGTGGTGAGGCACGGGCCCGCCCCCGAGGGGAAGGGGTATGCTAGCAGCACAGGGCCGGGCAATTGCCTAATGCACAGTGGCCCACCAGTTTATAAATAGTGCCCTCACACTGGGCTGGGCGGAGTGGGGCTGTCCCTACCATGCCATGCCCCTGGCCAGCCCCTCACTCCAGGGGCCGAACTCCCCACTACATGCTCCAATTGCATCCATGGGGGCCCACAAATATTTTTGGCTCCAGGCCCCCAAAAGATTAATCCAGCCCTGAGAACCAGATGCTGCCTCCAGCAGCTGAGCCAGCTGGCCTCTGCTCAGTCCTCAGCCCAGTGCCTCTGGCAGGCTGAAGAGGCACAAAATAGCCTCCCCTGGTTCCTGCTGCCTCCATATTGCAAGGCTGAGCCCTGATCATCCCAGGCCCTGGATCCTACTCTCTCCTGGGCTAGGAGGGAGCAACCTCCCCGAGACGTTGGAGCCTAGAATGGGTGAGGCCATGCCCTGAGCTGCCTCACCCAAGCCCTAGTGCCCCCAGCAGAGTCATTAGCACCTAGCACCCATTTGACTGGAAAGCTGGGGATCTCCCCATCTGGGGCTCCTCTCCCAACTGCCAGATCCCATGGACCTGTTGTGGCAGGAACTGAACAGTAAAGCTGGAGGGTATTTCGGGTTGCCATCAGACAGTCTGGGTTTTGGCTTGTGTTTCCTGGTGCCATTTGACATGCCCTGATGTCTGGGTTTTTTTATTTGGGGGGTCGGGGGGGGGGGAGAAGGCGGAGCAGGGGTGGAGCCTTGGGGGAAGAGGCAGAGAAAGGGCAGGGTTTTGATCGAAGAGCTGGAGCAGGGTGGGGCAGGGGGCGAGGCCTAGGGGGTCTGGTTACCAGCCATTAGAAAGGTGGCAAACTCTGGGCTATTGGAGTGAGCCAGACTGGAGGACACTGGAGCTCCTAGAGACCCAATCCCAGCAATCTCCAGTGGGGGTAAGGAGTGGGGTGGGCCTGAGTGGCCTCTTCAGAGGTCTCCCTGGCTGCTGCTGCCTCTGGTGAGTGAGACCAGGCCAATTTTTTTGCATGGCACTCCTTGGGGCTAGGATGACCATATTTCCCAAAGGGAGGGTGGGGCTAACCCGAGACCCCCTTCTCCATGCGGGGCTGGCCCGAGCCGCTCTCCTGAACCCCCACCCCCACCCCCCCAACCCGGGACTGGTCCAAGCCACTCTCTTGAGGCCCCCTCCACACAGGGCTGGCCGAGCTGCACTCCTGGCCCCCCACCCCACGTGGGGCTGGTGCTGGTATCACTGCTCGCCTGAGCCCTGTCTGCTCCCACGTGAGGCTGGGGCTGGCATTGCTGCTTACCTGAGCCCTGCCTGCCCCTCATCTGAGCCCTGCCTCCCCCGCTGCGTGGGGCTGCCATTGACGCTCGTCTCCCCCTCCGCAAGTTCTTCTGCAACCCACCAGTTTTTTTTAACAAAACTGGGCATTTTTCCCGTTTGCTCTTGCCAACTGATCAAGTTAGCGAGAGCAAACAGGACAAATGCTCACTTTTGCCAAAAAAGTCAGGACGACCGGGATAGGGCTTTAAAAAGGGACTGTCCCGGCCAAAACTGGACATATGGTCACCCTACCTGGGGCCCTCTCCCAGTGGGGCAGGAGCCTATTCCCTGGGTGGGGCTGAGTTTCCCTTGTTTCCCGCTGCCTCCCCATTTGCCCCCCTGCTGCTCCTCCAGAGTGCCTGAGGAGCTCAGGCATGTGTTTGCCATGATGCAAACCCACTCCCCCGGGAGCAGCAGGCCCTGCACACCGGTAGGCAGTAATATCCAAATCTGCTTACTGTCTGCCACTGTGATTGAAGAAGTTTCTGTAATAATGTATTAGCTAAAGCTTCCAGATTATCCCCAAAACATCAGCTTTAACAAAGGGGTAATGCCTCTTTAATCCCCGCCTGATCCAGGTTCCCAGTCTCTGCAGGACATTAATTCACGGCTAATACACAGATCCCAGGCAGGCTGCTAATGTGGGCGGCATGAGAGGCCTGGCCAGCTGGCCACACTCTGCTCCTGCAAGCTCTCCCCAGCACAGGGCCTTTGTTCCTCTGCTCTCTGCATTCCAAAGCAGCAGGCTCTTGATCTTCCCCTGGCTCAGGGCATCTGGTGGGAGCTCAGGTTCAAGTGGTGGGGTGGGGGATGCTGGGATTCTGGACCCTGTTTGTGCCTGGAGCTTGCTTTGCATGGCAGCATTCTCAGGCACTGGCTGCATAGCACCTCCTTCTTTACAGCAACCTTGGTGTGGGGCTGGGCTTGCTTGGAGGATGAGTCATAGAATCATAGAATCTCAGGGTTGGAAGGGACCTCAGGAGGTCATCTAGTCCAATCCCCTGCTCGAAGCAGGACCAATCCCCAACTAAATCACATCCGATGAAGTGAGCTGTAGCTCACGAAAGCTTATGCTCAAATAAATTTGTTAGTCTCTAAGGTGCCACAAGTACTCCTTTTCTTTTTGCGGATACAGACTAACACGGCTGCTACTCTGAAACAGTTAGTGCAGATTGTCCCCGAGAAACCAGGGCTCCTGCTCTGCTGCTTCTCCTTTGGGCACTGGCCTTTGTGGAGCTGGCTTTAGCACCCCGTGGTGCTTGGAAGCCCGTGACAGGCTGGGGAACCTGTCCTCATCCTGCTCCCTGCAGATAAATCTCTCCCTTCACTTCCATCCCCCAGTGAATGCTGCCGGACGCACCTGCCAGGACATGGCACACAGGAGAACGCTGCTGTTCAGGGTGGGGGGAGCCCAATTTCCCAGAGCCTGGCAGGTAAAGAGGTCAGGGCCAGAGAAACAGCCGCCGGCTTATGCTAGTGCTAGGACTTGTGTTAGCAGGGGTCCTTCTTCGACATGCGATGCTGCAGGGCAGAGCACAGGTCAGGAGCTAAGGCCACAGGAGAGCCTGGGGAAGAAAACCACCCAAGTGAAGGGCAGACGAGGGGGAACCTGCTGTTGGACCCACTGACACCAGAGTGGCTGTGAAGTCTCTTAGAGCACACTCAGCATGACCACATGCGTCCGTCAGGAGTGTGCATTCAGGCCCAGGGGGCTGCAATGGGGCAGGTGAAACCTGTACTGCTGGGACAGTCATGGGCTTCCAGTCCTGCCCTGGTCAGCCAGGGACCTACAGTCTAGCAACCAGAAGATGAGAGGTTCTAGGCTGGAGGGGACCTCCAGTGAGCCCAGTCCCTTGCCTGACGCCCTAGAGGGTAGGCGGCTCTAAACGGGCAGCAGGGAAGCTCTGTGGTGGGAAAGTCCAGCAGCGTGTGCTTGGCCCTGCGAGTGCTGCTGGAGCAAATAGGCTTTTGGCCATCCCAGCACAGGGACCAAGACACTAGCCTTATGCTCACAGAGCTGGAAATACCAACCGAAGCTTTGCCCCAGGAGCAGATATTCGAGCCGGCACTGGAGGGAGGCTTGTGTTACCTCCCCCACCCATAAGTGGGGGGAAGGAAGTGTTAGGCCAATGAATCTAACGTGATTTCAGTGGCAATCTGGGGCCTGCCCTACGGCGGGGGGCTGGCCCAAAGGGATGGTGATAAATGAGGGCCTATTCAGTTCTGGAGGAGGAGATCATGCCATCAGCCCTGAGCATGGGCCAGAGACAGCAGAGGTTTGCTGGCAGGCCAGGGGACGAATTGGAGGAGCTGGCTGAGTAGATATTGGCTCCCTCCATTGAGGGGTTAGACTCAGGTCTGTAAACTGGGGGCCTTGCTGGATACACAGCTGCTGCTGGCTCTCCAGGTAGTAACAGAGGGCAAGATCACTTTGCTCACCTGTGCCTGGGAACTCGCCTGGTTACTCCTGCCTGCCACCTTCAGGCTGTGTCAGTGCAATGCACGCTACGAGGAGCTGCACCTGAACATCAGCTTGAGCAGAACAGAGCCACTCATTTGGAGAGGAGGGTGGTCCTGGAGCAAAGCCGAGGGCTGGGTGTTGGGAGACCTGGATTCTAGTCCTGCCTCTGCCATAACATGGGACCTTGGGCAAGTCACTTCCCTCCCTCAATCTCCTTAGCAAACCCCCCCCCCCCCGCCATTTCAGCAGTACAAACCCCACTTCCAAACCAGATTTCTCCAGCTCCGTGTCACACCACAGGATCCAGATAGGCCATTCTCTGCCGGAGCCAGCCTGCTGAGGAGAGGCTGACTTGTGAATGGCCACCTTTCATAGGCCTAACGACCGAGCTCAGGTACCACCTTTCCCAGACTGGCTTGTCTGACTGTGGTTACACTTCCTTAGACTTGCCAGGAAGCTCCCTGTTAGAGTAAAGCTCAGTAACTTTTCTGAATTTGGTCAGGCTTCTTGCTAAAATCCCCAAAGGCAAGCAAGGTTTGGGTTGCTATTGTCATGACCTAGGCTGAATTATGGACAGAGGCCCAGCCCGCTGGCACTGCATTTTCACTAACGCAGTGTAAAAACCCTAGTGCAGATGAGGCAAGTGGGTTTGAAGACATTAGTAGGCCAAGCTGTAGCCTGGCCTCCCTGGTGGGTTCACCTCAACACCTCCTATTGGCACTGAGCTGTAACCATATGTGCCAGCTCACATGATTTAGAACACCTTTGATCTCAGGGCTGGGCTACATGCAAACCTGCGCTGAACTAACAATGTGGCTGAGGGGCTGGAACAATTTGTGTAGTGGGGGTGCTGAGTGCCATTGACCCAAATTGTAAACCCTGTATATGACGGAAACCACTTCAAGCCAGGGAATGCAGCAGCACCCCCAGCATCCCTAGTTCCAGCACCTATGAACATGGCTTTGAATTCACGTGTAGGTATTTCGGTGCAAGTCTGTGTGAAGAGCCGCCCTTTAGCCAGACAAGGCTCAAGAGTGTACCCAGCACTGGATACATGCTGGAGCGGGCACAGTGCATGGTCTCTTTCTTCTTAGGTAAGTTGTATACACAGTGAGGTAGGGCTCGGGAGCTGAGGAGACTGGACTGAGGTGGTGAAGAAAAGCAAGAGCAGGAGGGGAGGGGAAAGGAGAACAAAGAATGAGGGATTAGCAGGAGAGGAGGATGGACAGACAATTTCAGTTATTAAAAACTATGCCAGACAGAGCAGCAATCTCAGTCTGTAACATGATACAAGAAAAATTCCCTACGATACTGTTTCAATAGCAACTTACCACAAGTCAGGTTAAAATACAGAGAGATCTGGATGGGAATAAATGTTGGAGACATGGTGAAAGAATTCAGAGTAGCAGCCGTGTTAGTCTGTATCCGCAAAAAGAAAAGGAGGACTTGTGGCACCTTAGAGACTAACAAATTTATTTGAGCTGATGAAGTGAGCTGTAGCTCACGAAAGCTTATGCTCAAATAAATTTGTTAGTCTCTAAGGTGCCACAAGTACTCCTTTTCTTTTTATGGTGAAAGAAGAGATTTTTGGTGGACATGGTGGACATGTCCAGCTAGCGAGCGTGTGGACATGTCCAGCTAGCGAGCATTAGGACATGCTCCATCACCAAACATCACAAATGGATGGGTGTTTATTACCAAGTGCTCCTTTGGCAAGTCTCTTGGGGGCGCCTAGTGGAAATGACACAAAAGGAAATGAAGCCTTAATCTCTCATCTGCTAGTAGCTGCTCAGCGGCTGAGAGCCTGTCATTGGGAAAGAAAACTAGTCCAGCTCTAGAGGAATGGGTCAAAAAATAAGGGAGTTGGTTGTTATGGTAAAATGAACACACCAATTACATCCTCAGCAAAACAGACAGAAGACAAACAGATTTGTAGATATTTGGTTTCTATGTATTCAATGCTCAGACAAAGTACATTCAGTCACCTGCAAAAACCCCAGCACACCTGTCTGGTTTTTTTTTTTTACTATTAACATTTGATAGACATGCCTGGTTTGTTAAAAATGTGTATTCAGAGATGTCACTCGATTTAGTACAATTACCAGAAGCAACACACGGTGGGTAGCTACAGATGCTCAGTCTGTAGTATGGAAACAGGGTGTTCCACAGAGATACCTGATGACTCTGCTGTATTACTGTACAACGGTTCGAAACAACAGCTCACTCTTGTAATATAATGATTATTATTTTGGCTCTGATGTTTACATGGCAAGGAGCTGTAAACCTGTTAAAACTTCCTAAATAAACAAACACTAAAAAAAAAAAAAAAGAGAGAGAGAGAAACCCAACTATGCCCAACAGGAGGCAGTAGAGAGTCAATAGCGAGCACATCCTGGAGAGCCTGGAGCTAGAGTGTGGCGTGCTTTGGGGTGGGGATGAAGGGGAAATGTCCAGAGGCCCTAAACCCTGTTCCCACTGCTGCGCTGGTTCTGCATCCCAGGTGGGTCCCTCACCTAATAGCTGCTCACGTCCATTTCTCAGCGTTACTAAGGGCTTGTCAACACAGTGAAATTCACTGGTATAACCCTATGCTCCGCTTACAGTGGGATAAGTCCCTGCGTGGATGCTTGGCTAGCAGAATAACAAGGCCTTTTTTCTGGTTTAGCTTAAGCCACTTTCAAAGCAATGCCCTCAGCCCAGAATAAGAGTGTCCAGAAAGAGCATTATACTGCGATGACTAGTGATGTCATTTCACTGTATAGACAAGCCCTAGCTGCCCCAGCTGTGTCATTAACAGTGCCAGAGGAGTGCAGGGCGATTCCCTCTCTCTTTAACTGCAGGGAGCAAGGAGATCCAGGGCCTGTGCCACGGGCGCTGGGGAATTGATAAGGAAAAGGGTGCTTTTTCAAATCAAATTTGCTCAAGTGATTCGTAATGCTGCCTAGGGACGGCAGAGAAGTAGTTTAACACCTTTCAGATCTGTGCTCCCAGGTCATACTGCACCTTTTTCCTTATCTATCCTTGTGGACACACACCCATGAACTCCAACAAGGCAGCAGGTCTAGAGCATTCACTTGTTTTCCATTCTCTTCCCTGCAAGGGAAGCCTTTGTTAATTTCAGCTTTAGTCCTAAACTGATGCTTTGTCCTGGCTGCAGGAGGAGACATTAAGTGATTTGATGAAGAGGCTACTTAACCCTGCTTTGTTAATTTCAATGGGCCTTTGGGCTGAAAATAAGAGACCCAGCCCACTGTCAGTCCCCACAATCAATGCCAATTGAGCCAGGGTGGAGACCCTGCAGCAGACCTTGCTAACAATCTAGCTAACTGAAAAGGGAGGGAACAGCAGCCCCTGGAGCCTGCCAAGAAAACAATTATAAATTAATTCTGGCCACCGCACAGACATGAACAGCTAACTAACCGCCGCCCCCCACCCCCATAGGTGCTGGAATTAGGGGTGCTGGGGGTGCTGCTGCACCCCCTGGCTTGAAGTGGTTTCTATTATATACAAGGTTTACAGTTTGGTTCAAGGGCTCTCAGCAACCCCACTTTACAAATTGTTCCAGCACCCCTGCCCCACCCCCCACCCATCGCCCTGGCTTCCTCCCTCACCTTCCTGGGCTCCCATTTCATCATGACAGCATCCCAGCAAACCCCTGGGGCACCCGCCTAGCCCTGGCAATCCCACTGCCAGATACCAGGCTGCCACTAGCCCAGGCCTAACCTCCAGCACCAGCACCCCCCACCCAGCCCCTCAAGCCAGTGGTGGTGGTGTTCAAATAGATGCTTGTTCAGGAAAAAAGAGCACCGAAGCCTGGGGGCTGGGAGACTCAGGGGGTTTGGGGTCCCATGGTGGAGGGAATGCTGAGAACACTGGCCTAGAGGCATAAAGGCAGCAAGCTCCTGGAGCCCTAATCCTGGCCGTGCTGCTGACTCACTCAGTGCCCTTGGGGAAATCAATGAAGCTAAAGGCGGGTGTAACATGAGGCACCTCCCGACACACACCTTAGTTAATTGTCCCAGTATGGATGGAGGGGCCGAGTCTGATCTGTTCTCACCCACATTACAGCAGGCAGAACTGAGGCACAGGGAGTGTTTCCGAAAGCGCCGGCCTGGACATTAACCATTAAAGGGTGAACTCTTTCCAGTGCCAGCAGGCCGCTGGCAGTGGCACTCTGACCATATGACGCATCAGTATCAGTATCAGTCATTCCTACCCATCTCTCCAACTTTGCCCAGGGCTGGCCCACTTCACACGGGCTTTGGAGGTTGTTCAAACCCCCGTCCTTGAGCAAGTGGCAAAGGAAGGACAGATGACAGCTACTGGTGGCAGAATGGCCCCATTTCCCGCACTCTGGAACAAGCCCACTCAGTGCCAGGTGGCTCCAGCAGGTTATAAATTAAGGGCTGTTCACCCAACCTCTGTAAAAACTGGACTCTGATCTGTAGCCTGGCCTTGCAAAGAGGCGCAGGCAGCATGGCCCCTCCCCCCGCACAAACTTTGCCCTGGCTGGCACTAGAGTCCTCTCAACTCTGATCCTTCAGTGCTCACCCAGCAGTGAGACCCTGAGAGATTTGACAGACAAGTCAGAGCCGCAAACTCCCCAGGTCACAGGAGTCAGGCTGGGATCTCACTGGTGGGGTGAGATCAACTTCTGCATAGTCCCACATCTCCCTGCCTGCCCTAGTGTGTCCACTGGCAGGCTGTGGGGAATGCCCAGGACTGCAAAGAAAGGGGGAGCCCCACTATTCAGTTCTACTGGGAACAGGTCCTGTTAAAGAGTCGTCCCCTGCCCTCCCCCCACCCCCCTGACCCCTTTCAGAGGCAGACAAACACAACTAAGGGCAGAGATCTAATCAACATCCTAAATGAACAGCCAGCACTAGAAGGAATCTGCAGACTCAGTCTAAACCCAGTGGTACCCCTCCCCACAGCTGATGTTTTATCAGGAGAGGTAACACAGTGACATTGTCTGTCTTACCAAGGTTTGCTTGCCCCTTTCAAACCCACTGGGCTATCAAAGCTGCTCTTTACAAGCTCATAGCTCCGAGAAAACAGAATCTCAGTGCAAGAACTGGGGGCAAGGGGCAGTACGCCCAACTTCTTCCTTAATCACTTCACTTCTTAAGAAGCTCAGCAAACAGAACTGAACAGCATCTGATGGGCCGGGCCCTGTGACCCCTCACACTCCAGTCAATATATTGTTGTAAGACTCTACACAGATCAAGGATTGTGCAGACAACTCTCTGCATGTTACATCCAGAGCAACTTGTCCACCCAACCCTAATACTACAAGGAGAACTGTCAGAGGGAAAATCCAAAACATTTGTGACTTTATTCCAAACCACAAGAGACTAGAAACTTGTCAATAATGTGTGAGAGATTTCCACCCTATTGATACAGATTCTCAGTGCATGCAAACTGTTGACAAATTTCATACTAGCACCATCAAGAAAACCTGCATAAAGGCTTTGAATGAGCGTCCTGCTCCCATCAGATCCCTCACACCAAAAAAGCTTCTGTCCAGTGCCAACAAGCATACCAGGAGACTGTGAGGCCTTCAGTAAGCTGGAAAGGCAGCCACTCGACTCTGGAGCAAAGCCAGCTTCACAGGCTTCACACTTGGATACATTTTTTCCAACCACTATGGTTCCCCACTCTAGCCTTCCTGTCCAGGGGCTCCAGAGGTGAAGTAGCCAGAAAATTCACAGATTCCAAGGCCAGAAGGGACCACTGTGACTATCTAGTCATGCCGGAGAAGTGCCCTGAACTGATTCCTGTTTGAACTACAGCAGACCTTTTAGAAACACATCCGATCTTGACTGCACAAGGTCCCACCACCCTTGGGAAGCTGTTCCAGTGGTTAACTACCCTCGCCATTAAAAATGTACACCAAACCCTTGTGCCAAAACTCCTGGAATGGCGCTGTCACACATGATGCGGGGAAATGCAGCCTTCAGCCCTCTGCACCGGGCTGTGTGCAGGACAAGAGACTCAGGGTTTCTCTACCTGCGGAAATTGACCAAAATTCTGGCACCCAGCATAACTATTTTGGTAAATTGCCAAATATCGACATGCTCTTACTCAAAAGGGTTTTGGCCAGGTGGCACTTGATGCTCACAAAATGCAGGTTTCTCCCAGATCACCAGCAGCAACTTTCTGCATTCATGCCATGTGCTCTGCCTTAAGAAAAGGCCAGCTATGAGGCACCAGGACAGGCCCCAGACTGGGACCAAATTTGACTTCCTTTTATTGATTACTTGTGGGGGAAAACCCACTGGATGAGGAACAAACACTCGGCCTGCAGCTGGCTCACTCTGCCCCGGAACAAACTGAAAGCCGGTAGCATGGCATATGGGGCAGAGACCCCTCCTTTCAGTCTAGTGCTTCTGTCATTGAGGGATTCGTGCCAACTCTGAGGGTGCTTTGACGCTGGAGCACCCACGGAAAAAAAATAGTGGGTGCTCAACACCCTCCAGCCACAGCTGTTCGGGGGCACCGCCAAACAGCTGTTTGGTGGCTCAGGGAAAGGCTTCGGGGAGGGTGGCAAGCAGCAAGAGGGGCCTCCGGGGAGGGGCGAGGGCAGGAAGAGGCGGAATGAGTGTGGGACCTCAGGGAGGGGGTGGGACGAGAGCTGGAAGAGGCGGAGTGAAGATGGGGCCTTGGATGAAGGGGCTGAGTGGGGGCGGGGCCTCCAGGCGGAGCACCCCCAGGGAAAAGTAAAAGCTGACACCTATGACTTGTATTGCAACTGCTGGAAAATCCCAACACATACACTCAGTCCAAGACCAGCAGAGGCACTGAGCAGCCAGGAACACTGGGCACAACAGCTGAAGTTGTTCCTCCCAATAAGAGCGCAGGGTCTCCCAGAGAGTGGAGTGCCCAGGGGGCACTCACAGGCCTCTCCTTTGTTCTCCTGAATCTTAGCTTTCCTTTGGAAAACCTCAGTCTTTAGCTGTGATGGCTGCAAAGGAAACCTTGAAAAGGTGAACGGAGCATAAATGAGCTGTCTCTGCCTGTGTCTGCAGATAGAGCCAGAATGAGGCTTGGAGGTGGGACCAGCCCCACCAGTCCCAGTGGGGATGGTCAGTGATGCTAGTTAGATACCAACATTGTTAATTATCTCACTGCACCTGACCGCATGTGGGGAAGGAGAGGACTGGTCAGAGTGTGGAGACCTGCCCAGCCCAGGCCACACTGAGCAACAGCTCCTTTCATGCCAGGCACAGGTGGGCTACACACAGAGCCCATTGACATTGTTGCTAGTCAACAAGGAGTCAGGCCCAGGGTGCCCCCAGGGCATCGGAGCCATGCTGAGGGAAAGCCAGGCCCAGGGTACCTGCCGGGCATTGGAGCCACGCTGAGGGGAAGCCAGGCCCAGGCACCCAGCTGAGCCCACAGGAGAGGTATTTTGTTAGAGAAAAGATTAAAGTTGCCACTTAGCAATAACAACTCTGAAATCTCCAGGAAGTGACCCTAAGGCAGTACTGGGTTTACAGTGGTGCCAGTGGCACCATGGAGCCGGGCCCATGCTCAGAAGGGGCCCCGGCCTGCTCTGTTTGCACTATGCCCCAAGACCCTGCCAGCCCACTGGCTCCCCTCTGCCCACCACTTGCTCCTCTTGGCCTGCCTGCTGGCCGAGGGCTCCTCTCCACCTCTTAGCCCCACCTGCCGGCTCCTCTCGTAGTCTCCTTTTCATATTCTCTCCACAGGTACTAATGCGGAGAGTGGACTAGATGATACATCTGAGGGAAGGGAGCAGAAGGAGACTCCACCGATTGGAAGGCATGAGATGCACTGTCCTAGGGGTGGGGGTTCCATGACCGCCACTCCAAAAAGAAGGAGGCGGGTGGTGGTGGTCAGGGACTCTCTCCTAAGGGGGACTGGTAGTTATCTATCTGCCGCCCCGACTGGGAAAACTGAGAAGTATGCTGCTTACCAGGAGCTAGGATTCATGATGTGACAGAGAGACTCCTGCCACTCATCAACCCCTTCCCGCTTCTCCACGTGGGCACCAATGATACTGCCAAGAATGACCTTGAGCGGATCACTACAGACTAGGTGGCTCTGGGAAGAAGGATAAAGGAGTTTGAGGTGCAAGTTCTCTTCCATTCTCCCTGTGGAAGGAAAAGGTCCAGGTAGAGACTGTTGAATTGTGGAAGTCAACGAAAGGCTATGCAGGTGGTGTGGAAGAGAAGGCTTTGGATTGTTTCACCATGGGATGGTTTTCCAAGAAGGAGGAGTGCTAGGCAGAGATGGGCTCCAACTAACGAAGAGAAGGAAGAGCATCTTCGCAAGCAGGCTGGCTAACCTAGTGAGGAGGGCTTTAAACTAGTTTCACTGGGGGAAAGAGACCAAAGCCCAGAGGTAAGTGGGGAAGTGGGAGACCAGGAGGAAGCATGAGCAGGAGAGCACAAGAGGGGAGGACTGCTGCCTCGTACTGGGAAAGCAGGATGATCAGCGAGTTATCTCAAGTGCTTGGACTTCAGAAAAGCAGACTTTGACTCCTTCAGGGACCTGATGGACAGGATCCCCTGGGAGAATAACATGAGGGGGAAAGAAAAGGAGTACTAGTCTCTAAGGTGCCACAAGTACTCCTTTTCTTTTTGCGAATACAGACTAACACGGCTGCTACTCTGAAACCAGTGAAATCCTTGCTAATCTTAAACACAAAAAAGAAGCTTACAAGAAGTGCAAGATTGGTCAAATGGCCAGGGAGGAGTATAAAAATATTGCTCAGGCATGCAAGAGTGAAATCAAGAAGGCCAAATCACACTTGTACTCAATGCTTTTTTCGCTTCTGTCTTCACGAACAAGGTCAGCTCCCAGACTACTGCACTGGGCAGCACGGAAAATGTGTGTGTGTTGGGGCAATAGGGAGTCAGGGTTGTGTGTGGGGTACTGGGCAGTGGTGGGGGGGCTGTGGGCAGGGGTGGCACTGGGCAGGAGTGGTGTTGTGCAGGACACTGTGCATTTGTGGCAATTGTGGTAGGGGGGTGGTGGGGATTGGAGGGGTGGGCACAGCAGGTCCAGGGGGGCTCTGGCCATAGGGAGTCGGGGGGTGAGTTGGGCGGAGGACTGTGGTGAGGCACGGGCCCGCCCCCGAGGGAAAGAGCAGCAGAGGGCTGTGCAGTTGCCAAATGCACAGTGGCCCGCCAGTTTGTAAATAGTGCCTTCACACTGGGCTGGGCAGAGTGGGGCTGTCCCTACCATGCCATGCCCCTGGCCAGCCCCTCACTCCAGGGGTTGAATTCCCCACTCCATGCCCCAATTGCATCCATGGGGGCCCACAGATATTTTTGGCACCAGGCTCCCGAAAGATTAATCCAGCCCTGAGTACCGGATGCTGCCTCCAGCAGCTGAGCCAGCTGGCCTCTGCTCAGTCCTCAGCTCAGTGCCTCTGGCAGGCCCCCAAAAGATTCATCCAGCCCTGCCCTGAGGCACCGTGTTCCAGCCCAGTTTTACCTAACGAAGTGCCTTGGCCTGAACAGGCAGCATCCAGGATACATCTGTCCAGAACACAAGAGCCCACGAACCAGCTGAAGAACAAAATTTTGTCTCATGTCATTCCCGTTCTTCGGCAGTGGGCTGAGGGGGGTGTGGCTGGTAAATGCTGGGCTAGTGAAGAGCCAGCCCCATCTGTGCCAGGCCCCTGCAATCCCCTGCTACGTGAGCACCCCTCGAGCATCCCAGCAGTGCAGAGAACAGGGAACTGCTCTCTACACCTCTCTGCTCCTGTGCCCAGCATGGCAGCCCACATGGGGCATGGCTACTCTAGGGGTGTGACCCTCAGTGCGCAGAGCTGTTTGCTTAATTAGCTGATTGCCAGTTCATGCAGGTCCTGCCAAGTCCACAAGGAGTCGGTCTGGGCTAGGAAAAGTGCTTGGCTCACACAAACACCTCATCAGAGCCTGACCAGGGTCTGCCTCCTAGGGCCACCAGGGCTTTGTCTAGACTAGAGGATTTGGTCCTGTGAGAACTGAAGTTAATTGATCACCCGTTAAATGGAGTTAACTGACAGGAATGCATATGACCAGGGAACAGCCCTTGTGAAACAGCTGTGTTAGCGTTACTGTCCTGTTAGCTACATCAAGTTAACTGGAAGTCAGTTAACTCAAACCACAGCACAGCCGGAGGCGCCAGGCTAGGCCAAGCCACCACACTCAGGAGGCTGCGTTCTTCCCATCTGCCTTTGGCTCACCCAGCTATGTTTGCAAACGATCCCACCAGCTGATCTCTGACCACCCACCCCACAAGAGCAGCACCACAGGTGAGCTGCAGGCAAGAGAGCGCCATGAAATGGGAGAGAAACAAGTGTGGTTAATGTACATGAATGGAGCCTGGAGTGGCAGAAAAATGGAAAGTTCATTTCCGGTCCCTCACTGCAGGCGTCTTTGCAGTAGATCCCATCCACAAATGGCCCACAGTGAGGGGAGGCACTCGTCAGCTACTGGGTGCCAGCATGAGAGCTGGTTCTGCACACAGTGCAAAGCGATAAACGATTTTCCTTAATTAAATCTGAGTCTGTGTGTGCATGCGCATACATGCAGTGAGCCACATAGCTACAGATGATATATATCGAGAGAAGCCTTGCTGGAGCTCCCATCCGCTGGCAGGAGGCTCTGGGCCGGTTCTAACAGAAATTGGCCCGATTTTACCCAGGCTGGTTAACCCACTCCTGGGTGTGAACAGTTTGAGCGTGATGGAGTCCAGCTGGGGCAATGTCCATGGGCCAACACCTACCGCTGGGGAGAACTCCACGGGGTGGGCAGAAGCCACGTCCCAGCATTCTCTACAATGGTTCCTCTGGCTTTGCTGTTACCTTCCCCCCACCTGGCTCCATCCACCAGCCCTGGCCTGTCCTAGACCCTGGGCCTCCCTTTCCTGGGTCAGCTCCTCAGTTCCTTCTCCCCTGGTCATCCCTCTGCTCTCCTTCTGGCCAGGATCTCTCACTTCCAATTGCCTTTCCTCTCCCCCAGGCTCCCAGGGCTGCGCTCCTTTCTAGTGTGTCTCAGTCCCCTCCCCAGCTTCCTTCTCCCCCACCCATCACCTACACGATACCCAGAGGGATACAGTGTGCCACCGTGCGGCGCCAGCTCCCGTCCCGCCTAGAGGCACAGAAAGAGAAGGATGCTGGGATCCCTACTGGGCCTAGGGCCTCCATCTCAGTGTCAGCTCACAGCTAGAGGGCTGAAAATGTCCCCCCGCAGGTCCCTGGTCCTGGACGAGTGGTGCACTCTGTCTGTTCTCACTCTGTTGTTCCTCGCCCCAGAGCCTCTGGCTGTGGGACAGGAGGGGAGTGTAGGGGGGTCTCCACTATACACCAACGGAACCCCAGTGAATAGTTCCTGGCCCCTCTCCACTGGTGCTGGGAGCTTTCCCAGCTGCAGAGCGGAACCGATCAAAGTCTTGCAGCCTGGGGGAGCACTGAAAGCCTTGCTGCAGCGGGGGAAGGCAGCCCAGCCTCCACAGCACTCAGGGCATGTTTGGAAGTCGGTACCGCTCCTGGAAGGGCTCAAGTCTTTAATGAACACGGAGAAGCTGCAGAGGTTGATGGACTCATCTAGGAAAGCTCCCTGCCGGCCGTGCGCATGACAGGGATGCAAACCCCGGATGTTTGGGGGTTGCACTCATTGGAGGAAAGGAAAGAAACCCATGCAGCACTAAGGGGCAGGGAGCTCAACCCCGAAACAGCTATAGTCACTAGTCCTGGCTCGTGGCGCCAGGCCGAGTAGTGAGCTTGGCTTGAGTCTGGGCAGCTAAAGAAATTTGAGGATCAAATATTTGATAATGGGCTCCTCAGGCTAGCAGAGCAAGATCTAACCCCATCCAGTGGCTGCAAGCTGAAGTTAGACAAATTCCAACTGAAACAAGGCATACATTTTTAACAGGGACGGTAATTAATCGTTGGAACAATTTACCCAGGGCCATGGGGGATTCTCCATCACTGATAATTATTCAATCAAGATGGTCTGTTTTCTAAGAGATCTGCTCTAGGAATGATTTGGGGGTAGGTCTCCGTCTTGTTATACAGGGGGTCAGACTAGATGATCACAGTGGTCCCATCTGGCCTTGGGATCTATGACAGAACTGGAGACTAAGGCCTGGTGTGCATAGACAGTCCCAGTATAGCGATGGTGGTTATGGGGGTGACATTTGGGTGACATTTCAATACCAGCAACAGCCCTGGGGTAGACACAGTTATATAGGTTACATCGATACGGGAACTGGTCAGGAGCCATTGCTCCAGTTTGTAAAAATTCTCACGTTAAAAATCTTTCCTTGAACTCAGAGCTGTGTGTTTGGGGGACACAGAGTCAGTCACCGGACAAGATGCCATCATTGTTCTTCCAAACCCCGAAGGGACAGGGCAGGGCCCGAGGCAGGAGTTTCTCTCCCCGAATCTCATGCAGGTGCCAGGAATGTGCAAAACTTTGTCCACCTGATGGGGTAGGGGGGAGGCTGGCTGAACTTTTCCCAGTTTTCAGTCCCCGTCCTTCCCTTAATCATGGAGTCCTTAGCCCTGTGTCTGCCTGAGGTTTTAGAAGCCTCTGCTCAGTGCCTTCACCCCACTGAGCCCCATTTGGGCATTAGCACCACCAACAACAGCTAACTGCTTATTCTGGGAAAAATGCCACTGCCCCTGACCCACCAGCCTGGGATCTCTCTCACACTGCACTGCTGTGACAAACTGCAAAACCCTCTAGGCTGCACTTTCACCAGCATACATATGGGTAGGGACACACCCCACTGCAGTTATATGCAGGTGCTTAGACCAGCCCCTGCATAGGAAGGCTACAGCTAGGGCAAGTACCAGCTTCTCATGCATACACCCCCTCTGGAGTATAACCCCAAAATTATACCATCTTGCGCTGCACAGGGAACTGTACAGCGTAAACTCATAACACTCGCCCCCTCCCTCAGTGTGGAGAGGAACATGCAACAGCCTTTTGCCCCTGAGTTATGATTCCCACACACCTCACTCCAAATCACTGGTTTAGATAAAGTAAAAACAAGTTTATTAACTACAAATGATAGATTTTAAGTGATTATAAGGGACAACAAACAGATCAAAGCAGATTACACAGCAAATAAACAAAAAACATAAACTAAGATTAATATACTAAATAGATTGGATATGAAGAACAGAGTCTCACCCTAAGAGGTGATACAAACAGGCTGCAGATTCTTAAGAGGTAAGATGCACTTGCTTACAGCTTGGAATCCCCAGGTGTTCCATTCATAGGCTAAAAATCCCTTTAGCCTGGGGTCCAGCAGTACCCCCAGTTCAGTCTTTGTTCCTCAGGTGTTTCCAGGAGTCTCCTTGGGGGGGAGCAAAGAACACCAGATGATGTCACTCACTGCCTTATATAGCATTTGCATATGGTGAGAACCCTTTGTTTCAAAGCTTGGTCTGTGGAAAAACACATCCCTAGATGGAGTCTAGAGACGTGGTCGGATAACTTGTTTTTTTACAGTCACAGCAGCCATTACTTGGAGGCTGTCTGTAGCATCTTCAGGAAGGCTCCCCAGGTAGGAGATAAGCTTCTTCTATGGGCTTGGCTACACTTACATTTTATAGCGCTCTAACTTGCTGGCTCAGGGGTGTGAAAAATCACCCCCCTGAGCACAGCAAGTCAGAGCGCTTTAAAGCGCTAGTGTAAACAGGCTCCCAGCGCTCGGAGCTAATCCTCTCGTGGAGGTGGATTACCAGGAGCGCTGAGAGAGCTCCTGCAACAGTGATTTGAAGTTTCTAGTGTAGCCATGCCCTAAGGCTTATTGTTTTCCTAATGGCCCATTCCCCACCCACTAACTAGACTGAAAGCATCTTTTCTAGTGGGCATTACCCAGGTGTAACTACATATGAAATACAGCTACATAGTCAATATTCATAACTTCAGATACAAAAATGATACATACATACAAATAGGATAATCATATTCAGCAAATCATAACCTTTCCAATGACATCTCACATGACTTATCTTGCATAAAATACATCATAACTATGTTGTAATCATATCAAAATAATATCATTGTGAAGAATATGGGGTGCAGTGTCACGGATCCCATTAGAAGGTGCCTCGCTCTCCTCATGCGTTGCACTGGGAACCCATGTGCCCAGACCTAGGCTGTGTGAACCACAGCGGATTTCTGTGGTTTTCTAGGTACGCAAAAGTTAGGTGTTGCACTGCTGAGTGTCACAACGCCCAAGTCCCTTTGTGAATCTGGGCCATGGTCATTAGGGACTATCACACAGGCAAGAGCCTTTGTCATCTGCTCGGGGGGTTCTTGGAAGTGGTGGTCATGGCAAGGCTGAGGAGCAGAGGAAGGCATTTGCACTATTCTTAGGTGACATATTTATCAGATTTCAGAGTAGCAGCCGTGTTAGTCTGTATTCGCAAAAAGAAAAGGAGTACTTGTGGCACCTTAGAGACTAACAAATTTATTTGAGCATAAGCTTTCGTGAGCTACAGCTCACTTCATCGGATGCATCTGATGAAGTGAGCTGTAGCTCACGAAAGCTTATGCCATATTTATCAGAGTATCCTCCTCCAGAGCTGCTCAGGAGGTGACCCAGACAGCCCCTCGCCATGCTTCAGGCCCATGGGCTTGCAAAGAAGAGCTCTCTGATTCCCCCGAAGGACAGCCCTTGGCACTGAGATAGGCACGAGGAGGGCCGGTGCCTCCCCAAGATAAGAGATTCAGCCAGATCCAGGTATTGGCCTCCAAGGTGTCACAGAGCTGAGTGGTGCTAATCTGTCTTTGTGACGCTGGCAGACCAGGTGCCAGTTCATGCCAAGGTCTCACCTAAACACTGACAAATACAGAGCTGGGATCAGTCTGGCTCACCCGTGTGTTAGTGTTGTTAAACTAGAGTGTGTTTAGTGTTTAGATTTCATTGACTTCTGGTGAGTTCCGCATGCATTTATCCCACTTATAACATCTGTATCCCTTGTAACCCACAGGGGCGTCCGGACGTCCCCGGGCTCTGTGTGTGGGTAGCTCAGGGAGACATACCCTGTCTCTGGTAGGGAGTGGGAGCCAAGGGCAGACTCAGAGTCTGCTCAGCAACCCATAGGGAGAGAAGAGAGATACACCAGGGGTCCTGTTCGTTTGGGGACAGATTGCGTTTTGCAGGCAGCCTGCTAGGAGGAGGAGGCAGAGTCAAATTACTGACAAGGGAAAGCCTGAGAAGAAGAGCTAGCCTGACCAATAGGGCGTGACCTGCCCTCCCTAGCAGCCCTGGATGGGGAAGAAGCCATTATGGAGGTAGCCTGGAGCCAGCCACAGAAAGGGCAGGACTGGATGTGTGGGGACCCAGAAGAACATAGGCCTGCCCATCCAAACTTGTAAGGAGATTGGAGCTAAAGGCTCTACAGGCTGTGGACCAACTGGCTAAGTGGCAGTTTTGCAGAAAAGGACCTGGGGATTACAGTGGACGAGAAGCTGGATATAAGTCAACAGTGTGCCCTTTTTGACAGGTTTCAGAGTAACAGCCGTGTTAGTCTGTATTCGTAAAAAGAAAAGGAGTACTTGTGGCACCTTAGAGACTAACCAGTTTATTTGAGCATGAACTTTCGTGAGCTACAGCTTGATGCTGGAATGGCACAAGTGGATCATTGCAGAACAGCTATTTGGGCCTGACGTCAGGAAGGGGGAGCCCTGTTGCACCCGGGGTTGCGCCCGGGAACCCTTGCATTATGTCTATCAGGGGGTCTCTAGGAGAGGACCCTGTGGTGGGGCTGTCCGAGGGCATCCCAAACACTGCTGAAGGTCTGTGCTGCTTTCCTCTTTCTGCACCTGTTGTCCAGCTGAGCTGGGTGGAGGCTGCTGGGTTGGGTGGGTAGTCAGGGTGTGAGGTTGGACAGGGCAGGCTGGGATTGGGTGGGGCTGAGTTGTATAGGGTGGTGCGGAATTATGTAAAGTGGGTAAGGCAGCCTGGGATTTCCTTTTTCAGTACTCAGTTTACCTTTGTGTTTTGCTCTCCTGGGAGGGCAGGGTGTGGTTGCTCTGGTGCGGGGACTGGGTGAGGGGGGTGTTTCTCTGCTGGGAGGCTGGGTGAGGGGGCAGGGTTGAAGTCTGCTGGGAGACTGAGTGGAGGTTGCTTTTCTGGGGGGCTGGGTGAGGAAGGGGGTTGTGCCCTCTCCCTCAGTCTCAGCTTGCTTCCTCTGACTGCTTGATTGGTCAGAGAAGCTAAAGCCCTCCTCCCACCCTGAAAGCAGACCTCCCCTGACACTTCTCCTCTCCTGCTTGCCCAAAGCTTGAGCTGCTCCTGTGTCTGTCGGTTTTGGAGTTTCCTGTCTCACCATCAACACCTGGTTCCTTTGTTCTGCTGCTGGGAATTTTCTCTGTTGAGGGGTGGGGAAAGCTCGGTCTCATGGAATCAGCCAGCCTCCTTAGTATACCCATTGTGTGGTCCAAGTACAGTCATTAAGGTTAAATGCTCCTCATTGTCCCCGCTAAACTGAGGGGTGGGGGCTACAGGCCCTGCCAGTCATGATGGATTCCATATTTACACAGAGGTATTCACTGATACAGGAATTGCATAAGAACAGTTTCAGAGCTGCAATACAACCAGAATCCATATGTGCACTGATGGATCCCCCACATGGTCACAAGGGGGCTGGTGCGCTGGGGGCGTGGGTCTGGTTTGAGGGGGCTAGGGCTGGGCAGCTGCCCTTGAGGGGTGGATCTGTATCCCTTGCCCCTAGCTGTGGAGCCTGGCACCCTTGCCCCTGCCTGCTGGGCTGGGCAGTGTGGTGATTGTTGTACTGTTCTGTTGATCTGGTGCGCCTGTTAATTCTGTGCTGCCTGTGAGCACAGCCTGCATCCTGCGGTCCAACCCCCACAACATTCATAATGGCCGTAATCCTCTGGAACAAAGTATTAATCCTATGGAGATCAGAAGAGCGGAGCGGGGTTACTCCGGCTGTGCTACTGCTAAACAATACTGTAATCCCAGAACAAACTGCGCTAATCCTAGCCTGCTCTCCCCAGCCCTACCCGCCACAGGTCTGTAAGTGATCACTAACACCAATCAGCTCCCCAGGCCCTGCCTCGGTGGGAGGGTGGGATAGTCTAGCCCTGCCATCAGCCAGCCCTGGGAAGGCACGTCACCCTGGGGAGAACCTGACTGAGCAGGGACACCCTTCCACCTCGTCCAGCAGGGGCCGCATGGCCTGCAGTGGCTGAGGGTAGAGCAGAGAGAGAGAAGCAGAGTCAGATGGTGTGTGTGGGTGTGTATGGGTATGTGCGTGGGTGTATCTGTGTGGTCGTGTATATGTCTATTGTGTGTATGTGCCTATGTGTGTATCTGTGTCTGTATATGTATGTGTGTGTACGTGCCTCAGTATATGTGTGTGCATGTGTGTGAATGTGTGTATGTGTGCCTGTGTATGTCTTTGTGTATGTCCGCATACATTTGTACATGTGTGTGTATGCACATGACTGTATGTCTGTCTGTGTGCACATGCATGTATGTGTGTGCCTGTGTGTGGGCGTGAGCGTGTGTAGTTGTGTATGCATGTGTATGTTTTGTGTGTGTGTGGATATGTATGTTTGTGTGTATGTGCATCCGTGTGTGTAAGTGTGCACGTGCATGTGTGTGCATAGGTTCATATGTTTGTATATGTGTATGTGTGTGTGCATATGGGTGTATGCCTGTGTACGGGTATGAGTATGTGCATGCATATGTGTATGAATATGTGTGCATGCAGGTATGTATGTGTGCATATATATGCATGTGTATGTATGTGTGCATGTGTATGAGTGTGTGAGTGTATGTGTGCACATGTTTGCATGTCTGAATGTGCATGTGTCTATGTTGCAAGGGCGTATGTGTGTGCAAGTATGTGTATGTGCATGTTGTGTGTGTGTGCTGCTTGTGTATGTGCTGCATATGCATGTGTTTGTGCATGTTCATGCGTGTGTGGAGGGGTGAGGCCATTGTGATTCTGATCGCTCTCTCGGGGGGGTCAGGCGCTGGCCCCGTGTGCCATGCAGTGGCACTGGCATGACTGGTGCTGGTGGGGGAGAGCCCTGCCCTGTGTGTCTGGGCTGCATGACCTACCTGCAAGGCAGACCTCTGCACCTGCCCCCTCCCGCATGCCTCTCCTCATCTCGCCACGACCAGCTCAAAATCCCCCTTCAGAGGTGAGCCTACGAAAGCGGGCGGGAGGGGGAGGGGGCTGCTGCTGGAACTGCAGCTCTAGGCAGTCCCCAACACAGGATGGGCAAAGTGCTATTTACCCTCCCCTAGCTAGGGTGGGAGTGCCCAGCCTTCTGGCCCGGCCCTCTCCCCCCAAGGGGAGTGACTGTTGGGCCTGTTGGGTGACCTGCTGTCCCAGCGACCAGCTCCTGCACCCAGCTGGAGAGGCCTGGTTGCCTTTGACTGACTGTGAGCGCTTCTGGCTTCAAGGCAGCTGCAAACGGCTTTCCATGTACAGCCCTCCCAGGGCCCAGTGCAGGAGGAGGAGGAAGAGCTGGGAGGGAGGAGGGGAAGGTGCCGGGCTGGCCAGGAGAGCAGAGCTGGTGGGAGTGAGGGCGGGCAGGGCAGAGGCGAGGCAGGTGGCTTCTAGCTGAACTCCCAGGCGGGTTGGGCTGGGGCGATGCAGCTCTTCCCAGTGCCCCTCTTGCAGCCTGCCCACAGGGCCATTCCAGCATGCAGGGAACCATGCGGCTGGCAAGCGGTAACTGCCCCCATTGCACTGCCAGCAGGAGGAAGCAGACACCCCGGCTTACGTGCTCCCCCCGGCTCACCACTCATCACAGCCTCCCTCAGCACCCAAGATCCTGCCTCAGAGGCTGACGTTAAGCAGCAGAGCACACAAGGGGAGTATGCCATGGCTGCTCTTGTGGCTGGTCCACGCTGAACAGCCTCCTACCGTTGCCAGCGAATGGCGTTTCTGCTTTGGCTCAGGTCGCACAGGCCCTGGCTTTTGTGCTGAAGGTCCTGGGGGAGAGGAGGGTTCACAGTGGGGAGGGGAGAGACCCCCAGTTCTTGGGGAGTGGCCCTGGGTGACTTCAGGGCTGGTGCCATGATTTCACCTGGCCTGTGCAATCCTGGGCTGGTTCAGCTGAAGGTGTTCCCTGGGTAGTCTCTGAAGCCCAGTTAAAACACCAGCTGAAAGATTTATGGATCCCAGAAATGCAAATTGACCAGCCAGGCCAGCCACACGCAGGGCTGCCCCCTTCCCCGCCCACATGAAGTTGGCTCCTGCGGGGGGGCACCCAGTCCCTTGGGCTCATGGGTGAAACGAGTGGGGGTCACACCCTTTTGCTCCTGTGTGTTTCCCAGATGTCCTCCCACCCCCAGCCAAGATATTCACATCCCAGGATGGATTTGTGCTTCTGCTCTCTGCACACGGGCCTTTGTTTATTACCCTAGCAGAGTGGTAACAGCTGCTTTGGGCATTTCCTTTCCAAACACCTCTGCCACTCAACTACAACCTTCTCTGGAAGATTTGGAGGGTGTGGGGGGAGGAACCTTCTTGGGCCTAGGGTTTCCAACTTTGGTTGGATGAAGTCCTGGAGGTTTCATCTAGGGTTGCTAAATTTCTAATTGCACAAAACCGAACATCCCTGCCCCGAGGCACCGCCCCCGCTCGCTCCATTCCCCCCTCCCTCCCTTCCTTTCACTGGGCTGGGGGTTGGGGTGCGGGAGGGGGCTGAGGGCTCCGGCTGGGGGTGAGGCTCTGGGGTGGGGCTGGGGATGAGGGGTTTGGGGTGCAGGAGGGGGCTGTGGGCTGGTGCAGGGGGTTGGGGTGTGGGAGGGGGTGAGGGTGGGACCGGGGATGAGGGGTTTCGGCTGCAGGAGGGGGTTCAGGGCTGGGGTAGGGGAATGGGATGGGAACTGTGGAGCTGGCACTCAGGCGGAGGCCACACGTGGAGCCTCCCTGGCCACCCCAGCACCTAGGGGCTGCAGGGACCTGGAGGCCGCTTCCAGGAGCCACGTGGAGCCAGGGGAGGCAGGGACCCTGCCTTAGCCCCGGGCCCCCACTGTGCCACTGACCGGACTTTTAGTGGCTCGGTCGGCGGACGCCTGACAACCCTAATTTCATCACGTGACATAATCTTTAATTAAAAATTAATCTTTAATTCCTGGACACTGCAGGACAATCCTGGAGGCTTGGCAACCTTACTAGGGCCCAAGGCACCACCCTTCTCCGACTGAAGGCAGCCTGGAGCTGGGGGCACCATGCTCACACTGGCTCTTCCCATCACTCAGGCTTAGGGCTGACCAGAGAAAGGGCCCATTCGATTGTGCATGAACAGAGCCCATGGGGCGGAGCATCTGCCTTGGCTATGGGTGAAGATCCGGGGTGGGAATAAAATGACGCACGCTTGACAAGCCAGAGCCAAATGCAAGGTCAGGCTGCCCTCACCTGCACAGCTGATTTAAGCCCCCTAATCAGAGAGGTTGCTGGCGCCTCCTGGCCCTGCTGTGTGGGGTGCTTCACAGTGCTTGACCCACACATGGGCCAGCGCCTGGGGCGAGGCCTGAGCTAGGGACGGCTCAAGGAACGCCTGGATCCTGGGGCGCTGTATGTCAGCGAGCATGGGCAGCACAAAGAGCAGCCTCCCAATCAGATCCAGCATGCTTGGGGCAGCCACAGTTCAGGGCAGGGCCCATCTCAGCCAAGGTCCTGTTACTGACACTGGCTGCCCAGCAGAAGGGTGGTAGCCCACAGTGGGCAGCAATCACCTCCTGTCTCCTCCATACTGTTTGCTTTGCCCGCTCACACTCTGCATCCCAGTGCTGTCTCCTGGGAGCCCCTCTTCTTTCCCTGCCTTTCTTTTCTGGCTCTTTGCCTCCGCAGTGCCTTCTCCTCCTGCCAATGGGTGCTCCCCACACAGCCCATCTCTGAGCACCCCTCCAGACTCTAGGAACCCCAGCCCCCATGTCCTTCCTTCCCATGTTCTGCCTCGTCCTCTCCGCCATGCCTGTACCTGTGTCATTAACCCACCAAGGACCGGGCAATGAAGAGAGCCCCATGCAGGGCAGGAGGCAAGGAAAGTTCGTAGCTCCTACTAACTGCAGCTATACCCACAGGCGATCTCCAGGCCAGTCTGGCCTGGGCCCTGCAGGTCTCTCTTCTGAACGACAACACTCACCCCATCACCAGGTGGCACAATGCTCATGGCACCCACCCAGTCACCTGGTGGCACAATGCCCATGGCACTCACCCCATCACTGGGTAGCACAGTGCCCATGGCACTCACCCAGTCACCAGGTGGTACAATGCCCATGGCACTCACCCCATCACTGGGTGGCACAGTGCCCATGGCACTCACCCAGTCACCAGGTGGTACAATGCCCATGGCACTCATCCCATCACTGGGTGGCACAGTGCCCATGGCACTCACCCAGTCACTGGGTAGCACAATGCCCATGGCACTCATCCTGTCACTGTGTGGCACAATGCCCATGGCGCTCACCCAGTCACCAGGTGGCACAATGCCCGTGGCACTTCCCGTGTAACTGGGTGACCCGTCTTTGGTATAAAGCCCCTAATTGTGTGGCATGTGGCCTGTATGTTCTTGGTGAGTTCTTGCTAATTGCCCTGCTCCGATGAACCTGCTGCCCCCTAGGTGGGCAGGGGTCGGTGCAGCAGAGAGGCATGAGTGGCTGAGAAGGGGCTGGGACGCTGAACCCAGGAATCCAGAACCCATCCTGGGCCTGTCCTTGATGAGTGGGGGCCCCAGAACGAGGGGCATGAGGCGACCCTTTGAAACCCTTTGTCTAGGGTGCGGGGTGGAAAGCCAGAGACTCCCCTTCTGTGGTGACAATAGCAAGACACCAACAGTGTCCCCCAGCTGCCAGGGCTGGGCAGTGACATTCGGGGTGGGGGGATTCACACCAGCACCAAGAGGCATCCCGACGTTGGAGCATGATGGTGGGGCTGGATGCCCCATGCCTCATTCCTAGGCAGTGGCGGATTAGTCACTGGGCCAATGGGGTCTGTGCCCGTGCCCAGGGGCCCCAGCCAATTGGAGACCCTGGAAAAATGGGTGCTCCTGCACCCAGACCTGCTCTGCCCAGCCAGTGCTCCTGCCAGGGAGTGGGGGAAGCCTCCGCGCCTCAACCCCATTCCCCAGCAGGAGCTCTGGAGGTGGGGGCGGGGGGACTGTGGCAAAAGGGGTGGGGAGGGGCCCCCACTTGCTCTGGCCCAGGGCCCCAAAAACCCCTAATCTGCCTCTGTTCCCAGGAGTGTGATAGATTGGGCTGAGATGGGGGCCACCTATGACCACAGAGAGGCCAACAGACTCTGCAGCCTGTCAGGCGAGTCCTGCTCCCACCAGGCCCAGCGGGATGTGCAGGGCATAGGGGAGGCAGACAGACAGATGGATTTCTGTCTCCACAGGATAGCCCTTCACCTGCAGATTTTCAGGGAAGAAAGAAGCACAAAGTGAAGCATGAGGGATGCCCTGTAAGGGGCAGAACACCGAGCTCGACACAGAGCAGGCGGGAGATGGGCTCCCAACAGGCTTCAGCAATAAGCAGGAATTAGAAATGCAGTAGAAGCAGCTTCAGAGCACTCCAGATGGGAGCAGCACATTGGCTGCTGCAAATACTTGTCGATGAAAGAGAAAAAACAGTTGCGTGGACACTCGCTCCCTCTCTTCACTGGAGTCACCTGCACACTGTCACTCACAGCCACACACAGACAGTCACATGCATAGCCACACCCAGTCACCGTGTCATACAACTGCACCCAGACACAGACACACCCAGACACCGCTACACTCACACTCACAGCCACACCCAGACAGTCACATGCATAGCCACACCCAATCACCGTGTCATACAACTGCACCCAGACACAGACACACCCAGACACCGCTACACTCACAGCCACACCCAGACAGTCACATGCATAGCCACACCCAGTCACCGTGTCATACAACTGCACCCAGACACAGACACACCCAGACACCACTACACTCACACTCACAGCCACACCCAGACAGTCACATGCATAGCCACACCCAGTCACTGTGTCATACAACTGCACCCAGACACAGACACACCCAGACACCGCTACACTTGACATTCACACTCACGGCCACACCCAGACAGTCATATGCATAGCCACACCCAGTCACTGTGTCATACAACTGCACCCAGACACAGACACACTCAGACACCACTATACTTGACATTCACACTCACAGCCACACCCAGACAGTCATATGCATAGTTACACCCAGTCACTATGTCATACAACTGCACCCAGACACAGACACACTCAGACACCACTACACTTGACATTCACACTCACAGCCACACCCAGACAGTCATATGCATAGCCACACCCATTCACTGTGTCATACCACTGCACCCAGACACAGACACACTCAGACACCACTATACTTGACATTCACACTCATAGCCACACCCAGACAGTCATATGCATAGCCACACCCAGTCACTATGTCATACAACTGCACCCAGACACAGACACACTCAGACACCGCTACACTTGACACTCACACTCATGGCCACACCCAGACACACTGACAGTCAGACACAGACACACCCAGACACCACTACACTGACACACATGGCCACACCCAGTCATACTCACAGTCACACACAACCACACCCAGACACTACTACACTGACACACACTCACGGCCACATCTAGACACAGTCACACTCAGGGCCACACTGACGTACCCAGAGATAGAGTCACATTCACATAGACATGGAGAGACGAGTACACTCATGATCACATTCACTCAAAGACTGTCACACTCACACATATCCAAAGATGGTCACAAGTCATACTCATTATCACACACAGCCAGAGACCTGTGCACAGACACTGTTGTATTCACACTCACAGTCACTCACTCCCACACATTGTCAATGTATTTCTATAATAATACTTCATTGGCCTGCCCAGCTAGACCCTTGTGGCCGCGGTGTAAAGAGTCAGAGCCTTTGGGCTGTGCCAACTCCAAGGGGATACAATCCACCCAGGCCAGGCCACATGCTGTTTGATCCCTATGCCCATGTGCCAGTGGCTCCCGTGTCTGCTTTGGGGCAGGGTGCCCCCAGCTCAGTGCCAGCTCTCCCCCATGCTCAGGCACACTTTCCCTTATCTGAAGATGTGTGGGAGTTTCTTGCACTTCCTTGTATTTCAGAGCCCCCAGCATACATCCCCCCACCCCACAGCTCCGCTCCTGGCTCACACTGGGCTCCTCTCACTCCAGCTCTCATCCTTGGTCACTGCTGATGCATGTGTTGCAAGTCTGTCATTGGCTTGCACACATGGCTGTGGTGCGGTGTATGATAGACCTGGGCAGGCAGCCAGAGCCATCGCACTGGGCTGTGAGCTGATCTTCCCAGGCTCTCGTGTGTTGAGCACCAGGCTCCAGTCTTGGAGCTGCGCCCAGGCTGTTAGTCCTGAGGCCGGGGTTCAGAGTGGGATGTGTTCTCACTGTAGCTTTCGACTCCCTGGTGCTTTGGGTTTGGGGCAGGGACTGTGCTGCCATGGCTGAGACGCCCCCCAGGCTGATTAGCAAGCAAGATCTGGCCATTCTGTGCTGGATCGCTCCAGCTGCAGGCTCCCAGGCTGCAGCATGATGTGAAGGTGTGAGGTTTTTACTGGGCTTTTGTCACAGCTTGTGTTCAAGCCCCAGCTTGGCTGGCACATGCCACTGTCAAACACTCCCGGCAGGAGGGGCAGCGGGGCTTTGTCTCCTTTTGGCACAGAGACCCACGGAGCCTAAGGGCTGGATTTGGGGAGGTATTTAGGCCTTGCTGTGCTCAGTGCTGTAGCTGTGTCACTGCAGTGCAGGCGCTTCCTACATCGATGGATCACTGTCATTGATCCGCCTCTCTGGGAGGTGGCAGCAAGGTGAATGAAGAATTCTTCCACTGAGCTCTGCATCTGCACTGGGGTCCAGGGACCTATGTATGGAGCTCCAGGGGCACAATTGGTCACAGCTCTGAGGGACGGAGCACTAGGGCGATCCTTGAAGTGTAGCCCAGGCCTAAGTCTCATTTTCAGCCATGATTGAGGCCCTTAGGAGCTGATATCCCAGTGCCAGTGAATTGGATCTTGGTGTGTAAGGGCCTAATTCTCTTTGGAAAATGAGCCCGAGGCTCTAACTCAGTTAGGCATTGCAATGCTGGGCGCAGCGATACCCAACCACCTTTCCCAGTCTGGGCCTTAGTGTCTGTACAGCCAGGCAGAAGCTCTTGAGGTGTTGATTACAAAGCTCAGGAATCCACTACTTCAGATGGGTTCAGTCCCCTAGGGTGAAATCTTGGCAAACACCTCACTGACGCCAGGGACCCAGATTTCACCCCGTGTCTCTGTAATACTTCACGGTGTTTCCAGGCTTTATCTGACTGTATTTTCCAGGATGACATTTAGGGCTCAGGCTGAGACTAGAGACTAGAGACTAGAGACTAGAGACTCTAGAGACTAGAGACTCAGGCTAGAGACCATCAGGTAGGGGTGACAGACCAGATCAACTGCACACAGCAGGTACTTTGGGTTCAACCCTGCAAGGTGCTGAGCACTCCTGCGGGGTACCAGGGCCCTCACCACCCACAATCAACAGGAGCCCAGGCTGCTTAGCACCATGGAGCATCAAGCTCTGGAGTCCCCATCTGGGGCTTGTTCCAGCAGGGCTGGTAGGTCCCTGATGTCTGTGCTGAGGAGGGTCAGGTTGAGGTTGCGTCCCTGTTCTTCTCCCCTTTCTAACCTGAAGGCTCTGTCTGCTTGTTGTTTCTCTTGATCCTGCATTTGATGGATTGATGCATGCACTCACCAATAGGAATTATGGCAAGAGACCACCCTGGCTCAACCAGGAGATCTTCAATTACCTGAAACTCAAAAAGGAGTCAGTGTCAGACAAAAAGAGGAAACTAGCTCACATTACAAAGGATGAACATAAAATAACAACACAAGTATGTAGGGACAAAATTAGAAAGATCAAGGCACAAAACGAGATTAAATTAGTTAGGGACATAAAGGGTAACAAGAAAACATTTTACAAATCCATTAGACTCAAGAGGAAGACTAAGGACCCAGCAGGCCCATTACTCAATGAGGAGGGAAAGACAATAATAGAAAACGCAACAAGGGACAAAGTGTTAAATACCATTTTTGTTTCAGTTTTTACCAGAAAGGTTAGCAGTGATCGGACGACTAATATAATAAACATCATTGTAAACAGGGAGTCTGAAGCTAAAATAGGAAAAGAGCAAGTGAAGAATTACTTAGGCTTTGTCTACACTGCCACTTTACAGCGCTGAAACTTTCTCGCTCAGGGGTGTGAAAAAACACCCACCTGAGTGATGCAAGTTTCAGCGCTGTAAAGTGCCCGTGTAGACAGTGCACCAGCGCTGGTAGCCACTCCCCTCGTAGGGGTGGTTTTTTTACAGTGCTGGGAGAGCTCTCTCCCAGCGCTGGTGCCGCGACTACACAACCACATTAAAGCGCTTGTGAAGACTTACCCTTAGAGAAGTTAGATGTTTTCAAGTTGGCAGGGCCTGATGAATCACATTTTAGAATAATTTAGGAACTGATTAAAGAGATCTCTGGGCCATTAGTGATGATCCTTGAGAACTCATGGAGGACAGTAGAGATCCCAGAGGACTAGAAAAGGGAAAATATAGAACCTATTTATAAAAAGGGGAATAAGGACAACCCAGGGAATTACAGACCAGCCAGCTTCACTTCAGTACCTGGAAAGATAATGGAGTAAATAATCAAACAATCAAATTGTAAGCAGTTGGAAGAAAAATATGTGATAAGTAACAGTCAACATAGGTTTGTCAAGAACATGTGTTTGTCAAGAACAGATCATGTCAAACCAACCTAATATCCTTCTTTGACACGATAACAAGCCTTGTGGATAGGGGGAAGCTGTAGATGTCATATATCTCAGCTTTAGTAAGGCTTTTGACACTGTCTCACAAAAAAGAAGCTTACAAGCAGTGGAAGATTGGACAAATGACCAGGGAGGAGTATAAAAATATTGCTCAGGCATGCAGGAGTGAAATCAGCAAGGCCAAATCACACTTGGAGTTGCAGTTAGCAAGGGATGTTAAGAGTAACAAGAAGGGTTTTTACAGGCATGTTATGTGACAAACCCAGACTAGTGGGGTACAGGAGTCTGGTAGAAGACAAATATACTGGGCAATGGATGAATAGTTTTCTGTTCCCTGAGTGACCAGAGCAGGGGCTGCGCTAGAGCAATCAGGAACCTGCTAGAACCAATCAAGACAAGCAAGCTAATTAAGACACCTGGAGCCAATTAAGAACATACTAGAATCAATTATGGCAGGCAGACTAATCAGGACACCTGGTTTAAAAAAGGACCTCCCATCAGTTAGTGGAGTGCATGCAAGGAGTGAGAAGGCATGCTGCTGGAGGACTGAGGAGTATATGAGGAGAAGCGTGATCAGGCTTCAGGAGGAAGATCCTGTGGTGAGGATAAAGAAGGTGCTGGGGGGAGGCCATGGGGAAGTAGCCCAGGGAGTTGTAGCTGTAGCTGTCATGCAGCTGTTACAAGAGATCTAGACAGCTGGTATCCACAGGGCCCTGGGTTGGAACCTGGTGTAGAGGGTGGGCCCGGGTTCCCCCCATTATCCCAACTCCTGGAGGAGGAGTGGACCTGGTCTGTGAGCAACAACAGAAGGGAAGGTCTAATTTGGAAAGGGACCTGGCCTGTCCCCGACCCACTATGTGGGACAACAGAGACTGTGGAGATTGTTCTCCATTTCCTCCATGCTGGCCAGTGATGAGATTTGCTGAGTGAACGGCAGGTTTGAGGCTCTAGCAGAAGCGGCCAAACTGAGGGCTGCTGTGAACATCTGAGCTGAGCAAATCTGGCAAAAAGCGCAGGATCCACCAAAGCAGAGGAGGAACTTTGTCACAGTTAGCAACAAGAAGAAGCTCAGGGAAAGTGTGGGCCCCTTACTGAATGGGGGAGGCAACCTAGTGACAAAGGATGTGGAAAAAGCTAATGTACTCAATGCTTTTTTCGCCTCTGTCTTCATGAACCAGGTCAGCTCCCGGACTACTGCACTGGCCAGCACACTATGGGGAGGAGGTGACCAGTCCTCTGTGGAGGAGGAAGTGGTTCAGGACTATTTAGAAAGGCTGAAAGAGCACAAGTCCATGGGGCCAGATGCGCTGCATCCGAGGGTGCTAAAGGACTAGGCGGATGTGATTGCAAAGTCATTGGCCATTATCTTTGAAAACTCCTAGTGATTGGGTGAGGTCCTGGATGACCGGAAAAAGGCTAATGTAGTGCCCATCTTGAAAAAAGGGAAGAAGGAGGATGCGGGGAACTACAGGCCAGTCAACCTCACCTCAGTCCCTGGAAAAATCATGGAGCAGGTCCTCAAGGAATCAATTCTGAAGCACTTAGAGGAGAGGAAAGTGATCAGAAACAGTCAGCATGGATTCACCAAGGGCAAGTCATGCCTGACTAACCTAATTGCCTTCTATGAGGAGATAACTGGCTCTGTGGATGAGGGGAAAGCAGTGGACGTGTTATTCCGTGACTTTAGCAAAGCTTTTGATACAGTCTCCCACAGTACTGTTGCCAGCAAGTTAAAGAAGTATGGGCTGGATGAATGGACTATAAGGTGGACAGGAAGCTGGCTAGATCGTCGGGCTCAACGGGTAGTGATCAATGGCTCCATGTCTAGCTGGCAGCTGGTATCAAGCGGAGTGCCCCAAGGGTCGGTCCTGGGGCCAGTTTTGTTCAATATCTTCATTAATGATCTGGAAGATAGCGTGGATTGCACCCTCAGCAAGTTTGCAGATTATACTAAACTGGGAGGAGTGGTAGCTACTCTGGAGGGTAGGGATAGGATACAGAGGGACCTTGACAAATTAGAGGATTGGGCCAAAAGAAATCTGATGAGGTTCAACAAGGACAAGTGCAGAGTCCTGCACTTAGGAAGGAAGAATCCCATGCACCGCTACAGACTAGGGACCAAGTGGCTAGGCAGCAGTTCTGCAGAAAAGGACCTAGGTGTTACGGTGGACAAGAAACCGGATATGAGTCAACAGTGTGCCCTTATTGCCAAGAAGGCTAACGGCATTTTGAGCTGTATAAGTAGCAGCATTGGCAGCAGATTGAGGGAAGTGATGATTCCCCTCTATTTGGCATTGGTGAGGCCTCATCTGGAGTACTGTGTCCAGTTTTGGGCCCCACACTATAAGAAGGATGTGGAAAAACTGGAAAGAGTCCAGCGGAGGGCAATAAAAATTATTAGTGGGCTGGAGCACATGACTTATGATGAGAGGCTGAGGGAACTGGGATTATTTAGTCTGCAGAAGAGAAGAATGAGGGGGGATTTGATAGCTGCTTTCAACTACCTGAAAGGTGGTTCCAAAGAGGATGGATCTAGACTATTCTCAGTGGTAGCGGATGACAGGACAAGGAGTAATGGTCTCAAGTTGCAGTGGAGGAGGTTTAGGTTGGATGTTAGGAAAATCTTTTTCACTAGGAGGGTGGTGAAGCACTGTAATGGGTTATCTAGGGAGGTGGTGGAATCTCCTTCCTTAGAGGTTTTTAAAGTCAGGCTTGACAAAGCCCTGGTTGGGATGATTTAGTTGGGGATTGGTCCTGCTTTGAGCAGGGGGTTGGACTAGATGACCTCCTGAGGTCCCTGTCTGATATTCTATGATTCTGTGATCTCATAAACAGACTAGGGAAATATAGCCTAGATGAACTTACAATAAGGTGGTACACAACTGTTTGGAAAAGTTACCAGTGGGTCACAATTGAGCTGGAAGGGTATATCTAGTGGGATCCTGCAGGGATCTGTCCTGGGTCTGGTTCTGTTCAATATCTTCATCAATGATCTAGATAATGGCATATAGAGTACACTTATATAGTTTGCAGACAATACCAAGCTGGGAAAGGTTGCAAGTGCTTTGGAACCGTGGTTCTCAACCAGGGGTCCGGGGGCCTCTGGGGGCCATGAGCAGATCTCAGGGGGTCCGCCAAGCATGGCTGGCATTAGACTTGATAGGGCCCCGAACCCCAATGTCCAAGGCTTAAGCTGAAGCTTTGTAATTGCCCTGCTTCCTACCCCTTAATCCTGGACCTGGCTTTTATCTGGAGAAAGAAAGAAGAAGGTTGAGAACTCCTGCTTTGGAGGAAAGGATTAAAATTCAAAATGATCTGGACAAACTGGAGAAATGATCTGAAGTAAATAGGATGAAATTTAATAAGGTCAAATGCAAAGTACTCCACCTAGGAAGGAACAATCAGTTGCACAAATACAAAATGGAAAATAACTGCCTCAGAAGGAATACTGTGGAAAGGGATCTGAGGCTCATAGTGGATCACAAGCTAAATATGAGTCAACAGTGTAACACTGTTGAAAAGAAGCAAACATCATTCAGGGATGTATTAGCAGGAGTGTTGTAAGCAAGACTCAAGAAGTAATTCTTTCACTCTGCTCAGTGCTGATAAGGCCTCAGCTGGAGTACGGTGTCCAGTTCTGGGCACCACATTTCAGGAAAGATGTGGACAAATTGGAGAAAGTCCAGAGAAGAGCAACAAAAATGATAAAAGGTCTAGAAAACATGACCTGTGAGGGAAGATTGAAAAAAAATTGGCTTTGTTTAGTCTGGAGAAGAGACGACTGAGGGGGGACATGGTAACAATCTTCAAGTATGTAAAAGGTTGTTATAAAGAGGAGGGTGATAAATTATTCTTCTTAATCACTGATCACAGGCCAAGAAGCAATGGGCTTAAATTGCTGCACAGGAGATTTAGATTGAACATTAGGAAAAACTTCCAAACTGTCAGGACAGTTAAGCAATGGAACAAATTACCTACAGAGTTCATGGAATCCTGTCACTGGAGGTTTTTAAGAACTGGTTAGCCAAACACCCATCAGTGATGGTCTGCTTATTCCTGCTGCAGTGCAAGGGACTGAACTAGATGACCTGTTAAGGTCCCTTCCAGTCCTACATTTCTATGATTTCTATAATTCAGTGATGCCCTTAGATTTTCTACAAATTCCATCAGGTAGCAATTTAAGGGTGAGTCCTGACTGCCAGAATAAGTTAAAAGCTTTAAAAAGCCTATGAAACAGTCACATAACCTACCCCGATTCTTGTTTCTCCTGCTTGTTAATAAATACCTGTAGGACATCAGTGAAGAATCCTAGTATTGGTATTGGTTCATTGCGAGATAGAAATGGTGGAACTATCAATAAGAAAAGGCAAAAGTGTTCGATAAATATTTCTTTTCCATATACGATAACATTTTTTCTTGCACTCGTATCTCAGTAGGATGTTAAACAGCAGCTACTAAAGTTAGACATTTTAAATCAGCAGGTCCTGTTAACTTGCATCCCAGAGTTTTAAAAGAGCTGGCTGAGGAGTTCCCTGGACTGTTAATGTTGATTTTCAATAAGTCTTGTGTAAGCAGAGTCAGAATGAGCTCCACCCTGACATCTGGTGGTGAGTTGTGGCAAGTTGTGAAAAAGAACTTCAGAGGCTGATCTCATTTGCACTGGCACATCCACTCCGCCTAGCATGAACCCATAGCTGCCCAAATGCTCACTTTGGCTGCCGTGGGACCCCCAGTTTCTCTGTTATTGGGGCAGGAAGAATAAATTGTTATTATCCTGATTATGTGAATCAAGGACAGTGGAACTGCACTTGGCCTTTTGTTATGATGGAGGGACTCGCCATCAACTAAGTAGCACTCATTAGGCAAGGGACATGGGTTCCAAAGGCAGTGAATGGAGAGAGGTTGGGGACAGGTATTAATACCTGGTGTATGGGCTCCTGGGGAGGACCCTACAATTGCACCTTCTTCCCCCTCCGCTGTGGAATGTTAAAGCTAACTTTGATTCTATTAGGAGTCTAGTTACAGGCTGCTGAGCTGAATTCACTTTGGGCCAATGGTACACTAGCACTGAGGCTCCCCTACTACAAGCTAAAAGGAGTACTTGTGGCACCTTGGAGACTAACCAATTTATTTGAGCATAAGCTTTCGTGAGCTACAGCTCACTTCATCGGATGCATACTGTGGAAAGTGTAGAAGATCTTTTTATACACACAAAGCATGAAAAAATACCTTCCCCCCACCCCACTCTCCTGCTGGTAATAGCTTATTTAAAGTGATCACTCTCCTTACAATGTGTATGATAATCAAGTTGGGCCATTTCCAGCACAAATCCAGATTTTCTCACCCCCTCCTCCCCCCGCCACACACACACACAAACCGACTCTCCTGCTGATAATAGCTTATCTAAAGTGACCACTCTCCTTACAATGTGTATGATAATCAAGGTGGACCATTTCCAGCACAAATCCAGGGTTTAACAAGAACTGGGGGGGGGGAGAAAAAACAAGGGGAAATAGGATACCTTGCATAATGACTTAGCCACTCCCAGTCTCTATTCAAGTCTAAGTTAATTGTATCCAATTTGCAAATGAATTCCAATTCAACAGTTTCTCGCTGGAGTCTGGATTTGAAGTTTTTTTGTTGTAATATCACAACTTTCATGTCTGTAATCGCGTGACCAGAGAGATTGAAGTGTTCTCTGACTGGTTTATGAATGTTATAATTCTTGACATCTGATTTGTGTCCATTTATTCTTTTACGTAGAGACTGTCCAGTTTGACCAATGTACATGGCAGAGGGGCATTGCTGGCACATGATGGCATATATCACATTGGTAGATGTGCAGGTGAACGAGCCTCTGATAGTGTGGCTGATGTTATTAGGCCCTGTGATGGTGTCCCCTGAATAAATATGTGGGCACAGTTGGCAACGGGCTTTGTTGCAAGGATAGGTTCCTGGGTTAGTGGTTCTGTTGTGTGGTATGTGGTTGCTGGTGAGTATTTGCTTCAGGTTGGGGGGCTGTCTGTAGGCAAGGACTGGCCTGTCTCCCAAGATTTGTGAGAGTTGAAATCACAAAAGAGCTAAAATTACTAAGAGCTGAAATAAATGAGTGTTGTGTTAAGCAGTGGGGGAGCCTGAAGATATATTGTGGAGCAGTTTGCAGGATGGCTGGTGGAGCGGAGCAGTTGTGGGATAGCTGGTGGAGTGGAGTGGCGGGGCAATTGGCTTCGGACCACGTAAGGTGCCCCTTAACCCTCCCATTTCCACCCAGGTTGGGAGGTAAAACTCTGTAGCTAAACTTTAGAACTCTGGTGCTGCACTGACCAGGGGCAGAGACTTTTGGGTTGAGTGACTTTTGGGTTGCTGGACTCAAGAACCAAAGGGAAAGGACATGGCCCAATTTGCTTGGGATGGGTTTTGCTCATGGGTTGTGTTATGAATCCTGTTGGTGGTGTTTCCCCAACATAATGCCACATTGTTTCTCTGTTATTAAAAGGCTTTTGCTACACTCAGCCCTGGTCTACACTAGGACTTTAGGTCGAATTTAGCAGCGTTAAATCGATGTAAACCTGCTCCCGTCCACACGATGAAGTCCTTTATTTCGACTTAAAGGGCTCTTAAAATCGATTTCCTTACTCCACCCCTGACAAGTGGATTAGCGCTTAAATCGGCCTTGCCGGGTCGAATTTGGGGTACTGTGGACACAATTCGATGGTATTGGCCTCCGGAAGCTATCCCAGAGTGCTCCATTGTGACCGCTCTGGACAGCACTCTCAACTCAGATGCACTGGCCAGGTAGACAGGAAAAGAACTGCGAACTTTTGAATCTCATTTCCTGTTTGGCCAGCCTGGCAAGCTGCAGGTGACCATGCAGAGCTCATCAGCAGAGGTGACCATGATGGAGTCCCAGAATCGCAAAAGAGCTCCAGCATGGACTGAACGGGAGGTACGGGATCTGATCGCTGTATGGGGAGAGGAATCCGTGCTATCAGAACTCTGTTCCAGCTTTCGAAATGCCAAAACCTTTGTCAAAATCTCCCAGGGCATGAAGGACAGAGGCCATAACAGGGACCCGAAGCAGTGCCGCTTGAAACTTAAGGAGCTGAGTTAAGCCTACCAGAAAACCAGAGAGGTGAACGGCAGCTCCGGGTCAGAGCTTCTATGATGAGCTGCATGCCATTTTAGGGGGTTCAGCCACCACTACCCCAGCCTTGTTGTTTGACTCCTTCAATGGAGATGGAGGCAACACGGAAGCAGGTTTTGGGGACGAAGAAGATGATGATGATGAGGTTGTAGATAGCTCACAGCAAACAAGCGGAGAAACCGCTTTTCCCGACAGCCAGGAACTGTTTCTCACCCTGGACCTGGAGCCAGTACCCTCCGAACCCACCCAAGGCTGCCTCCTGGACCCAGCAGGCAGAGAAGGGACCTCCGGTGAGTGTACCTTTTAAAATACTATACATGGTTTAAAAGCAAGCATGTGAAAGGATTACTTTGCCCTGGCATTCGTAGCTCTCCTGGATGTACTCCCAAAGCTTTTGCAAAAGGTTTCTGGGGAGGGCAGCCTTATTGCGTCCTTCATGGTAGGACACTTTACCACTCCAGGCCAGTAACACGTACTCGGGAATCATTGTACAACAAAGCATTGCAGTGTATGTTTGCTGGCATTCAAACAACATCCGTTCTTTATCTCTCTGTTATTCTCAGGAGAGTGAGATATCATTCATGGTCACCTGGTTGAAATAGGGTGCTTTTCTTCAGGGGACACTCAGAGGAGCCTGTTCCTGCTGGGCTGTTTGCCTGTGGCTGAACAGAAATGTTCCCCGCTGTTAGCCATGGGGAAGGGGGAGGGTTGAGGGGGTAGCCACGCGGTGGGGGGAGGCAAAATGCGACCTTGTAACGAAAGCACATGTGCTATGTATGTAATGTTAACAACAAGGTTTACCCTGAAAGAGTGTAGCCACTGGTTTATAAAATGTGTCTTTTTAAATACTGCTGTCCCTTTTTTTTTTCTCCACCAGCTGCATGTGTTTCAATGATCACAAGATCTTCTCCTTCCCAGAGGCTAGTGAAGATTAGAAAGAAAAAAAAACGCACTCGTGATGAAATGTTCTCTGAGCTCATGCTGTCCTCCCACACTGACAGAGCACAGACGAATGCGTGGAGGCAAATAATGTCAGAGTGCAAAATGACCGGGAGGAGAGGTGGTGGGCTGAAGAGAGTAAGTGGCGGGCTGAAGACAGGGCTGAAGCTCAAATGCGGCGGCAGTGTGATGAGAGGAGGCAGGATTCAATGCTGAGGCTGCTGGAGGACCAAACCAGTATGCTCCAGTGTATGGTTGAGCTGCAGCAAAGGCAGCTGGAGCACAGACTACCACTACAGCCCCTGTGTAACCAACCGCCCTCCTCCCCAAGTTCCATAGCCTCCACACCCAGACGCCCAAGAACGCGGTGGGGGGCCTCCGGCCAACCAGCCACTCCGCCACAGAGGATTGCCCCCAAAAAAAGAAGGCTGTCATTCAATAAATTTTAAAGTTGTAAACTTTTAAAGTGCTGTGTGGCATTTTCCTTCCCTCCTCCACCACCCCTCCTGGGCTACCTTGGTAGTCATCCCCCTATTTGTGTGATGAATGAATAAAGAATGCATGAATGTGAAGCAACAATGACTTTATTGCCTCTGCAAGCGGTGATTGAAGGGAGGAGGGGAGGGTGCTTAGCTTACAGGCAAGTAGAGTGAACCAAGGGGCGGGGGGTTTCATCAAGGAGAAACAGAGAACTTTCACACCGTAGCCTGGCCAGTCATGAAACTGGTTTTCAAAGCTTCTCTGATGCGTACCGCGCCCTCCTGTGCTCTTCTGACCGCCCTGGTGTCTGGCTGCGCATAACCAGCAGCCAGGCGATTTGCCTCAACCTCCCACCCCGCCATAAATGTCTCCCCCTTACTCTCACAGATATTGTGGAGCACACAGCAAGCAGTAATAACAGTGGGGATATTGGTTTCGCTGAGGTCTAAGCGAGTCAGTAAACTGCACCAGCGCGCCTTTAAACATCCAAATGCACATTCTACCACCATTCTGCACTTGCTCAGCCTGTAGTTGAACAGCTCCTGACTACTGTCCAGGCTGCCTGTGTACGGCTTCATGAGCCATGGCATTAAGGGGTAGGCTGGGTCCCCAAGGATAACTATAGGCATTTCAACATCCCCAACAGTTATTTTCTGGTCTGGGAATAAAGTCCCTTCCTGCAACTTTTGAAACAGACCAGAGTTCCTGAAGATGCGAGCGTCATGTTCCTTTCCCGGCCATCCCACGTTGATGTTGGTGAAACATCCCTTGTGATCCACCAGATGTTGCAGCACTATTGAAAAGTACCCCTTGCGGTTTATGTACTCGGCGGCTTGGTGCTCCGGTGCCAAGATAGGGATATGGGTTCCGTCTGTGGCCCCACCACAGTTAGGGAATCCCATTGCAGCAAAGCCATCCACTATGACTTGCACATTTCCCAGGGTCACTACCCTTGATATCAGCAGATCTTTGATTGCGTGGGCTACTTGCATCACAGCAGCCCCCACAGTAGATTTGCCCACTCCAAATTGATTCCCAACTGACCGGTAGCTGTCTGGCGTTGCAAGCTTCCACAGGGCTATCGCCACTCGCTTCTCAACTGTGAGGGCTGCTCTCATCTTGGTATTCATGCGCTTCAGGGCAGGGGAAAGCAAGTCACAAAGTTCCATGAAAGTGCCCTTACGCATGCGAAAGTTTCGCAGCCACTGGGAATCGTCCCAGACCTGCAACACTATGCGGTCCCACCAGTCTGTGCTTGTTTCCCGAGCCCAGAATCGGCGTTCCACAGCATGAACCTGCCCCATTAGCACCATGATGCATGCATTGCCAGGGCCCATGCTTTGAGAGAAATCTGTGTCCATGTCCTGCTCACTCACGCAACCACGCTGACGTCGCCTACTCGCCCGGTATCGCTCTGCCAGGTTCTCGTGCTGCATATACTGCTGGATAATGTGTGTGGTGTTTAATGTGCTCCTAATTGCCAAAGTGAGCTGAGCGACCTCCATGCTTGCCTTGGTATGGTGTCCGCACAGAAAAAAGGCACGGAACGATTGTCTGCCATTGCTCTGACGGAGGGAGGGGCGACTGACGACACGGCTTACAGGGTTGGCTTCAGGGAGCTAAAATCAACAAAGGGGGTGGCTTTACATCAAGGAGTATTTCAGGCAGGACTTCACGGAGGGTTCCAATAAGAAATGGTGCACCTAAGTTATTGTTCTTATTGGAACAAGGAGGTTAGTCTGACCTCTGATTGATACATGGCTAGATTTACCTCGCTGCACCTTCTCTGTGAGTGACTGCAGTGTGACCTAGAGGAATGAATCCCCTAGACGGGGGAGGGAGGGAAGCAAATGAGTACAAAACAAATCTGGTCTATTTCTTGTTTTGATCCACTCCATCTATCTTTTACATCTTTGGCTGGCAGCAGACGGTGCAGAAGGACTGCATGCCATCCACATCTCAGGGCTGCTTGGCAGAAGATGGTACAATACGACTGCTAGCCATCCTCATCTCTTACCTGCCTGGCAGAAGATGGTACAATACAACTGCTAGCAATCCATATCGCCTGCCTGCTCACCATAAGATGGTTCAATAGGCCTGACTGCAGGACTAAAGAGAATGACTTGATCAAGTCACTCCAAATTTAGTCCCTGCGCCTATGTCTGCCCAGGCGCTCCTGGCTGTCGTGGCCAGGAGCACCTCGGACATGACAATGACGGCTACCAGTCATATTGCACCATCTGCTGCCACAAGGCAATGGGTTGCTGCTACTGTGTAGCAATGCAGTACCACGTCTGCCAGCACCCAGGAGACATACGGTGACGGTTACCTGAGCGGGCTCCATGCTTGCCGTGGTATGGCGTCTGCACAGGTAACTCAGGAAAAAAGGCGCGAAACGATTGTCTGCCCTTGCTTTCACGGAGGGAGGGAGGGAACAGGGGCCTGACGATATGTACCCAGAACCACCCACGACAATGTTTTAGCCCCATCAGGCATTGGGATCTCAACCCAGAATTCCAATGGGCAGCGGAGACTGCGGGAACTGTGGGATAGCTGCCCTCAGTGCAACGCTCCGGAAGTCGTCTCTAGCCTCGGTACTATGGAAGCACTCCGCCAAGTTAATGCACTTAATGCACTTAGAGCATTTTCTGTGGGGACACACACACTCGAATATATAAAACTGATTTCTAAAAAAACGACTTCTATAAATTCGACCTAATTTCATAGTGTAGACATACCCTTAGACTCTGTGCTTGCGAGAGGGGAAGTATTGCCTCTTAGAGGCGCCCAGCAGGGGTGGTATATATTTGTCCCAGGTCACAGGGTGAGGGCTTGAGCCGGTTTTGCTATTGTGTTATTGGAATGGAACCCCTAGATACTGAACCCGGCCCTTGTTGCTGCCAACTCTGACAGGCAGAAGGGTTACATTTGGATCACTGGGGAAGTTCCAGAAGACTGGAACAAAGCCAGTGTTGTGCCAATATGCCAATAAACATGGGATTATGGGAAATAGCTCCTGTCAAACTAAAGTTGATATCTTTATTTGTTGAGATTACAAGTTTGGTTGATAAAGGTAATAGTGTTCATGTAATATACTTAGAATTCTGAAAGGCGTTTGACTTGGAATGGCATGCCATTTTGAATAGAAAACTAGAAAAATATAATATTAACACAGAACACATTATAATGGATTAAAAGCCAGCTAACTGATAAATGTCAAAATGTGATTGTAAACACTGAATCATCATCAGACAGGTGTGTTTCCAGTGAGGTCCCTCAGGGATCAGTTCGCAGCCTGATAATGTTTGCAGATGACACAAAAATTGGGGGAGTGATAAATAATTAAGAGGACAGGTCACTGATACTAAGCAAGCTGGATCACTTGGTAAAATGGGTGCAAGCAACCAATATGAGCTTTAATACAGTTAACTATAATGGTATACATCTGGGAACAAAGAAGGTAGGTCATAGTAACAGGATGGGGGACTCTATCCTGGTAAGCAGTGGCTGAAAAAGATTTTGGGGTCATCGAGAATAATCAGCTGAACATGAGCTGCCATTGTGATGCTGTCAATCCTGGGATGCATAAACAAGGGAATCTAGAGTAGGACCAGAGAGGTTATTTTAACTCTGGATTTGGCGCTGGTGTGACCATTGCTGGAATCCTGTGTCCAGTTCTGGTGTCCAGCCTTCAGGAAGGAGGTTGATAAATCAGAGAGGGGTCAGAGAAGAGCCACAAAAATGATTAAAGGATAAGAAAATGTTCCTTGCAGTGATAGTCAATCTATTTATAGTGCAATCTATTTAGTTTAACAAAGAGAAGGTTAAGGGGGAACTTGATCACAGTCTGTAAATACCTACATGGGGAACAAATGTTCTTTCTCAATCCCCATGGAGAGCATCACCTTACTCCTGTCACTCAGACTTGTAGCCTGGGCATCATCTTCAACTCAGCCCTCTCTCTAGTTCCTCACCTCCAGGCTGTGTTTAAACCTTTCTGCTCCCTTTCCTTTCCATCCACGCAGCTAGCTCTCTCCTCCAGGCTCTCAGCATCTCACACCCTCCTCTTGCCTGGTCTGGACACATCCCACCTTACCCCCACTCAGATCCATTCACAATGCTCCTGCAAAGATCATTTTTCCGGCTTGTCACTTGGACCCAGTGTTTTCCGCAGGAATTCCTACTTCTTTCATCCCAGGAAACATATCATAAAGATCGGGTCGAGCCACTAGTGATGATAAAAAAGAAGTTGAAGTCAAATCTTCATGCATTCGTCATATGATATTCCACTCTGTGTTCAAATTCTCTATTCTGTCCTGAACACACGGCAGCCCCATTGCTGGTAGTGCCTCTCTCCACTCAAATGTCGGTGTTTTGTAGGACAGGGATCTGGAAAAGCTACACAGAGGTTGAGTAGACTCTAGAAGTTGCTGTTGTAGATTTTTAAGAATCAAGTCTGTGTACTTTTTCAGTTGTCTTAACAAACTCTTCTTGTCCTCTTCACTTAAGGATTCAATATAAATGCCTTCATTAGTCAACTTCTGGACTGAAGTCTTTGCTTCTTCCAGTACTTTCTCAATGCATAGCTCTCTGATTGATCCAAATATAGCTTCTATTGCTGGACAAAGATCTACTACTGTTGTAGCAGATGCCTGGATGGCATTGTTTAATTGTCCAACTAGTTTCAACGGTAGACTTACAAGAGAGAGAATGGCAATAGTCTTCTCTGAACGTAGTAGCAAAAGTAATCCACCAGTCTCATTACTTAGATCCATCCCATACTTTCCAAAGCCAGTAATAATGGCTGGAGTAATTTTAAGACAACAGCCAAGGATTGCTCATGAGAAAGCCAGAGGGTTTTCCCAGGTTGGACTAATTTGAACTTCAGTCCCAGTGTCTCTTCTCTATTTTCCAAGATATCCAGTCTTTTTGGACTCTTGCTGAAAAAAGAATATAATGAAGACATTACATTTATAGCTTTTTAAATGTCTTTTGAAGAGCCTGCAGCTCGTATTAGCGCTGGTTGGAGTAGATGATCTCTGCAGTGTGTATAGGAAAGATTAGGGTTACACTTTTCTTGAGCAAAGCTTGTACTCCACCATGTCTTCCAGAGAAGTTTGCAGCTCCATCGAATGCACAAGCAGCTATCTGTTTGGGGTCCAACTGATAAGAATTTATTTAACTCTTCTAAGATTTGGGTTGTCAAAGATGCAGCCGATGTGTCTTCTATAACTTGAACATCTAGAAATGCATCTACTGGCCTACCACTGACAACAGGATAACATACACAATGACTTAATACTTGCTGCCTATTTGCATCAGTGCATTCATCAGCCATGTATGCAAATTTTTTGAATGTGGTGAGAGTTCTTCACTTTTTCAACTGTTGAGTCTTTCACTGTTGCACCACATGCTTCTAGCCAGTCAGTTGAATTTCTTGCAGAAAGATAGTGAGCATTTGCTGGTCTTGTTTGGAACCAGTGTTCAACTTGAGGATGAACAAGTGACAATGCATTTAACATTGGCCTTCAGTTTGTAGTGTGTGGTATCTCTTCTTAAATAGACAGTATCATGCCGCAGCCATGTTTGTTCTCATGAACTGTGTTGCATCTCCAGCATTCTTAACAGCCTCATTAACACTCAGCAGTGTTGTCCTTGGTCAGTGGAGACTCAAAGTTCAGAGATGTTTTCACATAAGTTCACCTCCCAGGTGGGGGGCAAGAAGGCACCTTGCTCGTTCCTCCAGCTGCTCACTGTTCGCTCTGGCCACTGTTGTTCATTGTGCCACCGTTCACTCCATCGCTCTGTTGCCAATGGTCCTTCACCGTCACCTTCTGCTGCCACTGTGACCTTTGCGAGTTGGTCTCTTGAGGTTCCACCCAGCTCTCAGTGATTTCAGCTGAGCTCTCAGTGGGGGAACCTCGCTCCTAGTGCAGACTGGGCCGTCTCTTCCACAGAAACACTGTCCCCCCAGCAGTTCTGAGCACTCAGATCTGATTATCAGTGATTTCAGCTGTAGTGGTCACTTAACAGAACAAAAGACTCTCTATGGAGACTAATCCCCAGCTCTGTCTTTAAACAGTGGAGAGGGGCAGGTCAAATAGTACTTGTGACTCAGGCAGACCATCAAGAAAAACACGTGTCCCCACCCTCTGTCTTGATGCCCTCAATCAGCACAGGCTAAGTACAGTTCTAGTGCCCTTTACTCCTACAATAAGAATAACAATATTTCATTACCCCCACCCCCCAACCCCCGCATTCATGTGATTTGTAACCCAGCCCCAGCCAAAATCTATCACTTGGGCAATGCAGCTCTGTTTGCTGGATACCTAGGTAGATTAGGTGTGAATGGAAATACAATCTGGTCTTGAAGCCTTTCCCCCCAGCTCATCACTAGCTGTCAGGGAGAGCTCATTTAGACTTTGCTTACAAATCATAATTTGAAATTATTAGGTTGGCCAACAGCACTGAAATGAATGCACTGACATTGTCATAAAAAACAACAGCTGTAGAAGGAAGCTAGTCTGTTTATACTTTTCAAATCTATTATACTTTTTCAGATACACATATTTTATCATACACTGTATATGCTTTTAAAGTGTGTGTTAATGTTTCAGTTTCAATTCAAATTTCCAAACAATCACTCAACTGGCAACACTGCATGTAAGTAGTTCACTAAACTGGGGGGTGGGGGGGGGTAGGGAAATTCGTGGCAGGGGGGTAGGGAAATCCCTGCTTGGACCATGTCACCCCTCTGTGCAGCCCTGCTCTGGCCAATGGTGCCAGCCCCAAGCAAATCACCCCTGTGCCAGATTTTCCAGCAAGCCCCTTTGCACTTTCTCCCATGCTGCCCCCTAACATGGGAGGACCTGCACAAATCCCCTCATTGATCCCTCAAACCTTCCTTACCTCTCCCCTCTGCAGGAAGGCCAACAGGAGCCTGGACAATGGCTCGGCTGTCTGCAATCAGCTCACTGGGTTCCCATCTGTTTGCTCCGCTGTCTGTCCTCTGACACCAAGATCGCAAGCTTTCTGCCTGTACAGCGCCTAGCACAATGGGGCCTTGGTCCATGACTGGCACCCCTTGGCCCTACAGCAATACAGAACTGACGCACACAGGCGAGGGTACACTCAGTCACCACCTCACTGTCTCTCTTTCTCTCATGCACATACAATCACATTTAAACCAAAAAGAAAAATCATGAACAACCTCAGCAGTAAAAAAAGCGGTGGGTGAAAGGCAGCCCGGCCCATGGGAGACCTGCCATGTGGGGCACAAACAACATGTGAGTGCTGCACGCTCCATGCTCTCAGGAGGGCTGTGCGAGTGCTAATCAGAACCAATTTTTCCTAGCTTATGGGCTTGGATAGCATCACAGTGCTTCAGGCAAGGTATTCGGCTGTTGCATCATTGATTCCTGCTCTTCTTATGTGGAGTCCCAGGGCTTCAAAGTGCGTAACAGAAACTTAGCCAAGAGTGTGCATACGCAGAGCAGCACAGCCACTTCTGCCGACAGCCAGGTACTTCATCTTACGGTGTCCCTGTGAAGCAGCCACCCCTGCGGGTGCATCTGGGATCTCACTGCTGCCTCTGCTCTGCCAAGTGCTCTAAACTACAGCACAGGTGCTTTGCTGGAAAGGGAAGGCGGGTTACTCCTGGGAAGCCATAGTGGGAGTGGGACTTGCCCCGAGGCAGAGCCGAGGTGCTGGCAGATAAGGCGGGCCTGGCCTACATCACTTTGGAAAATGAGCCTTTAGGTCAGATTTGTAACAGTATTAAGGGACCTAGTGGGACTTTCCAACGCATGGCGGTGCCCAACACCCTGGGTGTCTGGCACCCTGGCTCCCTGGATGTATGCTTCCCTGATTGTCTGGCTCCCTGGGTGTCTGGGCTCCCTGGATGTATGGTGCCTGGGTGTCTGGTTCCCTGGATGTCTTTACAAATTTGGCTTTTAAGGACTTGTGTCACCAACCTGCTTTTGAAAACATTCCCCAGGCCATGGTTCAAGCGGGCTGGGAATAGCACTGTGTCACTGATACAGCAGGCCGCAGTCTTAGCTGCGAAGCCAGACTGCCTTTCAGCCAGGGCGAGTCTCAGATACTCAAAGGGTAGCAGAAAATCAATAGCAGCTGGGCACTTAACCTCCTCAGGGCCTTTGAAAGTCCCACCTGAATGGCTACTCTCCCTCCCAGTGCTGGGACCAGAGCCCAGGAGCCCTGATCACCAGTGTTCTGCTGCTGCCTATCAAATGGTTTGTGACCTACTGGCCAAGGGAGGGTGAAGTCCCCCGGACACTGGCTGACAGGGGCAACAGGCACTCAAGTGGCTGAGGCCTATGTAGGCTGTAGGGGCAGGGCCTGAGCCCTGCTGTCTCTGGGTGCACATGCTGATACAGACTAACACGGCTGTGTGACGAAGCGATGACTGTTCAATGACTGTTCTTAATGTTTCCTCTGAATATTGTGGAGGTGCCTCAGTTTTCCCTATGCAGTTCTTAAGTATCTAGGTGGTGGGGTAAGGGTGTATGATCATTGCAGAACCCTAGAGGGCAGGTGTGTGCAGGGGTCTGGACACAGAGAATGGCCAACACCCTGTTTCCTGGCAACTGATGGCCTGGCCCTTCCCCCCTGCAAAGTGAGAGCTAAAGGGTTGGAGAACAAAGGGATCAGGTGACCTCCCGGCCGGGGAAAGGGACAAAGCCCAGAGGAGGAGGGGCTGGAGAGAGTTTCAGTTTGGGACTGGCTGGGGACATGGAGTGAAGTGCAGACGGGGTTGTCTGGCTCACTCCCCCCCAGAATGGACCTGGCTGAGGGGTCCTGTTCTCTGTACCTACAAGCTAGTTTAGACCTGTCGTCTAATAAACCTTCTGTTTTACTGGCTGGCTGAGAGTCACGTCTGACTGTGAAGTTGGGGTGCAGGACCCTCTGGCTTCCCCAGGACCCCGCCTGGGCAGACTCGCTGTGGGAAGCGCACGGAGGGGCAGAGGATGCTGAATGCTCCGAGGTCAGACCCAGAAAGGTGGAAGCCGTGTGAGCTTTTTGCCCTGCAGACAGTCTGCTCACAGAGAGGAGACTTCCCCAGAGTCCTGACTGGCTTCGTAGGGAGCAGTTCCAGAGCATCGCCTGGGGACTCCGTGACAGGCTGCTACTCTGAAAGATGACTGAATTTAATTTTTTCCAGTTTTCTCTCCAATTCACCCCATGAGAACAGCCATTCAAACTGGTCTGCTGGTCAAACCCACTCCAACCCAGGCCCCAGCCAAACCCCGACGCCTGGTTCAGGTCCCTGGCACTACGTCACTGTGTGGGTGTCATGCTGGCAGGACTGAGAGCTCTGCCTGGGGATCTGCACAGGTGAGATCTGGTTCCTGCACGGGCACGAGTGGCAGTTCATACAGGTGCTGGGCCTTCACTGGGCTCTGCATCAATGTGGAGACAAGGCCTTTTGTTTGCTCCATGGTCTCTAGGGTAGCGCCACACCGGCCCGCCGCCTCCTGCAATGCTGTCTGCCCTCCCTGGAAAGTGCAAATGACCAGACAGCTACACTCTGACCATGCGGACCTTCCATCCCTGGTGCTCCGTAGGCCAGCCTGGAGGTGCCTATTCTCAGCACTGACACACAGGCCGTGTCGGGATGTCGAAGTGGGATGCAGGGTGGATGCAGCACGTCCCGCAGGGAGTCCCACGCGCGGTGCTGTCCTGCAGGCTTTCTGCCTGAGTCTGTCCTTGCTCTTTGTGATCAGAGTGGGGAAAGGGGCTCCCTGCACAATGCTCCATTGGAGGGGACAGCTCCTGCCTGGACAGGGTCTAATGACCCAGTGCTAAAAGGTACTTACATTGACATAACTGTGCTTTTCAGACTGGCTGGGCATTAGCTGCCAATTGCTGGGAATTCAGTTTCCTTGTGTGAGGCAAAGCTGCTGCAGATAGAGAAAGCAATGCATCTGGGCAGCCCCCAGGGAACGCCAGAGTGGTCAGCGCCTGCCTTCCCTGGGAAGGGGATCAGCATCAGGATCCGATGCCTGGAGGTTAGTAGTGGCGAAATGCAGCTGCTTTCTGAGTGAAACCTTGCTGCTGTCTTGGCTGCTGTTACCCACTCAGCAGCGCCAAGTGCTAGGGGCTCTGGGGCATGGCACAGGGGAGGGGATATCCTGAGTACCCACCCTGGGAGCTGGGACAGCGACTCGGGGCCCATAGCTGCTGCGTGCCTACCCTTGTGTTTGCTTGTGACTCACTGGTGCCCGGAACCTCATTCCTGCCCACACGCTTGTCACTCGGAGCAGCTCCCAGATGCTGCACAGAGCAACCTGTGGAACGGTGAGATCTGAGCAGCCTCCCCTCTTCCCGCCGCTCCCCAGCCCTCAGTGTTGCACTCATGCACCCTGAGCTCCTGGGGGGGGCCCTGTCTCTGGCTGTCTGTGCAGCACCTGGGGCGGGCTGGAGGGGATCACAGACGTGATCAGAACCAGCACATGTTGGATTCACTGGCTGGGTCATACCAGCCTGGCATGGCATGGGCTCCCTTTGACAATGTGTGGCCCTCGATGGACGGCATGAGTGCTCACTGTGGTCACTGTGGTCACTGTGGTCACATGCTTACTTTCTGCCCCCATCATTGACTGACTAGCTCTTGACTACAGTGACAGATGAATAGCACATGCCCTGGATACAGCTTGGGATGACGGTTCTTTCACCAAATAACAAGCAGATCCTGGCACAGGCAGGGCTCCGGCTACTCCCTAGCAGGCAATTGGCCGCGGAGCTGCCCTAGCAATTCTTTTTTTTCAGGTACAAGTTTCTATTGGATATTAGGTAAGCACAAAATGACAGAGGCTCCAAGGGGCTGCAGCAGCCCAGAGAGGATGAAGGAAAGAACTGAGAGTGGGGAAGAGAAGGGAAGAAATGCAGAAGTCAGGAGAGCAGGGCTGGCCCCAGGGAGGTTGGTGGAGGAAGGGGCAGCATGATCCAAAGGGATCTCAATCACACTGGCTAAGCAATGCCAGCCAGGTGCCTCCAAGCTGCTGGAGCCTAAGCACTCTGACTGGCTCCTTTTCCATGGCAGCTGTTCATGGGGAGGCTGAGGCAGCTCTCGGGGGGCCCAGCAAAGCCAGTGTTATGCAGCCTGGAGTCTGGGGGGTATATGGCGAGGGTCCCATTCAGTGGAGGGAGTCCCTGTTTCCCAGCAGCCTGTGCCCCAGAGATGTGGAGGATTGTGGGGTCAACCCAATGGCTCTGATACCCATCTTGGGGGGATGATGTATGTGGGGGGAGATGAGCCCCAACTCAGCAACCTTCCCCCTCTTGGGAGGCTCACACCTGGAGTCCCCCTTGGCCCTGGCTGCTCACGGCCAAGCCTTCCCTTCTGACAAGGCAGCGTCTGCCTCGGCCCTGCCAGGGACCTGGCAGGGGAGTTCTGGGCTGGGCCCGTCTTCCCTTGGCTCTGCTGGCTGAGGAGACTGGGTTGGGGTCTCTGCATTCTGCGCACGTAGAGCCCCCTGGCGAGTGGAGATCGGGGGGCAGGGGATGAGGACATGGCAAGAACCCTTGGGGGAGGGGAAGACGTTCTTGGGCCTGGCTGCCCCAGCACTGGCCCTTGGAAGTGCTAAGCTCTGTAGTTGTGTTTGGGTTTGTTCACACGGGTTTAAGGAGCATCCTGCCATGGGACGTCTGTGCTTGGGACGCTGCCCCCAGCCTGCCTGTGAGTCGGCAGAGTGAATGCCCAATCACCAACCAGCTCCCAGTGCCCCTCCACAGCCAGATCAGCCCAGACTGAACCCCAACACCGCACCTACCAATGGAGACACCAAGGCACAAGAGCCTCCCAAGGAGTGAGTCCTTGGCAGGTCACCCATGGCGCTGGTGTGAACGTGCGGACCCAGGGACACTAGCGTGACTCTGATGCAATGCTGGGATTGCAACACTTGCCCCGGGGGTTTAACTGGAGGACAATGATGGTCACTCCACTAGCTCCCTGTACCGAGGAGCCCAGCAATGCCAGGGCAGAGCCATGGCATTGTGAGGGCTGCCCCCTCACCCTTACCCTGCTCCACTGCCCCAGGGAGCCAAAGGCAGTGTGGCTCTGCTGTCTGTGCTCCCCTGACATCCACTCCGCAGCATCGGGACCAGCACCAGGTAGCATGAGCACCTTCTGCTGGCTGGCAGATGCCTGAGCCTGGAGGGTTGAGAGCCTGGCAGAGATTCCACCTCCAGACCTTCTACAACTGGCCTCCAGCCTGGCACATGGGGGAGTCTGGCAGGGATGGCACATCAGACTGTGCAGGGGCACTGCTGAGGGCGAATTAGGCCAGCCCCTGAGCAGGGTGGAACTACAACCATGTGCCCTGTACACTCTGTGAGCAGCACAGGGCCAGCAGGCCTGCCTGCTTTTCCCCTACCCAGGGAGACCAGGGCGTCACCCCCAGCCGTGGTCCTGCCTGCTCCTGCTGCCCCCGCAGCTCCCACTGGTTGCGGTTCCCGGCCAATGGAAGCTGCGGAGCCAGCACTTGGGGAGGGAGCAGTATGTGGAGCCTCCCTGGCCACCCATGCGCCTAAGGGTTGCGGGGACCTGGCGCCCGCTTCTTGGAGCTGCGCAGACCTAGGACAGGCAGGGAGCATGCCTTAGCCGTGGGCCACCACTGTGCCCCCTACCTGACTTTTAATGGCCCAGATGGCAGTGCCGACCGGACCCACCATCTGGGCATTTCATCTGGGCATTCCGGTCAAAACTGGACGCCGGGCAATCCTAAGCCTTGCTCTTGCTTTGGCTCCACACACACTCCTCTCCAGCAGCCTGTGGCTCAGGCGGTGGCGGACTGATGCTTCTGCCCGTCCAGGTGAGGTTGGCAACGGGAGCCGAGCCTGACTGGCAGGAAGCACCCAGAGCTGCCAACAACAACGTGTCCACCCATTTGTCTGTAATTAAAAGTTTTGTGTTGAGATTTCCTGTGACACGTCCCGTGAGTCCAGCTGCAGACACAGTGCCGCTGAAACTAGGAGATGCTAATGATCTCATCTGCATATTAAATACCTTGTTTACACTCAGACAACAGCCGGTGCTGCTCCGAGGGGTTGTGGGGAGAGTGTGCAGCAGTCCTACATGGCTCCCTGCCCCTGCAGCTCCTGGCCTGCTGCCTGCTCGCACCCAGGAAACCTGCCCAACCTGTTGCCAAGCTTTGCATTTGGGAAGGGCTGGAGCTGCAATCCCCAGTGAGGCTGGGTCAGCCCTGGTGAAATTCCAGGGCACTCTGCTTCTGGTCATCTCTTCCTGGCTCCCTGCACTCAGCATTACAGCCTCTGGCCCCCACAGTGCCCACCTCACCCACTGCCCTGTCCCCACACAGCCACCGTCTATCTGTCCTGTGGCCACCCTGCACAGCCCTCTGAGCTTCTCTGTGCGCAGCAGCCTACCCATAGCCCAGCTGGGCAAGGCTGGTGAGGCCTTTCTGGGACTGGCCAAGCACCACACCAGTGTCAGACACAGCTGGGGCCTCCTTGGGCAACAGAGCGCCCAGCTCAGCTGGGAACAGGCTGCAGCAGCCCAGGGAGCCAGGCGGGCAGAGAGAGCCATGCAGAGGCTGAAGGGGCTGGCACTGACGTGGAAGAGGGATTGCACCCGCATCTAGCTCCTGGTGCACAGATGGCATTTATGGGAGGGGTGGAAGGTTTACTCCAGGCTGTTTCCTGCATTCAGGCTGACATCTCCTATGGCTCTCAATGGAATTGACATCATGGATCGCCCTTAGCAAAGATGGCCACTACAGCCATTCACCTGCCCTTCACAGCACTCCTCTCAGCCTCCTGCCAGCACGGGAGGGTGTCGCACTCACCAAGGGCAGCTTGGCATCACGTCCATTAGGAACACAGCAGGAGACCATTGGGGCAGAAGGCAGTGCATGTGCGTGTGGTGGGCACTTGTGCTGTATAATGTAGAGGCCAGGAGGGAGGGGCAATGCAGAGGTCAGCAGCCAGGGAAGATAGGTGTGGACCCCAGCTACCTTCCATTGCTCTGGCTGCACAGAGAGCTGTCGATGCAGCAGAAGTGGCCTATCCCTGCTGGCTGCTCTGGGACAGCAGAGAGTGTGCTGGACAATGTGCCCCTAAAAGCTAAAATAAACTGTTCAGGTTGGTTCTACAGACCTTCAGCTCCTTCGCAATAGCCCTTTGGAGTATCCTCTGAGTGGCTGGTTTACTGGTCATGGGGGAAATGGGTACATTTTTAAAAGGGAAGTTTCGCTGCAGTGAAGGTGGAGAGCACACAGCAGTAACCTACCTTACAGGGCAAGAGGAGTTATTCCAGAAACATGCATCACAAGGGCAGGGAATTCAGAGTTAAGGTTAAATGAAAAGAAACCTAGTCATGTTAAACAATGGAAATGCACCTGGACCACTGAACTCTATCCCGCAGTGATGCCCTGAGGAAACATCAGGATAAAAAAGTCTAAAGGCTTTAAAAATTGTTTAGTCTGACCTCGGTCCACAAGTACTAACAAATAAACTGGTTAGTCTCTAAGGTGCCACAAGTACTCCTTTTCTTTTTGCCTATTGCATGGTGTCTCCAGGGCAGAGTTAAGATTGTTTGGTGCCCCGATAGAACATTTCTATAGCTTAGCATGTTTGGACACCTTTTAAGATAAACTTTATGTGCCAGTTGAAGACTCTTCTGGCCTTAAGCTCTAGGAATTCCCTGGGCTGTTACTGCTAGTTTTTGGGTAATGACTAGGGTGACAGACAGCAAGTGTGAAAAATCGTGACGTGGGTGGGGGGTAATAGGCTCCGATATAGGACAAAGCCCCAAATATCAGGACTGTCCCTATAAAATCAGGACATCTGGTCACCCTAATAATGACATCCTTTCCTCGAGCCCAGCTCCCCTCCCCCCTTCCTGCTGCTCTGGGGATGAATAAGGAGCTCCTTTGTTGGACAGACTATGGCTGGTTCTGGAGAGGAATTCCAAGCCTGGCCAGGATGTGATGGTAAAGACCAGGAATGGGGAGGGGAACCAGTCAAATCAAGACATCAAACAAATCTCATGGCTGAGCGTGCCTGTGTGGCGGATCCTGCCCCTGCCCCCGCCCCAGCCCCCAGTTAGTAGCACTGGGCTGAGCACAGAGTCCTGTGCACTGCTGGAGTGGCAGCCCAGGAAGCCCCTCGCCCTTTCTCCTCTCTCCCAACACTCTACTCTTCACAGTGGGGAGAGGAAGAGAAAGCCAGTGGGGAGAGCTCTGAGGGGCTGAGTCAGACTCTGCTGCAGGGTTCTGAGTGCCTGCTCTCTGTGCACCCACAGGCCAGGACCCACATACAGACTCCAGGGCAACCAACAAGCCATCTGCTGAGCCCCCTCACCCCAGGCCTTCTCTGCACTGAGTGGGAGGGAGCTGCCTTTGTTTCTCTCACCCCAGCTCCTCTCTTCTCCACCCCCATGAAAGTGTGATCTCTGTCCCTCACCCCCAGGTCCCTGGGCCTCGCTCTAGGAGGGGCTCTCTCTGTGCCTCAGTGCCACTCTGCTGCTTCTGCCCCCCATCCTCTCCTATGCCAGTGTCTTTCCCTGCATGGGTCTGGCTGTCTCAGCAGCAGAGAACCCTTTGTCTCACTGCTCAGAGTTCAGAAACAAAGCAGGATTGGAGCAGGGCAGTGCTTGCCTGGGAATATCTTCAGGATGCTGCAGGCAGCAGGGCGGGGGCTCTATGAGGGGTGCTCTCCCCACACAGTCAGTGCTGGCCCCAGTGTCCCAACATGGTGCTAGGGGGTGCTGTGCTGCAAGGGGCTCACCAGGAGAAGTTCTCCCCACAGAGTCAGTGCTTACCTCAAAATGCCCCAGAGCGATGCTAGGATAAGTGAGGGCTCTGGATGACTCGGTACAGGAGGAAGGTCTTAGCCAACATTTGGAGATGCAAAACCTTTTCCTGGCTTGAGGTGCCCCTTGCTATTGGCCACTAGGGCTTTCCCATGAGAAGTAGAAAGCAGAACAGCCCGTATGTGTGTGTTTGTGCGCATGTTTGTCTATGTGTGCAAGCATTTGTGCATGTGTGCATCTGGGTCTCTGTGTGTGTCAGTGAATGCACCTGTGTGTGTGTTGATGGTTCCCAGTGTCCCTGATGGTCCTGATCTCACACTGCAGCCTGCCTCTTGCCTCCAGCCTTGTAGAGCATTAAAAGGTCCAGAGAGAGCTGTGTGAAATTATAACCAGCCTCCAACTGACAAGTCCAGCTCTTTAAATAGCCCCTATACCCGAGGGCCCTTTGCACCGTCCCCTGACAGCAGCACTGAGCACACAGCTCGCATGGACCATTATCGATCTGAGAGTGATATGGAAAGAGCCAGTGCCAGCCAAACACCCAGCTGGCCCATTCACTCAGGAACATCTGACAAGCTTGTTGCACCCTGGACAGGCCCTGCCTGCCCGTCACCAGGCAGCCTGCTTCACAGCTATTTCCCCTCCTTGCTGGTCTGCCTTGGAGCTGGGTTAAAATGGGGGTGGTGGCAAGGGGGGCACAAGGAGAGAGGTTTGCAAAGCCATAGCACATGACAGAGGTTATGTGTCCCTCTTCTTAGCTGGCCCATCTGCCTGCCCCATTCCACTCCCTCTCCCTGGCCTATTCTAGTCTCCCCAGCCCTACAGCTGATCCACCTGTCCCCGTTCCACCCTGCCCCATGGCCCACCCATCCCAGTTCCCCTCCACCCCCTAGGCCCACCCATGCTCTGCTTTGCAGGGAGCTGCCAGTTGCAGGCATTTTAAATGTTAATGACGACATTTCAGATTTGTAGTGGAAACTAATTAAAATTGTTATTGTTAGCGGGTTTGAATTGCCCAGGTGTGAATCATTATACTCATTAAAATAATCAGGGAGACAGGGATGTGACAGGAGAGCAGATGGATGGGAAACGGTATGATCCCACAGCCCAGGCAGGAGAGAGCCCTGCTCCCTCTTGAGGGGCTGGTACTTCCCCAATCCTGGGATCCCCCTTCTGAGCTGGGCCCAGGCTGCAGGGATCGCCTTGAATCATGGCAGGGCCCCCCTTGGATCTGGGCCCAGGGGCCCCCAGTCACGTTGGGGATCATGCAGCAGGATCTCCATAGGTCTGGGCCAGGGCCCCTACTTGGTCCAGGGCTCACACTAGTCAGCAGAAAAAGCAAAGCCCTCCTCTCAGGTTTGAATCTAACTGTGGAGTAAGCAGCACTGATCCTGGCACAGGGTGGGGAGAGGGCAGGGAGCTTCTGGGGCAGGAGGGGCAGGGCCCAGGCTGGTTCTGCAGTGACTTCTCCTGGGGCACAGCGCCTCCCTGTCGTAGTGGATCCATCCCTTACCCTACTCCATCACCCCCAGACCCTGCTCCATCCCACTCCCTCCCGCTTTGTTAGCTGGATAGCAGGGCTGAGAGAAGCAGAGGCTTCCCTGAGTGGATGAGGCCTGAGGGATGGCCCACTGCAGGGCCTAGGCACTAATATACCCATGCTGCCTGCCTGGATCCGCTGCAGCCTCTGCTGCCTGGCCTGGCCTGCTCTGCCAAAGGCCTGGGCTTCTCCCGGCATGGGGTGCCAGCTTGGGCTGGCTTGAGGGTGCAGGGGATCCAGTCTGCACTGATCCAGTCCAGGGGATGCAGTGAACTCTCCTGTCCCTGTCACTGGCTGCCATGGCTCCAGTGCCAGCAGCTGCTCTCCAGCCCTGCACCCAGCTGGGGGGCGGGTGCCCCAGAGTGGCTGTTCTCTCCTTGCTATGCACAGCAGGTTCAGTGAGTTGCTAAGGCGCCTGTGTAATATACAGCCTGTGATTTGCTCCTGGCTGCTCCCAGGGAGCTGCCTCCTGCAGTGCCAATGGCCGCGGTGGGGTGCCTTGCCCTGGGGCCTGCACCCAAGGCGAGATGGGCTCAGGACTGTGTGCGGAACTCCCCCTCCATCACCTACAAACTGAAGAACAGCAACCAGCCCTGAGGAGCCCTCCAGCACTGTCACCCCCAGGTAGGGCTGTCAACTTTCCAATTGCAGAAAACCAAACACCCTTGCCCTGCCCCCTGCTGTGCCCCTTCCTGAGGCCCTGTCCCCTGCTCACTCCACCCCCCTCTCTCCATCACTCGCTCTCCCCCATCCTCTGCTCACTTCCTCATTTTCACCGGGCTGGGCAGTGGGTTGGGGTGCGGGAGGGGGTGAGGGCTGTGGCTGCGGGTGCAGGCTCTGGGGTGGGGCCAGAAATGAGGGGTTTGGAGTCTGGGAGGGGGCTCCGGGCTGGGGCAGGAGGAAAGGGTGTGGGAGGGGGTATAGGCTGTGGTCTGGGGGTGCGGGCTTTGGGGTGGGGCCAGAAATGAGGGGTTCAGGGTGGGAGGGGGGCTCTGGTCTGGGGCAGAGGGTTGGGGTGCAGTGGGGGAGAGGGCTCTGGCTGAGGGTGTGGTCTCTGGTGTGGGGCTGAGGATGAGGGATTTGGGGGTGCAGGAAGGGATGCGGGCTCTGGGATGGAGTTCGGGTGCTGGAGGTGGCTTAGGGCTGGGGCAGGGGGTTGGGGTGCGGGAGGAGGTGCGTGGTGGGACTCCAGGAGGGGGTTTTGGTGTGGGAGGAGACTCTGGGCTGGAGCAGGTGGTTGGGGTGTCGGAGGGGGTTTGGGGTGTGGACTGTGGGCGGCGCTGAGCTCAGGCAGCTCCCGGACACGGTGACATGTCCCTGCGGCCGTAGGTGGAGGCAAGGCCACGGGGGCTCTGTGTGCTGCCCCGTTTGCAGGCGCTGCCCCCACAGCTCCCATTTGCTGCGGTTCCCAGCCAATGGGAGCTGTGAGCTGACGCTCAGGGTCATGTCTAGGGGCCGCAGGGACATGCAGGCCACTTCTGGGAGCCGCATGGAGCCAGGGCAGACAGGGAGCCTGCCTTAGCCCTGCTGCGCCGCTGACCGTCCCTTTTTGACTGGGCATTCTGGTTGAAAACTAGATGACTGGCAACCCTACCCCTGGATCCCAGCCCCTGCAGAGGGGCAGGGACAGGCAGCCAGGCACAAGGCTGCTTTTTCACTAGACCTGATCGCCTAAAAGCCCCTGATGCTGCTGTTTGGATGGCTCCCCTGGTGGGAACAATGGAGGCAGTGCTAGAGCAGCCAGGGCTCCAGGCAGCCACTGGCATTCAACCCCCACCCCCCATTGTGTAGGGTGGCACGGGTTCACCAGCAAGCCCACTGCTGGCACTACAGCATGGGAGAGCTGCTCACAGCTCTAGGGGGAGTCAGGGGAGAGAGGTGGGGAGTCAGGCAGGGGTCAGGAGCCCAGCACATCCCATGGCTGGAGGAGAGCCCCACACACCAGCCTAGGTAACGCCAGTCATCACAGACAGTGAGTGAGGCCTGTGTGGGCAAGCCAGGCCTGGGGAGGGCGAGCCAGAGCCCTGCTGGGCATGGACGGTCCGAGCCCATGCAGGAGCCCACATCTGAGCAGCGCCTCTGAGCTGCTGAGTGCCACCCCCATGCCTGTCTCATGGGCAGTTCCAGGAGCCCACACAGTTCCCATGCACCAGTTACCCAAGCAGCACATAGGGGAAACTGAGGCACATAGCATTCATACAAAACATTATGAAAAATTCCTATTTCATCATACAGGGACCACAGTGGGATCCAGGACTGGCCTGGGGGCTCTGGGACATGGACATGTCATCCCCCCACAGTCCAGCCGTGTGCCTGGCATCTTGTGGCACTGGCACCTCCACCTGTTGTGCTGGGCTCTGTGAGCAGCAAGGCTTGGGCTGTAGTTTCTTCTCCCGGCCCCAGGGAGCCGGCAGTCTCTCCCCACCTCACTCCCTCTTGAGCAGCATGGAACCTGGTGGAGTGGGAAGGGGGCAGTGCCCTCAGCCCCCAGCTGGGAAGGGAGGGTTTGGAGGGCATAGGAGAAGGCATAGAATGGGGAAGGCTCCTGCAACCTCCCCAGGTCCAGTCCCCCCACCCAGGGCTCCCAACATAGGCTCACTGCCCCCCCATCCCCGATAATCCTGGCTGCCCCAATGCTGAGTTCCACCAGATTCCCCCTGCCTCCAACCCCCCCAGGCTACCTAGCTCTCCCATCCACCGATGGTCCCATCATCTCCATGGGACACAGGTGGCCCCGTATCTCTCCAATACCCTTTTCCTCCCTTGCTGCTCTGGGTTTCCATGGATCCCCCACCTCTCCTGCCTCCCCCACACCTGCTCCATGGCCCAGAGTGCCCTGCAGGGGTGGGGAGATGGTGGGGATCAGGGCTGCATTCTCATGGACAAGACACATTGCACACAGAGCTGCTCAGAGCCTGGCAACCTGCCCTCACCCCCCGCCCCCGCTGTGACTCTGGCGCTGGAAAGATTGCAGGGAAACAGCCCAAGCAGGGCCCCGGGAACACAAGGCCGGTGGCGGAGCTTGCTTCGCTTCTTCCAGCCCTTTGGTTGGATGTATGGAGCACTGGGGGTGGGAACAGAGGAGCTCTGGGATTTGGTAGGACAGGTATGCCCAATCATACCCAGAGGAAGGGGTGATGAGGGAACCCCTGAAGGGGGCACTGGGGCTGCCTGGTGTCCCGTCTTTATCCTTCATGCTGTTTTCCCCACCCTAAAATTGCATTTACAACTCTCTCCCACTTTTGAATTTACCTTCCAAGGAACACATTCACCCCAACTAGATTATGCCCATGTGATCACTGCTAAGGTGCACAGGATAAGTAGAGCCTATAGAGGCAAGAGCCAGCAGGAAGGAACATGGCCCAGGCCCTGCTAGAGCTGGCAGGAGGGAACGCGGCCCCAGATCCTGCTAGAGCCAGAAGGAGGGAACGCAGCCACAGGCCCTGCGGGAGCCACCAGGAGAAAATGCGGCCCAGGCCCTGCAGGATCCAGTAGGAGAGAACGAGGCCTCAGGCACCCACAAGAGCCAGCAGGAGGGAATGCGGCCCCAGGCCCAGCTAGAGCCAGCAGGAAGGAACGTGGCTCCAGGCCCGGTGGGAGCCAGCAGAAGGGATCATGGCCCCAGGCCCCACGGGAGTCAGAAGAAGGGAACATGACCCCAGGCCCCCAAGAGCCGTCAGGAGCCCCAGGCCCTGCTAGATCCAGTAGGACGGAATGCGTCCCCAGAACCTGCAGGATCTGGCAGGAAGGAACACAGCTCCATGCCCCGCAGGAGCCAGCAGGAGGGAACGTGGACCCAGGCCCATCTGGAGCTGGCAGGAGGGAATGCAGCTCCAGGCCCCTCGGGAACCAGCAGAAGGGAACTTGGCCCCAGGTCTCCCAAGAGCTGGCAGGAGGGAACACGGCCCCAGGCCCTGCTAGATGTGGCAGGAAGGAACGTTGTCTCAGGCCCTGTGGGAGCTGGGAGGAGGGCATGCAACCCCAGGTTCTGCAGGCGCTGGCATGAAACAATGCGGCCCCAGCCCCTGCTATAGCTGGCAGGAGGGAATGCGACTCCAGGCCCTGCAGGAGCCACCAGGAGGGAAGGAGGCCCAGGCACCGCTAGAACTGGCAGGAGGGAACATGGCCCCAGGTCCCACGGCAGCTGAGAGGAGGGAAAGCAGCTCCAGGCCCTGTGGGAGCTAGCAGGAAGGAACGCAGTCCAAGCCCTCACAGGAGCTGGCAGGAAGGACTGTGGTCGCAGGTCCTGCGGGAGCTGGCAGGAGGGAACGTGGCCCCAGGACCTGAGGGAGCCAGCAGGAAGGAAAGCGGCCCCAGGAGCTGCTAGAGCCGGCAGGAGGGAATGCGTCCCCAGGCCCCGCTAGACCTGGCAGCAGGGAACCACGATGCCAGGCCACAATATAGCTGGCAGGAGGAAACGCGGCCCTAGGCCCCATGGGAGCCAGCAGGAGGGAACGCGGCCTCTGGCCCAACTAGATCTGGCAGGAGGGAACGCAGCCCCAGGCCTTGTGGGAGCCACCAGGAGGAAATGCGGCCCAGGACCTGTGGGATCCGCCAGGAGAGAATGAGGCCCCAGGCCCTGCTACATCCAGCAGGAGGGAATGCAGGCCCAGGCCCTGTTAGATGCCACAGGAGGGAACATGGCCTAGGTCCCGCTGGAGCTGGCAGGAGGGAACACGGCCACAGGTCCTGCAGGAACTGGTAGGAGGGAACACAGCTCCATGCCCCGCAGGAGCCAGCAGGAGGGAACGTGGCCTCAGGCCACTCAAAAGCCATCCGGAGGGAATGTGGCCCAAGGTCCTGCTAGGTCTGGCAAAAGCGAACACGGCTCCAGGTCCTGCTGGAGCTGGCAGGAAGGAACACGGCCCAGGCCCTGCTAGAGCCAGCAGGAGGGAACGCGGCTCCAGGCTATGAGAGAGCCACCAGGAGGGAATGTAGCCCAGGCTCTCCTAGAACCAGCAGGAGGGAACATGGCCCCAGTCCCTGCGGGATCGGCTGGAGGGAACACAGCCACAGGCCCAGCTAGAGCTGGCAGGAGGGAACGCGGCTCCAGGCCCCGCGGGAGGCAGCAGGACAGAACTGTGGCTTCAGGCTTCACAGGAGTCAGAAGAAAGGAAAACGACTAGAGGCCCCACAAGAGATGGCAGGAGAGAATGCTGCCCCAGACCCTGCTAGATCTGGTAGGAGGGAATACAGCCCAGGCCCCTCTGGAGCCGGCAGGAGAGAACGCGGCCCCAGACCCTGCTAGATTCAGTAGGAGGGAACGCGGCATCAGGCCCAGTGGGAGCTGGCAGGAGGGAAAACAACTCAAGGCCCTGCGGCAGCTGGCCAGGAAGGAACGCAGCCCCAGACCCCACAAGAACTGGCAGGAGGGAACGCGGGATCAGGCCCAGTGGGAGCTGGCAGGAGGGAAAGTGGCCCAAGCCTCTGTTATGGCTGGCAGAAGAGAATGCGGCCCCAGGCTCTGCAGGAGCGACCAGGAGCGAACGCGACCCAGGCCCATCTGGAGCTGGCAGGAGGGAACCCGGCCCCATGTTCTGTTAGATCTGGCAGAAGGGAATGTGGCCCCAGGCCTTGCAGGAGCTGGCACAAGGGAAAGCTGACCGAGGCCCTGCTAGAGCCAGCAGGAGGGAACGCGGCCCCTGGCCCCACTATAGCCAACAGGATTCAATGCGACCCCACACCCTGCTAGAGTTGGCACCAGGGAAAGCGGCCTCTGGACCCACTGAAACCGGCAAGAGGGAACGTGGCACAGATCCCGGTAGAGCCAGCAGGAGGGAACACGGCCCCAGGCCCTGCTAGATGAGATAGGAGGGACTGTGGCCCCAGGCCTTGCGGGAGCCACAAGGAGGAAACACGGCCCAGGCCTTTCAGGATCCGGCAGCAGAGAATGAGGCCTCAGGCCCCACAAGAGCCAGCAGGAGAGAAAGCGGCCCCAGGCCCTGCTAGGTCCGGCAGGAGGAAAAGCAGACCCAGGCCCTGCTAGAGCAGTCAAGAGGGAAAGCGGTCCCAGCCCCTGCTAGAGCGGTCAGGAGGGAACGCAGTCCAGTCCCTGCTGGAGCTGGCAGGTGGGAACACGGCCACAGGCCCTGTGGGAATTGGCAGGAGGGAACACGGTTCCAGGCTCCGTGGCAGCCAGCAATAGGGAACACAGCCCCAGCACCTGCTAGATCCGGCAGGAGGGAATGTGGCCCCAGGCCCTGCGGGAGCCGACATAAGGGAACGTGGCCCCAGCCCCTGCTATAGCTGGCAGGAGGGAGTGTGGCCCCAGGCCCTGTTTGAGCCACAAGGAGGGAACGCGGCCCAGCCCTACTAGAGCTGGCAGGAGGGAACGCTGCTCCAGGCCCTGCGGGAGGCAGCAGGACAGAACGTGACCCGAGGCCCCACGGGATTCAGAAGATGGGAACAAGACTCAAGCAAAGGCACCAACTCCATGGGTGCTCCGGGGCTGGAGCAGCCAAGGAGAAAAATTGGTGAGTGCCCTGCACCAACCGGCAGCCAAGCTCCCCTCCCCACCCGCTTCCGCCCCACCTCACCTCCGCCTCCTCCCCTGAGTGCGCCACATCCCTGCTTCTCTTCCCAGTGCTTGTTTCCGCGAAACAGCTGTTTCGCGGCGTAACAAGCTCTGGGAGGGAGGGGGAAGGAGTGGGAATGCAGCACGCTCAGGGGAGGAGGCAGGGAAGAGGCGGAGTTGGGGCGGGGACTTTGGGGAAGGGGTTGGAATGGGGATGGGGCAGGGATGGGAGGGGGCGGGGCAGGGTTGGAGTCGGGATGGGGCTGGGGACAGGGGCAGGTCGAGCACCCACCGGCACCAGCAGAAGCCGGTGCCTGTGGACTCGAGGCCCCACAAGAGCTGGCAGGAGGGAATGAAGCCCCAGGCCCTGCGGGAGCTGGCACAGAAGAAAGTGGCCCCATGCCCTGCTAGATCTGGCAGGAAGGAACGTGGCCCCAGGCCCTGTGAGAGCTTGCAGGAGGGAACGCGGCCCCAGCCCCTGCTATGGTTGGCAGGAGGGAATGCGGCCCCAGGCCCTGTGGGAGCGTCCAGGTCTTGTTAGATCTGGCAGAAGGGAACACGGCCCCAGGTCCTGTGGGAGCGAGCAGGAAGGAAAGCTGCCTCAGGCCCTGCTAGAGTCAGATGGAGGGAATGCGGCACCAGGCCCTGCTAGAGCCGGCAGGAGGGAACACGGCCCCAGGCCCCACAAGAGTCAGCAGGAGGGAATGCTGCCCCTGAATGCTGCATTCCCTCTTGCCAGATCCCGACAGCGGGATCTGGCAGGAGGGAATGCAGCTCCAGGCTCCCCAAAAGCAGGCATGAGGGAACGTAGCCCCAGGGCCTGGTAGACCCTCCAGCGTATCTATCACTCCTCCCAGTTTAGAGTCGGCAGATGGGAACACAGACCCAAGCCCCGCGGGAGCCACCAGGAAGGAATGCGGTTCCAGGCCTTATGGAGTCAGTAGGAGGGATCGGGGCCTTAAGCCCTGCAGAACCAGCAGGAGGGATGAGGCCCCAGGCCCCGCAAGAGTTGGCAGGAGGGAACGTGGCCCCAGGCGCTCCTGAAGCCACCAGGAGGGAACGCGACCCCAGGCCCCACTAGAGCCGACAGGAGGGAATGCGGCTCCAGGGCCCGCTGGAGCTGGCAGAAGGGAACGTGACCCCAGGCCCTATGGGAGCTGACACGAGGGAACGTGACCCCAGGCCATGCGGGAGCCACCAGGAGGGAATGCGGCCCAGGCCCCACAAGAGCCAGCAGCAGGGAACTCGACCCCAGGTCCTGCTAGATCTGGCAGGTGGGAATGTGGCCCCAGGCCCTCCTTGAGTCAGCAAGAGGGAACGTGGCCCCAGGCCCCATGGGACTCAGCAGGAGGAAACGCGGTCTCAGACCCCGCTAGAGTCGGCAGGAGGTAACGCGGCTGCAGGCCCCGCTAGAGGCAGCAGCAGGGAATGCAGCTCCAAGCCCTGCTCTAGCCGGCAGGAGGTAACGTGGCCCATGGCCCCATGAGAGCCAGCGGGAGGGAACGTGGCCTCAGGCCCTGCAGGAGCCTGCAGACAGGAACAGGGCCCCAGGTCCTGTGGGAGCCACCAGGACGGAACGTGGCTCCAGGCCCCACGGCAGCCAGCAGAAGGGAATGCAGCACCAGCCTCTGTGGGAGCCATCAGGAGTCAACGCGGCATCTAGCTCCGCTAGAGCTGGCAGGAGGGAACTCGGCTCCAGACCCCACAAGAGCCAGCAGGAGGGAACATGACCCCAGGTCCTTCTAGATCTGGCAGGAGAGAACGCTGCCCGAGGTCCTGCGGGAGCCAACACCTAGGAACACAGCCTCCTGCCCTGCTAGAGCCAGCAAGAGGGAACTCGGCCACAGTCCCCACTAGAGCCAGCAGGAGAGAATGCAACCCTGGCCCACAAGAGGCCAGTAGGAAGGAACGCTCCACCAGATGTGGGCTCTACTATCACAACTGACCCAGAGCCCTGGGATCCCAGACTCCGAGCTTGGCCTTGTGAGCGAAGGTTGTCATACAGGGCCTGTCTCCAGTCATCTGAGCATGACAGCTGCATGTCACTCCCCAGGCTGGAGTGAGCCTGTCGGGCAAGTGGCCCCATGGAGAGCAGATTCGCAGGGGCCACCAGTGCCACTCTTGGAAGTGATCCCTGTCTGGTGATTCAGAAGCCGGGTGGCCAGAATGGAATGGCCCTCTGCCCCTTTTGTGGCATGGAGAATGGGCTTTCTGTGGAACCCTGAGCAACAGGGTTTGATGAGTCCATTAGACAATGCCAGGCTGCTAGTGCTCTGCACAGCCTCAGCGGGCAGCTTCTACCCACCACCAGACGATTCAACACCTCTTCAGGTGCCCTTTCCAATGCCCTCCAAGATACCTACTGTGCAGGGCATAGGCTGGGAACGCCAGGCTTACAGCCTACCCATGTCAGTCTCTATTAGACCCTTGGGGTAGGAAGGAGGTCTGAGTGCAGGGATTTAGTGCAAGGGAGGGGTCTCAGTGTGCAGGGGTGTTGACTCAGGCATCAGGGTGCTGGGGAGGGGACAGGTGTTGGTGCGGGGATCAGAGGAGGTATTGGTACAGGGATCCGGATGGGAGGAGGGAGAGGGGAATTGCAGGTGTAGGGATCAGGGTGTCAGGGGAGGGAGGAGGTATTGGTGCAGGAATTGTGGGAGGGGAGAGGCGGTGTTGGTGCATGGGGTCAGGGAGGGGTGGGGAGGTGTTCATGCAGGGGAAGGATGGGGGAAGTGTTGATGCAGGGATTAGGTTGAGAGATGGGAAGGTGGTGCAGGGATTGGGGTGTCAGTGGAGGGGAGGTGTTGGTGCAGGGTTCGGGGTGTTGGGGAGAAGGGAGGGGAGATGCAGGTGGAGGGATCAGGGTGTCAGGCTAGGGAGGAGGTGCTGGTGCAGGGGTTGGGGGAGAGAGATGTTAGTACAGGGAGTGGGGCGATAGCTGGCCTCAGGCCAATGAGGTCTCCATGTTGGGGAGCCTGGCCACATGGCGCTCGTGCCCTTCCCATGCAGTTGTTGGGGGAGGGGGAGGTGCTGGCCCACATCCCATTTCCCCCAACACGCTGCAGCAGGGCTGTGTGGAGGCTGCAGGGCCAGGGCTCTCCCTGCTCCTGGCCGGGTCCCCATGGAGGTCCCTGCTGGCCTGTGGGCTGGTGTGGGGCAGGAGCTCTCCCATCACTGAAGCAGCAGCCGGCTCCTTGCGTGCGGACATTTGTACTCCCTGGGACGATCGTGGGGGCGGGTGACGGGGAGTTGGGATCTGCAGCCCTCCACCCCTGCTGGAGCCCACTTGGCTATCCAAGTGCTAATAGGCTTGTGGCGGCTGGCAGCTGCCCGCGTTGCGCCTGGCCTCCTTGCCCCCTGCAGCAAGTCTGAGGGGAAACAAGAGCCCCTTTCTGTAAGGAGAATGAGCTACAGTGCTGTGTGGCGGCCCCCGCATAGCGCAGCCCCAGGGCATCCTGGCTGCACGGCATGGCAGCCAGACGGGGGGGCAGGTGGCCAGGGGTCAGGGAAATGGCGAGAGGCCCAGGAGAGGGGAGCACTGATCTGCAGCGCTCATAGCTGGGGTTGTGCCGTTACATGGGCTGGGTGACCTGGAACAGAAGGAATGCTGGGGCACTGCCAGTGCCAGGACTGTGCTCCACCTGCCTTCATGGCCATCCAGCACCCTCACCTTCCTATTTGGCTCACCCCCTCCTATACCCTCCTGCCCTCTGCCATACCCCCATGGCCCTCCCCCTGTGCCCTTCAGTCCCACACCATGCCCTCATGGCCCTCCCCTTCCATGCTGCCTGCCTGTTCTCAGTCATGATTCTGGCCTTGTGACCCCAGGCTCAGGGCCTGGCTGGTGCCATGTGACTGCTGTTTTGCACAATGGTTGCAAGTGGACAGGCTCTGCAGATCTCCACGCTGCCCCATCTGGTGTTTCAGACCGGCCAGGGAGCATCTCCTGCACCTATGAGGGTGCCCACAGGCACTCGTAAGGGGGATGAGCCGGGGACCGTTCATGCCCTGTATCCGTCTGCCAGCAGCAGCCAACACCTGCTATTCCAGATGTCTGGCCAGCTGAGCAGCGGTGCCCGGGATGGCCCCTCTGGAGACCAGCCAGAACCTGGCACTGGCAGTGTGCATGCTCTGCTCTTAGCTGCCAAGGCTGTTGCTGACCACAAGAGTCTCTTGCCCTGATTTAAAGCTGGCTGCAGGGTTTGACCCCAGGCAGTCTCTCAGGGCCAGAGCCCCAGACACTGTGACGCAGCCTGCCCATTAGCACTTACAAATGCAGTGGTTGGGAGCATCTGGGAGCGGCTCCTGGTTCTCAGGTTAGCAGGACAAGCACAGACTGCTTGCCCTTGCCTGTCCACTGTTCCCCCTAGCCCAGCCTCTCGGGCCCCCTCCTCCCCAGCTGTAGAGCCTTAATTGTGCAAACCTATCCTCACCCAGCCTGTCTCACTAGGGGCACTCTCAAAGCATTTCCCACTCCGGCTAGCCCCGCTGTGCAGACCTGGGAGCCCTACGCCTGCTCTCTATGCAAGGGCAGTGGGCACAGCAGGGAGGTGGCAGGGACAGCTGGTCCACCTGCACACACCACACATGAACAGCAGAGCCTCCAAACCACAGGGTGGACTAGGCCTGCTTCCAGGCAGGCTGGCCCCACACCAGAGCCAGGCCAGAGCAGACGGGGAGATGCAGAGCAGGATCCTGGTCTCCAGAGGCAGCAGCTGACCTGGATCAGCAGGAGGAGGAGGTGGGTCAAGGGGCCTCTGAGCAGGTGTGCACGACAAGCAGGCACTGCAGACGCTGCAGCTCTCCAGCCTTCCCAGCACTTTGCCAACTGCTCTAGGCCTTACGAGCTGGTAGGCGGGCACTGTGGGTGGTCCCGGCACAGGGCTCTCCAGGCCCAGCCCTCGGTGGGCCCCACTGACTCCCGCCCTGTCACGGAGTCCCTGGGCGATGCTCTGGAACTGCTCCCCATGAAGCCAGGCAGGACTCTGGGGCAGTCTCCTCGCTGTGAGCAGCCTGTCTGCAGGACACACAGCTCACACAGCTTCCACCTTCCTGGGTCTGACCTCGGAGCATTCAGCATCCTCTGCCCCTCCGTGCGCCTCCCACAGCGAATCCACTCAGGCAGGGGCCTGGGGAAGCCAGAGGGTCCTGCCCCCCAACTCCGCAGTCAGACATGACTCTCAGCCAGCCAGTAAAACAGAGGTTTATTAGACGACAGGAACATGGTCTAAAACAGAGCTTGTAGGTGCAGAGAACAGGACCCCTCAGCTGGGTCCATTCTGGGGGGGCAGTGAGCCAGACAACCACATCTGCACTTCACTCCATGTCCCAGCCAGCCCCAAACTGAAACTCCCTCCAGCCCCTCTTCCTCTGGGCTTTGTCCCTTTCCCGGGCCAGGAGGTCACCGGATTCCTTTGTTCTCCGGCCCTTTAGCTCTCACCTTGCAGGGGGGAAGGGCCCAGGCCATCAGTTGCCAGGAAACAGGGTGTCAGCCATTCTCTGTGTCCAGACTCCTGCACACACCTGCCCTCTAGGGCTCTGCAACGACCATACACCCTTGTCCCACCACCTAGATACTTAAGAACTGCCTAGGAGAAACTGAGGCACCCCCACACTATTCAGAGGAAACATTAAGAACAGTCCCACTTCATCACACGCCCATTCCCAGGAAGTCACAGAGGGCTGTTCCTGAGACTGGCAGAAATAAAGGAGCGAATACCCCTAGCCCAGGGCAGGGGTGGATTAGGGTTTTGTGGGGCCCTCTCCACCCCTTCTGCCTGCAGTGCCCCCCTTCAGCCTGCAGTGCCCCCTGTGCCCTCCCCCTGGCACTCCTGCCAGGGAAATGGAATCAGGGCATGGGGGCTTGCCCCACTCTTCCCACCCACCCGGCGCTTCTGCCAGGGAGTGGGGTTTGGCTGTGGGGGCATGCCCTGCTCCGCCTGCCTGGTGCTCCTGTTTATTTTCTGCATTGTGTTTGAGCTGAACAATGAAAACCGAGCAGGAAGGCTCATTCCATGCTTCTCCTGCAATAGCCCAGGGGAGGATTTATTTAACTTGTTTCTGCTGGGATTCATGAAAATCCTAGGACTGTTCTATTGGACTTTGGGTCAGTAACATTTTGCTTTTCAGAGTAGCAGCCGTGTTAGTCTGTATCTGCAAAAAGAAAAGGTGTGCACGACAAGCAGGCACTGCAGACGCTGCAGCTCTCCAGCCTTCCCAGCACTTTGCCAACTGCTCTAGGCCTTACGAGCTGGTAGGCGGGCACTGTGGGTGGTCCCGGCACAGGGCTCTCCAGGCCCAGCCCTCGGTGGGCCCCACTGACTCCCGGCATCTGGTGGCATCTTAGAGACTAATAAATGTATTTGAGCATAAGCTTTCGTGAGCTACAGCGCCGATGAAATGAACTTTTCATTTTGCTTTTAAACATCCAAAAACCTTAATTTGGGGCCACATTTGACATGATACCATCTCTTTAATCAGAAGACCGGTTTGGGGAGGGAAACCATAAAATGCTACTTCAGCACAAGAATTCCTTGGGGCAGAAAGCTTGCAGATGGGGCCTCTTAGTAGCAGGAGAGCTGTGCACCACCAGCCACTTACTGAGTTTTGGAGACGTGTCTTTCAGCCCAAGGGTGCTTATTCCAGCTTCAACTGTGAAATGATAAAAAGAAAAGGAGGACTCATGGCACCTTAGAGACTAACCAATTTATTTGAGCATAAGCTTTCGTGAGCTACAGCTCACTTCATCGGATGCATCCAGGTACATGAACTTGGACTTCTGGCGTGCCGGGCGGGCTGAGTGGGGTACAGGGGCACCCATATTTCTGGGGCCCCCAATTGGCAGGGGTCCCTGGGCATGGGCCCCATTGGCCCTGTGACTAATCTGCCACTGGCCCAGAGACTTGGCAGTTACAGTAAAAGACCCCCCAGCAGTGTCCAGCCCAGCCCTGGGGCAGTGCAGTTCAGGGTGCAAAGGTTCCTCTGCCCCGGGGAGGCTCCTCAGCCTAGTTATGACGAAGTTGGTGATTTTTGTGGTGTTTTACATGAATAGCATATGGCTCCTCAGTTTCCCTGTGTGCTGCTTGTTTAACAAGGTGGTGGGAGAGTGTTTGTTGTTGCAGAGGACCAGGTGTGACCTTGCCTGGTGGTCAGGACCCCCGGACAATGGTCTGGAGATGGGAAACCCCAACAACTGGTGACCTGGTGACTAAGAGGCCCACCCCAGCTTGGCAGTCAGCCGGTTCTGGACAGTGCTAGGACAAAGGACTGAGGAGAGAGGACCCCAGTGACCTGACCAACCAGTTCCAGCCAGAGGGGAACAAAGGATGGAAGAGAGAGGGCCCAGACCTGTTTACCTGGAACAGAAGACCAAGGACAGGGGAGGAGCTGTTGGGGCTGGTGATTTAGGATGCCTCAGCTGGAAGGAACTGGTCTCTGGGCTGGGGGGAGAGAGCAGCCAGAGCCCATCTGGAGGCTGGAGAGACCTAGATGTACTGTGCTGAGGGTTGCTAGGCCTGAGGCCCTGAGAGTTTCCTGGGCTGTGTTCAGATGCTCAATAAACCCTTCTGTTTTACGCTGTCTGAGAGTCACTCTGGTCTAGAGATCAGGGTTGCATTATTCCCTCTGGGAGTGGAGGCCCCGGGGGTCCAGAGCGAGTGGGCTCCCTGAGGGGGCCCACGGAGAGAGACAGGCCTGCTGAGGGCTCAGAGAGGTGCGGTTCCAGGAGGCAGAGGAGCCTACAGCTTAACCCCCAAGAGAGAGTGAACCCCCGAGAAGAGCTGTCAAACTGAAGGGAGTTTCTCTCAGGGACCGTACGGAGCCGAGAGAGAGCACAAGTCCTGTGAGTCTGTGACACTAGAGCCAAGGAGAGCCCCCGGCCCACCGCTCTCCCGCAGACCAGCGGACCAGACCCTTTGTCTTCAGGACACTGAAATCAATCAAAAAGAAAAAGAGTACTTGTGGCACCTTAGAGACTAACAAATTTATTTGAGCATAAGCTTTCGTGAGCTACATGCGATGAAGTGAGCTGTAGCTCACGAAAGCTTATGCTCAAATAAATGTGTTAGTCTCTAAGGTGCCACAAGTACTCCTTTTCTTTTTGCGAATACAGATAACATGGCTACTACTCTGAAACCTGAAATCAATCAGGTTCTTAAAAGAAGAACTTTATTTATAAAGAAAAAAGTAAAAGAATCACACCTGCAAAATCAGAATGGAAGATAACTTTACAGGGTAATAAAAGATTTTAAACACGGAGGATTCCCCTCTGGGCTCAGCTTCCCAGTTACAAAAACAGGAATGAAACTACCTCTGTAGCATAGGAAAATTCACAAGTCAAAACAAAAGGTAACCTAATGCATTTCCTTGCCCTACTCACAGTTTCTGTGGTTTTAGATCATAGAATCATAGAATATCAGGGTTGGAAGAGACCTCAGGAGGTCATCTAGTCCAACCCCCTGCTCAAAGCAGGACCAACACCAATTAAATCATCCCAGCTAAGACTTTGTCAAGCCAGGCCTTAAAAACCTCTAAGGATGGAGATTCTACCACTTCCTTAGGTAATCCATTCCAGTGCTTCACCACTCTCCTAGTGAAATATGATTCTAGACGGATTATTCCAGGTATATTTTCAGGAGGTATTGTACCTGCTTGGCTTCTCCCTCCCTCCGGAGAGAGAACAACAAAAGAGAACAACAAACAAATCCTTCCCCCACAGATTTGAAAGTATTTTCTTTTCTCATTGGTCCCTCTTGTCAGGTGCCAACTAGGTTATTTGAATTGCTTAACCCTTTTTAGGTAAGGCAATCCAGTACAGCTGCCAAGGATACATTAAGGTTGCTACCCTTCCCGCTATATTCATGACAGAGCCATAGAGTTGAAGGCCAGAAGAGATCACCAGGCCACCAAGACCAGCCAGCAGCCACACACTAAACCCAACAACCAAAATTAGACCAAAATGTTACAGTGCCCAGGAGACTAGAGCACAGGCAGAGAATAGGAGGGACCAAGGTGCACCAGTGCTCGAGGCCCTACAATGGCAGGGAAATGGTTAAATTAGATTTACCCAGATAATCCTGGCAAGTGACCCACACCCACATGCTGCAGAGGAAGGTGTAAAACTGCCATGGCCACAGCCAATCTCATCTGGGGGAAATTCCTTCCCGACCACCACCCATGGCAATCAGTCAGACCCTGAGCATGTGAGCACAGGCACAGACTCTGTGGGTGCTCCAGGGCTGGAGCACGCATGGAAAAAAAAATAGTGGATGCTCAGCACCCACCGGCAGCCCCTGCGATCAGCTCCTCTCCCTCCCCCCCAGCCCTCCCGCCCTCTGCGATCAGCTGTTCAGCAGCAGGCAGGAGGGAGAGGAGCAGGGGCAGGAAGAGGCAGGGGGAGGGGGTGGAACTGGGTGGAGTTCAATGAAGTCACACAAATGAGGGTCATTCCTGTCAGTTGCCAGCTTGTGCAGATCAAGGAGTGACTGGTTCACATTCTTTTCCAGGTGCAAGGTACACTCCACTGCTGTGAACCCATTCTCCCAATCATCACGATCTGGTTTCTTGATGTCCTGCAAAAAGATGCGACCGCCCCTCTGGTTCTGCATCTTCATGAGTTTTTCAGCATGCTCACGCTCCTCATGGGACTGGTGCAGGAAATACTTGGCAAAGTTCTTTAGAGCCACATCATCCCGGTCAAAATAGAAAGACATGCTGAGGTACACGTAGGAGGGGGGGTGGAGCTTGGGGGAAGGGATGGAGTTGGGGAGGGGCCTGGGGTAGAGCGGGGGGGTTGAGCACCTGGGAACTGGGGGATTCGGTGCCTCTGCATGTGAGCACGAACCACCAGCCAAGCACCTGAGAGAGAGAGTGCTCAGTGCCACCTGAGAGCCCTGGCCTGCCTGCCCAATGTCCCATCTCCAGCCACAGCCAGCCCTGATGCTTCAGAGGAAGTAGATAAAAAACAAACCCACAAAAATGGTGGGGGTTGGGGAGAAATCCCATAGTTTCTAATTCATCTAATTGCTTCCCATGTGGCACCATGTCAAAACCTCTATTGAAGTCCAGGTGTATTAGATCTGCTGCATTTCCCTTATGTAAACAGTCAGTTATCTTCTCAAAGAAGGAGATAAGGTTAATCTGACATGACCCACCTTTGGTAACCCCACGCTGCAGTCCATCCGCTGCTGGGCTGGGGGAAGGTGCCCTCAAGGGGTCAAGGGGGCGTTGCATGGTTCCAGGAGCCAGATAATGGCCAAGCTGGTGTCCTTAGTCCTGGCTGCGTGGCCACCATTGGCAGCCAGGCAGAGTGGGTGCAGTGTGGCTGTAACATCCCCTGAATCAGAATGCACAGCTCCGAGTGACATTGACGGTGCAGGGCAGAGGAGAATGAGGCCCATTTTCTGGGCCAGATCCTCTGCTGGGGTGAACTGACAGGCCATACTGACATCAGTAGTACTCCCTCACTTAAGTGGAGCATTGGTAACTTACTCAGCTAGCAATCTGGCCCCAGCATCATAGTTTTGCCAATGCTCGTCTGGAGCACTCAGCCTCTGCTGGACACTTGCTTTTGGTTTCCCAGCCTTACAGGCCTGGGGATCCACAATGGCCCAAGAGCTCTTCCCGAGAGCATCTCGCAGGTCCAGAGAGCCCCACCGTGGCCTTGGATCCAGGAGAAAACTTCACCAATTGAGCTAAATTGGCTTAGAAATTGCCACAATTAAGCTGGGGCAGCCCCCTTGTGTGGAGACTCTGAACTCGGCCCGATATCGATTTAGCTAAAGTGGGCAAGGACTGGACTGCTATTTCCTCTGTTGTCATGCTGCCCATGCCTGTGCTTCCATCTCGCTAAGCTTCTTGACAATCCTGTGGTTTGCGGGGAGTTTCCATGTGGTTTCCTTGGTGCCCATGTCCCGGTGTTCCGTACAGTCACTAGCATTCCTGCTGGCTGGAGAGCACTCAGGCCAAGTTTATTTGATGATGTTTTCATCACTAGATGATGAATGATTTATGAACACACTTGCCCACTCTTCGCCAGCTTTGCCCATGAGTAGTTGGCACTCATAGAATAAATCGGAGGAGCTTTGCCATCAGTCTCTGAATTAATTATCCACAAATTGTTTTGTCATAAATATTTGACCATATGTAAAAATCACATCAGTGAAGCTGCTCCCCACGATGCACAGCATCCAGCGGCTGCTGTTGCTCCCAACTGCCACGCCGTGAGAACTACGTTTCCACCCGTGGCCACTGAGCTTGGTTGCCGCGCTTAGCCAGCCTTTACAGTGTCTCAGCATGGGTGCCCAGATCCTGAGGCACCCCCAACTCAGTGGCCACTTTCGAAAATTTGTCTGCTTCCACTTGGGCTTCCAGGAATACCCCAGCAAAGCCCAGAGAGCCACGCAGCCATGAGGAGCTTGCCTGCATTGGACAGTTAATTCAGCTAATGGCAGGGTGAATTCAAAGGGCAATCGCTATCTGGAGTAGCTGCACATGTGGCCATGCCCCATCCCACACAGGCCGCTGATGTGACGGGCTCAATAGCCTGCCCTGCTCCCAGCACTTTCCAGTGACACTGACATGCTTGGGTTCAGGCTGTGCAGCTCCAGACAGGCAGCACCTGGCTCACTTGGTCCTGACCGCATCCCTTCCCCTGAGTCTGTGCTCAGCCCACAGCCCACTGGCACAGAAGAGAAGGGCTCCCAGCAGGATGTTTCAGCAAAGGGGTCTCAGTTGTGGAATTCACCCCCCCGTCTCCTGGTCTGGCATTGCTGGTGTTTGCTGCCCTGTCCAATCCCAGGCTGGGTTTAAATAGGGCAGGAGGGGGCCGTGGCGGGGGGAGGGGCAGCAATTTTTGTTTATGGTGAGCTGGGAAGGGTGTCTGCAGTGGAGGGCTTGAACACCAGGACTGGGCTCCATGTCACACTAATGACTGGGTCTCCGACACCTATGGGACTCACACCCTGCAATGTCCCCCACCAATGAGGCATTCCCAGCCCCACTGCATGGCCAAGTGCCATCTGCTTCCTGCTCCCTCCTTCCCCATGTGCTGAGCCGGCCTAGCAGGTCCGGGGTGGGTTCTGCCAGCCAGTCAGAGCACTTGGCAACAGGGTTAGAAGCGCCGGCTTGTGTTGGCTCCTGTTGCTGGGGCCTGTTCTCACTTGTTCAAGAAGCCACCGGGGACCCAGGGAAAGGCTTGTGACGCCCGCAGATGGTACAAAATCCCTCCAAAGGAGAAAGCGACTCCTTGTTCACTCATCCAGTGGGAGAGCACAAACAGCCCTGGGTTATTGACGGGGCCAGTCCCTGCACATACCTGATGGGAACAGCTCGCATACCCCCCAGATGGAAATGGGCTTCCACAGACGATGCAATGACTCCTCCTGAACAACAGATCTGTCCTCAGAGATCAGCCTCAGGGATTCCCCAGGAATGGTTTCACCAGCTCTGCTCACTACTATGGCAACCTGTAGTGCACAGGGTTTGAGACCCCCGGCAATGGGGCAGAGACTTCACTAGAACTAATGGGTGTGATTAAACCTGCCCCCCACCAGTGCTAAAGGGTGTGAGACACCTACATTGATGGTAGAGACACTGCCACTGCTAGGTTCATAGAGTCCATGGCCATTGTGGACCAAAGGCCAAAGGGACTATTGTGATCATCTAGGCCAATGGTTCTCAACCAGGAGTACGTGTACCCCTGGGGGTACCCAGAGCTCTGCCAGGGGGTACAGAACTCATCTCGATAGTTACCTAGTTTTACAACAGGCTACATAACAAGCACCAGCAAAGTCAGTACAAACTAAAATTTCATACAGACAATAACTTGTTTATGCTGGTCTATATACTGTACACTGAAATGTAAGTACAACATTTATATTCCAATTGATTTATTTTATACTTATATGGTAAAAATGAGACAGTCAGCAATTTGTCAATACTAGTGGCTGTGACACTTTTGTATTTTTACATCTGATTTTATAAGCAAGTAGTTTTTAAGTGAGGTGAAACTTGGGGGTATGCAAAACAAATCAGACTCATGAAAGGGGTCCAGAAGTCTGGAAAGGTTGAGAGTCACTGATCTAGTCTGACCCTCTGTATAACATAGGCCATGGAACTGTCCCAGAATCATTCACAGAGCAGAGCTTTTAGAAGAACATCCAATCTCTGATTGAACAGTTGTCAGTGATAGAGAATCCATCACACCCCTTGGTAAATTGCTGCAGTGATTAATTACTCTCATTGTTAAAAAATTACACCTTATTTCCAGTCTGAATTTATCTAGCTTCAAATTCCAGCCGTTAGATCATGTTATCCTTTCTCTGCTAGATTGAAGAGCTCATTATTCAATATCTGTTCCCCATGTAGATACTTACCGACTGTGATCAAGTCCCCCCTTAACCTTCTCTTTGTTAAACTAAATAGATTGAGCTCTTTGAGTCTATCACTACAAGGCAGGTTTTCTAATCCTTTCATAATTCTCGTGTCTCTTCTATGAACCCTCTCCAATTTATCAGCATCCTTCTTCAACTGAGGACACCAGAACTGGACACGGGATTCCTGCACCGGTCGCACCAGTGCCAAATGCAGAGGTAAAATAACCTCTCTGCTCCTACTCCAGATGTTTATGCATCCAAGGGTTGCACTAGCCCTTTTGGCCACAGCGTCACACTGGACGCTCATGTTCAGATGATTATCCACCAAGATCCCCAAATCTTTATGACACTTACATAGCCGGCGGTTCACTTCCAGAATCTTCTGCCTCCCTTGGCTTGGGGGATCGGAAGGCTCTCAGAGGCGATCACTTTGGACATTCTTCTTCTTCAGCACATTTCCGAGTTCCCTGAAGTCATCTGCAATCTGCGAGATATCCTGCAACGTAGAGTCATCACCAACGGATCCTTTCCTGTTTCTTTTAGAAGCCTATCCAACCTTAGTGTAACATCTCTTACCTTGGCCCTGGGAAGGCAGCATGCTGTCCTGTTGTCCGCCTGTCTCTTGCAGTATGTTCTTCCAATTCTTCTGAGTACTGTATCCCCACAAGGATCATCTATCTGCCTTGGAGGCTAGAGAACTCTTTGTGGACAAGCTTGATTTTCTTACAGGTTGGGCTAAGTTGCCATCCACATCTCATCCATCTCTCCAGTTGGATCTTGAATGGTGTCTGTGGCAGAGTTCAGGGGGCAATCCAACCCAGTGAGTGGTTGTGTCACCACTTGCTCTGCAACCCTGGGTGCCTCACAATGCTTTGTGGCTGAAGCTCCCAGCCTGGGATGCTCACAGACAGCCTACCACATGCAGGTCACACCCTGAGTGTCTGTGTACTCGACAGCCCTGGGTCAGCAGCTCTGACCCCAGCAGCCTGTCTGCAGCCCCACTCTAGCTTGCACCAGCCTTGGTTGTAACAAGCAGGGTGATCCCAACATGCTCCCAGTCCCAAATTTCCCCCAAACTGCAATGTCCAGCCCTTTCTTGGACAGCTCAGAGAAATCATTAGGTTTGTTTGTTCCTCTAAAGCCACAAAACCCACAGCTTGACACATTAACTGGAGTTAGCATTCACTTGAATTCAAACATAGCACTTTAGACAGTAATTCTAGCATATATCCAGACTTCTTAATACTCACTGCATATGTACATCACGCAAGAACACTAATGATCAGTGAGTTATTAGTTTTCAAATGACACCTTACCAGGTACATTTTATACAAGGACTGTTACAGGACTGCATAGGGCATGAACACAGGGCGCTTAGTGGAGCAGGATCTTCCATAATTTCCACACTGAGGACCTGGGATCAATTTTAAACTTCTAGCTGTGTGGAAATCCTGAATCCTCTTTTCTGTGGTGGCCACAGCCTACCTGTCCTCATCTGTCTGCAGCCGCATAGAATGACTTCTTAGCGCCGATGGTTACAAACTGCCAGGCTTCCTCTCACACCCTGCACCAGGGGATGATACTCGTTCCTCTCATATCCTGTGTAGTGTCCAGGTACCGCTAGAGTCTGGTGCCTGCCCATCTCTCCCCCATTAAAGGCACTCTGGGCCGGGCAGTGGGTGCAGCACACCCAGATCCATGTGGCTGGAGGATGAACAGGGAGGGCATTGCTGTGAATCACCCTGTTGTTAATCGGCAGGAAGTTGGTGGCAATGTGCTTGCCATGGGCTGCGACTCGCCATGTCCTATTTGGGAGCCAGGGAAGGGAGAATCCCCATGGCAGGGGGCAGCTCAGCCCAGGCTTTGTTCCTTGGTGTGGATGGACCCCCCCCTCTGTTGTGCCTCATACACCCATCCCTATCCCCAGTCACAGGCCCCATCCCTGACCAATACAGCCCCTTCCACATACCCCAATCCCAATACATCACCCTCCCCCACATACACTTCCCAACTCCCAGAGCAGAGTCTCCCCTGCATACACCCTCCCAGGGTCCCCTGCACTTACAGAACAATATTACTGATGCTGTCATCCCTCTGCCTTCCCTTTTCACGGCAGTGTGTGCGCGTCTGATGTGCTCATGCACATGCATGTGTATGAAAGCCTGTGCCTGTAAGTCTGTGCAGGTGTATGCGTGTGTGCATGTGAGTCTGATCTGTGTGTGTGCCTGTGTGTATGTCCATGTGTGTATGCATGCCAGTCTGCCTGCATGTGACTGCATTCATTCACATATGCGTGTGTGCCTGCCTGTGTCTACATGCATGTGTCTGTGCGCACAGAAAACTGGCTTTCACCTTCAGCACCAAACCCCCTCTGGCCATCCCTGCAGCCTGTCTCCCCATCCCGGAGGCCCCAAGAGATCCCATCTGTGCACTCACTGGTGTGCGGCACGTAGCCAAGGCTCTTTGCAGTGGTGAATCCTGGGCAGAGGGTTTCCCATGACCTCACTGGGACAGGAATTCTCGTCCAGGAATTCTGGCCTATGCTGCCTCTGAGAGGAGGAACTGGTGCAGGCTGGCAATCCCTGTGTCCCAGTCCAGGCAGCCCCTGGCACCAGGGCAGGCCGCACGCAGAACATGGGGTTGCTGTCTGCAGCCTTGTCTCTATGAGCAGCTGGGCGTGGTTTGGCCATGGCTACTGAGCAGGGGCAAGCTTGGCTATTCATGCAGGGAGCACACAGCCAGCACTGGTGCAGCCCCCCCGATGGCTCACACCCATTGCCAAGCAGAGGTATCCCCCCAGGGAAGGGGCAGCTCCAGTCCCTCCAGGGGCTGACTGCCCCCAGGTGGTGCTGGGCTCAGAGGCCCAGACTTTTCCCTCTAAACAGACAGCCTATGCCTCTGGGAGGCTCTGGCCCCCTGTCCATCAGCTGACTGAGGCGCAGGGCCACCTCACCAAGCCCTAAGCCTACACCAGTGCGTGCATCAGACTCACGGGGCATGTGTCACACTCGGAGGGGCACTGCCCGGTTATTGCCAAGGGTCAATTAACCTGATCTGCAGAGACTCATTAGCGCAGTGGCAGAGGGGTTACCATGGCAACCGGTGCTACCGCTCCTAGAAGGGCAACAAGGGAGGGACAGGCCTCAGGACCAGGCACTCAACCACCAAGGGCCCCCATTTGTTTGTGTTCATGTCTCTATGCACCAGACCAAGCTCCTGGTAGTGCCGAAGGGACAAGCAACCGCTGACTGTGCTGCTGAGCTGCACACCTGGACAGTGGCTCCAACAGTATCTGGTACATGTATGCATCTGCGTGCTTGTGTGCATGTGTGTGTGTGTGTTCGTCCATGTGTGTGTGTATGCATGTGTGTGCTTGTACGTTTGTGTGTGCACATGCCTGTGTGTGCATGTCTGTGGGGAGGGGAGCTGAGATGTTTGAATGCCTGAGACCAGGAATTTCTGGAGCACAGATCCTGGTGACTTGCTGGAGAGGCTGTTTTATGTACCACGTGTGAGCCGGTGCAGAGTCCTGCTCCTGACCCAGGCCATCCCCATTCGTCGGTAAGACCCTGTTCTTAACCCACTTCTGACTTCCTCAGAAACTTTTGGCCAGAAGCATTTGCCGAGACTAGAGCTGCAGCTCTCGGTGCATCTGGAGTGAATGAGCCGGCTGGGCTGTGAACATCTCAGCTGATTGGCTGGTGCCAAGTCACACAGGCTGTTTGGGTAGGTCACCCTGTGATGAAGCGGGACTGTTCTTAATATTTCCTCTGAACATTGTGAGGGTGCCTCAGTTTCCCCTATGCAGTTCTTAAGTATCTAGGTGGTGGGATAAGGGTGTATGATCGTTGCAGAGCCCTAGAGGGCAGGTGTGTGCAGGGGTCTGGACACAGAGAATGGCCAACACCCTGTTTCCTGGCAACTGATGGCCTGGCCCTTCCCCCCTGCAAGGTGAGAGCTAAAGGGGTTGGAGAACAAAGGAATCCGGTGACCTCCTGGCCCAGGAAAGAGACAAAGCCCAGAGGAGGAGGAGCTGCAGAGAGTTTTAAGTTGGGGGCTGGCTGGGGATGAGGAGTGAAGTGCAGACGTGGTTGTCTGGCTCACTGCCCCCCAAAATGGACCCGGCTGAGCCGTCCTGTTCTCTGCACCTACAAGCTCTGTTTCAGATCATGTTCCTGTCGTCTAATAAACTTCTGTTTTACTGGCTGGCTGAGAGTCATGTCTGACTGCGAAGTTGGGGTGCAGGACCCTCTGGCTTCCCCAGGAGCCCGCCTGGGCGGACTCACTGTGGGAAACGCACAGAGGGGCAGAGGAGGCTGAATGCTCCGAGGTCAGACCCAGGAAGGTGGAAGTTGTGTGAGCTGTGTGTCCTGAAGACAGTCTGCTCAGAGAGAGGAGACGTCACCAGAGTCCTGACTGGCTTCGCAGGGATCAGTTCCAGAGCATCGCCTGGGGACTCCGTGACACACCCCGAGCACCCTCTCCCTGCATCTGTGCTTTGGAATGCCTCCCCATACCGAACATTAACAGGCCCATGCTGCTGAGTATCTGCTGGCCCCGCCCCGCTGTCCTTGCTGCTCCCAGAGGGTTGGGCCTTTTGTCCGGAATGGGGTCAGATGACCCATTGCTGAAGAGCAGCTCTGGCCCGATGCAGTGAGAATGGGCTGGGGTTCAGTCTGATCAGTGTTGACAGAAGTGGTGGAGCCAGGCACCCTGCCGTGAGCACTTAGCCGCAGTGATGGAATTACATCCCAGGCCCAGCTCCCCCTAGTTCCCGGGGCGGAGGGAGAAGCAGCATCTGTGATGCTGGTGTCCAAACTCACTGCAGTCGCTGTGGCTGCCTCCACCTGCTGGAGTCAATGGGAATCAATCTGTTGTTGGGGAGGTTGGGTTGTGTGAGTCGGAACAGGCCCTGCCCTTGCGCCATCTCTGATTGGCCAGCTGGGGGAGTAGCTGACAGCACCAGTGTGATGGACCCTTGCTGGATGCTGGGCCTGTTCCTTTGGCCCAGTGTCCCTCCTATGGATGGCCCGCTGTATCTGTCATCCAAACACAATGGCAAGGAAGCTGCTGGATGTGAAGCTTGAGCAGGGCTGCTGGAGGCCCAACGCCTCACACGCTGGTAAGCAGGCTGCTGCCTTTGAAGGCTCTGAGTGCTGCCTTCCACTTTGGAGCACACTGACTGTTCTGCACAAGCAGCTCAAGCACCAAACTCAGGGTATGTCTACACTACAAAATTAGGTTGAATTTATAGAAGTCGATTTTTCAGAAAGCGATTTTATACAGTCGATTGTGTGTCCCCCTAAGCGCATTAAGTCGGTGGAGTGTGTCCACAGTACCAAGGCTAGCATCGACTTTCAGAGCGTTGCATTGTGGGTAGCTATCCCACAGTTCCTGCAGTCTCCGCTGCCCATTGGAATTCTGGGTTAAGCTCCCAGTGCCTGATGGGGCAAAAACATTGTCGCGGGTGGTTTTGGGTACATGTCGTCAGTCACCCCTCCCTCTGTGAAAGCAACAGCAGATAATCGTTTCGCGCCTTTTTTCCGTGCAGGCGCCATACTGCTTTCAGCAGACGGTGCAGTAGAACTGCTAACCGTCGTCATCGAATGACCGCTTCCGCTGCCACTCTGCTCTCCTGCTCTCCTGATGCTATGAATCCACCTCGCAGGTCCTCTATATGACCGTTGTCATCCACCGCTTCCGCTGCCACTCTGCTCTCCTGCTCTCCTGGTGGTCTCACATGGCCGCTTCCACTGCAACTCTGCTCGGCTGCTCTTGTCTTGCCATACCACTGCAAGCATGCAGCCCGCTCAGCTGTTGTGTCCTGGCAGCAGACGGTGCAATAGGTCTGCAAACCATCGTCATTGAACTACTGCTTCCGCTGCCACTCTGCTCTCCTGGTGGTCTCACAGGGCCACTTCCACTGCAGCTCTGCTCGGCTCCTCTTTGTCTTGCCATACCACTGCAAACATGCAGCCCGCTCAGCTGTTGCGTCCTGGCATCAGACGGTGCAGTAAGTCTGCAAAACTGGTCATCCAACCACCGCTTCCCCTGCAACTCTGCTCTCCTACTCTCCTGCAGACGCCATACCACGGCAAGCATGGAGCTCGCTCAGATCACCACGGCAGTTATGAGCATTGTAAACACCTTGCACACTATCATGCAGTATATGCAGTACCAGAACCTGCAAAAACAGGCAAGGAGGCGATGACAGCTCAGTGACGAGAGTGATGAGGACATGGACACAGACTTCTCTCAAAGCACAGGCCCCGGCAATTTGGCCATCCTGGTGGCAATGGGGCAGGCTCATGCAGTGGAATGCCGATTCTGGGCCCGGGAAACAAGCACAGACTAGTGGGACCGCATAGTGTTGCAGGTCTGGGATTATTCCCAGTGGCTGCGAAACTTTCGCATGTGTAAGGGCACTTTCATGGAACTTTGTGACTTGCTTTCCCCTGCCCTGAAGCGCAAGAATACCGAGATGAGAGCAGCCCTCACAGTTCACAAGCGAGTGGCGATAGCCCTCTGGAAGCTTGCAATGCCAGACACCTACCGGTCAGTCAGGAATCAATTTGGAGTGGGCAGTGATTCTGGGAAATGTGCTGAGCTGCTGCTATCAAGGATAGTGATTCTGGGAAATTTGCAGGTCATAGTGGATGGCTTTGCTGCAATGGGATTCCCTAACTGTGGTGGGGCGATAGATGGAACGCATATCCCTATCTTGGGACTGGAGCACCAAGGCAGCCAGTACATAAACCGAAAAGGGTACTTTTCAATGGTGCTGCAAGCACGGATGGATCACAAGGGACGTTTCACCAACATCAACGTGGGATGGCTGGGAAAGGTACATGATGCTCGCATCTTCAGGAACTCTGTTCTGTATGAACATCTGCTGCAAGGGACTTACTTTCCAGACCAGAAAATAACTGTTGGGAATGTTGAAATGCCTATAGTTATCCTTGGGGACCCAGCCTACCCCTTAACGCCATGGCTCATGAAGCCATACACAGGCACCCTGGACAGTAGTCAGGAGCTGTTCAGCTATAGGCTGAGCAAGTGCAGAATCGTGGTAGAGTGTGCATTTGGATATTTAAAAGTGCGCTGCGCAGTTTACTGACTTGGTTAGACCTCAGCAAAACCAATATTCCCATTGTTATTACTACTTGCTGTGTGCTCCACGATAGCTGTGAGAGTAAGGGGGAGATATTTATGGCGGGGTGGGAGGTTGAGGCAAATCGCCTGGCTGCTGATTACGTGCAGCCAGACACCAGGGTAGTTAGAAGAGCACAGCAGGGCACGCTGCGCATCAGAGAAGCTTTGAAAACCAGTTTCATGGCTGACCAGGCTACGGTGTGAGTTCTGTTTGTTTCTCCTTGATGAAAACCCGTCCCCTTGGTTCACTCTACTTCCCTGTAAGCCAACCGCCCTCCCGTCCCACCTTTGATCACCGCTTGCAGAGGCAATAAAGACATTGTTGTTTCAAATTCATGCATTCTTTATTAATTCATCACACAAATAGGGGGATAACTGCCAAGGTAGCCCAGGAGGGGTGGGGGAGCAGGAAAGCACCAGGTGGGGTGGGGGAGGAGGGAAGGATAAGGCCATACTGCACTTCAAAACTTATCGAATGCCAGCCTTCTGTTGCTTGGGCAGTCCTCTGGGGTGGAGTGATTGGGTGCCTGGAGCCACCACCCCGTGTTCTTGAGCGTCTGGGTGAGGAGGCTATGGAACTTGGGGAGGAGGGCAGTTGGTTACACAGAGGCTGCAGTGGCGGTCTGTGCTCCTGCTGCCTTTCCTGAAGCTCAGCCATACACCGGAGCATATCAGTTTGATCCTCCAGTAGCCTCAGCATTGCATCCTGCCTCCTTTCATCATGCTGCCGCCACTTTTCCTCTTGATCCCGCCACCTCTCCTGTTGCTCCCACCATTTGTCCTCACGCGCGTCCCTCCTGTCCTTGCATTCATTTTGTGCTTTCCTGGACTCTGCCATTGTCTGCGTCCATGCATTCTGCTGGGCTCTTTCAGTTTGGGTGGACTGCATGAGCTCAGAGAACATTTAACCGCAAGTGCGTTTTTTTTGCCTTCTTATCTGCGCTAGCCTCTGGGACGGAGATGATAGTCACAGTGTTGAAACATTTGCAGCTGCGGGAGGAAAAAAAGGGAGATTAAAACTGAAAAAGACACATTGGCCATTTAAAAGGAGGGGCTGATGTTTTCGGGTTAACTTGCAGCACAGACCCCCACACACACCCAATTCTCTGGATGATTGCTTCATCCCTCCCCCCACCGCGTGGCTAACAGCGGGGATGATTTCTTTTCAGCCACAGGCAAAACAGCCCAGCAGGAACAGCCACCTCTGAATGTCCCCCTAATAAAATTCCCCTATTTCAACCAGATGACCATGAATGATATCACTCTCCTGAAGATAACATAGAGAGATAAAGAACAGATGTTGCTTGAATGCCAGCAAACACCGGGACCACACCCTGCTATGCTTTCTTATGCAATGATTCCAGACTACGTGCTACTGGCCTGCCGTGGTAAAGTGTTCTACCATGGAGGATGCAATAAGGCTGCCCTCCCCAGAAACCTTTTGCAAAGGCTTTGGGAGTACCTCCAGGACAGCTTCATTGAGATGTCCCTGGAGGATTTCCGCTCCATCCCCAGACATGTTAACAGACTTTTCCAGTAGCTGTACTGGTCGCGAATGCATCCCAAGTCTTCAGGGCAAATTAATCATTAAACACGCTTGCTTTTAAACTGTGTATTATATTTACAAAGGTACACGCACCAGAGGTGCCTTCTCTGTCTTCAAGGTCCGGGAGCCCGGGTTGGGAGGATACTGCTTCCAGGGTGATAAACAGTTCCTGGCTGTCGGGGAGAACGGTTTCTCCGCTTGCCTGTTGTGCGCTATCTTCAACCTCCCCCTCCTCATCATCTTCCTCATCCCCAAAATCCTCATCCCTGTTGCGTGAAACTCCCTTGCAGGAGTCCATGTACAGGTGTGGGGTAGTTGTAGGGGCACCCCCTAGAATTGCATGCAGCTCATCATAGAAGTGGCATGTCTGGGGCTCTGACCCCGAGCGGGCGTTTGCCTCTTGGGTTTTTTGGTAGGCTTGCCTGAGCTCCTTAAGTTTCACGCGGCACTGCTGTGGGTCCCTGTGATAGCCTCTGTCCTTCATGCCCTTGGAGCTTTTTTCAAATATTTTGGCATTCATCTTTTGGAACGGAGTTCTGATAGCACGGATTCATCTCCCAATACAGCAATCAAATCCAGTACCTCCCGTTCGGTCCATGCTGGAGCTCTTTTGCGATTCTGGGACTTCATGGTCACCTCTGCTGATGAGATCTGCACGGTCACCTGTGCTGATCAGCTTGCCACACTGGTCAAACAGGAAATGAAATTCAAAAGTTCGCTTTTCCTGTCTACCTGGCCAGTGCATCCGAGTTGAGAGTGCTGTGCAGAGCGGTCACAATGGAGCACTGTGGGATAGCTCCCAGAGGCCAAAAGCGTTGAATTGTGTCCACACTAACCCAAATTTGACCCGGCGATGTCGATTTCAGCGCTAATCCCCTCGTCGGGGAGGAGTACAGAAATCGATTTTAAGAGCTCATTAAGTCGACAAAAATGGCTTCGTTGTGTGGATGGGTGCAGGGTTAAATTGATCTAACGCTGCTAAATTCGACCTAAACTCATAGTGTAGACCAGGGCTCAGTGAGCATCACCCAGAGCTTGGAATGCTGCATATCTGCCAGCAACCACAGCAGGGAAGGAAATTTGCATCAGCCAATTGACAGAACTGGCTGGGCAGGTGATTCCGTGGAGGGGCCTGCAGGCAGCTGAGTGAGTCTGCAGTGAATCCCGGGGTGTCTGATGCTTCAGCTCTGCATGCGAAAGGCTCTGTTGGAGAGCTTGGGGATGGATGAGTCGCATTGCCAGCAGATCAAGGGACGTGATCATTCCCCACTATTCGACATTGATGAGGCCTCATCTGGAGTACTGTGTCCAGTTTTGGGCCCCACACTGCAAGAAGGATGTGGAAAAATTGGAAAGAGTCCAGTGGAGGGCAACAAAAATGATTAGGGGCTGGAGCACATGATTTATGAGGAGAGGCTGAGGGAACTGGGATTATGTAGTCTGCAGAAGAGAAGAATAAGGGGGGATTTGATAGCTGCTTTCAGCTACCTGAAAGCGGGTTCCAAAGAGGATGGATCTAGACTGTTCTCAGTGGTAGCAGATGACAGAACAAGGAGTAATGGTCTCAAGTTGCAGTGGAGGTTTAGGTTGGATATTAGGAAAACTTTTTCACTAGGAGGGTGGTGAAGTACTGGAATGGGTTATCTAGGGAGGTGGTGGAATCTCCTTCCTTAGAGGTTTTCAAGGTCAGGCTTGAGAAAGCCCTGGCTGGGATGATTTAGTTGGGGATTGGTCCTGCTTTGAGCAGGGCGTTGGACTAGATGACTTCCTGAGGTCACTTCCAACCCTGATATTCTATGATTCTATGATTCAATCTATGGAGAATTTGCCAGCTCCCCTCTTACCTCCCTAATTAATGGCAGGACACAGCACAGCCAACCAGTTCATTGCGACCGTGACATCCAGGGCTCTCAGTCCCCTAGTATTCAAACTAAGGAAACTCCCACCTGGAAACCTCCAGCTTTCACACAAGGTGCTAGGTTATTCTTCTTTGCAAAAGCAGCTTTGAAAGCCCATCGTGAGGTCGCTTAAGCATGTGCTCAGCCATGCAACGCATCCGGCCAGGGCAAGCACAAGGAGCCTGCTGACCAGCTGCATCGTAACCTGCCTCTACCTGGACTTCTGCCCTTGCTGCCTACTCATACGATTGCAGAGTCCGAGAGGCTGGCGCTGGCAAAGTCCAGAAAGCAGCTTCTCTCCTCGCTGCTGCAGCAGTGTGTCACAGACTCACAGGTCGTGCCCACTCTTGGCCCCGTATGGTCCCTGGGGGGAACACCCTTTAGTGTGACAGCCTTTCTAGGGGGTCCACTCTCTCTCGGCGGTTAAGCCCCTCCGCCTCCTGGAACCACACCTCTCTGAGCCTTAGCAGTCCTGTCTCTTGCCATGGGCTCCCTCAGGGAGTCCACTCGCTCTGGACCCCGGGGCCTCCACTCCCAGTGGGAATAATGCAACCCTGTTCTCTAGACTGGAGCAATTCTCAGCCAGCATAAAACAGGCGGGTTTATTTAATGTCTGAACACAGAATAGGAAACTCTGAGGGCCCTCAGGCCTTGTCTCCCTCAGCATAGTACCTCTAAGTCTCCCCTGCATCCAGGTGGGCTCTCCCTGCTCTCTTCCTCCAATCCCAAGCCCCCATGCTTTCCAGCTGGGCATCCAATATCACCTCCCCCAAGTCCCATCTCTGTCCATTGTCTCCTATCCAGGTAAACAGGGTCTCCTGGGCCTCCTGTCCTCTCAGCTGTCTTTTGCACCCCTCTGGCTGGAACCAGTTGGTCAGGTCACTGGGGTCCTCTCTTTGCAGCCCATTGTCCTCCCACTGGCCAGAACTGGCTGTGACTCCTGAGCTGGGCCGCCCCATCACCAGGTAACCAGTTGCTGGGGTATCCATTCTCCAGGCCATTGGCTGGGGGTTGCCGGTCCTCTGTAGCAACAAACTACCTCTCCCATCACCTCATTAAACCAGTAACACCCAGAGAAACTGAGTCCCACACTCTCTGCATGCAAACCATTGAAAAAAACAAGAAAAAAACAAGAGAACCCCTCACTTCATCACATCTCTTCCTCCTTCGAGTCTGAACTGAGTGGGGTCACTTAGCCAGTGACCTGGGGAAGTTCAGGACCGTGATAAAGCATTGGCTATAACATTGGCACTCCCCCTCACATGAACCACCTCCATGTCATAACCCTGGAGGAAGAGGTTCCATCTCAGCAGCTTGGCATTAGCCCCTTTCATTTAGTGCAGCCATGTCAGGGGCGAATGGCCAGTGTACACAGTGAAGCGCCGTCCAAATAGATATGGCTGCAGCTTTTTAAGGGCCCACACCATGGTCAGGCATTCCTTCTCCATGGCCACATAGTGCTGCTCCTGGGGCAGCAGCTTCTTGCTCAGGTACACAATGGGGTGTTTCTCCCCCTTAGTATCAGTTTGCATCAGCACCGCACCCAGCCAGGTGTCTGAGGAGTCGGTGAACACCAGGAAGGGTTTGTTAAAATCCGGATTTACCAGCACCGGGCTTTGGATGAGTGCCCCCTTTAGCACACAGAGAGCCCTCTGGCATTGGTCAGTTGAGACCACCTTGTCCGGCTTTCCCTTCCTACAAAGCTCGGTGAGGGGAGCTGCCAGGGATTAAAGTATGGCACAAACTTCCGGTAGTACCCCTCCATTCCCATGAAAGTCCGTACCTGCTTCTTAGTCTGGGGAGTGGGCCAATCCTTGATTGCCTCCACTTGGCCGGCTCTGGCTTCAGGTGACTGCTCCCCACCTTGTGGCCCAGATATGACACCTCTGCATCCCCATCTTGCACTTTCCAGCTTTTATGGTCAGTCCTGCATCCTGGAGGCAACCCAGCATCCTCTTCACCTGGGACACATGTTCCTCCCAGGTCTGGCTAAAGATACAGATATTGTCAATATACGCTAGAGCAAAGTCCTCCATCCCCCTTAGTAACTGGTCCACCAGGCGCTGGAAGGTGGCAGGTGCCCCCTTGGGGTCAAAGGCAGAACCAGGAACTCAAAAAGCCCTTTTGGGTGGTGAAGGCAGACTTCACCCTGGCCTCTAGGTCCAAAGGCACCTGCCAGTAGCCTTTGGTGAGATACATGGTAGTGAGGTATCAGGTGCCCCTCAACTTGTCTAGGATTTCATCGGTCCTAGGCATGGGATAGACATCGGACACTGTGATGGCATTGAGCTTCCGATAGTCCACACAGAACCGGATCAACCCATCCTTCTTGGGGACCAGTACCATGGGAGAGGGCCAGGGGTTGGAGGAGGGCTGGATCGCCCCTAAAGCCAGCATGTCTCCGACCTCTCTCTCCAGGTCCTGGGCTGATTTCCCAGTGACCTTGAATGGGGAACACCTGATGGGAAGGTTGGCAACCATCTCCAAGCAGTGAACAGCCAGGTTAGTGAGCCCAGGCCATTTGGAGAACAGCTGCTGGTATGAATGCAGCACCTCTCTGATCTCAGCCTCCTGGGCAGGAGTTAGCTGGTCTGAGAGGGGAATTGATTCCAGCGAGGGGTCAGCCCCCACCTCAGGGAGTCCCACCAGGGGATCCTGTCCCTTCTCCTCCCACTGCCTACACAGAGCCAGGACCAACTTCTCCCTGTCCCAGTATGGCTTCATCATGTTGACATGTGTGCCCAGATGGACAGTTCCACTGCATCGTTTACCTTGTTTACCTGTCTGATGACCTTGAAGGGGCCATCCCAGGCAGCTTGCACCTTGTTCTTCCGCATGGGGATGAGAAGCATCATCTGGTCCCTGGTAGCATAGGAGCAAGCATGTGCTAAGCAGTTGTACCAGACCTTCTGCTTCCTCTGTGCCCTAGCTAGGTTTTCCCTGGCCAAGCCCATGAGGTCCGCGAGCTTTTCCTGGAAGGTCAGTACATACTCCACCACAGATCCTCCATCCGGAGAGGCCTTTCCCTTCCACTTGTCCCTCATCAAGTCTAGGGGTCTCCTCACTCTCGTCTCATATAGCAACTCGAATGGGGAAAACCCTGTGGATTCCTGGGGCACTTCCCTGTATGCAAACAGCAGGTGAGGTAAATACTTGTCCCAGTCCTGCGGGTGCTGGTCAATAAATGTTTTCAGCATCATCTTTATGGTCCCATTGAACCTCTCTACCAGCTCCACACTTCTCCCACAAGCACTGGAGCAGGGTAGACATGAGGTTGGACTCTTGGTCTGTAAGGATCTTCTTGAGAAACCCTGCTCTGCTGAATATGGTCAGCAGCACATCTGCCATAGTCTCTGATAGAGGACAAGGCCACCACCTCAGGGTAGCGCATAGCAAAATCTACCACCACCAGAATGTATTTCTTCCCCGACTGAGTCGCCCTGCTAAGGGGCCTCACTATGTCCATAGCCACCTTCTGGAAAGGCTCCTCTATGATGGGCAAAGGTCTCAGAGCTGCTTTACACATATCTCGGGCCTTCCCCCACCCTCTGGCAGGAGTCACAGCACCTGCAATACTGTTGGACAGCATCAAAGACCCTGAGCCAGTAGAAGTTCTGCAGCAGCCTCTGCCTGATGCGCCGGATGCCATGATGACCTGAAAGAGGAATATCGTGGGCCAAGTATAACAGTCTGTGGCGGTACCTCTTTGTCATACAGTGCTCCCGCCCAGCTGTGGGGATGAGGGCAGGGCTGATGCCAGGCCTCGTGCAGAGACTGGCTTGTCTTCAGGAACAGTCCCCAGGCCAGAGCCGAGGACGCTGGGGAGAAAGTGACAAGAGCCCCTGCGGCTGAGAGAAGAGTTGCCAGTGCCAGGCCCTGCTCAGCCTTCACTGTGATGTTCCCTCGTGACTCCAGCATCCAAACGTCACCAGTCAGGCCCCCAAGGCAGGAGATTGTATCAAATCAGAGCGGTTGGATCATTCTCTGCCTGCTGGTCTCTGCACCTGTCATTCTCACGTCCGTTTCCAGCTTCCCCACAGCCACGAGGGCCAGACATGTACAGTTTTGTAATACAAGCCAAAATGCTCACGTGTTCACGGGACTCCCGCAACAGCAGCTATCACAAGAGTCACAAGAGCTGGCCACATTGAGGCTGTCTCGGTGCATGACAGCATGCAGTCTAGGGTGCTCTCTAGACATAACCCAGGAGTTGCACCTGTGCTGAGATCTGTGACAGGGGCCCACAAACCTGGATTGACAGTTATTATTATTAAGCATTTTTATTACAGTGGTGCCTTGGGCCAGCCAAGGGTGTGGCCCCAGTGTGCCAGGCCCTGCACAAACAGGGAGCAGCAGCCAGTCCGTGGCTGAAGAGCTGACAATGTCACTAGACCAGCCAGACCCAAGGTGGAGAAGGGGAGAACCCACCAGCAGAGCAACCCATGCAGTGGCGGCAAATGACATGGGAGTGCCCAGATTTTTGGGGGTGTGTGTGTGGTTATTTAACAGGAGATCAGCTACATGGAAAGAAAGGGAGGGAAAGGTACAGGTCAGGGAGAAGAGGCTAAGGGGCAGACATGCAGTGAAGCTGAGGTAGAGAGACTGTGATGGGGGGAAGGTGAGGGCTGGAGCACACAGCCAGTCAGTATACGACTGAGTCTGTCTATTCGACCAGTGGCAATGTCTCAGTGTCCCTGGGCCTGGCTCTGGAGGCTCCAGCTCCTGCTGGGGTCTCAGGCTTGCTGCACTCTGCAGTTCTTCCCCAAAGCCACAGGGTAGGAGGAACCGCCTGGGTCCTCCTGCCCTAGAGTTGGGGGTGTCTCCTTTGCACAGTGCCGGAGTCCGGCTGCCCAGTGCCCCTGCATGCACACACGGGCCAGGCACTTGCCACCAGTGTGCTGATTGGTGCAAACGCTGCTGGCTGCAGGGGGCAAATTCCCTCCTTGGGTGCTGGCTGAGCCGATGGGAGAGATCTCAGCAATACAGCAGTGCTGGCTGCAGCGTCACCAGGACCAGCATAGCAGAGTAGCATGGTCCCTGGGGGGGTACTGTGGTACACGCTCCTTGGGTGCAGTGAGGCTGGGTCTCTCTCTCTGATGCTGGAGTTACAGGGAGCAAGCCCTGTGGGCTGGGTGCTCTGGAGTCCTACTGGCCCAGGTATTCAGTGTCTTGGTAACACCCCATATTGGCTGCTGGACCCTTCTCTCTGGCTTTCCAGCACCTGCTCACCCATCTGCAATGCCAGGGCCCGTCAGTCCTTCACTCCTCCCCCCGTGAGTCCCCTCCTTGGCTCCCCTCCAGCGTCAGTGTTACCCCCCACAAACCTTGGATGTGACCAGCTCTGTGCCCACAACGCCTCAGCACTCTCCCTGCCATGCTCCCACTGGGCCCTGCGCTCTGCCGGTGCCACCAGCCCTCTGTGAGCCCTTCTCCCACCAGCGCCTCCTTGCCCCGGCCCTCTGCCTGCTCCCCAGCCTCCCTCGCCTCCTTCCAACCCATGTCATCACCTGGCATGAAGCTGCCCTGGCCTCTCTCCTCTCCTCTCCCTGCCTCTTCTGCTGATCAGACAGGAACCACAGTCTGTCCCCCTGCCCCGGTGGGCGTGGGAGCCACCTGCCAACCCCATGAGGCATTTGGGCCTTCTCAGCTCCCTCTCTGACCCCAGCACCCTCTTGATGGCTGACAAGACTCACTGGCTCCCGCTGTGGCTGCCTGTCTCCAGAACACCATGGTGTGTGCAGTTGCGGCTCGCAGGGAGGGGGCAGCTGGCATTCTCCCCGAGTGGCTGAGACCGTCCTGATACCAGTGGTGGGCAAGGCTGTCCGTCTGACTCTGCTCCCACCAGGCTCCACACAGCCTGAGATGGGCACTCACAGCACGTAGCAGCTCACCCAAGAAGGAGCTAATGACCCCCTGCTGCAAGGGACGGTCCTGCCTGGGGTGCAGGGGCAGTGGAGGGGCTTGCCCAAGTGGCAGAGCCACGAATGGGACCGAGCAAGCCCTGGCACCAGTAGAGCAGAACAGCTCCAGGTGCTGGAATGGGTAATACCAGCAGTGCACCAGTCCCACCTAGGGCGGGACACAGCCTGCGCCCAGCTGGGGTGGAAACCGCCCCACCCGTCCCGACGTAGATGCAACTTCGTCCTATTGCCAGGCAGCTGACCAAACCCTCCTCTCCCCCACGAGAGCACCCCCTGCAAATGCATGATGCCCTGGCCACACCAGAGACCTGTCCCCCCGGCACTCTCTGCTGTGTGGCTCTGTGCTGAGGCCTGGCCCTTCACTGCAGGGCTGTGAGAGAGCAACTGAGTATGGCTTGGACTAGCCATGTGATGGCCACACACTGGACCTGCATTAGACATCTATGCAGTAAAGCAGCCCCCCGCTGCTGGGCAGCCATGCCCAGCTTCCCCCAGGAAGGCCACACCCAGGCCCCATGGGGCAACCTATGATGCTGGCTCTCAGTGCCAGGCCCACTCTGAGTGGAGCCAAGGAGCGAGCGTGGTGGGAGATGGCCCCAGATCACTGCCCCGCAGGGTCTGGGCCTGGGGGCAAGGGGTGCAGTGACTCCCTGCTCAGTCCTCGCTGCAGTGAGGAGAGATGCATGGAGTGCAGCTTCCCGCGCTGCAGGCTGGGCTCTGGGTTCATTAATGCAGCTCCCTGCCAGTGCCCCCAACCTGTGCATCTGTGATGAAAATCAATAGCATGTTATGAGGCAGCATACAATCTGTGCAAGCCATACATGCTGCTTTACTTACGGGAAAGCCTGGGCCAAGGTCACTCTGGGGCTGCAGAGAGGGGCGCTCCGAGGCCGTCCAGCACCCCCTCTCTGCCAGGAGCTTGTTCTATCTGCCAGGGAACGGCATGGGAGGGATGGTGGTTAGGCAGAATTCCTGGAAGGGGAGTGATGGAAATGCTGTCTCCCAGCATTTCCCCAGCAGGATCACATCTATGGCATTTACCTGCAGGGATCTGGCTAGTGTCTGTGGCGTTGGCAGCAGCAGGGGGCAGAAGTGAGGCACCAGGGTAGCCCTGCTCCGTGGCTACCCCTGCCGCCAGAGGGGGTCGTGCTCCATGGACCAGGCAGCTGCACCCCCTGCTGCCATTGTAATTCACCCCCAGACCGATGTCTCTTGGGTTGATCCATGCTCCACAGGCTGCTGCTGCCTTGGACAATAGGCTCCCTGTTTGTGCAGCACTGGGGACCTGCTCGACTGGGGGAAGCCTGGGCACGAGCTCTCTGGACATGTGGGGGCCAGGTGGGGCTCGTCACACAAATACAGCTAGTCTGCATGGCTGTTCATGCTGAATGCCGCGGAGCAGCTCACATCCCATTGCCTCAGAAATCAGGGACTTCCTAAGCCTGGTGCTCCAGCAGAGCCATGCAGGGGGCCTGCAATCAGTGAGAGGGAACCCTTGATACCATCAGCTCGTTCCTGCTCCCAGGGCTGCCCTGATAGCAGAGAGCCCCTGTCTCACACTGCAGTGCAGGGCTTCTGTCTGGCCTTTCACAGGGGCTGATGCTGGGATCATCCTGCTCTCTTCTTGGATAGACCTCAGAGCCAGGAGCAGCTCACGTCAACATGGGAGAGCCGGCTGCTGCCTCGTTGCCTTGAAGGAAAGCAGGACATTAGCATCTGGGACCCAGAGGGAATGGGGACGAGAGCAGAAAGAGGGCAGAAAGAGTGTTGCAAAATTCAGCATCTTCCTACGCACTCAGTAACTCTAACCATGCTCCCATCAGTTAGTGCAGCAAATACCTGCAGCAAATACTGAATCTACCTCCCAGTGAGCCAAGAGAAATGTGGACATGAGAGCAAAGGAAATGCAGGAGCAATGACTGCACTGGGAAGATGAGCAAATGCACAGACCCAGTGTCTATGTGCACTAGAAAGGCTACACAAAGCCGGAACCCCTGTGTAGTGATGCCACCTGCTTGGAATTACAGTGATGTCTCCACTTGGAGGTGTAAGTTCCAGCTGGAGGAGACATACCCACGCTAGCCCTGACTGAGCTTGTGCACTAGAAACAGAGTGTAGCTATGGCCGTCTGAGCAGCGGGAAGGGCTAGCCATCCATCCCGTCTGAGACACTGGGCACACACTCGGCATAGCTAGCCCCTCCTGCCACGTGCACCAAGACTGGACTTTACTAAGTGCCAGCTGTAATGATGCTGGCTATGGTGGGACCCAACTGAGAGTACCAATTCAGGACAAATTGCTTAAAGCAGGGCAGTTACAGCCCAAGGCTGGGGTTCCTTTGCACTCCGAGGCAAACCAAACCAGCCAAACAGGGAAGACTTTGGTTTTACCCCACTGGCTAACCACAAGTCACACAAGCAATTCCCTTAGACACTCCAGTTTCCCAGTATCACCACCAGTGCCACTCGTTATGAGGACAAATGGTTATGAAAACCAATACCCCAGTAAAAGAAAAAAGGTTCTCTCGATTCCAAAGGACCAAGCCCCAGACCCATGTCAATATACAAATCAGATCTTACCCACAAATCACGCTGTTGCCAGTCCTTTAGAATCTAAAATTTAAAGGTTTATTCATAAAAGGAAAAAGATATAGATGAGAGCTAGAGTTGGTTAAATGGAATCAAGTACACACAGTCATGGCAAAGTTCTTGGTTCAGGCTTGTAGCAGTGATGGAATAAACTGCAGGTTCAAATCAAGTCTCTGGAATACATCCACAGCTGGGATGGGTCATCAACCCTTTGTTCAAAGCTTCAGTGTAGCAAAATCCCTCCAGAGGTAAGAATCAGGACTGAAGACAAGATGGAGGAGCTGCAGCAGCTTTTTATATTCTCTTGCCATGTGGCCTCTCTTTCTTTGTTCCAAAGACAAGCTGTCCATCACATGGCATGGAAAAACCTCAATGTTCTGTCCATAGGCATGTCCCTGCATACCTTGCTGAGTTGCAAGGCATGTCTGCCTTCTCTCATTGGGTCAGTTGTATAGCTGATGGTCCTCAATGGGCCATCAAGCAGGCTAGGCAGTGCTGATGCCAAATTGTCTGCGGTATCACCCAGAAGCATAGCCTAAGTTTGAAATACAGACAGTATAGAGCCAATACTTATAACTTTAAATACAAAAATGATACATGCATACAGATCACATAATCATAACCAGCAAACCATAAACTTGTCTGGGACACCTTATTTGACCCCCTTTATACAAGATTTGGTGCCTCTACAGGACCTTGGTTGGAACAATGATCTATACGGTCACAGCTCATGTCAATAATGTCACACCAACGTTGGCACAAGAACAAATAGCCATCAACAATTTTAGGCTTGAAATTAGATGAGGGTTTCTAATCATCAGAGGAGTGAAGTTCTGGAACAGCCTCCCAAGGGGAGCAGTGGGGGCAAAAAACCTAACTGGCTTCAAGACTGAACTAGATATGTTTATGAAGAGGATGGTATGATGAGACTGCCTACAGTGGCATGTGGCCGATCTGCGACTGCTAGGAGCGATATCTCCAACGGCTGGTGAGGGGACACTAGATGGGGAGGGCTCTGAGTTACTACAGAGAATTCTTTCCCAGGTGTCTGGCTGGTGGGTCTTACCCACATACTCAGGGTCTAACTGATCGACATATTTGGGATCGGGAAGGCATATTTGGGATCCCTTAGGTCAGATTGGCAGAGATCCTCGTGTGTGTGTGTGTGTGTGTTCCACCTTCCTCTGCAGCATGGGGGCACAGGTCACTTGCAGATTTAAACTAATGTAATACTCTGTAACTTGAAGTCTTTAAATCATGCAGTTAAAGAAGTATGGGCTGGATGAATGCACTATAAGGTGGGTAGAAAATTGGCTAGATTGTCAGGCTTAACGCCTAGTGATCAATGGCTCCATGTCTAGTTGGCAGCCAGTATCAAGTGGAGTGCCCCAAGGGTCGGTCCTGAGGCCAGTGTTGTTCAATATCTTCATTAATGATCTGGAGGATGGTGTGGATTGCACCCTCAGCAAGTTTGCAGACAACACTAAACTGGGAGGTGTGGTAGATACGCTGGAGGATAGGGATAGGATACAGAGGGACCTAGACAAATTGGAGGATTGGGCCAAAAGAAATCTGATGAGGTTCAACAAGGACAAGTGCAGAGTCCTGCACTTAGGATGGAAGAATCCCATGCACTGCTACAGACTAGGGACCAAATGGCTTTTTCAGCAGTTCTGCAGAAAAGGACCTAGGGGTTACAGTGGACGAGAAGCTGGATATGAGTCAACAGTGTGCCCTTGTAACCAAGAAGGCCAATGGCATTTTGGGATGTACATGTAGGGGCATTGCCAGCAGATCGAGGGACGTGATCGTTCCCCTCTATTCGACATTGGTGAGGCCTCATCTGGAGTACTGTGTCCAGTTTTGGGCCCCACACTACAAGAAGGATGTGGAAAAATTGGAGAGAGTCCAGCAGAGGGCAACAAAAATGATTAGGGGACTGGAACACATGACTTATGAGGAGAGGCTGAGGGAACTGGGATTGTTTAGTCTACAGAAGAGAAGAATGAGGGGGGATTTGATAGCTGCTTTCAACTACCTGAAAGGTGGTTCCAAAGAGGATGGATCTAGACTATTCTCAGTGGTAGCGGATGACAGGACAAGGAGTAATGGTCTCAAGTTGCAGTGGGGGAGATTTAGGTTAGATATTAGGAAAAACTTTTTCACTAGGAGGGTGGTGAAACACTGGAATGCGTTACCTATGGAGGTGGTGGAATCTCCTTCCTTAGAAGTTTTTAAGGTCAGGCTTGACAAAGCCCTGGCTGGGATGATTTAATTGGGGATCGGTCCTGCTTTGAGCAGGGGGTTGGACTAGATGACCTCCTAAGGTCCCTTCCAACCCTGATATTCTATGATTCTATGATTTGAGGACATCAGTAACTCAGCCAGAGGTGAGAGGTCTGTTACAGGAGTGGGTGGGTGATGTTCTGTGGCCTGCAGTGTGCAGGAGGCCAGACTATATCAGTGTTTCTCAAATGCGGCCACCACGGGCTTTTCTTGCAGCCACAGCCTCCTGGGCAGTGATTGCGGGGGGAGAGCAGCAACCCTGCCCCCAGGGATCGCCAGCAGGGGTTGGGCCCTGACCCCTCTCGTGCCACAAATGCTGGAGGAGCAGGCAGCCCCTGTGAGTTCCCCACCTTCCAGGGGTGGTGGGGCTTAGGCTTCCAGCTTCAGTCCTAGGGTGGCAGGCGACAGGCTCTGGCCATGGGGCTTTGGTCTCTGGCCCCCGCCATGGGCTCACTACCCCTCCATTGTCCCTGGCGCCCATTGCCTCGCTACCCACCTCCCCATCCAGCACTTAATTTTCCCCCAGCTATTGGGGCTGAGTACATGTGCTGTGAAAAGTGATATTTGTATGTTTGTTAATACAGTCAAACCTCACAATAACGCGCCCCGCAATAACGCGAATTCGGATATAACGCTATCATAAGTTGGCTCCCCTTTAAGGCCGTAATACTGTTCGCATTTTGCCAGAATACTTTTTTTACGACATTTATAAATAAACCATGTTCTTCCGTTATGGATACGCCAGTCTTTTCTGTCCAAACGTAAGTCTTTTCTGCCCAAGAGAAATTGTATGCCCTGGATCAACTAAAGAAGGGCAAACAATAAACTCAGCTTGCTAGAGATCTAGGCATTAGTGAGTCCACTCTGTGAGGGTGGAAAAAAGAAGAAGAAAAGCTCGGTAGCCTACCCTGCATTCTTGAAGAGGAAACTGCTTTACAGCGTAAAAAGGTCAAGTTTGCTAATGATGAAAGCCTAAATTCAGCCTTGTACCAATGGTTTCTCCAGGCTCGCTCAGAAGGAGTTCCCATTTCTGGCCCTATTCTGAAAACTCAAGCAGAGAAATTTGATCACCTTATCAATGGAAATGAATCCAAATTTAAGGCGAGTAACCGCTGGCTGGACAGATTCAAGAAAAGGCACACTATAAACCAAGTTCTTGTGTCTGGGAAAATCCACTCAGCTGATAAAAAGGCTGCCAATTCCTACCCAATTGAGCTTAAAAAGTTGCTGGAGGAAGGTTGCTACACAGCCGATCAAGTTTACAACTGCGACGAGACAGGTATATGCTTTAAAATGTTACCTGATCGCACCCTCGAAACCAGGCCTGATAGTCACAAATGAAAAGGCTTTAAGCAGAGGAAGGACCGAGTCACTCTCTTGTTTTGTGTCAATACATCTGGCAGCCACAAAGTCAGAACTCTGATGATCAGAAAAGCGAGGTCTCCCAGATGTTTTCATCATGTTAATATGAAGGCCCTTCCCTTTGAATACACCAACAGCAAGAATGCATGGATGAATAGCTCCATATTTCAAGACTGGTTCCATAAAACTTTCGTGCCAGCTGTTCGGGCTCATTTGCGAAAACTCAAGCAGGAGCAAAAAGCTCTCCTCCTGCTGGATAATTGCCCTGCCCACCCCCCAGCGGAAAATCTTGTCAGTCATGACGGTGAGATTAAAGTCTCTTATCTCCCGAAGAACACTATGTCAGAAATCCAGCCACTGGACCAAGGCATCATATCAGTATTTAAGCAAAACTATTGTCACGAAATGATCAAGCGGATGGTAGCGGATAACAACTCCTCCATCGACACATCACTGGCGTCACTCAACTTGAAAGAAGTCTGTCACCTCATCGGGAAAGCCTGGGATGCTATCTCTGCACGTTGCATTGAATGATGCTGGATAAAGGGTCTTGGTCCAGCTTTTCCATCATCTACACACAATGGTAACAACGACAAGCCTGAATTTACAAGATTCATTGAAGACGACGTACGTTTAGCCGAAGAAGCACTCAGATAATATGAGCACAGTCATCATGATATCCTCAACTGGTTTTCACCAGATGATATCTGCCCCATATATGAACACATTTCAGACGACGAAATTGTTGCAAATGTCAGAGGAAAGAATGAAGCTGCATCACCAGAGCCCGAAACCAGGGGTGCTAATGATGATGATGATGACGATGATGGCACCTCAACTCCCCCACCAAAAGTGTCCAAGGCAGTAAAGCACCCAGAAGCCAGTTTGAGCTGACTGGAAACTCAAGATGTGGAAAAAGAAAAGGAGTACTTGTGGCACCTTAGAGACTATCCAATTTATTTGAGCATAAGCTTTCGTGAGCTACAGCTCACTTCATCGGATGCATTCAGTGGACAGTATCAAAATCCTCCAACTCAGAAGCATTCTTGACTTTGATTGAAGCCAACAGTCTGCAGCAAATAAGCAGACCACACTAGATAGCTTTTTTAAGAAGTGATGAAATTTAAAATTATGGAGTCATGCAACCACATTGACTTTGCACTCTGCACAATGATTAGTATAGTCAATTTCACATGTTTCTTTCATGTACATGTAATTAAATGACCACTTTTGTGTTTAAAACATGCTGGGATAGCCATTGTTCTTTTTACAAGACTTAAACTGACTGGCTTGAAATGGTAAATTTTCATAACCCCGCTATAAAGCAACCCCACATTTATCACGATCAAATTTTTTGGACCCCAATTTTTGCTTTATAGCAGGGTTTCACTGTATCACTTTTCACTGCCTCCCATCTAGCTAGCAAGTCTGGTTCTGTGAAAAGTGATATTAACAAACATACAAATATCACTTTTCACAGCAGCAGACTTACTAGCTACCAAGTCTAATAAAAAAAAAAGCAACACAAATAGCAACAAAAGACAAGAATATGCAAAGCACCTTATTTGTGTTTATATTCAGTATAGGTCCAGTAAAGAATAGAGATAACTGTACATTATTTTTATTATTGAGTTCACAAAAAAACCCTATTTAAATAAATTACAATGTTTTGGACATGGATATGTGCATATTTATTTGTTTTTCCTAAAGTTATTTAAGTGTTTTAAGAAAAATTGTAGAGTGGCCACCAGCAAGTGTTGGTGGCCACACTCTGAGACCACCAAAAAGGTTGTTGTGAGAACCTCAGGCCTAGATGAACGCAATGGTCCCATCTGGCCTTAAAGTCTACAATTCGTGAACTGCCTCAGTCAGGACATGTCTCCGCATGCTGGAATCCCACCATCATGTCACAGTCTGGGGTGCAAGCCAGACCAGAGAGTGAATGTGTCCTTGCCTACCCTGTACCCTAGGTACCTTTAAATGCTCTGTGATTTTTGCTATCTCATGAAAGGCTCCTGTCAAGGTTCCTCCCCTACTCTGAACTCTAGGGTACAGATGTGGGGACCTGCATGAAAACCTCCTAAGCTTACTTTTACCAGCTTAGGTTAAAACTTCCCCAAGGTACAAATTAATTTTATCCTTTGTCCTTGGAATATCCACTGCCACCACCAAACTCTAACTGGGTTTACTGGGAAACGTAGTTTGGACACATCTTTCCCCCCCAAATCCTCCCAACCCTTGCATCCCACTTCCTGGGAAAGGTTTGATAAAAATCCTCACCAATTTGCATAGGTGACCACAGACCCAAACCTTTGGATCTGAGAACAATGAAAAAGCATTCAGTTTTCTTACAAGACTTTTAATAGAAATAGAAGTAAATAGAAGTAAAGGAATCACCCCTGTAAAATCAGGATGGTAGATACCTTACAAGGTAATTAGATTCAAAACATAGAGAATCCCTCTAGGCAAAACCTTAAGTTACAAAAAAGACACACAGACAGAAATAGTCATTCTATTCAGCACAGTTCTTTTCTCAGCCATTTAAAGAAATCATAATCTAACACATACCTAGCTAGATTACTTACTAAAAGTTCTTAGACTCCATTCCTGTTCTATCCCCGGCAAAAGCAGCGTACCAACAGACACAGACCCTTTGTTTCTCTCCCTCCTCCCAGCTTTTGAAAGTATCTTGTCTCCTCATTGGTCATTTTGGTCAGGTGCCAGCGAGGTTACCTTTAGCTTCTTAACCCTTTACAGGTGAGAGGATTTTTCCTCTGGCCAGGAGGGATTTTAAAGGGGTTTACCCTTCCCTTTATATTTATGACAGCTCCCAATGGGTTTAGAGTCCAGGCCTGCAGAGTACCAGGCAGCTGACAGCTCCAGGCTTCCACCCAACAGCAGCTGCAACCAGCTTGCACTCCACTGCCCATGACCTGCTGGACACAGACCATGGGGTGTTTTGCCTCAAGGGTCTGACAGACAGCAGCCTTATGGCTCCTGATTCCTGTCCTATATAAACCCAAGGGGCATTCCAGGAAGTACCAGGTACAGTGTGGATTTCCTGTAGCTGCCATGGCTCTTCCTGCTCCTGAAATCCTGGCTTTGACCATGGCTTGATTTGGACTGTGCCACCTGGCTCAGTTCTTGAATAGGGTTGTCAGGCGTCCAGTTTTTGACCAGAATGCCTGGTTGAAAAGGGACACTGGTAGCTCCGGTCAGCACTGATGACCAGGCCATTAAAATTCTGGTCTGTGGCACAATGGCGGCCTTGGACTAAGGCGGACTCCCTGTCCGCCCTAGCTCTGCACAGTTCCCGGAAGCGGTCGCCGGTTCCCTGCGGCCCCTAGGTGCGTGGACGGCCAGGGAGGCTCCGCACGCTGCCTGCGCCCCAAGTGCCAGCTAGGCATCTCCCATTGGCCAGGAACCAGGACCAATGGGAGCTGTGGGAGTGGCACCTGTGGGCATGAGGGCAGCACGCGGAGCCTACCTGGCCGCTCATCTGTCTAGGGGCCACAGGGACCTGGTGGTCTCTTCCTGGGAGCCATGGTAAGTGCTGCCGGGACCCCACACCCCCTCCCGCATACCAACCCCCTGCCCCAACCCCTGAGCCCACTCCTGCAACCCAAACCCTTTATCGCCAGCACCAACCCAGAGCCCACACCCCCAGCTGGAACCCTCACCCCCCACACCCCAACCTCCTGACCCAGACTGCAGTCCCCTCCTTCACCCCAACCCCTCATCCCCAACCCCACAGCCCACACACCCCCACGCCCCAACCCCCTGACCCAGCTTGCAGTCCCCTCCTTCACCCCAACCCCTCATCCCCAACCCCACCCCACAGCCCACACCCCCAACCAGAGCCCACACCCCTCCCACGCCCCAACCCCCTGACCCAGCTTGCAGTCCCCTCCTTCACCCCAACCCCTCATCCCCAACCCCACCCCACAGCCCACACCCCCAACCAGAGCCCACACCCCTCCCACGCCCCAACTTCCTGCACCAGCCTGCAGTCCCCTCCTTCACCCCAACCCCTCATCCCCAACCCCACCCCACAGCCCACAACCCCAACCAGAGCCCACACCCCTCCCACGCCCCAACCCCCTGACCCAGCCTGGTGAAAGTGAGTGAGGGTGGGGGAGAGCAAGTGATGGAGGGAGGGGGATGGAGTGAGAGTGGGGCTGGGCCTCGTAGAAGGGGGAGGGGCCTTGGGGCAGGGGCAGGGAAGGGGTGTTCAGTTTTGTGCAATTAGAGAGTTGGCAACCCTATCCCTGAAACATGTCTCAGTCCCTGAAACCTGACTTGGACCCTGACCCTAGGTATCGAGCCTGGCCTGGAACCTGACTATGAACTCCTTAGCTCCACCCAGCCTCAGCTTTGCTCCTGCTCTTACCCTTGCCCCTGCCTGCCCGTGTTGGGCTCCTAGTAGCCTGCTTGTTACACTGCAGCCATGTTCTGGCTTCCACCAGCCTGGGTGAAATCCCAGGTGAGATAACCCCAACACACCCCAGCCCTGAATTTTCCCAGAACCCCACGCTCTGCAATGTCCAGCCTCTCCGGGGCCATTCAGAGGAACAATACGGTTTGTTTGCTCCTCTAAAGAGCCAAACTGCCCAGCTCACCACTAGATCTGGAGTTAACTTCAGTTCAAATACAGCACTGGGTTGGTTTAGACTAAGAGCAAAACCAGTTTATTAACAAAAGGAGGTAGGCTCTGAAGTGACAAAGACAGCGTTAGAAATGTCTACACGCAAATAAATGTGAAAAACCCTTTCTAGAGACTAAGACAACGAAACTACAGTCTTGGTTCAAGGTCAGATTCTTATCACATGACCTTCCAGCAAGATGGCTGACCACCACTCTGGTCAGGATCTCCCACAAAGCCCAAAGTGCTCAGTTCCTTTGTCGTCTTAGGTGAAAGATCCCTTGGGGTTCTCTGCCCCTCTCTTTATAGTCCAGTGAGCCTTTGAAATGGCTTCTTCTGAAGGTTCCTCCCAAGGTAAAGTTCATTCAAGCTGTGAGGAAGGCGACAGAATCTCCTAGCGAAGGACATTCCATGCTGGTTTCTTCCCTTGCTGCTTCTTGCTAAAATGCAAACTGATCTGTTGCTGCGATCTCCTCCCCAGCTGCTATGCTAAGTGGTTACCGCCTCCCTTGGTTGGCTTGAGGGTTTTCTTTAGCTTTCATGGAAATGCACCATTGTCTGTTAATGCACCTTCAGGGTGGCAGAGCCTCATTCCTTTGTCTAGGGCAGGGTAATTTCAGCCCTGCCCGGCAGACACGCTTTGATAGCATAATTCCCAGTGTGTCTGTAATTTTGAATTTGCCCTCCAGACATACCCCATGCAATAATATTACTGCTCAGGATGCTATGAGAGTCTACTGATATCTTACATGAAACCTTTAGGTACCGGTTATAGCAGTAGTGAGCTGCGGTGCGCTGAACTGGTCAGGCCAGTTGAAACTCACCACCAGGGACCAATGAGCCTCTTGCACTGGTTGTTGTTTGGGTCACACACCCCAGTGCAAAGTGTACGTGTCCTAATGCAAGTCAGCAAGTTAGATTAAGCTGATTCTAAAAGAACACACTGTTTTTTCATCCCCTCTCAGTGTGTCTCAGCAGGGCAGAGTTAAGGTTGTTTGGTACCCTAACTGTATTTCCAGATTCTAACACGTCTGGGGATAATGACAACCCCTGAAGTGCATTTTACCCTCAATTCCTGGTCTGTATCCTCATCCTTTACTCTAGTTTAATGGAGTTCTTATCTGGGAATTTTCCCCTTTTTTAAATTTTAATAAAACTTTCATTCCTGAGCAGCACAGGCCAGCTGAACTGAGCTGTCAGTGGCTCTGTTTCTCCAGATCAACACAAAGTACCTGCAGTGCACAATCCAGTCTTCCCCTCTCTCCTGACCTCCAAAATCTCTGCCTCTCACACCTTCCTGCACACGCACTACCACTCAAGCTCCCCTCCCTTCCCAGAACAGTCACACCTTAGCTCCTCCTCCCTCTTTTCCTCTCTGCCACAGATAGCTTCTGAAAATCAATATTGCAGAAGGCTGGTTATTTTCCATTACTGGAAGTTTCTCTGTCACCAAAGGCTGGTGCGTTAAATCTTCTCCTTCTGTAGCAATGCTGGGGAGACGTGCTGCATTTTCATGCACAACACAGAGTTTGAATCCCTGTTTTAAATGCAAAACTCAGCTCAGTCTTAAGTATGGAGCCACAACTCGCCCCTCCAAAATGACCAGCGAGTGCCCATTGAACAGCCTGCGCTTGGTGAAGGGTTCCATTCTTCTTCTTCCCTCTCAGCGGGTCTGCTGTGCAGCCCCATGGCAAGCATGGATCTGCATGCATGCGGCTCGCTATATGCACACAACCTGATTTTAGCACACATGAGCAGCCAGGGAACCAAGTGTGTGCACAGCCCAGGACTCGCACGCCCACATCCAGCTGTGTGTGGTCAGGGCCCATTTGTGCTGCACCAAGGCTCTGAAACACAGACCCATGCTTTGCTCCACCCCGTGCAGCCACTCTACAGAGGGCTGAGCAGGCCAAGAAAGGCTTCCCCTCAGACAGCAAAGAGGAGGTGGCTGGTGTGACCCTCTACTGCCTTCCTGGGCCCTGCCTTGCTAGCCAGGCTCACGGGCAGACCCGGGGCATGTGCCCGACTTCACTGCAGGGCATAGAACGAGCTCCTGGGAAGCATCTCTGGGTGTTAGGGTGGGTGGAGATAACCCTGGGCTGCCCTGGCCTGCATGTGCTGTTTCTCCTTCCTGAGCAGTGCCCCCCAGGCCAGGCCGCCCTGCCCCAGCCTGCACTTGCTGCATAGAGCTTGCCTACACCTTCCAGTCATAGCCCAAGCTGGGGGGAGGGGCCCTGCTGCAGCCCCCAGGGAATGGTGGGCTTGCTGGGATAGAAAGGTAACTCCCAGCTGCAGAAAGAGAGGAGTTCTGCTCTGCATCCACCCAGATATGGGGATCCAAGACAGTGATGAGCTGCCAAAATCTTAACAACTGGTTCCCTCCTCCCCCCACGAGGGGGTCATGCCCCGCCCCCACCCCCCAGGACCCCTGCCCCATCCACCTGCCTCCCCTGTCCCCTGACTGCCCCCAGAACCAGGCAGGAGGGTTTCGTGGGCTACCATAGTAGGTGCCCACCCCGCCCGCCCCTAAGAGCCAGAGGGACCTGCCGGGGGGCGAGGTGGGGAGTCCTGGCTGTGTTTACTTGGGGCGGCTCCCGGGAAGCATCCAGCAGGTCCCTCTGGCTCCTAGGTGTGGGGTAGCATAGCTAGTGAGGAAGCAGGGGGAGCAACCTCCCCCCCACCCCCCGATCACATCAAAAGTAGCGCCTTAGGCACCGACTCCGTGGGTGCTCCGGGGCTGGAGCACCCACGGGGAAAATTTGGTGGGTGCAGAGCACCCACCGGCAGCTCCCCGCCCCGCGCCCCGCATCCAGTCCCAGCTCACCTCTGCTCCGCCTCCACCTCCTCCCCTGAACGCGCCGCCCCGCTCTGCTTCTCCACTCCACCCCCCCGGCTTCCTGCAAATCAGCTGTTCACGCGGGAAGCTGGGGAGGGCTGAGAAGCAGGCGGTAGCTCAGGCCGAGGGAGGCAGAGGTGAGCTGGGGCGGAGAGCAGTTCCCCTGCGCGCCCCCGCGGGTTACCTGCTGCGGCGCGGGCAGCCCTCCTCGCACCCTTCCACCCCAGCTCACCTCCACTCCGCCTCCACCTCCTCGGGCCTGAGCGCAAAGCCACTGCTTGCTTCTCAGCCCTCCCCGGCTTCCCGCGCAAACAGCTGATTCACGGGAAACCGGGGGGATGGAGAAGCAGAGCGGGGCGGCGCGTTTAGGGTCGGAGGCAGAGCGGAGGTGAGCTGGGGCCAGCACAGGGTGGGGAGCTGCCAGTGGGTGCTCTGCACCCACCAAATTTTTCCCGTGGGTGCTCCAGCCCTGGAGGACCCATGGAGTCAGTGCCTAAGGCGCCACTTTTGGCCAGTTGTTAAATTTAGAAGCCCTTTTGGAACCCATTGTCCCGCGAGGGACAACCCGTTCCAAACGGACTTCTAAATTTAACAACCAGTTCCAGCGAACCGGTGTGAACCGGCTCCAGCTCACCACTGGTCCAAGGCCCTCGCTGCCACTCTGGGCCTGCACACAGTGCTACCTGTGCTCCCCAGACACACTCTGGCTGGCCCCTGTGGAGAGGAGCAGGCTACTTGGGCTCCTGTGCAGGGCCCAGTCCCAATGCAGCCATCAGTGGATGATATTGCCTAGCTCTGGATAGAGCTGCTGTGTGCAATCCCCCGGCCCGACGGGATGCTGGAGCTGCTCTGCAGAGTCCAGCTCTGAGAGCCAAGGGATGGGCTTGTGTAACGCCAACAGACCCCAGCTGTTGGCAGGTGGGCTTGAACTTGTGAGCTCTAGAGCTAAAAGTATGAGACTCTACTGCATGAACTAAAAGCCATATGCCTGTTAGCTAAGGCAGTAGGGCAGACTCATTCATCTCTGGGCGATCTCGGTGACACTAGATGGGACAGAACACCACACCCAGGAGGTGTGTGGGTTACACATGCATGGACCAGTGAAGTCCATTGTTTGTCTGTGATTGTCATTGTGGTACATGGGAGAGCCTGCACTGGGGCTGTTACATCCTGTGACGAAGTGGGGGATTTTCTTAATGCTTTGCATGAATACTGGATGTTTCTGTGTCCCCTGTGTGATGCCTGTTTAATGAGGTGGTGGGAGAGAGAAAGTGTTTATTGTTGCAAAGGACCAGGTGTGATCTTGCCTAGCAACCTGGACTCCAGATAACAGCCTGGTCACTGGAATTTAGCAGATCGTGACCTGGAGGCTGACCCCATCTTGGAAGCCAGCCAGTTCTGGCCAGTGGGAGAAAAAGGGCTGAGGAGAGAGGGCCCAGGGATAGGCAGCTCGTAAGTCTTCTGTTTGGGGAGGCTTACAGGCGAGCCCTGGAAACTCCCTAGAAGTGAGAGGGGTCACTGGTGCCTGGGCAGAGGCCTCGCCTTCGTTCTGTCTTTCCCTTGAGGTCCCGCCCTCTCTCTGCCTCTTCCCACCCCCACTCTATCTCTTCCCTCAAGGCCCCTCCTTCTACTGCTTGCTCTTCTCTGCCTCTTGCCCCAAGGCTGGCCTGCCTATCGCTTGCTCCTCTCTGTGTGCGGGGGGAAGGGGCTCGCGGGAAGAGGCCAAGTAGGGGTGGGCCTCGGGGCGGAATGTGGATGGGGCCACGGTCCGGGCGCCAGTAACCCCGCATCTGTAGGGAGCTTCGCTTCTGACACTCCAAAGGCAGTGGGTCGGTAGTCTCGAAAGGTAGGTGACCTGCACGCATACATGGCCTTTACCCTCCTGCATGGCCAGCCTCCCCCAGCCTCTTATACACGCTGCCCATGGGCCCAGGTGGTCTGGGGAGCAGCTGGTCCTGGCCAGTGGGAACAAAGGATGGAAGAGAGAGGGCCCAGGTGATCTGTTTGCCCAGGAATGGAGGAAGGGCTGTGGGGAAGGTGATATATGGTGATCGGCTGGAAGGAGGGGATTTCAGGACTGGGGACAAAGAGCAGCCTGAGCCCACCCAAGCTGGGACAGACCCAGATGGACAATGCTGAGAGTTTCTATATTGAGGGCCCTGAGAATAGCTCAGTGGTTTGAGCATTGACTTGCTAAATCCAGGGTTGTGAGTTCAATCCTTGAGGGGGCCATTTAGGGATCTGGGACAAAAATTGGGGATTGGCCCTGCTTTGAGCAGGGGGTTGGACTAGATGATCTCCTGAGGTCCCTTTCAACCTGATATTCTATTGCTAACTTCCTGTGCTCAGTTCAGATGTACAATAAATCCTCCTGTTTTACACCGGCTGAGAGTCTCTGCAGGCTAGAGAGTGGGTTGCATTGTTCCCTCTGGGTGTGGAGGCCCTGGGGGGTCCAGAGCGAGTGGACTCTCTGGAGGAGCTCACAGAGAGCGGCTGAACCTTCAGCATGCCTGAGGTGCAGTCCCAGGAGGTGGAGGAGCCCAGGACTTAACCCCTGAGAGAGAGTGTGACTCTGAGGAGGGCTGGCACACTGAAGGGGGTTCCTCCCAGGGAGAGAGAACTGGCCTGAGAGTCCATGCCACATCTCCCAGATGGTTCTGTAGGGCTGGAACCTCACTCTCCCGAATGCTGCATTTATACAGGTGTATTAACTAGAGATCACTGCTTGCTAACTGTACTCTGCTGTTGGGTCCTGCAGAGGTGCTGCTGCCAAAATCGAGCGCCTGAGGGAGAAGAGCCCGGAGGAGGAGGGGAGCAGGAAAAGCTGAGTGTGGGAGGAGGGAGATGGGGAGGAAGTTGGCAGGGAAAGGGGGCCCAGAGAGGAGCATTCAGGCGCCCTGGTGAGGGGCTGTACGGAGGGAGTGTGATGTGGGATTCCAGAGCGCAGCCCAACAGCTCCAGAGCACTCCTGGGAGATCACACCTCCATGCAAGGCTCTCAGGCAGCACCAGCAGAGCCAGTGTATCTGCTACTGGAGAGAGCACAGCAAGCAATGCAGCCAGATCATAAGAGATCCCCTCTGAGATGCTCCCCTGAACAGATTGCTTTACCCCAGCGAAAATCCAAGAGCAGCCAGGTCCATGAGCACAGAATATGCTGCCTGGAAGCTGGCAGGCTGAAATGTAGCCAGGAAGCTAGCAGCGAGGCAAGGAACGGCTGGCAAATGCATAATGGAGGGGCAAGGTGCAAGGAGCTGGGAACAGACAGATCCTCAGCCTATGGGGACTTTCTGCTAAACAAGTACTGCAGAATCTCTGCCTGATGTACTGGCATGCTCCCAAAATTGGCAGCAAATATTTTTCCTGTTATGCAAACTCTTCACAGAACTGCTCAAGTTTTCAATGAAACAAACCAAACTGCAAAGCTTGCTTAGCTCCCCCTCCCAATTTTCCATTGAGGAAAGGGGTGAGAGAAGAGGAAAACCCACACATGCAACAAAAGTTTCCCATTTGTGTGGTCAAAATCCAACACTTCAAAGGAGAGGAATGGCCGTAGTGAGAACGCTCATGCCTGCAAAACCGACTCTCATTGGAGGTGTTCAGGGAAGCGTTTCCCATTGGCTCTGGCACAGCGGGAGAAAGAGTAAGGGGAGCAAGTGGAGCAGCTGAGCAAGATGCTGTTTGTGCCTGCAGATGAGCAACATGCCAGAGATGCTTTATACAATAGTACTGCTACCTCCAAGGCCTCTGGCTCCCAGTGCCCACTAGAGCAGCTGGCATTGTTCATGGCTGCGCAGCACCCACCTCCTTTGGCGCTTTGCCAACCCAGCTGTGCTGGCCTGGAAGCTGCCCATGTAGATGTGGATTGAGAGGGGAGAGGAGGACCCAGAAATGTGCATCGGAGATAGGGTGGGTGTGACTGGATCGTAGGAGACTGAGACACTCTGGCATGTGCTTTCTATTGGGAAGGCTCCGCTCTAGTGACATGATAAAGACGAACATGGGAGCAAGGGTGGGACAGCACCACGCTCCTGGATGAAGGAACCATGGGAAGATATGACCCTGCTGGATGAACTGAGCTGTTCGGTGGGTGCAGGAACGACCCAGGGCCCCAGGCCCTGCACTGCTGTGCTCAGGCCAGGGTGGGCAAGCTGGGAGGGGCCCAATGTGGAGCCTCTGGACTCTGCTGTCATCTGTGTCTTGGCTGAACCTTTCCGTGCCCGTTGCCCTTTCAGAGCCCCAGCTCCAGCTGGTCTCAGCTGTTGGCCATGGACCCAAACTGCCCTGATAAGCTAGTGAGGCAAAAAATAGGTCCCATATTTCAGTCCTCACTTCCTAAATGCAGAGGAAACAGGGCGTGGATCTGAGTGTCTGCCATGACTTGGTCACTAAGCTGGTCCTGGTGTCTCAGCCTCCTTCCCTCTGGCACATGGGGTGAATCCTGCTGTGCAGGCTGGTTACTATTGCCTTGCCTGTCTGCCCACGGCCAGTGCTGAGTGACTCGGGCTGCACGTGGCGAGCGAGGCCCGGCCCATCACACACACTGTGTCCCGCTGCCCTGGGCTCAGCTGCAGCCGAAGCCACCATCAAACCCGACCCAAGGGCCATGTTGGTGCCTCACCTGGGACAGCTGCCCAGAGCCTGCCCTGCAGAGAGGCTGGGGAGCTGCTCAGCAGTAGGACCTCCTGCAGGGCTGTGGGGCAGGAGCACAGGCTCCCAGTCTGGGAAAAACAGAGGCTGGGCAGGGTGGGCCCCACGGCTCGTGCCACCCCTCCACTGACTCAGCCAGGAAAGGCTGAGGGGCAGAGAATCCTCTCTGAGTCACAGTGGATTCTCCATGACTGGGAATTTTCAAATCAGGATTGGATGTTTTTCTAAAAGTTCTGCTCCGGGAATGGCTCTGGGGCAGGTCTCTGGCCTGTGCTATACAGGAAGTCAGTGTGGATGGTCCCAGTATTCCCTTCTGGCCTTTGAATCTATGAAACCGGAGCTAAGAGTGAGTGGATAGCAGGGTCCCAGGGCCAGCCCCATACCCGCCTAAATGCTGCCCCCCCTGCAGGCCTCACTGGCACAGGCTGGGTCGGGACACCACACTGGGGAGGCAGGAAGAGAGTCTGGTGCTGAGTGGGTCTGACAGTGATGCAGAGAGCAGCTCCAGGGCTGGTGAGATGCTCCCTACACATGATCCAAACACCCTGTCTGGGGACATGGGAGAGGGCTGGAGTCTGTCACAGGGACTCAGTGCACACATAGATGTCAAACAGGGCTGAGGGGCTGGCAGCTAGCAGGGGCCAGGCGGATGGGCAGCAATGCCAGGCTGCCATGGAGAAGCACAGCCCCCCTTGGGGTGCCTTGTGAGGGCTGCTCTTGGCCCTGGACAATGGCATTCAGCACTGGGCAGTGCAGGGATAAACCCACAAGGGACAGGCCGAAGCATGGCCACACAGGGTCTGTCTGTGCTGCAATTAGATACAAACGGTTGGCCCCTGCCAGCTCACCCGGGCTAGGGGGCTGTCTTATTGCCATGTAGATGTTCAGGCTCGGGCTGGAGCCTAGGCTCTAGGACCATGCAAGATGGGAGGGACCTACAGCAGCCTGAGCCTGAACGTTTACACAGCAATTACACAGCCCCTTAGCCAGTGTCCTGGTGAGCCCCAGTAAGCGGGCAAGGGCCAGCCTTCATAGGGCCTGTGAGCCAAGGCAGAGAAGCTGGGCAGGAGCGTTGAGAACAGGGCCCCAGGATGAGGGGGAGGTGCTGAGGAGCTGCTGAAGGGCCGTGGGACAGGAGAGAGGGAATCGGGAACAGGGTGGGCATGAGCAATCCTTCCTTTCCAGGTAGTTCTGCCCCGCTCCAGCCCCTCCCCTGCCCCTCTGGTGGATCTGCCCTGCTCCAGCCCCCCCCCGCCCATGCACCCCCATAGCTCTGGGCAGTTCCGACCCAGTCAGGGATTCAGGTGTGCAGAGGGGCAGAACTCAGAAATTCTGTCCTGTGTAAAATCCCACTATTTCACAATTTGTTTTCAATCCAAATCACAAACCCAAAAAATTCCGATATTTCCTGGGAAACAAACGTTTGGAAAATAAATCCTGTGGAGTGAAACGCTCTGTCCTGATCAAATCCAAACATTTTCCTCTGGTGTAGGCTTTTCAAAATGTGATGTTCTCTTGCAATGCATAATAGGGTGTCAAATAAATAAAGTTTAAAACAAGAAGCTGAAATGGTTTGTTCCAGTTTTTTTTCAAAATGACGCTGTAGAGTTGCCGGCTGTGCGGGAAGCTTTGAGTTCAAAGAAGTGGCGTTTTCTGACGGAAAAATGTTCTGGTGGGAAATTTGTGCCAGCTCTGCTGGTTCCAGTCCACGGGAGATGAGGAGAGTGTGTCCCATTGCCTCAGATGGGTGTGGGCGGCTGCCTGGGGCTGCCCGTCAGCCCCCCCAGCACAGCTTTGTGGGGTGCTGCATGACTGTGCGGCCCAACTACTGAACACGTTACAGGCCATTAGCTTTAACTAGGGGGAGATGGAGGGGGAATCATTAAAGGGAAAGTTCACAGCACAATTAATACAGAATGTTGGTAGGTCTCCTTCCGATCCCAAGCATTCAGCTGCTGTTCCAGGCTCTGCCAGCTCCCTCCCCATATGGTGACATTCATTTTATTCCCAGAAAGATGCCGATGCTGGACTAGGCTGAGGCACGAATGTGCTCTGGGGCTGTAACACGCAGCTAGATGGCATTATCTTGCCACTACCCAAAATGTCATGGCAAGGCTCCTGACAACCCTGGGCTCCCGTGGAGCCACTCTTAGGGCCAGGCTCAATGTACATGGGCTGCATGACACAGCAGTACACACCTCATCTGCCTGCACAGTTATCACGGTGCAGGGGACCTGCACTGCCAGTGACTAGAACGAGCCCTCATGAGTCATTTCCAGCTCTGCACATGCATGAACTGCATGAACCAATTATGCACAGTTTGACTGGCACTTTGCTCAGCAGCCGTGCCACTAAGGGCCTGCCTACACTGCAACCCTGAATCTCTGCCTGGCAAGGGCAAGGGGAAGCTTAACCTTGCACCCACGCAGCTGCTTCCCCACACTGTACACACCTGCCACGCTGCTCGTCTGCATCAGCATCTGCATTCTGGGGCAGTGCGGGCAGCTCTTCCAGCAGTGCCCTGGCAGAGGCAGAGTGCCCCTCAGAGTGGCACCATGGCACATGGGACAAAGCCCTCTGGGATATGGTGCTGCCCAGAGCGCTGGGAGGAAGGGGGCAGTCTCACCAAGATGCAGAGCTGCCAAGTCGGACATCAGCCCCCAGGGCCAGGGGCTGCAGTGGTAAGTCGCGGGAGTTGGTCTGTGTCCTGGTCTTTCAGCAGGGGAGAGCCCCAGCTCCAGGTCATGTGGGGCCATTTCTGACTGGAGATTCAACCTTCAGTGCACACACCAATGGGCAGGGTACCCAGTGCTGCTCCCATCCCTTGGGGGGGGGGGGCACTGCCATCCCATCGCTCTCCCTACCCCCTCCTTTTACTGTCCCTCCTCCACCCGCAGCATCCCAGAGTCCTGCCCCTTGGATTCTCTCTCCTACTGCTCTGGTAAAGGGCCTTTCACAGAGAGGTGCTGGGCTGCAGGAAGCACTGTCATCTGAGACACAGTGAGATCCCAGGCATTTCTGCATTGTGTCTCCCTGAGGTCCTGCAGCTCCAGCCACACACCAGGATTCTCCTTCCCTCCCTGCCCCCAGCACTATGCTGTGCCTTCCCCTGGAAATCTGCCTTCTGGGGAGAGGCCTGATCCCTGCCGACAGCTGGGCTGGGAGCTCTAGAGAGAGGGGCTGTCCTCTCCATCCCTCTTTCTGACTCCTCCTGGGGTTGGCCCTGCTGCTTCCCAGCCCCTGGAAGTCATTGGCTTCACTACACTCTGCTCGCCTACAGATTCCCTGCTGCTCACGAGCCTGGCTCTGAGAGCCCCCTGCCAACCTGGCAGCATGGCAGCAAGGAGGCTGGCCCTGGTCTGGGCCCACACCTTCGCCTCCAGCAGGAGAGGGGCCACACCTAATCCAGAACTGCTGGGACCCCTGAACTCTCGGTACCCATTCCAGACCATCACGATCCCAAGAGAGAAGGGAAGTCAGTGGTATGTCCTTCCTGGCTTCGGATCCAGCTGCCGTTGGAGCCCCAGGGAGGAAGCTGTGTATGGGGAGCGAAGGCTGTGTCCCCTGCTGTCTCAGGCAGCCAGTGCTGGCCCAGCCTGTGTGCTGCTCCTGCGAATGGCTGCTGGATGTTGAATGGAGAGGTAATGACCCAAGCAAGTTACAGACTCTCCCTTAAACAGCCCAGGCTTCTGCATGTGCAAGGCCCCTGCTATTTATGGAGACAGGAGGGTAATGGCTTCATGTGGATGTAAGCAGAGTCAGGATGAGCCCCACCCTGACATCTGGTGGTGAGGTGTGGCAAGTTGTGGAAAAGAACTTCAGGGGCTGATCTCATTTGCATAGGCATACCCACCCTACCTAGAATGAGGCCATAGCTGCCCAAATGGTCACTTTGGCTGCTGTGGGATCCCCAGTGTCTCTGTTATTGGGGCAGGAAGAATAAATTGTTATTACCCTGATTATGGGAACTGTGCTTGGAACTGTACTTGGCCTTTTGTTATGCTGGAGGGACTCACCATCAACTAAGTAGCACTCGCTAGGCAAGGGTCATGGGTTCCAAAACTCTGTGAATTGAGAGAGACTGGGGATAAGTATTAATACTTGGTGGTATGGGCCCCTTGATGAGGGCCTTGCATGCTAATTGCACTTCCTCCTCTTTCCACTGTGGAATATCAGAGCTAATTTTGATTCTATTAGGAGTCTAGTTACAGGCTGCTGAGCTCACTTTGGGCTAATGGTGCACCAGCACTGAGGCTCCCCTACTATAAGCTGAATTCACTTAAGAGCTGAAATCACTGAGCATTGTGTTAAGTAGTGGGGGAGCCTGAAGATATATTGTGGAGCAGTTTCCGGGATGGCTGGAGTGCCTTGTGGACAGGCTGGTGGAGCAGTTCATAGGATGGTGGGAGCTGCTTGTGGGATGCAGAGCTGGTGGAGCGGAGCTCTATGGAGCTGCTGGGCAGTCAGCTTCAGATCATGTAAGGTACCCCTTACCTCTCTTCCCCCCCCCCAATCTCCACCCAGGTTGGGAGGTAAAGCTCTGTAGATAAACTTTTGAACTCTGGGGCTGCCCTGACCAGTGACAAAGATTTTTAGGTCACTGGACTTTTGGGACTTTGGGTGATTTCGGGTTGCTGGACTCAAGAACCAAAGGGAAAGGACACGACCCAATTTGCTTGGGGTGGGTTTTTGCTCATGGTTGTGTTATGAATCCTGTTGGTGGTGTTTCCCCAACATAATGCCACATTGTTTCTCTCTGTTATTAAAAGGCTTTTTGCCACCCTCAGACTCTGTGCTTGCGAGAGGGGAAGTATTGCCTCTTGGAGGTGCCCAGCGGGGGTGGTATATATTTGTCCTAGGTCACTGGGTGGGGGCTCGAGCCGGTTTTGCATTGTGTTATTGGAATGGATCCCCTAGATATTGAACCCAGCCCTTGTTGCTGCCAACTCTGACAGGCAGAAGGGTTACATGTAAATTACAGGGCTTGTCTCCCAGGCACCAGCCAGGGCTGACAGCCAGGGTCAGAGCCAAGCCTAGCCTGGGAGCGTGGTGGGGCTTCCCAGTGCCTAAAGCAAACATTTTCTGCAACAAATCAACCCACCCACAGTGGGTCAGAGCAGCGATTCCTCAGCAGCAGGTCCCCCCCCTGCAGCGTCATGCCAGCCATCACCAGGGTGACAGCCCATGCCCATTCTGAGGGGACCACGCCCCACTCCCATCCCAGACACCAGTAGCTGGGGTGGCAGTAGAATCTGGCCCCTTGGGGGCTGTCCCACCTGTGGTGCTGGGGCTTTTGCAAACCAAAGCATCATCCAGCTTTCCACTAGCAGGGGCTGAGAAGGGTCTTCCGAGCCATGCACCCTAGGGTCCCCTTGTGCTGGTCTGGGAGGAGGGCTTAGGAAGCAAACTCCACATACGGGGTAAGTTGCAAATGCACAGGAGGAAGCTCACAGGCCCAGTGCAGAGCAGTGCTAGCCCACTGGGGGCCCTAAGTAGCAATATTTTTGCCCCTTTCCCACACACAACATGTACTAAAAAGTGAATTGGGGGGCCACTGGAGCTGCTTGGGGCCCGATACAATTGTTTAGTCTGCTTCTGCCTTGTGCTGGCTCTGGGGCCATGCATGCCATGTCTCTGTGGAGCACGGCACCCTCTGTGGCAATCCGCACTGCTGGCTAGATTGGGCATTGCCAGAGTGCAGATTGGGACCAGAGCGAGCAGGCAAAGCCCAATACTGAGAGCAAGACCCACTGGCTCTTCCTGTGTGTGAGGATCCCAGGCCAGAGAGTGACTGCAGCACCCCTTCTGGGCCAGCACGGTTCGGAGGGGGCAGGGGAATGAGGAGAAAGGAGCATGGGGGAGAGGAGATCGAGGGGGAAGATGAGAAAGACAGGTGTCCCCTCTCCTCTTCTATCCAGGCCCCTCCTCCACCCTGTTGCCCATGGGATGGGGACGGCCTTTAAACCTCCCTGGCCAAGCCCAGGTGCCGAGAGAGCCAAGGGAAGGAGGTGGCAGCAGATTTTACATCTAAATCCAACTCCTTCTCAGCCAGTACAAGTGGCTTAACCCATCGGACCAGCTCCAGAGCCTCCTCTCCTCCTCCTAAGCCCCAAGTTCCCCCCTTGCTCAACTCCGAGTCAGCTGGATCATCGAATTGCTCTGTTTGCTGCACAAAGCCAGACGCTTAGCTGCTGTGCGAGCCCAAACGGGATGGATTCCAATGGCGAATCTTAAAGAGCCCCCCTCCCCCGTTCCTTCCAGCCTTCCCTCTGCCTCCCTCCCCCGCCCCCATCCCAGCCCCTCACTCCCAGTTGCAGCCCCCCAGTCTGTGCTGTGGGGCTGAGAAGGCCTGTGTGCTTTAGCCTGGAGCGCAGAGTGGAGAGGGGTGTCCTGTCCTGAGAGCGCGGGCTCTGCAGAGCCAATTGTGCCAGGAGAGGCAGATCCCTGTGGAGGACCAGCCCCTTCCTTCCCTGCCTGCCCTGGGGGCCCCGCCCCTCACTGCTGCCCAAAGCAGAGCTGTGTTGAACCGGGGGCAGTAAAAAGGAAGGACAGAAAATGGACAGCAGGCTCCTGGCTGCAGGCTGATGGGACCACAGAGTGTGAGACCAGGCCCCATGGGCCAGGTGCAGAGACCCAGCCCATGGCACATGGAGCAAAGTGTAGCTGTGAGGGGTGGGCGACAATCTGCTTTCTGCTCCCTGTGCCCTTCAGCAGCGAGCCCAGGGGCAGCTGCTGTTCTGAGCCGGGCGCACTGCATGTGGGTGCAGGCACTGCACAGAGACAGTGAGAGGCAGTTACCCCTGGCCAGGGGCTGCTCTAACTTGCACCCCTACTTCAGTGGCTCTTAGAATCATAGAATCATAGAATATCAGGGTTGGAAGGGACCTCAGGAGGTCATCTAGTCCAACCCCCTGCTCAAAGCAGGACCAATCCCCAATCAAATCATCCCAGCCAAGGCTTTGTCAAGCCTGACCTTAAAAACTTCCAAGGAAGGAGATTCTACCACCTCCCTAGGTAACGCATTCCAGTGTTTCACCACCCTCCTAGTGAAAAAGTTTTTCCTAATATCCAACCTAAACCTCCCCCACTGCAACTTGAGACCATTACTCCTTGTCCTGTCCTCTTCTACCACTGAGAATAGTCTAGAACCATCCTCTCTGGAACCACCTCTCAGGTAGTTGAAAGCAGCTATCAAATCCCCCCTCATTCTTCTCTTCCGCAGACTAAACAATCCCAGTTCCCTCAGCCTCTCCTCATAACTCATGTGTTCCAGACCCCTAATCATTTTTGTTGCCCTTCGCTGGACTCTCTCCAATTTATCCACGTCCTTCTTGTAGTGTGGGGCCCAAAACTGGACACAGTACTCCAGATGAGGCCTCACCAATGTCGAATAGAGGGGAACGATCACGTCCCTCGATCTGCTCGCTATGCCCCTACTTATACATCCCAAAATGTCATTGGCCTTCTTGGCAACAAGGGCACACTGCTGACTCATATCCAGCTTCTCGTCCACTGTAACCCCTAGGTCCTTTTCCGCAGAACTGCTGCCTAGCCATTCGGTCCCTAGTCTGTAGCTGTGCATTGGGTTCTTCCGTCCTAAGTGCAGGACCCTGCACTTATCCTTATTGAACCGCATCAGGTTTCTTTTGGCCCAGTCCTCCAATTTGTCTAGGTCCCTCTGTATCCTATCCCTGCCCTCCAGCGTATCTACCACTCCTCCCAGTTTAGTATCATCTGCAAATTTGCTGAGAGTGCAATCCACACCATCCTCCAGATCATTTATGAAGATATTGAACAAAACCGGCCCCAGGACCGACCCCTGGGGCACTCCACTTGACACCGGCTGCCAACTAGACATGGAGCCATTGATCACTACCCGTTGAGCCCGACAATCTAGCCAACTTTCTACCCGCCTTATAGTGCATTCATCCAGCCCATACTTCTTTAACTTGCTGACAAGAATACTGTGGGAGACCGTGTCAAAAGCTTTGCTAAAGTCAAGAAACAATACATCCACTGCTTTCCCTTCATCCACAGAATCAGTAATCTCATCATAGAAGGCTATTAGATTAGTCAGGCATGACCTACCCTTGGTGAATCCATGCTGACTGTTCCTGATCACTTTCCTCTCGTGTAAGTGCTTCAGGATTGATTCCTTGAGGACCTGCTCCATGATTTTTCCGGGGACTGAGGTGAGGCTGACTGGCCTGTAGTTCCCAGGATCCTCCTTCTTCCCTTTTTTAAAGATTGGCACTACATTAGCCTTTTTCCAGTCATCTGGGACTTCCCCCGTTCGCCACGAGTTTTCAAAGATAATGGCCAATGGCTCTGCAATCACATCCGCCAATTCCTTTAGCACTCTCGGATGCAACTCGTCCGGCCCCATAGACTTGTGCACGTCCAGCTTTTCTAAATAGTCCCTAACCACCTCTTTCTCCACAGAGGGCTGGCCATCTACTCCCCATGTTGTGATGCCCAGCGCAGCAGTCTGGGAGCTGTCCTTGTTCATGAAGACAGAGGCAAAAAAAGCATTGAGCACATTAGCTTTTTCCACATCCTCTGTCACTAGGTTGCCTCCCTCATTCAGTAAGGGGCCCACACTTTCCTTGGCTTTCTTCTTGTTGCCAACATACCTGAAGAAACCCTTCTTGTTACTCTTGACATCTCTTGCTAGCTGCAGCTCCAGGTGCGATTTGGCCTTCTCTTCTGGGACTTCGCAGGGATAAAGGATCAAAGGGGCACGTGTCTGCCCTGACCACGCCCCTGCTCATCTCTGGTATGCCCACCCTGCCCGGCCTCATTGGTCTCTATGCTGCCCTGCCGCTCCCCTGTTCTGGGCTGTGTGCTCAGGGAGGATGGATTCCCTCTGCCAGCACGTGGGTGACCTGGCAAGTGACGCTGACTGGTTGTTGGCCCAAGCACATCATGCTTTTTCCCTCCAGTGTGAGAGCTGATGGTATATCCATACCATCAGCTCTCACACTGGAGGGAAAAAGAGACAAAATCCCATAGCCCTGACAGCACAGGAACCCCAGCAGCTCCAGTCCTTTAGAACATCAGAGTGGTCACCATGTGCTGCGGGCAACATGTCGCGTCCGCTGCTGTGCAGACAAGGCATGGTGGGGTTGTGCCCGGCTGCCACGACATTTCTGTTGGGGCGGTGCCTGGCGGCCAGGGCACGGCTGGCAGGCAGGCACATGGGGGCATTCAAATGAGGTCACAGTTTGCATTTAGAATACTTACTATTAAGTTCCAACTCTGCAAACACCTATTGTTTTTTATTACAACCTAACTGAATTCCCAGGCTGTCGGGGATCTGTCACATTGTAACCACAACAGCCTCAGAGAATTCTGAATGTAATCGGTGTCTATTACAGCCTTACACTCGGGGTGCTGTTTGAGCATGTCACTGCTTGATTTGTTGGCCCACTCTCAGCCCTTCCATTGCTGGGACCGCGAACAGGTGAATGCGAGTGTCTGGCATTTGTCCTGCAGTGTCAAATGCCAGAGAGACATGAATGAGCAATTCCCATTTTAATGTAATGTGCAGTTTTATGATCTTATGTAGGAGTTTTGCTTAGTCTAGCTTCATACTTAGCTTCATAGACAACGAGATTTGTCTAATTAGAGGCACATGCAATTATTTTGCTCAGTAGGAAAAGATGTGCAATTCAGCTGTGCTTATGTACTGTGCTGATGGGTGCTATGGAGATCCCTACCACAGATTGGATTTAGATGAGAGAGGGAGATTATAGTCGGGCTGCTGAGCTGTCAGCGTGTCTTTGATGCTGTGGATCGTGTCAGTAGCATGAAAGGCCAGACTTGTTCCAGCCTTCGTGTGACTAAGAGGAAGACATTTGCAGCACTGTTCTGTGGAAGCTGCACAATGGATGGAGAATGCTTGGTGAGATGTTGTCAGCACCATGTGACAGGCCTGTGGGCTGTTTGTGGATAGACATTGCACATTATTCTGTCTAATGGACTATGTGTGAGTGGAGCACTAAGATCAGTGTCAGGATGGGACGTACCGGTACTGGACGTGGCTTTGGTATCAGAGCGTGCTGCTCACCCCTGCCGGTGTGACCTCACACACACTGTGCATGCGAAGTCATGCCGGTGGGGAAGGTGTCACGCAGGTGAGGGCGGGCCATGCACAGCAGAAGTTTCTGGCTAGCTGGTATTCTAGGGCTGCATCAGTGGCCACCCTATGTAGCGGTGTTAACTGCCAGTTAACAAAGTCTCAGTGTATTTCATCCCCTACATTTAAAACATGATTGGTAATGCTGTATTTGAATGCCTCCTTTGCATTTCCCTTGTCTGCATAGGCCCTGATCCTGCACCTGCATGCGCTGCACTTTCCACATGGGAGCAGCCACGTTGATTTCAATGGGGGCAGCATTAGGCAAGTGCTGCGTGCAGTTGAAAATCCTGCCTGTAGACCACAACCCTTTGGGCAGGGACTGTTTTGTTACGAATTTGTACAGCACACAGCAGCGCAGGGCCCTCCAACTGGAGTACTGGTATAAAGGGGAGCAAATTAGCTCAGTTGGGACTAACCGTCACGGAGGGAGGACACACATTGCCGATTCCAGCCTGGGCGCCGCTGAAGCCCCAAACGGCGGAAGCCAGAGGCGCCGAGATTCAGGTGGATAGCCAGGTCCCTGCAGACACCTAAGAAAGGTTGGAGCCGCCGGGAGCAGCACAAGCCAAAGAACCTAGAGACCCCGAAGACATCCATACAATAGTAGAAAGTGGCCCGGGGGAACTAGACAGTGGACCAGTTATAGAACCGGACATTAAGTCAGAGTGTTTTAGTTGGATCCCCGCTGACTCAGTGACAAGCACACTCACCATAGCCAGTATCCTGGGCTGGGACCCGATGGAGTAGGGAGGGCCCAGATACCCCTACCTCAGGCACCACCCACCCTTAGTGGTGGCCCACTTCCCTAACTGGCCACTAGGTTGCACACTGACCATGTTCATGCCTGGCTCTGCTCACTTTTGCCCAAGCAGCCACCTGCCAGCTCCTTGCCAAGGAGGTTTTGGGGAGGAGCTTTTAGCTGCACCAAGAGTGCTGAAGGGTTGGCCTGATCCCTTGCTGGCCATGGCGACTGAGTGATGAGGCAGGGAGAGACTAGGAGGGGCAAAGGCTGGTGCTCCGCAAACAGACAGTGCAGGGTGTCAGCATGAGAAGCAGGGAAAGGAGCCAGGCAGGGCTGTTTGAGGAGCAGAACCCATGGAGCAAGGTGCCGGCGGCGAGGCTAGAAGCCGAGGCAGGGGAGCAGCTCCCAGACCATCCCAAAACTAGAGCCACCTCTCCACGTGGCACAAGGAAGTGTGAATGGCCCTGCAGCCACTGTGGCTGCCCAGTGGGATCAGAGGGATTTGCTTCCATCAAGCCTCAGACAGGCTCTGTGCAAGAGCAGCTTGGCTGGCCTGCACTAGCATGTGAGCCAGTCTCAGCACTGCTCTGTGGGAGCCGGGACCCAAATCCACCTTCTGCAGTGGTTCCGTTTCTTGGTGTACAGCCAGCTGGAGGGACTTGGCACCAGCAGTTATCTCAGGCCTCACCCCCTGCTCAGCCAGTCTCCGTTAGGACTGAGTTGGGACAGGCACCTTGTGCACTTCCCAATGGGAGGAAAACAGGTCACGCCAGGCAAGGAGTGGTGCAGGCTGGCATCAAACAGACCCACTAGCTCCAGTGACCCTGGGAATGTCCTGGGCATGGGTTTCTCCGCATCTTGCTGCTAGTGTCCATGCATCAGTGCTTTATTTAGCTCTCTGAGTGGGGTGCAAAGGGCTCTCTCACATCCCGTATGAGTCCCGCACAGAGCCTCAACCTGCTGCAGTGGGCAGTCAACATGTGCCCTGAAACTGACCCCACCAAAGTCCTGCAGCGGCTATTGCACAGCCTGCTGCCTGCCAGCTGGAAGGAGACGTTCCTAGGGTGTGACACCAGCAGGGGGATGGGAAGAGGAATGGATCAGTCCTGAACATGGTACAGTCGTGACATTCTCTGGTGCTGAGGCTTCCACTCTTGCATTAACCTTTCCTGGTGACTTGCGCGCCCGTGTTGACCAGTGCTCTGCCTGCAGGATGACAGTGATTTGTTTAAAGACTCCACACTTGGCCTTGTTAGCGCTCGCTCCATGCTGTGACAGTCTTGTCAAAAGCTTCTGTGAATTTCCCACTTCTCTCCCTCATTTGCTGTTGTCAGCGCCAGGAAGCATCCAGGTCACAATGACGCTGGTAGGATTGGCAGAAGGTCTTGGGCCCTGGCTCAGTGCGAGAGCGCCAGGGCTGACGCCATCCACCCAATACCACAAGTGAGCACTTGGGGTCTGAATCCTCCCAGCTCCACATGGCAGGTGGGGTGGGCCAGCAGCTCAGTGAGGGGTGCTCTCTGCCCTGGACGGTGCTCTGGGGGTGGCCTGCACATCCACCACAGGACCTTCCCCTGATCATCTGCAGGGTGCATGGAGGGGCTATCCTGCTGCCAAGTAACAGCTGGTGCAAGTACCCTCCTCCTGATTTCCCACAGTGTGCCAGTCATGCCTTCCCAGGCCCCCGCCGCATGCCTGCACAGTCGCAGAGAAGCTGCAAACAAGCCATGAGGAGGAAAGCACCAAGCCAGGCCTATGTTATTGCTGTAGCCCAAAGCCTGGGCACTCCAGCCAAAGCACTGCATCACTGTGTAGTGGGCAGCCCCCTGAGGCGTCCCAAAGTGCCCGTCAAAGCTTACCCAGAATGCACTGTGCCAGGCACGCTGCATCCCTTCCCTGAGCTGCAGCCAGTGCTCTTGTGAAGGCACGGCAAACCAGCAGGGCCTCGAGCTGGTGCAGCATGATCAGCATGACACACATGAGCAGTGGAGGATCAGTTAATCACTGTCCCCCCGACTGTTCGCTGTAACAAGCAGCTAGCCTGGGTCACGCTGGCAGTGCTCTTCTGCTCTCCTACCTCCGCCGTGATCCCTTTGTTCCTGCTGTCAACTGTGGAGGTACTGAGCTGCCTCATTACAATTGATTTCCCAGCACCTGGGAGATCTGGGCATGGGAATTATCAGCTGGGTTAAGTGAAGCAATCAGGCTACACAGCACATTACAGTGTCTGGTCCATCACGCTCGCCAGAGCCACCGCTTCCTATAATATCATTTGCTATAAAATCAGCTTGCACTCTCTCCAGAGGATGGCGCGTACGTGCACAAAGCACTGCCAGTTGTGGGCCCGCTGCACAGTTCCAGGGAGACGCCCTCCCTTGAGTTGCTGGGGCTGGGATGGAGCCGCGCCCCCCTTGCATGCTGTACTGAGCTACCATGGCATTGCCAGCGCGCCACAGGGGTGGGCTGGCTTCCTGGGCAGCATGGAATGGAATCGCTCTGAAAACACCTGAGACTCCCACCCCAAGCCCATTGTGCCTGCTGGAGTTGGACAGGAAGCAGCAGCCTGGAAATACATGTAGTGCAATGGCTCCCTCTGGGTGGGTACAGCTCAGCCCTGCCTACTGGGCCATGCAGCTCATTCAGATCCTTGCATCCTTCATGGGGTTGGCCAGCAAAGAAGCCACTGCTCAAAACCTTGCTCCGGCCAAGGGGCCTCGACCTGCCAAACTGCAGCAAATGGGAGAGGATATGCAAAAACTTGGCATAAGGGAGGGCTGGGAACAGATTCGCCACCCCTGAGCTCCAGGAACAGCCATGAATCACAGAGCCTGGGCCTGAAAACTCCTGGCTCATGGGGGAGGTGCCCGAACTCTGAAGGAAAGCAAATCTGGTACTGAGCTTCAAAGGCCCGGCACAGAGGACCTGGCAACGGCCATCCCATATGTCTACTAGTTGAGAGGCAGTAGCAAAGCAAACATCACTGAAGCTCCAGGGCCAAACCCTGCTATCTCACTGAGTTTTCCTCAGTCCTGGTGGCTGTGGAAGTTTGCTCGGATAGGTTGAGCAGGAATTGAGCAAGGGCCGTGGGGTTTGTCCCTGGTAGAGCCAATGGAATCACAAGTTTACAGAAAAGAGCCCTTGCCAGGCAGCCTGGACTGCTGCATGGAGAGAACTGCAAAACTGGTGGCTGAAGGACTGGAGGGAGGGGCTAGAGCCAGATTTGTGCCACGCCTTTGCTACGGTGGCAGACAAAAGCTTGTTCACAATATTAATTCAAATCGGCTTGGCTCCAACACTGTCACATCGACTGGAAACTGGCTGCAGGAACGAGAGCAAAGGGCAATGCAGGACAGTGGATGGAGCTGCTGGGGCCATGCTCAGAACCGGCCGGATTTGCATATTTCTTTGGATGTATTCCCACTAAAAGCCCCTAAGTCAGTGTGGCTATGGCCTTGCCAGAACAGTGTGTCAGGGAGCGACTCCGCCACCACACAGCTGCTGCCATGGCTTTCAACATAAGCCAGAGCCCGCAGGCCAGGCAGTGGCAAGCTAACCTCTGCCCACACTGGCAGGCCAGGCACTGGCAAGCTAGCCTCTGCCCACATCAGCAGACGCTTGGGAAGAGATGAGCTCTGCGTCATGCTGACAGTTCATCAGACTGGGGGGGTAGACCTGAGTGCAGTTGGGGGAAAGGGGAGCAAATTCCTGAGTGGGGCCCTCCTCCTTTACCCTGCTGGGCTGCTGCTGGAGCCCCTCTTCAGGTGACAGCTGTGGCAGTATGGCACAGGGGAGGAGCAGCGTCTGAATGAGTCAGGTCCTAGGCCGATGTGGGCTTGACAGGTCAAAATCAACACCCTGAGCTCCAGTCAGAAGCCCGCAGGCAGCCAGTGTAGGCCCCTGGGGTCTGGTCTCATATGCTCATAGCCAGTTCATAGAATCATAGAATATCAGGGTTGGAAGGGACCTCAGAAGTTCCTCTGCTGACCACCGCATTATGCCCCAGCCTGCGGATAGTCTGTGCGGTGCATTGCAAGACTCTAGCCCCAGGGGTCAGAGCCACATCCAACAAGAGCAGACGCAACCTCCTGGCCTGGCTGCCACCTGATCTTCTAGCACAGCTGGGAGTCCCGCTGGATCCTGAGCAGCCTGGCCTACTAGGGTCACACACCCTCCATCAAAGCGGTGGGCAGGGCTTGTGCCATCTCCAGCAGAAGCTTCCCCCAGCCAGCTAGTGTCCTCAGTGTGGTCTGGGCTCTCAGCCAGCCAGCTCTCAGCCACGCCCCATCTCCCCCCAAACGGCCTGAGATCCCCGAGGGCTTCAGCTGGGTCAGACACAACGGGGACCTTTGGCCACATGTTATGAGCACACAGGTGACCCTGAAGGGCCCGCACTAGCCTCCCCGCAACTCCCTCCCTACGTCAAACAGAGGCTGCGGTGAAGCCCTGCATGGCCCCACGTCAGATTTCCCACCAGAGTGCTCAGAGTGACAGAGGAATAGGACCACCTGAAGCAGCACTGGGTGCCCTGCAGGTGGGTTCGCTACTCACCAGTCACTGGGACCCAAGACAGCTGGCAGATCCAAGGGTCCAGGCATGGACCCCGAGCCCATTCACCACAGCAGGGCCTGACCAGGGTGCAGGCACTCTCTGAGATGGGTCTCACCTCAGCCCCCTGAGCCCAAAGTTCAGGTAGCACAAGCCCGTAGCTGGCAGTGTTCATGAGTAGCCGCTGCCCTGATGCTTCAGGCCCTCTGGCTTGGATGGAGCCATTGACGATCTCCACCAGCAACAGGCTCAGCAGCACTCCCGAGTGGCCTTCCCACTCCGGGCAGGCCAGGAGGCTCAAGCAGAGGCTGGCATGTGTTTCTCCCAGACCGCCTGGAAAAGCACCTGAGTGTGAGCACCAAACACAAGAGGCACCGTGACTGGGCCCCAGAGCCCCTGTGTGGGGAGATTTCCGGCAGCCAAGGGCTCTCCTGTCCAGCAAACCCAGGCGGGCTGAGGGCGGAGGGCTGGGAGCTGAAGTTGGACTGGAACCAAGACACAGCTTTACTGGTGAGGGTAACTGACCCCGAGACAACAGGCTGGCCAGGACAGTGCCTGGGAGCGTGGGGTTCACCACCGGGAGCCTGGGAAACAAGTAGGGTTGCCAGGTGTCCGGTTTTTGACTGGAACACCTGGTCGAAAAGGGACCCTGGCAGCTCCAGTCAGGACTGCTGACTGGGCCATTAAAAGTCCGGCTGTCACGGGGCTGGCAGGCTCCCTACCTGGCTCCCCACAGCTCCGGGAAGCGGCCAGCATGTCCCTCCAGCTCCTAGGTGTAGGGGTTACCACGGGGCCTCCGTGCACTGCCCCTGCCCGAGCGCTGGCTCCACACCTCCCATGGCCAATGGGAGCTGTGGGGGCGGCACCTGTGGGCAAGGGCAGCACACAGAGCCCCTTGTTCGCAACTCCACCCAAGAGCCAGAGGGACATGTCGCCGTTTCTTGGGAGCTGCCTGAGGTGAGCACCACACCCCGAACCCCCTCCCATGCCCCAATCTCCTGCCCCAGCCCTGAGCCCCCTCACACACTCTGAACTCCTTGGCCCCTATCTGGAGCCCCCTCCTGCGCACCAAACCCGTCATCTCCGGCCCCACTCCAGAGCCTGCACCCCCAGCCGGAGCCCTCACCCCCTCTCCTGCACTCTCACCCCTTGTCCCAGCCCGGTGAAAATGAGTGAGTGAGGGTGGGGGAGAGCGAGCAACGGAGGGAGGGGGGATGGAGTGAGTGGGCCGCAGGGCCTGGGAGAAGGGGAGGGGTAAGGGGTGTTCGGTTATTTGCGATTAGAAAGTTGGCAACCCTAGAAGCGAGCTGCGGCGTCTCTTTCCAAAAGTCCCGCTCCAGCTCGGCCTGAAGTTCTGGGCTAGATGCAGAGGCCATGGGGTGGTGCTTTGCAGGGGGCTGAAGGGATGTCAAGGTGGGTTCTCCTGGCCTCACAGCCTGGGGATCCCCCAGGAAATGGAGAGCTCTGCAGCTGCTATAAAACTGGGAAAAGCTGCTACAATCAGTGTCGTCCCCGCCACTGAGCCCCCCCTATCTCCAACAGGGCCCTTCTCCCCCTTCCCCCACTGATCACCCCATTCTGCAGCAGGGCCCTTCCCACCCAGCCCCCATGGAAGACCCCCCTCCAGAAGGGCTGTTACCCTTTCTCCCCCACTGAAAGCCACCCTCTGCAGCAGAGGGTCCCCCATGCAGGATCCCCCACATGTAGGAGCCATCGGGCACCTGGGGGAGCCAAGAACCAGAAAGCACTGTGGCAGTGGCCCCAGGATAGCTCACAGCTCAAGTACGATTCCCTCCCCTCAGCCCTGAGAGGAGGGTCGCTGGTCAACGACAGTGCCCGTTGCTGGGTTTGGGCAGGGTCCATCCACCCCATCACAGCTACCCTTCCTGAGCAAGCCCTTTGGGGTACTCCCCATCTGTAACAGCCCCATCTCTCTCCATCACCCCCAGGACAGTGCGTCCGACCTCTCCCCAGCATGGTGCTGCCTCAGCCAATGCCCTACCCCACACCACCCTTCATTAGCCCTTCTCCAGACATGCTCTGCCTATGGGTTGCTCGCCTAGATAGCCAAGCCTGGAGAGGGTTGCCAACTGCCTAAACACACAAACCCAAACACCCTTGCTCTCCCAGCCCTAGCCCTCCCCCGAGACACCTCTCCTTCTCCAAGGCCTCACCCTGCTCACTCTATCCCCCCTCCCTCCATTGCTCGCTCTCCCCAACCCTCACTCATTTTCACCAGGCTGGGGTGGGGGGTTGGGGTGTGGGAGGGGGTGCGGGCTCTGGGCTGGGAAAGAGGGGTTTGGAGTGTTGCAGGGGGCTCTGGGAAGAGCCTGGGGCAGGGGGTTAGGGTGCAGGAGGGTGTGTGGGGTGCAAGCTCTGGGAGGGAGTTTGGGTGCAGGGCGGGGCTCAGGGCTGGGGGAGGGAGTTGGGGTGTGGGCTCTGGGAGGAAGTTTGGGTGTGGGAGAGGGCTCAGAGCTGGGGCAGGGGGTTGGGGTGTGGAAGGGGGTGTGGGCTCTGGGAGGAAGTTTGGGTGTGGGAGGGGGCTCAGGGCTGGGGCAAGGGGTTGGGGTGCGGCAGAGGGTGAGGGGTGCGGACTCTGGGAGGGAGTTTGGGTGCGGGAGGCATCTCAGGGCTGGGGCAGGGTGGCAGGGTGCTAGAGGGGGTCTGGGGTGCAGGCTCGGGGAGTGAATTTGGGTGCAGGATGGGGCTTCGGGCTGGGGTGGGGGTTGGGGTGCAGGAGGGGTTTCGGGGTGCGAGCTCTGGCTGGGCAGAGTTTACCTCAAGCGGTTCCCGGTCGGCAGAGCAGCAGGGCTAAGACAGGGTCCCTGCCTGCCCTGGCCCCACGCTGCTCCCAAAGCGGCCAGCATGTCTGGCCCCTGCGGGAGGGCAGGGGTCTCTGCTTGCTGCCTGTGCCCTGAGTGCCGACTCTGCAGTTCCCATTGGGCAGGAACTGCGGCCAATGGGAAATGTGGTGGTGGAGCCTGCCTTAGCTTTGCTGCACCACTGACCGTCAGGGGGCTCCGCACGCTGTCCGCTCTGCACACCGCTCCCGGAAGCAGCCAGCACGTTCCTGGGGACTCCGCGCGCTGTCCCTGCCTGCAGGCACCTCTCCTGCAGCTCCCATTGGCCTAGACAAGCCCCTCTCCACATAACCTCTTCTCTTCAGTCTGCTGTACCTCGACCTTCTTCCATATACGCACCATCCTCCTGGTGCACCCTCGCCCTGTCCTGTTGAGCTTGACCTTCCTTCCTGGTTCTGTTTTTGCTTGGATGAACCCATCTCTGAGCCATTTCAGACAGACTCCCTCTCCCCAGGGGCAGACCTCCCCAGCCCACTCCAAGATGCTCTGGAGTGGCCCCAGTCTCCCTCGCACTGGGCCAGTAACTGCCCCCCACACCCATTGGCCCCAGCGCAGTAGAGGGGCCTTCCCCTATGAGCCACAGGGCAGTGCCAGGCCGAGCAGAACCCATTTCCCAGAGATAACAGCATGTTTTCTGAGTGAGCATGTAGACAAATAAGGCCAAATGGTCCCCTCCCTGAAGCCATCAAAGCGCCAATGACTTCGTAATATTTAATGGCTTGTTTTGCTCCCTAAATGATACAATGAAAAGGATTATTAATGTTAATAGTGTTCTTATCATATTTTAATGGCATCATGTATAACCGAAATGTCATCTCAGCACATATTTCTCTCGCTCTCACCCAGGGCGCGGCGTAATCGCGCTCCAGAGAGACGCAGTGAGGGGGAGAGGCAGGGGGGGCCGGAACAGATGCTGGGCTGAGCGCTGCCGGCTGGGGCAAGGGGGATGCGGCACCGTAAAGCAAACAACCCCTCCCGCTGGAGAATGGGGGAGGAAGGGAGAGAGGATACAGGCAGAAACCTGAGGGGGCCTCAGGGGGGATGGGCACAGAGAGGGGGCAGTGAAGGACAGTGCTCTGGAGAACCCTGGCAGCCTCTAGGGCAGGTGTGTCAGGGCACATGGGTCACGTACGTTTGAGGATTGAAATGCCAAGTGTTGCTCCCTGAGGCACAGCAGAGGAGCCAAGGCCCCAGGGCATATTGCGGGGTGCCTGCCCTGCTGCCGCACAGGGCCAGTTCCCTGTGACACTGGTACATCCTGCAGTCTGGGAGCAGTGTGCCAGGGCAGTCCTAAATCACTTCCTTGCAGAGCCCCAGACTGGGTGCCTGGTGAACCCTGGCACCCAAGATCAGCCCACGCTCCACAATGTCCCCAGGGCAGAGCACCACCTATCAGCCACACCCCTCTATGCACTCGCTCTGCAGCCTCGGCTACACAGAGCCTGTCAGGAGAGAGGCCCTGGCATTGCACTGACAGCACAGCTGTGCTGGATGCCACCTGCACACACCACGTTGCCCAGTGCCAGAGGAGAGGCCAAGCCATTGAGGACTGAACATGATTAGCTACGCCCTTGCCCTTCAGGGTAGCCAATAGCCCAATGATCAGGCACTCATCTGGGGTGTGAGTGCCCCAGGTTTCAGTCTCTAGCTCCCAGGTCTTTAGGAGCTGCCTCTGGCTGGCCCATGGCTGTTTAAGTATTACACAAAGCGGAGTAGATGGAGCAGAAGGCGCTGACTGTGTACCCAGTGAGCAGAGCGCTCCCTAGGGCTGTGAGAGACCCAGGCTCAAATCCCTACCTTGTATCGGGCCAAACAGGCACTTGCACCTTCAGGTCCCCCTGCTTTGTTTGCTGGGGACAATTTCAGAAAGTTTCATTTCCCTGGTGATGCAGAATGAAAACAAAGGTCAAAGCCTCCACGTTCCTCCCACCCGGAGTGGCTGTTCTCTGGCCAGTGCAGCCAGTCTCTCAGCAGCCCCACTCCTGGGCTCTCGGCAGCAGTGGTTTGGGAGCCGGGTGGGTCCCAGACTCCCAGGATATAAAAGGATGACATGGGTGAAGAAATAGCTTTTATTGGACTGACTGCTGTCGGGGGACAGGACAAGCATTCGAGGTGCACAGAGCTCTTCCTCAGGGCTGGGTAGTGCCAGCACTGGGCCCGTCCACCAACAGGCATTGGTCCAATAAAAGACATTCCCTCCTGTGATGTTATTGACATAATCTGGGACCGTATAGATCATCTTTGCAACCAAGGTCCTGTAGTGGCACCAAATCTTATATAAAGGGGGTCAAATGAGGTGTCTAAGACAAGGTTATGGTTTGCTGGTTATGATTATACTGTCTATATGTGTGTATCATTTTTGTAGTTAAAGCTATGAATATTGTCTCTATACTGTCTGTATTTCAAACTCTGAAACTTATGCAATACTTCTGGGTGACACCCCAGACAAGCTGGTGTCAGCTCTGCCTAGCCTGCTTGATGGCCCATTAAGGACCATCAGCTATACAAGTGACCCATTGAGAGAAGGCAGATACACCTTGTGACTCAGCAAGGTATGCAGGGACATGCCTATGGACAGAACTCTGAGGTTTTTCCAGGCCATGTGATGGACAGCTTGTCCTTGGGACAAAGAAAAGAAAGACCACATGGCAAGAGACTATAAAAAGCTACTGCAGCTCCTCCATCTTGTCTTCAATCCTGCTTCTGACCTCTGGGGGCATTTTGCTACAAACTGAAGCTCTGAACAGAGAACTGACTGACCCATCCTAGCTGTGGATGTACTCCAGAGACTGGATTTGAGCCTGCAGTTTATTCTATCACTGCTACAAGCCTGACCCAAGAACTTTGCCATGACTGTATGTAATTGATTCCATTTAACCAATTCTAGCTCTCATCTATATTTCTTTCTTTTTATAAATAAATGTTTAGATTTTAGATTCTAAAGGACTGGCAACAGCGTGATTTGTGGGTAAGATCTGATTTGTATATTGACCTGGGTCTGGGGCTTGGTCCTTTGGAATCGAGAGAACCTTTTTTCTTTTACTGGGGTACTGGTTTTCATAACCATTTGTCCCCATAACTAGTGGCACTGGTGGTGATACTGGGAAACTGGAGTGTCTAAGGGAATTGCTTGTGTGACTTGTGGTTAGCCAGTGGGGTAAAACCAAAGTCTTCCCTGTTTGGCTGGTTTGGTTTGCCTCGGTGTGCAAAGGAACCCCAGCCTTGGGCTGTAACTGCCCTGCTTTAAGCAATTTGTCCTGAATTGGCACTCTCAGTTGGGTCCCGCCAGAACCAGCATCATTACACCTCCCCCACTTTGTCTCTCAGCTGCCCCAAGGCAGCCCTGCCCATCCCCCAATAGCCTGCTGGGCACCACCTCTCCTCCAGGCAGCGGCTATCTGCCCCTTCAACCATTAGACAGGAGCCTGTGACTGTCAGTGTCTGCATGGGACACAGACACCTGCAACCTGCCATGCCTTGGCCTGAATTAGCATGGGAGGTGTTCGCATGTGCGCACACACGCTGAGCCTATGTATGCACCAACCCCACACCGTACACACACACACACACACACTGAGCCTATGTATGCACCAACCCCACAGTGCACAACACACGCACGCTGAGCCTATATATGCACCGATCCCACAGTGAAAACACACACACACACACTGAGCCTATGTATGCACCAACCCCACAGTGCACATACACACACAGAAAGCATATAGAAAAGGAGTACTTGTGGCACCTTAGAGACTAACCAATTTATTTGAGCATAAGCTTTCGTGAGCTACAGCTCACTTCATCGGATGCATACTGTGGAAACTGCAGAAGACATTATATACACAGAGCCCATGAAACAATACCTCCTCCCACCCCACTCTCCTGCTGGTAATAGCTTATCTAAAGTGATCACTCTCCTTACAATGTATATAATAATCAAGTTGGGCCATTTCCAGCACAAATCCAGGTTTTCTCACCCCCCACTTTTCAAAAAAACACACACACAAACTCACTCTCCTGCTGGTAATAGCTTATCCAAAGTGACCACTCTCCTTACAATGTGTATGAAAATCCAGGTGGGCCATTTCCAGCACAAATCCAGGTTTTCTCACCCCCCCCCCCCAAAAACACACACACAAACTCACTCTCCTGCTGGTAGTAGCTTATCCAAAGTGACCACTCTCCCTACAATGTGCATGATAATCAAGGTGGGCCATTTCCAGCACAAATCCAGGTTTTCTCACCCCCCCCCCACACACACACAAACTCACTCTCCTGCTGGTAATAGCTCATCCAAACTGACCACTCTCCCTACAATGTGTATGATAATCAAGGTGGGCCCTTTCCAGCATAAATCCAAGTTTAACCAGAACGTCGGGGGGGGGGGGGGTAGGAAAAAACAAGGGGAAATAGGCTACCTTGCATAATGACTTAGCCACTCCCAGTCTCTATTTAAGCCTAAATTAATAGTATCCAATTTGCAAATGAATTCCAATTCAGCAGTTTCTCGCTGGAGTCTGGATTTGAAGTTTTTTTGTTGTAAGATAGCGACCTTCATGTCTGTAATTGCGTGACCAGAGAGATTGAAGTGTTCTCCGACTGGTTTATGAATGTTATAATTCTTGACACCTGATTTGTGTCCATTTATTCTTTTACGTAGAGACTGTCCAGTTTGACCAATGTACATGGCAGAGGGGCATACACTGACGCTACACCTACACAGAGTACGTGCATACAGTGACACTTCATGAATGCACACACATGAAATAAACGCACAAACCCTGCTGTTGGAACTGAAAGTAGTCAGCAAACAATTAAACTGACACTGTGTATTACAACCAGCAGCAAACACCATGTGTAGGAGACAAATAAAGCTGGCTTATGTTTCAGAGAGTTTGTTTTTATTAAACACCAATTAACAGCACACACAAAAGGCTTGGTGGGAAGGGAGATAAGAGTGCAGGGCAGTGTAGACTCTCATAGCTGTGTCTAAGTCCACCTATCATTTTGGAAGCTGTCCAAAGGGATGGAGTGAATGGGGTACAGAGATGTTCTGGGAAGTTGCAAGGAATGTGTGGGAGGAGTTTGGGGAGGGCCTGGACAGCAGTTCTGTAATGGCTGCTGTTGGGGGGAGCATGCATGTGTTCTTCCTGGAGCATGATTAGGGACTTCAACATCAACAACTTCAACATCCCATGCACCGCTACAGACTAGGGACCGGCAGCAGTTCTGCAGAAAAGGACCTAGGGGTTACAGTGGACGAGAAGCTGGATATCAGTCAACAGTGTGCCCTTGTTGCCAAGAAGGCCAATGGCATTTTGGGATGTATATGTCGGTGCATTGCCAGCAGATTGAGGGATGTGATCGTTCCCCTCTATTCGACATTGGTGAGGCCTCATCTAGAGTACTGTGTCCAGTTTTGGGCCCCACACTACAAGAAGAATGTGGAAAAATTGGAAAGCGTCCAGCGGAGGGCAACAAAAATGATTAGGGGACTGGAACACATGAGTTATGAGGAGAGGCTGAGGGAACTGGGATTGTTTAGTCTGCAGAAGAGAAGAATGAGGGGGGATTTGATAGCTGCTTTCAACTACCTGAAAGGGGGTTCCAAAGAGGATGGATCTAGACTGTTCTCAGTGATACCAGATGACAGAACAAGGAGTAATGGTCTCAAGTTGCAGTGGGGGAGGTTTAGATTGGATATTAGGAAAAACTTTTTCACTAGGAGGTTGGTGAAGCACTGGAATGCGTTACCTAGGGAGGTGGTGGAATCTCCTTTCTTAGAAGTTTTTAAGGTCAGGCTTGAGAAAGGCCTGGCTGGGATGATTTAGTTGGGGCTTGGTCCTGCTTTGAGCAGGGGGTTGGACTAGATGACCTCCTGAGGTCCCTTCCAACCCTGATATTCATAGAATCATAGAATCATAGAATATCAGGGTTGGAAGGGACCCCAGAAGGTCATCTAGTCCAACCCCCTGCTCAAAGCAGGACCAAGTCCCAGTTAAATCATCCCAGCCAGGGCTTTGTCAAGCCTGACCTTAAAAACCTCTAAGGAAGGAGATTCTACCACCTCCCTAGGTAACGCATTCCAGTGTTTCACCACCCTCTTAGTGAAAAAGTTTTTCCTAATATCCAATCTAAACCTCCCCCATTGCAACTTGAGACCATTACTCCTCGTTCTGTCATCTGCTACCATTGAGAACAGTCTAGAGCCATCCTCTTTGGAACCCCCTTTCAGGTAGTTGAAAGCAGCTATCAAATCCCCCCTCATTCTTCTCTTCTGCAGACTAAACAATCCCAGCTCCCTCAGCCTCTCCTCATAAGTCATGTGCTCTAGACCCCTAATCATTTTTGTTGCCCTTCGCTGGACTCTTTCCAATTTATCCACATCCTTCTTGTAGTGTGGGGCCCAAAACTGGACACAGTACTCCAGATGAGGCCTCACCAGTGTCGAATAGAGGGGAACGATCACGTCCCTCGATCTGCTCGCTATGCCCCTACTTATACATCCCAAAATGTCATTGGCCTTCTTGGCAACAAGGGCACACTGCTGACTCATATCCAGCTTCTCGTCTACTGTCACCCCTAGGTCCTTTTCCGCAGAACTCCTGCCTAGCCATTCGGTCCCTAGTCTGTAGCGGTGCATTGGATTCTTCCATCCTAAGTGCAGGACCCTGCACTTATCCTTATTGAACCTCATCAGATTTCTTTTGGCCCAATCCTCCAATTTGTCTAGGTCCTTCTGTATCCTATCCCTCCCCTCCAGCGTATCTACCACTCCTCCCAGTTTAGTATCATCCGCAAATTTGCTGAGAGTGCAATCCACACCATCCTCCAGATCATTTATGAAGATATTGAACAAAACGGGCCCCAGGACCGACCCCTGGGGCACTCCACTTGACACCGGCTGCCAACTAGACATGGAGCCATTGATCACTACCCGTTGAGCCCGACAATCTAGCCAGCTTTCTACCCACCTTATAGTGCATTCATCCAGCCCATACTTCCTTAACTTGCTGACAAGAATGCTGTGGGAGACCGTGTCAAAAGCTTTGCTAAAGTCAAGAAACAATACATCCACTGCTTTCCCTTCATCCACAGAACCAGTAATCTCATCATAAAAGGCGATTAGATTAGTCAGGCATGACCTCCCTTGGTGAATCCATGCTGACTGTTCCTGATCACTTTCCTCTCCTCTAAGTGCTTCAGGATTGATTCTTTGAGGACCTGCTCCATGATTTTTCCAGGGACTGAGGTGAGGCTGACTGGCCTGTAGTTCCCAGGATCCTCCTTCTTCCCTTTTTTAAAGATGGGCACTACATTAGCCTTTTTCCAGTCATCCGGGACTTCCCCCGTTCGCCACGAGTTTTCAAAGATAATGGCCAAGGGCTCTGCAATCACAGCCGCCAATTCCTTCAGCACTCTCGGATGCAATTCGTCCGGCCCCATGGACTTGTGCACGTCCAGCTTTTCTAAATAGTCCCTAACCACCTCTATCTCTACAGAGGGCTGGCCATCTCTTCCCCATTTTGTGATGCCCAGCACAGCAGTCTGGGAGCTGACCTTGTTAGTGAAAACAGAGGCAAAAAAAGCATTGAGTACATTAGCTTTTTCCACATCCTCTGTCACTAGGTTGCCTCCCTCATTCAGTAAGGGGCCCACACTTTCCTTGGCTTTCTTCTTGTTGCCAACATACCTGAAGAAACCCTTCTTGTTACTCTTGACATCTCTTGCTAGCTGCAGCTCCAGGTGCGATTTGGCCCTCCTGATATCTTTCCTACATGCCCGAGCAATATTTTTATACTCTTCCCTGGTCATACGTCCAACCTTCCACTTCTTGTAAGCTTCTTTTTTATGTTTAAGATCCGCTAGGATTTCACCATTAAGCCAAGCTGGTCGCCTGCCATATTTACTATTCTTTCGACTCATCGGGATGGTTTGTCCCTGTAACCTCAACAGGGATTCCTTGAAATACAGCCAGCTCTCCTGGACTCCCTTCCCCTTCATGTTAGTCCCCCAGGGGATCCTGGCCATCTGTTCCCTGAGGGAGTCAAAGTCTGCTTTCCTGAAGTCCAGGGTCCGTATCCTGCTGCTTACCTTTCTTCCCTGCGTCAGGATCCTGAACTCAACCAACTCATGGTCACTGCCTCCCAGATTCCCATCCACTTTTGCTTCCCCCACTAATTCTACCCGGTTTGTGAGCAGCAGGTCAAGAAAAGCGCCCCCCCTAGTTGGCTCATCTAGCACTTGCACCAGGAAATTGTCCCCTACGCTTTCCAAAAACTTCCTGGATTGTCTATGCACCGCTGTATTGCTCTCCCAGCAGATATCAGGAAAATTAAAGTCACCCATGAGAATCAGGGCATGCGATCTAGTAGCTTCCGTGAGTTGCCGGAAGAAAGCCTCATCCACCTCATCCCCCTGGTCCGGTGGTCTATAGCAGACTCCCACCACTACATCACTCTTGTTGCACACACTTCTAAACTTAATCCAGAGACACTCAGGTTTTTCCACAGTTTCGTACCGGAGCTCTGAGCAGTCATACTGCTCCCTTACATACAGTGCTACTCCCCCACCTTTTCTGCCCTGCCTGTCCTTCCTGAACAGTTTATAACCATCCATGACTGTACTCCAGTCATGTGAGTTATCCCACCAAGTCTCTGTTATTCCAATCACGTCATAGTTCCTTGACATCACCAGGACCTCCAGTTCTCCCTGCTTGTTTCCAAGGCTTTGTGCATTTGTATATAAGCACTTGAGATAACCTGTTGATCGCCCCTCATTCCCAGTATGAGGCAGGAGCCCTCCCCTCACAGACATTCCTGCCTGTGCTTCCTCCCGGTATCCCGCTTTCCCACTTACCTCAGGGCTTTGGTCTCCTTCCCCCGGTGAACCTAGTTTAAAGCCCTCCTCACTAGGTTAGCCAGCCTGCTGGCAAAGATGCTCTTCCCTCTCTTCGTAAGATGGAGCCCGTCTCTGCCCAGCACTCCTCCTTCATGGAACACCATCCCATGGTCAAAGAATCCAAAGCCCTCTCTCCGACACCACCTGCGTAGCCATTCGTTGACTTCCACGATTCGACGGTCCCTACCCAGGCCTTTTCCTTCCACGGGGAGGATGGACGAGAACACCACTTGCGCCTCCAACTCCTTTATCCTTCTTCCCAGAGCCATATTCTATGATTCTATCTCTGTTTCCTCCTCCATGACTTTTATCATCTACTCCTGGCCCTTTACAATGAGCTCCTCACTCTCCTTTCTATCTGGCCTGTGTATTTTAATTTTTTCCTTCAAGCTCTCTCTCCATTCCCTACATTCTCCTTTTTCAGCCTCTGAGGATTGGAGCACCTCTCAGAACATGTCCTCCTTGCTCTGCCTTGGATAGTTCCTTATCTGGTGAAGGTGCTCCACAGGTGTGTAGGGCGTTCGCCTGAAGGCCACATCTGCAGAAACACAAGATACAATAAACAGAAGCATGATTGTTAGTTCACGCACAGCATTGAATCATTATAATAAAATACACCTCTTTTAACATACAAATCACTTTCTCTCTGTCCCTTGGCAAACACACATCTCAGTGAACATCCTAGACATGGTGAGGTCAGCCCGGGTGGGGGTTGGCTATTCAAGATGGGGCAAAGGGTTTAGTTATTTTTTTAAGGGGATCACTGCAGGCGATTAGGGACAATATTGTAAATTCTGCCACCATTTGAAGCCAACATCTCACTCCTGAGGGTGCATCTGCATGCATGCGGCTTCAGACCCGATCCCTATGCTGCTCACCAGTGTGCCACTTTGGTTCCTGCACAAGTGATTACCGATTGGCGCGGGAAAGTTTCCTACAATGGGGGAAGAAATAAAGCAGCTCTGCCAAGGAACCTTCAGCAGAGAATTGGCGAGTACCTCCAGGAAAGTTTCCTAGAGATCTCTCTGGAAGATTCCCATGAAATCTCAGTGTGCATTAACACACTGTTCCATCACACTGCTCAGCTGCACAAGGGAATGTGGAGCACACATGAACACAACTAGTCTTGTAGATTTCTATCCCTTCACCCACTTCTAGAATATACAGAGCAAAGGCCAGCTCTACCTTATAGAACTGAGTAGCATCAACTCCAAAAGATCACTTAGCAGGGCTTTCCTCTCCTGCATCATATGCGCTAGAGACAGGACTGCTGGGACTAGCTAGACCCCCTCTGGAGTGGAAAAGAGGTCCTGACTCGCTGTGTCACCGGACAACCCTACCATATGTTCCACATCATCCTCCAACTCGACCTCCTCGTCCCCAACTTAATCCTCGGGGTTGAGTTAACTGTCCACCATCTCCAGCCCTGCTGAAGTATCCATGGGCTCTTGGCAGTGTAGGTGGGGTTGCTGTCAAGGATGCGTCCAGCTCCTTATAGAAATGGCAGGTCTTTGGCGCAGCACCAGAGCAATGGTTTGCCTCCCTTGCCTTCTGGTACGCCTGCCTCAACTCCTTTATTTTCACATGGCACTGATGTGTATCCATTCATATCCCTTATCCAACAAGCCATGAGAAATCTGACCATAGGTATCAAAGTTCCTACCATTAGAGCAGAGCTGGAACTGCACAGCCTCCTCTCCCCACACTGCCAGCAGATCCAATAGCTCAGGTGTGCTCCAAGCAGGAGAACATTTGCTGCATGGAGCACAAGAATCAGCCTGGATCACATGATCAGCCTGGAAGATGCGATGTGAGCTGCCCATGCTGAGCAAACAGGAAGCGGAATTTCAAAAATTCCTGGGCCTTTAAAGGGAGAGGGGCAGATGCCTGTGTACCTGGGTGCAGGGCAGTGGGGTTTGAACTGCTGACCAGAGTGGTCAGGATGGGCATTGTGGGATACCTCCTGGATGCCATTTACAGTGACATAACCAAGCACGGTGTCTACACTGACACTCTGTCAATATAACTTTGCTGCAAAAGGTTCTACACCTCTCATCGAGGTGGTTTTATTTTGTCGGCAAAGCAGGAGAGTTTTGTTGGCAGAAGGATCATTGCAGTGTGTACACCTCCACTGTTTTGTCAACAAAACTGTGTAGTGTAGACAAGGCCCTACAGTACGTGGTGTGGTTTGGAAATCCCCATAAATAGCCACATAAACCCTGTACACAGAGCCACAAACTCATCCAGACACCACTCACACACAAGCATGCATGCGCTCCCCCTCTCTGGCTGGTGGGCTCTTTCCCTCACATAAATCCACACGTGCACATACACACAGCTAGAGCCCTTCCCCTGGGAGGTGAGCTTGCCTTTTGTGTTATGAGATGAAAGGGGGCAGCGCTGCTCTGACCTGCTCATATTTCACGCAAATGTTATTTTAACACTTAAAAGGGTAGCAAATACCATGGCCAGCTCCTAATTTCTCAGATCGATATGGGGGCAGTGCGTGCCTCACCTGCACTAGGAGGATGCAGCTTCCCTCTAATGAGCTCCGGAGCTGGCAGACCCAGCTGCCTGGTGCTCAGTGCTGCAGAGAGAGGGAGGTAGAGGCCGAGCACAGTGGTGATGAGCAAAATCAGTGAATGAAGCCTGGTGATGGGCTGATGCTCTGGCTCTTGGCCAGGGTTAAGCCACCTGTGACTATGATGCCTTCTAAGGCCATTGCAATTGCAGGGGTTCTGTGCCCCACCTTAGGACCAACGCGCCCTGCTTTCTTCATGCTCTGTGCCTCCACCCAGTGGCTGGGTGCATAAATTATTAAACAGCCTCCACTTATCTCGAGGCTGTTATTCAGACAGGAAATCAAGCACCCACAGATTGTAAGGATAAGCAATGGTTTATTCCCAGAGAGAATGGCATCTCTCCTTCTGCGGCAGAGAGCAGCTCCAGAGCTGCTGCCCTCTGGCTGCTGTAACCCAGTGCCCTGAAGCCAGCCCTCCCTGAGCACGCAGTTCCGCTCACACGTTGGGGCAGTCCCAGCTCTGGGCAGGGTTTCTGAGGCCTGCAGCTGGGTGCCCTGCCCATCCCAAGGATCCTGGTCTGGCCCCCACAGTCTTTGCATGTCCCTTAGTGCTGGCTTGGCAGGCTCATTCAAAGCCCACTCATTCGAAGCCTAGGCTGCCCTGGAGCGTGTTTGCAGGTGCAGTGATGCCAACTTGGCCATATCGGCCAACCACCCCAGTGAAGATGCGGCTTCCCCCACCAGACGGGTCCTTGTGCTGGTGTAGTTTATACCAGTTCTCTGCATGAAATTACCTATCCCAGCAAAAGCCCTTTTTTACGGTATATCTGCATCAACGCGAGAGCTCGCTGGTGCTGCTGGTATAAAAATTTCGTAAGGAATCTCCCCAACTGACATTACTATGCCGGGAGATGATTCCAGTGGAGGGATGGCCCCAGTCTCCGCCTCTGTTCTCTACCTGCTGGAGCCACTTCTCTGAAGACAGAGACTGTCAAAGTTCCTTCCCCACTCTGAACTCTAGGGTACAGATGTGGAGACCTGCATGAAAGACCCCCTAAGCTTATTCTGACCAGCTTAGGTTAAAAACTTCCCCAAGGTACAAACTTTGCCTTGTCCTTGAACCTTATGCTGCCACCACCAAGCGTGTTAAACAAAGAACAGGGAAAGAGCCCACTTGGAGACATCTTCCCCCAAAATATCCCCCCAAACCCTACACCCCCTTTCCTGGGGAAAGCTTGATAAAAATCCTCACCAATTTGTACAGGTGAACACAGATCCAAACCCTTAGATCTTAAGAACAATGAAAAATCAATCAGGTTCTTAAAAGATGAATTTTAATTAAAGAAAAGGTAAAAGAATCACCTCTGTAAAATCAGGATGGTAAATACCTTACAGGGTAATCAGATTCAAAACACAAAGAATCCCTCTAGACAAAACCTTAAGTTACAAAAAGACACAAAAACAGGAATATACATTCCATTCAGCACAGCTTATTTTACCAGCCATTAAACAAAAGGAACTCTAATGCATTTCTAGCTAGATTACTTACTAACTAACAGAAGTTCCTAGACTACATTCCTGATCTGTTCCCGGCAAAAGCATCACATAGACAGACAGACAAACCCTTTGTTCCCCCTCCATCCCCATTTGAAAGTATCTTGTCTCCTCATTGGTCATTTTGGTCAGGTGCCAGCAAGGTTATCTTAGCTTCTTAACCCTTTGCAGGTGAAAGGGTTTTGTCTCTGGCCAGGAGGGATTTTATAGCACTGTACACAGAAAAGTGGTTACCCTTCCCTTTATTTTTATGACAGACGCGAACGTGCTGCCAAGCTCCTTGGCGCCCCCCCCCCCCCCGTGTGTGTGTCTGTTTAACCACTGCTGGGAACTCTCTGTGCACCCCAGCCAGCGGCAGTGTGCAAGGCATCTCACTAACAGGGACGCAGCGAGGGCCATGGGTCACGCTGTGCCCATGTCCCCTCCCCAGGCACTCTGCCTACCTGCTCTGCAAGGCCACATGCCTGAGGCCATCACCTCCACTCACACAAGGGAATGAGGCCTCAAGTCAGAGTGAGACACCAGTGATGGGAGGAGCCCATGATGGGAAGCAACAAAACCTTTGGGTGAACCATGGCAGCCTTCCCTCCAGTCGCAGGGAATAGGGATTGCCAGGGTCTCACCTCTTCAAAGCTCACTACCGCATTAGCTTCTTCCTGAATTAGGCTCTCCAGAGTGGAGGCCTGGGCTGGACCTGTTTCAGTGCTAGTCTGGGACATCGGGATTCTCTCCTCGTTGACACACGCATGGCAAGTTTCCCTTTAAATGTTCCATTTCCTTCTTTCAGAGTAGCAGCCGTGTTAGTCTGTATTAGCAAAAAGAAAAGGAGTACTAGTGGAGCTCACGAAAGCTTATGCTCAAATAAATTGGTTAGTCTCTAAGGTGTCACTAGTACTCCTTTCCATTTCCTTCTGTTAGTCTGTGGGGGGACAAGGGTGCAGGAGTCTTGCCTGGGCTCAGCTTTGTCTCTGCTCCACTCTGCTGACACTGGGACAGACTGCCTGAGCGTTGCTGATACCCTGAGGAACCTGGAGCCATTAAGAAAAACAATCTGTCTGTAGCCAAATCCTGAAGTCCCATTAAAGTCCAAGGGATTTGCTTGAGTAAGGAGCTCAGAACTCAGCCCATTGTCAGCACAGTGTCAGTGCCTGGGTGAGTTAATCTGCTGCTTCCTGCAGCACTTGGGATGAAGTCTCATGGGAGACTTCAATCACCCTGATATCTGCTGGGAGAACAATACAGCGGTGCACAGATAATCCAGGAAGTTTTTGGAAAGTGTAGGGGACAATTTCCTGGTGCAAGTGCTGGAGGAACCAACTAGGGGCAGAGCTCTTCTTGACCTGCTGCTCACAAACCGGGAAGAATTAGTAGGGGAAGCAAAAGTGGATGGGAACCTGGGAGGCAGTGACCATGAGATGGTCGAGTTCAGGATCCTGACACAAGGAAGAAATGAGAGCAGCAGACTACGGACCCTGGACTTCAGAAAAGCAGACTTTGACTCCCTCAGGGAACTGATGGGCAGGATTCCCTGGGAGAATAACATGAGGAGGAAAGGAGTCCAGGAGAGCTGGCTGTATTTTAAAAAATCCTTATTGAGGTTACAGGGACAAAACCATCCCAATGTGTAGAAAGAATAGTAAATATGGCAGGCCACCAGCTTGGCTTAACAGAGAAATCCTCGCTGATCTTAAACACAAAAAAGAAGCTTACAAGAATTGGAAGATTGAACAAATGACCAGGGAGGAGTATACAGATATTGCTCAGGCATGCAGGAGTGAAATCAGGAAGGCCAAATCACACTTGGAGTTGCAGCTAGCAAGAGATGTTAAGAGTAACAAGAAGGGTTTCTTCAGGTATGTTAGCAACAGAAGAAGGTCAAGGAAAGTGTGGGCCCCTTACTGAATGAGGGAGGCAACCTAGTGACAGAGGATGTGGAAAAAGCTAACGTACTCAATGCTTTTTTTGCCTCTGTCTTCACGAGCAAGGTCAGCTCCCAGACTACTGCACTGGGCAGCACAGCATGGGGAGGAGGTGACCAGCCCTTTGTGGAGAAAGAAGTGCTTCAGGACGGTTTAGAAAAGCCGGACGAGCACAAGTCCATGGGACCGGATGCGCTGCATCCGAGGGTGCTAAAGGAGTTGGTGCATGTGATTGCAGAGCCATTGGCCATTATCTTTGAAAACCCATGGCGATCCGGGGAGGTCCCGGACGACTGGAAAAAGGCTAATGTAGTGCCCATCTTTTAAAAAGGGAAGAAGGAGGATGTGGAGAACTACAGGCCAGTCAACCTCACCTCAGTCTCTGGAAAAATCATGGAGCAGGTCCTCAAGGAATCAATTCTGAAGCACTTACACGAGAGGAAAGTGATCAGGAACAGTCAGCATGGATTCACCAAGGGCAAGTCATGCCTGATTAACCTAATTGCCTTCTATAACGAGATAACTGGCTCTGTGGATGAGGGGAAAGCAGTGGATGTGTTATTCCTTGACTTTAGCAAAGCTTTTGATACGGTCTCCCACAGTATTCTTGCCAGCAAGTTAAAGAAGTATGGGCTGGATGAATGGACTATAAGGCGGTGTGACAAAGTTCCTGCTCTACCTTGGTGGGTCTTGCACTTATTGGCGGATTTGCTCGCCTTGGAGCTTCACGGCAGCCCTCAGCTTGGCCATTTTTCTGAACCCACAGCCCAGGTCAACTCCTCCTGTGTCTCACCAGGAGTTGGGAGGATTTGGAGGGAACCCGGACCCACCCTCTACTCCAGGTTCCAGCCCAGGGCCCTGTGGAATGCAGCTGTCTAGAGTGCCTCCTGGAACAGCTGTGCGACAGCTACAACTCCCTGGGCTACTTCCCCATGGCCTCCTCCCAACACCTTCTTTATCCTCACCGTAGGACCTTCCTCCTGATGTCTGATAATGCTTGTACACCTCAGTCCTCCAACAGTCTGCGTTCTCACTCTCAGCTCCTAGTGCCTCTTGCTCCCAGCTCCTCACACGCACACCACAAACTGAAGTGAGCTCCTTTTTAAAACCCAGGTGCCCTGATTAGCCTGCCTTAATTGATTTTAGCAGCTTCTTGATTGGCTGCACGTGTTTTAATCAGCCTGTCTTAATTGTCTCCAGAAGGTTCCTGATTGTTCTGGAACCTTCCCTGTTACGGGAAACGGGACCTCCCTTGCTTGCTCCTCAGCTATCTGCTTTCTATTCTTTCCTAAAGCCCCCTGGCCTGGATTTTTCTTACTTTTGGATTTTGCCTTAGTTTCCCCCCCTCCCCCCCACCAACTGGGCCAGACGCTTTTTTGTTTTGTTTTGATTTTTTGCCGTTTTTCTTTGCTGCCTTTTGAGTGCTGGTCGGCTTCCAGCTTGCCGCCAGCACCCCTCCCCCCCCACGCCTGCTCTCGGGCGCAGCTATTTGCCTCAGCTGAAACCCCCGGAGGAGGGGGGGAAGATTGCCGATTTTGCTACCCGGAGGGGGGAGTGGAAGCCCCCAGACCCAGCCGTTTTGCTGTCTGTTTGGAATTTCTTTCTTATCTCTACAACATTCTCGGCGTGCCAGAAGCCTTGGTACACAGCCAACAAGCTGGAGAAGAAATCACCCAGGGAAACTACAAATCATCATGGAGGGGGCTGTAAGACTGAGTAATTTTTTGAATTATACTCTCGTGGGGGGGAGTTTGACTGTGGTTTAATTGCGTTTGTGGCGGCACAGGGGGTGTGGCACGGAGCTGCCTCCCGATCCATCGGTGCCCCCCCCCAACATTACTACAACTGTCACGGCCCCCCTGCCGTCCATCCCTGCTGGCAACCTGCCATCTGCCTTCGGATCCAGCTGTTTGCTTTGAACTTTGCGTTTCGGACCGGACATAACAGCCGACCAAACGAGACTCTTTGGACAAATGTGCGTGGGTCTACACCCCCCTCCCCCTCCCTGGACTGCTCACCCCACAGCTTGCCCCTATCACCGGACCCCGATTTCTGTTTTCCCCCCCTCCCAGTCCAACCCATTTGGCATTCCCCCCCCCCGCCTGCAGCCCAGCAGGGAGGAGTGGTTAATCTGCTTCCCCCTCCCCCCTCCTTCTTCCGGTGTCTCCCCGTCTCTCCCTGCTCACAATGGCGGGGAATGAGAGGGGCGAGGCCCCTCTAATAATATCAGTTGTCCCTCCCCCACCTACCCCCCTGCCCAACCCCCAAGCCCCCCACCACCACCACCACCACTGTCAAAATACCTGCCACCGCCCCCGCTGGGGCACCGGCAGTAGGAGGCACCGGGGCGATTACTGCCGCTGCTATGTCCACCGCCCCCCCCAGATTCTAGGAACCCTCCCCCAGTTGGCCGGAAAGGCCAGGGCGGGAAGAAAGGAAAGGGCTCCGCTAAAACCACTAGGCCCTCCATGGCAGGGCTGCCCCCACCGCTGTGGCCTCATTATCGACCATGGCTCCCCCCTGCCTGCCGCCTCGTCATCTCGCCCACCCACTGCCTCCGCTACCATCACCAGCAGCCGGGGCCCCTTCCCCACCTTGACCAGGAGGCACGGTGTCCGTTGCCTCCTGGTGCGCACCTCGCCCCACGTGGAGACATACGTGCAGGTGTTGGCGAAGGTGGTAGGACCCACGGCTATTGTGGCGGCCTCCAAAATGTATGGGAAGGTCGTTCTTTTCTCAGCTTTGGAGGCTGCCGCCCAGGAGGCGGTGGAGAAGGGCCTGGTGGTGGGGGGGGGTGTTTGTCCCCCTAGATCCCCTAGAAGACCTGGGCGTTCGCCTCGTCCTCACCTCCGTTCCTCCCTTTTTACCCAATGCTGCCCTGTTACCCGCTCTCTCCACCCTGGGGAAACTTGTTTCTGTCATCAGTCCTCTCCCGTTGGGCTGCAAGGACCCCACCCTCCGTCACGTCCTTTCGTTCCACCGGCAAGTGCAGCTTCTACCGCCAGCGGCGGCACGTGACGGAGAGGCGCTCGAGGGGTCCTTCCTAGTCCCTTACCAAGGAGCCCGCTATCGGGTCTTTTACTCCACCGGAGAGGCCCGGTGCTATGTCTGTTGCTCAGCGGGGCATGTCCGCAGAGACTGCCCTTTGGCCCATGGCGGAGGGGCACCCGAGACCCCCGAGACCTGGCAGGACATCGGCCCCGTCGTTGCCTATGCCCCTGGCCGCCCGGCACCTGAAACCAACCCTCCTCCTACTTGACCCACCGCTGCTCCCGTCTGGGCTCAAGAAACACCTTCCTTACAACGCCCAGGCAAGCAAGGGAGTCCCACCCTTGCTATTACCAATCCGGCAGAGCCTATGGAGGAGGGTGTGGCAAAGATATTACCGGGTATGGGAGAGGACCCGCCCCAAGGAGAACCCTCCGCCCCTCGTGCTGCTTCACCATTACCCCCCCCGAACCCCTGAACCATCGCCTCCGCCCCCCCGACACGACCCCTGCTAACCAACCCCCAGACGATGCTATGGAGGGCTGGACCCTAGTCCAGGGGAAGCGGGGCAAGCGGAAGGCTCGAGCTCCGCTGCACCCATCCGATGCAGAAGCCCCCCGGAAGACCAGGAAGGGAGGCACCGATATCGAGCCTTCTGCTACTGCCACGAGTGAGATCCATCCGCTGGTGTTGGGAGGGGAAGACAGACTGGCATTGGAGGGCAGAATCCCCCCTCCACAGGAGACCCTCCCCTCCGAGACCCCTGAGGAAGCTCCTCCTGCCCGGATACCACCCGAACCCCCCGCGAACTCCGAAGCGACCGTTGAGGCGGGCTCTAGAGGAGAGGCCCTCGGGGTAGCAGGAGTTGGCCTCTCCTCCGTGTATGCAGAGATTGAGGCCCTAGATTTGACCCCGGTCACCCAGGGAGAGGATGATTTACTGCCGGCTGGCCTCGATCTGGGCAACCTCACCCCAGCCCCCCTTTCCCCATGCTCCCTCCCCCTAATTGCCTTCCCGAGTGAGCACCCTGCAGAAGGTGGTCCACCACCTGATGCCATGGCTGCCAAGACCACCACGGAGCCAGCGCCAAGCGCCACTGGGAGCCCCCTCCCTTACCCCTTAACCCTCAACCCTGCTCAGGAGGCACCTTCTTTTAGCTGCTCGCCTCCTGAAGCCCAGAGCCTTACCTCTGCCGCTGCCCCCACCCCTGTCCCTGCCCAATTTACCTCCTCCTGCAATGCTATTGTCGCCCCTGGGGTTATTGCTTTCCCGCCCTTCGTAGATTCCCCCCAGGGAGCAGTCTTTGCACTTTCTAGTCGCGCCCCACCATCCCCTTCCACCCCAAGATGTGAAATGGAATTAATAACCCCAGCCTGTCAGACGCCCCGTCGGTGGTCCGCACCCTGCCTACCCACCTTAGCTGACCACGAGGCTGCATTAAGAACCCCACCAGGGAATACCCCGGAAATTGTAACCCCACCGCCCCATGAGCTGCGGCATGCACTACGGAAGTTCCTAGAACACACCCGTCGTGCCCGCAATAGGGTACAGCTGGCTCTTCAGCTATGGGGGGACTTTGATCAAATTCTTCAGGCCACAAGGGCCCTTATACAGGAGGGCAGGGGGCAAGGAAAGCGCGGTGCTGCGGCCTACAAGCGGGCCCGCGGCTTCCGAAAAGATCTACTCATCCATGGGATGGGTCACAGGTTGCTGCGCAACCCGCCGGGGGCCACGAACATCCCCACCAATAAGAAACCCCCACCCCCCCAGCCCTCCGCATGATGCCTCTCATTATTGCAACCTTGAACACCAGGGGCTGTAGGATGGCTCTCTGCAGGTCCCAGGTGCTCTCTTACCTTCGGGAAGGGGGGTACTCTGTAGCTTTCCTGCAGGAGACCCATACGGACCCAACCGTCGAGGACAGGTGGCGGCTGGAGTCGGGGGATGGGGTATACTTTAGCCACTTCACGACTTGGCAAGCTGGAGTGGCGACCCTGTTCTCCCCCACCCTACGGCCTGAGGTGCTAGGGGTCACTGAGGCCGTGCCGGGCCACCTGCTGCACCTTCGAGTCCATATGGAGGGTCTCGTGGTCAACCTTGTTAACATCTATGCCCCGCAAACGAGCCCAAAGCGGCCACAATTCTATCAGCGGGTGTCCGACTTTCTCGGCACCCTAGATTCGCACGAGTGCCTGGTCCTGGGAAGGGACTTTACACCACCCTCGAGGAACAGGACCGCTCAGGGGCCAAGCCGAGCCCAGCAGCTGCGAACATTCTCCAAGGAATAGTCGAACATCACTCCCTAGTGGACGTCTGGCGTGACCATCACCCAGATGACACTTCCACGTTCACTTTTGTCCGGGTGGAGGCCCATCGGTCACACCACTCTTGGTTGGACCGTATTTACTTATCCCGTTTCCATCTTTCACAGGCCCACTCCTCCACCATTCGGCCGGCCCCATTCTCCGACCATCATTTAGTCACCGTAACGGTCTCCCTCCGTGCAGAGAGACCGGGGCCGGCCTATTGGCACTTTAACAACAGCCTGTTGGAGGACGAGAGCTTCGTGACGTCCTTCCGGGAGTTTTGGCTGGCCTGGCGAGAGCAGTGGCGTGCCTTTCCCTCGGTGCGGCGATGGTGGGATCTAGGGAAGGTACGCGCCAAGCTCTTCTGCCGTGACTACACTCGGGGCACCAGCTGACGGAGAAATGCGGCGATAGAGCAGTTGGAATGGAAGGTCTTAGAGATGGAGAGGCGCCTGGCCGCCAACCCCGAGGACCCGTCCCTCTGCGGAGTGTGCCGGGAGAAGCGGGAGGAGCTTCGGGCCCTCGAGGACCACCGGGCCCGAGGTGCCTTCGTTCGGTCCCGCATCCGCCTCCTTCGGGAGATGGACCGCAGCTCCCGCTTCTTCTATGCCCTGGAGAAAATGAGGGGGGCCAAGAAACACGTCACCTGCCTCTTAGCGGAACTGGGACATCCTTGGCCCAGACCTAGTCACTGTCTGGGCTGAGTCCTTGCAGAGCGGGGTCCTCCCTCTGTCGTGCAGGCGAGCGGTGCTCGCCTTGTTGCCGAAGAAGGGGGACCTCTGTGATTTACGAAACTGGCGTCCCATCTCACTCCTTAGCACGGATTACAAAATCGTAGCGAAAGCAATCTCGCTGCGGCTAGGGTCCGTGATGGCGGACGTGATCCATCCAGAACAGACCTATACTGTCCCGGGTCGCAGCATTTTTGACAATCTATTTCTAGTCCGAGACCTTTTGGAACTCGGGCGGAGAGATGGTCTGTCGCTCGCCCTCCTGTCTCTTGATCAGGAGAAGGCGTTCGATAGAGTAGACCATGGGGACCTCCTGAGCACCCTGCAGGCGTTTGGATTCGGACCTCAGTTTGTGAGTTTTCTCAGGGTGCTGTATGCCTCTGCGGAGTGTTTGGTTAGGCTCAACTGGACCCTGACCGAACCGGTCAGCTTTGGGCGAGGAGTGCGGCAGGGGTGCCCCCTCTTGGGCCAGCTGTACATTCTGGCGATTGAGCCTTTCCTCTGTCTCCTCCGCAGGAGGTTGACAGGGTTGGTGCTGTGGGAGCCGGAGCTGTGGCTGGTTCTGTCGGCGTACGCCGATGACGTACTCCTCGTGGTCCAGGACCCGGGCGACTTGGCGCGAGTGGAGGCATGCCAGGCCATCTATTCGGCAGCCTCCTCCACCCGAGTCAACTGGGTCAAGAGCTCTGGCTTGGCGGTGGGGGACTGGCGGCAGGTAAGGTCCTTCCCACCCGCGCTTCAGACCATCCAGGGGAGCGCGGGTCCACTGCTCTATCTTGGCGTTTACCTTTCCGCCACACACCCTTCCCTGCCGGAGAACTGGGAAAATTTAGAGGGCGGGGTGATAGAGTGGATCCGGAAATGGACGAGGCTACTCCGATGTCTCTCCCTCCGAGGGAGAGCACTGGTGCTTAACCAACTAGTCCTGTCCACGCTCTGGTACCAGCTCAACACCCTGGCCCCGGCCCCGGGTTTCCTGACCCACCTCTGGAGATTGATTCTAGAGTTCTTTTGGTCAGGAATGCACTGGGCCCCTGTTGGAGTTCTTCATTTACCCCTGAAGGAAGGAGGGCAAGGCCTGAAGTGTCTGTACACTCAGGTCCGCGTTTTCCGCCTCCAGGCCCTGCAGAGGCTCCTTTATAGTGCAGGTAGTTCGACGTGGAGCATACTGGCGCACGCCTTCCTGCACCGCTTCCAAGGGCTCCGATACGACCGGCAGCTCTTTTATCTTTGTCCGAGAGGTTTTCCGCGAGACCTCTCTGGGCTGCCGGTCTTCTACCAGGACCTCCTCCGGACCTGGAAACTGTTTCTAATGACCAGGTCCGTGGCGGCCACCGTGGGAGCAGATCTCCTCACAGAGCCCCTGCTACACAATCCCCAACTCTGTGTGCAGGTGGCGGAGTCCCGCTTGGTGCGCCAGAGGTTCGTCCTGGTGGAAGTCACGAGGGTCGGAGACCTCCTGGACTACGACCGGAGAGACTGGCTGGATCCCCTGACGCTCGCTCGGTGCATGGGGCTCTCCAGCCCTCGTACCCCCCAGCGCATACTTCAGGAGGTGAAGGCCGCCTTGACCCCCGCTGCTCGGGCTTATGTCAACCGAGCCTTGCGCGAGGGCGCACCCCGCCCATCCTCTACCCCAGGCCCGCCGGACCTTTCCATTGGGCCCCTACCTTGCCGATCCCAAGAAACCCCTCACCCTTTCACTGCAAGCCGGCTGCATGAACTGCAGCCGGTCAGTTTTCAAATTGCACCACGGAAATATTTATACACACTCACCCTTCACACCCTTCATGCCCACACCCTGGTGTCCCGCCCCTATACAAAGTGGCGGGACCTCCTGCCACCTTTGGAGGGTGAGCAACCTCGGTGGGCCAGCCTGTATTCCACCTTGGTCCCGAGGCCTGTTGGGGACATCAGCTGGCGGCTCCTTCACGGAGCTGTGAGCACGGGCGTGTTTCTGACACAGTTTACCCCCATCCGGATACTTGCCCTTTTTGTAATGTGAGGGAAACCCTGGCGCACGTATATTTAGAGTGTGCCAGATTGCAGCCCCTTTTCCGTCTCCTCACAAATATTCTATTGCGCTTTTGGCTTCATTTCTCCCCTCACCTTTTTATCTATACACTTCCCATCCGTGGCCCCACAAAATCGCGGGATCTCCTGGTTAACCTCGTCCTAGCCTTGGCTAAAACAGCCATTTATAAAACCAGAGAGAGGAGGTTGGCCCATGAAACATCCTGCGATTGTAGGGCCTTTTTCCGATCCTCAGTACATTCACGTATCCGGGCGGAGTTCCTCTGGGGGGCATCCACCGACTCCCTTGACGCCTTCGAGGAGCGGTGGGCGCTGTCCGGGGTTCTCTGCTTGGTGACCCCATCCAGTTCCCTCCGTCTGACCCTTTGATTGAGGGGAAGAGCGAGAGACACCAGCCCCAGCCATTGCCGCTGTGGATACCATCATTACTGTCATCTAGGAGGGGTCCTATAATACATGGGTGTCTACCCCCCCACCCCCAAACCGCCCACCCCGCAGCCGTGCCCATCTTGCCGGGCACTCTCAGGAGAGGGATAATCAGTGACACTGGGCGCGGCACTAGGTAACTCGAGGGGATGGAAGACCATGAGTATCGAGGAAGCCCCCCTGCTCTGGGCCCAGGCTAGCCTGAACACTTCTCCCTCCTGAAAGCTGCTGTGTTATACCTTCTGTTTGCGTTGTTTTGTTGCATAGTTTGTTTTGTTTTCTTGGTAACTCTTTGCAAGTGTTACAATAAAATTCTTTTCTGTTTCAAAAAAACCAAACAAACAAACAAAAAAAACCTTCCCTGTTACCTTACCCAGGGAAAAGGGACCTACTTAGCCTGCTCTCCTGCTGCTGCCCTCTGGCCTGGGCTTTCCTTGCTTTTTGCCCCTGCTTTCGGCTTCCCCCCCGACCGGGCCAGATGCTCCCCGCCCTTCTCCTCCCTTTCTTTTTTTTTTTTTTTGTTGGTTTTTTTTTTCTTTCCTGCTGTTGCTAGAGTGCTGGCCGGCTGCCGGCCGGCTGTTAGCCCCCACCCGCCCTCCCTCGGACGCTGCTGCCGCTTCAGATGAAACCCCCCCTGAGAGGGGGGGGCCTGCCATCCCGCTCCCCAGAGTTGGGGAGTGGAAGGACCCAGCCCCCAGACCCAGCTGCTTGCTGTTTGTCTGCGGACCTGTTTTTGGTCGAGAGGATTCTTTTCACTTACTCCGGCATTTCTGGAATGCTGTTGCTGAAAAAAAGAAAACCCGGAATAGACAGAAAAAAACCCGTTCACCAGAGGAACACCATCCGGGGAATCTACAAATCACCATGGAGGAGGCCTAAGACTGAGTAACTTTCGAACTGTGCTCTTGTGTGGGGGGAGGCCTTGACTGTGTCTTAATTGTGTTTGTAGAGACACAGGGGGTGTGGCACGGAGCTGCCCCCCGATCCATCTGTGTCCTCACAACCCCCACACTATGACCTTCCTCACTGCCCCCTCCCCCCGCCATCTTTGCTGGCTATCTAACATCTGCCTCCGAACTCAGCTGCTCGCCCGATTCCACCGCGTGGACCAGAAGCACCAGCCAACCAAACAGGACGCTCTGGACAAGCGTACGGTGGTTTATGTGCCCCCCCCCGAATTGTCCACCCCACAGCTTGTCCCTTTCTATCTGTCTTCCATCTGTCCCAACTCCTATTAACCACCTGCCACCATCCCCGCTGGGGCATCGGCAATGGAGGGCACTGAGGTGACCTCCACTGCTGCCATGCCCATCGCCTCCCCAGACTCTAGGGAAGCCCCTCCAGCCAGCGGGAAAGGCCAGGGCAAGAAGAAGGGGAAGGGCCCTGCTAAAACCACTGGGCCCTCCATGGCAGGGGCCACCCCCACTGCTGCAACCCCACCACCGACCACGACATCCTCCCCCGCTGCCCCCTCCACCAGTTCTGCGGATGTCCCTCCCTCAGCCCCCAGGATGTATGCCTGGGCGGCGGCAGCCCCCCCCCGCCACCTCATCATCTCTCCTGCCTCCGCCACCATCAATAGCGGCCGGGGCCCCTTTCCCACCATGACAAGGAAGCACGGTGTCTGATGCCTCCTGGTGCCCGCCTCACCCCACGTGGAGACCTACCTGCGGGCGTTGGCGAGGGTAGTGGGGCCCTCGGCCATTGTGGCAGCCTCCAAAATGTACGGGAAGGTCAACTTCTTCTTAGCATTGGAGGCTGCCGCCCAGAAAGCGGTGGAGAGGAGCCTGGTGGTGGGGCGGGTAATTGTCCCCCTAGAGCCTCTAGAGGATCTGGGCGTCCGCCTGGTCCTGACCTCTGTCCCTCCTTTTCTCCCCAATGCTGCCCTGCTACCTGCCCTTTCCACCCTGGGGAAACCTGTTTCTGTTATCAGCCCTCTCCTGTTGGGCTGCAAAGACCCCACCCTCTGTCACATTTTTTCCTTCTGCTGGCAAGTGCAACTTTTATTGCCGTCAGCGGCGCATGATGGAGTGGCGCTCGAAGGGAGCCCATTACCGGGTGTACTTTTCCATGGGGGAAGCCCGGTGCTACCTCTGCCAGGCGTCGGGGCATGTCCGGAGGGACTGCCCCTTTGCCCGGCAAGGAGGGGCACCTGGGATCCCCGAGACCTGGCAGGACATCGGCCCCGTCATTGCCAACGCCCCTGTACACCCGGTACCCGAAACCGCCCCCCTCCTCTTCGGACCACCGCTACTCCCGCTCAGGCCCAAGGGGCACCTCCCCTACAACGCCCAGACGAGCGGGAGAGCCCTGCCCTCGCTGCTGACAATCTAGCGGGGCCTATGGAGGAGGGTGTGGCAGAGATACCACCAGGCATGGGAGAGAGCCTGCCCCAGGGAGAATCCTCCCTCCCTTATACTGCCCCACCATCCCCCCCCCAAGTCCCTGACCCATCGTCTTTACCCCCTGAGACAACCCCTGTTAACCAGCCCCCAGATGATGCCATGGAGGGCTGGGCCCTAGTCCAGGGGAAGCAAGGCAAGTGGAAGGCTCAAGCTCCGCCTCATCTACCCGAGGTGGAGGCCCCCCAGAAGACCAGGAAGGGGGGCACCAATGCCGAACCTTCCGCTTTGCCCACAAGTGCATCCCATATACCGGTGTCAGCCGGGAAAGACGTGGCAGCACCGGAGGGTAGTGTCTCCCCTCCATGGGAGACCCAGACTCTCCCCTCGAGGAAGCCCCTTCCATCCTGACGCTACCCAAAGCCCCCGTGAACCCCGAGACAACCGTCGTGGCGGGTGCCGGCGGGGAGAACCCCGGGGCGGCGGAAAGTGTCCTCTCCTCCATGTTCGAGGAGATCGAGGCCTTAGATCTGACCCCGGTCACCCAGGGGAGGACGACCTTTTGCCAGCAAATCTCAATCTGGGCGACCTCACTCCACCCCTCTTTTCCCCATGCTCCCTCCCCTTAACTGCTGCTTCCGCTCCCACCTCCAAGGAGCCCCTGAACTGCTCCACCGACCCAGCCGCTGATGGCACCCCGCTGACAACCACCGAGCCTGCTCAGGTGACAGCTGGCACCACGCGGCTGGGGCACGAGTTGCCAGGGGCACCCCCCGTTGGTGCGGAGCAATTGATTTCCTTCCCGGGCGGGGACCCTACAGAAGATAATCCACCTCCTGATGCTGTGGCCGCTAAATCCACCACAGAGCACGAGCCCAGTGTCACTGAGAGCTCCCTCCCCACCCCCTTAACCCTTGAGCCTGATCAGGAGGCCCACCATCCAGCTGCTTGCCTCCCGAAACCCAGAACCTCGCCTCTGCCCCTGCACCTGCCCCTATCCAATTTACCTCCTGCAATATCATTGCCGCCCCCAGGTCTGTCTCCTTCCCTTTCCCAACTGATGACCCCCAGGGAGCGGCCTTTGTGTTCTCCTGCCCCGACCCATTAGGAGCTGCTATTTTCCCTCCACTACCCCCTATTGCCCCAGAGCTTGAGACTGGCCTAGAAGCTCCAGCCCATCAGGCACCCCGTCGGAGGTCTGCACCCTGCTTGTCCGTTTTAGTGGACCACAGGGCTGCACCAAGGGCCCTGCTGGGGAACAACCAGGAAACCATAATCCCACCCCGCCATGAGCTGCGAGGAGAGCTGCGGAAGTTTTTAGAGGATGTCCGTGGCTCCAGCAACAAGGTACAGCTTTCTTTCCAGCGATGGGGAGATTTTTTTCAAATCCTCTGGGCCACAAGGGCCCTCATGAGGGAAGGTAAAGGGACGGGGAAGCAGGATGCCGTGGCCTACTGGCGGGTCCACGTCTTCTGTGACCAATTACTCACCTACGGGATGGGTCAAGGACTGTTGCGTGGCCCGCTGGGGGATGCAAGCGTCCCTGCCAGTGAGAATTCCCCCCGGCCCCCCATGACACCTCTCACCATCGCAACGTTGAACACCCGGGGTTGTAGGATGGCTCTCCGCAGGTCCCAGGTGCTCTCCTTCCTTCGGGAGGGAGGGTACTCTGTAATTTTCCTGCAGGAGACCCATACGGATCCGACCACCAAAGACAGTTGGCGGCTGGAGTGGGGGGACAGGGTCTCCTTTAGCCATTCCATGATTCGGCAGGCTGGAGTGGCGACCCTGTTCTCCCCCGACCTACGGCCTGAGGTGCTAGGGGTCACTGAGGCCGTGCCGGGTTGCCAGCTGCATCTCCGGGTCCATATAGAGGGGCTCGTGGTTAACCTCGTTAACGTCTATGCCCTGACATCGGGCCCGGAGCACCTGCAATTCTATCAGCAGGCGTCCACTTTCCTCGGCACCTTAGATCCTCACGAGTGCCTGGTCCTGGGAGGGGATTTTAATACCAGCCTCGAGGAGTGAGACCGCTCGGGGACCGAGCAGAGCCCGGCCACCATGGACACCCTCCGGGAGATAGTTGAACATCACTCCCTAGTGGATATCTGGCGTGACCACCACCCGGATGACACTTCCACATTCACCTTTGTCTGGGTGGAAGCCCATCGGTCGAGCCACTCCCAGTTGGACAGCATTTATTTATCACGCTTCCATCTCTCATGAGCCCACTCCTCCAGCATTCGGCTGGCCCCATTTTCTGACCACCACCTAGCCACCATGACAGCCTCCCTCTGTGCGGAAGATGAGGGCTTTGTGATGTCCTTCCAGGAATTCTGGCAGGCCTGGCGAGGGCAGCAGCACGCCTTTCCCTCGGTGTGGTGATGGTGGGACCTGGGGAAGGTGCGCGCCAGGCTCTTCTGCCGCGACTACACCTGGGGCACCAGCCGACGGAGAAATGCGGCGATAGAGCAGTTGGAACGGGAGGTCTTAGAGCTGGAGAGGCGTCTGGCCTCTAGCCCCGAAGACCTGCTCCTCTGCGGAGCGTTCCGGGAGAAGCGGGAGGAGCTCCGGGCCCTCGAGGACCATTGGACGCGGGGCGCCTTTGTTCGATCCCGCATCCGCCTCCTTCGGGAGATGGATCATGGCTCCCGCTTCTTCTATGCCCTGGAGAAAACGAGGGGGGCCAAGAAACACATCACCTGCCTCCTGGCAGAAGATGGCACCCCCCTCACGGAACCGGCAGAGATGTGCGGGAGGGCCCGAGCCTTCTACGCAAGTCTTTTCTCCCCGGATCCAACCAACCCTAGTGCTTGCAGAGTGCTTTGGGAGGAGTGCCCTATGGTCAGCGCAAGCGACCGAGGCCGGCTAGAGTTGCCTCTCACTCTGGCCGAGTTCTCGGAAGCCCTCCGTTGTATGCCCACTAATAAGTCTCCAGGCATGGACAGGCTGACCGTGGAGTTCTACCGCATGTTTTGGGAGGTCCTCGGCCCAGACCTAGTCACCGTCTGGGCCGAGTCTCTGCAGAGCGGGGTCCTCCCTCTTTCGTGCAGGTGAGCTGTGCTCGTCTTATTGCCGAAGAAGGGGTACCTCAACGATTTACGAAATTGGCGTCCCGTCTCGCTCCTCAGCATGGACTACAAAATCGTAGCGAAAGCAATCTCGCTGCGGCTAGGGTCTGTGCTGGCAGACGTGATCCACCCAGACCAGAACTACACCATCCTGGACCGCAGTATCTTTGATAACTTATTTATGGTTCAGGACCTTTTGGAACTCGGGCGTAGAGAAAGTCTGTCCTTCGCCCTCCTGTCCCTAGATCAGGAGAAGGCGTTCGATAGGGTGGACCACGGGTATCTCCTGAGTACTCTGCGGGCGTTTGGCTTCGGACCCCAGTTTGTGGGTTTTCTCCGGGTGCTGAACACTTCCGCAGAGTGTGTGGTTAAGCTCAACTGGACCCTGATCGAACCGGTCAGCTTCGGGTGAGGAGTACGGCAGGGGTGCCCCCTCTTGGGCCAGCTGTACGCTCTGGCGATTGAGCCCTTCCTCTGTCTCCTCCGCAGGAGGTTGACAGGGTTGGTGCTGCAGGAGCTGGAGCTGCGGCTGGTCCTGTCAGCGTACGCTGATGACGTGCTCCTCGTGATCCAGGACCCCGGTGACTTGGCGCGGGTGGAGGCTTGCCAGGCCATCTATTCGGCAGCCTCCTCCGCCCAGGTCAACTGGGTCAAGAGCTCTGGCTTGGTGGTAGGAGACTGGTGGCAGGCGAGCTCCCTCCCACCCGCGCTTCAGACCATCCAGTGGAGCGCAGGTCCGCTGCTCTACTTAGGCGTTTACCTTTCTGCCACGCATCCCTCTCTGCCGGAAAACTGGGAAAATTTAGAGGGCGGGGTAATAGAGCGACTCCGGAAATAGACGGGAGTACTCCGATGTCTCTCCCTCCAAGGGAGAGCGCTGGTGCTTAATCAACTAGTCCTGTCCATGCTCTGGTACTGGCTCAACACCCTGGTCCGGGCCCCAGGTTTTCTGACCAACCTCCGGACATCGATTCTGGGGTTCTTTTGGTCAGGAACGCACTGGGCCCCTGAAAGGGTTCTTCATCTACCCCTGAAGGAAGGAGGACAGGGCCTGAAATGTCTACACACTCAGGCCCATGTCTTCCGCCTCCAGGCCCTACAGAGGCTCCTCTATGGTGCAGGCAGTTCGGCGTGGAGCACACTGGTGCACGCCATCCTGCGCCGCATCCGAGGGCCCCGATATGACCTGCAGCTCTTTTATCTCCGTCCGGGAGGTCTTCCGCGAGACCTCTCGGGGCTGCCGGTCTTCTACCAGGACCTCCTCCAGACTTGGAAACTGTTTTTAATGACCAGGTCCCTGGCGGCCACCGAGGGGGTAGATCTCCTTGCGGAGCCCCGCTACACAACCCCCAGCTCCGTGAGCAGGTGGCGGAGTCCCGCTCAGTGCGCCAAAGCTTGATCCTGGCAGAAGTCACGAGAGTTGGAGACCTCCTGGACTACGACCGGGGAGACTGGCTGGATCCCCTGATGCTCGCCCGGCGCATGGGGCTCTCCAGACCTCGCACGCCCCGGCGCGTACTTCAGGAGGCAAAGGCCGCTTTGCTGCCCGCTGCTCGAGCTTACCTCGACCGGGTCCTGCTCGAGGGCACACCTCACCCACCCTCTACCCCAGGCCCACCGGACCTTTTAATTGGACCCCTGCCCTGCACACCCAATCGACCCCTTCACCCCTTCACTGCGAGCTGGCTGCATGAACTGCAGTCGGTACGCTTCCAAACCGCGCCAAGGAAACATCTATACACGCTCGTGCTCCACACCCTTCACGCCCTCACCCTAGTGTCCTGCCCCGACACAAAGTGGTGAGACCTTCTGCCACTTTTGGAGGGTGAGCAGCCCCGGTGGGCCAGCCTGTATTCCACCTTGGTTCCGAGGCCCGTCGGGGACATCACTTGGCGGCTTCTTCACGGAGCTGTGAGCACGGGCACGTACTTGGCGCGGTTCACCCCCGTCCCAGATACTTGTCCCTTTTGTGGAGTGAGGGAAACCCTGGCGCACGTATATTTGGAGTGCACCAGGCTGCAGTCCCTGTTCCAGCTCCTCACAAATCTCCTATTACATTTTTGGTTGCATTTTTCCACTCACCTTTTTATTTATGCACTCCCCATCCATGGCCTCACAAAGTCGTGGGATCTCCTAGTTAACATCCTCCTGGCCCTGGCTAAAATGGCCATCTATAAAACCAGAGAGAGGAGGTTGGCCGATGGAGTTTCCTGTGACTGTGGGGCCGTTTTCCGATTCTTGGTCTGTTCACGTATCCGGGCGGAGTTCCTCTTGGCGGCGTCCACCCACTCCTTTGATGCTTTTGAGGAGCGGTGGGCACTGTCCAAGGTTCTCTGCTCAGTGTCCCCATCTGGGTCCCTTTGTTTGATCCTTAGATTGGGGGCGAGAGTAAGGGCCCCCAGCCCCAGCCCTTGCTGCTGCAGACACCACCACCTTAGAGGGGTCCTTTCACACGTGGGTGCACGTGCCCCCCCCCGGATTGTCCACCCCACAGCCTGCCCCTCTTGTTGGGTGCTTTCAGAGGAGGGAATTGTTGGTGACACTCGAGCGTGGCGCCAGGTAACTCGAGGGGGTGGAAGACCACGAGAGTCAATGAAGCCCCCCCGCTCTGGGCCTAGGCAAGCTTGAACACTTCCCTCCCCTGAAGCTAATGAGAAAACAATTGTGATTGGTTGCTGTGTTACACATGGCATATGCTGCTGTTTTTACTTTGTAAGTGTGTTATGCAAATAAAAAAACATCTTTTGCTTCAAAAAAAAAATTACTCTCCTAAAGCCATCTGGCCCGACCCTGTCACAGTGGATAGAAAGCTGGCTAGATCGTCGGGCTGAACGGGTAGTGATCAATGGCTGCATGTCTAGTTGGCAGCCGGTATCACGCAGAGTGCCCCAAGGGTCGGTCCTGGGGTGGTTTTGTTCAATATCTTCATTAATGATCTGGAAGATGCCGTGGATTGCATCCTCAGCAAGTCTGCAGATGACACTAAACTGGGAGGAGTGGTAGATACGCTGGAGGGTAGGGATAGGATACAGAGGGACCTAGACTAATTAGAGGATTGGGCCAAAAGAAATCTGATGAGGTTCAACAAGGATAACTGAAGAGTTCTGCAACTTAGGATGGAAAAATCCCATGCACCGCTGCAGACTAGGAACCGAGCGGCTAGACAGCAGTTCTGCAGAAAAGGACCTAGGGGTTACAGTGTATGAGAAGCTGGATATGAGTCAACAGTGTGCTCTTGTTGCCAAGGAGGCTAAAGGCATTTTGGGCTGTATAAGTAGGAGCATTGCCAGCAGATTGAGGGACGTGATCATTTCCCTCTATTCAGCATTGGTGAGGCCTCATCTGGAGTAGTGTGTCCAGTTTTGGGCCCCAAAACTGTGTGGATGTGGAAAAATTGGAAAGAGTCCAGTGGAGGGCAACAAAAATGATTAGGGAGCTGGAGCACATGACCTATGAGGAGAGGCTGAGGGAACTGGGATTGTTTAGTCTGCAGAAGAGAAGAATGAGGGGGGATTTGATAGCTGCTTTCAACTACCTGAAAGGGGGTTCCAAAGAGGATGGATCTAGACTGTTCTCAGTGGTACCAGATGACAGAACAAGGAGTAATTGTCTCAAGTTGCAGTGAAGGAGGTTTAGGTTGGATCTTAGGAAAAACTTTTTCTCTAAGAGGTTGGTGAAGCACTGGAATGCGTTACCTAGGGAGGTGGTGGAATCTCCTTCCTTAGAGATTTTTAAGGTCAGGCTTGAGAAAGCCCTGGCTGGGATGATTTAGTTGCAGATCGGTCCTGCTTTGAGCAGGGGGTTGGACTAGATGACCTCCTGAGGTCCCTTCCAACCGTGATATTCTATGATTCTATGATTCTAAGAGTCTCTGGCCTCAGTTCCCCCGTATCAGAGCCAATGTTAAGAGGTGGAATCTCACTTGAGCTTTCCAAGTGACTGGGATCCTGAGCAAGGGCAGAAACGGGGATGTGGGTGAGTTACAAACTGGCCAGACACACCAAAGGCTTTTCTTACCACAGCCAGGAGTGGGTGAATGTAACAGAGCAGATCTACTGGACCCTTCTGCTCTCAGCTGTCAGTCTGAAACTGTGGGCCTCGTCCCCACACACCAGTGTCCCTGATTCACTCACTGCTTCACGCCGGGGAGTTTCTTGCAGTGATGGGGTAGCTCCAGTGAAGTCAGGGGACTGGAGTAACAGAGCAGAACCTTCCTTGAAAAGTTCCCTCCGACAGGGTTTGCTACAAACTGTCCTATGGGCAGAAGTCTGTCTGAAGGGCTGCAAACAAAGAAGAGGGTAAAGAACAATGTCCAGGACATCTGGTTTGGCACCTTTGTTAATGATCTTGCTGACCGAGCAGCAACGGGTAAGGCTTCACAAATTCTCCGTGTGGTAGGAGCAGTGGATCTGATTTTGTTTCGTTCATTGCATTATTCACCAGTCCCTGGGTATTTGGGAAAGGGACCAGGAATCCCAGGTTTCATCGGTCTTAGCACAAATGATGATTTGTCCAAAAATCTGTACTGGAAAGCGTGTTTGTTCTTCTCCTGTTTATGATGTGTCCAACATCCAATCACAAAGCAGAAAAAATGTCATGTGTGGGAGGTGACCAGTCACACAGCAGACATGAAGAACAGTCAATAGCAGAAGGGGAGAGTTCACACTGGAGTTTGTACATGTGGGTTAACTGGTACATAATTAGAAACAACAAGGAACTCGGCAGAAAGCAGGAGAAAATGATTTGCAAACAGAAACAAGAGCTATTATTCACAATGAATAAGACAAGCAGCTCCAGTAAACAGCATGGGCCTGAAATTCACAGACAAAACTAAATTGGAAAGAGATCAAAACCCAAGGAGGATGGAGAAATAACAGAGAGGGTCCTGCAGAGTTTACAGGCAGCAAAATGAGATTCCGCTTACTGTGACTGGGGTTTGAATGGGGAGCCAGCTGTGGTCACTCAATTAGGGTGAACTGCAAAGAACTGAAAATGTTGAACTTGAAAACTGAAACTTCCTGCTCACAGGAATTCCTTTGCTGGCTAGGTGTATTCACCAACTGCAGACGCTCTCTGCTATAAACATCTACACAGATGCTCTCCTGCATGCTTGCTTGTGAATCTACCACCACCAGCAACTGGACTCTGTTTAAAGAGATACCTAACAAATTCAAAATGTCTAAGAGTGAGAGTTTGCCTGCTCTGCCCTACATCCTTGTGAGTTCAGTCATAAAGCTGTCCTGCTCTGAAAAACCGGTAACCCAATCTTTGCTCAGTACCTCAGTCACAGACTGCTTACCCAAAGAATCAATATGGAGACATTCCTGTCCCAACAACATTGTCTTCCCAACAAACTGGTCAAGCACAGCCACTTGGTCATAGGGCTGGTCAAATTCCCTGACAATTTTTATTCCATCTGAAATCTTCTCAAAGCTATTCACAATAGATTTTTTCAAAACAAATTCAATGGATTCATTTTCATTTGACAGGTTTCAGAGTAGCAGCCGTGTTAGTCTGTATCCGCAAAAAGAAAAGGAGTACTTGTGGCACCTTAGAGACTAACAAATTTATTTGAGCATAAGCTTTCGTGAGCTACAGCTCACTTCATCGGATGGATTCAGTGGGGAGATTTATATACACAGAGAACATGAAACAATGGGTGTTACCATACACACTGTAATGAGAGTGATCAGGTAAGATGAGCTATTACCAGCAGGAGAGCGCACAGGGGTAGGGGGAGACTTTTTGTAGTGATAATCAAGGTGGGCCATTTCCAGCAGTTGACAGGAACGTCTGAGGAACGGGGGCGGGGGGGGGGGGGGTGTAATAAACATGGGGAAATAGTTTTACTTTGTGTAAGGACCCATCCACTCCCAGTCTTTATTCAAGCCTAAATTAATTGTATCCAGTTTGCAAATTAATTCCAATTCAGCAGTCTCTAGTTGGAGTCGTTTTTGAAGTTTTTTTGTTGAAGAATTGCCACTTTTAGGTCTGTAATCAAGTGACCAAAGAGATTGAAGTGTTCTCTGACTGGTTTTTGAATGTTATAATTCTTGACGTCTGATTTGTGTCCATTTATTCTTTTACGTAGAGATTGTCCAGTTTGGCCAATGTACATGGCAGAGGGGCATTGCTGGCACATGATGGCATATATCACATTGGTAGATGTGCAGGTGAACGAGCCTCTGATAGTGTGGCTGATGTGATTAGGCCCTATGATGGTGTCCACTGAATAGATATGCGGACACAGTTGGCAAAAGGCTTTGTTGCAAGGATAGGTTAAGACTTTGGGCACTAGGCACCAACACACTTTCCTCAGAAGAGAGAGACTGTTTACTATCAACAATGGCCCATTAAGAGTCAATGGAAACAATTCCTTTTCACAGACTTCAAAGGCTTCCCCAAGAAATTCTTTTCCTTCTTTAATATTATGCAGTGCAGCAGGTTCTTTCTGAGCTTTATTTATGTCCAGAGCCAACTTTGGCACAATAGACAAATCACCATACTCCTTCTGAGTTCCACATGCATCCAGAATCACCTCTGGCCCATCAGGAGGATAGTCACACAACCCCCTTTCGGGTAAACTGCTAGACTTCATTGTCACAAGATTAGAAGTATTCTCTTCCTTGTTACAAGTTTCCACACTGTCAGTGGGTAATATAGTCAAATCACCTTCATGCTTTTCTTGTGCCCTGGCTATGATACCACCCTGATCAGACAAGGTTGTCATACTTTTACCCAGCAACACACTAGCAACAGGCAAAATAGAAGCACCAGAATTGCTTGGTCTCTGGGAGCTATTTATGACATTAGCTGGATGAAACCTAGTTGCAGTGTCATCATCCCTAACAGACACAAATTTAGGACCACTTCCTTTCTGGGCTTTAGTTGTATCCAGAATCAGCTCTGGATCAATTGATAAATTTTCAGCCATCATAGGCTGACAGGCTTCTTTTGTCTGCTTTACAGACAGAAAAGAGCTGGAGAAACATTCCCCTTTAACAGACAAACAGCTTGGGATATCATTTCCCTTCTCCCAGCACACATGGCTGTTCACAGACAATTATTTTGGAGACTGGGGTAGTTCCCTTCATAGGCAAGTAATTACCCCTAACAGACACAGGAACATTTCCTTCACTGTCACAATTCTCCACACTGGTAACAGGTAAGGTGAAGGGATACTCATGTTCCACTAACCTTACCTTTCCAAACTGCTGATTAGACAAAACCATCAGCTCAGAAGGCTGCCTATGCTCATTTAAACTTTCTTTGCCTTCCCCTCCCTTAACAGATAAACTGCTGTTTTCCACAAGTAGTGGCTTATTATACTGAGCTACTTTAAGCACATCACTTTTACCTGGGTCAGGTGTACTCTCCCAAGCTTTACTAGCCAATAATTTATCACTCACCAAGAATGTACCCCTTCCTTCCTCAGTTAGGGCTTTAACCTGATCACCAATTTTAATTTGCTCTAGAGAAACATCTTCCTGAGCCTTATCTAATGCTAGATTCACTTCTGAGATACGAGACAGACACTCAGAAATTTTTTCCGCATATGCTCTGCTTCTTTGCACAAATAGTCTTCTTCAGATAAACATTTGGAGAAACCCTCTATAGGCAAATCCTTGCCGCTAATAGACACAGGTTCAGGATTATTTCTTTCCTGTGACTGGTTTATGTCAACCTGACTGAACAAAGCTTTAATATCATCCCCAATCAAAAGATCCTTAGGAAATAACTTTCTTACACCAGCTATAACTTCATGTTTAACACCATTCCATTCAAGGTGAATTCTGGCTAAAGGCACACTTACAGTAAACTCACAGAGAATTACAATATTCATACTCCTATTTGGTAAATAATCTTCCTCTTTGACAAGATTGTTAAGAGTGATGTTAGAAGCTGTAAATTGCTCTAAACAGCTTTTACCATTGACTTTTACATTCTCTGCACAAGTTATGGGGTTACCTTTACCTGAGCTCACAGTAAAAGCATTTACATAAAAGGTGGCAGTGTTCGGGTAAATTTGGTTACACGCAGACAACTGCTTATGCTTGGCTACACTTGCGAATTGCAGCACATTAAAGGAACCCTGGGCGCACGAGCTCACTACCTGTCCACACTGGCAAGGCACGTAGAGCGCTCTGACTCCGTGGCTAGAGTGCACCTGGTACTCCACCTCGGCAAGTGGAACAATGTTTTGTGCACCCCCGCTGGAGCGCCATGGTGGCAGTGTGGACACCCTGGTCTGTTAGTGCGCTCTGATCGGCCTCCAGAAGTGTCCCACAATGCCTGTTCTAGCCACTCTGGTCATCACTTTGAACTCTACTGCCCTGCCCTCAGGTGACCAACCGTCAGACCCGCCCTTTAAATTCTCTGGGAATTTTGAAAATCCCCTTCCTGTTTCTTCAGCCAGGCGTGGAATGCTCTCAGCTCATCTTTCCAGGTGACCATGCCTCCACGCGCCAGGCGATCCCCAGTATGGAGCAATGGCGAGGTGCTGGACCTCATCAGTGTTTGTGAGGAGGAAGCTGTCCAGTCCCAGCTGCGCTCCAACTGTAGGAATTATGATACCTTCAGGCAGATATCAAGGGACATGATGGAAAGGGGCCATGACCAGGATGCATTGCAGTGCAGGGTTAAAGTGAAGAAGCTGTGGAATGCCTACCACAAAGCCTGCGAGGCAAACAGCCGCTCAAGTGCTGCCCCCTGCGACCTGCCATTTCTACAAAGAGCTGGACGTGATACTTGGGGGCGACCCCACCTCCATGCCAAGTACCACCATGGACACTTCAGAGCCCAATTCAACGAGGAGGAGGAGGAGGAGGAGCAGCAAAGCGAGAGCGAGGGTGCTGAGGTGGAGGAAGACACCCCAGAATCCCTAGATGCATGCAGCCAGGAGCTGTTCTCAAGCCAGGAGGAAGGCAGCCAGTTACGGCAGCTGGTGCTTGGGGAAGGACAAACACCAGAGGAGGTTCCCGGTAAGCGGCTTTTATTCTGAGAAGGAAGTTACTCAGTGCAGGCTCTTGGGGCGAGGAGGGTTAGGGCTGCATGCATGCCTAGATGCGGAATAGGGCGTTGATGTGCTCTCTCACATCGTGGTAATCGGCCTCAGTGATCTCTTCAAAGGTCTCATCCAGAAGTTGGGCAATGCGCTTGAGCAGGTTTCTTGGGAGAGCCACTGCGGTCCTTGTCCCAGTAAGGCTCACTTGTCCGTGCCACTGTGCTGTGAGGGGTGCGGGGACCATTGCTGCACACAGGCAAGCTGCATATGGGCCAGGGCAGAAGCTGCATTGCAGTAGAAGACCCTCCCTTGCTTCACAGGTCACCCGCAGCAGCGAGATGTCTTCCAGGATGAACTCCTGTGGAAAATGTGGGGACAGTGTTCAGTATAGGGGCACCCTGCCGCTGTTGGCTCTCCCCAAGGCACAGAAAACCAGATGACAGTACAGCCGTGAAACAATCAGTCACGCTTGACCCTGTGCTTACTCACCATTTTGGGGCTTCTGTGGGTTATGTGCGCTCGCTTTGGGACGGGCAAATTATGCTATTGTGTAGCCTGTGCTTGCCCTTAAGTATGGGGGAATCATCGCTCTGTCTGCTGTGAACAATGCTGCCTCTGTTAAGTGTTGCATTTTGCCTTTACAGATTCAACCTTGAGATCTCAGTTGTCCGTGTTATCACCAGCCGAAAGACTCCAAAGAATCAGAAAGAGATCACGTAGAAGCAAGGAAGACATGTTGCATGAAGTAATGCAGTATTCAAGTAATGAAAATTGAAAAGTGCAGGAGTGGCGGGATAGTGAAAGGAGGATCCACCAGCAGAATGAGGAGTGCCGGCACAAAAGCTCGGTGCTCCGACAGTAAAGCACGGCTCAGCTGATAAACATAATGGAGCGCCAAGCGGACTCTATCCAGGCACTCGTAGCCATGTAGGCGGAGCACTACCGCCCCCGCTCCCCCCCACCCCGCTGCAGCCCTTGTCCCAAAACTCTTTCTCTTGTGCCCCCATGTCACCTCCAACCCACTTTCCCCAACATCTGGGTTCTTACTGCCACCCGCTGCCTCCAACACCTATAGCTTCACCACCCAGCCGTGAAAACTATGACCCTTACCCACTGCACTCAACCCCCATCACCATGCAGTGTAGCCTTCCTGAAGTGCAGCACTCATTGCACAGCACTCCAGACAGGAAGGCTGAGTATAATAACAGGACATACGCAAATCTGTGATTGTACCGTTCCCCACCCCACCCCCTTGCCCTTTCTGTTTCCCAAGCAGTTGTGTTTCTTTTCAATAGATGAATTTTCTTTTCAATAAATGGATTTTCTGGCTTTGAAAGTATTATTTATTATTGCATAAAGTAAAAGATACCTTAGCCCAGGAAAGAAACAGGCTCTACAAGTCAGCGTAGCAAACAGAGATTCCTACTAACATTGGAACCACTGCACTTCACTCCCGTGCAGGGCACCAAACATTACTGGTGGCTTTCAGCCTCAAATTGCTCCCTGAAGGCATCTCTAATCCTTGCAGCCACTGGGCCCCTTTAATGCCCTGCTCTCTGGCTATTCAAATTCAGCCTCCAGGTGTTGAACCTCCAAGTTCCATGCCTGAGTGAATCGTTCACCCTTCCCTTCACAAATGTTATGGAGGGTACAGCACATGGATGTAACCACGAGCATGCTGTCATCGGCCAGGTCCAGCTTCCCATACAGCAAGCACCAGCAGACCTTTAAATGGCCAAAAGCACACTCCTCGTTCATTCTGCACCAGCTCAGCCTGTTGTTGAACCACTCCTTGTTGCTGTCAAGGCTCCCTGTGTAGGGTTTCATGAGCCATGGCATTAAAGGGTAAGCAGGGTCTCCAAGGATCACAATGGGCATTTCAACTTCCCCTACAGTGATCTTCTGGTCTAGGAAAAAAGTCCCGCCTTGCAGCTTCCTGAACAGGCCAGTGTTCTGAAAGATGTGTGCATCATGCACCTTTCCGGGCCAGCCTGTGTTCATGTCAATGAAACGCCCACGGTGATCCACAAGTGCCTGGAGAACCATAGAGAAATACCCCTACCGATTAATGTACTCGGAGGCTAGGTGGGCTGGTGCCAGAATTGGAATATGTGTGCCAGCTATCGCCTCTCTGCAGTTAGGGAAACGCATTTGTGCAAAGCCATCCACAATGTCATGCACATTACCCAGAGTCACGGTTCTTCTGAGCAGGATGCAATTAATGGCCCTGCAAACTTGTATCAACACGATTCCAATGGTCAACTTTCCCACTCCAAACTGGCTAGCAACCGATCAGGAGCTGTCTGGAGTTGCCAGCTTCCAGATTGCAATAGCCACCCGCTTCTCCACCGTCAGGGCAGCTCTCAATCTCGTGTCCTTGCGCTGCAGGATGGGGGTGAGCACCTCACACGGTCCCATGACAGTGGCTTTTTTCATCCGAAAGTTCTGCAGCCACTGCTCGTCGTCCCAGACTTGCATGACGATGTGATCCCACCACTCAGTGCTTGTTTCCCGGGCCCAACAGCGGCGTTTCACGGTGGTGAGCATGTCCATGAATGCCACAAGCGAACTCGTGTCATATGCGTTACTCGAGTCGATATCTTCGTCGGAGCCCTCACTGTCACTTTGGATCATAAGGAATAACTGGACTGCCAAACGGGACGTGCAGGCGAGACTCATCAGCATACTCCTCAGCAGTTCAGGCTCCATTCCGACAGACCGAAACAGAAGACAGAGCGTGCAGTACAAAAAACGTTGAAAGATGGCGCCATATGTGGACAGAAGCACAGGGATTGCTGGGATGCAAACTGATGCACCACTGGGGTTTGAGACAGGACCCAGAATGACCTGCACCCCCCACCCCCTTCCCACAGGCCACAGCGCCAGACTGGGAAGAGGTGCTCTGTGGGATAGCTGCCCATAATGCACCGCTCCCAATGACGCTGCAAGTGCTGCAAATGTGGCCACTCCAGTGCGCTTGCAACTGTCAGTGTGGACAGACTGCAGCGCTTTCCCTACTGCACTCTCCGAAGGCAGGTTTAACTCAGAGTACTCTACATCTGCAAGTGTAGCCATGCCCTTAGAGTCAAACAACATAGCAACATTGTTACAAACTGGATAGATTCTATCCCCATCTTTGTTGTTGAGAGGAACTGGTTTTTCAGTATGATACAGTTCCTGTTGTTCCTTTATTCTCTTGAGTTGGAGCTTAAGTCTGTCCACTTTTGCCTTAGCTTCTAGCTCCTGCAATCGAATATATGCCATTTTTTGTTCATGTTCAAAACACAGGCATTTTCTTTCAGCAACTTCTCCTTCCATATCAGCTATTTTTTTGCTTTTGTTCAAGTTCTAGCTGCTGGTTTCTCACTGCAATCATTTTCACTGGGTCTGCTTCCTTATCACTGGCAACTAACAGATTTTTCAGTTCCTGCTCTGGGGCCTTTTGCTTAAAATACAACCCTCTCTGTAAGCAAAATTCTTCCAGGCTTTTTCTACGAGGATCTTGATCATGGGTCACTCACTGTAACTGATTTTTAATCCTTCAACAATCCAATATCAAAATTAAATTTTGACAAGCATGTGGTTCTGATCCAAAAACCCAATTAACCTGTGGTACTGTGTATCCAAGCATGACTATGCCACTGTGACTGGGGTCCCAATGGGGCGCCAGCTGTGATCACTCAATTAGGGTGAACTGCAGAAAATGCGGTAGACAGTCCCCATAGAGCTGGTGCATATTCCAATACTTAGATTCACCAAGCCAGCATAAAACAGCTTCTTTATTACCTTACTGGTTACTCAGAAGTCCAAACAACACAGTTCCCTTAAAGTGATCCAGCCTCAGGCCTCTATCCAGGTACACATGTCAAATATGATGAAAATTTCTGTAAATCTTATTTCATCACATAAAAGAACAGGTTCTACCAATCCCAAAGGATTGGACACTTTACCTCCCAGGTTAATGAATGTTTCAGATCTTACCCAAATACATGCTACAGCCAATTCTTATTATCTAAAGTAAAATGTATTCAAAAACAAAAGAGAGAGAGTATGGTTAAAAGATCATTCTACATACGGACATGAGCTCAATTCATTGAGGTTCAGATTCATAGCAGAGATGGTGAGCTTTGTAGTTGCAAAGAGTTCCTTTAGAATTCAGTTCATACGTTCAGTCCAATGTCCAAATCTCATATTCAGGGCGCACCAGCATAACTGGGACCTCAGTCTTGCCACTCAAACTTCTTCTGATGAAGTCTAAGCAGATTTGAGATGACAGAATTAGGGCCCAAGGATCTTTTATGCAATTTCATGTCCTCTTTGACAAGTTGGGATTTCCTCAGGGAACAAAAGGCAATTAGGATGACTTTGAAGGAGGTCCATCCTACTTAGCTAAACGAATTAACATAAGGCCATTTGCTTTTTCCTCCACCATTCACAGTACATTTCAAAGAGAGATGAATACCGAGATATCCTGTTTCAGAATATCAGATATCAGAGTTTCAGATATCCTGTGTTTACAATTCATTTAAATGATATCAGAATGCAGCATAGACAGGGACTGTTGATTATATTGTCTTACCCATACATATGTAAATACACAAAAACACAAACATTATCTCCCCACATGTCTTTTGAGGGTTATTTATTTTGCAGGATGTTTAACCCTTTCTAGGGAAAAGGCAGCCCATCCATTTGGGGGAGATGACCTAAAACCCAGACAGGCTATGGGAGGGTGAGATCTGGGGCAGAGCAGTGCTGAGAGCAGGCTGCACATTACAGAGGAGTTTGCAGTGCAATAGAGAAGTAAAAGGCGGCCTCTGGGCCTGGAGCAGGGAGGAGCCATTCCCCATGTAGATGAGGTGTGATGGCACCCAGGGCAGAGCATTACAGTCAGTACTGCGTTTTTCCAGTGGCTGGGGAGGACGATGTGGGGGCAAGGCTGCACAGGTGTATGGGGCGGCTGCCCAGTGCCCAGTGGCTGGGGGAAGGGAGGTATGCGATGGGGGGTGAGCTGTCCTGGGCAGGGCTGCATGTTGCCAGGGTGAGTATGCAGCGGGTGGGGTGAGGATAGGATCATAAGGTAGGGTGGGTGGTCAGGGACACACCGCATATTGTTGGGGTGACCCAGGCATGCTGGGGTGGCTGCACAGGGGATGTGGTTGCAGGGTTGAGGGTTGCCTGAGGCATGGCAGGGGTGGAGTTGAGTTGTAAGGTGAAGCTACCCTGCACAGGAGACCATGTGCCATGCTATTAAAGTACCTCAGTAGTTTGTGGTGGTGGCTGCCTCCTTCCTGGGGTGTCGGTGCCCATTCTCCCCCTAGGCCAGGCTCTGCACCACTGCTGCTGGTACCGGAACCCATCATTACCTGGATTTCCTGCTGTGACCCGTCCCTCTCAGGGCCAGCCCCCTGACTCATCCCCCACCTTTAGATGGCATCTCAATTCCAAAGAAACATCAATAGACTTGCTGCAGGAGCCCTGCCCCAACCCCTGGGAGGCAGGGAGGGCAGCGCCAGGGGCAGAGGGTGCAGAGAGTGGGAGGACAGGATAGGGGAAGGCAGGGAGAGAACACATGAATAATGGAAACTCTGCTGCTGCCTTCAAGTTCCACAGTCTGACAGAATAGCCAGCTCTGGCCACATTACATCCCAGGGATGCTCATCTCTCATGAAATACGAGGTCCTACATGATCAATGGTATAGCCATGCAGCTCCATCACTGACCACATGACTAGCTATCTACTACATACACAAAAAAATGATCCCACTTATCCGGAACAACAGTCACACCACAATAGGGCAACAGAGCTTCATTTACTGATATTAGCTCAACCGTGGCTAGAACACAGGACACGGTGCAGGAATAGTCACACTGGGCATGGCGTGTGACAAACAGGAGGACAAGCCCATGGTGCATGCACCAGCCCGAGAGTTGGGTTTAGATCCTACTTAGGTGCCCCTAAGTGCTCCTAGGTTAATATCTGGAGGAGAGAAGGGCTTCAGTCAAATACACTAGGGTGTCAGGGGATTGTTCTTGTGACCTGTCCTCTTGGGCACTCTGGGTCTCAGGTTCCGTGGCTCATCTGGCATTTGTGTCTTGCCACATTTGGTGTTACTGTCATGTCATGTCCCCCATGTGGATAAGATGTTCCTGCCTCCCACTTGTACATATCCACCAGATCAGTGCTATGGCCCCAGCTGTGGAATAGTGTCTGGAGGAACCCGTCAGTGTGCCAGACCCCCAGGGGTCCCGCTCTTCCTCCAGGGTCAGCCACGCGGCTTCACCACCTCCTCAGACTGGACTTCTGGGCCTGCAGTCCCCCTGATGCACCCCATGAGCTCTGCTCAGCGAGTCCAGCTGAGACACACCCCAATGGAGACCTGTCCAAACTGCAGAGATCAATACACCTTGCCCAGCATTCAGGTTGATTCATTAATTGGACACAGCACAGGGAGTCCTTTGGGTAGCACAGAGAACTGAAGATTAAAGCCTAGTCCATCCTGGTCAGCCCAGAGCCCCTTTAAGCTGTGGTGAACCCCTTGGTTCAAGCTCTGTCTGTCCCTCCTTTGTCAGATGCCAGGTGAGAGCCCCAACTCCTTCCAGCAGCCAGCTCTTATGGCCCACCTCACACCTCTCCAGTCCTTTGCTCTCCCGCTGGGGAAATGCTGCATGGCTGCTTGCAGAGAGGTGGGCAATCCATGCTTGTTGGTTGCTAGGTGTCAATGGCCCAGTGATTAGATTTCCCATTATCCTCATGGATTCTCCACTGATAACAGATCGAGCTCAGCTAGTCCTTTTCCAATTACCCACTTAGTCCCACACAGCTAGGCACCATTTACATCTGTATCTTAGCCTGCCCCAGGAACAAAGAGTCCCTTTCCACCCACTAACTAACAATGCAGCACCATGGGGGAAACTGAGGCAGACATCAGCATCATCTATGAGGAGAGATTAATAAAACTGGGACTTTTCAGCTTAGAAAGGAGATGACTAAGGGGAATAGAGGTCTATAAAATCATGACTGGTGTGGAGAAAGTAAATAAGGAAGTGTTATTTACTCCTCATAACTCAAGAACTAGTGGTCACCAAATGAAATTAATAGGCAGCAGGTTTAAAACAAACAATAGGACATATTTCTTCACACAACACACAGTCAACCTGTGCAGCTCTTTGCCAGAGGATGTTGTGAAGGCCAAGACCAGAACAGGGTTAAAAAAAGAACTAGATAAGTTCATGGAGGATAGGTCAATCAGTGGCTATTAGCCAGGATGGGCAGGGATGGTGTCCCTAGCCTCTGTTTGCCAGAAGCTGGGAATGGGTGACAGGGGATGGATCACTTGATGATTACCTGTTCTGTTCATTCCCTCTGGGGCACCTGGCATTGGTCACTGTCGGAAGACAGGATACTGGGCTAGGTGGACCTTTGGTGCTGTTCTTATGTTAAATATTACAAAATATTTCCACTTCATCACAGTGCCATGGGCAGTACCTGGCACTATCAGGTAATGTAACTGATCTTCACTCTCAGGGTATGTCAGCCCTTGGAGCCAGAGGTGTAATTTTCAATTCAAGAAGACATACCCGCACTAGCCCTGATCAAGCTAGTGGTGCTAAAAATAGCTGATAGCTAATGGTGAGAGCAGCTAGCTGCCCCAAGTGCATGCCTAGCATCTCCTTTTGTACTCCTTTTGAGCATGACATAGATTGTCCCAACAGGATTTTAATTTGTCTGATCCCCCTCGCTCTGAAAGCACTCTGTCACCTGGGGAGAGGGCTGCTCCAGGCACTTTCTGATCAGTCATTCCTTCCACCACCAGCAGGAGTTCACGAGCTACTTTCAGCTGCTGTTTCCATATTTCAGCATAACTATTATGGTTCCCAGGTGCAGACAAAGAGTTTATCAGTAAACCAAACATGATGTCAATGGGCAAATGTTGTGCTCTTCCATAAAGTAGAAGGGTAAAATTCCTGTAGCCTCATTTAGTGTACTCTTCTAGGCACATGTTATGATGTTAAGAAAGTCCTTCCACTTTGACTTTTGCCCTTATGGCAAGGTTCTCAATATAGCCAACAGAATTCAGTTCAGCCTTTCTACTTGCCCATTGCCCTGTGGGTGGTATGGAGTTGTGCAGGATGTTTCATTTTGATAGTAGTGCGGTAAATAAATTATTTTCAAACTCTAGCCCTTGATCATGGTGGATCCTTTTGGGGAAATCAAATTTTAAAATAAAGTCTGATACAAGACAGCAGCTAGTCCCTTATTTGAAGCATCTACATGAAGGATAAGAAAAACTCAGGACAGGCTGTTATTGGTAGCTATACAGGGAAGTCAGTCAGCTGGCTTAGAACACTTTGATGTTTCTCAGTCCCGGTAACTGGCTCTCCTCTGGCTTTCTTCTTTTTCATACGCCACTTGTGACAGTGTTGTGTGTTTTATTCCAATGGAACATTCAGCAAGTTATACAAGGGCTTCGCTAGTCAAGAGAGGTCATGAATATGCCTTCAGTAGCAGGTGAGGAAACCTAGTATCTTGTTAAGTTCCCCCATGTGCTTGGTGGTTTCTCTGCAAAAATCTGAACAACAGAGGTGATAGCTGGATCCATCTTGTAACCTTCAGCAGACACCACCATTCCCACATAAGATCACATTTAGAAGCTTTCAGCTTAATTCTCTGTTTCTGTCACTGTTGCAATTAGGACACTGTCCAGGTATGGAACATACAGCTCATCCCTAAGCTTCGCAAGGCACACCTCCATACACCGCGGGGGGGGGGGGGGGGGGGGGGGGCAACAAGTGTACTTTTTAACCCAAATGGGATTCTGGCCCATTCATATAAACCCCATGGAGTAATGGAGACTTTGGGATGATGCTTTGTCCAGCTGCGAACCCCTGATCTAAGATGGAGAACCAAGATTTACCTCCTTGTCCATTCCAAACATCCTGAGTTTGAGGGATGGGTCATTTGTCTGGGGTGTGGTTTCTGTTCAGTTTCTGACAGACTGCAGAGTCGGAGGCTACCATCCCATTTTCAAACACCAGTGGTGATGATTCTTTTGACTTTGGTTTTGCAATCTTGCAGATATTCTGTCATGGCTTTACATAGCTGGTGTGGCACTGAAGGCTTGTGTACACTTGGCAATGTATTCCCTTGTAGACTGAGCCAAATCAGGTGAAAGGCATACTGAGAATTAGAGTCGGGACTTACTCCCAAATAGCTATTTCAGTCCATTTCCAGGTGTAGCTAAGCGCTTACCTGTCAGTCTTCATGTAACTTGATCAGTGTCTGCAGAGTAGGGATCTGTCCAATGTCTCCATCATCTCTGGAGAAAGCTTTGGGCTCTTCTTTCAGCATCTGCTGGGCCGTTTTCCTTTGCATCTCTGACAAGTGGCTCAGGTTCAATCCTGATTCAAACTGATTTTGATCATCCCTGTGCTTAGAGGCTGTTTGTCTCTTTGCTGGCTTAATCTTTGATCCCTGGTACCAACATCTCTCTCTTTCACACTGATGCCACCTGAAAGGGTTTTATCTGCTGAGTAGCCACTGGAATTTCACGTTTAATCCACTGTAAACTTCCCAGCACAGTTCATCCCTTCAAAATAGTGTCATGTTTTGATGAGTCACTGACAGGGACACTTATCTGGCAAGATGATCCTTTAGTTATTTTGACTAATGGTTTTTTTATGTCAAAATCCTCAGCCCATTGAGCAGCAGCAGCCTCCTGTTCAAACATTGCTGTTAAGTTTTCAGTTAAGTTTTACAACCCTTTCCCCCACTTTTGTCAAGCACAGGTTGTGTGAATTGTTGTCTCTGGTGAAGTTCACAAGAGCTTCGGTTCTTGCCAAGCCCACATGAGGAAATACACATTTCATATTGTCAATGAGGCCAGGGGCTGATGCCTCATCACATGAATTGCAGCAGTGGTATTTGACTATCTCCTCAATAACGTGGTTGTAATTCTGCCTGCAGTGACCCAAGAGCGTGGGTACCAACATTCACAGCAGATGGTTAAGCAGCAGGGCACAAGCCCAAGATTAGCTGTGAGTTCTATACTTAGATTTCACCAACCAGTTATCAAGTGTGCACTCCTCAGGCACTATAACAGCCTTAACATGGGGTCACAGAAAGTCCCCTTGGGAACTCTAACCTATCTTGCCACCCAGGTGAGCCTGCCTTTGTGATAGCTGGTCCCTTAAACCAAGGATCACAGCAATGTTTAGGTTACTCCCAGTCCCAAAGGACCAGTCACTTACCCCAGGTCAGTTGCACCTTAGATCTCACACCAAAGACAACGCTTGTAGGCAATCCTATAATAAACTATCTAAAGATTTATTAAGTAGGAAAAGGAAACCAGGCAGTTATTGACAAGGTTAAAGCAGGTAAACTTACAATCTTAAGTTTCAGAAGGTAATAAACCAGTGATACTCAGATGGAGGCTTGCGAGCCACAAGTGGTTCTTTAATGTGTCTCCTGCATCTCTTTGCAGCACATGATATTAAAACACTGTGTGGTTTAATTATTAACCAATCAGGAGGCTTTTACTATGTTATTAACAATTGTAGTTGATAAAATAATAATACTTGTTCAGTCTTTGGCTGTGAGAATAATATAGCTATATACACTAAATATTTCTCCTTCCCTACTGTTTAAATATCATAGAATCATAGCAGATTAGGGTTGGAAGAGATCTCAGGAGGTCATCTAGTCCGACCCCCTGCTCAAAGCAGGACCAACCCCAACTAAATCATCCCAGCCAGGGTTTTATCAATATATATAACTAAATAGTAAATGAATTCACACCACTGTGGCTCTTTTGAGTAATGCCAATGGTTAATTTGGCTCCTGAACCACTGAGGGCTGAGTAGCAATGTAATAAAAGCTTCTATAATCAACAAGCTCAATATGTCCTTTAGGGCTAACCGAAGCTAAGCACCAGGGATCTCTTGCTTCTGCACAGAACCACTTTGCCCCCCAGACTCCAAGCAGCACAGAGATCCCTAATTCTTTTTGTTTGGGGTTCTTATCCCCCTGCTGCCTGGTGCTCTGAGCTTCAAACTCAGCTGATGCGAGGAGTCCACTTGCATGACACATCTTCAGAAGGAGGAATGCAGAACAGCAAATGTGTTTTGTCCTCTTGTTGAGGGTAGGTAGGGAGATTCCAGTTGCAATGTCCCACAATAGTGGGTCGGGTAGGGATGGCCCTTTCCTTTAGAGCAGGACGTAACATCTATTGAAGCCCAGTCCTTCCCACTGATTAGTGTCTCTCTCCTGTCTGGTGATTTACACAATTGCAGGGGCTCACAATACAACCACTCAAATATTACCTTACACCATGGGATACAGATACTGTATTACAGGTGAAATTAACACAGGCAGCAATTCTAAAGACTAAATGCTAATCAGATTCTCATAGTTCTAACACCTGTTTTAACAGCACTGCCACACAGGGAAGCCAGACTGACTCCAGCTGTGTATTTGTCAGCGTTCAGCTGAGACATGGGGACCTTGGCATGAGCTAGTGCCTGGCCTGACAGTGTCACATTGGTAGCCAGTGATCAAGTTCTTTAATTCGTGTGGCCCAGCCAGCAAGGGAACAATCAAGATGTCACCACCTTTGCTTAACTGGAAATAGATTTAACTCCCCAACAAAGCCAGCCATGAGAGGCTTGGGCCCTTCAGGCGGTTCTTGGCACCACCCTGGCTCTGGCAGATGAGATGGTTCTCCACACTCAACCCCTCCCCCCCAGCCCAGTCCCCTACACACCTGCAGAAGGGTGGTGGGCTTTGCCTCTTCCCTGTGCCCATCAGGGCAGTTACAATTTGACCGACCACCCTGAAGCCACAGACTAAGAGGAACTTCCCCTCCTCATTTCCCCAAAGCAGTCACTTCACACCCATCCAGGGCTTCTCCTGCCCTCTGGTGGGTACCAGGAGCTTGGCTGGACTCCTGACCACACTCAGGTTCCCTTCTCCCAGCACAGTTGTGACACACAGCACCTCCGGGATGGACTTTCATGGGCAGCATTCAGAGCAAGCCCAGCTCCTACTTCCAGTAACTCATCCAGCTTTCGAAAGTGTGTCCTGGGAGATTGTCTCCCAGCTCCTGGCTTCAGACCGGGCCCACCTGTGCCCCACTGTCCCACTAGGGTTGCCAGGCATCTGGTTTTCGACGAGAATTTCCAATCAAAAAGGGACCCTGGCGGCTCCGGTCAGCGGTCGTTAAAAGTCCGGTTGGCAGCGCAGCGGGGCTAAGGCAGGCTCCCTGGCTGCCCTGGCTACGCACAGCTCCTGGAAGAGGCCAGCATGTACCTGCGGCCCCTAGGCGCAGGTGCGATCAGGGAGACCCTGCACACTGCCCCTGCCCCGAGCGCTGGCTCCACAGCTCCCACTGGCCAGGAACTGCAACCAGTGGGAGCTGCAGGGATGGCAGCTGCAGGTGCGGGCAGTGTGCACCGCGCAGCTCCACCTGGCCACCCCTGTGCCTAGGATGCGGACATGCTAACCACTTCTGGGAGCCATGTGGAGTCAGGGCAGGCAGGGAGCCTGCCTTAGCCTTGCTGCGTCACTGACCGGGAGCAGCCTGAGGTAACTACCGCCCAGCTGGAGCCCAAACCCCCACTTGCATCCCAACCCCCAGCCCCAGGTCAAAACCCCCTCCCACACCCTAACTCGCTCCCAGATCCCGCATCCCAATCCCCTGACCCACACCTGAGCCCCCTCATACACTCCAAACCCCTCATCCCCGGCCCAACCCCAGAGCTCACACCGCCAGGTGGAGCCTTCACCCCTCCTGCATCCCAACTCCCTGCCCAGCCTGGAGCCCCCTACCTTTCCCTGAACCCCTCATTTCTGGCCCCACCCCAGAGCCCACATCCCCAGTGAGAGCACTCACCCCTCCCGCATCCCAACCCCCTGTGCCAGCCCAGTGAAAGTGAATGAGGGTGGGGGAGAGCAAGGGACAGAGGGAGGGGGAATGGATTGAGTGGGGACAGGGCCTCAGAGAAGGGGCGGGGGCTCGGGACATGACATGGGTGTTCAGTTTTGTCCGATTAGAAAGTTGGCAACTTTATGTCCCACAGGTCTCGAGAGTTTATTTTTTGAGGAAACCACACCATACCAGGTACCTTTTCAACCCAGTTACGGACCTGCTGCATGGCTTTTAAATGCCAAATATAGGCCTCACCTGGGAAATCTGGTGCAGTGCTCTCCACGTTCTCTGCTCCCTTGTGATTTCCCTGCGTATATTGCAGTTGACTAGGGAACTCTGAAGTTCAGCCTGTTACGACTGGTCCCATAGGGGTGACATGCTGCCATTTCCCTTTTGATCAGTTTCTCTGTGCATGGCACCCTTCCTGGTAATGTTCTCTGCTCCCACATCTGAAAGAGTGGCCACATGTAGTTCCTCTGCCAGATCACCTGCAGCTAGCCCACCCTCATAGAATCATAGAATCATTGAATATCAGGGTTGGAAGGGACCTCAGGAGGTCATCTAGTCCAACCCCCTGCTCAAAGCAGGACCGATCTGCAACTAAATCATCTCAGCCAGGGCTTTCTCAAGCCTGACCTTAAAAATCTCTAAGGAAGGAGATTCCACCACCTCCCTAGGTAACGCATTCCAGTGCTTCACCAACCACTTAGAGAAAAAGTTTTTCCTAAGATCCAACCTAAACCTCCTTCACTGCAACTTGAGACCATTACTCCTTGTTCTGTCATCTGGTACCACTGAGAACAGTCTAGATCCATCCTCTTTGGAACCCCCTTTCAGGTAGTTGAAAGCAGCTATCAAATCCCCCCTCATTCTTCTCTTCTGCAGACTAAAATAATCCCAGTTCCCTCAGCCTCTCCTCATAAATCATGTTCTCCAGCTCCCTAATCATTTTTGCTGCCCTCCACTGGACTCTTTCCAATTTTTCCACATCCTTCTTGTTGTGTGGGGACCAAAACTGGACACAGTACTCCAGATGAGGCCTCACCAATGCCGGATAGAGGGGAATGATCACATCCCTTGATCTGCTGGCAAAGCTCCTACTTATACAGCCCAAAATGCCTTTAGCCTTCTTGACAACAAGGGCACACTGTTGACTCATATCCAGCTTCTCGTCCACTGTAACCCCTAGGTCCTTTTCTGCAGAACTGCTGCCCAGTCCCTAGTCTGTAGCAGTGCACGGGATTCTTCCGTCCTAAGTGCAGGACTCTGCACTTGTCCTTGTTGAACCTCATCAGATTTCTTTTGGCCCAATCCTCTAATTTGTCAAGGTCCCTCTGTATCCTATCCCTACCCTCCAGCATATCTACCACTCCTCCCAGTTTAGTGTCATCTGCAAACTTGCTGAGGGTGCAATCCACGCCATCCTCCAGATCATTAATAAAGATATTGAACAAAACCGGCCCCAGGATACTGCTTGATACCGGCTGCCAACTAGACATGGAGCCACTGATCACTACCCATTGAGCCCGATGATCTAGCCAGTTTTCTATCCACCTTGTAGCCCTCCTCTCAGATTGTCTGTCCATTTGGATCCTGCATGCCATAATCAGTGGCTGTCTCTCAGCCTCCTCACTCAACAGCAGTGTGAAGCTTGTCATCTGCAACCCCTTTTTCTTTTAAATACCCTTGTCTGGATATTGTCACTCTGCAGCCTTGTCTGTATCAATGAAGGAACATGTTTTGTACACGGACAGGCAAGGAAAGGCAGCTTCTTGTGAGGCAAATAATACATCTTGTAGAAGTGTCTCTCTTGGATCTTGTTCTGCTCTTGAGGGCTGCAGGTAAAGTTCTGTTGCAGCTTCTTCTTGGTAGCAGCTTGTCCCTCCATTCTGGCAGGCTCAGAGCAGCTTTCCCTTCCAAGCAGCGTGTGGGGCGAAGTGCCTTTATCACAGCTTCCATGTATCCTTTCAAATCCCCCTTTCAGTTTGGTGACCCACACTGCTCAGGCTCAGCCTGGCCTTTTGCGGGGCCTTGCCAATCGGCCCAGTTATTGTAAAGGCTTTTTAAAAACCTCGCTCTGCTTTCTTGGGTGCGGATGACAAATTTTCCATTGCGGGTTGGCATTTAATTTCCATCTTGATTTCCATCCGTATTTCCATCTGTATTTCAAGCAACTTTAATTTTTCAGCACTGTCTCTGGATGGTCTCTCCTTTAGTTGGTTCCCTTGGCTCCTCTTGCTCTAGCCCTGAGGTGTAAAATCTGATCTTTCAGACCCAGCGATGTAAAATCCAGATCTTCCTGCTGCACACCATTTAACTGCATCACACCACTGAAGATGCCATCGCTTGGCTAGATGACTATGCACACGTTAAATAAATTAAAGCAAAATGGCATTTTGCTGCAATTTTCATAGAATCATAGAATCATAGAATCATAGAATATCAGGGTTGGAAGGGACCTCAGGAGGTCATCTAGTCCAACCCCCTGCTCAAACCAGGACCAATACCCAATCAAATCATCCCAGCCTAGGCTTTGTCAAGCCTGACCTTAAAAACTTCCAAGGAAGGAGATTCTACCACCTCCCTAGGTAACGCATTCCAGTGTTTCACCACCCTCCTAGTGAACAAGTTTTTCCTAATATCCAACCTAAACCTCCCCCACTGCAACTTGAGACCATTACTCCTTGTCCTGTCCTCTTCTACCACTGAGAATAGTCTAGAACCATCCTCTCTGGAACCACCTCTCAGGTAGCTGAAAGCAGCTATCAAATCCCCCCTCATTCTTCTCTTCTGCAGACTAAACATTCCCAGTTCCCTCAGCCTCTCCTCATAAGTCATGTGTTCCAGACCCCTAATCATTTTTGTTGCCCTTCGCTGGACTCTCTCCAATTTATCCACATCCTTCTTGCAGTGTGGGGCCCAAAACTGGACACAGTACTCCAGATGAGGCCTCACCAATGTCGAATAGAGGGGAACGATCACGTCCCTCGATCTGCTCGCTATGCCCCTACTTATACATCCCAAAATGCCATTGGCCTTCTTGGCAACAAGGGCACACTGCTGACTCATATCCAGCTTCTCGTCCACTGTAACCCCTAGGTCCTTTTCCGCAGAACTGCTGCCTAGCCATTCGGTCCCTAGTCTGTAGCTGTGCATTGGGTTCTTCCGTCCTAAGTGCAGGACCCTGCACTTATCCTTATTGAACCGCATCAGGTTTCTTTTGGTCCAATCCTCCAATTTGTCTAGGTCCCTCTGTATCCTATCCCTGCCCTCCAGCGTATCTACCACTCCTCCCAGTTTAGTATCATCTGCAAATTTGCTGAGAGTGCAATCCACACCATCCTCCAGATCATTTATGAAGATATTGAACAAAACCGGCCCCAGGACCGACCCCTGGGGCACTCCACTTGACACCGGCTGTCAACTTGACATGGAGCCATTGATCACTACCCGTTGAGCCCGACAATCTAGCCAACTTTCTACCCACCTTATAGTGCATTCATCCAGCCCATACTTCTTTAACTTGCTGACAAGAATACTGTGGGAGACCGTGTCAAAAGCTTTGCTAAAGTCAAGAAACAATACATCCACTGCTTTCCCTTCATCCACAGAATCAGTAATCTCATCATAGAAGGCTATTAGATTAGTCAGGCATGACCTACCCTTGGTGAATCCATGCTGACTGTTCCTGATCACTTTCCTCTCGTGTAAGTGCTTCAGGATTGATTCCTTGAGGACCTGCACCATGATTTTTCCGGGGACTGAGGTGAGGCTGCAGTTTGTCCTCAAAATGCCCAGAAACTCACATACTTCTCCTAAAAGCTGTTCCTGCAGCTGGTATAAGAGTCCCCCAACCTCCATGTGAAGGTTCTGTAACTCTTCCATCCACAGTGCTTGCAACAATCCGATCTTTGCAGGCTAATTGCTGCGGCGGCAGGTTATTTCACATTTGCTAGGATGGTAGCACCCAAAGACCCTGGCCAGGAAGTAATGTGTGACAGGAGTCGTAGGTATAGCAGAATGCACAGTCCCAGCACCAAGCATTTATAAAGAGCGGAAACAGCACATCCCTGCGTGGATCAAAGCACTGTCCGTTCGGTTACAAAATGAATAGACTAGCATGCTGTGCCACAGAGCTGCTTTGACAAGGTTATTAAACTGAGTTAGGGGGCGTTGTGGCTGTAACTGACTATCTAGCAGATTTCTCACAGCATTAGAGATAGAATTTTTAGCAAAAGCTCTGAAGAGTAGGAGGTACCTATGCTTAAGGGGAGACTGAGAAGGCAGAGGATCAGCTGGCAGACACCCCAGCATCTCACCCCCAGAAGTGAACTAATCACTTCCTATGACAGTTATTTGCACGAGGACCAGGAGTTTGCCAGTAGCAGGGGAAGGGGGCCAACGTGTTACAGGAATGATGGGTGTCAAGAACCCTCTCGCCACAAGGCAGGGAGCAGCTCCAACTGGTGTAGTTCACCCAACTGTGTTCCAGCACCATGCCAAGCCTCTGCAGGGTATGACCTAGAGGAGGCTCTTGGGGAAGCCTGCACTGACTGGCTGGACAGCAGAGGAGTGCAGAGCACTGGTTTTAACTGTGGCACCCCCTGCCTTTAGGCCTCTGTGCTACGTTCAGGGCTAAGAGCTTATGGGCTGGTGGGGGAAGCAGAACCAACGGCAATAAGTGCTCCACCCACTGGCCCTCTCTCCCAGATGGGGCTGTGCGTAGGATTGCCAACTTTCTAATCGCACAGAACCGAACACCCTTGCCACGTCCCTTCCCTGAGGCCCCACCCCTTCGCTGAGACCCTACCACACACTCATTCCATCCCCCTCTCTCTGTCGCTCGCTCTCCCCCACCCTCACTCACTCGCTCATTTTCACTACGCTGGGGCAGGGGGTTGGGCTGCAGGAGGGGGTGAGGGTTCCAGCTGGGACTGAGGGCTCTGGGGTGGGGCTAGGTGTCATGGAGTCCCTGGGCGATGCTCTGGAACTGCTCCCCATGAAGCAAATCAGGACTCTGGAGCAGTCGCCTTTCTGTGAGCAGCCTGTCTTCAGTACACACAGCTCACACAGCTTCCACCTTCCTGGGTCTGACCTCGGAGCATTCAGCATCCTCTGCCCCTCCGTGCGCTTCCCACAGCGAGTCCGCTCAGGCGGGGTCCTGGGGAAGCCAGAGGGTCCTGCACCCCAACTTCGCAGTCAGATGTGACTCTCAGCCAGCCAGTAAAACAGAAGGTTTATTAGACGACAGGAACATGGTCTAAAACAGAGCTTGTAGGTGCAGAGAACTGGACTCCTCAGCTGGGTCCATTTTGGGGGGCAGTGAGCCAGACAACCATGTCTGCACTTCACTCCATGTCCCAGCCAGCCCCAAACTGAAACTCCCTCCAGCCCCTCCTCCTCTGGGCTTTGTCCCTTTCCCGGGCCAGGAGGTCACCTGATCCCTTTGTTTTCTCCAACCCTTTAGCTCTCACCTGGCAGGGGAGAAGGGCCAGGCCATCAGTTGCCAGGAAACAGGGTGTCGGCCATTCTCTGTGTCCAGACCCCTGCACACACCTGCTCTTTAGGGCTCTGCAGTGATCATACACCCTTACCCCACCACCTAGATACTTAAGAACTGCATAGGGGAAACTGAGGCACCCCCACAATATTCAGAGGAAACATTAAGAACAGTCCCACTTCGTCACATCTCTCCCCCCTTCGAGATCGAACTGAGCGGGGTCACTTTAGCCAGTGACCTGGGGAAGTTTGAAGCCACCAACGTTCCCATGGATGCCCCAGCATCTCTCCCGTTCCTTGGTGGGAGTTACACCAGTCCCTTCCAGTTTCACGCCCTCCCTTAGGTCAGGGGTGGTCGAAAGCACTCGCAGGCCGCATGTGGGAAGGTTTATGCGGCCCGTGCCCTTTGGCCACCCCAAAACCCCAGGAGGTCAAACTGGGATTGGGTCTTCTCCCCAACAAGCTGGCCAAACGCAGCCACTTGGTTATAGGACTGTTTAACTTCCTTAACAGCTTTCACTTCATCTGAGACCTTCCCAAAGCTATCCACACTGGATCTTTCAACAGGAAAGTCAGTGGATCCATTCACAACAGAAAATTTCTGGCTGTTAGGAACTGAAACTTTCTTGATTAAATCACTTTCACACCCTTCAGTTGCAGTAAACTGCTTGCAAAGACTCCAGGAGGATTCCTTTCCCTAGGGGCTTTTCTATGCAACAATTCACCCCTCACAGAAATTCTGCTCTTACCCTCTTCACCTAGGGCTTGCTCTAGAGGAACACTTTCCTGAGCAACAACAGACTCTTTCTGGGTCTCCCTTACATCCAGAATTACCTCTGGCCCATCCAGCAGATTCCTACACAATCCCCTTTCAGGCAAACTTACAGACTTCCTAGATAAAAGGCTCCTTCCCTTTGCCACCCACAAGTTCAAAAGGAATCTTTTCCTTCTTGCTTCCTCAGTAGGTAACACAATCACATCACCTTCATGCTCTCCTTGTGCCCTGGCTAGGATCTCTCCCTGATCAGACAGAGTTGCTACACCGTTTCCCAACAACACACTAGCAACAGGCAAAATACAAGCACCAGAATTGTCTGGTCTCTGGGATTTTACATAGACCCTAACTGGATGCGACCTAGTTACAGGGCCATTCTCCCGAGCTGACCCAAACTTAGGACCATTCCCTTCCTGGGCTTTAGCTGAATCCAGAACCAACTCTGAGTCAACTGCACTACCCTCAACCATCACAGGCTGAAAGGCCCCTTCTGTCTGCTCCACAGACAAAGAAGAGCCAGACACACTTTCTCCTTTACCAGACACACAGCTTGGGATCTCATTCCCCTTGTCTCAGCACACAAGGCTGGTCACAGACAACTCCTTGGCGATCAGGGTAGCTCCCTCCATAGGCAAGTCAATACCCCTGACAGACACAGACACATTTCCTTCACTGTCCCAATTCTCCACCCAGCTAACAGGTAAGGTTCAGGGACACTCATCTTCCACTCTCCTCACCTTCCCACCCTGCTGACTAGACACAGCCATCAGCTCACAAGGCTGCCTAGGCTCATCCAGACTTTCCTTACCAAACACCTTCCTCCCAACAGATCCCCTGCCCTGCCTGTGTCTCCCCCCACTCAGCTGGGGTCTCAGCTCCCACTGTGCTCAGCGCTGCCCTTGCTGTCCCAGTGGTGGTAGGCAGCGAGCTCGCTGTTTTCCTCACAGCATCAGAGCCAGCCTGAGCCCCTTCTCCAGTGTGCAAGGGGGCAGGGAGCACCTCTCTGTCCCACCCAGCCCCAGGGGTCTGGTTACAGGCAGGCAGGTAGCCTGAGCCCAGCCACTCCTCCCCCCTGCCAGCCAGGTCATCTGCATTTTCACTGACCCTTTCCCTCTCCACCGTTTGGTTCCCTGGATTCAAATTCAAACCCTTGGCAGTTACCGGAGCAGGGCCTGGATCCTGTCCCAAAGAGATACAATCACCCCACAACAGGGTCTCACAGCCGATATCCCAGAGAACCCCAACGGCCAGCCAGTCCCACCCTTCCTGTGTCTGCACAAGGGTCTGGGCCATAGGCAGGGCTAGGGGCTTCGTCCCTGGGACCCTCACCCAGCTCACACAGCCCCTCAGCATCTGAGGCTGCACCACCCAGGGCCTGACAACAGATCTCTCTGTCCCAGGACCTCGCCGTCCAAGGAATGTCTCCCCATTGACCATCACCTTCCGCTCCCACTGGAGGTTCGAGGGGCCTGGCCCCAGGGAGCTCCACACAGACATATAGGTTGGGGTCAGGAGTGGGAGCCTGTCCAACTCCCCACCCATCTGGCTGACGGAGTCTGTGGCCTTGGGACCTAGCAAGGGAGCTAGACACCGGGGCTTTTCCGCAGGGTCCCCCTGGTTCAAATCACCAGCCTGCTCAAAGGCAGTGAGGTAGGCATCCACATCCCCCGCTCCTTAACCAGGGGCAGCAATTTAGTCTCGAGGTTCCCTGCAGAACTGGCACCCCGGGGTCTATCCCCACTCACCACTGGGAGATCCCCTATGCCCCTCCGCTCCACCACCGCCAGTTCATGCTGCTGCTGCTTCTGCAGCTCTTTCTTGGACTCTCGCTGTCTCTCACAGTCCTCTTGCTCTCTCGGACTCAGCTCCAATCCTATCCGTCTCCGATCCCCGGATGGGGAACCAGTCGTGAAGACCCTCGTCTGGTCAGGGACAGGAGTCTTAGGGGTGCCTGGCTACTACTCCAGCTGCTCCCAGATCCTGCTATAGCCCCATTTGGGGTCAGGAAACCTTCCTTAGAGTGGTCATCCTCCTCCAGCTGCACGATTAACTGTGCCTTGGTGAACTTTCCAATGCTCAACCCTCTCTTTTTGCACAGGGTTACAATGTCCTTCTTAAGGAGACAGTGACAGGCCATCACTCCGCTCTTTCCAAGTTGTTGTGGACTCACAGGCCTGTGTGCTCTCACTCCCCATGGTTTCCAGGGAGAACCCCTAGTGTGCCAGCCCTTCTCGAGGTCACCACCTCTTTGCCAGGGTCGAGCTGCAGACTCCTCCGCCCCTTGGACCGCTTGCTGCAATCCCCAGGGGAACCCTGTTACTGCAAAAGTCCCTCTCTCTCCCAGGGCCCAGCCACAGGCTCCTCCACCCCCAAGACTGCTCACCACAGTCCCCAGGGGGACCCCATTACTGCACAGTCCTTCTCGCTGGTCACACACTCCCAGGGGTTAACCGCCCCCCGAAACCGCTCCTCTCTGAGCCTTCAGCACGCCTGGTCCTCATCAAACCCCCTTCGTTTTACTGCTCCCCCGTCACTTACTGCAGGAAGTGCCATCCATGGGGTGCAGTACATCCCACTGCTGCCACCAGTTGTCACAGTGTCCCTGGGCGATGCTCTGGAACTGCTCCCCATGAAACCAGTCAGGACGCTGGGGCAGTCACCTTTCTGTGAGCAGCCTGTTTTCAGGACACACAGCTCACACAGCTTCCACCTTCCTGGGTCTGACCTCGGAGCATTCAGCATCCTCTGCCCCTCCGTGCGCTTCCCACAGCGAGTCCGCTCAGGCGGGGCTCCTGGGGAAGCCAGAGGGTCCTGCACCCCAACTTCGCAGTCAGATGTGACTCTCAGCCAGCCAGTAAAACAGAAGATTTATTAGACGACAGGAACATGGTCTAAAACAGAGCTTGTAGGTGCAGAGAACCGGACCCCTCAGCTGGGTCCATTTTGGGGGGCAGTGAGCCAGACAACCACGTCTGCACTTCACTCCATGTCCCAGCCAGCCCCAAACTGAAACTCCCTCCAGCCCCTCCTCCTCTGGGCTTTGTCCCTTTCCCGGGCCAGCAGGTCACCTGATCCCTTTGTTTTCTCCAACCCTTTAGCTCTCACCTTGCATGGGGGAAGGGCCAGGCCATCAGTTGCCAGGAAACAGGGTGTCGGCCATTCTCTGTGTCCAGACCCCTGCACACACCTGCCCTCTAGGGCTCTGCAGTGATCATACACCCTTACCCCACCACCTAGATACTTAAGAACTGCATAGGGGAAACTGAGGCACCCCCACAATATTCAGAGGAAACATTAAGAACAGTCCCACTTCGTCATACTAGGGATGAGGGGTTGGGGTGCAGGAGGAGGCTCTGGACTGGGGGGGTGGGGCCAAGGTGTTCAGAGTGTGGGAGAGGGCTCTGGGCTGAGGCAGGGGGTTGAGGTGTGGGAGGGCTCTGGGCTGGGTGTGCGGGATTCAGGTTTGGGCCAGAAATGAGGAGTTCAGGGTGTGGTAGGGGGGGTCTGGTCTGGGGCAGGGATTGTGGTGTGTGGGGGGGGGTGAGGGTGGAGCTGAGGGGTTTGGAGTGTGGGAGGGGACGTGGGCTTCCGGCAGCCCTGACCTCAGGCAGCTCCCAGGAAGCAGACTTCTGTCCCTCCGGCTACTAGATGGAGGCATGGCCAGGCAGCCCTGTGTGCTGCCCCTACCCACAGGCACCTCCCCCACAGCTATCATTGGCCATGATTCCCAGCCAATGGGCTCTGCAGAGCCAGCACTTGGAGAAGGGGCAATGCACAGAGCCCCCCTGGCTGTCCCTATGTCTAGGAGCTGGAGGGCCATGTTGTCGCTTGCAGGGAGCCACACGGAGCCTGGTAGACAGCCCTGCTGACTGGAGCCACCAGGGTCTCTTTTTTGACCGGGTGTTCTGGTCAAAAACTGGACACCTGGCAACCCTACCTGTGGGAGGAGATGGATTTTCTGAGCAGGGGCTATGCCCCAGGAGGAGGGGCCCCTGGCAGAAGAAGAAAGCAGAGCACAGATGAGCCAGGATTCTCACTGAGCCAGGAGGAGTTCCTCAGCCATGGCCACTGCCCATGATCACACAGCTGAGTACAGCAAGCATAGTCCTCGCCCTCCCCTGCCAGCCAGGGTCACTCTCAGAGGAAGGAGATGTGAGCTCAGAGCCTTGGAGAGAAGCCACCATGACAGAGCACTGAGGTCTCCTACTCAAACCCTGAGCCCCACAACTGGTGGGACATGAGGACTGGCCTTGCTTGTCCCTGTGCTCTTGCAGACTTGGCAATAGGAGGCATGGGACCCAGTCTCATCACACACTGCCACAGCTGCAGTGGGCCTGCCCTGAGTCTGTACTTACCCAACAGCAGTCATCCTTCCTGGCTCCCCTGATGGGGCCATTTCACTAATAAGCCCAACTCCCGGCCTTCCCAGAGTTTCACCTCCCCCATGGAGAAGTGTCTCCCTGGTAATGTCTTGGGCAGGGCAGGCAGCCATGGCTTGGTATCCCAGCGCAGAGCTGCTGGAGCCTGCAGGAGGAAGCGTGAGTGAAGAAGGGGATGGTATGCTCCTTGCACATGCAGACAGATGCTGAGGCAGTTGCAGGCGGGAGAGGTGGGGCGGTGTCCATCATGCTTCATGCTCCCAGTGCTCATCTGGGCACAGCAGCAAGGATGCCTAGGGCAGAGGGGAGCATCCACAAATGGAGTCTTCCCTCTTCTCCTCAGAGCTCTGCTCCAAGAGAGGCAGACAGTGGGCAGATGGAGACATGGGGTCCCCTGCTGGCTTTGCAGGGGACTTTGCAGGGGAGCCCAGTCCCAGGGCACTTCAGCCCAGGCCCTCTCTGCTGGCGGAACTTTCCTCCCTCCTGCTCGCAGAACAAGCTGCCTCACAGATAGCCTTGGGCAGCCCTCCTGGAATTCAGCAGCTGCAAGAGCCTTTGGGGCGTCTCTGAACACACCTCTCACTTATACACAAGAGCAGCAGTGAGGACGACCCGTCACTGGAGGGGCTGGTAAGGAGAGAGGTGCACAGGGCAATGCCGAGTCCAGGCAGATCCTCAGCAGGAAGCAAGGGCAAGGAGGGACCTGTCATGACAACAGCCACCTAGGGGAGCTCAGAAATTCAGACCCAGGTTTGGCTGAGAAACAGGGCTAGGTGTGAGCACTCGTTCTGGCTCCTGCCCATTTCTGTTTTAGCTCCAGGACCTCCTGTCCCCCCAGCTAACTAGTTAGTTGAGCTGGGTGAATACTTTTCAGCAAATAGTAAATTCTCTGAGAAAATGCTTTTCTTTGGCAAACCAAAACTGTTTGTGAATGTGACAGTTGCTAGTTTCAGCCCCATTCACAGAGCAGGGGCCCAGTGATTAGGACTCTCGTTGGGGGAGCAGGATTCATACACACATCCCTGCCGGATGTAGAAAAAGGATTTACACTGGGGTCCCCTGCATTGCCAGTGAGTGCCCTGCCTGCCAGGCAAGGGGTGTTCGGACGCAGGGCTCTCACCAGCTTGACTGTGGAAGCTGTGCCACTGAATAAATAATCAGACAGTCAGTGAGTCAAAGAGAGCGAAAGGTATGACTGACTCGCTAGCCAGTGGCTAGGGCACTCATCTGGGATGTGAGCCCTCAAGCTCTGCTCCACTGGCTACTTAATTATTTATACACAGTGAACAGCTTCAATAGGGAGTTCAGCTTTTTCCTCTTCCCTTCTGCTGTATGTCAGCGTATCATTTCCTCTGCGGGCGGGAACATTTACCATCACTATCTTTCATCAGCAGGGCTAATAGCACTGGGGAAATCCATTAGCTGATGCTTCTGCTAATGTTTGTAATATTTAAATAGTTGACTACATTTGCAATTAGATTTCCATCGTTAAGTTTCAGAATGAACACTTCCTGCAGAGGTCAATGGAGCAGGCCATGTCTCTCAGAATTCTGCTTCAGGCTCTCTGCAGATTCAGGCAGACATCGCCACATCAGTGACCTCTTCTAGCTAATAAGAGTCTGGCTTAGGCAGCCAAGACTATATTTTGCAACGCCTGTGACCAAAGACGCAGCTCAAAGCGATGCACTAAACAGCCTGACCCTGGTCCAAGTTTGCCAGGTCTCAGGGCAGCTGATCAGATCACGTGCTAGGCCTGTGTTGTCCCAGCAGCAAAGTTGTGAGTGAAAGTCAACACCAGAGCCAGAAGCTGCATTTTCTGTGTTGCCATTCTCATCTCTCCCCTTCGGGGTGTTTTTGGCTTGGTTTGTTTGCAGGATCAGGCTTTAACAACAGTGATAATGACAGCTCCAGCCCCGATCCAGCTCAGCTCCAGCACCAGGCCAGCTCTGCCCAGCCCAGCCCAGCCCAACTCCTGCTCCAGCCCAGCCCAGCTCAGCCCCAGCCCCAGCGCAGCTCAGCCCAGCTCCAGCTCCAGCTCCAGCTCCAGCTCCAGCCCCAGCCCAGCTAACTTCTCTTCTCCCCCAAAGGCCAGTTATTGCCATCTCTGATACCATCTAAGAGACTGTCCAACAAGGGGCTTTTCCTTCTAAAGACTCTTCAGCTAAGGGGAAGGGACCCAGAGATGTGGTTACACTGACAGCCTGACTTAATGCTTCACATTTCAAAAGCTTGAACTGTTTTTCCTCCTTTGCTGTATCTTCAATAAGGCTGTTTAATGGGGTGTTGCTACGGTACGACGTACGCTGGGGTCTCTGGGTAGCAAACCCTGACCCTTGTTTAACCCTGTTTAGTGCTGGACAGTGACTGGGTCACATTAACACCTCTGACTCTATGGCCTCTAACAGTGTGCCCGAACAGGACCCATGAGGGAGAGGGAGAGAAGGAGGGGGAGAGGGACACAAGTTTGGAGGAGAGCTGGGGGGTGGGGGCAAGGACAGGAGCCATGCGCGTGTGTATTATTTGTAACTCTATATTTCTGTCTGTGCATCAGCTGTGCCAAGGACTCCTCCTGCCCACGTGTCTCCCAGGGGCCCACCTGCCACTCAGCCTGTGGCGGACTGGCTCACTTGCAGGTCATGGTACGTGGCTTGCCCCAGGTGCGCTCTCGGTGGGCAGATTACACGCTGGAACGTCGGGTATTCTGGCAGCGTCTCGGAGTGATTGCTGCAAGCGACGTGGGAACGTGGACGACGGGGTGTCTTGCCTGTGAAGCTGTTGCTCTGCCTCAAGTTCAGCACAGTCAGGTTGGCCCAGGGCAGCTGGCGTGAGATGAGGCTGTGCCAGACATGCGGAACCTGGATTTGTGCTTCTGCTTCTTGCTGGTTATTTGCACCACTGAGCCTTTTGGCTGGGAGCACGGAATGAAGTATTTGTGAAATTAATTAAGACAACAGAGGCCTGAAGAAAGCGAAAGTTAATTAGTCACGGCAATCAGTTAGATTTGATCCAAAGGAACAAACAAAGAGTTAGAAGCATGTCACTGGCGGGCTGCTTCTCTGGCAAAGGGATTACGCGGAGATTTCCACCAAAGGGAAATGGCTCCTTATGTAATTGGGGATTTAGACGCGGCATAAAGAGTCATTACCACAACATTTCTTTGTAAGAGAAAAAAGTTGACAGTTATGAAGCACAGGAGGGAGCAGCAAAACAAGACAAATCAATAGGCATGCATGTCAGAAATGGGCCTCTTTGTACAGAGCATGCTGGCGTGGAGAATGGGGGCTGGGAAAGCAGTGGGAGAGAGAGGCTGTCAGGAGGGACCCCGCCAGCACTCAAACACACCACACACAAAGGGAAGGCATGATGCTCTCGGCATGGAAGGGCAGCCGAGAGGCCAGGACACCGGGGAAAACCAAACACACAGAGCAAAGTGCACACAGAGGGACCCTGCTTGCCTTCCTTCCACTGCGTCTACGTGGCACTGGAGAGCTGCTACAGGTGGCACATGGCGCCAGCCCCATGGCTGGTGCAGGAAGCAGTGGGAGAAGAAATGAATGGCCTTGAACAGTGAAAATGAGACCCATGTAAGCATGGCTGCGAGGAGAATGGTGTCTGCCATGTGAAGCCCCAGAGGCCTGAGATTGTAGCAATGGAAGCAGCTTGCCACTGGCGGGCAATAGTAACACAAGAGTCTTTGGGGCTACTGAAGCCAAATTAACACGACTATGTCTCCTGCAAGCTCAAAGAAGGGAACCCATCTGAGGGGACCCGACGTTCTTTGAATGCAGACACTACAATGAAGCAGCCTTGTCCATGTGGTAAAGAGGCAGAAACCAGCTGGTGCTATGGCACGGGGTCACACCAGCCCTCTCCCCGTTCTGCAGAAATGACAGAGCTTGCACAGCCAGGGCCTAGAGAGAACCAGCCTCCTTCCTAGCCATGTGGGGTAAGCCACGGCCATGGAGCTGAGCTAGGAATGCTGCAGGCAGCTAATCCCGAGTTTTCTGCTTGAGCTCTCTCTGTTATCTCTGCCTTTTCTCCGCAGTTAGCAACTTCAATAATTTACTGTTATTCCAGCAGCTCCATTTCCTCTGAACAGGCACAGCACTCCCAGCCCCTGCCTGAATTCACGACAGCCAGCCAGGGAGTGAGAACTCCAGAGCCCAGGGATCTGGATGCCAGGAGAGGAAAACTGGGAGTCTCACTTGTCCAGGGAGGTGCTGGGCAGGCTCAGCACACCACATGCCTCCCCCACAAAAAGTCCTGCTAGCATACCCACACCGAGCCATGCTCCCACACCCAGCCACAATCCCACACCAAGTCACTCTCCCACACCCAGCCACCCTCCCACACCAAGCCAAGATCCAACACGCAGTCAACCTCCAATATCCAGCCACAGTCCCACAGCCAGCCGTGCTCCCACACCAAAGCACCCTCCCACACCCAGTCACAATCAAGCACCCATCCACAGTCCCACACCCAGAAAAGCTTCGGCACCCAGCTATGCTCCCACACCCAGCCATGCTCCCGCACGCAGCCACACTCACGCACCCAGCCATGCTCCCACTCCCAGCCACAGTCCCACACCAAGTCTACGCTCCCACACCCAGCCACGCACCCACACCAAGCCATGCTCCTGCATCCAGACACAGTTCTACATGCAGCTACGCTCCCTCAAAAAGCTGAGCTCCCACACCCAGCCATGCTCCTGCACACAGCCATGCTCTCACATCCAGATACAGTTCCACAGTGAACTGTGCTCCTGCACCGAGCCACAGTCCCGCACCAAGCCATGCTCCCAAACCCAGCCACCCTCCCTCACCTAACCATAGTCCCACCCTCCCACACCCAGCCACACTCCCACATTCAGCCACACTCCCACACACAGCTACAGGTCCCACACACTGATACACACCCACAAACAGCCACAGTCCCACACCCAGCCATGCTCCCACACACGGGCACGCTTCTGCACCCAGCCACACTCATGCACCCAGCCACAGTCCCACACCCAGGCATGATCCCGCAACTAGGCATGTTCCCACACTCAGCACCGCTCCTGCACCGAGCCATGGTCCCGCACCAAGCCACACTCCTGCATCCAGGCCCAGTCCCACACGCAGCTACTCTTCTGCAACCAGCCATGCTCCCGCACCCAGCCAGAATACCACACCCAGTCACAGCCAAACACCCAGCTACGCTCCTGAACCAAGTCACTTTCCCACACCCAGCCACACTCCTGCAAACAGCCATGCTCACATACCCAGCCACAGTCCCTCACCCAGCCACGCTCATGCACACAGCCACACTACTACACAGAGCCACGCTCCCATACACAGCCACAGTCCCACATCCACCCATGCTTCTACACCCAGGCACACTCCTGTGCCCAGGGACAGTCCCACACCCAGCCACACTCCCACACCCAGTCACGATCATGCACACAGCCACAGTCCCACACCCAGCCACACTCATGCACACAATCATGCTCCCACACCCAGCCACATCCCACAACCAGCCATGCTCCTACGCCCAGCCACCCTCCCACATCCAAGCACAGTCCCACACCCAGTCATGCTCCCACACCCAGATACAGTTCCACACCCAGCTACTCTCCCGCAACCAGCCACATTCCCACACCCAACCTTGCTCCTACATTCAGCCATGCTCCTGAACCCAGCTGCAGTCCCGCACTCAGCCACGCTCCCGCACCCAGCCACAGTGCCACAACAAGCCACAATCTCACACCCAGACATGCTCACACACCCAGACATGCTCACGCTCCCAACCGTGCTCCCACACCCAGCCACACTCCCACACCAAGCCACCTCCTGCATCCAGCCCCAGTCCCACACCAAGACACATTGGTAGAATCAGATTAGGGTTTGAAGAGATCTCTGGAGGTCATCTAGTCCAACCCCCTGCTCAAAGCCACACTCAACTAAATCAACCCCAACTAAATCATCCCAGGCAGGGTTTTGTCAATCTGGGCCTTAAAAACCTCTGAGGATTGAAACTCCACCACCTCCCTTGGAAACCCCTTCCAGTGCTTCCCCACCCTCCTAGTGAAATAGTGTTTCCTAATATCCAACCTAGACCTCCCCCACTGCAACTTGAGACCATTGCTTCTTGTTCTGTCATCTGCTACCACTGAGAACAGTCTAGCTCCATCCTCTTTGGAACCCTCCTTCAGGTAGTTGAAGACTGCTGTCAAATCCCCGCTCACTCTTCTCTTTTGCAGACTAAATAAGCCCAGTTCCCTCAGCCTCTCCTCATAAGTCATGTGCCCCAGTCCCCTGATAATTTTCGTTGCCCTCTGCTGGACTCTCTCCAGTTTGTTCACATCCCTTCTGTAGTGGGGGGCCCACAACTGGACACAATACTCCAGATGTGGCCTCATCAGTGCTGAATAGAGAGGAATAATCACATCCCTCAATCTGCCGGCAATGCTCTTACTAATGCAGCCCCATATGCCATTAGCCTTCCTGGCAACAAGGCCACATTGTTGACTCTCATGCAGCTTCTCGTCTACACCCAGGCATGCTCCTGCACCCAGCCATGCTCCTGCACCCAAAACAGTCCCATACCCAGCAACGCTTCTCCATCCAGCTACAGTCCAGGACCCAGCCATGCTCCCACACCCAGCCACAGACCCTCACCCAGCCACAGTCCCATATCCAGCCACGCTTCTCCACCCAGTTACAGTCCCACACCCAGCCACAGTCCCACACCCAGCCATACTCCCACACCATCATAGTCCCACACCAAGCCACTCTACTGCACCCAGCCACGCTTCTGCACTCAACCACAGTCCCGCTCCCTATCATGTTCCCGCACCAAGCCACTCTCCCGCAACCAGCCATACTCCCACCCGGCCTCTCTCCCACTCCTAGCCACAGTCCCGCACCCAGCCACAGTCACAGAATTATTGAAGATTAGGGTTGGAAGAGACCTCAGGAGGTCATCTAGTCCAACCTACTGCTCAAAGTAGGACCAACCCGAACTAAATCATCCCAGGCAGGGTTTTGTGAAGCTGGGCCTTAAAAACCTCTAAGGATGGAGATTCCACCACCTCCCTTGGTAAACCATTCCAGCGCTTTACCACCCTCCTAGTGAAACAGTTTTTCTCACAACCAATCACAGTCCCACACCCAGCCATGCTCCCACACCTGACCACAGTCCCAGACCCAGCATAATCCCACATCCAGCCACAGTCCCACTCCCAGCCATGCTTCCACACCCAACCACAGTCCCGCACCCAGCCACTCGCCTGCACCCAGCCACACTCCAGCACCAGCCATGCTCCCACACCCAACCACAGTCCCACACCCAGCCACACTCTCACACCCAGCACAGTCCCACACTCAGCCATGCTCCTGCACCCAGTCATGCTCCCACACCCAAGCATAGTCCCACACCCAGCCATATTCCCAGTCTCTAAACATGGCTGCTTCTCCTGAGGAGTGTAGCGGCAAGCTCAGAGTCCCAGGCACCCCAGGATCTGAGCGGGGGCAGACTGGGCTGCACGCACCACAGGCTGGCTTGCTAGAAACACTCAGCAAGGAGAGAGAAATTGCACTCGGCCCTAAAGCCACCAGCAAAGAGCCAGAGAATGAGAGCCTAGGTGCCAGGGTGATGGGCACTGCAGCAGAGAGGGAGAGCACGACTGCTGGAGAGGGGAGTTCTCTGAGACCTGACTCTGAGGACAACCCCATTCCCTTCTTTCCTCTCTCATCTCTCTGCTATTAAGGACTGCATGCCATGTCCCCATGTTGTACGAGGGGAAAAGATCCTGGGGCTGGCCCAGCGCCGGCGATGGATGGGGTGTTGCTGACGGGAGCTGGCAGGGCTCTCCCCACCAGGCTCTCAGGATTAAAATATCAGTCGATAGCTTGTTCTCAATAAAGCAATGACAAGATGCCGTGTGAGGGGGCCATGGCAGGTGCTATCCAGGTGTCTCTGGGACACAGAGCCCTTGTCATCCACGGCTGCCTGCTGTCATTTGTAATGTGATCAGTAATAAAATATCTTACTTCTCTCCTGAGCCTTCCTCACTGGTGGATCCCAAAGCAAGTGACAGGCTGCACCCTGGAGGCCCCAGTGTCTCCAATGTTAGGGTCATGTTGAGCCTTGCACCTAAAGCAGAAGTTGAGCCTCTGCTCTGTAGGAATAACACAGCATCCCTGCCCCAAACTCCCAGCACTGTGCTTTCAGCCCAGAGTGCATTTCCTGAAGGCATGAGCAAATCTGTCATGCCTTTAGGAGTCAGGAGCATTTCAAAAACCTTATTTCAGATCCCGCTAGCAAATTCCTGATTCTTGAGGTTTGAAAACACTCATGTCTAGACAGCAGCAAAATCAAAGGAATGAAAGTCTATGAACATGTAAACTGTGTCCTTATTAACACTATTCATCATAGCTGTTCTATTTACCACAGGATGTATGTCCACAAATATTGTCATCCTGGAATGTGTTTGCTGGTGAATGAATGTTCCAGCACCTCAGATCCTCAGCTGGTATAAATCCATGTAGCTCCTGTGACTTCCTTGTTATGCCCTTACCTCACTGGGATTTCCAGGAACTCCAGCAGAGGACCTGGTCCTATGTATGCAGCCCTCGTGAGTGTGAAGGCAACTGTAATATAAACCAGTGGAATGCTAGCATCTTGAGTCTGCAGCCATGGCTATAACTGGAGGACAGGCATGTGCAGATATGGGACTTACAGCACTCTTTGGCCTGCCCAGTTCTGTTCACTCGGCGTGTGAGTCGGGAAGTTTGGCCCTTCTACCAACAGAAGGAGGCCAATAAAAGATATTCCCTCACCTACCTTGTCTCTCTAATACACTGAGACCAATACCAACAACACAGCAACATACAATTTTGGTCAGCTAATTTGTCATCAAATCTATTTTACAATAACTATCAGGGCATAACAGTGATTTTGATTCAATGGCTGCCAGTGGAGGATGGGTTGTGTCACGTACTGTTGGTTCAATGGCTGCCAGTGGAAGATGGGTTGTACCATGTACTGTTGGTTCAATGGCTGCCAGTGGAAGATGGATTGTACCATGTACTGTTGGTTCAATGGCTGTCAGTGGAGGATGGGTCGTACCACGTACTGTTGGTTCAATGGCTGCCAGTGGAAGATGGGTTGTACCATGTACTGTTGGTTCGATGGCTGCCAGTGGAAGATGGGTTGTACCATGTACTGTTGGTTCAATGGCTGCCAGTGGAAGATGGGTTGTACCATGTACTGTTGGTTCAATGGCTGTCAGTGGAGGATGGGTTGTATCACGTACTGTTGGTTCAATGGCTGCCAGTGGAAGATGGGTTGTACCATGTACTGTTGGTTTAATGGCTGCCAGTGGAAGATGGGTTGTACCATGTACTGTTGGTTCAATGGCTGTCAGTGGAAGATGGGTTGTACCATGTACTGTTGGTTTAATGGCTGTCAGTGGAAGATGGGTTGTACCATGTACTGTTGGTTCAATGACTGTCAGTGGAAGATGGGTTGTACCATGTACTGTTGGTTTAATGGCTGCCAGTGGAAGATGGGTTGTACCATGTACTGTTGGTTCAATGGCTGTCAGTGGAAGATGGGTTGTACCATGTACTGTTGGTTCAATGGCTGTCAGTGGAGAATGGGTAACACTATGTATTGTAGCAGGAAAAGTCACCCCTGAGAAGTCAACGGAGAAGCCATTTGTCACCTCCACAGCTCTGCCATTTGGTGCTTCCCTGGGTGAGAGATACGCAACAATAGCTTAGGAGGCACATTTTTAACAGTGATGGTGTGACAAAGTGAAAATTTATTTTTTATAATATTTTTATGAGTTTTATGTGTGCCTTAGTTTCCCCCAAAATTTTGCATGGCTACCCAGTGGTGGGGGGAGGATTAAGTTTGCTCTCAGGGAGACTGAGACATAGGTGTGTGTCACCTCCCTGTCTGGGTGGAATGAAGAGTCACTAAGGAACTCATTGAAACTAACCCAGCTGACCACGGGGTTCAGAGAGACAATGAAGGCTCCAGTGACTGCTGGATTTCCCTGCCTCTCAGCAGGGAAGCTGAGCAAAGACTCGTGCTGGAGAACACAGGACTGAGAGTTGTGAGGTGGGGATAAGCGTGGGCCCTGGACGAAGCTTGGGATCTGACTAAGGCCAGGTCTACACTAGGAAATTAGTTGACCAGCTATGTTCTCAGTGGTGAACATCCACGTTCCTGAGCTTCTGAGTGCAGCCCTTCCCTTCCCCCAGCATCACGACAGCCATCTCTTCCTCCTTCCTTCATCTCCCTTGCTGGGCCCTCAGCACTGCTGAGGCACAGAATTTTTTTGTACCTGATTTTGTTCTCTGCTAATAGCACCTGAGATCCAGCGCCCCAGTGCCCTCCTGACCCATCCCAGCAGCAGCCCCTGCAAGCTCATACTGCAACCCCCTGAGGGGCTGTTTCAGCACCAAGGGGGTGGCTGTTGCCTTCATGGAGGCCTTGTGATTTCCCATGGGCCAAAGAAACAGGCACGTGCGTGTGCATGGGCTTGTGCACATGTGTGAATGAGTCTGATGGGGCACGGGTGTGTGCCTGGGGCTGGGCATGAGTGATGGCCATTTAGGGTTGCCAACTTTCTAATCGCACAAAACCGAAAACCTTAGCCCCACCCCCTGCCCCACCACTTCCCCGAGACCACGCCCAGTCTCCAAGGCCCCGCTGCCCAATCACTCCATCCCCCGTCCCTCTGTCATTCGCTCCCCCCCACTCTCACTCACTCACTCATTTTTGCCGAACTGGGGCAGGGGATTGGGGTGCGGGAAGGGGTGAGGGCTCCAGCTGGGGGTATGGGCTCTGGGGTGGGGCCAGGGATGGGGTGGGGCAGGGGGGTGGAGGCTCTGGGTGGCGGGTGTGGGCTCTGGGGTGGGGCCAGACTGCACTAGGGATGAGGGGGTTCGGACTGTGGGAGGAGGTAGCGGCTCTGGGTGGCGGGTGAGGGCTCTGGGGTGGGGCCAGACTGGAGCCTCCTCCTGTACCCCAAACCACTCATATACCCCCCCACACCATAGCCCCCTGCCCCAGCCTGGAGACCCCTCGCACACCCTGAACCCCTCATTTATGGTCCCACCCTGGAGCCTGCATCCCCCAGTCCAGAGCCCGTACCCTCTCCCACACTCCAACCACCTGCCCCAGGCCGGTGAAAATGAGCGAGTGAGTGAGGGTGGGGGAAAGCAAGTGACAGAGGGAGAGGGGATGGAGTGAGTGGGCGATGGGGCCTCAGAGAAGGGGCGGGGCAGGAGGCAGGGCAAGGGTGTTTTGTGTGATTAGAAAGTTGGCAATCCCAACACAAGAAGACCAGGGTTTGGTTTTATTGCTATGCCACTAGGTGGGGGAGGGTGGAGCCAGCCCCAGGGCTCAGTTTGCATTTAGAGTAATTGCGGGGAGGTTCATGGCTGCCCCTCTTTCTAATGCAGGGCACGCCAGCAGCTCCCTTGGCTCCCATGGAGGTTCTGGCCCCCACACTCAAGTGGCTCTTTGAGGTCTGGAGGGAGATTAGTTGAGTATGGAGGGGACAGCTGGGGGACAGGGATTCAGTGACGTGGCAGGCAGGGGGAGATTTGGTGAGTATGGAGGGATGTGGGGACTCAGTGACAGTGGAGAAGAGGAGTACAGGGGATGGGGTGGAGTTGGTCATGGCGGGGGACGCGGGGACTCAGTGACAGCGGGGTGAGGGTGGATTTGCTGCTTGGGGGCTGGGGAAGGAAGCAAGGAAGTCCTAAGTGTCTGCTCCCAGGGTCCAGCACAACAGGGCAATATCTCAGCTGCAAGGTGCACGTCCCCACTGGGGGCGATGCCAGCAGGGCCTGGGGCCAGGTCTCCCTGAGGCAGGAGCTGCCACAGGGACCACAGAAGGGCAGGGCGGGCAGGCTGCACTTGCATGCTAACTGGTGAGGTGAACCCTAGCTGGGAGTCCAGGCTGCACCTCAACCAGTGACAGTGCCAGACTCCGCTTGTCCCGCCTGCACTAGGGCTTTGTGGCGTGTTTGCTGGAGCGCGTCACATCAGCCAGCACGTTTTAGAAGTGCTGTTCCCCTGGTGTGAACAGGACCTGGGACCCTGCTGGATCCCAGCCCACTGCATGCTGATGATGTTCCTCCAGAGCCAACAACCAGCAAGTGGCCCTTCAGCTCTCTGAAACCTGGTGCATCAGACCCTTGGAAAGGCTCTTTTCTCCAGGGATCCGCTCTAACACCTGTGGCACAATCAGTTTCTTCCTCAAGATGAGTGCGTGGAACAGCAGCTCGCCAGTGAGCGAGGCCTCTGTGCCATGCTCCATGGGGCTGCGTTTTGGGGTTCTCTTCAGTCCCAGTCCCTGCTGTGCAAAGCATTGCTGTTGTGTTTGCATTGCCCCCTCATTTCCAGCTGTCCTGGCAGCACAGTACTGCCCTAGGCAGGGTGCTGGGGGTCTGGGCCTGTGGGCACCCCACAGGAGTCCAAAAAGCCTTGGGCTGTTGAGGACAGGGCGTTTCCTCTGCCCCCCCCCCCCCCCGGTCTCCCTCCCCCCCCAGCCAAAGCTCTTGCTGGGGAGGGAAATGGGAACGTGACATGTCTCAGGTGAAAAAGCCCAAACAAGGGGTTTTTATCCGAACACAAACCTGAGTGACCATCTGAGCATGTTCCAGAGCACGGAAGGGCCTGCACACACCCATCCTACAAGCTCTGGAGGCAGGTGCGTGCTCTTGATGTGTTATGCGCTCTCGTAGCAGCTCTGCTAACTGGCGTAAAGCAGGGGAAACCTGTCTCTGCCCTGGGCTTGTAAACAGCCTGGGGAGAGTGGGGCCCTATGTCTCCTCCTCTCCGACCAGGAGTTTGGACCATACTGGCCACCCTGGATCTCAGCAACAGCTCTGTTCCCCACCCAGAGTTCTCCCGTGACAGGCTCATGGCAGCTTTTCCAGCATGCGCCAGGCCTGCGGCAGGAGGCAGCTCCACCAGCTAGAGAGACGCTGGGGAGTGTCACTAGGTCATGTTCAATTAAGACTTTTCAGCTCTGTCTCAAAATGAGGATTTGTGCTCAGTGCCGAAGCCTCCCCCCGCCATCTGCCGTGCAGCCAGGCCCAGGCAGCCCCCCACCACACTCACTGCCTGATAGGAAAACTGCTCACATGCTTATTTAACACCATGTTTATGCCAACATTATTTGAGAGATAATTGCAGTCTTTTAATTAATTAGGGTAAAAAATTAAATATTACAGGCACGCATAAAATCCAGAGACTTTAAAACAATAATTATTGGGTTAGTAATTGAATCACAATTCCATTCGTGACAAAGAGAGCAGCGGGAAGGAGAACGCCGGCCCTGCTCCCTGTACACAGAGACGCAGCAGCACTTTTGACTGATGGGATTAGACCAACCACATTCCGTTTATTTGGGCTTTTAATCAAATGGAATGTTTTAAAGAGCACTTCCCCCTCTTGATTTTATAATGAGGACACTTAGCAATTTATAAATGGGAGCTAATCCCCACAGACCCCTGTAGACAGAGGCAGGGCTCTGCCCCATTTTAAAGAGAGGGAAACTGAGGCACAGACGCCTTGCCTGAGGCATTCCATTTCTCGATGCTGCAAGCCCTCCTCTAGCCCCGGCTGTCCTGCCCCCCAGCTGTACACGCAGTCACAATGGCCTGGCCCGTGTGGGCTCCTAGCAGGCTGCAGACACTGGATGGTACAGGCCTGTGCAGTGGAGCTGGCCCTGGCTGCTGGAGCAGTGGGGGCGTACCTATGGGGAGAGCATGAGGCGAGGCCTGCACAGGGAGCCAAGTCCTTTTAAAGCCGGTGGTGTGAATGTACCTCGTGTGGCCCAGCCGTCGGGTGGCTAAGGAGAGATGAGCCGAGCATGTCTCTGGCTGTTTACAAGCGTGTAGGTTTCAGTGGCCCTGCTGCATCCCCCAGAGAGCGAGAAGCAGCTCGGCTCCCCAGGCTGCGGGGTGTTAAAAGCTGGCGCCAGGCGCAGGGAGTGAGGAGATCCTGTCACTGGATCACACGAACATGACGGCTTGTCAAATCGGCTCCTCTCTCGCTTGCTTAGTGACCGTAACCAGCAGCGGCAAGCGCAGCCCGGGAACCCGCCAGCTCGCAAAAAGCTTGTTTTGTTTGGAGAAATCAGGCTCATGAAAAATGCAGCTACTCTTTGAGTTTTACACGGATTTGGTTTTAGCCCTGACTTCATACGTGTCATTCTGGGGAATAGGACGGAGCCAGTCACAGCAGGCTCCACTAGCTGCCCCACCCTGCCTCCATGCCCTCCTGCCCCAGCACCTCCCAGCCCTTTCCTGGGTCGCACCCCTGCCTAGTCTCTATTCCCTTCTCCAGACCCTGCTCTCCTCACTAGGCTTGTGGTGCTCCCCTCACTCTCCCAGGGACTCATAGCAATGGCGGATGGGAAAAGGCCCATCAGTTAACCCAGCCTCCCCACCTCCACGCTCCTCCTGCCGGTGGGGGGGGTGAGGGAGGCATTGCCAGTTAGAGAGAGAGAGAGAGAGAATGGTTAATAATTAATAACACCTACCCCACTACCCTCCCCAGCTCCACCTCCACAGCCCGCCACAGGCACTGTGCCCCTCACCTACCCCCACCTCACAGATGGGGATTAGGGTTGCCAGGCATCCGGTTTTCGACCGAAAAGCCCAGTCGAAAAGGGACTCTGGCGGCTCTGATTGGCATGGCCAACTGGGCCATTAAAAGTCCGGTTGGGGGCACAGCAGGGGCCCAGGTCTAAAGCAGGCTCCCTACGTAGCTCCGCGCGGCTCCCTAGACCCGTGGGCAGCCAGGGAGGCTCCATGCACTGATCCTGCCCCAGTGCCGGCTCCGCAGCTTCCATTGGCTGGGAACCATGACTAATGGGACCTGCGGGAGTGGCGCCTGCGGGCGCAAGGGCAGTGTGTGGAGCCTCCTTGGCTGCCCATCTGCCTAGGGGCTGCAGGGACCTGGCGGCCACTTCCGGGCAGCTGTGGTAAGCGCTGCTGGGACCCCACACCCTGAACCTCCTCCTGCACCCCAACCCCCTGCCCCAGCTCAGAGTCCCCTCCCCACACAAACTCCCTCCCAGAGCCTGCACCCCTCTGCCCCAGCCTGATGCAAGTGAGTGAGGGTGGGGCAGAGCGAACAATGGAGGGAAGGGGGATGGAGCGAGTGGGGGTGGGGCCTTGGAGACGGGGCAGGGCAGGGTGGGGCCTCGGGGCAAGAGCGGGCAGGGTGTTCAGTTTTGTGCAATTAGAAAGTTGGCAACCTTAGTGGGGTTGCAGGTATCTATGCGTGACTCTCTGGGGGTGTGAGCATGTGGCCCGCGATGGGTGCGTGTGTGTGCGTGGTTCTCTCTGGGTGTCAGTGTCTCAATGGGTGTCTCTCATGACTTTGCTACTGTCTCACTGTGTGATCTGGGGCAAGTCCCTTTCGCTTCACTGTGCCTCAGTTTTCCCCTCTTTACCAGGGACTATGGTGTCCTCCTCACCCCACTGGGCTGCTATCAGACTGAGCTTTCCAGGGAAGGGGCCTTGTTTTGTTAGTGCCTGTGCACACCCTGCACACCTCTGGCTCAGTGGCAGGCGCAGCACTCAGACTCAGTGCAGGAGTGAGCTGAAGCCAGTGGGGATGATTCATGGCACTCACTCACTCTCCTCCCAGGAGGGGCTGCAGTCACTGCTCTCTGTGACATGCTCTGAGATCCTCAGTGGGAGGGGGCTATGTACAGAGCCCTGGATTGGGACCTGGGGCCTGGTTTATATTCCTGGCTCTGCCTCCACCCTGTAGGGTGAGGGGGGCAGGTCCCTCCTTCGCTGGGCCTCAGGGTGTCCCCCTCTTCCAAATGAGGGTAATGACATGCTCCCCTTCTCAGTCACTGGGGACAACACCACCTTCCTGCCTGCCACCCGGGCCCATAACCTGGGTGCTGTCTTCAGCTCAGCCCTCTCCGTGGGTCCTGCCGTGAGAGCTGGGGCCGATCCTCCGGGTGAGCCCAACTGTGGGAAGTGGCTACAGGTTTATGAAATGTCACAACAACCTACAACAACAAATGTTGATGGGAAAATGTGTAAAAGCAAGACAGACAGACTGGATGAAAACAAAACGGTCTCCTGCTATCACGGAAGGGCTGTGTGAGGCCCAGGGCTGGTGAACAAGAGAAGGGTGCAACCAGAAATCAATGGACCAAAATTGGTGTGTTGGCAATTAGGCCTAATTGGTGAGCAACATACTGAGGGACTGGGCTATTCCTCCCACCCCTCCTCTTGTCTCAACAAGAGACTTTGGGAGGCAAAGGGGGCCACTGGCTGACTGGAAGACAGACCAGGAAGGAGAGAGGTTCATCACCATGCCTCGCAGTCTCCTGGGGCCTCGGAATCCACCGTGACACTGCTGGGACTTCAGTGTTTGGTCCTGAAATGCCCAGACTGGACTGGGCCAGAGAGAGGGGCGCAGGTGACATGGCTACTACCACCCGTTCCAGTGAAACCCCAACCACCCTCCAGGATGTGAGCCCTTGTCATCGTTCCCCACCACCATGTGTCCTCTTCCTTCCCACCCTTACTTCTCTCTCCGCTCGCTTTGCCTTTTCTTTATGGCCCATACCAGTCTGGCTTAGCTGTGAGTCTGTCACCAGAAAGCAGCAGCTAAAAGCAATGCCCTCATATAGTGGTTTCCAGCCTGCTTGGGCTCAGGACCCAATTAATGGCTGAACCTTGATAGCCTGTTGCCACCCAGAGATCCCCTTGGATGCTCCAGACCCGATGCCCCAACCACCAAAGGGGCCCATTGGGGGCAGGAGCACGTCAGAGCTAAGATTCCAGAGGCTCCAGCCAGATGTGAACATTAGGGGAACCACCCCCACCAGCTATTGGGAGGTGGGGCAGCAAGTTGAGACACCCCCCAAAAAGTACATGGAGGGCAGAGGGCAAGGGCAGGATTTGGGGGTCTGGTGGTGAAGTGAGGAAATTGAAGGATCCTGGGGATGTAGTGAGGAAGGAGATGGGGGTTCTGGGATGGGCTATGGAAGGAATTTGGGGGCAGAGGTGTGGGGGTGTGAGGCCGGGGGAAGGATATGGGGTTAGACAAGCCAGACGGAGGGACAGTAAGCCAATAGCTCCCCAAAAAACACACAGGGCTCTCCACAGTCCCTGGGGGTTAGAGCGGGATTTGAGTTTCTGGGAATATAGTGCAGAGGCTGGAGGAATGAGTTGAGGGGGAAGGGGCTGGTGATGCAGTGGGAGAAGATTGTGCAGGTTGGGGACCAGGATGTGTGGTATGATAGAGGGCGAGTCACCTGACTGTGGGGGATGGGTACATTGGGGGCCCAGGCTGGGGGGTAGGACAGGGTCTGGAAGACAGAGCATTGTCTGGCTGTGGGTAGGGGGTACCTTTGGGGGCTCCCTCACGGCTTCCATTCCACTGGGCTGCCTGGGCTCCGTTCCCCACTCCAGGCGTTGCTACTTCAGTTTTGTCCTGGCCCCCTAATGGGGTGCTGGCCATACCAAATTCGTGTTAGTGGCACTGAACCTGGCACATGAGCTCACTCAAATTTGGCCTCTCCAGCTTCCCCATCATCATGAGAGATGGGAAGCTGGGCCAGATCTGAGCCACACTGTGACCCCATGCAAAAGGTTGTGACATGGGGAGCTGGGCCCAGCCAGCTCCACCACCTTTGACAAGACCCCTGGGTTGAAAAATCCTGTCTTAGACAACCCAACATTAGTACAGGTTTTCCAGGCCTCGGAGTGGCCAGCCGCGAGGTTGGGAGTGAAAGTCAACACCAGATCCATAAGCTGCATTTTCTGCCCTCGCTGTTCTCATCTCTCCCCTTCAGTATGTGTTTGGCTTGTTTTGTTGTCTAGAAAACAGGATCAGGCTTTAACATCAGTGACAACGCGACAGCTCCAGCCCAGCTAACTTCTCTTCTCCCCCAAAGGCCAGTATTGCCGTCTCTGATACCATCTAAGAGACTGTCCAACAAGGGGCTTTTCCTTCTAAAGACTCTCCAGCTAGGGGGAAGGGACCCAGGGATGTGGTTACATTGACAGCCTGACATAATACTTCACATTTCAAACACTTGAACTGCTTTTCCTCCTTTGCTGTAAGTTCAATAACAGGCTGTTTAATGGGATGTTGCCATGGTACGAAGTAGGCTGGGGTCTCTGGGTAGCAAACCCTGACCCTTGTTTAACCCTGTTTAGTGCTGGACAGTGACTGGGTCACATTAACAGCTCTGACTCTTTGGGCCCATATATTCCATCAAAATTAATACAGCAGTTCTCACATCAGGCTATGCCTAAATCTTGTAGATTCTGTCTGCATAACACCGTTAAAATACAGCCTTTCTAAATTCCTAGCCATCCATACCTCTAAAACTGCATCCAGGCGCTCATCATCTCACGTCTCAATTAGTGCAACAGCCTTCTCTCTGGCCTTGACAAACGCAATCCTGCACTGATTTGCAAATGCAGTCCTTCCCCCAGCCTCGTGCTGCACACCCCCCACCCACACCTCTGCCCTCAAATTCCTTCCCCCGCCCCCCTCCCAGAACTGCCAACTCCTTCCTCACTATACCCCCCAGCAATCCTGACAGAGCTGTGCTGAACACGGCTGCCAAGGTCCTTTCCCATGACTTTGACCATGTCACCCCTCTCTGTGAAACCCTTCCCTGCCTCCTCCTGCTCTACTGCATCAAACATGAACTGCATGTGTTCCCCTAATGGTCAATCCCCACCCTCTTTCTCCCATTCACTAGTGAGCTGTCGGTGCCCCCCTCCGATCAGCCCATCATGCCAGCCGACATCACCCACTTGTTACGTTTACAGAGAAGCCTCTTTAGGCTTCCTCCCCTGCTGTCCCTCAGCCTGGGAGGGGCCCCCTGTGAACAGCCACAAAACTACCTCCTCTACATCCCTCTCAGAACTCTCCTTGGCTGTGATGCTACAACATTTGGCTGCTAGCATGCTGAGCCCCTACCTGTCATGCTGACCAGAACGATCTTGTTCTCTCCTTGTGCTCCTGCCATAACTGGGCTAAACCCCCAGCTTTGGCACAAGCACTTGAAGGAACCCCTTCGATGTGCCAGACCCCCAAGGGGCCTCACTCTCCCCTCAGGGTCAGCCACATGGCATCACTGCCTCCTGAAACTGAACCTCTGGGGCTCCAGCCCCTCTGCTTCACTCCCTCTGCTCAGTGAGACCAAATGAGTCACACCCTTGGATCAATGCACCTCACCAATGCACCTCACCAAGTGACACTCAGGCAATGTTTTCAGTCGGTGTGACGGTGCCCCCCATAAGGCTTTATGGAAATATGCTTATGAATATATGTGACATAACTGGAATATGTTCTGTGTTACATATGCCATGTAACATATCTATGTAAAGGTTATGATCTACTGAATCTATTAATCCTATTTGTATGCATGTATCATTTTTGTATTTGAAGTTATGAATATTGGCCATGTACTGGCTTGATTTCTAAATAACTTTAGTAGAGCATTTGGTCAGTTCCTGGAGAAAGGAATTTGCAAAGTTAAGTGCCCAATCAAGAAGCACTTAAGGAACAATGCATCTTGGAAGGCTCCAATCCACATAAGAAGTCTTCCTGGAGACATTCAAGATACCATGTGGGCAATGGCTTCTGCCTGTAAAAGCTGTGAGTCATGCATAGACATGTGACTTGCCCAGGTGACTCCAGAACTCCATCTTGGACCTGGACTTTGCTTAGGAGAGATGACGGGGTCTCCACCCACAAGAGAAAGTCTATTTAAGCCCCTGGGAGACCCCTCCAGCTTGTCTTCAGCTGGCTAAGGAGACAGCCTCTCCACCCCCAAGGATACCTGAAAGAAACTGGAACAAAAGACAGTAACTACGGGGGGGGTGAGTGCTTGCTGGACCCAGACTAGAAGGAGGATAGTCTGTAAAAGAGAGCTTACTGGAACTGGTGAGGTTTTTATCTGTATTCAGTTTGATTAGACATAGACTTGCGGGTTTTATTTTATTTTGCTTGGTAATTCATTTTGTTCTATCTGTTACTACTTGGAACTACTTAAATCCTACTTTCTGTACTTAATAAAATCACTTTTTACTTATTAATTAACCCAAAGTATGTATTAATACTTCAGGGGGAAACAGCTGTGCATATCTCTCTATCAGTGTTATAGAGGGTGAACAATTTATGAGTTTACCCGGTATAAGCTTTATACAGGGTAAAACGGATTTATTCAGGGTTTTGATCCCAACTGGGAGTTCGGCATCTGAGTGTCAAGGACAGGAACACTTCTGTAAGTTGCTTTTAGTTAACCCTACAGCTGTTAGGGGATGTGGTTCAGACCTGGGTCTGGATTTGCAGCAGGCTAGCGGGTCTGGCTCAAACCAGGCAGGGCACTGAAGTCCTAAGCTGACTGGGCAGGAAAGCAGGAGCAGAAGTAGTCTTGGCACATCAGGTGGCAGCTCCCAGGGGTTTTCTGTGATCCAACCCATCAATTTAGTAGTCAGCTGGTATACAGCCCAGGGAGTCCTTAGGGTAGCGCAGTTAAAGCCTCATCCATTCCAGTCAGCCCAGAACCCAGCCAAGCTGTAGGGAACCTCATTTTCGGGCTGTTTCTGACTTTGCTCCTTTGCTCCCAGGTGAGAGTGCCTCAAGCTTCTTCCAGAGACAGCCAACTTATCCCCCACCTCACATCGGGTTGGGGTCTCTGCTCAGCTTCCTTGCTGGGAGGGTCAGTCCAGGAGTCATTGGAGTGTGCATTGTCTCTCTGGACCCAGATCTGGGTCAACTTCAGCCAGTTATGTAACCACTCTATTCATTCCACCCAGACAGGGCGCTGATGCACACCCCTGTGACTCTTAGCCTGCCCTGAGAGCAAATGTCATCCTTTTCCACCCACTGGGTAGCCATGCAAAATATAGGGGGAAACTGAGGCACACATAATCATAATGAAAATATTATAGCACATTCCCACTTTGTGACAGATCTCCCCACCTCATCTGTCTGTCTGCATCCTCTTGTCTGATACTTAGATTGTCAGCTTTCTGGGGCAGGGACCATTTTTTGTTCTGTGTTTGTACAGCACCTGGCGCAGTGGGGTCCTGGGCCATGACTGGAGAGCCCAGGTGCTACGGTAATGCTACTCATAAGAATAATGATAGTTAGTAAAGAGCTTTCAGATCTCCTGATGGAATGTGCTGTGTAGCAGCTCTAAAAGGCTGGTACAGGTGTCAGGGTCCTTCTCCCTGGCAGACTGCTATCCAGCCCCTCCCTTGCTGGGCACCTCTCTGCTGTGCAGTGCAGTGCTGGGGGGTGTGGGCAGCTGCCTGCTGGACTGTAGCTGGCTAATGGATCTGACCTGTCCAGGGGCCCTTTGTCTTGGAGGAACCCCTGCTGTCTTTGTGGGGTGCCTGGTCCTGGGGCATGTTCTTGCCTAGCCGGACATTGTGTTGCTGGGCTTTGATCAGATCTGGGGTTGGGGGAGGGACTCTCTCTGTTCAGAGGGAGACTCATTACAGGCAGCATGGTCTAGTTTTGCAGGCTCTGCATTTTCACTTGCCTGTCTCCCTTGGCCTAAGCCACTTTGATCACACACACCCTGGCCTGGCATTGCAGCTGGCCCCACAGTGCACCTAGAACGGAGTCAGCTGTTGATGCAGTCACCAGGCTGTGAATATCACTGCTGAGTAACATTGTGCTCAAGGGCACCATCTTGCCTTGACGGTCCTCAGGGAGTGGTGGCATGACCTTCTACTGTGGCTCCTTGCCCTTCGCTCTCACACTTCTCTAGCAGCCCCTTGGGGTGCTCCCCATGGGTGAAGCTGCCTGTGCTCGGGGTTGTTCTGCCTCTGCCTGGTTTCTTGGGATCCCATGGCACCCGCAGATGCTTGGACTCAGCTCAGCAATGCCAGTGACTGTCCATCACCACCTGGGCTGTGTAAACCCCAATCTGTGTCTCCTGGCTCTCAGTGTCTAGGGTCCCAGCTCCCATCACATACCTCTCTCTCTTCTCCTGGTCTCACTCGTCATAGCAGCATCTCCCCCTTCCTCTGCCTCCATCTCCTCCTTCCTGTGTCCCCAGTGCATGTCATTTCTGAGGTCTCTGGTGCTCTGAGTGCCCCATGCTGGACGACCTGGGTGCTGCCCCTGCTATGATTAGGGTTGATCTGGATTGCAGGCATGTCCACAGCCCTCCTGGTCCTTGCTAGCCTGATGCTGTTGTGTTTCCCATGGCCTGGGTCGGTGGCACTCAGGAGGGGACTCGCATTGGTTCAGCAAGGGGTTGTCCTTGGACCGCCCTCTCCACAGCCTCCCTCTGTGACCCCTGACCAGCTGCTGGCTGACCAGGCCTTTCCCTTGTCACAGCAAACCTAGTTTGCTGCTGATTTCCCTGGGGCGCTTGTATTCCCCAGGCAGCCAGCTGCCTGCAAGAAGAGCAGGGTGACAGAACCACAGCTTCTCCCCAGGGTCCCCCACATCTCCCAGCCAGGCACCATGCATAGCCTTCCAAGGGAGGAGAGGAGGGTTGACAGGGCATGGGGCGGGGGGGGGGGGGGGTCTTTCAAGGCTGAGGTGGGGTTGGGGGGACTGTATCAGGGGCTGGAATAGGAGTGCTGACCAGCTTAAAACCACTCTGCAGGGTCAAACCCACCCAGCCCTGTCTGCGTCTTTCCCTGTAACAAAGTACACCAATCCTCTGTGTCCGCTCCAGTGACACGCTTCTCTGTCCATTCCCTATTTGGTTTGCGTGCCATGGGCAGCATGATTTTGTCCCTGTAAATAGTGTTAATAAGTGCTCCAAGGTATCATTAGAATTCTCTTTGACTGGATTATATTTCAGGGTCTGTCCTCTCAGAGCATCTCTGGAAGACAGGGAGTGCAGCTCGCCTGGACAGAGCTGCACTGACCTCATTAGCGGGAGGGCTGGAGGAGGGGGTGGGAGAGGGGGAGAAGGGCTCTGTGTGTGTGTGTGAATCAGAGCTCTGAAGCCCAAGAAAACCATATCTCATTCCGAGCGCAGCCAGGAAGCTGGGGCCACGCTGGCGTGGCCTTGGGTGTCTATTAAAGATGCAGGCACTGAATGGACACAGTAGAGAGGGGGCTGCAAAGGCAGGTGGTAACACAAGAAAGCAGATCCTCCAGGAATGTAATTCTGTGATTTCCCCTTGTTTCCCATGGAGCCAGCTGCAGTCCCAATTCTGCATGCAGGTGGCAGATAGGAAAATGGGCTGGGAGTTCCAGGGACCTGTTTGGGCTGCCTGCAACTTGCAGGAGGAAATAAAGAATTGATGAGCTACTCTAATTTGTAAACACTTGTGGCAGATGAAGAATGGCTGAACATTTGGCACTGGGAACATTTAAAACTCCGATACAGTGACAAATGCACAGAGCAGCACACACCCAGCCCCTGACAGTGCACAACAGATTGGTAAACAGACACACCACACTGACCGGCACACAGGGAACATCCATGCTGCCAAGCAACAAACATACCAGCAACTCCCGCCCTCCCCTCGCCAGAAATGCACAGCAGACTGGTAAATACATACCCTCCCCCAACAAATGCACAACCTATTGGTAGACATGCTGACAAACACACAGCACACACACACACAAGTAAATATGTACTTATACACTCGCGCATACACTGACAAATGCACAGCACTGCCAGTGTGCACAAAGCAGTGCACCCTCACTGACACTTCACAACCATAGTCGCACACGCACACAGCAGCACTGGAAGGGAAATGTGTATCTCAGAGACCTGGTCCCTTGTGTGTTTTTGCTGTTTTTCTCATTCCTGTTCATAAAGGTCTGAGCTTAAGTAATGAGTTTTTTTCTGTGGGTAGATACACAAGTGTGCCAATGTAAATTGCTCCATTTGGAGAGCTAATTGCACTAAAAGGCAGCCTGATCTGTGGTTTTTCTCTATTTTACATTAGCAGCTGAGCTGTCAGATCTGAAATGGAAACTCATTTTTAAGGCTTTGCATTTACAGTGGCTTCAACAATGAAAAATGTTCCCTGACAGTAATAGAAGGCAAACCTCATTAGAGAAACTTAAACCAAAGCGGCACAGTGCTAAAGCCCTCAGGCTGCTTCCAAGCATCTTAAGAGGGAATGAGAGCATTTTTCACATGACTCTCTCCGCCCGCGGAGTGCACTGGCTCTGCTAGACTATTGCTGCACCCTCAGGAGCTGTACATCTGACATGCACAGGGTTTCAATGGAAATAGCAAATGGGTTTCTCTCAGGGGCACAGGCTGCTGAGCCACTTAAGGGGCTGGGAGCCCATCTTGCTCTGAATTTGCAGCTCCCCCCCGCCCATTCCCTGGCAGCATCTCTGGCTTGTTGAAATTGCCAGGATATTAACTGGGGAGGGCGCCCCTCAGGCTGTGAGAGGGCAAATGCAGCACAGCACAGTTAGTTACTCAGCTGCCCAGCTCTGATGCATTCAGGCCCAAGGATGTGGAGAGAGACCTGACCCACAGCCTGCACATCGGTTACTCAAGCCCTACAACCTTGCTTGGTCGCTAAACCAGCTGCTGGTACCAACCGGGAAGGGGCGGGGGCATCCTAGGCAGCAGCAAGTCATATCTCCAATAGCAAGCACAGGGCAGAGCTCCAAACCCACAGGCTTCCCCTCCTGCACAGCCCCTGCTGCTGCAAGGCAGGGGGCAGATACAGGCTCCCCACTGTCTCAGTGCCCCTTGCTGGGGTGGGGGGCAGGGCTCAGCAGCTACAGGACCCCCCGCACCAAACACACACACACTCTCAAAGCAGCCCCTGCTGGGGGCAGGACTGAGCAGCTGCAGGCTCCCATCTTTCTGGAGTTGTCTGTAAACTGTGCAGATGGCACTGTGCCTGGGGGGCGGCTGTGTTGCGAGCTGTTGGTAGGGGGCAGGGCTAAGGCTCTCTGGCCACACTCACCCAGTGAGCCCCGTGGGCTTGGCGAGGGCTGTCCTCTCTGGAGGAGGCCTTGTTATAGACATAGCGATCACCTCATCACCTTCTCCAAATGACCCAGCCAGGGCTGTGATGTTCCCAGTGCTGGAGTGGCAGTCAGGGCTCGGAGGGCTGCTAATTGGAACTGCTCAAAAGTCGGCACCATTAGTGCAAGGCACAGGCTCTGGGAGCCCTCCCTGCCTCCCCTTCAACACCCCTGGACAGGAGCAAGTATCCGAGCACCGGCGGGCAGGGGTGGGGAGGAGGCCTGACAGACACTGGCTAGGGCAGGGGTGGAGAACAGGGGGGTGCATTGCACTAGGTGTGTGCAGGGGAGCGGGTTGTGAGTCAGAGACTGTGTGTGTGTGTGAATCACAGCAGGGAGATTGTGCAAGAGTGTGTGTGAAAGTGATGGACACAGGAAGCCTGTGTATATGATTCACCGCGTGCGTGACAGACAGCAGCCTTTTTGGTGGTAAATAATGAGCCGCTGGGGGTTGGCAGTGGAACGGCTGAGGTGGTGCTGAACACCCATTAGCAGCAAGTGCAGACAATGACAAACAGGGTTCAGCGCCAGTTCAGCAAGCAAGGTTAAACCTGTATGGTTCTAGGTGAAGCACAGGCCCTCTTCGCATAACACAAAACCAAGCAGAGGTTCAATGAAACTGAAAGGCAGCCTAATGGACACTGACAGCAGGGAATGCTGTGCTATGCAGCAGGTAATAAACCTGTGGAATTCCCTGCCACAGTACATCACTGAGGTCAAAAATTTAGCAGAATTCAAAAAGGAATGACGACCTCTAGTTAAGGCCACCTGACATTTCCCATTATGAGACCTTGTTCTCCATTACTTATAACCCTATCCAGCTCATACCATTCGGGCTGAACTTTTCCACATCAGTTAGCCTCAGGCTGAATCTTTTTGGAAAATTTCAGATGTTTGTCAGAATGAGATTTCGCCCATGTTGAAAAGAATCTTACATTGTAGTGCCTCCTTGCATTGGAGCAGGGCCTTGTAACTTGGCGGCAGCAGGGTGGGTATAGGGTTGCCCTGGTGTCAGGGAGGAGCCTTTTGCCATCCCCAGGAAAATTTATCCAAATTGGGCCGAGTTAAGAGCCTCTGAAAATCTGTCTGAGACTTGTTAGAATACAGCAGCCGATTCCCTCTGCACTGAGAATGCTCCAGCCCCTCACAGCTCAGACTACCAGTGCCCCTGTGTGTCCCCACAGAAAGACGTGCACTCCAACCCAGGCTGCGGGGGCTGAGCAGGACTTTCCCTGCTATCGTCCTCCAAAGGCGCTGTGTGGTGTGGGGCACCGAAATTGAGAACAGGGGGACTGTCTGTCATGGGCCCTCAGTGCTCCTCTGTGCCCAGGCAGTGAGGCTCGGTGGAGAAGGAGGAAGCAGCTTAATCAGAGAGTGCAGCTGAGCAGGGGGGTGGGGGGGCAGATTGGTGTGGGGTGAGCCTGGGACAAAGGGCCAGGGAGAGTGGGGGGATGGGGGCGTGGAGACAAGTGCGAGACTGGGCCTGGAATATGGAGCTGAAGAGGGATGGGAGAGGGGAAAACTGGGACTCAGACTGGAACAAGGACAGGCTGGAGGGACCTGGGACAGGGGATTTGTCAGACTTGGGCAGGGAAGCAGGAGCAGAGAGTCCATCACCTCTAGAGCATGTTGCTCTCAGAATGTGGAATAGAGCCCAGGTTTCCTGTCTCTCACGGTTCCTCTGTGCCAGCAAATAGCTCTGAAACCCACTGGCAAAGTGTGTGTCCCGTCTCACTCTAGTGCTGGCCCACACAGAAGATAACAGCTTTCTATTGCCATCAGTCACTCCATTAGCCTGAGAGCAGAGGTGTGATGCATCTAAAGGTTCCAACCCTGCTGATGTCCCACATGGGGCTCAATGGAGTGCCACATGATAGGATTTCTGTTTTTTCAGTTTGGATTTTTTAAAACCTAAAATATATACATAAACCCACCTATGTTGTCAGAATGGTAAGATTGCAAAATCAAGCACTCAAAAGGTAGGAAATACCAGACTGAAGGTTGCCTGTGGAACCTTAACTTGGCCTTATGTGTGTTTACATTATGACAACAGTCTTTAATTGCAAGATCAAATACTATTTTTCCACAGGAGCCCTGCCTCCTTCATTGCACAGGATGACCCTGCTCCAGGAGTGAATCAGGGTTGTGCAGCTCTCTGTAGACCCCCTGCCTCATCTGTTGCCGTAGGAGGAAGGGGTGTAGAGAACGAGGCAGGAAGAGCAAAGACGGTCTCAAGGTTAAGGCTGTTGAATACCAGGGTGAAATAAAGCCACAGTAAAAGTGTTTGCAGGCAGTGAGTAATGCACAGCAAAGCTAGGGTCACAAACCTGGCTCCCATCTGTGGTTTCAGCACAAAGAGCCCTGTAATTCCCCCTCCAGCTCTCTTTCCCAGTTTGGGTACCATGATCATCACTCAAGTATCCGGGGCGGGGGAAGCTGTCATTCCCCGATGGGCAGCATCACATTGCTGGGCAGTGAATCAGGTGAAGCATCTGCTGTAGGACAATGGGGGAAGCAGCATGGCAATATCCAAGCCTGGACCAGTAGTCAGCTCTTCTCCGGCAAACCCTCTACTCCTAGGCCTGGCTCCTTGTCAGCCACTTTCCCTGTTGGCCTAGTCTTGAACTCTCCTCCTCCTCCTTTTCCATCCATCTAACACTTCCCTGCATGCTCTGTGCCCAGCGGACACATTGGGGTGTGGAGAGTTCCAGGGTAATTGGAAAAGGCATTTTTGAGTTAGGAGCCTTTTGGGGAAGTTATGGTTTTTCACTTTTTGTTCTAATGTTTTTGTCCCTCACAATTCAAGCACAACTTGACGGAAAAACCTAGCCTGTGTTTTATTGTAGCTTTCTCCAGGAGTGAGGCTATACAGCCTCCATTCTGTTCCCATTTCAGACTTTATCAAACAAATTCCATTAGGCTTAAATTCCCCCTGCTTGGACTCAGCCCAAAGTTGACATTTTATGAAAAAGATGAGCAAAATCATTTGAGCCACTTTCCAGTTAAGCAAGGGTAAAACCAAAAAAACATCTTTCTCTTTATATTGGGCCTGCGCTCGCATGGGTCACAAGCAGCAGCGACTGGAAATGTTGAAGCAGGCTTGTTTTGTCCTCGGGAAGAGGAATAAGATTGGTTGTTACTGGGATCAACAATGAAATTCGGCATTTTCATGCGCCATAGAATATTTAAATAGAGCTACTCAGGAAATGGGTGGGTTTGTTTACATGGACTTTTTCATAGGGAAAACATTGCTTTGTGTTGAGAATGTTCTCCCACATTTTTCAGGTTTTTGGTCGCATTACTGAAAATTTTCATAAGACAGGATGAAAATTTTCAGCTTTGGTTTTTTGACAAACAACCAGCAAAATTTCCTTGAAAACGGACCTTTGCGCAGAAATTTCTGTGCTGATTAAAAAAAAATTTGGTCAAAAAGTCATTTTGAATTAAAAGTGCGGCTCAGCTCTCACTCTTTTGATCCAGTTTGACACTGGCTTTTGTAAGGCTGCCTTTGTTAAGGATTCCTCAGTCAGCGATGTGTTTGCAAAGGTGCCCCCAGCAATTACACTTTTGTTCAGTGTGCTTCCATCCAGACTCCTGTTCAGTTATCATGGGTGCTTCCACGACGGGCATTTGTTAAAGACTCTCCTCCACTAAAGGAAAACAAACGGGGTTCGTGCCCTCCTTGGCTGCTTTATGGTGTTTAAAGAGGACCTAGAAGGGGAATTCAAACAGAAAGTGATTTTTCCCTCCGTTTATATTGACATTAGAAACTGTTTGTTTTTTGTGGAAGACTATGGATGTCTGGAGACCTGGTGGGTTTCTGACATCACAGGGACCGAAGCTTGAGCATTCAGGATGGATGGGGAGTTTTAGTCAGTCTGTTTAAAACCCTCTTTATTTTGTTCAGTTTTATGAACACTTATTTAACTCAAACACCTTAGAAAAAGTAGAGAGAAAAGGTCTATTTGTTAAAGATTCACCCCAGCCTGTCAATTAAGGGCTAAGAGAGCCCCCAACCCAAGAAGAACTCACACAAATACAGCCTTGATATGCCTGATTAGTCCTAGGCTAAACACAAACCACTCACCCACCCTTCCTGTCTTTCTTTATGAACCAGAAAGGTGCTAATGTAACGCCAACAGACCCCGGTCATTATTAGGAGGTATCGAACCTGGGATCTCTGGAGCTTAGAGCATGAGCCTCTACCCATGAACTAAAAGCCAACTGGCTGTTAGTTAAGGCTGTAGAGCGGACTCATTTTATCTCTCTCTCTAAGTGGTCTCGGTGCCACTGAATGGGACAGAGTACCACACCCAGAAAGTGTGTGGGTTACACTAACAATGGAGTGTAGGTTGGGCAGTGGGCCTGGGACGTCACAGACCGCATCACCCTGGGGCGTAGCCAGGCAGTGGGCCTGGGACGTCACAGACAGTGTCACCCTTCTGAGCACAGGCAGGTTAGGGTTCCATCAGCCCTGTCCCTGCCCCATGCTCAGCGTTTCAGCAGAGGCGACGTAGCCAGCTGACCATGCTGCTTCATAGGCTCCAAGCCTTATTCCTCTGTCCAAGGCCTGCTGCTGCTCCCTCGACAGCAGCTCTGAGGGTCCACTAAACCAGAGACCCTGAGATCAGCCCTGACTTCTGCCCCTTGAGCCTTTCCTCACCACTTGGGGTCCATTCGTCCCAGTGGTTTCAGCCATGGTGTAGGTCATTTGAACCGCTGTCTCTAGAGACCATTCCAAGTCCCCCATCCTCTCCCTCACCCTTCTCAGGGATCCTAGCCACAAGACCATGCTGATGGAAGTAGTCTGTCCCATGAAAGTTTGGAGCCGAAGAGGGGATGGTGCCAGCTTCTGTCAGGCAGAGGATGTTACTGGCACAGATCCAGTCAGGCTGACTGACAGCCACCCACCCGACTGCTGGGAAGGGAATCTAAGCTTCCATGTCCCTGGATCCCCAAGTGTTTTAAGCCTCTGAGGCCTGAACAGAGTCCAGCCACTGCCCCGTCTTGGGGTCCCTAGGTACTCTCTCAGGGTGCAGATCCTCTGTCTAGCACCCGCTCTAGAGAGCTGGAATCTGCTGTCCAGCTGCCCAGCCCCTGAGCTCAGTGCTGACCCTTCAGACTCCATTAGACCTGCTCTCTCCCAAAACCCCGCCTGCACTGTGAGCCTGCCAGGTTACAGGTGAGCTCTGTCTTGGGGCACGCAGGAATTGTCAGGTAGATAAGTTGCCCAGAGTCTAACACGTTGTTGCTCTTTTACTTAACAGACAAAGCACCGACAATACAGATCATAGAATACAATAAACATCTTACCCGCAACATCATCCCTAGCTCACCCTTCCTGGGGAGAACTTGGGGCCCATGTGGGCTAGGCAAGGTCCCCTGCCTCACGAGGCTGATACACACTGGGTTGCTTCTCTCTCCTCTTGAGCTGGAGAAAAAAGGTCAAAGGCCCCAAATAGCTCAGCAGCTCCTCCCTTTTATAATCCTCCAGTCTTCTCTGTCAGGTGATTCCCTTGCCAACTTCAACAGCTGACCAGAGATCCCTACTGGGTGATTTCATTTTCAGTGCCCTCCCTTGACAAACCAGTTCTCCTGGTTGAGAGACAGTCTATTGTTTAGAGCAATTCCATTTTGATGGGAGAGCATTTAACATTAAGGACATCTTTTGTTATCCCTTTGCCACCAGCCTTTGGAATCAGCAGCCCAACATGGAGGAGAACAGAAATCAGAGAAGGCAAAAGGCTGCACCTTCAAAATGGAGTTTGCAGCTTGATAAAGAGAGAGATTTCATAATCTCACATGGGGTACACACCTTCCCCAATTGGTCACAACCGCACCCCTTCCCAGCCTCTACACACCAGGGAAGAGCCACCAGCTTTTCCAAGGGGTCCCTTAACTTGTCAGGTTTAGTTTGATCACACAGTCAACGGGCCTAGGATTACCAACTTTCTAATTGCACAAAACCAAACACCCTTGCTCTGCCCCCGCCCCTTCTCCGAGGCCCTGGCCCCACTCACTCCATCCCCCATCCCTCAGTTGCTCGCTCTCCCCTACCCTCACTCAGTCACTCATTTTCACTGGGCTGGGACGGGGGTTAGGATGCTGGAGGGGGTGCGGGGTGCAGGTTCTGAGAGGGAGTTTGGGTGTGGGAGGGGGCTCTGGGCAGGGATAGGGGGTTGGGGTGTGGGAGGGGGTGAGGACTCTGGGGTGGGGCCAGAAATTAGGGGGTCAGGGTGCGGGAGGGGGCTCTGGGCTGGGGATGAGGGTTTCGGAGTGCGGGAGAGGGTGTGGAATGTGGGCTCCGGGAGGGAGTTTGGGTGAAGGAGGGGGCTCAGGGCTGGGACTGGGGTTTGGACACAGGAGGGCATTCGGGGTGTGGGCTTTGGGTGGCACTGACCTCAGGCAGCCCCCAGAAGCAGCCGGCATGTCCGGCTCCTAGGCGGAGGAGCCAGGGGGCGCTGCCCGCAGGTACTGCCCCCACAGCTCCCATTTGCCGCGGTTCCTGGCCAATGGGAGCAGCAGAGCCAGCACTTGGGGCGGGGGCAGCACGTGGAGCCCCCATGGCCGCCCCTGCGCCTAGGAGCCATACCTACTGGCCATTTCCAGGAGCCGTGCGGAGCCACGGCAGGCAGGGAGCCTGCCTTAGCCCTGCTGTGTCGCCAGTTGCCCACAGCTCAGTCAGTGGTGCTGACCAGAGAGGCCAAGGTCCCTTTTCGACCGGGCATTCCAGTCAAAAACTGAACACCTGGCAACCCTAGATGGGCCATGCACTTGAACACATTGATACTGAGTGGACAGGCAGCATCCCGGGGTGAGCCTAGGCAGCGATCATTTCTGGCGCTGAGTGTGTTCCCTAGTCGTGGTTCACACACATGGGTGACCGTCAAAAACCCTTACCTAGTGAGCTGGCTCACATGAGCACAGCCTCCTCAGGGTTAATTCAGTCTGTCTAGGCATTCCTCTCGCTCTCCTCGCTGTGCTGACTTGTGTGATACACTTGTGCTGTCGGTAAAGCGTGTTCCCTTTTACTGACACTGTGACTGAGTGAGCATGGCGAAGTCTGGCTTCCCACCCACTCCATCGGTAACATTTATAGGAGCCAATCTGGACTCCAGATGGGCCTTAGCTTGTTTGCCTCAAGAGAGGCTCTCAAACCTTCAGAAGGCAGTGTAATTATTGGGGTTACTCTGTACCCAAGCCCCTAGTGTGCCGCGTCTCAGAGCCAAGCACTTAGGTGCTTCATCTGCTCAGCCTTGCAGACACTAGCCCTGGTGGGTCTCACTAACCACTCAGGCCCAGGTCTCAGGGAAAGGTTTTTACTAAGGGCTTGGCTACACTTGCGAGTTGCAGCACATTAAAGGAGCCCTGGGCGCACGAGCTCACTACCCGTCCACACTGGCAAGGCACGTAGAACGCTCTGACTCTGTGGCTAGAGCACTCCTGGTACTCCACCTCGGCAAGTGGAATAATGTTTTGTGCGCCCACGCTGGAGCGCCGCGGCGCCAGTGTGGACGCCCTGGTCTGTTAGTGCGCTCTGATTGGCCTCCAGAAGTGTCCCACAATGCCTGTTCTAGCCACTCTGGTCATCACTTTGAACGCTACTGCCCTGCCCTCAGGTGACCAACCGTCAGACCCGCCCTTTATATTCTCTGGGAATTTTGAAAATCCCCTTCCTGTTTGCTCAGCCAGGCGTGGAATGCTCTCAGTGCATCTTTCCAGGTGACCATGCCTCCAAGCGCCAGGCGATCCCCAGTATGGAGCAATGGCGAGGTGCTGGACCTCATTGGTGGTTGCGGGGAGGAAGCTGTCCAGTCCCAGCTGCGCTGCAGCCGTAGAAATTATGATATCTTCAGGCAGATATCAAGGGCCATGCTGAAAAGGGGCCATGACCGGGATGCACTGCAGTGCAGGGTTAAAGTGAAGGAGCTGAGGAATACCTACCGCAAAGCCTGAGAGGCAAACAGCCACTCCAGTGCTGCCCCCTGCGACCTGCCATTTCTACAAAGAGCTGGATGTGATACTTGGGGGCGACCCCACCTCCATGCCAAGTACCACCATGGACACTTCAGAGCCCAGTTCAACGAGGCAGGAGGAGGAGGAGGAGGAGCAGCAAAGCGGGAGCGAGGGTGCTGAGGTAGAGGAAGACACCCCGGAATCCCTAGATGCATGCAGCCAGGAGCTGTTCTCAAGCCAGGAGGAAGGCAGCCAGTCACGGCAGCTGGTACTTGGGGAAGGACAAACACCAGAGGAGGTTCCCAGTAAGCAGCTTTTATTCTTAGAAGGAAGTTATTCAGTGCGGGCTCTTGGGGCGAGGAGGGTTAGGGCTGCATGCATGAATAGATGCGGAATAGGGCGTTGATGTGCTCTCTCACATCGTGGTAATCGGCCTCAGTGATCTCTTCAAAGGTCTCATCCAGAAGTTGGGCAATGCGCTTGAGCAGGTTTCTTGGGAGAGCCACTGCGGTGCTTGTCCCAGTAAGGCTCACTTGTCCGTGCCACTGTGCCGTGAGGGGCTGGGGGACAATTGCTGCACACAGGCAAGCTGCATATGGGCCAGGCCGGAAGCCACATTGCAGTAGAAGATCCTCCCTTGCTTCGCAGGTCACCCGCAGCAGCGAGATGTCTTCCAGGATGAACTCCTGTGGAAAATATGGGGACAGTGTTCAGTATAGGGGCCCCCTGCCGCTGTTGGCTCTCCCCAAGGCACAGAAACCCAGATGACAGTACAGCCGTGAAACAATCAGTCACGCTTGACCCTGTGCTTACTCACCATTTTGGGGCTCCCGTGGGTTATGTGCGCTCGCTTTGGGACGGGCAAATTATGCTAGTGCTTAGACTGTGCTTGCCCTTAAGTATGGGGGAATCATCGCTCTGTCTGCTGTGAACAATGCTGCCTCTGTTAAGTGTTGCATTTTGCCTTTACAGATGCAACCTTGTGTTATCACCGGCCGACAGACTCCAAAGAATCAGAAAGAGACCACGTGGAAGCAAAGAAGACATGTTGCATGAAGTAATGCAGTATTCAAGTAATGAAAATCGAAAAGTGCAGGAGTGGCGGGACAGTGAAAGGAGGCTCCGCCAGCAGAATGAGGAGCACTGGCACAAAAGTGCAGTGCTCTGGCAGCAAAGCACGGATTGGCTGATAAGCATAATGGAGCGCCAAGTGGACTCTATCCAGGCATTCGTAGCCATGTAGGCAGAGCACTACCGCCCCCGCCCCCTCCCCCCTCCCCCCCCACTGCAGCCCTTGTCCCAAAACTCTTTCCCTTGTGCCCCCATGTCACCTCCAACCCACTTTCCCCAACATCCGGGTTCTTACTGCCACCAGCTGCCTCCAACACCTGCAGCTTCATCACCCAGCCCTGAAAACTACGACCCTTACCCACTGCACTCAACCCCCATCACCATGCAGTATAGCTATCCTCAAGTGCAACACTCATTGCACAGCACTCCAGACAGGAAGGCTGAGTATGATAACAGGACATATGTAAATCTGTGATTGTACCGTTCCCCACCCCACCCTCTTTCCCTTTCTGTTTCCCAGGCAGCTGTGTTTCTTTTCAATAAATGAATATTCTTTTCAATAAATGAATATTTTGGCTTTGAAAACATTCTTTATTATTGCATAAAGTAAAAGATACCTTAGCCCAGGAAAGAAACAGGCTCTACAAGTCAGCAAAGCAAACACAGATGCCTACTAACATTGGAACCACTGCACTTCACTCCCATGCAGGGCACCAGACTTTCAGCCTCAAATTGCTCCCTCAAGGCATCCCTAATCCTTGCAGCCCTGCTCTCTGGCTGTGCAAATCCAGCCTCCAGGTGTTGAACCTCCGAGTTCCATGCCTGAGTGAATCGTTCACCCTTCCCTTCACAAATGTTATGGAGGGTACAGCACATGGATGTAACCACGGGCATGCTGTCATCGGCCAGGTCCAGCTTCCCATACAGCGAGCACCAGCAGACCTTTAAACAGCCAAAAGCACACTCCTCATTGTTTCTGCACTGGCTCAGCCTTTTGTTGAACCACTCCTTGCTGCTGTCAAGGCTCCCTGTGTAAGGTTTCATGAGCCATGGGATTAAAGGGTAAGCGGGGTCTCCAAGAATCACAATGGGCATTTCAACTTCCCCTACGGTGATCTTCTGGTCTGGGAAAAAAGTCCCGCCTTGCAGCTTCCTGAACAGGCCAGTGTTCTGAAAGATGCGTGCGTGATGCACCTTTCTGGGCCAGCCTGTGTTAATGTCAGTGAAATGCCCACGGTGATCCACAAGCACCTGGACAACCATAGAGAAATACCCCTTCCAATTCAGGGCTCTGTGGGCTGGTGCCAGAAGTGGAATATGTGTGCCATTTATCGCCCCGCCGCAGTTAGGAAAACCCATTTGTGCAAAGCCATCCACAATGTCATGCACATTACCCAGAGTCACGGTTCTTCTGAGCAGGATGCGATTAATGGCCCGCAAACTTGCATCAACATGATTCCAACGGTCGACTTTCCCACTCCAAACTGGCTAGCAACCCATCGGGAGCTCTCTGGAGTTGCCAGCTTCCAGATTGCAATAGCCACCCGCTTCTCCACCGTCAGGGCAGCTCTCAATCTCGTGTCCTTGCGCTGCAGGATGGGGGTGAGCACCTCACACGGTCCCATGACAGTGGCTTTTCTCATCCGCAAGTTCTGCAGCCACTGCTCGTCGTCCCAGACTTGCATGACGATGTGATCCCACCACTCAGTGCTTGTTTCCCGGGCCCAAAAGCGGCGTTCCACGGTGGTGAGCATGTCCATGAATGCCACAAGCGAACTCGTGTCATATGCATTACTCGAGTCGATATCATCGTCGGAGCCCTCACTGTCACTTTGGATCATAAGGAATAACTCGACTGCCAAACGGGACGTGGTGGCGAGACTCGTCAGCATACTCCTCAGCAGTTCAGGCTCCATTCCGACAGACCGAAACGGAAGACAGAGCACGCAGTACAAAAAACGTTGAAAGATGGCACCAAATGTGGACAGAAGCACAGGGATTGCTGGGATGCGAACCGATGCATCACGGGGCATTGGGACAGGACCCCCTTCCCACAGGCCACAGCGCCAGACTGGGAAGAGGTGCTCTGTGGGATAGCTGCCCATAATGCACTGCTCCCAATGACGCGCAAGTGCCGCAAATGTGGCCACGCCAGTGCACTTGCAGCTGTCAGTGTGGACAGACTGCAGCGCTTTCCCTACTGCGCTCTCCGAAGGCAGGTTTAACTCAAAGCGCTCTACATCTGCAAGTGTAGCCATGCCGCAAGGCAGGGTGAAGACACCCAAGGTGCAGAGGCTTAACAGTGACAGCTTGAAGTGAGGAGCATGTAGCAGTGTTTCTTGGTTGGGTCCCTGGGGCTTTCCACTCCAGAGTCAGGGCCCTAGTCAGAGTCAGTCAGGGCGCTAGTGCCGGGGGTTTCCCTCCAGTCCAGGCTCTATTCAAGCAAATAAGCATTTTCAGATTTCCGTGCCAGGTTCAGTATCTCTCACTGGGGCCCTCTGTCCTGGCTCCCTGCCCGCCCCAGCTGCTCCTCATAAGCTCCACAGAGACCTGCCCCCAGTCACACAGCTCTGTCCACAGGTCCTGGTGCATCTCCCCATTCCCGGCTGCCATGCGGGCAGCTCCTGCTCCCAAACAGAGCCTGGCCACTTCCTGGTTCAGTAACTTCTTCTGCTTAGCTGGCCATTGCCAGGGCCCAAGAGAAGGGGAAGGAGAAGTGCAGTGGGGAGGGGGCTTATGAGAAAGCTAGTCCCTGCTTAGCCAGGAGGGAGGGGATGTACAGTGGGGAGGGGTCTGATGGGAGTTGTGGTTCCCAGCTGGCTTTGCAGCTCTATCACAGCAGCTTCAGCAGGAATGTCTGCAGTCAGAAGTCAGGTCTGTGCTTCCTTTGGCCTCCAAGGTGAGGGCCTGGCATACCCATGGGAGCTTGTCTGCAAGACTGGGTTTGTTTCTGTGGCACAATCTCAGCTGATCCCTCTGATGCCAGGGCAGGGGGATGCAGAGTCTTATAGACAGAATGGGCAGCAGCACTGTTGCCTTGGCTCCCCTGTGTGCTGAGAAGGAACGTGGCACCTGTGCATGGAGCATCTCCACTGATGGCACAGCTGGCTGGTGTAAAGAACCTGCCTCCTCCTCCTGCTGCTGCTCTGAGCAGTCCGGACCCAGCGCTGTGCTAACGGGCTCTGAGGTATGTGGCGGAGGAGTTCCTTCTGCCTTGGACACGGGGAGCTTGCAGAGACTGCAGGTGGTTTGCAGACATTGTACCCTCAGCCAGGACACAACACTGGGTGTTTTGCTCAAAGGCAACAGGTGTGGGTTCTTCTGAAGCAGGGAGAAGCCTAAGTGACACCTTTTCCCCTTTCCTTTTCCTTATGGGGGATTTGTCAGGACAAGACCTTGATACCTGGCCTTGTCCAGCTAGTTGGGTGCCCAGATCTTCCTTGCCCTTTCCAGGAATGCTCCATCTGTCCTGCCTCTGGGGCCAGACCTTGTGTCTCAAGAGAAGGGTCAGATGCTGCAGCCTCATCCCCTAGCAGCTGGGCTACTGGGCATTAACTGGAGCAATTTTCCATTTGCAGAAGATATTAATAGAAAGAGGTGTTGGGATTCAGAAAATTTCCCACCAGCTGCTGTGACAAAAGCCTTTTGGGGACAGGCAGATACCAGAGAGACTGCACCAAGATCTTGCCTGATTCCTTATTACTGAGAGACTCTTTCATCCCTGGGGATGACAGATCTCTCCGTGTGTCTGTGACAGTGGCACACCTAGCAGCCATTGCAATTTACCTTGCTCCTGTGAAAGGCTCTTTGATTGTTTCTCACCCTTACAGGGGTCAGTGTGGCCATCCAGAGAACACCTGTCACGTCAGTAACCTGTCTTTCCCCCTCAGGAAACTGGAGGTCTCATCAGGCTGTGAGGAGGTGAAGAAGCCCTGGGGATGGTGAGGAGTCACCCACATGTTCCTCTCCAAGCTGTTGTGTGAGCCTCCCCAGTGCTTCTGCTGCTCTCAGGGGTTCCAAGGTGTGTGCTCATCCCTGATCCATGCTTGTGACTCCCCCACCAACTGCCCTGCCTTGCACTGGAACTCAGCCTGTGCACTAAGAACTGGATGGCAGACCACAGTGAAAGCAAGTTCCCATGAAGGAAGAGAGATAATACAAGGGACCTGGCATGGCCGGTGCCATTCACCTTGGGGACACAGTTAACTGACCCGAGGGTGACAAGGGCGACCCTAGTTAGTTAGTATTGTTTCAGTGACCGGAGTGTGCCGCCCGCTCTCCAGACTCACAAAATACATGTAGTCGTGCCCTGAAGAGCACATGACTTGGCTGCAGACACAGCACATGGGGCGGGGGGAGCTGGGGGATGGACCATGACGAGGTCATGCCCTTATCCGGCCATGTTCTCAGCATGTCGAGTGCCACCAGAGACACACACACAGAGACACATGCACAATCACAGAGAGACACACAGACACTAATACAGACACACAGAGACACACTAAATAGACACACAGACACACGTCAAACAGACACACATGCACATACAGAGACACACACACTCACAGAGACACACAGACACTAACACCCCGCCCCCAACACCATCACCCAAAGAAGAAGAGCTGTAGACCTGAAGCAGAGCTCTGTGTGGCTCAAAGCTTGTCTCTCTCCCCACCAGCAGTTGGTCCAACAGCAGCTATTCCCTCCCCCATCTTGTCTTGTCCATCTCACATCCTGGGACCATCGTGCTCCAAGAGCACCGCAGACACACACAGTCATTTTGTGCTTGGCTTCTCCTGCTTTCCCTCACAAGCTCTCTCTTGCTCACTCATCTGTTGTTTTAAACCTTCTGTTCTTCTTGTTCATGTTAAATCCCCTAAACTCCCCCTGTCCCTGGTCCTCCAGAGAACAGACTCTTCCTGGAGCTAGCTGGGGAGGGCACTTCTGCCCCATGGGGTAGAGAATCCAGAACACATATGCCCAGTGGGAAGCAGGTGCCGAGAGAGGTCTGGGGGTGGCACTGAACATCAGACGTGTCTGCAGGGAGATAGGGAAGCAGAAAAGGACAATTTAAAGTAGGCTGCACACCAAGAGGTAGATCATTACGACCATCGATCCCAAAGTGATGCTGACCCAGTTTCATAGACGTAATCTAACAGATTGATAGTTTCCTGGCCAGTCTGATCTGCTGCAGAGCCCAGGCCAGAGACTTCCTCCTCCCAGGGGTGCTATCCATTCCTCTGGGGTGGTTCTGGGTGGGGCTGTTGTGTAATCATCAGCCTTGAGGACACGTCCTATATGGGGTCTCTCAGGGCCCCTTTATAACTGTTGTGCTCAGTGCATGTGGGTCTCCAGGGGACTGATCCAGTAATGTGATCTAAGATGTCCTCCTCACAGCTGAGCTTCGTAAAGACAGTTCGAGGCTCAGTGAAATGGAAAATACAAATTAGCTTCACGTCTCCATAAAAGAGACCTTGCAAAGAAGGAATCCTGAAGAAGGCAGTGTTCCTGTGAAGGTGGGCCTGTATTTCTGACACACAGCAATCAGTGACCCTTCCAAGGGGGATACGTCTCCAAAGGAACAGAGAATGTGGATATGTATGTAACCCTTCTGCCAGGTGGAGCTGGCAGCAGCCAGGGCTGGGTTCAATATCTAGGGGTTCCTTTTCAACAATACAATACAAAAACGGCTTGGGCCCCCACGCAGTAACCTGGGATAATTACACACCACCCTGGGCGCCTCCGAGAGGCAATACTTCCCCACTCACAAGCACAGAGTCTGAGCATAGAAAAGAAACTTTTAATGAAATAAGGGAAGTCACCTGACATTAATTAGGGAAAATGCCACAAACAGGATTCATAATCATAAAGCTGTGAGCAGGAGAGCCACCCCAGCGTGCGTGGGGCAATGTCTTCTGCCTCATGTTCTTGAGTTCTACAACCAAAAGTTCCGTTACTGTGCCCCCCTCTGCTCCCTCACCATACTCCACTCACAGTGGTTGTCCTTGGTTAGTGAGGACATAGGAGCCAACTTCTACTGGCACTGGCAGTTGCTCGACTTCCCCCTGCCCCCGGCCCCGCCCTGACTCCACCCCTGCCCCACCCCCTCCTGCCCCCATTTCAACCCCTTCCCCAAAGTCTCCACCCCAACTCCACCCCCATTCCAACCCCTTCCCCAAATCCCCAGTCCCACCTCTTCTCCGCCTCCTTCCCTGAGCGTGCCACGTTCCCGCTCCTCCCCACTCTCTCCCGGAGCTTGATACAGCTGTTTGGCAGCAGCAAGCGCTGGGAGGTAGGCGGAAGAGCAGGGACGTGGCGTGCTCAGGGGAGGAGGCAGAGGCAGATGAGGATGAGGAGGTGAGGTGGAGCAGGAGGTGAGGGGAGCTTGGCTCCAGCCCCGGAGCACCCACGGAGTCGGCACCTATGAGTGAGGACCCAGGGTTCAGAGGTGCATCTGTGTGAGTTCACCTCCAACTGGGGGAAGAAGGCACTTTGCTTGGTCTGCCATTTGAGTACTTGCTCTGGCTGGCCACCCCACCAGCTGCTGTTCCTCACCATCCAGCTGGCCCGCCAGCTGCTGACTGCTCACAACTTTTGCTGGCCACTCCCACCAGCTCACCACTTTTGCTGGCCGCCCATCAGTCACCTTCTGCTGCCACCTGCCTCTCTGCTGTGACCTCTGTAAATCAGTCTCTTTGTGATTTTTCTCAGCAGGCTTGGCAGAAACATTGCCCCCTCTCAAGTGATTTCAGCTCTTATTGAGTACTTAAAATAACAAAAGAGTCCTAATGAAGCCTATTTAGCTCTATCTTTGAACAGTAGAGAGGAATAGGTTAAACCAGACTGGGGGGTACCTCCTGGCTAGAACACTTGTCTCCTCCCCCCTCCCTCCCTTGCTTTCACAGGGGTCTGGCATTTGAGCCCCTGGCTTAGCAAATTCCTTTCAGCTGAGGGTGATCCCCTCAATCGGGACAGGCTCAGCACCGTTCTGCTCCTCTTTAGTCATAAATGAAGATAACAACATTGATAACAACATTTCACTACCGTTGCATTCATACTAAAGGGATTTGTAACCCAACACCAGCCAAAGTTGATCACTTGGAGCTACACAGCTCCTGTCTGCTGGATAGGTATAGGCAGAGCAGGTGTATTCATGTAAATACAGTTTGCTCCTGAAGTCTCTCCCCCTCCCCAACTAGCTGTCAGGGGAGAGTTCATTCAGACCCTGCTTACACGTATATGACCACTGACCCAGTTACTGAAATACAGACCATGGAGGAAGAGAGCTCATGGGCTAAGCCTTAGCCCAACAAGGTCCTGAAGCAAGCGCCAAAACTTCAGCATGTGAGTAGCCCCGTTGAAATCAATGTGCCCATCTGCTTAATAGCAGGCGTGTGCTGAGTTCAGCACCATGCTGAACCAGGACCACATGAAATCTAAGGTTCTTCCAACCCTGCTGGTTCATGAGTTGGAGGCAGGGCCTTCTTCCTCGAGGGCCCATGTCTGGAATACGCCCCCTCCCCACAGCAGGGCTGGAATGGGGATATCAATGGCTGTGGTCTCCTGCCAGCTGAGGGGAAAGACTCTCTCCTTTCTCCATTGCTGGTGTTCATTAACTATGTGAGGAGAGCAGGGCTGCTAGCAGAGGGTGCCTTGTCTAGGGATCTCACTCATCCCCGTACTCCACTCAGCCCCTCTCCCTGGGTCTAAGGGCTTTCCTGGCACTATTTGTTTAATTTGGCCTGTAAGCTCCTTGGGGTAGGGTCTTTGCTACGCCTCCCACCTGAAGCTTTCCAGAGAACATTACTGCTTCTGTCAGCATAGGGGTATTTGTGAAAACACTCAGCATGCTAGGGATGGAGCAATGCCCCAGGCCCACACTCAGCTTCCCCCAGGAATTTCCCATGCCCAATCTTGAGTAGGAGCAGAGAGGTTATTTTACCTCTATATTTGGCACTGGTGTGACCGCTGCTGGAATCCTGTGTCCGGTTCTGGTGTCCACTCTTAAGAAAGGTGTTGATAAATTGAAGAGGGGTCAGAGAAGAGCCCTGAGAATGATTAAAGGATTAGACAACCTGCCTTGTAGTGACAGACTCAAAGAGCTCAATCTATTTAATTTAACAAAGAGAAGGTTAAGGGGGGACTTGATCACAGTCTTTTAAATACCTACATGGGGAACAAATATTGAATAATGGGCTCTTCAGTCTAGCAGAGAAAGGTCTATCACAGTCTGATGGCTGGACTTTGAAGCTAGACCAATTCAGACTGGAAGTAAGGTGTAAATTTTTAACAATGAGGGTAATTAGCCATTGGAACAATTTACCGCGGTCTTGGTGGATTCTCCATCACCGACAATTTTTCAATGCAGATTGGATGTCTTTCTAAGAGATCTGCCATAGGAATTATTTGGGGGAAGTTCTCTGGCCTGTGTTATACAGGAGGTCAGACTAGATGGTCACAATGGGCTCTACTGGCCTTGGAATATGAACCTATAAAAATGTCCCAGGCCCACACTGGGGTCCTATTCCTGCACTGGGGTTATATCATGCAATTTCTCAACCTCCCTCAGGGTGACAAGGTGCAACATGACCTTGCCACACCAATTTGCACAGTGCTGTTTTCTGTCCCTGCCCCAGGAAAGATGTGCAGTGCAACATGTCCCAGAGCAGGCTGGGGTGAGATATTGCACATCTGGCTGGTCCCCTCTGCAGGCCCAGCACAATGACATGATGCTTCTGGGCAATTCCTTTCCAAGGCGCTGCTGAGGTCCTGTAGGAGAATGGAGAGCAGCCCTGTCCCCAGGTGAACCCCAGCCCTGGAGCCAGGCCTGGTTGCCGGTGAGAAGTGCTGCTGTGGGTGAGTTTGGAGGGGTCTGGCTCAACCGGGCTTCCTCTGCAGCTCCCCACAGGTGGCACATGGGTGGTAATCTCGGCAGTTTGGTGATGGCACCTTGATAAATGGGTTGTAGAATTTGGTGAGATAATTAAAGAGCCTGACTCTCACAATGCACCTGATAATAAATGAGGTGTCTCTTTTTCCTTTCGGTTTTGCACAGTGAATTGTATTTCTAAAGATTAATGGATTTACCATTCCTATCTCAATACTGCCCCTCTCACTGGCCATGGTGCCTCCTTCTGCATCTCTCCCACTGGTTACCCTCCAGGGCTACAGCAAAGCCTCCCAAACACAAGGAGAAAGCATACAGCCTGGCTGTAGCCCTGGTGCTTCTTGCACTGAACCGACTTTCCGCTCTTGTCACCAGCATGCAGCGGGATCATGGGACCCTACAAAGCAGGACAGAAATGTCCTGCCAGGCCCTGTTCAGCCCATCCCCACAGGGCCTGGCTCCAGGCAGCATGTTCTGCATGGATCTGCCCAGTTCAGCTGTGAACATCCCACATGGCGGGGCTCCCAGTATGTCCCTGGGTGCCTCACACCAGCAGGAAGCTGGGACCATGGGAGTAGTAGGAGAGAGCCCCAGCCTCTTCCCATCCCAGCCAGCCCTTTGGAATGGGCCCCTCTGCCCTGATTCCTTTCCCAGGGGAAATCAGTGCTGAGAAATCCTTTAGAACCTCCAAACCCCAACACAGCAGGGCCCCGGGTAAACCCCTCAACCCCGCACTTGGGGTGTCTTGTGCTTCCCCTACACATGACACTGAGATGAGTTCCTGGGGCTCCCTTGGCGCAGCCCTCCTGCAATTTGAAGTGACTCGACTACCCGCAGGGGAGCAGCTTAGCTAGCTCATTGCCCTGTGCTGGGCTCCCTCCACGGGATTGGGGAGAGTGAATAGAAAACTTCTCCAGGAGACTGTCCTGGGGCCCAAGTGCTGTGTGTTCTCCTGGGCTCTACAGAGCTGGGAGAGAGATGACCCAGGAAACCTTCCCCACTGGTGGCCCCAGTTACTGGGCCTGTGCTGGGAGTCGGGGAGAGGGCTGTACCAGTTGCTAAGAGCTGGGAGCCCACCCCAAGGGATGTTCAGGTCATGCTTGTTTCACATCTGGACAGGCTCTGTGCTGAGATCACACCAAGGGGAGCAGTTGCCACAGTGCCTGGGGCTGTGAGCTAAGCGGGGTGGGTGGCGGTGGGGCTAGAGCTCCATTTTCCTGCACTCGCTGCCTGTCACCGTGCCTATGGGAAGCAGACAGCCCCATGCTGCCTGCAGGTGTCTTGTAGTCAGCCCACAGGGATAGAGTGATTGTAACAGCTGGACCAGGCCTAGGGGATGTGAGCAGCTGGAATGGCCACATTAGAGTCCTCACAGTATCTGCTGCAAGCACCTAGTATGCTCCGGAGAGCACGTCTCACCAAGCTAGGTGCTGTGCTGCCGGGTTCCCTCCTGGGAGCTACTGCTGGGTCTACGCTCAGCTGTGCCGTGCCGGGGCCTGCTGGTCAGCTCCCTCCACGAAGGCCCTGCCCTGCTCCTTCTCCGAGCCCCCGCCCACCGCTCACTCCATCCCCCCTCCCTCTGTTGCTCGCTCTCCCCCACCCTCGCTCACTTGCTCATTTTCACTGGGATGGGGCAGGGGGTTGGGGTTGGGGGAGGTGAGGGCTCTGGCTGGGGGTGCAGGCTCTGGGGTGGGGCCAGGGATGAGGGGTTTGGGATGCAGGAGGGGGCTCCGGACTGGGGCAGAGGGGTTCAGAGTGTGGCAGGGGGTTTGGGATGAGAGCTCTTACCTCAGGTGGCTCCCAGAAGTGGCGACATGTCCCACTGGCTCCTAGGTGCAGGGCTGGTGGGGGGTCTCCAGGCACTGCCCCCACCCCAGGTACTGCCCCCGCAGCTCCCATTAGCCACGGGAGCTGGTCAGTGGTAGCTGCGGAGCTGGCGCTCAGAGCAGAGCCTGCACTGCAGACAGCGGCAATATGTGGAGCTCCCCTGGCTGCCCTTGCACCTAGGAGCCAGAGAGACATGGCAGCCACTTCTGGGAGCCATGCGGAGCCAGCACTGTGACCAACCGGACCTTCAGTGGCGAAAACCAGCCACCTGGCAACCCTAACCAGCGGCAGTGTGAGCTCTGCATGGAGACTAGCCTGCCAGGACTCTGCAAGGCAGGGCTGAGCCCAGGGTTGTGAGGGGAGGCTGTCTAACATGCCCTTCCCATCTCTAACTGGGTCTCCTTGCACCCAGGGGGCCAGGGCTCCTCCAGGGCAGCGTGCTGAACGACAGCCCCGCCTGCACTGGGAAGACTTGGGCGCAGTGCACGAGGAGGCGGAGGAGAGTGGCCTGTCTGGCTCCAGCCCAGCTAGCAGTTGCTCCAGTGTGCACCATGCAGCTGGCCCAGCAGTCAGCACTGTGCCCTGCCCTGGCTGCTCCTTCCCCCTGCTCAGATCCTCGCTGGCTGAGAAGTGCTGGCCAGGGGCTTCCTCGCTAAGGGCACTGCTCCTGCCAGTGAGCTGGCCTCCAGGGCAGGGTCAGTCTGGCTGGCAGCACCCGCTCCCTCACAGGCATCCCCGCATCCAGCAGGAGGCAGCCCCTGCACTCAGCCAGCCCTGCCAGCTCCGCAGAGTGCCTGGGCTGTGAATTCTGAACTGCTCAAGCACTGAGCAAAGCTCCATGGCCATGGGACTGAGCCAAGCAGGCGAAGCATCTCTGAAATGTGCTTGTATATTATATAGACATTGAAATTAGGTACCGGTGCAAATCAGCAGGTCATTAATCACCCACTCATTTAATTGGTTTCCCTGCCAAATTGGTTACAGATAAATAATTAAAGCTAAAAAGTAGGTTTGGATACTTTTTGCTGGAAAGCAGGGTCAGCAGTTGTAAAATAAATCCTGAACTCATCATCTGCCCCAGCTGGTCCCACAGAGCAGGAGGGAGTGGGATGGGGTCCAATATAGGAGAGGGGCTGGGACAGCCAGGAGGGGAGGGCCAAGAAGGGATGGGGGGGCACCAGGAAGGCAGAGGGGGAGCTGGAGGCAGCTGGGGTGGAGGCAGTGCTGGGGGCTCCTCACCAGCAGCAGGAGAGCCCAGTACTGTGCTTTCATGAACTCTGAGAGGTACAGCCGGGAGGGACAGGGGCCGGTGCCAGGGCACAACGCAGGCATCACCTGGGCCTGTGGAGCCATTCCTCATGGCCAAGCGAGGGCTGGGGCTCCCGCTCGCTGCTTGCATGCGTTTTTCAGTGTGCTCGGCTGCTAATCATGCATCATAATCGCATTTGCAGAACACAAATGTCACTTGGCTGAGTGCTTTTATTTACTGCCCTGTAAACACCCCCTGGGGAGTGCTGGGCCTATAAAACATTGACAAGGGCCTCGCTTCCGAGGCCATCTTCACTCCACCACCATTCAATACATAATGACCCCATGCCACAGCGCCTGGCTGGCCACATGCTCAGAGCAGGGCAGGGTCTGCCTTGCCCAGGACACCTGGCATGGAGCGCCCAGTTGCACGGCTGGAGCCCCCAACACCACACTCACTACCAGAAGAGTAGGCTTTGGATCCAGCAATGTGGGGGGCTGGTACAGAAGGGCCTTGTGCCCATGTCTAGGGCAGGCGGATCTCTGTGCCAGTCTAAGGCCAGACACACTCTGCTGCACACAAGGTGTCACAGCTGTTCTGAGCATGACAGCCCGTTTTCTCATGTCTCTGTCCCAGGCTCATTCGTGGCCCCTGCCCCAGCCCATGTTGCAGGCCCCCAGTGGGCCAGGCTCTCTCACAGGCCTCTCAGCTCCGACCTGCCAGCACATGACACTAGCAATGAGTGCCCATGAGCCACATAGGGACCTCTAGCTTGGCTGCATGTTACAGCGTCACCGACAGGTTTCTAACTCTCCAGGCTCCTAGGTACAGCCATTGGTTGACAAGGAACAATCCACCCGGTGCCTCCACAGCGCACCCCACAGAGGCCACCAGCAGTTTGGAAGCTCTGGCTTTCCAAGCCCAGCGCCCAGCTGCATCTCTGGTGTTCCCAGAGCAGCTGCTGGTGTTGCTCTGGTGCACACACTAGAGGGGACCTGGATTCATACTTCACCAGGAAGTTACAAGCTGTTTGCTAGACAGCAGCAGAATGATGCAGAACAGGACTCCAGCCTTCATAGAATCATAGAATATCAGAGTTGGAAGGGACCTCAGGAGGTCATCTAGTCCAACCCCCTGCTCAAAGCAAGACCAATCCCCAACTAAATCTTCCCAGCCAGGGCTTTGTCAAGCCTGACCCTAAAAATCTCTAAGGAAGGAGATTCCACCACCTCCCTAGGTAACGCATTCCAGTGTTTCACCACCCTCCTAGTGAAAAAGTTTTTCCTAATATCCAACCTAGACCTCCCACACTGCAACTTGAGACCACTACTCCTTTTTCTGTCATCTGCTACCACTGAGAACAGCCTAGATCCATCCTCTTTGGAACCCCCTTTCAAGTAGTTGAAAGCATCTATCAAATCCCCCCTCATTCTTCTCTTCTGCAGACTAAATAATCCCAGTCCCCTCAGCATCTCCTCATAAATCAAGTGATCCAGCCCCCTAATAATTTTTGTTGCCCTTCGCTGGACTCTTTCCAATTTTTCCACATCTTTCTTGTAGTGTGAGGCCCCAAACTGGACACAGTACTTCTTCTGCTGCTGGCTCTGGAAGTGGAGCTTAGTCCAATGGTTAGAGCACTCCTCTGTGCAGAGGAGTCTCATGACCCGGTACTAACAGGGCTCAGCCGGGCACTGATACCCCAGCTAACTCCAAAGGAGTGGAGAAGAGAAGCCAAGGGACAGACAAACCATCCCGATGTGCAGAAAGAATAGCAAATATGGCAGGCGACCAGCTTGGCTTAACAGAGAAATCTTCAGTGAGCTTAAACACAAAAAGGAAGCTTACAAGAAGTGGAAACTTTGACAGATGATGAAGGAGAATTATAAAAATATTGCTTGAGCATGCAGGGGTGTAATCCAGAAGGCCAAAGCACAATTGGAGTTGCAGCTAGCAAGGGATGTGAAGGGTAACAAGAAGGGTTTCTACAGGTATGTCAGCAACAAGAAGAAGGTCATGGAAAGTGTGTGACCTTTACCAAATGAGGGAGGCAACATAGTGAAAGATGATGTGGACAAAGCTGAAGTACTCAATGCTTTTTTTACCTCGGTCTTCACAGACAAGGTCAGTTCCCAGACTGCTGCACTGGGCAGCACAGTAGTGGGAGGAGGTGAGCAGCCCTCTGTGGTGAAAGAAGTGGTTCAGGACTATTTAGAAAAGCTGGATGAACACAAGTCCATGGGGCCGGATGCAATGTATCCGAGGTGCTGAGGAAGTTGACTGATGTGATTGAAGACCCATTGGCCATTATCTCTGAAAACTCGTGGTGATCGGGGGAGGTCCTGGATGATTGGAAAAAGGCAAATATAGTGCCCATTTTTTAAAAAAGGAAGAAGGAGAATCCGGGGAACTACAGATCGGTCAGTCTCACCTCAGTCCCTGGAAAAATCATGGAGCAGGTCCTCAAGGAAACCATTTTGAAGCACTTAGAGGGGAGGAAGGTGATCAGGAACAGTCAACATGGATTCACCAAGGTCAAGTCACCAAGGGCAAGTCATGCCTGACCTACCTGATTGCCTTCTATGATGAGATAACTGACTCTGTGGATATGGGGAAAGAGGTGGACGTGATATACCTTGCCTTTAGCACAGCTTTTGATATGGTCTCCCACAGTAGTCTTGCCAGCATGTTAAAGAAGTATGGGCTGGATGAATGTACTATAAGGTGGATAGAAAGCTGACTAGATCATCGGGCTCAATGGGTAGTGATCAACGGCTCCATGTGTAGTTGGCAGCCGGTATCAAGCAGAGTGCCCCAAAGGTTGGTCCTGGAACCGGTTTTGTTCAACATCTTCATTAATGATCGGATGATGGGATGGATTGCACCCTCAGCAAGTTGGCGGATGACACTAAGCTGTGGGGAGAGGTAGATTTGCTGGAGGGTAGGGATAGGGTCCAGAGTGACCTAGACAAATTGGAGGATTGGGCAGAGCACAAGTGCAGAGTCCTACACTTAGGACGGAAGAATCCCATGCACTGCTACAGGCTGGGGACCAACTGGCTAAGCAGCAGTTCTGCAGAAGAGGACCTGGGGATTACAGTGGATGGAAAGCTGGATATGAGTCAACAGTGTGCCCTTGTTGCCAGGAAGGCTAATGGCATATTGGGCCGCATTAGTAGGAGCATTGCCAGCAGATCGAGGGAAGTGATTATTCCCCTCTATTCGGCACTGGTGAGGCCACATCTGGAGTATTACGTCCAGTTTTGAGCCCCCCACTACAGAAAGGATGTGGACAAATGGGAGAGAGTCCAGCGGAGGGCAACGAAAATGATTAGGGGGCTGGGGCACATGACTTATGAGGAGAGGCTGAGGGAACTGGGCTTGTTTAGTCTGCAGAAGAATAGAGTGAGGGGGGATTTGATAGCAGCCTTCAACTACCTGAAGGGTGGTTCCAAGGAGGATGGAGCTCAGCTGTTCTCAGTGGTGGCAGACGACAGAACAAGGAGCAATGGTCTCAAGTTGCAGTGTGGGAGGTCTAGGTTGGATATTAGGAAAAACTATTTCACTAGGAGGGTGGTGAAGCACTGGAATGGGTTACCTAGGGAGGTGGTGGAATCTCTGTCCTTAGAGGTTTTTAAGGCCCGGCTTGACAAAGCCCTGGCTGGGATGATTTAGTTGGTGTTGGTCCTGCTTTGAGCAGGGGGTTTGACTAAATGATCTCCTGAGGTTTCTCCCAACCCTAATCTTCTGTGATTCTAAGGAGATTAATTAGCTGGAGCTTCCTTGGCTGAAGGATTGCATGGAAGGAGGGGGAAGTGGTTCAGATATGGGTGCAAGCTGGGAACGCCTGCAGGCGGGGACAGTCCCCTAGCGCAGGGGGAGGGAGAGCCCACCTGCCCCATGACGCCTGCCTGACAGGCCCTGCCCCCATCGCTCCCTGCCAGCCACTTGCCTTCAGTGCAGCTCCCACAGGGATGGCCTGGCACTTCTACACACAGCCCAGTGAGCCATTCAGCATCAATGCACCCCCCTTCCACTCTGCATGACCTAAGCACTGAAGGCCCACAGCACCCCCTCCCAGCACACCGTTCCCCCCCCCAGCTCTGCCCTGCACTCTGCCCCCACAGCTCAGTACCACACTCAGGGGACGTGTCTGGGGGAGCTAGGAACACCCACAGGGACACCACTGCCTGATGAAGGGCAGACCCCTTCTGGTGTCCACAGTTCAGGAAGGATGTTGATCGATTGGAGATGGGTCAGAGAAGAGCCACAAGAACGATTAAAGGATTAGAAAACCTGCTTTGGAGCGATAGATTCAAAGAGCTCGATCTATTTAGCTTAACAAAGAAAAGGTTCAGGGGTGACTTGATCACACTCTGTAAGTACCTGCATGTGGAACAGATATTGAATAATGGGCTCTTCAATCTAGCAGAGAAACGGTCAACACAATCCTATGACTGGAAGCTGAAGCTAAACTAATTCAGGCTGAAATAAGGTGTACATTTTTAACGGTGACAGTAATTAACCACTGGACCAATTTACCAAGGGTCGTGGGGGATTCTCCATCATTGACAATTTTTCAATCAACATTGTAGGTTTTTCTCAAAGCTCTGCTCTAGGAATGATTCTGGGGCAGTTCCCTGGCCTGTGGTACACACGGGGTCAGACTAGATGATCCCAGTGGTCCCTTCTGGTCTTGGGATCTAGGAATCACCAGCCCAGCTAGACACAGTGAGTGCTGTTCAATTTCGCTTATAACTCTCCAGCCCTGCAAAGCTTTGTTCCTCTTCTTGGAGCCCACCCCAGGGAGGGCCGGGCAGGGCAGAGCCAATGGCCCTGAATTGGACACTTCCACTTTATATAAAGTGCTGCCCATGACACTGCAATGCCAGCTTTTCATTGTGCTAGGTGCTGTGCAGACACAGAACAGAAAGACAGTCCCTCCCCAAAGAGCTCACAATCCACAGTGGGCACGCTGGAAATGGAGAGATGGACCCAGACAGAACTGCTCTAGTTTTCTTTGCATTGGGTCTGTGTGTGAAACACCTTCTGGCTTTGGGCCCCTGCTGCAAACCCCTCACACCTGGGCAGCTCATGGCAGCTCTGGAGGCACTGGGCCATTAGCATCACCTGCAGTTTTCATTCATGGGCTGCTAACTCCCTCTTCTAGTCACTGATGGAGATACTAGGTGAGACCCAGTCTAACACTTCCCCAGGCACTCACTAGCCACCCCAAGTCAGTACTCTCCCATGCACCATTACCCCAGTTTTGTAGCCCAGCCACCAGCATGCAGTCTGTGGGGCAGTGCTGGTACCAAGCGAAGCTGAGTGACTCAATCAGTTGCTTTACTAAATAGCAGTTGATATTACGTGTGGCTTTTCCTTCAGCCAGTGTGTTTGGAATGGAGGCAGGAGCCCCTGGTGTCAGACTGGATGGTCAGCGTGGCCCCTTGTGGCCTTAACAGCTCTGGACAATGAGTTTTGTCATTTTATCAGAAACCCCCTCCAAACACGGACGTTTCCAAGCCTAGATCAGGTTCTGCCCTGGCATCTTGATCCTGCTTGTTCCTGGGCCCACTATCCTTGTTCTCTTACTGTTTGTTCCTTTTTTTACTAGTGCTGGGTGAGAGTGCTGGAGCTCCCTGCTTTCCTGTGTGCAAACTGGTACCTGGCTCTCTGGCACCTGCCAAGGACGTCCCAGAGACGATTGCTGTGTTTCATGAGGGTCTGGCATCCAGGCCATCCATATCCACTGATTGGTCGTGGCCACTTGTCCCAAGTATTTCCCTAATTTTGTTTTCCTTAGAACTATGTCAAAGGCCCTTCATTGCTCCCTAGTTGTTTAAGCTCTTTCCCTTGTTTTTCTTGGTAAAGGCAGATTTAAATAGGTAGTTCAGTAACTCAGCCTTTTGAGGATCATCATTAATTTAATATTCCTCCTCATTTATTAATGGGTCTACTTTGTCTTGACTCTCTAGTATTTTCCCTTGATATATTTGTAAAAGCTGTTCATATTCCCCTTAGCCCCATGGCTAGTACTAACCTCTGCTTTTTTGCTGCCTTTATCTTTTCCCTGCAATCGTAAATGACTTGGGCTTTTCCTGGGGACTCGCCTTTGTTCCCCACCACTCACTGATCGTTGCACGGTTACTGGTCCAGCTGCACTGGCCACTTCTTGTTTCAGGAGGGCTGCAGGGGAGGAGCCCGCTCCAGCTCCCCTCCTGGGTATACAACAGTGCAGCTCCTGTCCCTTGGGTCATTAGCAGGCCTGCAGCTCTGGGGCTCTTCTCTGTGCTCCTTAGGAGGTACACAGCGGCGAGCCCTGCTAAAGCAAATGTCCTCAGGCCTGCAGGAAGGGAGTTCTGCCCACTGCACCTAGGAGGCAGCTCAAGGTCCATGGGGGATGTTACCTAACCTACCCTCTATAGGCCTGGCATGAGAGGGCTTTGTGCACTCGGTTTCTGTGCAAACTCCTCAGCCCTGGAGATGCAGAAAATACCACGCTCCCATCCCAGCACACGACATTCTCCTTTGCACCACTTGGTTTTCCATTTTCAAGGCTCCTTCAGAAAGCTGTGTCAAGTCCTGCGGAGGCTGCTCCAGTGCGTGGTGCAGGCCTTGTAACATAAATAACCAGAAGCTCACCTGTAAAGGACAGCAGCAGTGCTAAACGCTGGAGATCTGGAAGTGGAAGTGTTTCCATCAATATGCTGTTGCTACTCCATTCGTTAGGGTAATGACAACATGGACACAGGGAAGCTCTTGCTAGCTTTCCGTACGCCTGGAGTTCTGCGTCGCTGTTGGCCCATCTGCTTTTTGGGGCTGGGACTGCGTTCGCTTCCTCTGGGTTTGGAAAGCACCTGGCACATTTCAGGTGCCTCTGTGGTCTGCCATGACTACTGTCACAGCCTGCTTTAATGGGGGGTTGGGATTTGCTGGGGCTGCCTCCCCTGTGTCCAGGCCGAACACGTGGCAGGTGGCCAGTGGGAATGGCTCCACCCCACAAGCCTCAGTCTCTTGCTGTGACCTCCAGCCTTCCCTGATACCACATTCTTCCATCTTCCCTCCTTCTGCTCCACATCCCCCAAGCAAGGTCCCAGTCGTGTCTCTCCTGACACTACTTCTCCATGGGCATTGCCTGCTTTGAGCACCGTCAGCTGCCGGCCCAGTCCCTTTGCTTCTCCTGAACTTGCCCTGCAGCCCTCTCTCCATTGGTCTTTCCCCCAACATTTCCCACTGTTGACACCAGGGCAGCTCACTGGTGCTGGCGAGGGCAGGGTGTGGGTGTACACAGAGCCTCAGTGCTTTAATTCCCCACTAGCTAGACCTGCTCCAGGCTGGGCTAAAACAGGCTCCCCGCCATGCTAGCAGTGGTGGGAAATGCTAGAGGGGAAATGCTAGTGCAGACACTACCGTGGGCTTGGGGCATCAGCTGGAAGGTGGAACGTGATCCTGGCTGTGCAACCTCAAAGCATTTGGGAGACATTCTGTACCCAGTTGTAAAGGGAAATTTGAAATGTTGCTCTTTCGGGGATAGCAGCACAGTGGAAGGGCAAGCTGTGGCTAAGGCAGTGCTGGCACCCAGCAGGTTTGCGTTAAATGCTTGACTCTGCCACAAACTTTGTGTGTGTGACTGGAGTGCCTCACCCTGTCTCTCCAGACATCAGTTCCCCTCTGGGAATAGGGGTGAAAATGTTCCCTTGTCTCACCTGTTTCGACTGTAAGCTCTTTGCAGCAGGCAGTGTCTCTTCCTAGGTGTGCACAGCACTTAGCAGAGTGGGGCCCTGATCTCAGGCGCTGTAATAACAATCAGATACAATAAAAATGGTGAGAGTTATTATTACTGATCAGTCACTTAGGAGCATTTTTAACATCAGATTAAGTCTTGGGATCCCCAGTTCTCATGAGCAAAGGAGACAATGTGGGTCACAAACCGCAACGCGCACCGGTGCTATTGCTATCCCTAAAGCAGTGGGGCATAATCACAGGTCATGGGAGAGCTCCTACGACAGCACCCTTCTCACTCTCGCCTATGTACTGGTTTTGACAAATAAAGCCTTAAGCTTCAAAAGTAGCCCTACATTTCCAAATGGTGGCCACAAAGGAGTAGGTAGGACTGAACGAAACACACCAGTTTGGGTGAACTGAAAACAAAGAGTTTAGTTCACCCGGGTTGTAATTTTCACTTCCTTAGAATTTCAGATTCATACAAACATTGAAAACTTCAAGCAACATATTGTGAGGTCACTGCAACAATTGCCAGTCTTGTATATATGCCCACATTTTGTGTACCCCAAAACCCAGTATAAAGAGTGCACAGCTATGATATAGAAAAAAAGGTCTGCAAGAGTCCCTGTGAATAGTCTTGTACAGTGTGAGGATCAAATTCTAATCTCCATGATGCCCGCGTAAAGCTAGAGTAATTTCAATGAAGTCAAACATGTACTACAATGTAACTGAGATCAGAATCTGACCCCTCAGTAGTAGTATCTATGTGATTTCATATTGTAGAAAGGCATCATACCCGCTCCAGGCTGGGTTTTCTAGTCATTTCTTAAATGGATATAACATGATGCTGAAGGAAAATGTAGATTCATTACTTAACAGGGAAGGAGAGCAAATAGCCAATGACGCAGAGAAGACTGAAGACTGTAATGTCTTTTTTGCTTCATCCTTAACTAAAAAAGTGAATTGTGATCTGGTGCTTAAAACAAGCAATATTAAAAACAAGGGGGAAGATCTTGGGCCAGAATAGGGAAAGAACAGGTTAAAGATATTTAGATAATATAGATGTATTCAAGTAGGCAGTGCCTGAAAAAATTCACCCTGGAGTACTTCAGGAACTAAGGGACAGAGCCTTCCCTCTGAACTAATAGAGATGATCTTTGAGAACTGCTGGAGAATGGGTGAGGTCCCAAAAGACTGGAGAAGGGCAAGCATAGTTTGTGTTTCAAAAAGAGAAAACGGAGGACCCAGGGAATTCTTGACCAGTCAGCCCAACTTCAATACCCAGAAAGATACTGGCACAAATTATTTAACAATCAGTTTGTTCAAACCTAAAGGATAATTAAGTGATAAGTAATAGATGGATTTGTCAAGAATAAATCATGCCAAACCAATCTAATTTCCTTCTTTGATGGGGTTACTGGCCTCGTTGATGGGGGAAAGCAGTAGACATGATATAACTGGACTTCCGTAAGGCTTTAGACATGCTCTCATAACATTCTCATATGCAAACTAGCAAAATGGGGTCTAGCTGAAATGACTATAAGGTGCGTGCACAATTGGTTGAAAGACCATACTCAAAGAGCAGTTATCAATGGTTCACTGTCCAACCTGGAGGGTGTATCTAGTGGGATCTCACAGGGGTAGTCCTTATTCCAGTACTATTCAATATTTTCATCAACAACTTGGATCCTGGAGTAGACAATGTGTTTATAAAATTTGCGGATGACACCATGCCGAGAGGGGTTGCCAGTACTTTGGAGGTCAGGATTAGAATTCAAAATTACCTTGATAAATTGGAGAGTTGATCTGAAATCAATACGATGAAATTCAGTAAAGACAAGTACAAAGTACTGCACTGAGAAAGGAAAAGTCAAAGGCACAACTACAAAATAGGAACTAAATGGCTAGTGTTCCCTCTAATTTTCCCTGTGCATGTGCAGAATGAATTTTGTTATGTGCACCAATATGGAGGTGATGTACGACACATCACCTTCATACCAGTGCACATAACAAAATTTGTGTGGTGGGGGTGGGGCTGAGGGGTTTGGAGTGTGGGAGGGAGCTCAGAGCTGGGGAAGAGGGTTGGGGTACAGGGGTGAGGGCTCTGGCTGGGGGTTTGGGCTCTGGGGTGGCACTGGGGATGAGGGGTTTGGGGTGTAGGAGGGTGATCTCCCCCCAGAAGCACCTGGGCTGGTGGGGAGAAGCGACTCTCCCCGCCGCGGCAGCTCCAGGGCTGGGGTTGTGGGATAGCCACTCCTTACACCGCCCCAGTAGGGCTGGGCTGGGGGAGGGGTGCCAGGCGGGTTCCCTGGGCGCCTGCACGGCGCTAAATAGGCTGCTGTGCGGCCACACAGCTCACAGGGAACTTCGGTGGTAGCGCTGCTGAAAAGGACCGAGGGGTTCTAATGGATCACAGACTGAATCGGAGTCAGCAGTGTGATGCCCTTGGGGAACGGGCAGATGTCATTCTGGGCTGTATTAACAGGAGCGTTTTAGTAAGACACAGGAGCTCACTGTCAGCACTGGTGAGGCCTCAGCGGGAGCACTGTGTCCAGTTTTGGGCATCGCACTTTAAGAAAGATGTGGACAAATTTGAGAGAGTCCAGAAGATAAGAGGTTTTGAAAACATCCTTATGAGGTTATATTGAAAGAATCAGGCAGGTATAATCTAGAGAAGAGAAGGCTGAAGAGGGACATGAAATATGTAAAAATATTTTAAGGTTGTTCTAAAGAGGACTGTGATCAATTGATCTCCCTGCCCACTGAGGATAGGACAAGGAGTAATTGGCTTAGTTTGCAGCTAGGTTTAAGTTAGACATTAGGAAAAACTAACTTTTAGGATAGGTAAGCACAGGAATGGGTGCCCTGGGAGGCTGTGGAGTCCCTGTCACTAGAGGTTTTCAAGAACAGGTTGGACAAATCCCTGTCAGGGATGGTCTGGGTTTACTTGGTGCTGCCTCAGTGCTGGGAGCTGGACCTGAGGTCCCTGCCCAGCCCTACATTTCTATGGCTTCAAAGATGTCTTGTCCTTTGCTTGGACCTGCTAGCGTCCAGGCCGCAAGAACCCCCTTACCTGCTGCTAAGGTAACTGCTTGAATGTCATGTCGCTGTAACTATATCTGTCCTGGGATGTTAGAGAGATCAGGTGGGGGAGGGAGTAGCTTTTATTGGACCAATTGCAGCTGGTGAGAGAGACAAGCTTTCACGCTGACACAAACTGCAGTTGGTCCAATAAAAGATATTCCCTCCCGCACCTTGTTGATTGAATGTCCTCATTTATTTAACTGACCCCTGGTCCCATACATTCATAAATGAACAGCATCGCATGCTCTGTTGCTCACTCTTTTAATCTAGGTCTATTGCTGACCTTCCCTGGGCACATGGTGGAGGTGGTAAACACAGGCCAGATTATCTAACCCCATCCTTTCCCAACTGAGACTCCCCCTGAGCAGTGCGGAGCTGCGTGACCTGTGAGCACCCAGTCCCTGCTGGAGACCAGGCACCAACCCTGGGCCTTGCAGACACTCTGGGAAGCCACCCGGGAGAGGCCCCGCTGAGCCAGCACAGCCAGGGAGATTCCCTCTCGTGCCAGGAGAGAGCTGCTGCCAGCTGCAGGGTTCCCCGAGGTGGGAATGGGCACTTGCTGTCGGGAGAGCAGGGAAGTCCCATGGCTCCTCCTCCACATTTCAGTCGACTCCCCGCCAACATGAGCAACTGCTGTGGTTAGCACCAGGGATGTTCTGGGATTGGGATAGGGGGGTCCAGCCAATGGTGAATGAGCGGGAGGGCCCAGGGGTAATTTTTCTCCCCTGGCTCCACGCCAAACAGAAGCTGCTTGTTTTCACCTCCAAGGACTGTCACAGCCTCACCCCACCCAAGCGCCATTCACTATCGACATGTTGCCTCCGCCTCTGATCGGCCTGTGCTGCCACCTCCATTGCCCCTTGTTACATTCTCAAACAAGCCCTATGGTGCTTTCTCCAATGGCTCCACAGCACTTGGGAGGAGCTACCCGTACACAGCCACAAAGCCACCTCGTTAGTTGCCTTCACATCCTTCCTCAACACTTTTCTGGGCTGGGATGCCTGCACATAACATGCCAGCAGTTGAGCTGCTGAGACCAGTGCCAGTCGAATTCACCAACATGGTCTCATTGTTTCCTTGGACGGCCCCATCTGGCTGGCTGTGTCTGGCGGGTGTCTCTTGTCTTAGCCCTGGTCTACACTTGAAAAATTAGATCGACCTAACTCCATCACTCAGAGGGTGAAGAACATACACCCCTGCATTCCAGAGCTACCCTGACCGGACCCCCAGTGTGGCCGCGGCTAGGTTGGCAGACAGATTCTTCCATCACTCTTGCTACTATCTCTCAGAGCGTGGGTCACTACAGCGATGTGGAACAGCCTCTCTGTTGCTGTCAGAAGCGCCTGTAGTGTGGACAAGCCCTTAGACTGTAGGGTCTCTGGGGCAGGGACTGTCTGTCCTGTGTTTGTACAGAGCCTGGCACAATGGGGTCCTGGTCCTTGGCTGGGGTGCCTAGGCCCTGGGGCAACACAAATTATTAGGACCCTCAACAGTCACCATGCTGAGGGCATAGCAGGCAACAAGGCCTCTGGGACAGAGGATGCAAGGAAATGACCAATGCAGTGTGCTGAGGGAAGAGAGTGGAGAGCCTGGCACAGAGAATGGACCTGGGGGAGGAATACTCAAGGCCAGCTATGCCTTGTGGGAATAAGAGAAGGGAGAAGCAAGCACATGCCCACAGTCCATATGCTTGCCAACCCTTCAGGGTTGTCCTGAAGTCTCCAGGAAATAAAAATTAATCTTTAATTAAAGATTATGTCATGTGATGAAAACTCCAGGAATACATCCAACCAAAATTGGCAACCCTAGGCAGAGATTAGAGGGGCAGCAGGACCATTGAGAAATGGGGGATGGATCCCTGACTCTCTGCATACTCAACAGCTATCCTAACACTGCCTGCTACACACAAACCAGGCAAAGACACCTGCAGGCGGCTGGGATGTACTGATGCTCTGGGGAAAGAGAAAGCCTGGGTCAGGGGATCCTTTGAAAACATCAGACAAACCAGCCAGCCAGAGCAACACATCCCAAGGTGCTGAGAACCACACCCACATTATTGCCAGGATTTGATTATTAGTAATGGCGCTTGTGACAAATTGGGGGTTCTGTATGTACCTCGTCTGAACTGTGGCTAAGGTTATGAGAGTGTGACAGGAAATCACTGTGTCATGCAAAGCCTATCTGGCTGTGGCTCCACAGTTAGCAAGACAGGCCAGAGACAATGGGAAGTGATCAGCACTCAATGATTGTCTATTTGAAGTAAAAGCAGCAACGAGTCCTATGGCACCTTATAGACTAACAGACGTATTGGAGCATAAGCTTTCGTGGATGAATACCCACTTCGTCAGATGCATGTAGTGGAAATTTCCAGAGGCAGGTATAAATATGCAAGCAAGAATCAGGCTAGGGATAATGAGGTTAGTTCAATCAGGGAGGATGAGGCCCTCTTCTAGCAGCTGAGGTGCGAACACCAAGGGAGGAGAAACTACAGTGATTGGTGATTGGTGATTCACCAGTGATTGGTGCACTGTAGTTTCTCCTCCCTTGGAAGGGCATCGGTGCATGCCCAACAGAGACCCAGTTCTTCCTTGTGCCTGGCTTTCCTGGCCAGTTAGCCGCCACAAGCTACAAATCCAAGCCACAAACTCAAGCTACATTCAGGACTGGTAACTATCTAGCAGCTGCAGAACATTTGATGTGTGTGTGTGTGTGTGTATACATAGGTATTAGATATTAGTTACTGGTCTTAAACCAAATTGTGTTATTATAATAAATGTGACATCTTGTCTTGTCCCCTGAAACGATCCTGTGTAGTTTTGTCTGTATAACAGGTGGGGGGGGGGGGGCGGGGCGGGGATTGGTGGTGCTCGGTGCTCCAGCCAGGTAAACTGGAAATCAGCAGCTTCACAACTCTGGGGGAGGGGGGTATTTGAGTGCTGGGGGTCAGGGTCAGCACTGCACCCAGAGGGCCTTGGCATCTGGATAGCGGGTTTCAACACTTGTCGGCCCTGGTCTACACTGTGGGGGGGGATCAATGTAAATTAGGCAACTTCAGCTATGTGAAAAACGTAGCTGAAGTCGACGTACTTAGATCGACTTACCGTGGTGTCTCCACTGCGGTGAGTCGACTGCTGCCGCTCTCCCATCGACTCTGCCTGCACCTCTCACGGCGCTGGAGTACAGGAGTTGACGGGGGAGCGCTTGGGGGTCGATCCGGCCCGTAGTGAAGACATACCCTTGGAGGGCGGAACTGGACAGATGCTCTGCACCCTGGGAGTATGCCTAGGGACCCTGAGAGTGGGGCACTGGCTGGACTCCATTCAGGCGCCAGAAGCTTGAAACCCCCTTGGGAATCCAGAGCACAGAGCTCCCTCACCACAGTCCTCAACAGATCTGTGACAACGTTATCTGCTTGAAAGGTGGTCATCAGTCTGAGCCCAGCACAGCAAGAGGAGTTCTCAAGAGCGGTTTTCTGCCTGAGAAACAATGTCTCTGCCATGCAGAAATGGTGTCTTTGTGAAGGTGGAACGGCTCCTTTCCAGTGAGTGGAAACATGACCAGTGGGAAGCTCTATGATGGTGATATATGCCAGGACACAGGAGTCCGAAGAGGAAGGGCAAGCCCATTGGGTAAGAAACAATTCACTGACAAGAGGCAATGGCGGAAAAGTTTTGGCATAACTATAGAAAGGTGATGGGAGCTTGAATCAGATCCCCTGGAGTGACAGGGATCAGCTGTTGCTAGGAGACTGTAAGCACAAGGTATCCTGATTGTGTCTATGTATTTTACATATGCAATGTTGATTAATGAACATGCATAAGATATAATTAACAGAGGTATCAGAAGCATCTGGGTAACCTCAAAGACCAGGTAAAACATTTAATTTATATGTTGACAAGCCAATTTGATGTGAGGTTCCTCAAGGTAAACCCAACACAAGTATGTCACTTGGAGACGGATGGATGGCCATGGAGGCTTGCTCCTGCTTGATTAGAAGTACATGGACTAAGTGATTCCCACACATAAGTTAGCTAAAAATAAATAAGGATGACAAACAAGTACCACTAGAGAGGTTAGAGATTTACACAGCTGTCCCATGCTGCTGGCATTGAACTAAGTGGAGTCTGCTATAGAACAGAGGATTCAAGTGACCTCATCACTGTCTGATGGACTTTGCAAAGAAGAGGAGCAGCAGTATCAGATGGAACAAAGCATTGTGCAGTTTGCCAAGGAGGTCACTCTACTGAGACAGGCCACATGCCAAGCTGGGGGTGTCAGGAGACCAGCAGAACCGTGATGTCCCAAAACACGAGCATGTGAAGACCCTTGGGCTCTGGGAACAAACCACACAGGAACCCTGTGCAGCTACAGATCTGAAACCACAAAAGTGATACACTGTTTTCTCATTAGACTGTTAAAAGGTGACACATGAAGCTCAGCTGGTATTCTGATTGGTTGCCCTCATCTCTTCGTAAAGAGTGAAGATTGCACGCTGATCGGTCCACATTACTGTTCTGAAAAAGGAGCCAGTCAATGGATGGTCCATCACCACTAAGTCAAAGAAGGCTGGTGCCTCCAGTAGTCACTTCTCACAGCTGCAAACACCTGGGCAGGAGGGGCGAGCGGGAGTGGCTAACAACAAAACCTTGGCATAGATAAGCGCCTCACTGACTCTTTCCCTTTGAGGTCCCTCAGGGGTGCCTGGCACTGTGATCCTGCCTAGACCTGAAAGGAAGTTCTGCCTATCTGGCCATTGGCCATGGGGAGCCTTCAGGCTGAGCAGAGAATCTAACTGATGCCAGGCTGACTTGATGAGTGACAGACACTTTTATACACGTCTTTCTTCTTACCTAAGTGGTGACTTGGTATCTGACGTAAGAGACTTAGGCATCCGTGTGATGCATGCCTGCAGAGACTTGAGCTGTACCACTGTGTCCTGGAGTGTCCCTGACAGGCTGAGCCCCAGGGGCCAATGAATAAGTGGTTACGAATCAGGAGACTGGAACAGTCCCCCCATCAGCTCCACCTAGCACTCCAGGCAAAAGGCGACTGGAGTGACACCTGCCTGCCCTGAGCGACGGCAGCTGGGGCTCCTCCGAGATTGGTGATGTAGCTTCTTGGACAAGAGACAGAGGCGTGAGTGAATGCTGCTGGATTGTAAGCCCAAGGCTTTCCCATTGTTTATAACAGATAATTAGGGTGCCAACTGAATTTATACTGAACTAGAGGGAGGTTTACCAGTCCCTTGGGCTAGCCCTGCTGGGATGTGCCAGAGCAATTAGAAGCAGCTCTGAATCACGATGGATATGTCTGTGCTTGGCCTTTATGCTGGTGTGTTTTGTCGGGGGAACAAGCTACCTCTCCCTGGCATGGCCCATCAGAAGGCCAGGAACACCAGCAATTACTGTGCTCAGAGATCACAGGAACAGTTCTGGTCCTACAGCTCTGGGCACGTACCATGCCACAACAGGGGCAGGCTGAGATTGGGAGGAGGGGCCATGGGTGCATGGCCAGGGAAGCCCGTCAGAACCCTGGTTGTCCTGCAGGTTGTATGAGGTACGCAGGCAGTGGAGTAAGGCTGGCCTGGCTGGGAACAGTGCCTGTTTCCCTGCTACTTACAGCCCAAGACACTGTGATGGGGAAAATCCCAGCTGGCAAATGGATACAGGCCAGTCTGAAGGATCCCATGTCCCTTGGGAGAACCAGTCTCCACTCTGGGTGGCAACTCGTTGCAGAGAACCTGACTATGCTTTGTTTGGATTTGATCTATTACTTTGTGAAAAGTGTTACCATCCCCTGTTAAACCATTAATTTATACTGTGCAAACTCTGCCATAACCCATCTTTGCTCAGCTCTCTGTAATTTCCCATTTATCTTTCAAACTGATGTGGATTAATAAAATGTATGCATGTATACAGATTCGCGTGTCTAATTTACTTTAAGCAACTTGAAATCCAGCAGATTCTGAGAAACCTGCTATGGTTAATTGGATCATTCATATTCCATAGCCAGCGTGCGTTTTACTCTGAATCCACCCGCATGTCCTCTCTAAGGGGCAGACTCTCCGAGCCTTGCCTGTGGCGAGCAGCATGCTGATCTGCAAGTACTCCTGGGGCATCGGGACATGGCCCAACACCTAGCCAGGGCACTCTCTCTCAGCCACTAGCAGGCATGAGAGGAGGATAAAGAAAGAAATGAGAAAAGCTACTGTAGCCCCCTGTCCCCCAGCGAGTTTGAGGGTACAAACTCAGGAGGTGTTAATCGTAGCTCTCCACACTGTTCAGACTTAACAGTTATATTATTTCCACTGGATTCCTATCACACACAATTAAAGCACAGCTCCTTAAAGCAGTCATTAAACTGTGTACCACTCGGCGAGGATAATCACTAGATTCACCAGATGAGTCATACATAAGGTTTTTACAGGTCTTATCTCCCTTTTTGACCACATCTGTGCAAAGGTTCCCCTTCATTTTGTTCCTCTTCAGACACAGCTTCAGACTCAGTACTGTATGCTCTCTTACAAGCTCCTCAGTGGCCTCTTCTTTTAGTTGCTCTCGCACGGGGGAACGTGGATCCGGTGAATGTGGCATAGGGGACTCCTTGTCTACAGTAGGAGGGGGTCCAAAAGTGCCAGGTGGAGTATCAAATAACTGTGTGGGATAAATGCTCTCTGACTTGGAATCAGGACTGGTCTCTTCAGCAGGAGCTGGTCTAGTAGTTGCCTCTGGTACAGGGGCAGGCCCACTTTGCCAGCTACACGTTACCAGACTCGCTGACTCCTTAGAGAATCTAACCATCCGTCCATGGCTTGTAGGTTTCTGAGTAAAACCCGTACGCTCCAGTGACCATTTTCAGACTTCATGCAGTGAACCAGAATTCCTGGTAACTTCCACTCCACTGCACATGGATCTGGTTTCCACTTGTCAAGCAACTTGTGTTTCCCAGGTACTCCCAAATTTCTCAGGAGCATCCTAACACCAGGTAGCACCTCACACTCTCGCACCCACAGGTCAGAATGGATCTTGTTTGGCTGGTTTCTCTTCACAGCTGGTGGCCAATTTCCACACTGCATTGAGTTGATCCTTTAATTGAATTACGTGCTGTAAACAGGTCTTGTGACTTGCCCCATGTGACCAAAACAAAGATCCACTGGCAATCTGGCCTCTCTCCCAAACATGAGAGGGTAAGGGGAGAGCCATGTGGCTTCGCTGTGGGTGTATGCATGGACCAAATGTGCTATGTGATGACTCCACTGACACTTTTGCTGAGTCTCCAGACTGCTCAGCATGTTCAGTAGAGTTCTGTTAAACCTCTCCGGCTGTGGATCTCTTGAGGATGAAATGGGTCAGCACAGGACTTCCCTATATCAGTCACTAAAAGAAGTTCTTTAATTAATCTGCTCTCGAAGCTCTGGTCCTGGTCAGAAGGAATGCAGGTGCTGGGAAGTCCATAGTGATAGAAATACGCTACCATCAGACTTCGGCTACTGTTGCTGCTTTTTGGTTATTGGTTGGACATGGGCATATTCGTGTAGTGATCGGGAACAACCAAGACGTCAGTCATGTCACTTCTATCAGACTCTGTTGTCAAGAAATTGATGCAGACTAGGTCCATTGCTCCTCTACGGACCACACTTGCTGATTCCTTAGGTAATTCTTTTGCAGCTAAATATCAAGCACAATTTGTACAACATTGCTCACATCACGAGCTAGATAGGGTTGCCAACTTTCTGATTACAGAAAACCAAACACCCTTGCCCTGCCCCTTACCCACCGTTCCTGAAGCTCTGCCCCTGCCCCGCCCCTTCTCTGAGACCCCGCCCCCACTCACTCCATCTCCCCTCCCTCTGTCGCTCGCTCTCCCCCACCCTCGTTTACTCACTCATTTTCACTGGGATGGGGCAGGGGGTTGAGCTGTGGGAGAGGGAAGGGCTCCAAATGGGGGTGCGGGCTCTGGGGTGGGGCCATGGATGAGGGATTTGGAGTTGCAGGAGGGGGCTTCGGGCTGGGGCAGGAGGGTGGGGTGTGGGGGAGGGGGAGTGCTCTGGCTGGGGGTATGGGCTCTGGGGTGGGGCCAGGATGAGGGGTTTGGAATGCAGAAGGGGCCTCCAGGCTGAGGCCAAGGGGTTTGGCATGTGGAAGGAGGTGAGGGGTGCAGGCTCCGGGCAGCTTACCTCAGATGGCTCTTGGGAAGTGGCCGGCATGTCCCTCTGGCTCCGCACACTGACCTCATCCGCAGGTGTTGCCCCCACAGCTCCCATTGGCCATGGTTCCTGGCCAATGGGAGCTGCGGAGCTGGCACTCAGGGAGGGAGCAGCGCACAGAGCCTCCATGGCCACCCCATGCCTAGGGGCCACAGGAACATGCCAGCCGCTTCCGAGCACCGCATGGAGCCAGGGCAGGCAGGGATCCTGACTTAGCCCCACCACGCCACCAACTACACTTTTAATGGCCCGGTCAGAGGTCTGACTGGAGCTGCCAGGGTCCCTTTTTGACTAGGCGTTCCAGTTGAAAACCGGATGCCTGGCAACCCTAGAGCTAGATAAGGCCGATAGAATTGGTGTCTAACTAGGGCAGTACAGTTGTCAATTCCCATGTCCCCTCTGCCATCGTGTAGGGACTTAAGCACAATTTAGTGATATTCCTTTGGCAATACGAACTGTCTCAAAGTATGATCCAGTGGTCACAGATGGTTCAATACAACAAGTCTCCTTGTACTAGCAACTTGTCCACCCTCTCGAAGCATAAGTAAAACAACAGGATGAGTGGATTTTTTATGCAGGGAGGTGGTGGAATCTCCATCCTTAGAGGTTTTTAAGGCCCGGCTTGACAACGCCCTGGCTGGGATGATTTAGTTGGGGTTGGTCCTGCTTTGAGCAGGGGATTGGACTAGATGACCTCCTCAGGTCTCTTCCAACCCTAATATTCTACGATTCTATGATTTCACCCAGCCAGGTGGTTTTCTTTGTATTTTAGCTACAACAGTGTCTTTGAGAATAGGAGCTGCCAATTGTGCTTTCTTGAGGTCTTCACAACTAAGCTGAGGCAGGGAGGTGCGGTGCAGGTTAGCAACACAACATGGATACCGCAGGAGCAGTCTTCAGGGGGAGCTCCCAGCAGCTCTACCATGGGTGCAGATATAATAGGCCAGGGGAGGCTAAGCCTCCCCAAACAGGATGCGGTGTCTAGCCTGCCACTTGTGAGTGCCACCAAAAAGGCAGCCAGGTCGTGGCCCTGCCCCCATATCCACTCCACGGCCCCATTCCTGCATCCTGCTCTTCCCCTGTGGCCCTGCTCCTCTTCCTGTTCCCAATCCGCCCCGTCCCCAAGACAAATGCTGACCACGCTTCTCCACTGCGGCCCCCTGGGGGAGGCAAAGAGGTGCAGGCAGTGGGCCCCTTGGGGGAGGGGGTGAAGAGGCACGAGCAGCGGGTAGGGGGGCCTCAGGGGAGGGGGCCGAGTGGGAGAAGGGCCTGGGGTGGAATAGAGGTGGAGCATGGGTGGGGCTTCAGGGGGAGGAGGCTGAGCAGGGGCGGGTCTTGGGGAAGAGCAGGGGGTAGGGCCACAGTCCAGGCGCCAGTGGCCCTTTCCCCTTCTAGGGAGCTTCCAATGCTCAGGCGCAGCCTCCCAAAATGTGGGAGTCACACGCCGCCCATGATCTCTACTACTCTGTCTATGCTGGCTGTAGTAAACCCAGTTTGGGTAGACAGCAATTTGCACAATGCCCTCTCCTGGTGCTGATATTTCCAACCACGCATCGCTAGGCCAGTCGGCCACGTGGAGAAAAAGCCAGAACATCGGCAGCAATATTGCTTTTCCTGGGCTGATGCTGAATGTGCAAGTCACATGCAGCTAGCACATCAGTGATGCCCAGCTGCATCCAGTTTGGCTGATTGCATAACATATGTGAGCAGGTTGTTATCAGTTCTGATGGGACACTGCTCCAGATAGGTAATCATGAGACGTTTCTACCACAGCCGATTTCAATGCCAAGAACTGCAGCTCATGCACTGGGAAGTTCCTCTGAAGATGTTAGGCTGAGGCTATTTCACTAGGAGGGTGGTGAAACACTGGAATGCGATACCTAGGGAGGTGGTGGAATCTCCATCCTTAGAGGTTTTTAAGGCCCGGCTTGACAAAGCCCTGGCTGGGATGATTTAGTTGGGGTTGGTCCTGCTTTGAGCAGGGGATTGGACCTCCTCAGGACTCTTCCAACCCTAATCTTCTATGATTCTATGATACAGGATGATGGCCTCCAGGATGTTCCTGATGTACTCAGCACAGTACCCAGGCCAGCCAGACAGGCATACACATGCCACAAAGATGGTTTGTCTGAGCAGGCAAATGCTAGAACAGTAGCTTCCATGAGACTCTTGATCAAAACTATGTGCAGAAAGTGTGTGCACACCTAGTGTCCCTCGCTCACCAAACGGCTCTCGGCCTTTGGGATTGGGCCTCTTGGTTCTCTCGAATGTACGTCTTCTCTGGGTATCTGGTGTCAGCTCATTCAAGGGACAAATGATAGTAGAATATCCCTTAACAAAGCGCCAGTAATACCAGCAGAATCCAAGGAAGCTGTGATGCGGGAGGAGCCAGTGGCCGTGATGTGTGAGGAGCCAGTGGCTGGGGTATGGGAGGACCAGTGGCCATGGTGTGGGAGGAGCTGGTGGGTGTGGGATAGGTGGGAGACCCAGGGGAGACCTGGTCCCCCCACAGTCCCAGCCAGGGGAATCCTTCCTCCTCCAGCTGGCCAGTCTCCTGGCCTAGATTCAAAGCAAAAGGCAATTTCCTTCCACCCCAAGATTAGGGTGACCAGGTGTCCGGTGAAAGTGAGCAAGTGAGTGAGGGTGGGGAAGAGTGAGCGGAAGCGGGACCTCAGAGAAGGGGTGGGGAAGGGCGGGGCCTCCAGAAGGGAGGGGCAACGGATGGGGCAAAGGGTGTTCGGTTTTCTGCGATAGAAAGTTGGAAACCCTCCCCAGGATTCTTGCAGTTCAGTGGAACCCAGGGCAGCTTAGAGCTCGGGATGCTGTGGGGAAAGCTGTGCCAGGCTCCAGCTCCTCCTGCAGACACCCCCTTTAGTGGAGACACCAGACGCTCCTTGTAGGCACCAAACACCAGTCCCGCGCTGGGTTGGGGAGCAGCCAGCCACTGCCTGCTGGGAGAATGTCCTGGACCAGAACCTGGGGGAATCGGACAATTGCAGGGTAACACAGCAGAGTCCACCTGGCTGAAAGCTTCCCGTGCCCATGGTGTGGGAAGATGGAACTGGGATGAGCAGGCTGGAGTCGGGGGAGTGAGCGAGGGGGCTGCGGAGGAGTGACCAGGCTGGATGGGGAGCCAGTGAGTTGGTGCGGGGGAGCATACAGTCTGGGGGATTTGCCAGTGGGCTGAGAGAAGCAGGCAGCCGGGGGGGGAGCTGCCTATGAACTGGAGCAGAGTAAATGCTCTAACTTTGAACATGTCTGGAAATAACGACTTTAAAAATGTATCATTCTGAAAACTAATTAAGCAGGGAGGCTGTGGCCGGCAGGGGAAGTAGCTTGTGAGTAACACGGCACTGGAAATGCTCTTGAGCTTTCCAAATTGGCAGGGAGTGCACTTGAATGTTTAACCCTACACATTCCCTGTGGGCTCTGGGCCTCACAGGGCTGTGCTGGACCCCCAGAGACTCCAGCTTCTCACGCCCCACAGCTGCTGCTAGAGCTCGTCTCTTCCCACACCATGGGTAGCAGGTGCTGTGGCCTAATCTCCACCCTGGCTCTCAATCTTGCTTCCCCCATGAGGGGCCCATGGCATGCCCTGCCCCATGGGCCTCCTGGGCACTAGGAGCATGGCGCACCCTGCCCCGCAGGCCTCCCGGGCACTAGGAGCACGGCATGCCCTGCCCCATGGGGCTCCCGGGCACTAAGAGCAAGGCACGCCCTGCCCCACGGGGCTCCCAGGCACTAGTAACATGGCACGCCCTCCCCGGGGGCCTGCTGTGTGGTAGGACCGTTCCCTATGGCTGGGCCTTTGTGTATGCATGCTCCCTGCCCAGAGTGCACCCACACATTGCTTCAGACCCCAGGGCACTGCAGGTCCAAACCTGCATCAATCAGTGCTGAGTGTGGCAGGAGGGCTGCGGAGCTCAGATCTCCTCACCTCACTTTGGGCCCCGGTCCTGGAGGGGAATCCAGTCCCAGGGTGCTGGATTGTGGCTGCTGCCACTGAGGGAAAGGCCTGGCCAGCTCAGGGCCACCCAGCTACCCCAGCAGACCTCGCCATAGGGAAAGTTCCAGGAGCAGGTGGGGGGCTGGGGCCTTGCCCAGGAAGTCCAGGTTCATGGTTACTCCTGGCTGAAGGCTCAGGGGAGGGACTGGTACTTGTTCTGACCCCGTTCGCCCCGTCCTGTTCGGGTGCCATGTCCATTGCCCTGGACAGCGAATCTGGCAGCAGGCAGAGGAACCCCCTGGCCCAGCATGAGGGCCCAGCACTGCAACCTGCTGTGGGCATGACAGGGCTCACAGCCTTGTCACTGCATTGCCTGCCGTGACAGCCCAGGCCACTGCTCCTAGCCCCACCAAGCCCCTGAGCAGGCCCTACCCGAGCTGCCCTGGGCATGGCAGGCAGACATGGCATTCACTGCGCCCTCACTAGGGTGCAGGGCAGCGCTGGGATGGGCAGGACCCTCCCTGGTCCCCTTCTGGGTTGCTAAACAGGAGGCTCTGCCCTCGTTCCTTGACCCACAACTTCCACCCTCCCTGCATGAGCTCCCCTCCATCCCAGCTAACGCTTCTGCCCTGCTCCCCACAGCACCCCGTGCTGGGATAGGCTGGGGCTGGAGTTGCTGGGAGCCCCCACCAGTCAGTGCTTTGTCCTGCTCCCCACAGCACCCCCTGCTGGGATAGGCTGGGGCTGGAGTTGCTGGGAGCCCCCACCAGCCAGTGCTTTGTCCTGCTCCCCACGGCACCCCCTGCTGGGATAGGCTGGGGCTGGAGTAGCCAGGAGCTCCCGCCCCGACCCAGTGCTCTGTCCTGCTCCCCATGGCGCCCCCTGGTGGGAGAAGCTGGGAGTGCAGGTGCTGGGCCTTGGGAGGTGGTTCCCACTTTGCAGCCGTTAGCATTCTCTCCCTGGCTACTTACCTGGCAGGGGAGATACCATGATCACGAAGGTGGTTTTCTCAGGGTGAGACACATCCATTGCACTGCGGGTGTGCTGACCCCTGCAATTTCCCCAAATGCGGGAAACTCGACTGCATAATTTGTAGAAGGGTGGTGCGAAGCGTGTGTACAATAGCACCCAGCGCTGTGGTGTTTGTTTGCAGGTTTGATCAGCCCCCTGGAACGAGCCTGGAGTGTCTGTCTCCACACAAAGAGTGGCAATGGGGAGATGAAGGCCTGTGAAGGGGCTGTAATTACCTTCAAGCTCCTAGTTCATAAATATGTAAAAATAAAAGCCGTCACTCTGCCGAGCCCACCAGCACCACGAGTGACCTTTCCCAAACAATGTGCGCTGGAGGCACAGTCGCACGCCAGGCAGGCGTTGCCATGGCAAAGAAAGAGAGCAGAAAACACACTGCAATTAAAGAGGAAAAAAACCCAGCAGCCCCCATTGGGCGGCACGGCCCCGCACGCTGTTTGCCGTGGGAGCCACTCGCTCGGCTTTATTAAAGTGCCCTTTTGCACAGTGTAAATGTCACCGGGATCTCACCTGCCTCATGCCGCCCACTGAGTTACTGTATCCCCTGGGGTGAAGCACAGGCTGGGCTGAGAGAGAGGGAACCAGCACTGGAGCCCCACACTTTCCCGCATGCACGCGTGTGCCCACACATGCATGGGCAGGCACACACGCATGCACACACACAGGCAGAAGAGCCAGAGCAATATGCTCATTGGCCCAGCTCCTCTGGGAACCCCTGGTGCCAGAGTCCAGTCAGGCTTTACTGAGCACCTGGGCCAGTAAGTCTGTCCATCACAAGCCCACAAAGGCATCCAGTGACCTGCCTATGAATTCTCCCAGCCACTCCACACAGCCATGTTGGCTAGTCATGGCAATGTCCTCCCTAGCCCTGCTCCTGCATGTATCCCACCCCAGAACTGAGTGACATTCTCCCAGCCCTGTTCCTGCGCCTCCATCCATCCCACCCCAGCACTAAGCGACGTTCCCTCAGCCCTGCTCCTGCGCCTCCATCCATCCCACCCCACCACTGAGCAACATTCCCTCAGCCCTGCTCCTGAACCTCCAACCATCCCACCCCAGCACTAAGCGATGTTCCCTCAACCCTGCTGCTGCGCCTCCATCCATCCCACCCCAGAACTAAGGAATATTCCCCCAGCTCTGCTCCTGCGCCTCCATCCATCCCACCCCAGCTTGTCCCCTCCAGCAGGGACACACACACACAGAGCAGGGGACTCGTCCCCTCCAGCAGGTACACACACACAATGTTTCCGGGTCATGCCCTACCATGGGACAGAATTCCCTCACACACTTTGGGGGACTGGGAAGAGCCATTTGCCAGGGACTGGGCAGACATTTTGGAGGAGTGGAACTTTACAACCTGCTGTGTGTGCCGGTGGCTCCCATGCCTGCCTTCTCTCACTGCACCCACACACACGAGGCTTCCTGCCTCTCCTCTCACTGCCCAGCTGGCTGAAGAGAGAATTCCCCAGTTATCAGCCATGCACTGAACTCCCCCTATCTCATGCAGACAAATCCCTTAGGCATTGGCTGGCCTATTCAGCAGCAGGCTGCATTGCCCAGCTCTGTCCCCAGGGCAGCTAGCAGGCTCTGGGAAACCCCACCCATTCTTTCTCCAGGCACAAGATCTGTCTTTGAAAATTGTGCTGTTTGCCATCCCGGATCTGCACAAGAATAATAATTACTGGGGATATTGAAAATCCATGGAACAGGCACAGATCTGTCTCGCGCTTGGTCGCTCTGTCTAAGTGGCCCTTGGCTTGTCTGCAGGCCAGGGTTTTTTTTTTTTATAATTTCAACAGATAATATTGAGGGTTATTTTTAAGGATTTTTTTCTATCAATTAAAATTTTCACATTTGGGAGAAATGAGGGGGGTGTCAGACAATGGGGGAGTGGGATCGGAAAATAATGGTTTAATGACTGAAGAAACTGAGATTCAAAAAGTTAAAGCTTTATAACTGTCAAAAAACAAATTATCAACATCACGGGGCAATATGTACAAAGTATATAGCCTGAAAGCAAACTCTCAGAAGTTCTCACGCAGCGGTTTACTTCTTTTGTCTAGCTGTACAGTTCCATGATGCTCAGTGGTAATATTGGTTTGTTGCTTTGTGGTGTCCGGTGAAACCACCGTGCACTGACATTTACCGATAAAATTCATAGAATCATAGAATATCAGGGCTGAAAGGGACCTCAGGAGGTCATCTAGTCCAACTCCCTGCTCAAAGCAGGACTAATCCCCAACTAAATCATCCCAGCCAGGGCTTTCTCAAGCCTGATCTTAAAAACTTCAAAGGAAGGAGATTCCACCACCTCCCTAGGTAATGCATTCCAGTGCTTCACCACCCTCTTAGTGAAAAAGTTTTTCCTAATATCCAATCTAAACCTCCCCCACTGCAACTTGAGACCATTACTCCTCGTTCTGTCATCTGCTACCACTAAGAACAGTCTAGATCCATCCTCTTTGGAACCCCCTTTCAGGTAGTTGAAAGCAGCTATCAAATCCGCCCTCATTCTTCTCTTCCGCAAACTAAACAATCCCAGTTCCCTCAGCCTCTCCTCATAAATTGAATCCTTCCAGGCCCATCTCTGAGGCAAACAAATCCATTCCTGCTCCATGCCCGGCCTGAGACTCTGAATAACGTTTGCCAGTCCTAGCAGTGCTCAGAGCTTGGGAGCACTTTCTGGCCAGCCAGGACGCAGCCTTAGCAGCATTAGGCCCACTCCCCATGCCCCTCCAATGCCCTCCTGCTCTCAGCTGGCAGGGCTTTTGCTGGCAAGAGTTGCTCTCCACAGAGCCCGATGGCGCAAGCTGAGCAGCAGAAGGCCCATCTCACGCACTCCAGGCCTGGGCTGGGCTCGGGGCAGCAGGATGCAGTTCAGGTCTCGTTGCCCAGGAGACCCTCACTGTGCCATTGCAGTTCATATCCTGCCAGTTAACATCCAGCCCAGGGACCCCCTTGTAGCACCCTCTGCCAGCCAGCCCTCCACAGGATCCCCATCCCCCAGCATAGCCCTAGTGTTCCCTGCCTGCCCCACTGCACCCCTGCCCCATGCCTCACCATGAGCACCCTGAGGCCAGGAGCATTTCTGAGTGGTGAGGAGCCCAGCAGGGAGGGGCAGGAAGGGGATTTGGGAGGGTGCCGGTCCGGGAGCGCATTCGGCAGCTCCAGACACTGGTATCCCTGTCCCAGGCTGGCCCTTCCTACATAGGGGTTACCTGGGAGAACAGGCCTCACTTGTGAGAGCCCAAGCCTGCACCCCGGCCTGGGAATGCCAGCTGGGGAGTGCCCCTAGAGCTGGGAGACCACATGCACAATGGCTTCACAGCCACCCCCAACAAACTGGAGAAAAGCAGGACTGTCCCAGAAAGAGAAGGTTCAAGGTCTGGAGCAACAGGTATCGACCCTGCGTTGCATAAGAGAAACTGAAGATTTCCTGGACAGACGTCAGGATATGCTTCTACAGGTACAAGGTTCTGAAGATTCAGAGCAGGCTGCGCAGCACGGACAGGAGGACGGTGAAGAAATCTGGCAACATGTGACCTCCAGAAGAAGAAGGGGGAACGTCCATGTACCAGCAACGCGGACACAGGTAAGTAACAGTTTTCATGTTCTCTCCACAGGTACCATTGCGGGGAGTGGCCCAGATGATACATCTGGGGGAAGGGAGCAGAAGGAGACTCCACCAGTTGAAAGGCATGAGATGCACTGTCCTAAGGTTGGGGGTTCCACAACCACCACTCCCAAGAGAAGGAGGCGGGTGGTGGTGGTCGGGGACTCTCTCCTCAGGGGGACTGAGTCATCTATCTGCCACCCTGACGGGAAAACAGAGAAGTCTGCTGCTTGCCAGGGGCTAAGATTCGCGATGTGACGGAGAGTCTGCCGAGACTCATCAAGCCCTCGGACAGCTACCCCTTCCTGCTTTTCCACGTGGGCACCAATGATACTGCCAAGAATGACCTTGAGCAGATCTCTGCAGACTACGTGGCTCTGGGAAGGAGGATAAAGGAGTTTGAGGCGCAAGTGGTGTTCTCGTCCATCCTCCCCGTGGAAGGAAAAGGCCGGGGTAGGGATCGTCAAATCGTGGAAGTCAATGAATGGCTACCCAGGTGGTGTCGGAGAGAAGGCTTTGGATTCTTCGACCATGGGATGGTGTTCCAAAAAGGAGGAGTGTTAGGCAGAGACGGGCTCCACTTAACGAAGAGAGGGAAGAGCATCTTCGCAAGCAGGCTGGCTAACTTAGTGAGGGCTTTAAACTAGGTTCGCCAGGGGAAGGAGACCAAAACCCTGAGGTAAGTGGGGAAGCTGGATACCGGGAGGAAGCACGAGCAGGAGCATGTGAGAGGGGAGGGCTCCTGCGTCATACTGAGAAGAAGGGGCGATCAGCGGGTTATCTCAAGTGCCTATATACAAATGCACAAAGCCTGGGAAACAAGCAGGGTGAACTGGAGGTCCTGGCAAAGTCAGGGAATTATGATGTGATTGGAATAACGGAGACTTGGTGGGATAACTCGCATGACTGGAGTACTGTCATGGATGGATATAAACTGTTCAGGAAGGACAGGCAGGACAGAAAAGGTGGTGGAGTTGCACTGTATGTAAGGGAGCAGTATGACTGCTCAGAGCTCAACTATGAAACTGCAGAAAAACCCGAGTCTCTGGATTAAGTTTAGAAGCGTGAGCAACAAGGGTGATGTCGTGGTGGGAGTCTGCTATAGACCACCGGACCAGGGGGATGAGGTGGACGAGGCTTTCTTCCGGCAACTAACAAAAGTTACTAGATCGCAGGCCCTGGTTCTCATGGGCGACTTCAATCATCCTGATATCTGCTGGAAGAGCAATACAGCGGTGCACAGACAATCCAGGAAGTTTTTGGAAACTGTAGGGGACAATTTCCTGGTGCAAGTGCTGGAGGAACCAACTAGGGGTGGAGCTCTTCTTGACCTGCTGCTCACAAACCAGGAAGAATTAGTAGGGGAAGAAAAAGTGGATGGGAACCTGGGAGGCAGTGACCATGAGATGGTCGAGTTCAGGATCCTGACACAAGGAAGAAAGGAAAGCAGCAGAATACGGACCCTGGACTTCAGAAAAGCAGACTTTGACTCCCTCAGGGAACTGATGGGCAAGATCCCCTGGGAGAATAACATGAGGGGGAAAGGAGTCCAGGAGAGCTGGCTGTATTTTAAAGAATCCTTATTGAGGTTACAGGGACAAACCATCCCGATGTGTAGAAAGAATAGTAAATATGGCAGGCGACCAGCTTGGCTTAACAGTGAAATCCTTGCTGATCTTAAACACAAAAAAGAGGCTTACAAGAAGTGGAAGATTGGACAAATGACCAGGGATGAGTATATAAATATTGCTCGGGCATGTAGGAATGGAATCAGGAAGGCTAAATCACACCTGGAGTTGCAGCTAGCGAGGGATGTTAAGAGTAACAAGAAGGGTTTCTTCAGGTATGTTGGCAATAAGAAGAAAGCCAAGGAAAGTGTGGGCCCCTTACTAAATGAGGGAGGCAACCTAGTGACAGAGGATGTGGAAAAAGCTAACGTACTCAATGCTTTTTTTGCCTCTGTCTTCACGAACAAGGTCAGCTCCCAGACTACTGCACTGGGCAGCATAGCATCGGGAGGAGGTGAAGCTCTCTGTGAAGGAAGAAGTGGTTCGGGACTATTTAGAAAAACTGGACGTGCACAAGTCCATGGGGCCGGATGCGTTGCATCCGAGAGTGCTAAAGGAATTGGGGCTGTGATTGCAGAGCCATTGGCCATTCTCTTTGAAAACTCATGGCGATCGGGGGAAGTCCCGGAAGATTGGAAAAAGGCTAATGTAGTGCCCATCTTTAAAAAAGGGAAGAAGGATGATCCTGGGAACTACAGGCCGGTCAGCCTCACCTCAGTCCCCGGAAAAATCATGGAACATGTCCTCAAGGAATCAATTCTGAAGCACTTAGACGAGAGGAAAGTGATCAGGAACAGTCAGCATGGATTCACCAAGAGAAAGTCATGCCTGACTAATCTAATTGCCTTCTATGATGAGATAACTGGTTCTGTGGATGAAGGGAAAGCAGTGGACGTGTTATTCCTCGACTTTAGCAAAGCTTTTGACACCGTCTCCCACAGTATTCTTGTCAGCAAATTAAAGAAGTATGGGCTGGATGGATGCATTACAAGGTGGGTAGAAAGTTGGCTAGATTGTCGGGCTCAACGGGTAATGATCAG